>NC_069395.1:48492500-49723750 GCF_027475565.1 Acinonyx jubatus
AGAGGAGTGAAAGAATCAGCTGGGCATCTCCCACTCCAAGCTCCGGTGGTAGGTGGTGGTAGGGGAGTTAATTCAGACAGGAGATAGAATTTTAAATTGAAGTGGACTCAATGGACTGTTTCATTACTGAAAGTAACCAAAAATAACCATTGGCTCCCCATGGTATCATTAGAGATCAGCTTTCTAGCAGTGATAACACAGTGGGGGGCAAAGACTTGGGAAAACAAAACCACCCCCCTTCACCTCCTCTAGGCTTATGCTCAGAGGCAGACTCAGGGGCTGTGGGGCCTGAAGCTTGTTCCATTTGTGGGGCTATCTTTAAGAAAAGCAACACCAAATCACAAACACAAATCTCTCTTTTCTTGTTTTCTCTCCTTCATTAAGGTCCCATATGCTGGTAAGATCTGGGGAGGCCCAGGGCGGCAGAGACTGCCATAAGACAGAGAGAAGTTACTTCAACATCAGCCAGGTTGTCAAAGGTTTATCAAAATCCTACTGCCATTTATAAGAGTCGTTCACAGTTCACCTAAAGACATCATCTTTCAGCTATGGTACAAAATCTGTGGTGATAAGTCACTATCTTGCTTTCCTTTAATGCATTCTTACGTTTCAGCAGTGGTGCATTTAGTCAGGGTCTGCTATATGTTACTGGTAGGAGGTCCTAGTCAATGTGGTTAGACAAGACAAGCAATAGGAGCATCTGAAAGAAGGGATATCGATATCTGCAAGAAAAAAAATTAACGACAAATTCTTGCAGAAAAGAAGATGTATTCCTAAGTGACGATGGCAGCAGGGGACAAGAGAATCAATTGAAAAACAATAAAAGGATTTAGTAAGATAATTAAAACAAAGATAAATGTACAGAAACTGAGTTTTTCCAATTACCAATTGGAAAAATTAATGAGAAAAAGATCCATTAAAAAAACAATAAAAGCTGTAAACTATGAAACTATAAGCTTAATAAGAAAAAGTTAAGACAGATACAGAAAAAAAATATAAAGCTTTATACATGATAGGGTGCTGTTAGACCATGTTGGAGGGAAAAAGGTTGTTCAATAAATATAGCAAGAAAAGGTTATCAGTATGAAAAAAGTATAAAAGTATGAAGATCAACTTCTGGTAGATTAAGGACTTGAATGTCAAGAGCAAAAATTTTAAACTTCTAATAAAAAATATCTTGAGACTGTGGGGTGGGAAATGATTTTGTAAATAAAAAACAAGAAATATTGGCTATAAAATAAATATTGATAGGTTTATATAAAGTTATTAATATATATTCAAAAATTTTTAATGTTTATTCATTTTTAGAGAGAGGAGGGGCAGAGAGGGAGGGAGACACAGAATCCGAAGCAGGCTCCAGGCTCCTGAGTTGTCAGCACAGAGGCCGACACAGGGCTCGAACTCATGAACCATGAGATCATGACCTGAGCTAAAGTCGGATGCTTAACTGACTGAGCCATCCAGGTGCCCCATAAAATTATAAACTTTTGTTCATCTAATGACCTTAAAAAAAGAAAGTGAAAAGACTAGTTATGAATTGAGAATATAGGGGTGCCTGGCTGGCTAAATTGGAAGACCATGCGACTCTTGATCTCAGGACCATGAGTTCAAGCCCCAAGTTGGGCATAGAAATTACCAAAAAGTAACTATTTTAAATGTAAAAATAATTGAGAAATAGTCATAATACAACTGTTAAAGGGCTACTATCAAGAACCTATGAACAATGCAGTGAGAAGAAGCCTTAAAATCATGAAGCCTTATGTTTTTGGCCAAGATCATCCATTAATTGGGAGACCTTGCATTGATTAGATCATTTGGTGTTTATGTTTCTCTTTTATATCAGGAAACATTTTAAATAAACATTTTTATGATCCAAAAAAAGACCATATAAAGAACTCCTATATAATTTATAGAAAGAGCACAACAATTCAATGGAAAAATGGGCAAGAGATAAAAATAATTTCACAAAAGCATAGCCACAGACTTACAAAAAAAAATTGCTCAGTATTGCTAGTAATCAGATTAAGCAAATCAATGGTTTTCACTACACGACAAAAATTTAAAATTCTGACAATACCAAATATCAAGCAGAATGTGGATTCCTCAAGGATTCACATAAATTGTTCGTGGTAAAACAGTTTGGCATTATTTGCTAAAATTGACCATTTAGGACACCCTAAGACCCAGAAATTCTACTTCTGGAAATACAGCAAAGAGGAACTCCTGCAAATGGATAAAAGAAAGTACAGGAATGTTAACAGTGGCACTGATACCAATAGTAAAATTCTGTTTAACAAACCAAATACACTTCAGTGATAGGCTGAACCCCAATATGAAGCTCCACTTTAACTCTAAATTTGTTTGGAATATTCAAACAATGTAAAAATCATGCAGTACTCAAATAAATGAACATAGCAACACCATGGAAAGATATTAGTAATACAATATTTAAATGAAAAAATAAGTCCCAAAAGAATATATTTAAAATTTTCCCTTTTATATAAAGTTAAAAACAACTAGAACTTAGAAATGTATATGAAGGTTAATTCTCCTCCAAGTAATCTACACATTCACTGTAATTACAGTTGAAATGTCAACACACATTTTTCTTTTTTTTTGGATGGGAGTGGGGGACAACTTGATTGTATAGTTCACATGGAAAAAGAAATGCATGAGTTAAAAAAAAAAACACACACACATTTTGAAAGGAAGAACTAACTAGAGGGAATTTGCCATATCCATAAGAGAAGCACAGGAAAACCTACAGTCACTAAAACATCATGACACTGATGCAGGAATAAAACAGTAGATCTGTGGACCGCAAAAATAGCCCAGAGAAAGCCACACAGATATTTAGCTGGTAATAAAGAATACCTTTCAAATCAGTGTGGAAAGAACAGACCATTCAGTACAAGGTGTTGAGATGACTATGAGTTCTGAAAAAAATCTCATTTCACAAAACCAGAAATAAATTCCAGATAAAGTACCTAATCTTAAATTGAGAAATGCCTTTTTAAGCATCTCACAAAAGCCAGAAATTACAATGGGAAAGAGAAGTATACTGAAAATCATAAAAATTAAAACCTTCAAATAGCAAAAAAAAAAAAAGAAAGAAAGAAAGACATCCTGAATAAATTTGTAAGGCTATTTAACAGCATGTATCAAAATATGAAATGCAAGCTACCTTTGATTCTTTTTCTAAGAACCAATCCTACAGAAATATCAGTACAAATAATAAACACAGATATGTGTACATATATAGATATAGATATATATACACACACGTGTGTGTGTGTGTGTGTGTGTGTATAAAGATGTTTAACACAAAGTTGGTAATGGCAAAAACTAAAAACACTGAGTGTTCATAAGGAGGGAAACAGATAAGTCTACAATGAAATAATATGCAGCCTTGAAAAATCTAGGTATAAATGTAATGAAATGAAATGTTTTCATCATATTCTTTTCATTTAAAATATAATGTCCTACAGAAAACAGCATAAACATATGAAGTTTAATGAATTATAATGCCACCAAAGCAAGAATTAGAACATTGCTAGCAACTTGTAATACCCTATAGATCTCAAATATCCTATACTGATCCCCCTCTCCCTACAGATAATGACAACTCTTACTTCTATGGTAAATATTCTTTGCTTCTATTTACAGTTTTTTTTAAATATTTATTTATTTTTGAGAGAGAGAGAGAGAGAGAGAGCGAGCATGAGCAGGGGAAGAACAGAGAGAGAGAGGCAGACACAGACTCCAAAGCAGGCTCCAGGTTCTGAGCTGTCAGCACAGAGCCTGATGCGGGGCTCAAACCCACAAAAGTGAGTTCATGACCTGAGCCGAAGTTGGACGCCCAACCGATTGAGCCACCCAGGTGCCCCTCTATTTACAGTTTTAAAACTCAAAACGTGCATCCCTCAATACATAGTTTTGTCTTCCTCTTTTCTTCAATTTTACATAAATGGTATTACATTTATGTAATACCCCCAAATTACATGCATACATGCAAATTTGTAATACCCCGAAATTACATGCATATTTTGGGGTTTGGTTTCTTTTACTCTGTATTTTCAAGATTTGTTAGCATCATTGTGTGTCTCTATAGTTTCTTCATTTTAATTATTGTATTCCATTGCATGACTATCTTAAAAAAAAAAAGATTTACTAATTTTGTTTCCAGGTTGTATCTAGTTTGAGGCTATTACAGATGTTTGCTTGTCTTGTATATGCAGCACCATGTACATAAGCATGTATTTATGTTGGGTTAGCACTGTTTTCAGTTTTACCCAATAATGCCAAATTGTTTTCTAAAGAAACTGTATAAATTTTCACTCCCACTAGCAACGTAAGAGTTCCCATTGTTCTAGATCTTTGACACCTTTGGTTTTATCAGGCTTTAAATTTCAGTCAACCCAGAAGTCACGTAGTGGGTATTCTGTCATAGTTTTAACTTGAGTTCCCTTGATTATTAATCAGGCTGAGCACCTCTTCACATGTATATGATCATTTGGTCATCTTCTTTTGTGAAGTGCCTAATCAAGTCTTTTGCCCATTTTTCTATTGGGCTTGGTCTTTCTTATTAATTTGTAAGAGGGCTTGATTTATTCTATTACAATTAATTTCTTTGCTGGTTTATGTAGCTTGACTTTTTGCTTTCTCAGCAGTGTCTCCTGATGAACTTAAGTCCTTAATATGGTAACATTTAACACTTTTTTTTTTAATTTTTAAATGTTTATTTACTTTTGAGAAAGAGAGACAGAGTGCAAGCAGGGGAGGGGCAGAGAGAGAGAGAGGGGAAGACAGAGAATCGGAAGCAGGCTCTAGGCTCTGAGCCGTCAGCACAGAGCCCAATGCGGGGCTTGAACCCACAAACCATGGGATCATGACCTGAGCTGAAGTCAGACACTGAACTGACTGAGCCACCGAGGTGCCCCTACTTTTTTCTTCTTTATAGTTAGTGTTTTTTCTGACTTAGAAATTATTTCTCTATTCTAAAACTATAAATATGTTATGATACATTTAAGTGTTATTTTGTCTTTTATATTTAGGTCTACAATCTACATGGATTTAGTTTTGTGTAAGATGTAAAGACGGAATCTACTTCCATTTTTTTTCCATAGAGACACCCAGTTCATCCAGTACCATTTACTGAAAAGACCCTAATTTCCCCACCACTCTGCAGTTCTAATTTTATCAGAAATAAAATTTACATATATGCATAGATCTGTTTCTGAACTCTTTATTCTCTTCTATTGGTCCATTTCTAACACCAATCCCACTTTGTCTCAATTGCTTTTCCTATAGCTTTTTAAAAGTCTGGAGAAATGACAGAGCAAGTCCTCCCAGCTTTATTTCTTTTAAAGCTTTTGGTTATCTTTGGGCCTTTGCATAGCCATATAAACTTTACAATCCATTTGCAAAACTAAAACCTCTTGTGAAATTTTTACCAGGACTTCATTGAATGACTAAAGGAATATGGCAGAAAATTAATATCCTACAACCTAGTATTCTGATTGCAGAAACCTTGATAGTTCCATAATTTTTTTAAAAATTTTTTTTAATGTTTATTTATTTTCGAGACAGAGAGAGACAGAGCATGAATAGGGGAGGGTCAGAGAGAGAGGGAGACACAGAATCCGAAGCAGGCTCTGAGCTGTCAGCACAGAGCCCGATGCGGGGCTCGAACTCACAGACCATGAGATCATGACCTGAGCCAAAGTCGGACGCTTAACCGACTGAGCCACCCAGGTGCCCCGATAGTTCCATAATTTTTTAAATAAAGTTTTACACTTGGATTTTTAGATATTTTGCACATCTTTTGTTAAATATACTCCTAAGTAATGATATTTTATGTCACCGTAAACAGTACCTTTTTTAAAAAAAAAAATTCACTTTCAGTTTGTTGTTTGTATATAGAGATACAATTGCTTTTTGTTTATGGATTTTGTATCTAGCAATCTTGCTAAACTCAGTACTTTTGTTTGTTTTCCTAAACACATCATCAGCAAATTATAAATATTTTGTGTCTTCCCCATCCTTATATATTTTCTTGCTCTACTGTACTAACTGGGACCTCCAGTAAATGTGAAGTAGCAGTGGTAAGAGTGGACCTCCTGGCCTTGATCTTCATCTGAAAGGCTTTTAACCACTAAGTATGATGTTTGCTAACTGGTTTTGTAGATATCCTTTATTAAAATAAGGACGTTCTTTTCTATTCCTGTTTTGCTAAGAGTTCATATGAATGGTTGTTAAATTTTATCAATGTGGTTTTTGCACCAATTGAGATGATTTAAAGGTTTTTATCCTTCAGTCTGTTAATAGTGAGTTATATCATTTTTAAATATTAAATGAAATTTGCATTGGTATTATAAACCCAAATTTGTCATACAGTATGATTCCACTTGCCAATATTTTGTTTAGGATTTTGGCGTCTATGCTAATGAATAAGACTGCCCTATAACTGCCCTTTTATGTAATGTTGTTGCTAGGTGGTATAAAAGTGATGCTAGCCTTATAAAATTAGATGATGCATATGGTCTCTTTTCTTTTTAGAAAAAATTGTGTACTTTGAAATGATATCTTTCTTAAATGTTTGCTAGAATACTTAAGCAAAGTCTTCTAAGCTTAGATTTTTTTTTTTGTGGAGAAGATCTTGATTACAGATTCAATTTCTGTAATAGTTATGGAGTATTCAGATAGTCTATTACTTCTTGTGTCAGTTTCAGTGAGTTGTATTTTCCTGCAAGTTTTACTATTTCAACTGATATTAAAATTCATTTTTATAAAGGTGTTCATAATATCTTATAAATACTTTTATTATATATAAGATCAAGAGCAATGTACTCTTTTCCCTTCCTGATAATAATTATATTTTTCATGATCAGTTTTGCCAGATTTGTCAATTTTAGGACTTTTCAATTAACTAGCCCTTTGTTGATTTTTTCTACTGCATGTTTTCTTTTTAATTTTTTTTTAGTGTTTATTACTTTTTGAGAGACAGAGAGAGACAGACTGTGCACGGGGGAGGGGTGGAGACAGAGGGAGACACAGAATCTGAAGCAGGCTCCAGGCTCTTGTGCTGACAGCTTAGAGCCTGACATGGGGTTCGAACCCATGAACCATGAGATCATGACCTGAACCAAAGCCACCCAGGAGCCCTTTCCTGCTGCATGTCTGATTTAATTCCTACTTTTTATCCCTTTTTGCTTCCTTTTATTTTCTTTATTATGGTGTTATTTTTCTAACTTCAAGTTCTATTCTAGTTAAATCATACACGTTTTGATATGTAATATTTTCATCATCATTCAGTTGAAAATATTTTATAACTTCCATTACAATTTGTTTGTTGATCTGTGGGTTATTTAGAAGCATCTTTCTGAAGTTTTTAAGGAAGACAGCTTAAAATATATATGTTTATCCCACTTGGTTGTTTTCAGTGGATTATTCAGAAAACCTTGCCCACTATTACTAGAAACAGCCTACGGTATATTCTAAAGTGAAAAATGCAAGTGGAACTACAATATGTATTGTTTGATTCTGTAGAAAACAAAACACAGAAAAAATAGAATCTGGAAGTATAAATTTTAGTTGTTAATTGTGGTTACGTGTGCAGAAAATAACAGAATTCCTGGAGTATAGGGGAAGGAAGAGCTTTTACACCTGGGCTCATTTTAATTTTTTTACAAGCAGCAGCTATTACTTGAAATAGCCAAGACATGGAAGCCATCTAAGTGTCCATCCATAGATGAATGTATAAAGAAGATGTGATATATATACGTACTCCTTCTATTTTCACGAAACATCGTTTTTCCATCCCTTCACTTGCAGTCTGTAAGTGTCATTAGATTTGAAGTGGTGTCTTGTAGGCAGCATATAGATGTGTATTGGTTTTTTAAATCCATTCAGCCACCCTGTGTCTTTTGATTGGAACATTTGGTCCATTTGTACTTAAAGGAATTATCGATAGGTCTGTACTTAGTGCCATTTTGTTCATTGTTTTCTGGTTGTTTTTGTAGTTCTTCTCAGTTCTTACCCTCTTCTCTTGCTCTCTTCCCTTGTGATTTGATGACTTTCTTTACTATTATGTTTGGATTGCTTTTTATTTTGTGTGTATTTATTATGGTTTTTGATTTGTGGTTACCATGAGGTTCATATACAACATCCTATGTATATATCCAGCAGTCTATGTTAAGTTGATGGTTGCTTAAGTTCAAACATATTCTAAAAGCACATTTTTACTCCTCCCCTCCATGTTTTATGCATGTCATATTATACTTCTTTTTATTTCGTGTTTCCCTTAACTAATTTTAACAGATATCACTTATTTTAGTGCTTTTGTCTTTTAACCTTCATATTAGCTTAAAAGTCTGATCTACTTACTACCTTTTCTATAGATTCGCTTTTACCAGTGAAATTTTTTCCTTTCTTGGTTAGGGGTCTTTCCTTTTTGCTTAAAGAAGTCATTTTCACATTTCTTGTAAGGCAAGTTTAGTGGTGATGAACTCCTTTAACTTTTGTTTGTCTGAGAAACTATTTGTCCTTCAATTCTGAATGATAACCTTGCTGGGTAGCATATTTTCGGTTGTAAGTTTCTTCTTTTCAGCACTCTGTGTATATCATGCCACTTCCTTTTGGCCCACAGAGTTTCTGTTGAAAAAAATCAGGTGATAGCCTTATGGGCTTGTACGTAACTATTTGCTTTCCTCTTGCTGTTTTTAAGATTCTTTTGTACAAAACTATTTGCTTCTTTCTTGCTACTCTTAAGATTCTCTCTTTAATTTTGGACATTTTCATCATTATTTGTATTGGCTTGAACCTCCTTAGGTTCATCTTGTTTGGGGATCTCTGTGCTTCCTGGACCTGGATGCCTCTTTCCTTCCCCAGGTTAGGGAAGTTTTCAGCTATTATTTCTTCAAATAGGTTTTCTGCCCCATTTTCTCTCTCTTTTCTACTTCTGAGAACCCCATAAAGCAAATGTCAGCGTGCTTGATGCTATCTCCAAGAGGGGATAATCCTTTAACCTAATCCTCATTTTTTTTTAAGTTTGTTTATTTATTTATGAAAGAGAGAGAGAGAGAGAGAGAAATATCCCAAGCAGGCTCCACATCACCAGCGTGAACCCCAATGCGGGGCTCAAACTCACAAACCATAAGATTGTGACCTGAGCTGGAGTCAGATGCTTAACTGACTGAGCCACCGAGCCACCCCACCTATCCTCATTTTTAAAAATTCTCTTATTGTTGTTTAATTTGGGTCATCTCCACTATCCTATCTTCCAGACTGCTGATTCTCTCAAGTCTATTTTTCATTTCAGTTATTTTATTCTTCAGCTCTGAGAGTATTTTCTCTCTTTGATGAAGT
Organism: Acinonyx jubatus; assembly: GCF_027475565.1. Taxonomy (NCBI): domain Eukaryota; kingdom Metazoa; phylum Chordata; class Mammalia; order Carnivora; family Felidae; genus Acinonyx; species Acinonyx jubatus. Next base: position 48,501,867 of record NC_069395.1, read on the forward strand.
TCTCACTGAGTTCATCCTTTCCTCTCTTGATTTCAGTAAGAATCTTTATGAGCATTACTTTGAACCCCTTATCAGACAAATTGCTTACCTCAGTGTTGATTATTTTTCTGAGGTTTTGTCTTCTTTCTTCCTTTAGAACATATTCCTCTCTTTATTTTATCTGATTCTCTGTATTTATTTCTATGTATTAGGCAGATCAGCTATGTCTACTGGTCTTAATACTAGTGGCCTTAGGTAGAAGGCATCCTGCCCCTTAATCATCAGAGCGACACATTCTGAGGGTGTCCCTTGTATGGGCTGCAGAAGCCCTCTTGTGACTGGGCCATGACAGCTATGGGTGTGCTGGGGTACAGGGCTAGCCCCTGGTACAGCTGGTGTGTTGATGGGTGGGGTTGGTCCCCACCCCCCACTGGGAAGGATCAGTGTTAGAGGAGCATCAGTTCCGGCTGCAGCTGCCTGCTGTGTGGTGGGGAGGTAGTCACTTTGGAGGAACACCAGGCCCAACTGAGGCTGCCTGCTGGGTGTAGGAGGGTTAGGCACATTGCAGGCAGGCTGGGTGGGGCAGGTCCACAGGGAAATGCCAGAGTGGGGTGAGTTGTGCTGGCAAAGTAGGTGAAGACCCTGGGACAGAACTGACTCCTGCCAGCGTCCAGCTGGCGAGGCTAAAAAAGGGCGAGAAAAATGGTGCCCACCAGCATTTCTATTCCTGGGGCAAGTTCCTAGAGATCCTTTACCCTCCAGCACTTGCATTAAAATTAGTCAATAAATCTTCATGTTGAACCCAGGTGCTTTTCCAACTGCTACCTCTGTGCTGGGTCTTGAACCAAGCGATGTAATGTGCTGGCCCTTTAAGAGTGGAGTCTCAAGTTTCTTAGAGCTCTCTAAGTGTTCTGGAGTTAAACTCCACTAATTTTCAAAGGCAAATATTGTGTGAGCTCATTTTCCTGCAGATTCCCAGAGTTGGGGTGCCCAATATGGGCTTCTATCCCCTCGGTTCTCAGGGAGGACACTCCTGCCTGTGGTATTCCTCCAACTTATGGGTCACCATGCCAGGGGTTTGCTTCCTGACTGTGTCTCTGCCCCTCCTCCCATTCCCAACGTGGCTCTTCTTTATTCTGAAGCTGTGGACGAGCTATTCGGCTAGTCCTCGGGTCATTTTCAGAGTGAGCTGCATTGTATGTAGTGGAATCCTTGGAGTCTCCATGGGAGGAAGTGAGCTCAAGATCCTCCCGTCTACCATCTCCCCCCTTATTATAAAATACTTTCATAATTGAGGTATTACATATGAAAATTAGTATTTTATATGGTATGCTCAGGGCTTGCCAAAAGCCTATGATTTGCATAGTGCAATTTTTAAAAATTTTGTGTTTTAATGTTTATTCATTTCTGAGAGAGAGCCAGGGTGTGAGTGGAGGAGGGGCAGGAGAGAAGGAGGCACAGAATCTGAATCGGGCTCTGGGCTCCGAGCTGTCCGCACAGTTGCACAGTGCAATTTTATTTTGAAGATGCACGTGCAGGCCTGGTCTCTCAGATGCCTTCCCCATCGAACCCTTTAAATGACCCAAAATGTAAAGTCCTTGGATGCACACACCAACTAGACAACTTTCAATATGAAAATAAATATGGCATCATTACTCACTCCTACATAAACAAAAGAGACTTTCAAAGAATATCACACCAACATCTTACAAGTTTGCTCAAAGTTTTTTGTTTTGTTTTTTGGATTTTTTAAAATCAAAATGAAGGAATTATAGAAATATCTTTTCTCAAATCCTTCACTGATGTATATGATACGCTCAGAAAAGTATAAAAATAATGAGTATACAGGTCAATAAATTTTCTCAAATGGAACTCATCCCAATAACCAGCAGTGGGATTAAACAAAACAAGACAAAGCAGAACACTGCCAGCAATAAGACACCTCCTTTTCGGTCATTACCCCATACAGATAATCACTATGCTGATTTCCATCACCTCAGATATATGTGGACCATATGTAAGTAGAATCACACTGTGTATATATATTTGAGACTAACTTTTTATGCTCAGCATACATTTGTGAGATTTACTCTGCTGCAATGAAGCAGTAGCTTGTTCTTTGTCAATGCTGTATAGAATTCCATTGTGTAAGCAAACCATTCTATCCATTCCATTGCTGATGAACATTTGGGTAGTTTCTGATTTTTAGTTGTTATGAATGGTGCTGTTGTGAACATTTTTGTGCAGGTTTTTTTGGTGACCCTATTTATGCATTCTATTGGCACATAAATAAGAGTGGAATTGCTGAATCATGGAGCATTGTTCAGCTTTACTAGATATTGTCATCTAGTTCCAAGGTAGTTGTGTACATTTATACTTCCATCAGCAGTATAAAAATTCCTTTTGTTCTAGAGTCTTATCAACATTTGGTATTTTCTATTTTTCTCATTTTAGACATTTGACATTCCATTTTGGTTTAAATTTGCATTTCCCTGAGAACTAATAAAACTGAGCACCTTTTCGTATATGGAATGGCCATCTGGATCACTTCTTCTGCAAAACTGGCATTCAAGTCTTGCCTTTTTCTCACTGATGTGTAGGAGTTTGTTATATATAATGAGTGGATAATAAAATTTTTAGATTTCTCTTTTCAAACAAAATAAATGAATAAACAAATGAAAAGCAGAATCAGACCTATAAATACAGAGAGCAAACCCACGGTTGCCAGAGCGGAGGGGAGAAGGGAGGATGAAATGGGCAAAGGACAGTGGGAGAAGGAGGCCGCCAATTATGGAATGAGTAACCCACAGGAATAACGGGCACAGCATAGGGAATATAGTCAATGATATTGTAATAGTGATGTCAGGACAGACGGTAGTTACACTTGTGGTAGGCATAGCACAACACAGAGAAGGTTCATCGCTATGTTGTACACCCGAAACTAATGTAATATTGCGTGTCAACTATACTGAAATAAAATAATAAAATCTCTCGTTTCAGACTGTCAGAGAAAAACATAACATAAACAACATCTGGACTAAACCTGAAGAGCCTTACAACAGCTTCCATTCTCCTTTAATGTGGGTTTGACAAGGGAAAAAGAAATAAAAAGTCCGTCTTTAAATATTTAATTCAAGAACCAGCAGAATGAAAATGGGTTTATAATTTCTGACACTGGGAGAAACCTAGTGGGATGCCTTCATAAATTATTGTACTTTTGTAGTAATGAAATAGTCATACCCTTGAAGCTCACTATTTCTTGTTAATTAAAATTTCATTGTCAAATACATTTTACAGTTTGCTCACAGGAACATATGTTTCCGAAAAAAAACCTGGTAAATAATTAGTTGGATTTTCTTTTTTAAAGGACTAGACAAAAGCCTGGCTTCTGGTTTTTAAATACCTTCCTATTTAAAAACAAAACAAACGCGCACCCTGCCTCTCTGCCCCACCAAAAACAACCTTGAAATCAAGTAATATCATCAAGGGTTGACCAAAACAGTTCTACTGAGGCACAGAGGACAAATAAATCTAGTTCCACTAGACTTCTGCCTTTTTCATTACAATAAATTCCCTCTGCATAGTATATGTTGGTTTTGTATAAGCTGAAAAATGTTTCCAAGAGAGACGGGTTGTCATTCCTGTAATGACAGCAGTAACTCCTAGGATTTCTTCTTCACACCACGTTTTTGGTTTTGTTAGTAAAAATGGTTGACACCATGTTCAACTGAAAACAAACAACTTTTAAAAAAATTTACCTTTAAAAGCTGATCATCAATCAAGTATAAATACCGCGTGCTGCATTTATAAGGGAAGGAAATGAATAAAACTAAAATTACTAAAAACCTGTTCCAAAATTTTGGCAATTGTAGCTACTATGCAAATACTTATGATCAAAATGATAATACTGGCAAACCACTGTGATGGTTCCCTGAACTTTAAGTGGAGGCAAAATGCTTCAAGGAAAATCTCATGATATATGTAAGCAAACTATATAGAAGATAAAATAGACTTCAATTCATTAAAAATCTTCTTAAATTTCAGCTGTGTAATGGAGACTCACAAAAATCAGACCAAATACTATGTGATGCTGTTCCTCTAACCACATGCGGAAAGCAATTAAATAACCTATTACCTTTTCTTTGAGTGATTATTTCCCATACTTTGAGAAAATGCCAGTAACAAATATTATATAACCATACAGAGCAAACTCTTAGAAATGAGCTCTTTACAACGAACTCTTGCTACACAAAAGATGATTATCATTCCCTGTTAACAGACTTATTACATTTTGTCCTGTTCTTTGAGCAAACCCATTTCTTTCTATATATTCACACTAGCTAGTTTTGTTTGTTTGTTTGTTTGTTTGTTTGTTTAGGGGGGCTCTTCTTGCACTCACTTTGACACATCATTCTTTAAAAGGGGGGGGGGCAGAAAATAAATTATTTTATATTCTGGCAAAAAGAGTTATTGAAGAAGAGACCCAAACACCTTACCTTCTCCTACGTGACTAAAAAGACAAGAAATCAAATCAACTACACATGGCCTGTTTGGAGTATAATTTAACAAAAAAGTTACAAACCATAATATTAAAGAGCAGAAGAATATCCAGTTTTTCTCCTCTTCATATTAACTAAAGGTAGTATCCATGAATAGTTAACTATGTAACAGTGCTGTTAAAATCTTTCAAAGGTACTCCATAGTCTTTGGAATTAGATGCAAGACATCAGAGTTAGCAACTCGTCCAACAGGTTGACTGCGTGACACCTGATCCTGAGTGACCCTTGCCTGATCCTGGCATCTTAAGTTGCTTACTTTAGAAATCCTGTCAAGAAAGAGCAAGCAGGACCAGGTAGTTTCTTCTTCAAAGAACAGGACTGCTGTAACTTAAAATAACTTTTCAAGTTGCTGCTTCAGCAATTCATTTATTCCTAAAATACCGTAAACCTGAGAATGACGGAAATACAGACTCTCTACAGAGTCAAATTATTGATAAGAACTCACTGGCTCTCTCTCCAGTGTTTAACTTCATAGTACTCCTAATTCAACTGAATGGTAAAGTCTGAGTAGGCACAAGGAGGACACTAGAAAAGATAAAGACCTTCATCTGAATTTTAATGACTGATTCAGTAAATCTCTCCTACTTGTCAAGTATGTACAAAGAAAGTATTATCACTGGCAATGCTTAAGGCTTCCAAACACAAGCTGAGATCATACCCATAATTAAATGTGGAATCTGGTAGACTGAATCCCAATGAGCACAAAAAAATAAATAAATAAATAAAATGAAGAAGAAGAAGAAGAAGAAGAAGAAGAAGAAGAAGAAGAAGAAAAAGACAACTATAACAGAAGTCATATTGCTGAGTCATGACTCATTTTTTTAATCACAGTTCAGTAGTAAACAACAGAACATAATCATTTTGTTTCCCTCTCTGCACTAAGAACTACATATTTTAAGGAAGTTTATGTAACTCGAGTGTAAGAATCTGGTGAACTTGATTTCACAATAGTCACCTGTTTCTTTATTAAAACTGATATACAGGGAACTAAAAACAAGAACCACCAGGAGCAACGACTAGAGAGCACGAGAACATAAAAGAACAGAAGAGAAGAGAAAGAACAAAACCAGAGTGTAACACTTTTTCTCTCCAGAGGCTAGTGAAGGTCAAGAATGAAGCAGAAGGGGAAATCCATCCCTGTTGTATACATGAAAGGATTCCCAGAGTTTTGAGTGAATAATCAGGTAACTTTTATGAGTGGAGAATTAATTTGACAACTTAGAGCATTTTGCATGTCCAGCCTCAAGCCCTTGCTCTTGGTCTGTCTTTTGTCTTCACTTTTGTCTGAAAAGATTTCATTCTTATGGTTTTAACTGGGATACAAAACACAAAATTATACCTAAGAGGTAGAAAGAAACTCTAGTGAAAAAGGAGAAAGAGCAAGTCCTTTGAAAGAGACAAAAGTTTTAATCACCCAGAGCCAATCTTGTAAATCAAATTATGACAAATGTCATAGCTATGTTACAGGGCTCTTTACTCTGAGAATTTAGTATATGAACTGTATTTCTATGGAGACAGAGATATATATTTCACGAAAAAAACATTGTAAAGAAATCAGTATCAAGGAAAAACCATGAAAAACCATGAAGAGTGAAAATGAGTCTGCCTTCAAGAAAACACTGGTCCAAAGAGAATTATTTCACATCCATATGAGAGTTTCTTTTCTCATGCTACTCATTTCACTTCACCCATTCTACTTCCATTTAGATATTATCTTTAGTCATAAAATGGGCACCTTATGACTGCTTTTCTTTAACACAGAAAGTATAAACATGCATACTCTTACAGCTGTATTCAGAGAAAAAGGAATATGTGTTTCCTTCTAATATTTTCTCTTTCTAAGGCATGGTAGTGAGTTTTAGAATGGTTAGTTTGGTTAATAAAATAGTTTCTTTCAAGTTAGGTCAGTAAAATACCAGCACTAGATGAATGACCTCTGACTGTTTCTGACATGGAGAAATATACTCAGGCCAAATGTCCATCTTAGTATCTGTCTGTCTCTCTCTCTCTCTCTCTCTCTCACACACACATACACACACACACACACACACACACACACACACACACACACACACATACACACAATACACACACGTATCATGGCAACCCTTTCACATACTCCACGAAGCATAAAAGACCAGAGACGAAGCCCAGCCGTGTGTAATACCACACGGGCACTGCTAACTGGGTAGAGCATTATGTCCTCATGTTCACAGTCATCAAGTCCTCTTATAAACAGTGTGCTTAAATAATGGATTCTGCACTAAGACAAACCGTCTCTTGTTTCCCACTGGGTGGGACTTTGTAATTTGGTTTCCGATAGCCGAGAGCGGTAATGAAACCATTCCTTACAACTTACTGCTCATCCCACACAGACTTGTAAATCACCACACAGGCACGGTCAAAAACTGGAATGAGCAGGTCAGGCTGTAACACAAAAGGGCCACATCCTTGCACTGTGCTTACAGCCAAATGGAGCTAACTTGTTCCCAGGAGCTGTTAAGAGCCATGACAGATCCTTTTGACAGCGGCTATCTCTACTATTTAGCTCACTAGGGATAGTGTGGCCTCTCTCAACCCCACAATGGTCCGCACAAAAATGGAAAGGGCAGCAACCTTTTTTAGAGACTAAATGAAAATGTATGAAGACAGATGTTCACTGTCTGTGGTGACTCTCGAGATTCTGCACTTAAGTTATCCTCTAACACACAATTCATGAAGTGAAGTAACAGAGGACCCTTTTAAATGGAGAGAAACAGAGCTGGGCCTTGGATAAGAAAGCGATCGGTCCAAACTGTTGGATAATTTAAAACTGTTGTCTCACATTTAAAAAAAATAAACATAGGAAAGGCAGTGAACACGGAACGATTTCTTGCCTCTAGTAATAGATACAAGTAAAAAAATTAGATACAACCTTTACTAACTTAAAGTATACAGGAAATTGCTAAGTCCTAAAGTCTTTAAGAGATACTAAAGTCAATTTGAAAGAGTTTCAATTTCATATACAAATATTCAGAATATGCCACAGCTATGTAACTGCGTATATAACAACATGTAAATCATAGCCGTTTTCCTTAACTGAAAGCCATTTTTTTCTGATATTTTGTTATATATTTTTGATCAAGAGCATGATATTAGTATTGATTTGATGACATCCAGCCCCCAATATCTCCTTCCCACAAGATTTTAATCTAGGTTTATGAGGATGCATTTGTCTATTTATGCAGTAATTTATGGCACTTGAGGCCGACAGATACAGCACAGATAAAATATAAAACCTAACTGTAACTGGTACCATGATAACAACAGTAAACTGAAAATCAGGAGATAGGGATTTTCATTTCAATTCTGTTTCTATGTCTGTGATCTTGAGCAAGCACTAAATCCCCTAGACCTCGATGTTCTTACTGAAAATGTAGAGATTGGCCTCTAGATGAGCTCTAAAATCTCTTTCAGATTTAATTTTCAGTGGGCTAACTGGTTAAAGACCCTAACTTGTCATCTATTGGCAAAAGATATTAAAAGTCTACCCTGGGCAGAAAGAACAAGCCAAGTTCTCATTTGAATGCTCTACTGTTATGTACGGATCCAACCTGTTGAACTTTCTGAATGACACATTTATTTACGTGCTTCTGAGACTCAAGCAAGACTGTTAAGTTCTTATTGATGGTCAATATATTTTGTCTTCCTCAGAGAGAAATGAGTTGCATCCATTTCCAGTCATCTTAACATCTCATAAAGAATTCTGGGTAAGATCCAGAATAAGAGTCCACTTCAAATTATTAAAAGAACAAGTAAATGCTGCTTTGTTAATACTTTGCTATGATCGTTGCCCTTTTAATTTATCTTAGTTTCTCAAATGGCTCGTCTTGTGCTGATTTTTGTACTGGCGTGCCGAGAGCCTCCACACGATATTCCTGTGAACTGACAGGAATGAAAGCCCTCCTATTTCTTTAAAGCCAATAATCATAAAGGTTAGCAGCCACTGCGTCTGTGTAATAAAAAATAAATCTCCACGTTCCCTTTAAATATATCCAAACTTCATTTCAGACTCAGACAGACTCGAGGAGCTCTTACCTGGGGTCTGCATTCTGCGAAGTTTCTGGGTGTTGCTGACATGATCCTTCCGGCATGCCAGTCAGAAACTCAAAACACTTGTATCCTGTCCTCGCCCATGCTCGCACTGGCTGGCGCTCCCGCTCTCTCTCTCTTTTGCTCTCGCTCTGTGCCTCAGACGGTTTGGAATGCAGAAAAGCCAGAGCCAACACCAGTCAAACGTAATCCTTTTTTTCTTTTCCCCAGTTCTTTTGCCACAGAGCACTAAACAATAGGCGCCCTTCCTTACTCACTGCACCTCTTCTGGCAGCGCTGGGTGTGGGCAATCTACTTCAGGAGAAGCAATGGACGGGCCAAGCTAGGAAATTCGTTTTTTTTCCTGTCCCAAGGGGCAGTAGGGTGGATGTGTGCCTCGCTGCATGTTAAAAAAGAGACTTCTTTTTTAAAAATCAATCTATTTCAAAATCTGTCATATTTTAGGGAAATGAAAAATAATACAAATTTCAGAGATTTTTATTTTGAATGTTTTTATGATGAATTAAAACATGAACCTTTCAAAGTACACAAACCGGGTAAATATCTTAGAACTAATGTAGTGTACACAGAAGTATATACCTGCTAATGCACATATTACTATATTAAATTCACTCTGTAGATCACCCTGACACAGCAGGAGTATTTCAAATTTAGAAAAGAAAAATTGTATATCCCTAAAACCCTTCATTCAGCTCTTAAGCTGGTACTTTACTTTAAAAATAAAGAAAAAAGTAATTGTATAAACTGAGTGGCTCTTAACTACTTAAGTCGACTAGATGTGATGAAATTATAGATGATATCACTGTTCTTAGTCATCATTTCAACTTATTTTAAAGTCCAACATACATCTAGGGTTTTTCCCCCGCTATGTTCCAAAAAAATGGAAGGCAGGTCAATGATGTAATCTTAATAATTGGTATGATGACCGAACACATTATGCAGCTGCTCGGTTGCTGAGGTTAGCAGGTCACGGTTGATCAATTAAAATATTCACAGTTTGAATCGCTGAGCAGATCCTACCTGCCACTCCAGACCGAGGAACAGGACAGATATGAGAAGAGCACAGTATCAATCTGTTATCTACCACTAAACAAACAGCTCACAGAAAGACATATACTCCATCCAGCTATATTTATATATATTTTTAGATGTAATATATCACTTGCGATCTAGATATACATATGTACTCAGAGATATGCGTATTATAAATATACATAGGTTGTGTGAAATATGTATGGTCCTTTTTTCCTCCCTAAATCTCAAAAAGACTTAAACTTATTTATTATTGATTTTTTATGTTTATTTACCTTGAGAGAGCGAGCGAGCACGAGCAGGATAGGGACAGAGAGAGGGGGGAGAGAGAGAACCCCAAGCAGGCTCCACACTGACAGCCCAGGGCCCGATGCAGGGCTCAAACTCACAAACAGTGAGACCATGACACGAGCTGAAACCAAGAGTCGGACGCTTAATTGACTGAGCCACCCAGGCGCCCCAAAGACTTAAATTTAAAGTCTACTTTAACACCATCTAATTTGGTCTGGTTATCTAGTCTCATCTTCCTTGAAGAATCATTAACGTCTTAAGATTGCATTTTCCTCTGCCTATACTTTTGGTTTCCTGTTTCTACTTCAGATGAACTACTCCTTTTAAGCTACTCAGGTAAGACTCACAGAGGAAGAAAGGCATAAACAAAAGGTATACAGAAAGGAACAAACGATGGCTCTGACGAGGAGGACTTTCAGACCACAGATTCCCACCTCGCCCTGTATGACAACACACCGACAACCTGCACCCTCTTCTCCCCAGAGGCAACACAACGTTATCAGTATTGACTGTCATTTATAATCGACCTTAATCTTGTGCAAGGTCCTCTGAAATTATTTTTACTTGTTATTTCTATGAATATTTCTAAGAAATAGATCGTTATTCCCATAATTCGACTCGAGAGTTAGAACTAAGGACAGCGAGGTCTAAGTTACAAGGCAGAGAGATTTCAGGTCAATAAAAACAAGCCAGAGCCCTTGGAAATAGCTTTCTGCAAGGGCTCCCTGCGACAAGAGACAGTGAATCCCAACTCTTCCCACACAGGTGACTGTCCATTCGATGAACAGACCACAGTGCAGTTCTCAGACTGTGCTACTGAACAACGCTACTGTTCTGATGAGAAAACAGAATAACAGCAATCTTTTCCCAAATGACAGAAAAAGTTCACCTATACAATTTTCTCAAGCGTGAGGTTTTTCTTCTTAAGCATATTTTTAAATGTTAGAACCTGCTACTGTTAATTAACCTTAAAGAAGCCTAGCGTGATTTCAAATTCAGATCAATAATGACATTTTCAGATACCTGACGGTTTATTATAATAACACATTATTGTGTCCTGCAAAAAGCACTTTTTTATACCTGATTAAATCTGAGGACCACTGTTGACAACAGGAAATTGGTCCACTCTTATTTATCCTTCAACCAGATTTAAAATTCTTTTCTTCTTCTTTTAAAAAAAATTTTTTTAACGTTTATTTATTTTTGAGACAGAGAGAGACAGAGCATGAATGGGGGAGGGTCAGAGAGAGGGAGACACAGAATCTGAAACAGGCTCCAGGCTCTGAGCTGTCAGCACAGAGCCCGACGCGGGACTCGAACTCACAGACCGCAAGATCATGACCTGAGCCGAAGTCAGCCGCTGAGCCGACTGAGCCACCCAGGCGCCCCTAAAATTATTTTCTTTACCTTATTTCCTACTCAGAGTTGATCACATTCTCCCCTGTACTTTTTTTTATGCCTTGCACTATTTTTTCTCTTCATAGCCCTCACCACTACCTAACATTATATTACGTACTGATGTTCAATGCTCTTTCCCCATTGGAATGTGAGGTAGATGGGGAGTGGTGGGGGTGGGGGTGGGGAGTGGAGGCTTTGTCTTATTTTTGGCTTATTCACAGAGCTTAGAACAAGGTCTGGCATTAGCAGGTACTTAAGGAATGAAAGACGGACGGATGGACAGATGGATGAAAGGATATATCTCACTTATCAAACCTGTTATAAGTATCTAAAGTCAGGAGGACTTTGCAGTATCTTGAGGACAGGGAGCACACGCACACCTACCTACCTTCTGATGCCAGAGCCTAGCACTATATATGTCATGTGCTGAAACAAGAACGTAAGGGAATATATCTCAGGCTTGTATGCTTTCAAGTGACTACGTGAAGCCTGAAGAATTATATATCAAGGGAAGACAGTCATTTCATCATTTAGCTAATTAGGGCCTACTCGCACTAGGTAGAATCCTGATCCGTGGAAGTTGCTTGTTGGAGTAATTTTCACCTTCTGTGAACCCACGGCCATGTGTTGTGCTACTATGGAGGCTAACCGCACATAATTACAAATGACACGCACATTAGTTTTACTTCTTACCAAACAAGTTAACAAGTAAACAAACAAAAAAATCCCTGTTAACACCTATCTTCTCCTCTTCCAAGCACAAACACGTGCCGGCAGCAGGCAAGCTGAGGTATACACCAGCCGATATGTGTGTGCTCCCTCCTTTGAACAGCAGGTGATCAGAGACACAGCTGCTTCTAACCATAAACCCAATTTCTATTAAGGTCTCCCCACAAACCAGACTGGCATTCTGATATTGTGGTCTTCCCACTGCATTCTTTCCAGAGTTCATTTTAGAAAAGGAAATCACTGTCTATAATTGGAACAACAAACACTAAGGTCACCCACTTTTTCAGAAGTGCTTCTGAAATTCTAATTTTTATTTCAGTTTATTTGTACAGGACGGGCCCACAACAAGCACACATACATATACCCTTCCCTTCTGATAAAAAAGCATTATAAAGACTTGAAGGCCTATTAGTCGTAGGGTTTAGCAAAGTACTTGTAAGTGTTTAGAAAAGGCAGATACCACGAAGTGACCAGTAAGACAGCCACACAACGTTTCCCAGACTTCTGGCTAAGCAGGCGAGCTCTACCTTGCTCTTCTAGCCACGGCAGCTTAGTGACCTGCATTTCCTTACCTGAAATGGCAACTGGCAGAGAGGAAGCGTTGGAGGGAGCAGGTAAAATCAAAGATCAGTCGGCTTCCTAATACCCAGGCACTCATATGAATAGGACCCCACTTCGAAGAAAAATAAGCTAAACTCAAGTGGAAAAGTACAAGCAAATCTTTTTCTAGTTTTCTTTCATCATATGGGTAAGAATATGTTACAGGTACAAAAGTAACACTTCTATTTCTATGAATAAAAAAACCATTAATAAACAACAAAGAACAACTAAAAGCATTTGGGGATAGAGTTGGATATTAATGGCTAATATCTCCCTATGTGCTCAGAGAGCCAAGGATGCGCCTGCGATAGTGTCTCTCTTCATTTAAAAAGACAGCTTAAATTGTACTTCCAAAAGGCTTTCAAAACCTCATTTTCTTCAGGGGCTTCAAAACATAAATACAATTATCTGTGAGGCCTGTTGATTTCCTGTGAAGCTAATCCGCTACCACAACTGAGGTACTATTGGTCCACCTTCCCCGTATACTGCACATATTAGTTTCCAGAAAATATAGTCAGTAGCATTTTTGTCTTAGTTTTAAAGAAAATTCGCAAATCCACTTAGAGAAGGAATAGACGTTATGGTACCGTCATCTTTAGCATACCACTAACACAACAACATTTGCATGTACTACGTAATTTAAAATACTACTGCATGCCTCAGGTTCATTCAGTTTCACTCAATTTCCATTATTCCCTTACAACTAACTACAGCAAGCTAAAATCTAGTAGAACTCCAAGAGGTAAGTCAAAAACACATCAAAAAAAAAAAAAACAAGGAAAAAAATTAGAAGATTCTAACAGCAGTTTCACAAGAAAAAGAATTCTTTTTTTTCTAATGTGTATTTATTTTTGGGGAGAGCAAGAGAGAGAGAGCACAAGTGGGAGGGGTTGCGGGGGAGAGAGAATCCTAACCAGGCTCCATGCTGTCAGCACAGAGCTCAATGTGGGGCTTGATCCCATGAATCGAGAGACCAGGACCTGAGATGGAATCAAGAGTCAAATACTTAACCAATTGAGCCACCCAGGCGCCCACTAGGAAAAAGAATTTTAAGGCAAACAACCTATTTTTTTTATTTAAAATAATAATAATAAAAAAATAAAATTTAAAAAAAGCAGCGGGGGCGGGGGGCGTCTGGGTGGCTCAGTCAGTTAAGCGTCCGACTTCGGCTCAGGTCACAATCTCATGGTGGGTGAGTTTGCGCCCCATGTCGAGCCCTATGTTGACAGCTCAGAGCCTGGAGCTTGCTTCAGATTCTGTGTCTCCCTCTCCCTGCCCCTCCTCGCTTATACTCTGTCTCTCCCAAAAATAAATAAACATTGAAAAAAATATTTAATAAATAAATGCTATTATTTTGCCCATTTTACATGTGAAGAAATGGAGACACAGACAGGTTTGAGTGAGTAACCTGCCCAAGGTCACAAACTGGTAGAACCAGAACCCACACTTCATTTGGCTCTGGAGTGCTTTCTCTTAACCACTATGGTATATTGAACTGAACTACTTCTCCAAATTTACCTTAAGTGGCATTTTGGGGTTGTTATTTTTCCTCTTTGTAGCTCTCTGTATTCTTCCAAATTTTCTATAATGTTATCAATTTTATAAAAAAGCTTGTATATTGTTCCAGATTAGGTTTATCACCAGCCGTGGCTCTTTTCTTCACAGTATATGAATCCAGAGATCATGAAACATACATCTATTGGAACGATACACTGAATTTCTTTCTACTTGTGCTTTTTCATTTATTTCGGCAAGTGGACACAGCTATATTACCCACACGCTGAGCAGCAGCTCCTGGCTTGAGAATGGTAACTCTGAGTGATAACGTGGAATGTTTTCTGAACATCTGGCTCCTAGAATATGGGGGAAAGAAGTGAATAGAAGACAGAAGAGAATAAGTGAGGAGAGGAGAAGAGAGATATTCTCAATCACTTGGCCCCAGATTGTGTGTTCTCAGGAAATATCCAGTCAATCTTGAAATCCGATTCCAGAGAATGAGGGGCCCCTTTTCTCAGTTGTATGGCTATTCTTTTTCCCTTGTACACACACAGACACACACACACACACACACACACACACACACACACACACACACGGTCTATACTATAAGAAATGAATTAGAGGGATACCTGGGTGGCTCAGTCGGTTAAGTATCCGACTTTTGATTTCAGCTCAGGTCATGATTTCACGGTTCATGAGTTCGAGCCCAAATGGGGCTCTGTGCTGACAGTGGGGAGCCTGCTTTGGATTTTCTCTCTCTCCCTCTCTCTGTCCCTACCCTGCTTGCTCTCTCTTGCTCTCTCTCTCTCAAAATAAATAAGTAAACTTAAAGAGAGAAGAAATGAATTACATATTCTTTCAGAAAAGGCATAATCAAATAGTATAAAAGGTGCCAGAATTATAGCATGAGGCATGTAATCAATTCATGATCAATTCCAAAACAGTGACCCTGCAGAAAACCCACAATGCAGTTCAGCAGTACAAATACCACATGCAAGGATTTACCCTTTGCTTTGAAACAAGCCAAATTCCTCTATCACAAGGGATAGCGTATTTTCTCTTGGCAATAAACTCTGATATCTAAATTTATTACTGTTGAAGCTAAAGACAAAAAAAGTGTTCACTACCAATAAAAAACTTGAAAATCTTCTATGAGAGATTTGTTTCAGTGACACAGCAATAAATTCCAATAAAAACAAAGATCTTAGTTTCTGGCATATTCAAGACTTACGATTATTGTGGCCATACTATTTTTTAAAAAAATTTTTTTGTTTATTTATTTATTTTAAGAGAGAGAGAGCATGAGCAAGGGAGGGGCAGAGAGAGAGAGAGGGACAGAGAGATCCCAAGCAGGCCCCACACTGTTAGCACAGAGCCCTACATGGGGATGGATTCCATGAACTGCAAGATCATGACCTGGGCCGACATCAAGAGTCAGATGCTTAAGTGACTGAGCCACCGCCTGTGGCGATACTATTCTTTAACCTACTTTCAAACGTGGTTACTACTAACAGATAAATCTGCCCCAGGATACAGTAAGCTTAAAGAACAAACGCCTTGGATTTTAACTAATTTAAAATGAAATAATGTATTTAATAAGCTGGTCTTAAAATGTCGTATTGACAGGCAACAAAAGTAGGTGGAAAAATAGCTATATTTCAGGGAAGTCTAATATTTGAATGGTATTTTATGGGCGACAAAACTTGAGAGATACAAGAGAGATTAATGAATTTGCTAAGGAAACAGTCATTGGTAACTAAGGGCAGAATCACACTCTCAGTATTACATCTCTCAGGAGGACATCCAGACAAGTAAGAACAGGGACATCTACACATGGGGACTGGAGACATCCCTTTCCCCCTCCTGTTAGAAAATAAATACAACTGTTTCCATCTCATTGGCAAAAGAAAGTCAGGCCACAGCAGTGATTTTTAAAATACAGTTTTATCCTTGGAGAAGTTCTAGCTTGAATTTATGAAGTTTGATTATTATGGACCACCCTGTAACCTATAACATCAGTTGCTGCATAATTAAAATTATCACCCACAAACCTTCCAAATTTCTTAAAACTTTCAAGATGTACATTTCAAATTTCACATCATACCCATACATGTAAACATGAAATTTAAAAGAATACGATGGATTGGAAAATGCTGAAAACATATCGTGCTTTGTTGTTCAATGTTTAATTGTACTCAATACTTACTAAGTGCTATGAGTGCCAAACATGCTGTTGTTTGGTAAAGAAGTTCTCTAAATGATGCATGAAGTTGCATCTTTAATAGCAAGAATTTCATTCATCACCGGATGGTCCCTCAGCCAGCTACATGATTGCCATTCTGGGACTACACCAATATTCTGGGGATTCCCTTTGTCATCTTTCCGTCCTTCTGGATTTACCTCTTCTATTACTTGACAGATACTTTAACTTGGAATACAATTTCAGTTTAGAAGTCATGTGCACTTGGAGCTTTATGGGATTAGTTCTTTATAACAGAGACCGCCACCCATGCCCTCTTTCTGCCATGGGAGGGTACAAGAAGTCGGCAGTCTGCAACCCGTAAGAGGGCCGTCCACAGACACCAAGCCTTGGACTTGCCGGCCTCCAGAACTGTGAGAAATAAACGGTTGCTGTTTAAGCCACCCAGTCTACAGTATTCTGCTGGAGCAGCCTGAACTCAGGCAGATGACTAAATAATACCTGAATGTATTATTTAGTCATGAATACATCAGAGCAGTTAAATTCATTGCTAAGCCTTGGAAAAGCTTATGAAAATTAAATGTAATTCTAATTTACTAATCCAAGTAACAAAGTTAAGTTGCAAAAGCTCATCTTTCACCTATAACCCTACGCTGTATCGCTGACGTTAAAGCTTATTAGAAGAGGCCAAACTAGGTGCGCCTTAGTGGCTCCTCCAGTTAAGCAACTGACTCTTGATTTGGGCTTCAAGTCATGATCTCAAGGTTTGGTTCGTGGGATTGAGCCCCACATTGGGATTCTCTCTCTCTCTCTCTCTCTCTCTCTCTCTGCCCCCTCCCCAGCTGGCACTCTCTCTTTCTCAAAATAAATAAATAGATTAAAAAAAAAAAAAAAAGGCCGAATTTTCTCCTCGCTCCTATCATGTCTGCAGTTTCTTTTTTGGGAGGCTTATCTAGAACTCTCTAGCTTACGGTGGCTACCCAAGGCTATTTTTATCTACTTGTAATGTGTACTGCCAATGATATTCTGATATATTTTTTACATGTAGTTTTTTCTCTCCTCTTCCTTTCACTCACACTCACTCTCTCCCCAGATCACCTGCTCCTCATTATATACATCCTCACACATACATCGCAACACTTCTCTTTGATTCCTACTTTTGAAAATTAATTACAAAAGATTTGCTTAAATATGTTTTTGACTCTTTGATGGCACTACTCTGATTAAAGAGGGGGAAAAAATCTAAGGCCTTTAATTGAAAACATGAACTGAGATAAAATAATAATCTTTATCACCAGCTCTCTAATTCAGTCTTTTACTTCCTTTCTATCTTCTGAATTTGTATTCTTTACTCGTTTCTACCTTGAATTTTTACCATTATTCTCTACTCTCCAGAGTTGGAAAGAACATGCCAAACAGACAAGATACGAATTATTTTGTAAGCAGATGGAAAAAATGAAAAGGATGGGGATTTCTCATTGCGTTATATTAACTATCAATTAAAATGGGGGAAAAGTTAACATTCAAATTTCTGAACATAGCAGGAAAGAAAATAGGCTGTAAATTTCAGAGAAAAGTAAGTAATCAAAACAATCCAGTAAGCACAATGCCTTAATGAGAATCTCCAGGGCTTCTTTTCTTCTTGAGCACTGTTACTATAGAAATCACAGGACAGGTGGGTGTCAGGAAGGTCTTAACAAAACATTCTTCATCCCCGAAGGCAGCTCCAGTCTGTTTTGGACACAAACCCAACTAGATTTTCCACCAATCTGATTCACAAATCCTTCTGTTTGAAACATAAACTAAAAAGGCTTTGGTAAATAGCTTAGCCAATCTGGACTACCAGAAAGAGAAAGAGAGAGAGAGAGAGAGAGAGAGAGAGAGAGAGAGAGAGAGAAAGAAAGAAAGAAAGAAAGAAAGAAAGAAAGAAAGAAAGAAAGAAAGAAAGAAAGAAAGAAAGAAAGAAGGAAAAAGAAAAGAAGAAACGGGAGCAGTGGGTGGAGAGCACAAGTGAGGGACCAACTAAAGAAAGTAAGCAATGTTTAGCTAATTTTGCTCAGTGTATCTGAATCACATATTTTCCTTTTGGAAAAGGTTCTAGGGCAGCCAAGGACCTAGACCAAGTCTCAAAAATAAATCTCAAGATACAGTGTAAACAACTTCATCCTCATTTTTCTACCTCCATTATATAACAGAATGGTGAATTATGACCATACTTTAGAAGGAAGGAATTTGCCAAACTGTGCAAGTAAAAGAAAAAAACAAATGAGTAAAGTCATGAGATATAGAGACAGGATGTTTCCTAACATGTCACACCTCAAATTTCTTTACTGGGTTTATTTAAACCTGTCCAAGCAAACTGAGAAATATAACACCTACTCTCTATCTCACTGGTTCCAGGATTGTGTAAGAGTCAGAGAGAACTGAAGTTTGTCTCAAATTAGAATTTACGTTGTTGGTCCCAAATTCCTCTTTCAAAGCCTAATAAAAATCTCATCTGATAAGGAAGCTGAGGCTCAAGGTTAATGATGAGAAGAGATGAATCTGAATCCACGTTAGGGCAACTTCAAAGCCTGTACCATTTCCACTGCCCCACAACGGCCTCTGCTAAAGGCAGTCCTTCCAGGAAGAACAGAAGAGTTCTAGTCATTCCTGAAGCAATAAACCCTCTTGTCTGTGAATGAGCTGCTAAATCTGCTCGTGTGATTTTGATATACTACCTAATCACTTAATAACTAAACGCCAACAATAGCACACACGTTTATGCTATCAACCTCAAATGCAGCAGAAGGATAAAAAGGTCATTTTCTTCCATTCAGAGAATTTATTTTCTATTACCATTCTGCACAGAAACAGAAACTATCTCTTACAAGCTATTTGCTACTAGCAAAATCTTAAAAGTAAGCACAGACACCTTGCTCACTAATACAACTGCGGTCATGGTATCAACAAGCAGCACAGGCTGCAAGCTCACGTCTGACCTTGGCAAACAGTCAAGCCCAACACTGGGACTTGTTCACCTGGACAGTGGCAGTTACTGGCTTCGCACGTCTCAGAACCAAGTTGTGGATGTAATAACTGCGTAGAGTCCCCGTGGCTGCACAACGATATTTAGAGTTCTCCAAATGCATTTGTAAAGTACTTCTATGAAGTGGATATGGTTTTCCCTACAGGGGCAAAAAACACACTTCCCACATCTAAGATCATTTTTCACTTTGAAGCGCTTCACTTGAAAAAAATCAGGCAAGGGTTTCTCCAATGTGTCTCACATCAGTCATTCACTCAACAAACACACACTAAGCCTACAACAATGGACAAAACCACCGGCTAGTTTCTGTGGTGACACCAATATGGAGGAGAAACAGTCCCGTCATCTAAGAGGTTCTGACCTAGTAGAGAAGATACGTAGCAACAACTTGCTGAAAACGTAAGGACTTACATTCAGTTTCAGAAGGACAAAAAGAGCTGTTTATCGGACATAAATGCTGGTGGATTCTGATTGGTGGAATGAAGAAAAAGATTGCCAAGCCCCAGGATTATCATACAAGAGGTGGGTGGAGTGGAAGAGCACAAGACATTCCAGGTGGATGGCTCCATGTGAGCAGAAGCCCATGTGCATGACAATACCTGGGAAGCTGAAGCAGCCCAGGAGGCCAGAACCCAGATGTCGGTGGTGGGTAAAGAAAGACAGCGTTGGAGAGCCAAGCCTGGGTCAGAATACAGAGGATGTTTAGTGCCAGTGCACATTTGGGCCTCATCCCGTAGGTAATGGAGATCCAGTAAAGGTGTTTAAGAAAGGTTTCAACAAACATGATTCAATTAGTGCTTTAAGAAGATAATGCCGGGGAAGAGGCCTGGGTGGTTCAGTCAGTTAAGCATGGGACTTCAGGTCAGATCATGATCTCACAGTTCGTGGGTTGGGGACCCACGTTGGGTTCTGTGCTGACAGCTCAGAGCCTGGAACCTGCTTCAGATTCTCTGTCTCCCTCTCTCTGCCCCTCCCCTGCTTGCACTCTGTCTCTCAACAATGAATAAATGTTAAAAAAAAATTATTTTTAATAATAATAAAAAAGAAGATAATGCTGGGGTGCCTGGGTAGCTCAGTCGAGCGTTCAACTTCAGCTCAGATCATGACCTCATGGTTCATGGGCTTGAGCCCCACATGGGCTCACTGCTGTCAGCACAGAGCCCGCTTCAGATCCTCTGTCCCATTCTCTCTCTGCACCATGCCCCCCTCCCACTTGCACTCTCTCAAAAATAAAAACATTTTTCAAAAAAAGGAGAAAATGTCAAGCAGTGAAATGAGTAATCTAGAAGGAAAAAAGAAGAATTAAGAAGAGACAGAGGGTAATTACTAAGATACTCAGGTGGAAACAAATGGGCAACATAAAGTTAGAAGGACTAGAAAGACGGTGGTTCTGCAGTCACACGAGAACAAGGTTCTGGGGAGGCAAGAGAGGGAACGAAGAGGGGAACTACAGACAGGTAATGGCTTCAGGGGCGAAAATTCTGGTAAAGAGGTGACATCATCTACAGAGAATGGACAAGGCAAGTGAAGCAGGTATCTGCACTTCAGATATTCACACGTACAAGCGGGAGAGAGTAAGTACAGTGAGGAAAATAACAAACAAAAGTTATACAAGTCAAGAAAGGGGAGCAAAGGGGCGCCTGGGCGGCTCAGTTGGTTGAGTGTCCAACTTTGCCTCAGATCATGATCTCGCGGTTTGTGAGTTCGAGCCCCACATGGGCTCGCTGCAGTCAGCGTGGAACCTTCTTCGGATCCTCTGTCTCTCCCCTGCTCGCTCACCCATTCTCTCTCTCTCTCAAAAATAAATAAAAACATTAAAAAAAAAAAAAAAGAAAGGGTAGCATGAACGTGGGTAGAAGAGCCAATCATTACAGACTGAAGAGAGGGGCTAAAGCCGACTGCAGTGGTGGAATTTATTATCACACCTCTGATACGGGGGCAAATTTCAGTGACAGATGAAGCCAGATATCAAGGTACAGAAAAAACAATTAGGCAGTGAGCACAGATAAACCACTTTTTAGAAAAGGTTGATAAAAAACTGACATAGCCCTAGAGTGACCTAACTTTTATATTCAGTTCTAGAACCAGCTAATATATTAAAAACTTAGAATGTGCCTGTTACTTGAGAATGATGCTAACTGCATCAGTGGAGGACAACAACTGGCAGCAACTGGGATGCTATCTGGTCTGGTTTTAACTTTTCTGGCTCCTAAACGGAGTCGATTTTATGAATTAGTTACAAAGTGGAAGGAAGCTGGTTTTAGTCATAAAGTATTACCTATGACGCCTATCACCTCAAATCAAATAGGATGGTATAACTAGTATTGAATAAGCATGGAAACTTGCTTTAGTTCACAGAAAAATACTATACATGCTGGACCTCAGCAAAAAAAAAACAAAAACAAAAACAAAAACAAACAAAAAAAACACACCAAACCCCAGTATTGTGGAAATACTAAAAAGTAATTTTCCCAATATTTAGGGGGCAAAAATAAAATCTTAACATGAGGCTAACAGTAGAACAGTAGAAAGTCATCTGGATTCATAAAATAGAGGTTTGAAATAAACCAGCTGTCCAATAACTCTGCAGTTCATATTCCCTTTATTTAGTTTCTGTATTGGTTGCTGGCAAATCTGTAATCAGAAGTGAGAAGCTGGGGGCATGTTAAGAGCTGGAAAAGGATTACTTTGTTAGGCTAATAAAATTTATTAGGCTCATTGCTAATACTACTTGGAAAACTGTGAAATGAAACAAAATAAAATTACTTACAAGCAATTTTTCTTACTAACAGTCTCTGAATTTTCATTATCTAACATTATAAGAAATATAATATTCCTAAGGCAAAACAAACAGACAAACAAACAAACACATTTTCCGATCTTCTCACAGGGGAAAAGGGTCTCTACAGGAGATCTGTGTAGAACAAATTCTTCTATATTTTACTATCCTGGTCTTTGAGTTTTAAATTTGCCCAAAGCAATATAAACAAAAATGATTACATTAAATCATAGGCACAGCATTTATGATCCACAGAAAACTTGTTCCCCAGCATTACTTCAGTTAAGTTTTATTTAACAAAGAGGTAAAGAGAAGAAATATCCTTTTTAACATTCCTGAAAAAATCCAATAGAGGTTACTTTTATAATCTATTAGATTATAATCATCTAACATAAAATGTCAAAGAGCTTCTAGTCTTCTTTAATCAGAGTCAATTTCTCTTGTTTACTGCAGATAAATAAAAACGAACCTGTTATAACGGTCAGTTTAACGCCCCGCTACAAATTCATGACGGGTGAGTGAGATGAAATCCAGCTGATTTCACAGCAGTGTATTTTAGTAATGCGAAACTCGTTGATTGGCACCAATATAACATACCCTTCCAGTTAACTGTCTTGGATTTTAATTCATTTTTAATTCATTTTCTCTGTTTTTGAAATTCAACATAAAGAACTGAAATGTACTGGGGCGCCTGGGTGGCTCAGTCGATTGAGTGTCCGACTTCAGCTCAGGTCATGATCTTGCAGTTCGTGGGTTTGAGCCCTGTGTCGGGCTCTGTGCTAACAGCTAGCTCAGAGCCTGGAACCTGTCTTTGGATTCTGTATCTCCCTCTCTCTCTGCCCCTAACCCACTTGCATTCTGTCTCTGTCTCTCTCAAAAATAAATAAACATTAAAAAAAAAAAAAAAAGAACTGAAATGTCCCTTTAGGAAGGTAGGTTTCTTCTTTCCATTTCCCCCTCCCCTGCTCTATCCAATTATTAAAGTTACAAGTATTTCCACCATTATTACTCTTTAAGAATATTAACCTTCATTTGATTAAAAGGTGAAAGGTTAAAAAAGGGTCAGATAGTGACGAGTTCGTCTCCCTCACATTCTGATCCACCAGGTCTCCAGTTTTCTCCTCAGAAGCACCCACTGCTAAGGGCTTCTTCTGTATAGTTCTAGAGTTATGCCCCCGTGCACGCACACACACACACACGCACACACTCATATACACTCACACATGCTTATACGCACATGGCACTTTTTACATAAATCAAAGTATAATATACACACACATTTCTGCACTTGCCCCCCACCTTGCCCTGCCCCCTAACAAGGTATCTTGGAAATTGCTTCAAATTACTACACGTGGAACTAACTACTTTCTTTTTGATAGATGCATGCATAGTGGTATATCATGCAGATTTAGCAGAATTCATTGAAATCATCTCCTATGGATGGATATTTTGGTTGGTCTGCTCTTGTGTTATTATAAGCAATGGTGCAATTGCAATGACTATGTGAGTAGAGGTGTGGGACAAATTCTTAAGAGGTTAGATTGCATTTTTGCCAAAATGCATCCTGCCGAGGCTGCCCTCTACAGAAACAATTTGGCATTAATGGACTAGAATGTTTGTTTCCTCCTCTCCGTCCAAAACAAACATATTTATACTTGCTAATCTCATAGGTAAAAACTGGCAGCTCATTGTAACTTTAATTTGCTTTTATTGATTAGAAATGAGGAATAGTACCTTTTCCTTGTGTTTAAATGGCATATTAATTTTCTTTTTTGTTAACTGTATATGCCTTCCCCTGTTTTTAAAATTTTTATGTTAATAAAACAATATATGCACATAGTTTAGGGTCTCCTAGTTTTATGAGACTTGTTAACACAAACAGCAATCCCCTCTTCTAACACTTTTCCTTCCCCAGGAACAACAACTTTCATCTTTCTTAGCCAATTCTTTTGGGAGTTACCATCAAATCTTAAATAAAATAGCTGTACTGATATTTACAGGGTTTTTTTTTCCCATTTTAGACATTATCTTTTGATTTTCCACTATGAAGATGAGAAGTTGATTCTTTCCTCCTACCCCAGCAGGTACCCTGACACCTCCTACCTTCTCATGGTCCCTATTTGGTTCCATAGTAATTTTGGTAAGGAAAAGCAATACTGGGACTATGTATGTAGTCAATGCAGCCACACAGTGAACCTGATGCATAACACAGCACCGTGGTCAAGAGCAGAGTTCCTGAAGGCAGACTGCCTGGGTTCAAATCCTACCTTTGCCATTGACCAGCTGCTTAGGTATTTAGACAAGTTACTTATCCTCACTATGCCTCACTTTCCTTACGTGTAAAACAGTACCTTGTGGGTTTACAAAGATTAAAAAATTAACATATACAAAGTACCTAACGTGTAGAAGGTGCTATACAAGCATTCTCTGTGCACTGAACTACGTTTTTGTGTCTCCTAAAGCTGTTGCCTGATTATTCATTTATTTAAATTTCTATGTGCTTATTATTAATTCAATCCCAAATTTGCTTCAATCCTCAATTCGCTGTTTCAATTCATTCTACTGTATCAATTTTGTCTTCTTGGAGAAGTCTTCACAATAGCCTTTTGACCGCTGCGGTCTGAACTGCTTGTCCTCATTCTATAGACACTATGGAGTTGTCACCCTCCGTTCTCTCTAGCACATTCTCCTGTGGGGCCCTTTGTCTTCTCCCCTCGTGTTGGATCTCCCAGCCTTTATCCCACATCCTGCTCACTCTTGGGGAAGAATAGGTTTCATTAGCTCTAGGAGAAATGATGTGTAGGAGGTAAATTTTTTGTTTAAATCTTGATGTCTGAAAATGTCTATTTAAAAAAATTTTTTTAACGTTTATTTATTTTTGAGACAGAGAGAGACAGAGCATGAACGGGGGAGGGTCAGAGAGAGGGAGACACAGGCTCCAGGCTCTGAGCTGTCAGCACAGAGCCCGACGCGGGGCTCGAACTCACGGACCGCGAGATCATGACCTGAGCCGAAGTCAGCCGCTTAACTGACTGAGCCACCCAGGCGCCCCTGAAAACGTCTATTTTATTCTCATGTGTAATTAGTGGCTAATAGCTAAACATAGAATTCCAAATTGGAAGTAATTTTCCTTCAGAAGTTTGAGGGCATTCCTCATTTTTTTCCTAGCTTCTGACGTTGCTGATATGAAGCCTCATGCCATTCTGACATCTGATCCTAAATATGTAATCTGTCCTTTCTTTGCAAATTTATAAGACTGTCTCTATGTGACCAAAAACAAATTGAAATTTCCCAAAAATGTGTTTTGCCATAGGCACTCGGTAAGCTCTTTCAATCTGGAAACTCCTATTTGTAGTTATGAGAAATTTTCTTGAATTATTTTGCTAATGATTTCCTTCCTTTGCTTTTCTTTTTTTGGAACTCATTGTTTTGACTGGCACTCTATTTTATCTTTTTTTCCCCCCCCCTCTACTTTCTGGGCTATATCCTCATTTTCATTTTCCAATCCTTCTATTGAGTTTTATTTCTGTGACAATTTTTTTTAGCACATGGCAACTCTTTGGCTTTGTATAACACTCAGTTCTTGTCTCATGTACGCAATATTTTATCTGTCTGATAGCGATGTTTTTCTTTAAGTTTTCTATTCCCTGCCTGTCTCTGTTCCTCCGGGTTTCTTTTTTTCTTTTGTTTGTTTTGGTTTCTCTCTTTCATGCTAGAGGCTTTTCTTCAGATCTCTACTAGTCTTGGGAATGTTAGTATCTTGAGATCTTTCCTCCTGAGTGGGTTAAACACCCCAAATAATATTCTTCTTGTCTCCTGCCTGGAGGGTAAAGGCAAGTGAGGAAAGATAGGTAGAGGAGCCCAGCATTCAGTCTGCAGATGTTCACTTAGTTTCCTTGTATTTGGTAAAGTGTTCTGTGCTCTCAATTTTGCCTGGTGTGCCCCAATACACCAATAGTTTCTTTCCTCCAGAGAACTAACCTGCAGTCTTAGAATAGAATACAGGTAGCGGTGGGAAAAGCAATTGTTTAGTGGACTGGGGAAGAGGAAAAGATAGGGGATCTACTCTATATGCTCCTGTTATCAATTCCTAAGTGATTTAAAGATTCTGTAGTAAAAATCAGGTTCCTTCTTAGCTTTCTTCACTGACAGTCTAAGATTTGGCTTTCCCAAGGCAGCTAGGTTATGTACCATGCTCCATTTGCTTTTCAGCTTTCAATTTATTATTGTTATTGTTGTTATTATTATTTTGCGGGCTTGCTTTCTTCTTTCCCATTCTCCGTATCCTTGAAGGACCATGTCTTTAAAAGAAAATCCCCTTACTATATAGTTATAGTGGGGTTTCTGGAAGGAATAGATGCTCAGGTTCAAACCACCTTTTTTCTCCCTAGAAGTCCAGGCTGAATCTAAAAACCATTCCTGATTCTTTAAGCCATGCATTCCTCCTTCCCACTCTACTCTCCAAACACCATAGTGATGTGCTATGACTAACACTGCATTAGGACTAGTCAGTCAAAAGGGGCCCCTCACATGGGCATCACATTTTAGAGGACTCTACTCTGGTGCTCTCGGGCAAGGATCTCCTAAGAGCTCGAAGGTACAGGCTGGGTGGTACTGAGCTGTATGTTTGTGGGGCCTCTCATGATATGGGACCAAATTTGAAAATTCTAGCCTGCAATTCCAGACTGTTACAAAATGTGTTACAAACATACAGTCAAGGTTGAAGCCTAGAACATATTTTATTTAGATGTATTTTTTTAAAAAGTTTGTTAGACTAACTTAAATATTAAGACATAGAATACAGCTTTGTAATAAATCTAGCAAGGAGCTGGCCTATAGCTCCACGTTGACTTCCTTCACGGTGTCTCCTTCCCCAGGTCTTCCCTTTTACAACCCTGACAATAGCCTGTACAAAAGACCTACACGAATCAGGAAAGGAAGCCTTCATTTAGGAACGTTACTGCCATCTGCTGGAAGCTTTATGAAATAGCTACAAATCAAAGACAAATGACACAGGGCACTGGTCAGGCAATTGCAACCTTGGCGCCACCTTTCACAGCATCAAACAAATCTCAAGGGGGCCAGGATGAAGATGGGGAGGAAGATAAAAGAGCAAATCGGGAATCCAAACTCGCATTTACAAGTTAGAAAGAACTGAGATCTGGCGCCTTGACTTAGAACTGAGAACCGATTTCCTCAGAGAAGACACTGCTAGTCTACACCTAGCTCAAATCAATCAACCAGTCAATCTAGCTTATAAGAGTAAAATAAAAATGGGGTTTGGGAGGTTAGCTTGAGAACTTGAGGACTAGTTTTTCTTTCATTTGTGCTAGTTTTGAGTTCTAAATAACTTCAAAAAGAAATTTAGGAATGTGTTCAAAAGTAACTGACGGTTTGAAATTCAGTAGACTAACAAATGCAAGCTACTTCTTTCTAAGGGACAAACCTGATTGAGCCGGGTAGTCAAGTCAGTTCTGTTACAGGGCTTGCTTTGAAAACATGAATATTACATCACAAGTAACATAATAGGGCACGATCTGTTACGTGAATTTTTTGGTTTGCTTATGCGTGATTTCATCTGTGAGAAACACCACGTGAACAAAGAACACGGCACCCGGCTGAACCAAGCCATGTACGAAAACACAACATGCTCACACGCATGCATAACTCAACACCTGCCAGCCACCTCACTTCACTGCACATGCTACGAGCCACACTCATCCGTATCTTGTGTCACGATGTCTTCTATTCAATTTCAAAAAAACGTGTCATAGTAGACACACAAACTAGTCCGATGCCCACGACCACAAAGTAAATTTCCCAGATTTTTTCAAGGTAAAATACTATATTTATTGTAGTATTTATGTATTTCGCAACCATTTAACACTTGTAAAAATGTGCTGCCATTTTTACTTCCTGTTCTTTTTTGTCATTGACCAAGTTTTTGAATACAGCGCCCTCAATCCCCTTTTCGCCATAAGACTTGTAATTTTTATTGTACAATTCTGCATAGCTCCGTGATTTTTAGAAACACATGTCACATTACAGAATTGACTGTATGTGGCTATTTTAACCTAGATTCAAGCCCATTCTGCTAGAATATTATCAGTATTAGCACGTGTATCTTACAGAATCTTACAGATCTCAAAGAATTATATATATTGGCTCATGGTTTTTAAGAAAACTCAAAACTACCCAACAAACAGCTTCAAAGGACATTATTCCAGGGTTTTCTACTTTAATTATCCATAATAGTTTTGATAATCCTTGAGTTCACTTGACCTGTCCTCAAATAACTTATGTATCACTGAAATCTAGAAATTAAAGAATACAGGGCACCTGGGCGGCTCAGTCACTTGAGCTTCTGATTTCAGCTCAGGTCATGATCTCATGGTTCATGAGTTCAAGCCCCGCGTGAGGCTCTCTGCTGTTAGCAGGGAGCCTGCTTCGGATCTTCTCTCCCTCCCCCGCCCTCCCATTTTCTCTCCCTCTCTCTCTCTCTTTCTGTCAAAATAAATAAATAAACTTAAAAAAAGAGAAATTATGGAACGCAAGTATAAAGGTCAGATATTCTGCAGCTGACTTAGCATGAGCTTACGTATTAGATGATGGTGAAATGGTCTTAGTTTACATATTAGGACACTTCAAAGAAAACCATGGGCTGCCATTATCCATTGGACTCTACTTTTAGAGCTAAAAATATCAGGCTACTGATTCTTTTTCATAACTTTTGATCATTTGTATATATTTCCCTGAAGTGCAAGATCTGCCTCTATTTTTGTATACATATATAAAAATATTATCAATTTATCACTTATTATATTATGCCCTATTATATATTATATACATATAATATATATAAATGTTTAATATTAGTCAACTTATGTTACTTTAAAGCACAAGATCTGCTTCTGTTGATTTTATAAATATATATATGCTATTTAATATTATATAAATTATATATTTCATATATGTTTAATATTAGCTGATCTAAATATTGAATATTATCATACATAGGAATTACTTAGAATTTTTTATTCCATTACTTGAAAAATGGAAGGAATTTTTTGGTAATATAAAATCTTCATTACTCACATATCCTTCTTTCAATATTATTATTACCACCCTGTATATTTATAGAAGATTTTAGCACCTTGAAAATACCTCGTAAGTTACCTAGATACTTCTTATAATGTCTTGCAAATAAAGAGAGAGTCATTATTAGCTTATACATAGAGTTAGGCCTCAGGCTACTTTAACAGAGAAGGTCAGGGTTGAAGCTAAGGTTTGAACAATCAGTAGCCTCTGATAATTTTGATTAAAAGAGTTAACTTTTATAATAATTTTATAAATGACTTGGAGAGGATATTCTGCTTTAATTGTAATTTTCTTCAAAGTTTCCTAAATTTTTATCACTTAGGTTAATAAACTTAGCACTCCGTAGACAGAAGGTTGGCTGTTCCCCAAAGATTTTTCAATTTGGTTCCTTTCTTTGGTGAAGCATGTTAAATTTTTTGACTCCTTCATTTACATAAATACTAAAATTTTGGACAGCTAACTTTGCCCCTACAAGATTTTTCATACATTCTTTCCCAAAGTTTGGTACTATGTATGAAAGACATACTATGTTAAATTATAATTATAGGTATATCTATCAAATGCTTCTGGGTTTTGAGGACTTCATGATAATGAAACAGACTTACTTATCACAGGCACAGGTTTTTAAAAATCCAGAGATTCTGTAAGTAAGACCATAGGGTAACTATAAGCTTTTATCATAGTATAACAAAATAGAGGCATGAGGCTCTGCAGCTTTCAGTCACCACTTGTAAGGCTTTGAATCTGTCCGAGAAATGCTACAAACAGAACGGACGGAGTTCCCGATTCACTGCTGTGCCCTCCACCAGCCAGGCAGTAGACAACATGCAGGGGTAGACAACTTCCTTCCATAAATGTACACTTCACAAAAATGCTGTCTCCCGCTCAGCTTTCCCCTTCCCCCTACTTCACACTGTTCTTATTTGATGGTATTTGACGGCTTTTTAAAGTTGAATTCATGTAGGTTACCTTTAATATTGAAAATTAATCTTGAAAATCAAATATTTACTAGTTCTAGCTCATGCGGTTGATTTACACACCTCCCGATATTGTCAGTATGCAAAGACCCTACTGTCAGAAGAAATCATTTCCTTCTGAAAATTCAGCAAATCATTGCTTTGCATTGTTTGAATTTGAAAACTCCTTTTTTGATGAATAAATTAAAATCTGGATATTGTCACCAGGGGTAAGTAGTTTTTTCTAGGTTTTCTAAATCTGGAGACGGGTGCTTTAGACGCGATGTTCATATGCCTTAAGAAAACGTCGCGGTTTCAGTGGGCAAGAATTTGGTGTATCAAAACCGGACTCAAATGCCAGTGCACATATACATTTTAGTATCTTGGGTGATCTGTAAAGTGCTGAATGCGAGAGTCGGAGAAGTACCGAGTGAGAAGTACTTTCTCTGCTGGCCACTTCCCACTCTGCTGCTCCATACCCATGCACACTTTTGTTTTTTTGCTAACTTTTTGACATCTATTAGGTTCTCATCAGCGTAAATGTGCTCATGTTAAACTAGGTGTGAGACACAAATATGGGCCTTCCCATCCTTTTACATTCACAAGTTTTTTAACCAGTCTGAAATCTGTGACGCACAGTAAGCTGGAAGCCACCATAAATTCTTCACAGACCCTGTACATTCAGAGAGCTCCTTTCTGTCCTACATTCTCTGCAGTAGAGTAAAAAGCGCATGTTTTCCACGAGTGGGCATTTCTCCATAGATGACGACCTCATACCTGAAATCAAAATGTATACCATGATTTTACATGGTATCTGCACAAACTGATCAGTGTTTGGGATTCCTCTACTGGAGAAGAATAAAGAGAATCTAGTTTGCCAAGTGTAAGAACCATGTAAAACCAGAAGGGTTTCCCCATTCACACTTGACTCAGCTGCCTTATTTGGAGGCAAAATTCTGGATTTTCATTCTTCCTTTCTGGCCTGTCATTTGCCAGGGCCTCCTCATCTTCCTAACCTCTAAGTGTTGTTCCAGGGCTGAGTCTTGGACTTCTCTCTTCTACCTACACCCATTTCCCTGGTGATTTCATTGAACTTCATGGTTGTGAATACCATCTATTTGCTAAAGGTCTACAATTTCCTTCTTTTTTTCTTTTTTTTTTTACACTTACTTATTTATTTTGGGGGTGGGGTGGGGCAGAGAGAGAGGGACAGCAAGAATCCTAAGCAGAGTCTACGATGTCAGCACAGAGCCTGATGCAGTACTCGGTCTCACAAACCGTGAGATTATAATCTGAGTCAAAATCAAGAGTCAGACCCTTAACCAACTGAGCCACCCAGGTGCCCCCAAAGGACTGCATTTCTGTGTCCAATCCGTACCTCCCTCTCTTGATTTCCAGACTCACATATTTCCACTTGGGTGTCTAACAAGACTCTCAAACTCAGTACGTCCAAAATTGAACTCCCAGTCAATCCCACTTTCAAGTGGGTTTCTCCCAGTCTTTCCCATTAAAAAAAATAACAACCTGATTCCTCTAGCTGCTCTAACCAAAATCCTTCACTCTTCTGTTTCTTACTTCCCATATCCAATCCAACAAGCAGATTCGGTTGGAAGTCAAGGGTTCCCCATCTCACAGAGTAGAAGCCAACGCCCTTATGATGACCCACAAGACCATCGTGACCTGCTTGCCAAAGGGCTCAGTGATGTCATCTCCTACCACTCTCCCCCTGCTCATCCGTGTCAGCCTCACTGGCACGTGTGCTGCTCCTACAACAGCCCAAGCATAGCCCTGCATTATGCCAGCCATTCCTCTGGGTGGAACCTCTCACTGTCAAGTATCTATATGCTTAACAGTCATTATTTTATCAGATCTGTACTCAAATGTCACTCAACAAGAGGCATTCCTTGGTCACCATAGCTAAAATTACACTTCCTTGCCATTCCCATCCCCATTCCCTACTTTATTTTTTTCTTTGTACTTATCATCATCTAGCACAGTAGATAGTCCATTTATTACTCTTGCTTAGTGTCTGTCACTCCTCAACAGAATGTAAGCTCCACAAAAGGACACATTTTTGCCTAATTTTTCACTGCTATATTTTGAGGGCCTAGACCAGCATCTGGCACATAGTTTTCACTCAGTAACTATTTGCTGCATAAATGAAAGGTTTTTAAAAAACAAAAAATAAAAGCCACACAATATAATATGTCACAGTAATAACATGTACTGTGATTAGTCATCAATAATCTATCTTCTTAACTACATAAGAATCTTCTAAAGGCAGAAATCTTATCTTACATCTTTTTTCATTCTTAGTGATTGGCACAGAATGTTACATATACAGCAATCACTCAGTTAACTATTTGACAGCAGAAAATTTTGCCTAAAGACAAATCACTAGGAGACAAAAACAGAACAGAATAATTATCTAATTCAACATTAAACAGAAAGGTAAGGAAGAATGACTGTAAAAGTAGCCTTTTCCCCTCTGGTGCTTATAAGCAATAGCTTTCAGTGCTAATTGAGGACATCCACTCCGAAAATGATTATGGACGCCATGAGTCTAGATGGCTACCACACTTGTAGTCAAGGGCAGAGGTAGAGGGTTGGCTCTGAACTAGACACCTTGGCCACTCATCTGAGTTTATCTTTGGGATCAGAACCTGGAATGGTGGAGACTTTTTAAGAATTATTATATAGTTTTCTCTTCTATAAAATTGTAATAACATTTGAGACTGTGATTACACTTCTTCAAAATTAAGTGACTTTTGTAGGTCAAAGCTTGAACAGCCAAAGGTTCATGGAGAAATGGCAAAGACAGTCATCAACATAACATTACAAATAACGACAGCAAGAGGCTGAAGAAGGTGACGCTGAGCCAGTCCAAGCCACATAGGACCTGTACGTGAAATATAAATAAACTATAAAATGGTTACACCCAGACAGGTTTGCAATGTAATTTAGGCTCACATTTAAACTGGTTTGAACACATGCTAAAGAAGTACAGTGGAAATAAGATGAAAGGAAATCTTGATTTCTTCAAGTGTGACTCCTTGAAGAAAAGTGTTTGCTCACCTAATTTTTAGAAAAGCAACAACTGTTACAGGATTAAAAAAAAATAACGATAAATAAAGGATCCAGATTCTGAGCAAGAATTCTGAGTTCCATGTAGAAAATGAAGAGAAATGAAGAAAAAGGCAAAAACAAACCAAAAAACCAAATCCTGATTTTCAAAAATACAACCAAAATCACAGAATTATCCATATTGCACAACATAGAGACAAGAAATGATTCTGTATATCTACCCATCAAATGCCTATGACTTAACGTCTAGGTTCACTAAGCAAATAATAATACAACAATACAAAGCACCAAAGCATTCCCTACTTTTCACATTCTTTTGTTATTTTATATCATCTTAATTATGTTTCCTTAGAATCACCTGACCTGTCTAATAATCTACATATCTACTGGTAAGCACACAAAACATCAAACAGAATACACTTGGTAGGAAACAGGGCAAGAGTTGTTTTGATATTGACAGTAATTCTTCTGTGCATAACAACTCAAGCGAGTTTCTTTTTTCCATTTCTCCCTACTGTCACCCACTCCAACCATGAATATAACTTACGTGGGACATGTAAAATTAGCTCAGCTAAATTAGCCTGATCCGACATTACATAAGGCAACATCAGTAGCTGTGTGAACAGGACACAAACCACTCAACACCAAGGTTCCACACAATACTGGCTCCCCAATGAATCTCAGTGCTTCAAAAAGATCACTTAAGGCTCTTTCAAAATGTGAAGCCAAGGAGTAAACTCAGAAACAACATTCTGCCTAGGCCTGTGGTCCTAGCACTCAGATAAATTTTAGCTCTGTAAAATAACTTTGTTGCCACTTGGTAGCAAAAAACAGAACTTTCTAATGACCACTAACTCTGTGTGAACATACTGAATTTCAACACGCTCACTGAACAGGAAAAGCTGGATGTTTTGTGTTATTCTAACACTCAATAACAAGCCCATAAACTACCGGATAAAAGCTGGGAATAGTTTCCTTTTACTAGCTTACCCAGTTTAGTGGCGCCCTCTGGTGGGTACTCAGGAAACTGGCCCTCGGAAGGGACACTGACGGTTCTCCTCAGGCATCGCCCTTTGGTGGAATCTGTCTGCTGCTCCTGTCCTCCCTCCACAGGTATCTAGTTAACCAAAAGACAAAAGACGCGAAACTCAATAGTGAACTTGCCATAGCTACCTTCACGCTGAATATTTTTAGCTAATAAAGATAGGAGTTCATAATCATTAGAGCAAAGTAGGCAAAATGTAGAAAGCAAGTATTTCCAACTGTAAGACATTACCCACCCCTTGTGAGGAAGTTTTTCTTTAAAAAGGAACCTGAAAGATCAGGAAAGGTGAGTATGTAAATGAGCTTTACCTGAAGTCCGCACAAGTCATATCCAGGTGTGTACCTGTTTTGGGTGCTCAGAAAACAAAACACCCACACAAAGACTCTTTTATTATCAGAAGATAGTTCACAAGCTCCAATTCTTCTGACCAATGCTCAATAAGGTAAACAGAAATAAAAGCCAGCCAGAAAGAATTAGCTCCAAAACTCAATTTAAAGAAGGTTTTGTTAGATAAAAATAGTAAAATCACCAGATTTTCTTCAATTTTGCAATTTAGCATTTAGAGACAGTTAATAAAACACATTTCACTGGAAACTTGCATAGATGCCTATATCAAATGGCATATTTTCTTCTAAAAGTGAGATTCATTATTAAAACCCTAAAAATTTTCTTTCTGGCCTAATTTCAGGGATCTATCAAGTGTTGTTTGCATATGTGGAATAAGAACTATGAAAGGTACAAAAGATCTCTAATACCAATAACTGTTTTAAAACGTACTCACAGGTCATCATTGTAGAGTTACAGGATGACTCCAAGTCCCCCCGCCCCCCTTTTTTTTGGTAATATGCTAAAAGATCAAATCATTTTTGTTTACTGGCAGAGGGCAAAAGCTTTTTCACAAAGATATTTTACCAGGAACCTTTATCAGAATCAACAATAATATTGGTAACATCTTAAATAGTTTGGCAAAACACGTCAGTAATTGAGCACAGTTTCTAATTTCGTCTGGCTCCAAAACTGAAATTTCAACAAAATTCAGTAATAATGATTAGCATTGAGCTCTTACTTTGTGCAAAGCTAAGGGATTTACCTGTGTGACATTATGAGGGAGACATTATTATCATCATCCCTTTTTACAGGTGAGGAATAATTTATTTCTCCAAATGATTACAGTGGACACATCAACTGATCCAGCCGAGTCGGGATAGATACAGGCTTAACTTTATATGCTTAACTTTATATGCCTTCTGCCTCACCTCGGTAACCCAACTCCTCTGCCTGGGGTCAAAGGGATGACAGCAAGGGAAACTCTCTGTGTTACTGAGAATCTGAAGAGCAAAGTCCTAATGTCTTCATAGGAACTAAAAGTCTGAACACTCTTTAAAGGACCCCAAGTACCCCATTCCCTCATGACCATAAAACTATGGCATCGGGAAACCACAAGGCAGAATTAAGAAAAATTCTAAAAAAATAAGGGGAGACCAAATAATTTCATCAATAAGGACATGAGCTCTTCCAAAAGTCAAAAGTCCTCTATAATATAAGACTTTACGGACCGTAATCTAAATCATCCATCCATCCCTTTCAGGATGGAAATTAATTATCTCTACTTAAATAATTAAAAGAGTAGCAGTACCAAGAAGTCAGATAACTTCCTCTGAGTAAGAAAGGCAAAGATGTGTCCTCTACTTGCCTTCAAAGCAGGATAGAATGGGGAAAAATAGTTTGAGTCTTTGAACAAAGAGATGAACATAAATAAACACAACTATTTTTGTTCTAGCTCTAAAAATACTTGTTACCTGAAATAATGAAGGCCTAAGCCTCACAGAAAAAAGACAGTAGTTGTTTTTATATTTTAGGAAGGAATGACCCATTATGATCTTTTCTGTAGAAATTTATAAAGGCCATATCCAGGAAAAAGAAAGAAATGGCTTCTACTATCACATACTTTGTCTCTAACATAACTAAGGAAGAGAAAAATAAAATATATCAAACTTCTTATATGGGCCTAAAATTCACTCACACAACTATTTTCTCAAAGTTTTCATTTAGAGTCTTCATTTCCCACTCTTGAAACTTAAACTATGATTGAAAATTCCATTCAAAGTACTGATGTGGGAAACAGAGGCAAAAGAAAAAACATCAAATATCCTTACAACTTACAGTCCATTGGGGCACCCGAGTGGCTCTGTCAGTTAAGCGTCTGACTCTTGATTTTGCCTCAGGTCCTGATCTCATGGTGTCTGATGGAGCCCCACGTGGAGCCTGCTTGGGATTCTCTCTCTTCCTCTCTCTCTCTGCCCTTTCCCCACTTGAGCGCACACACTCTCTCTCTCTTTTTCTATCTCCAAATAAATAAATAAACTTAAACAAAACAAAACAACTTACAGTCCACTGAGACAGGCAGAGTGACATTCCTTTAGAAACTCAGCTGCCTCGATGATGACACTTTGCTAAGAGGCAAAAGGCAATCTCAGCTTAGCATTATACCAACTTCTAGGATCCCGTAAGGCTACTTTAACATACAAAAATTCCTTTGGAAACTTCCTTTATCTCCACCCCCCAAGATATAGGTTGGCAATCATCCTCTAAGCATTCGGCCCACTGATACACATCTGAAGGGTCTCGTGACTGAGCTTTTACTAAACAGTCATAAATGACCTTTTCCTAACGATAGCTGGTCCCTCAGGATCCTCGAAACCTTGTTTCCAAAATACCTTGGAGGCCTGTGCTGTCCCGAACCCACTCCCAACCTGAAGGAATATAATCAGTCACCCGTCACAACCCCAGTGCAGCTTTCTACCCAGAGGTCCTGTCCCCAGGCTTTAATAAAACCGCCTTTTTGCACCTAAGACCTCTCAACAATTCTTTATTGGCCGTAGGCTCCAAACCCCAACATTTCCACATCAGTAACACTCTGAAAGGTTAGGGCATTTTTACCTCTCATTCAGGATTTGAGGGAGAATAGTGTTGACTTTTATTCTAAACCTGCATATCTTAACAATATTTTACTTTTACAGCACTATCGATTGATCCTTACCTAAAATAATTTTTAAAACATATTGATCTACTCTTTGAAAATTAGAGGGATCATATTCCAAGTATCTTCAAATGAACTAAGCTGGAGTTCACAAGTCTCAGAACACAGCCAGAGAGATCAGTTTTACAAAGTCAATTTTAGGAAAGCAATTTTGTCCTTTCTGATTGCCCTAATTTAGTTGACTGGTTCACACTTGCTTGTTTAGGACACTGAATTAGTCCTTAAATATTATATCTCTTCCTAGTTCCAAAAAAAATTAGAGGACTTTTTCTTTTCACCTCTTCGTCCTTATACTGTGCTTCTGAGTGCTCTTTTTCCTCAGGGGAGGCAGGTGGGTGGGTAAGTGCTTTCATTCATTCCATTTTACAAAGAGAAAGGAGAACACAGTAAGGAGTAAATGGCTTCTCAGGTATCTAAGATATGTTAATAACAAAGTCAAACTGAATCTCTGACTCTCAGTCCTCTTTGTTAGTTCCAAATCATCCATGGCAATGAAGAGCAACATGGGACAAACAAATCAGGTTACTTAGAAAACATTATATGCGTAACATATACCTCTACGTTGTCTGCCAAATCACCTTTCATTTTGTTTAGAATTACATAGGAATTAATTTCCATGTCAGTCAGAGTACACACACATTAAATAGTCAAGTACAGGAAACCAAGATAATGCTAACAGCAAAAGAAAGCATTTCTGGGGCACATAATTCCAAATTTATCTGTCATATAGGGCTTCTGCATAAGCTTTTCCACCAGGAAAGGATTCTGCTAAAAGAGTGTTTTAATACTACTACCTTATAGAGTAAGTGCAAACTCCCTAAGGCAGTATACCAGGCTTCCCACAATCTGGCCACTGTCTGAGTGTCCAGCTTCATGCAGATTTTACATTCTAGGAATACCAAATTGCTTACACTTCCCTAATATATTCCCTATTTTGTAGTTCAGCGCTTTTGCTTAGTTGGTTCTCTCAGCCTGAAATATCTTTCCTTACTTTCTTATCTACACCTGCCAAGCAAACTCCTAGTCACCCTAAGGCTTAGGACAGGCATTACCTCCTCCAGAAATCCTCCCTTCTACCAAGTCCCTAAGAGGAGGGTAAGGTACACCTCCTCAAGGTTCCTCCAACAGCATCTTCTGGCTCTGTCACCGCACCTGTTACACTGAATTATAATTATGCATTTGAACGACTAATTCTGTAAGCTGTAAGTCAACAGCTTGTACCTACCAGTCAATGGCCAAGCCCTAAAATAGCTCCAGCCCACAAATGAATGAATGAATATTTGATACCTAGAGATGGGGGCCACATCAGGCAAAGGAAAAAACTGGCCAAGAAATTGTAAACATACAACTTTTGTTTTGTTTTGGAACAGGAAGAAGGCCAATTTAGCTAGAGCCTCTAGAAGTGTGGTAGAACACAGAAAACCAAAATTTATTATGATTGCATTGGGAGGGGTTTAATACCAGGTCATGCATAATTCAGGAAGCAGTGGGAAACTATTCCAGCTTTTAGACCAGAGGAATGGTAGTTACTTTATGGGTCTGTCTTCTTCCTACTTCTCCCTCCAAGACATTCCACAGATTAATATTCGTAACACATAGCTTTGATCATATCCCTTTCTTTCTTAAGCTTCCTTTGGTAATTACCCATTGCCAATAGCATTTTAATGACACAGATTACAGTCCTTTAGAGTAAATGAATTTCTTTCTTTCATTCTACCCCCATTTACTTGTGCTATTTTATCAAATGATATTTAAAAATTGGGGCCCGTGGGTGGCTCAGTCAGTTAAGTGTCTGACTCTGGCTCAGGTCATGATCTCACGGTTTGTGGGTTTGAGCCCCGTGTGGGGTACTGTGCTGACAGCTCAGAGCCTGGAGCCTGCTTCAGATTCTCTGTCTCCCTCTCTTTCTGCTCCTCTCCTGCTCACATTCTGGTCTCTCTGTCAAAAATTAATAAACATTAAAAAAACTTTAAAAACTTATTTGTCTTATTTCCACAACTGAATTTGATATGGGGGAGAAAGAGGAAGGAACAGTGTTTTATTCTTTGTAACTCCTAACTAATGAATGCATATATAGGGGCACATTATGTATCTGCTGAATAACCTGAAAATGATTCTGAATGAAATATGCTATGGGTAGTTTACCAGAGGACAAATAATAGTTGATTTTTTAGCTATTTTTTTAGCCGTTTGCACAAAGCCTTAAGTGTTATTTTCATCAATATATCTGAGTGTAAATATTGCTTTTCAAAAGCAGTAAAGATATTCTAAAACATTTTAAAATTGCATTATTACTACCTTGCTGCTTATATGCTAGCTCCTAGCTTTAAAAATTGCAAATACAGAAAGTAGAAACTGAATAATAGGAATTATTCTTCCTAATGACTTGGTTTTGCCGAAAGAAAGGAATCACAAATTCAGCTTTCTTCTGTATTTTTATACTGGCTGTACCTTGAAGGGTTCACGATTGTCCTCTCTGCCACTTCCCTCAGCTCCCTAATCTCTCGTTTACTTGGCCTTATCTCTTGGAGCAAAATGGAATTCAAATGGCCTCCTACGCCCTCTTTGAACTGGGGTGGTGCCAAGCCAGCTGGGGCCTTTTCTGGCATCCGGGCAGGGAAGTATATTTCATAACACATCAGCAGCGTCTGTTTGGCACAATTTGCATGAAGCAATTTACTGAACCAACGAGTCATTTCTCAAGGTGATACTCCTGGCAGAATTCTCTTTCAGCATTCTTCCCAGACCTACCCTTCTGTTATAGTCTCAAATTGGTAAGGAGTGTGTTTAACACTCTTCCCATGTATATCCCCCAAGCAGACGTGTTCCCGTTTCTGACAGGAAACATGCAGAGTTAAGAGAGAGCACTAAAAGATCCCACACACTGAATACATGAGTGGTACTAGACTAATATAGTCCTCCCACATTCCAGCAGTGCCTGGCCTAGGATTCAGTTTAAATCTTTATGGAACCTCTTAATTATCTTTTGAACACAGCAGTCAACACCCTGGTGATTAGTTGATGAAGGTTTTAAACAGCATCTTTAGATAATTTTAGCAGGAAATTCCTTAAACTCCTTGTTTCAATGAATTCTAAATCTTCAATTTGAAATTCCAAGGAGAAGTGTTATACTTCTCATGATAGTGTGGGTGAAAGGTAGAAGGGTGACAGCATACTCTGGTCCTTCCACAAAAAAAATGGGTCTCTAATCTTTTCCTGTAATGAAATTAACAACATATTAAGTTTATCACTTAAGTAGCAGGTACAGCAATGGCTTTACATTTTCTTTTGGTAGAGACTTAATCCAGTTTTTTCAACTTACTGGTAGAACATACCTGTCTCAGAGCGTTAAACTGTTTCTGTATCTGCTTCGTATATTCATTATCCTTTCATCATCCCTGACCCAGTCTATGGCAGTAATCTTCACTCATTTATTTCCTTCCAATCCCTTTCAATCTACTTTCCACATGATCAACAGAGTTACTTTTTTTTTCTTTATTTTAATTTTTTGAGAGAGAGAGAGAGAGAGAGAGAGAGAGAGAGAGAGAGAGAGAATGTGAGTGGGGGAGGGACTAACTGAGAAGGAAAGACAGAATCTTAAGCAGACTCGATGCTCAGCATGGAGCCCAACACAGGGCTCAATCTTAGGATGCTGAGGTCATGACCTGATCTGGAATCAAGAGTCAGATGCTTCACTGACTGAGCCACCCAGACGCCCCCTGGAGCTCCTTTACTAAGAAGCAAATTTGATGATGTCATTGCCCTGTTAAATACCTTTCTGTGGTCTAAATCATTTCCAGAATAACATACAAATTCTTTAGCATGGCCTAAAAGGCACTTTATTGTTCAGTTCTTGCTAGCTATCAGCTATTTTTTTTCCTCTTGTAAACTTGATTCCAAGAATTCTGAACATTTTGCAGTTTGCCAAAGAGATATGTTTCTTGAGTTTGTATCCTCATACGTACTTGGAATATCCTTCCCTCCTTCTCCTCCAGCTGAGCTTCTATTTGTCCCTAAAGACATGGCCCAATCATAAATGTCTCTGTAAAATCTTTCTTGGCATTCTTACTTTCACATCACAATATGGCAATATGTCAGTTAATCTTTCCCTTATGGTTATAATTTTTGGAAAAAAAATTTATTGAGGTGAAATTCACTTAACCTAAAATTAACTATTTTAAAATGAATAATTCAATGACATTTATCACATTCAAATGTTGTACAACCATCACTTCTGTCAAGTTCCAAATGACTATAGCTCTCAATTTACCTTGATGTGACCAATAAGACTACATCTTTGCAACCACAATACTGCTCAATAAATAAAAATTAATCAAATATTCAACAATGGAAAAGCAGCTTATGGATTATTTTGTTCCTTTTTTATTATCCAGTTTTAGAAAAAAATATGGAATTAAGTCTCATGTTCTGGGCAGATTTACAATACAAAACGAAAAGATAGAAAAGAAGGTTCATCTCCTCTCAAATTTATATTAAGGAAACGGATATTCAGAATCAAAGTTTATAATTTACCTTTTAAAAAATTTATTGAACAAATATTTATTGAGAATTTACTTCTATGTCACGAACTGTTCTAAGCACTGAATAATACAGCATTGAATACAAAATCCCTGCCCTAAAGCTTATGTTTTCATAGGGCAAGAGATACGTAAATATAACAAATTATAAGGCATTTTAGAAGGTGGTAAAGGCTATGAAGGAAAAAAAATCAGAGCCAGGTTAATCAGACCAAAGTTTTGGGTGGAGATAGGAGAAGCAGTTGCAATTTTAAATAGGTTGGTCAGGGTAGGTCTTGTAGAGCAGGTGACAGTAAGTGAAGACTTAAAGGAGGAGAGAGAGTGAATCATTTACTGTCAGAGGGATATCAAGGCCTTGAGGCAAGAATATGCTGATATGCTCTAGAATCATAACAACGCCAGAATGACTGGAGTGAGCTGCGCAAGTCTATGGCCTCTGAAACTTAGAAGAATGGACTTATCATTAACAGAGAGGGGGATGGCCTTTGGCAGGTTTGGGAGGGGAAATTAGGGACCCACCGTGAGGCGTGTTAGAGTTGACTATTACATATCCAAGTAGGTGTGTATGGGCAGATGGATATATGGGTCTAGAGAAGAGAGAAGTATAGTCTTGAGATAGAAAACTCGTAAGATTGGAGGAGAGTCCTAAAAAAAGTGAGGCCCAAGGACTGAACTCTGCAGCACTCGTCTGTTAAGATTTAAAGAGAAGAAGAGAAATCTGCAAAGATGACTCAGAAGGAACTGACAGAGAGGCAGGAAGAAAAGTAGGAGAGCATGAGAAGCCAGGTGGAGAAAGTGGTTCTAGAAGGAAGGAGCAAATCAACTGTAGGAAATGTCACTGACAGATTGAGTAGTATGAGAACTGAGAACTGACGACTGGATTTAGTGACGTGGGGGTCACCAGTGAGCTTAAGAGAGCAATTTTGGCAGAGGGGTGTAAGAATCTGATGGAGGAGGTTTAAGAGACAATAAAAGGAGAGGAATTAGAGGCAATGGGTTTAAAAGTTTTCAAGAATTTTTGCTGTGAAGGGAAGCAGAGAAAGAGGTGGTAATTGGAGCTAGAAGTGAGGTTAATACAGGCATATTTTTGCTTTTAAAATGGGAAAAATAATAGCATACTGATGGGGAATGATCCAGTAGAGAGCAAAAAATTCAAGCTGTAAAAGAAGCAGGGGAGGATTGCTAGTGATTCCTCCTGGAATAGGCAAGAAGGAATGGAACGTGTGCACCTGGAGGGGCTGACCACGGTTGAACTGTAGTTCAACCACAGTTAAAGGAGACAAATACAGGCATCGGTGGTGGATGGGCAGACACAGTGCATGCTAATGAAGTGTGCATAAATTCTCTGCTGGGTGCTTGAATTTTTCTCAGTGAAATAAGCAGCAAAGTAACCAGCTATTAGTATTAGAGGGTAATAGAGAAAGGATTAGAACAGAGGAGGTGTGAAAAAAATCACTTTAGAAGTCATTTTGGATCCTGCTACTCAAAAGTGCGGTCCAAGGTCTTATGCTGTTCTGCAAACTGTTTGTTACTGGTTTGCAATAAATAATTTAACAGTACAGAAACAGAAGTGTGCCTCGTGTGATCAATGGGTTTGTTTCATTGTACAGCAACACTTTCCATGAACATGCATAATTTTCATAATTTTATTTCTTCTTTTCTTATGATTATTCGGCACATATTTGTTGAATCGTGATTTCATTTTAGTTAAATCTAATTAAAAATTCGGGCTTATGTTTTTTATGTCTTTTTAAAATGTCAGTTTTCTTAACTATTCACTTCATTGTATTTTGTTCACAGTCAAGTGGAGAAAAAACTAGTCCTTCACCACACACAGACTGAGAAGAACCAGTCCAGAAGAGCTGGACAAAATTAAGCTAAGACATGTTTTGGGATTGCCAAGCAGCTAAATTAGGGGTTTACATGAGGATTGCAACCATTAGTTTAAAGAGTGTCAGTATGATGGAGTGGTCTTGTCCAGGCACGTTGCGTTGCACGGAATCAGGGCAGGATAGATGAGGGGCAGGATTTAACGGAGTCATCACCATTACCAAAAGAGCATGATAATGTAAGAGAAGGGCAAGGGAATAGTATGCAAGGGGTGAGTAGAATGGCTATGAAAATGAGGCAGACTGAGGAGGGGAGATTGGACATTAGAGGTATGAGGAGCAGAAAAGCTTACAGCATCAATGGAAAATAGGTTCCAAAAGGACTGAAGGATTGTTAGAATAAGTAATGAGCTTGGAAGACAGAAGGTGATGATTAGAGTATAGAACACATGGAACTGAGAGTAAGAAGAAATTATAGCAATGAGGTGGGGTAGAGGAAAATATTCTTCGAGGAAAGGAGGTCAAGGAACTGAGAACCAGTGTGTTAGAAGCATCTCTGAAGATTTAATCCACAAATTAGGGCTGAAGTAGTGTTGAAGATA
This sequence comes from Acinonyx jubatus, assembly GCF_027475565.1. Taxonomy (NCBI): domain Eukaryota; kingdom Metazoa; phylum Chordata; class Mammalia; order Carnivora; family Felidae; genus Acinonyx; species Acinonyx jubatus. The sequence continues at coordinate 48,546,246 of NC_069395.1, forward strand.
ATGAGCCAGGTGCTCAAATCAACAAAAAATGACAAGTAATGACTAGGGGTTGGAACATGACTATAAGAGGAGACTCAGGATTTGGACTTTTTAGGGAGGGAGGACAGGAATCAGTCATAAAAGAGGAAGGACACCTAGTACAGGCATTGAGGTATGAGGGCTGTGGGAAGAAAAACAGCCAGCCCTTGATAGGACTTCACAGAAGACGGTGTGTTCAGAGAAGTTACAGGTTCTCATGAAACCAAGAAGTTAAGGGATGCCTACAAAGAACTGGTAGAAGAAACAGCTGATTTTGCTGATGACGGACTGTGAGTTGCAGAGGGTATAGCGATAGGGTTTTAAGAGGTGGGAAAAGATGAGTAGAAGGCAGGGACAGAAAGGAGAAAGGGGGATTTGCAGACACATGCAGAGTGTGGGAGATGAGGGGTTCCCCAATGTCCGGGGCTATTCTTGATGACTGGCATAAAAAGGAATACAGTACATAAGATACTGTTGTAGAAAATTATTCCTCATGAATGGTTATTTTATGAGACAAAAGGGGGCCCAGGCCTGGAATACTCAACTGATCAGTAATCTCTCATCAGTGGATTTTATCTTGGTTCTAGATGCGGCATGTATCTATGCTCTACCTTATGTTCTCTCTATCCTTATGCTATTTAATTTCTTACACTACACTCTAAATTGAATAAAAGTTAGGTAACGGCAGAAAGACAGCAAATGATCTGTGTATCATATCACTCTGATGTGGCTGATTATTATTAACAACTCTGATAAATGGCTGCTGACAAAGTAGGTTGACTAAAACGAACATTTTCAATTATCTGTGTATTCAGAGTGGATAACTAGAAATCTTCTATACTAACATTCATTCTACCACTTTTTATTATATGTTTCTATGAACATGGCAACTTGTACTAGACTATCCTAGAAAAGGCTGACCTTTATTATTTTAATAAAATTTAATAATATTAAAATACTGGGAAAAGGTTATGGGTATGGAGATGGTAACAAAAACAAAGGATATTTTTCAATGGCTGAAGAAAAAGAATAAGCAAGGGCTTCAGAGAGAGCATATTAGCTAGGCCCTCACAAGTAAGAACTGTTTATTAAAATAAAAGAAACTAAAATTCTTTTGTTATTCCCTTGGTTTTACTATATTAAAGACAGTTGAGTAAGAGAAGGGATAGAAAAGAAAAGAGAGGAGGAGAGAAGAGAAAAGGGAGATAGGGATCCGCAGCTGAGAACTAAGAAATGTATTTGCTGGTCACTGCTTCCCCTGAACTCATTTTTTGGGAATGATGACCTACTAAATTGATATTCTACCTACAGCTTTTTAGATATTTACATATATTTTGGGCAATTAGTCTTTGCCCTTTGTTGAATCAGATCTTTTCTTCTTCCCTCCCATTATCTCTCTTCTTTGTCAAGATCATATTCACTCATTTTTTTACGTCGTGGAGGTGGAGACTGAAACCATTTTATGGACCTACCAAACCAGAATGATATCAACTATCTGAAAAATCACCAATAAGCAAATGAGTTATTTGGATGTGGAAGGATGTGTACATTTTAACGGTCTGAGTAAAGTAGCAAATGGTATATGATAAGTTCAAGGGCTTTTTAATTTGGCGGGAGAGAAAGTTCACCTAGAACCCGATGCCTATGCTAGTTACATTCCATCAGCCCCTCCAGATGCACTCTCTGCCCTTCTCTCCCTCGCTGTGTGTTTCAGAAAGCAAACCTCAACAAAACACATGAAAAGCAATATTTTTCCCTCTGGCTTCAAGTTAGATTTGGCCAGTAGGTAACAACTGACAAGAAACCAGAAGGCAGGAAAAGTGCTGGAGTGTTTATTCCCCTTTGCTTCCTCCTTGCTGGCTGCTGATGTTCGGGTAGAAGCTGTGCTCTTTTGTGTAGCACCACAGCCACTGTCATAGCCCCCACATGCAACCGTTCTTGGGTTTCCAGAAGCACTGCTCTCTTCCTTTGCCCTGGAAGTCTAGGGTCATAACTGCTTTCTGCTGTTACTACTTCATGGTGCTTCACACTCTTTGGTGGGCCCCTTATGCTGCCCACATCTCTGTGAATAGACCTTTATTAACCTCTTTCAATTAGTCCCCTGACAGTGCCATTTATTACCTGCTAGTTGCTACACTGACATCACTTCCAGTAGCCTTTCTGGGTGATTTTGGGGGCCAGGTCTACACAATCCCATCTGTCATCATTCCAAATTTCTCCACTCAATATCTATTTCACAATTCCTTAGTGAAAATCCACCCCTATCTTGTTGAACTCGCTTCTTCATGATGACTATAATCATTATGACGCGAGCAGCCCTTTAGACTTATAGGCATACCGCAGAGACATTTCAGGTTCTGTTCCAGACCAATGCAACAAAACGAGACACATGAATTTTTTGGTTTGCCCACAGATATATGTTATGTTTACATTATACTCTATTAAATGTGCAATAGCATTATATCTAAAACCAACGTACATACCTTAATTTTAAGATACTTTATTAGCAAATAATGCTAGCCATCATCTGAGCTTTCAGTGAGTCGTAATCTTTTGGCTGGTGGAGGATCTTGCCTCCACGTGGATGGCTGCTGCCAATCAGGACGGTGGTGGCCGAAGGATGGGGTGACTGCGGCAATTTCTTAAAATAAGACAGCAATCCAATTTGCCACATCAATGGACTCTTCCTTTCTCTACAGACTTCTCTGTAGCATTTGGTGCTGTTGGATAGCTTTTTACCCACAGTAGAACCTCTTTTAAAATTGGGGTCAGTGCTTTCAGACACCGCCGTTGCTTTATCCACTAAGTTTATGTAATACTCTCAGTCCTTTGTAGTCATTTCAACAATCTTCACGGCATCTTCCCCCAGGAGTAGATTTCACCTCAAGAAACCACTGTCTTTGCTCATCCCTAAGAAGCAACTCTTCATCCACTCAAGTTTTATCATAAGATTGCAGTAATTCAGTCCCATCTTCAGGCTCCGCTTCCAGGTCAAGTTCTCTTGCTATTTCTGTGATATCCACAGTTGCTTCCTCTCAAGTCTTGAATCCCTCAGAGTCACCCATGAGGGTTGGACTCACCTGGTCCCAAACTCCTGTTAATGTGGGCATTTTGACCTCTTCCCATGAATCACAAATGCTCTTTTTATGTTTTTTTGAGAGAGAGTGAGAGGGCACAAGTGAGCGAGCGGCAGAGAGAGAGAGAGAGAGAGAGGCAAAGAAGTGGAGCTCACCAGGGGCTTGGAATCACAAGTGTTCTCATTGGCATCTAGAATGGTGAATCTTTTCCAGAAGGTTTTCAATTTACTTTACACAGATCCACCTTTGGCAGGTGCAGCCTTATGAAATGTATTCCTTCCTTCCTTCCTCCTTCTCTTGCTTACTTCCTCTCTCCCTCCCTTCCTTATGAAATGTATTCCTAAAGAAGAAGACTTGAAGGTTGAAATGACTCCATGATCCATGGGCTGCAGAATGAATGCTGTGTCAGCATGAAAGCAACATGAATCTTGCCGTACATCCCCATCAGGCCTCTGGGCGACCAGGTCCATTGTCAGCGAGCAGTCACATTCTGAAAGGAAACGTCTTACCTGAGCAGGTCTCAACAGTGGGCCTAAAATATTCAGGAAGCCATGTTGTACACAGATGTGCTGTCACCTAGGCTTGTTGTTCCGTTTCTAGAGCACAGCCAGAGTGGATATAGCATGATTCTTATGGGCCCTAGGGTTTTCAGAATGGTAAAGGGGCACTGGCTTCAACTTCAAGTCACCAACTGCATGAGCCCCTACCAAGAGAGTCAGCCTGTCCTTGCAGGCTCTGAGGCCAGGATTGACTTCTCCTCTCTGCCTATGAAAGTGCCAGCCTTCTTTGTAGCCTTCTTCCCATAGAAGGCTGTTCCCTCCGCACTGAAAACCTGCCGTGTGCTGCGGCCACCTTCAGGAACGATCCTGGCTAGACCTTCTGGATAACCTGCTGCGGCTTTTGCATCAGCGCTTGCTGCTTCGCCTTGTACTTTTATGTTTTGGAGGTGGCTTCTTGCCTGCCTTAACCCTCATCAACCAACCTCTGCTCGCTTCCAACTTTTCTTCTGCAGCCGCCTCACCTCTCTCAGCCTTCACAGCCTTGGTGTGGAACAGACTCTGGCTGAAGGGAATGTAACGGCTGGTTTGACCCTCTGTGCAGACCACGGAAACTTTCTCTATATCAGCAATAAGGCTGTTTCGCTTTCTTATCACGTGTGCGTGCCCTGGAGTAGCACGCTTAATTTCCTCCAACGACTTTTCCTTTGCATTCATAACTTGGCGAACTCTTTGGGGCACAAGGCCTAGCTTTCAGCGTCATTTGGCATTCAACGTGCCTTCTTCACTAGGCTTAAGCATTTCTAACTTTTCATTTAATGTATGACATATGCGAGTCTTCCTCTCACGTGAACACCTAGAGGTCACTGTTGGGTTATTAACTGGCCTATTTCAATATTGTCATGTCTCAGGGAAAAGACTCCAGAGAAGAGGGAGAGGGATGGGAACAGCCAGTCCAGTCGATGGAGCAGTCAGAATACACACACTTACCAATTAAGTTCACCATCTTATGTGGGTGTAGTTCATGGTGCCTTAAAGCAATTACAATAGTAATCTCAAAGATCACCGATCACAGATCACCATAACAAATGTAATAATAATGAAAACGTTTGAATGATCATTACCAAAATGCGACAGAGAAGCAAGAAGTGAGCAAATGCTGTTGGAGATATGGCGCTGACAGCCTTGCTCAAGACAGGACTGCCACAAATCCCCATTTTTAAAACGTGCTACTGCTAAGTGCATTACAGCAAAGCTCAATAAAAGGAGTTTTGCCCATTTCCATAAATGCCACATATCAAGTGCAAATAAAAACCAGATTTCGGGAATTTGGCCAGAAGGAGAAGCGGCTTTCCTCGGTGACACCCATCTCACCTCCTTCTCCTTGTTGAGCAGCACCAGCTGGCTGTCCGTGAGGATGCAGTACCTCCGCTCCCACGTTGTCGTTTCCGTGTAGGGTGACTGGCCGCAAGACAGACGATGCGTGGGTGGCCCCTTCACATCTGGGTGACAAACATGAAAAACAAAAGTGAGAATGCATTATCATGCTGACTTAGGTAGACCAGGATCTCAAATGTAAGATTCTCCAAAATCATATTAAATAAACAGTTTCAAACATGAACCTAAATGGTAAATTGAAAACTTCACTTCCTCTTAATAAAAACTGTTCTACACAGAGGGGAAAATAGGCCGTTTAGTCTGTAGGAAAGAAGGCTGAAACACTAGGAGGATTTGTTAGCACGAACTTGACACAGTAATGACCATGGTACATGTACTACAACAATGGGAAGTTGCTTCAGAGCTAAACTAACATCATTCAAAATATTCAAAATGGGGGGGGGGGTGACTCAGAGAAGAACAAAAGACAGAACCTCTAATCTTTAGGAAGAAATGGTGTCGCATGTACACTTCGAGAGTATTGCTGACCCCACTCAAGAGAATGAAATTATTAACCGCCAGTGTCTTCAAAATGGCTTTATTTCTAGTCACGCATGAGAATTAAAAAAATACTTAAACTATAGCATCATATTACCACTAGAGGCCAGTAAGATCTTAAAAACACAGAAAGCAGTTTCTGCAAGGAAAGATCCAAACATATTACCATCATGTCTCTTACAGGTGGAGGTACATATTAGAGCTAAATGTCTAACTCTTCTCAAATGTCTCATTTCCCTATTAAATACCAAGTGGTTATGATTACTTCATTACTTTAAAATTCTTTGATACAAACTGTTCACTCATTTGGGCTGCTATACAACATGGAACACATCTTAATCAAAAGTACACATTAGATCCATTAAATAAGGCTTTACGACAGTTGAATATTAAAAGTTCTTTAGCCAACGAAGGACTAATTCCTGTCAGGATTATACTGAAGAGATAATTTTAAATGCATTATTTATTACTATTCAGTTGTTTTCCCAGAGGAACATCTCAAACTGGAGAAATTAGAAAACAAACACCCATGAGGGCAGGAGAGTTGTAAATCAAAAATAAACACATTTTATCTATTACACAAGTGTTTTCACTAGTATTACTGTCTACAGACTTTTAGGGTTTTTTAAATGTTTATTTAGTTTTGAAAAAGAGACAGAGAGAGCAGGGGAGGTGAAGAGAGGGAGTACAGAGAATCTGAAGAAGGCTCTGCACTGACAGCAGAGAGCCCAATGTGGGGCTTGAACCCACGAACCACAAGATCATGACCTGAGCCAAAGTCGGATGCTTAAGCAACAGAGCTACAGGGGCCCCAAGATTTTTTTTAAGAGAGAGAGCTTGAGCCAGGGAGAGGAGAAGGAGGGAACAGAGAGAGAGGGAAAGAGAGAGACAGAGACAGAGAGACACAGAAAATCTTAAGCAGGCTCCACACTCAGCGCAGAGGCACCATGTGGGACTTGATCCCACAACCCAGGAACATGACCAGAGCCAAATCAAGGGTCAGACGCTCAACCAACTGAGCCACCCAGGAGCCCCAGACTTTTAGTTTTTTCAATCACAGTCTGACAGGTATGGCTTCAAGGAGATACAAATAATGTCCTAGGTATCTTATACTAGAATCACCCAAATATGCAAAGGTACAGCTGGAGTTCTGTCGGAAATAAACAAGGCAGGACTAGGGCACTTAGATGAATGGCTTTTTTTGCACTGTCTTGTGTGACCAATATTATCTTCAGTGCTCCTTCTGGCTTAACTTCCTTTGCTTTCTAAAAATCTATTTAAATGCGTTGCTCTGCATATGTAGGCAAGCTTATCAGCTACCCTCCAAATAATTCACAGAACCCACGTTACTTACTAGGGCTCAGCTGGAGATGTTACTAAATCTTAGCTCACTGCCTCTCCTCTTCTGTGTCTATCTCCTCTGCGCTATGCACAGCAGTATTTGCTACACATCTAGCTTCTCCGTTCCACAAACTCTCTCTTCCCCGCCCTCAACTCCTCCCCTTGTGTTCTAACAGAGCATCGAAAATTATTTTTATTTGTTTTGAAAATTATTCTAAAGTTTTCTTTATACTTCAACATTTCCTGAATTTATCACAAAAAGCTTGAAAGAAGCTGACTCTTAATCCTCTTTGACACATATGGAAGATTCTTGCCTGTACTTAAAAACCATGTCAAAGCTGATTTTCTTCACGATTTGGACAAACAAATGGGTTAGATTTTTACCACAATGTAGGCCTATTTTTAGAGTCAAGTACCAACTCCACTTCAACACAGAGGGATGCACCTACTTTATGTGGAAATGTGGTGGTTTTGTGGCCTAGACAAGTTTTCATTCAAATGACTAACCTTCTTACGTAAGTTAGTCGTGGGTGACCTACTGCCCACTGTAATTTAATTTGAACAGCAATTTTGTGATCTATACTAAGCAAGAAGACGTTGATAAACTCCATAAAAATTAGAATACAGGACACTATATTTATAGCATAACGCAGGTTTCCTGACAAAATATAAATCTGGATCAGAACTGAAATTAAGAAAACCTACATTCCCTTCCCTGTGTCACCCTGAGTAATTCTCTTAAAGTCTCACTGTCTGATGTTCTCCCTTTCTCCAATCTTGGGCTTTGCTCCTAGTTTCTTCATGGTACTGTGAAACAAGACAATGTTTCACACAGTATTTTGGGACCCCAAACTATTCCTCCCCAGTGTGACAGGTAGAATGAAGTAGGGAGTAATGTCTCCCTATGTAAAATGTTCTGTCTGTCTGAATGATGAGACTGGCTAATGCTGTTATAAATTTTGTAGTTTCACATTTATTATTTAATACCCACTTAAAAAGAAATCACATTGTAAAACTGTATACCAAGGAATAAAACAATAAAGAAGTTAGAATAAGTGATTTGGGGGGGGTTCTTTTTAGCCCTTCTGAATTAAGGCTTAAAAGGCATTTAAATAACAAGATAAAATAAGATTTTAAAATAACCTATAGATTTAATTTGTTCAGTTTATCATGTCCTCTTTTCCATGGTTAAATGAAGATTTAACAGTAAAACCTATCTACTAAGACTATATTACCACAGGACAAGCTCACCTTACCAATACGATCCACCAAGCAACCAATCTCTCTTTCTCTCTCTCCCTCTCTTTCCCTCCCCGCCCCCACACCCACCCCCGGCTCTAGTAACATACTTCTAACTTCTGACTTCCAATTATATTTAGTGTCTAAAGTTCACCAGAGAAAAGGATAACATAGAATTACAAGAATCTTAATAGCAAGACTGGAAATAATTTTGCTTTGCAGTGCCCCTGTCCTATAAGAATACTAAAGGCACTGGATGCTGGATTTATTATAAAAACTGAATAATTTCAGAAGCATTAAAAAGCATCTGAGTTTATTCAATGGGTCTTTTTGAAAAGTACTTCTCTAAACAGGCTATTGTCTTGTGGACTAGTAACTCTCAAATTTTTTTGATCTCAAGATCCTTTAAACTCTTAAAATTATTGAAGACTTCAAAGAATTTTTTATAGGAGCCATATTTAATATTTACCATATTAGATATTAAAACTAAGAAATATTTAAAATATTTATTCATTAAATGATAAGACACCTACTGCATATTAATATAAATAACACATTTTTTAAAAATATTTTTTAACGTTTTATTTATTTTTGAGACAGAGAGAGACAGAGCATGAACGGGGGAGGGGCAGAGAGAGAGGGAGACACAGAATGGAAGCAGGCTCCAGGCTCTGAGCCATCAGCCCAGAGCGCGACGCGGGGCTCGAACTCACGGACCGCGAGATCGTGACCTGAGCTGAAGTCGGACGCTCAACCGACTGAGCCACCCAGGCGCCCCTAAATAACACATTTTTAATGAAATGTAACTATTTTCCAAAACAAAATACGTGAGAGCAGTGACCTTGTTTTAAGTTTTGCAAATCTTTTTTAAAGTCTGGCTGAATGGGAGACAGCTGGATTCTTATATCTGTTACAGCATTCAATTTATTTATGTTGCTTTGGTTGAAATATATGAAGAAACTCTGAATCACTCAGATACGCAGTTGGAAGGAAAGAGTTTTTTTTTTTTTTTTAATTTTTTAAATGTTTATTTATTTTTGAGAGAGCGTGAGCGGGGGAGGAGCAGAGAGAGAGGGAGACACAGAATCTGAAGCAGGCTCCAGGTTCCGAGCTGTCAGCACAGAGCCCGACACGGGGATCAAATTCACAAACCGCAAGATCATGACCTGGGCCGAAGTCGGACGCTTAATGGACTGAGCCACCCAGGCGCCCCAGGGAAGAGTATTTCAATAGCATTTTTAGATAAATGTGGATCATCTTTTTTAATACTAATCCAAAACCTGACAAGAGGATGCTTCTTAACAGTGAGTGAAATGTGGAATGTGACACCACAGCAATGAACTTTTCATGCTCGGCTATGTTAAAAGTCATTGGTGTACCTTACCCTTTGAATGGATTTTCAATGCGTATGTATGAGTTTTTAACATTATGCACTGATCATTTCTAAAACATTGGTTCATTTAGTTTTGCAGATCTTCCAAATTATGACACCTTCCATCATGTAATATGAAAAAATCACATTCATTAATCTTCAGAAAAGTCTTGACTTTATCATAGAAGTCTTTACTGGGAAGCTATCAAGCATTTTTCGTCTTGGATTTTATCATTAGCAATAAATACTGTTGGTTTTTTCCCTCTAAATGAAAGGTTTCTGTCTTTCTTTTTCCAGAAAATATCTGTCAAATAACCAACACAAAAGAACTATAGTTCGTCTTGCAGTTGTGTTTCAGGTAAAATGGTGTTCAGTGAAAACCAGTGGCAAGTTCAGCTTTCAACCCAACTTGTGCAGAACGCCCTCGGTTTGATAACCATCGTACTTCAGCCGGCAGCTCGTGAGCGCTTCCCGCGTCATCAGACAGAATGTTTAAAAAATGTGAACTCTAGCATTGAGATTTAACAAAATTAAGGACTTTCACTGAGTTCTCAAGGACTTCCCGGCCGCTTTCACCCTACTATGCGGCAGAGGAGAATGCGGTGACTCCTAATCCACTTTGGTGCGGCCGCTTTGATTCCTGCGACTGCATTGGTGGTTTTACTCACAGTTGCCTCTACATCATCAATGTAAAAGTCAACACAGTCATTTTTTTGTTTTTGTTTTGTTTTGTTTTTTAAGGTAATTTGACTGTGAAAATAGTTTTACCCTAACAGATCAGGGGGATCCTCGGGTTGTAGGGTTCCACAGACCATACTTTAAAAACCACTGCTTAGACAACAGGAAGCCGATGAGGATTCTGCAGAAGCCTGGCAATAGCTTGCTAGGATGAAGTAAGTAGAAAACAAACCTCAGGTCTTATATAATGGATGGGAGACTAATGTAACAGCCTGGCAAGGGATAATTGGGGTCACAGACTGGTGAAATAGAAAGGGATCATGTGAACCTGATTTTGAAATAGGAATTTAGCAGGGAAGTCCAAAACAAAGTTTTTCAAAACAGGAATAAGAACATTTAAAGGGAAGCTTTTGAATTGGAGTTGAATTAGAAGGATTCAATTAATCCATTATATCCAAATCACTTAAAAATGACATTGAAAACACCACATTACTTTGTCTACCTGTCAATCTATGCATCAAACGCTGGGCTTCTTCAAGCGCTGATATAAACTTAGTAACTATCTGGCAAGGAAACAACAATTTTCTTGTGTGTAACCCTTCCTCATAATCCTTCCTTATAAGTATAGTAGGGAGCTTCATAGCCTGTCCCATCGCTTGACAAAGATGAACAAAAATGATACAACTGAGCTGGAAATTCTATTAGATACAGTCTACAACTAGCCTCACTGTGATTTTCTCTAAGAGGGTAAGCATCTTCTGGTCTCTTCCAGACTTACAAAGAAAGCATCTCAAAAGACTTACAGTAGGCAAGTAAATAAAGGGATCTGCCTTGAGGCAGAAGTAGGGGTTAAGGCGAATGGAAAAGAACAAGTCCATGACCCAAATATGGAGAATGTCAAAGAGAAAACTGCTGTGGGAAATTTTACTTTTGTATCATACAGCTCCTCAAAGTTCATCTGAGTTGCTTTTGGATCACATCATTTACTAGTCACTTGTTCTTTCAAAATTCCAACATTGTTAGTTAAATGCAACTGAAATTGGTAAAATCCGAAACCTGTTTACTGCCATCCAAAGAAAGCGTTATAGAGTATTCTATAGGGACACTTTTCGAGCTAACACAGTCCCTAGTGTTTCATTCAATCTCAATAGACTGATTGAATTCTTAGTACCAACTTAAAGATAGAATTAAAGATAGAATTCTTTCATTGATTCTTAGTACCAACTTAAAAAAATTAAATTAAATTAAAATAAAACATAGCTTTGGGAAATCTATCTATAGGTGAGATTTTAATACATTAAAAGAGAAGCACATTTCTAGCATGGAGTTGTAAACCTCAGAGGTCTGAACTGCTTGGAAAGATCTATATTTTCATGTGTGTGTGTTTATTTCCACACCAGATCCAACCCAGATTAATGGCAAGTTCTTCCCAACATTCAAATTTCAATTATCAGACTTGTTTCCTTTCTGAATTTGATTAGAATTCAAAGTCAACGTATACACATTACTTTATAAAGTCTTAGAACTGGAGTGGCCACTTTCTTATAGAAGTAAAAATATATCTAAATAATTGTAAAACAGAGCTATGTTACTTAAGCTAGCTAAGAATATGTCAACTTCCCTAACTACACAAAGGGCTATTTTTCTCTTCACCAAAATGTTCAAAATAATTTTGACAGAAGTTCAAGTATCATTTATATCCACAGGCCAACTAACAAGCTATATTTTTTAAAGATGGTTCTTTATTTTTCTAATAAATAATAAAACCCTTGCCATGCCACACAGCTTTAAAAATGTGGTATCTTCTTGGCTATCTTCTGCAGGCAATTTCTGCTGCAAGAGAAGAAATGTTAGAGTTGCCACGTGACGATGATTTTAATCATAATCATAACGTCTGTAACATGCTGCTCAGCAGCCCGCTGATGTTGGAAATATATGACGAAATCATTTTATAAATGTGTTAATGCTATCTGTTTAGGACTTAGTGTGGCTGCCATCAATTATTGCATCAATGTATTTTAAGTCACTCTCTTTCATGCTTAAAGTATTGAAAGGAAACACAAAACCAACCAGAATATTAAGATAAAGTTTGATTTTATTTATTTTGTCCCCTTATTACATTTCCACCCTCCATATTCCTTCAAAATGTCAGAAAATAAGCAAATTCCAGACTTCCAGAATAAGCAAACAAAATTTTTCTTAGAATAACTATCCAGACATTAAATTATTGGCTATGAACTCTGCTTTGTCCTGACATGCAGTGAGCCCTTGGGCTGGCAAATTACATTACAGTGCATACAAATCAATGGCCCCAGTAGATTTAAATAGAGTCACGCTCACCTTGGTGAGTAATAAGGATACTAAGTAATAAATGATTCAACATGTTTAAGATATAAAATCATGCTAGGTCAGAACTGTTTGCCTTTATGGAAATACACTTTAGTCTTTATCATAAATTCACTGTAAGACCATAACTGTTTATCGAAACATTCATGTTGTGTCTTTTATTCTTAGCTAACGATTTTAGTTTCCTTCTCAATTATGAAGGCTTAATTGCCACCACTACTTGATCACTGGTGTCTAATCAGTAAACCCCCTATGCTCACCATCACCCATTTTTTTAATCTTTTGTTTTTGAGAGAGAGAGAGAGAGAGAGTGCGCGCGCACAAGCGGGGAAGGTGCAGAGAGAAGGAGGACAGAGGACCCAGAGTGGGCTCTGCGCTAACAGCAGCAAGCCCAATGCAGGGCGCCAACTCACGAACCCCAAGATCATGACCTGAGCTGAAGTCAGACGCTCAACCAACTGAGCCACCCAGGCACCCCACACCATCACCCTTTTTAAGAGAAAGGGAAGGCAGGTAGGAGACAGCACATGACACTCTCTGGTGAGTAACTTCCTTTAGACTAAGATTTGCAAAGGGTCCCTTTGCTGCCTCGCTCTCAGTCTCTCAGCAGCACCAGGGCCTAAGCATAGGTTTTCTACCTCTGTTCCATCACAGGGCAGAGTTACCTGTAATAAGTGTTAAAATGTAATAAGTTCCTGGAAGGCCTGACATTTATAGTAGACAATCAGATGTTTGATAAAGGTTAACACTTCCCTTTTTAGAAGAACTTTTTTTTTCTTTTTTCTTTTCTTTTCTTTTTTTTTTTTTTACAGAGAGAGAGGACAAGCAGGTGAGAGGGAAAGGGGGAGGGATAGAGAGATTGAGAATCTTAAGGAGGCTCCACGCTAGGCCCAGAGCCTGACGCAGGGTTCGATCCCATGACCCTGGGATCATAACCTGAGCTGAAATCAAGAGTTGGATGCTCAACCGACTGAGCCACCCAGGTGCCCCAGAAAAACAAATCTGAATTGGATAATATTACCTAAGTATTAGAAGATGACCAGGATGGGAAGCAAGTCCTATGATGGTTCCCCCTTGCTTCTCCCTTCCACATCGCTAATACAGTCTGCACTACACTTGATCACGTGTGCCATGCAAAGGCAGGCAGAGCAGATTATATGGTTTTCTTCTGCTTTTCAGACACGCATTAGAAGGAATAAGTCCCATAATTCCCACACAGGGCCAAGTACTGCTTAAATAACTCTACGGCACAGGTAACTGAATGGAAAGTTGTGAATGAAGCCACATTCAGATGACAGATGGCAGCCAATCACGGTTTGTACTTCACCCCCAATAGGACCACTTACATCTACAGTTCATACTCTCACTTAAACAGAAAAATATAAAATACTCAAAATAATTCACTCACATAATAATCCTTAGAAGAAGAAAAAGGTCTATATGCAAGTTTTTCGTAAACAGTCAAGTATTGTGCAAATTTAAGAAAAGTGCAAATTTTAAGAAAATACTAGTCTGCCCCATAGAACATAACCATGGTGTTATATAAATGATCAAAACTCACGATCCTTTTTGTGTCTCATATTCACATTACTGGTAGAAAAATGAACTTTGCTAAGAATTAATCTCAAACACCATGTAATACCCATTCCTTCTGTTATATTTAGTACCTCTTCTTGTGTTAATATACCCCCATGCTTCCCTCCTTTTGAACTGAATCTTGTCACTTTCCTTTAGCAGCAGCTGTTGTGGGCAGAGAATTAGAGCTTTAAAAGGAATGTGATTCTTAGTGGAGAAGGAAAAACAGAGTAAATAGTTTACCACTATTGAGAGATCAGTTTCTGAGGTTTTAGCGATTGGTTATACAACCAATACTGTAACATTATCTCTCTATCTAAAGGAGCAAAAGAAGGCAGACTGCATTAAAAATAAAACCTATCAAGAGTTTGGCAGCATTAAAAATTTTTAATAGCTCTACCTCTCTCCACAGTATCAACTGAAATAGAATTACAGAGCTAAATATGCATCTCTTCTGAATTGTGACCTGTTTGAGTCACAAATCACTGAGCTTACAGTGAAAACTATCAAGGAGATAATATAGGCTTCTCTAAAGAATCCTATCAGTCACTCACTGCTAAGTTGACAACCCAATTCATCAGCTCAGTCCTGACACAACTTAGCTGACTTACGTAAGACATGGAAAACCTTTCTTTTTATCAAAAACCACTGACCTCAAATCAGTAGAAGGGAACAAATACAAGACTATAAAGCAGTAAAAGGAAGAATGGATCTAGACTTCTCCAATGGAACATGGGAATTTGGAAGACAATGGAATAATGCCTTTAAATTTCTGAGAGAAAATTATTTCCAACCTAAATTATTCACTTGGCCAAATAATCAAGTCTGAGGATAAAATAAAAATATTTTTAGATACTCAAGGCCTCAAATTTTGGGGAGTGTCTTAGTCTACACGGGCTGCCATAACAAAATACCACAGACTGTGTGGCTTAAGCAACAGAAATTTATTTTCCCACAGGTGTGGACGCTGGGAAATCCAAGATCAAGGCACAAGCTGATGTGGTTGCTGGTGAGAGCACTCTTCTGGACTTGCAGATGGTTGCTTTCTTGTTGTGTCCTAACAAGACGGAGAGAAAGAAGTATCTCTTACTCCTTCTATAAAGGCACCAGTTCTATCAGATTAGGGACAGCCTTTATGACCCCATCTAACCTTTACTACCTCCTTACACTCCCATCTCCAAGATATAGTCCCATAAAATGATTTGGAGGAGGGGGAGGGGACACAAACACTCAATCCATAACAGAGTAACCAAGAAAATAACACACTGTATTTCTACAACAGGTGTTCCAAGCTTAGGAGACAAGCAAAGAGTATCCCAAAATGATGATGAAGAGAACTAGGAGGCAATCCTGACTGGAAGAGTGTGAACAAAGAGACTGACATGCTGAAGATGTAACACCATGCTTTTTGCTACTGGGCCAGTTTTTAAACTACTGGAGCATGTGCTTGAATGAAACGAGGTAAATGGAAAGAGACAAAGCCTTAAGATCCAGGAAACAGAGCTTCCACCTTAAGAAAAAGGCAAGGAGAATTCTAAGGATGACAGCAAAGCAAACACCTAGGATACCAGCTATTTAGGGAACGATCCTAAATATAAGACGACTAGGGGGCCTCCAAGATGGATGTCATCAAGAAAAAAGAAAATGAAATAATATAAAGCTGGATTTGATAAATTACCTGATATTACTGGCCTTGAGTAAACTGTACTACAAGAAAGGCACATGGGTGGCTCAGTCAGTTAAGCATCTGACTTCAGCTAAGGTGTTGATCTCGCGGTTTGTGAGTTCAAGCCCCACATTGGGCTCTGTGCTGACAGCTCGGAGCCTGGACCCTGCTTCAATTTCTGTGTCTCCCTCTCTCTCTGCCCCCTGCTCATACTCTATCTCTCAAAAATAAATAAGTGTTAAAAAAATAAAAAACACTGTACTACAAGACTATAGGAAAGCATGGGAAGAATAATAGGTACAAAGAAACCTACACAAATGGGAAAAAAATGGCAATTATTAACCTCAAAAAAACAAAAAGCAAAAAAGAAAGGAAATGTAATAATGACATTCAACCAAACCCAGTTTAGGCATAATAATGTAAAACAGTGAATCCGTATTATAAAAATAAGTATATAATTACAGTAAGGCAATTGGGATTATTATATATGACAGCTAAATCATCATCCGCCATAACAATCAATAAAAAAGCTTGAGAACTGTTAAATAAAAAAAAAAAGCATATATTCATGTTATTAGAATTAAGGAGGTGTGTAATGCCCGAATAAAAAATTAGAAGAGCCAAGGTTCTGGCCTCAGAAAAAGGGTGAGGTGAGGAAAACCAACATACTCTGTTAAGAAAAAGGCTGACAACCTAATCAAACAATGGGCAAAAGACCTCACCATTTACTTCATAAAAAAGAATATCCAAATGTCTGTCTAACATGTAAAATGGTGCTCAACTTCATTAATCATCAGGGAAATGCAAATGAAAAACACAGTGAGAAATTACTGCTGCACACCCACCAGAATGGCAAAAACGAAAAGATACGAAGTTTTGCCGAGGGTGGGAAACTGCAGGTGAAGTGGTACCATCACTTTGGAAAACTGTTTGACAATATTTACAAAACCCAGACATACACATATCCAGCAACTCTACTCCTATATACCCAATGGAAATATCCATTTTTTTTTCCAAAAAGCATATAGAAGACTGCACACAGTGGCACTATTCATAATAGCTAAAACTAGAAATAACCTGAAATGCCCACCGATAGCAGAATGGATACGTGAATGGTGGTAATTCATAAATGGAGTATTATCTACCAGTGAGGTTGAAAGCACTACAACCACATGGAACAGCATGTATGAAGCTCACAAATACAATATCGAGCAAAAGGAGTCAGACAAAAGGTGTATAACTTTGCTTACGTAAAGTTTAAAAATAGGTAAAATTTCCCTGTAATATTAATGCTGATCATAGTTACTCTTTGAACGTGCAGTGACTGGGAAAGGACACATGGTGGGCTTCTGGGCTGCTATTAATGTTCTGTTTCTTCAGCAGGGTGCAAGTTACTCAAGTTTGTCACCTTAATGCAAATTCATTGAACTATATACGAAGCTATAGGATCTGTGTGCTTCTGTCAGTATATTTCAATAAAAATTATACTTTTTTTAAAGTAAGCTCTTCGCCCAACGTGGGGTTTGAACTCACAACCCCGAAATCAAGAGTCATATGCTCTACCAGATGAACCAGCCAGGTGCCTAAATAAAAATTATATTGTAAAAAGATTCCAAGGGCATCTGGGTGGCTCAGTCAGTTAAGCGTCCTACTCTTGATTTTGGCTCAAGTCATGATCTCATGGTTCATGGGTTTGAGCCCCGCAACAGGCTCTACACGGACAGCATGGAGCCTGCTTGAGATTCTCCTTCTTTTTCTGCCCTTCCCCCACTCACACTCAGTCTCTCTCAAAATAAATAAATAGGCTTAAAGAAAAGAAAAAAAAAAAAAAGATTCCAGGTCTGACTCTTCATTTCAGCTCAGGTCATGATCTCACAGTTCATGGGATCGAGCCCTGTGTTGGACTCTGTGCTGACAGCACAGAGCCCGCTTGGGATTCTACCTTTCTCCCTCTGTCCCTCCCCATGTTCTCACACATGCATGTATACTCTGTAAACAAACAAACAAACAAACAAACGAACAAACCTAAAAAAAATCTATTTAAAAAAAAAGATTCCAGGGGCACCTGGGTGGCTCAGTCGGTTGAGTGTCCGACTTCGGCTCAGGTCATGATCTTGCACTTGACAACGTCGAGCCCTGCGTCAGGCTCTGTACTGATGGCTTGGAGCCTGAAGCCTGTTTCGGATTCTGTGTCTCCCTCTCTCTCTGCCCCTACCCCACTCATGCTCTGTCTCTCTCTGTCTCATAAATAAGTAAACATTTAAAAAAATATATTCCAGTTCTACCATTTATAAGTTGTCTGACCTTGGATAAATACTCAACCTAAGTAAATTTCAATTTCTTCATCTTTAAAATAGGGATGACAAAAAATAATAAATAAATAAATAAATAAATAAATAAATAAATAAATAAATAAAATAGGGATGACAAAACACCAAATCTCAGGGAATTTTTTGAGGTGCAAATGAGATAACACACATCAAATGCTTAACAAAGTACCTCACGCATACTAAGCACACAAGTTTGTTATTGTGATTAGCCATCTGGACACTCAAAGTGGGGAAAAAATCATTACATATAGTCCCATTTTGAATGAATTTGACTTACATGAAACATGACTGTGTAGCCATGACTATGTAGCCAGATAACTAGATTCAAATCTGCCACTTACTATTGCCATGATTTGGGGCAAATGAAGTAACCTGAGACTTCACTTTCTCAATTATAAAAGGGAATAAGATGATGGCTGTGTATGTGTGTATGTTTAGAGAACATTTTTAAATTAGATTAAAAGCAAAAGACAGTTCCAAACAAAGTGTTTAAGACTATGTAAGTCTCTACATTTTCATGCATGCATATGTGTAGGTGTGAATGCATGAGTTATTTAAAAATATGAAGATAAGTGATGGAGAAAACCCCTAAAGGAGTTACAAGGGGATGCCTCTATGGAACAGAAACTAACTGAGACATTGGGTAGAGAATATAACTGCTCTTTTTCATTTCAATCCTTGTAGTATACATTTGTAATTACGTGCATCTATTAATGTGACTTAAGACTAAATTATAAAGTGATATTATTCACCTTAAAAATGTACAGCTAAGTCCTACCAAACTAGAAAATGGTTGAAGAGAGGCTCCAAACTAAGTTGATCAATGTCAAGCTCATGGACAAAAAATTTTTAAAAAGAAAACAAAGTTTAAAGCACTTCACATTCATAATTCAACTTCTCTATCATGAGAAGAGTGTGGGTGGCACAGAAATGCTAACTTTGAGTCCACAGATGCTTAACTTCCTCTAGTATTAGTTAGAGAACCACCTGTTACTAGGGAGCCACCTATTTTTAACTAGTTCAAGTCTACTTTAAAACCCTCGGAATAAGAAAAGAAATGCTGGCTATCAGGCTTTTTGTTTGTTTTATAAATATCTAAGTAGCATTTGGAACACTGGGTTGAAACTTATACTTCTCATATGGCTCTCTAAGGTTTTAATTTCCCCCTTAAGATAAGTAATACAGTACTTGAGTAGACAGGAAGGTGATACTAAGTCAGCCCTGGTACATACTGACCTCTCCTACACTCCTTCTACAGAAGCTGCTTAACATAAGTCACTCCTGACTTTCAGCATATATGAATTGATTACAAAGATCTGAGGCTATCAAAGCACAGGAACTTGGCAGAGTAACACTCAGAGTCATGGCAGAACCCATGTTCCAAGTTAGGATATTTGACTGAGTCAACACATTAGAAAAAGATAAGAACAATTTCTCAATTTCTGGCACACAGAGAAGTGCTCATAGCCCTCATTATTATTATTGTTATTGAGAGGCATCATGTTAAGAACACAAAATCTGGAGTCACACTGCCTGAAAAGGAATCGCTGCTCTCCTGCTTACCAGCTGTGAGACTTTAGTCAAGATACTTAACCTCTTGGGGCCCCAGTTTCCTCATCTTTAAAATGGGAACATTACGATCTCTACCTCACAGGGATGTGGTAAGGATTAAATGAGAAATGTTCAGCATTTAGAACAGGGCCTGTCATATATTAAGCCTTCAATAAACATTAACTCTTATTATTCTTTATACTGCCCACATCTGAAATAATGGGTTAGTTTCTTATTCCAATTCAAAACTACTGATGCTAAAAATATTGTAATGAAATATCAGAGGAAAAAACCTCATTTAAACTGTGAGTGATCTTCAGAATTGTATGATGTATGTCAATAAATCACTCTTGGAAATACTCTGGGGGAAAAAAATCTGCACAGGTTTGCCTTAGTAAAAGGAAAATTCCATTGGAAAGGGCCTTGTATACCACTGTGTCATGAATTCACACATCGTTCTTGATGCAAACAGAAACAGTGATAAGCAGCCGTGAATATAAGGGCAGAAACACATTCTTTTATTTAAGCTGGTCTGGCAACTTAATGTAAATCATTTAGGTCTTTCTACTAACTACTTGGCGTATTTTTAAAAAAAGAGACGGAGAAAGACAAGAGGAAATCAAATAATCTTTTTAATGGCACTGTTTTAATCTAACCAATTAGTTCAAATACTCCCAGCTCTATAAGCCTCTTACAAGTGCATAGCTGATGGCTAAACTTGAGAAGAGCAATTAATCCTCACCCGTTTTTTAACAAGTTTTAGTACAAAAATGTGTATATACTTCTCAGATGCAATCACAAGAATGCAAAACAATGAGAAATTTGGTGGGTGATATTTTTTGCTTTTTTAAAAAAGTTGAATTCAAACTCAAAAGATTAAGCAATAGAGAGTAGATTGTCGCTACTTCTCAAAATTATAGCCTGAGAGAAATCTCTCTCTCCCCCTCTCCCTTTCCACCCGCCCCACCCCCCCACCTCCCTCTTTGCTCTCTTGCTTGCTCACCGGCGTGCACGGGTGCGTGCGCGCGCACACACACACACACACACACACACTTAAGCCTCAATTCCTATGGGTATTCAGGTGCTTTTCCTAAACTGTCAGAAGTCCTCTGTAGGCCCACAAACAAGAGATCCATTGTGTGGATCTGTAAATTGTATGACATCATTGAAACACAAGCACCAATTGGTATCACAAACAGTTTGTGTTGCCAAGGATACCAGGAACTTTAAATACCCTGCAGTTGTACAAAGCCCAGGAGCAAGACCTTTGAACAATACCAGGAGCCTGCCCACTTTCTCTCTTTTAGTCACTGTTTCCAGCAGTGAAAGGACACTGATTTTGCTCCAGTAATTCTTCCAAATAATATAGTTAGGAACGTTCCTCAATCATTCAATTATTCATTTTGATATTCTCAACATAATGACAGCAAAAAAGAGGATTAAGAATTTACGTAGTCCTATTAATGGACTCTCAAAAGGCTAGGCTGGAGTCCTTTAAGGAAACTTCACATTAGAGATTTTTAAAATGCAATGCACATAAACACTTCTGATTAAGCCCTACAGTAATGTTCCTCTGTGCTATGGAGTACCCTTTTAGTAACAAAATAATTTCTTCCTTGTGTGCCTCTCGTGGAAAAGTTACTTTTCCTTACTTAATGTAAGCTTTGAACTTACATATGAATTCAGTATGTAAACTTGTTTATTCTAGCTAGAGTAACTACTGCAACGAAGAAACACAGGCTAAGTGTGAGGTATTATGATTAACTATATTATTGCTAAAAGTAAAACAAACTTGCAATCCTTCATAAAAAGTCTCTTTAAAAAAGGTTGTACTTAGGGCTAAATTGTCACCAAAGGTCTGTGGCTAAGCTCATCTCTAATATCTATCTATCCACAGTTAGACCTATTTATATTATATTTATTTGTGTCAACTTTATTTGTGGGATGTTTTAGATAAATTACATGTGCCACTGAGATTTTGGACAGTTCCAGAGTTCTTATTTTTCTATTTAGGAGACAGATATTTTAACTAATTATTTCTCAAAATGCAAGCTGGAAATGGACAAGGAAAATAGAAAGAACTCACAGAGACTGCAATTACAGAGTCCCAAGAGCTATGTGACTATAATGGCAGCAGCAGGGAGCACGGAGCTAAATGAATGGAAAGCCACACCTTGTGGCTTCTCTCTTTATACTACCTACTTCACATTCAGATTGTTACAATGCGAGGATTACAAGGCAAAGAAAGTCTTTCTTTAGCTGTTTTTTGTATATTTTTTAAATACCATCTTTCATTACAAACTCCTTGGAGTGAAAGCGGTATTAGATGCTTACTTATTTTAATTCAAGTTAGTACGTACTGAGTACATTTCAGGGAGCTTACACATCGCTTGATACTTTTGAAAATATATATTATTGTTTTAACCCAGAGAAAAGTCAGAATCCCAGTGAAGAAAGAAATGATTTACATTGTGGTTTATCTAACCATTCCTAAAAAAAAAAAATTTAATAAACAGTAATGAATTAAATAGTGTGTGTAAAGAGTCAATTACAAGCCCCTCAAAAAAACAGAAGAGAAATATAAAATGTTAAGGTTTTGTTTTTGTTTTTTTACTTTAGAAAACCATTGTGGGCTTTATATAAGTCCCTACAAGCTTCCAAAAGTAACAAATATGGCCTTGTCATGAGTGCCCATATGAAATAAAACTAAATGTGATTTATTATAAGCAAAATATCTTTAACCATATCTTATGATCATGGTCTACTGAATAAAGCAATGCACTTGCATATAACTACTATGCAGAGATATGTATCCTGGGAAAGATACATATCCTGGCAAAACTCAACTTAGTGAACTGGAAGGCACAGCAGCCATGATCTGGTTCTTTGTTTTTTTTTGTTTTTGTTTTTGTTTTTTTTTCAACGTTTATTTATTTTTGGGACAGAGAGAGACAGAGCATGAACGGGGGAGGGGCAGAGAGAGAGGGAGACACAGAATCGGAAACAGGCTCCAGGCTCTGAGCCATCAGCCCAGAGCCTGACGCGGGGCTCCAACTCACGGACCGCGAGATCGTGACCTGGCTGAAGTCGGACGCTTAACCGACTGCGCCACCCAGGCGCCCTCTGGTTCTTTGTTCTAATTACTGCTCTGGAGAATGGTATTCCAAACTTTTTGTTGTTTGTTTCAAAATTGTACTAGTGCCTCACTAAATTTAACAGATACTTTTCTCTACCCTTCCCCATTGTCATATGGACACTTTAAAAAACAACAACAACAAGTAATTCTTTAAGTAGAAGCATCACATCTTTTTGTAAAAGTGCATAATTTCATCAATTAAAAACCAGTTTCACTGTAAATGATGATGCTTTCATAGGGTCAAATCTGGTCAAAAGGAAATAAGGTGAAAGCAGATGGGGAAAAAGTTAAGTTTGGAACAGCTAAGAAGCTATTCCCAAACTCCTATAAGTCCATCCTTCTTCCCATTATAGCAAAGCAGAGAGAAGCAAACGTGGGAAAAACCGCCAGCAGCCTGATAATGCAGGGCAAATGGAAGAAGCCATGTCCTCCCAAGCATAGGACATAAAGAAATGCAGAATATTCCTTCTAGACGTTAGGCAGATTGACTCCTTCCCTAGCACTGCAGACCAAGGACCAAACTATCTGTTTTCATAACCAGGCCAGGAACAGTCTCATGAAGATCATCTAGAATAAGATGAGGAAGCATATAAACCTAATTTCTAGTGGTTTACTATATATATGTGTGTGTGTGTATATATATACACACACACACATATATATATATAGGTAAATTCTCAGCCCTACAATAACTTGAATAGAAAAATGGCATACACATTAAACTTATTGATGAAGTAGAACTCGGTGCAATGATAAATATGAGGGATACATAATCAGTATCCAAAATGATGATGAAAAAATGTGCCAAAATGATTAGGCTATAATTCGATGGGGAGTACATCATTTGTATTATCATATATAACAGTCTGAGTTTGATTTTTATATAGTATCATATCATATAAATGTACCTAAACTAGTTGAATGAATTTCCTGATGGTGAAAATATAGGTTGGACCAACCTTTCAATTTTATACATAATTTTACGACAAATACCATACCCAAACTTTCTGTGTATCTCTGATTGTTTCTTAGAATAAACTATAAGAAAGGCAAGTACTGAATCACAGGTTTGCATTTTTAAGACTCTTACGCATATTTTTCCAAACATATTGTTCAAAAAGTGTATGTATGAATTTATATTCCTTAGTGCAAAAAATGTAGAGGACAATGCATATTATGAAATCTACCAATTTTAAAAGCTTTTATTTAGATTGCAGTTAATTAACACACAATGTAGTATTAGTTTCAGATGTGCAATTTAGTGATTCAATACTTCCATCCAACACCCAGCACTCATCACAACTGCCCTCCTTAATCCTCATCACCTATTTCACCCGTTCCCCACCTACTTCCCCTCTGATTTAGTTTTTAGTTTGTTTTTTTAGTTTGGTATAGTTTGTTCTCTATAGTTAAAAGTCTGTTTCTTGGTTGGCCTTTCATTTTCTTTTTCTCCCCTATGCTTGTTTTGTTTTGTAAATTCTACATATGAGTGAAATCATATGATATTTGTCTTTCTCCATTTCAGATGGAATTATACTAACTCCATCCACATTGTTATAAATGGCAATATTTCATTTTTTTTTTATGTCTGAGAAATATTCCACTGTGTATCTGGAATAAATCTATCAATTTTATTTTATTTTTTTTAGAGAGAGAACAAGTGCAACTGCCTGTGAGTGGGGGAGGGGCAGAGGGATAGCAAGTTGGGGGGGGGGGGGGCCGCAGAGAGACAGAGAGAGACACGGACAGACCGAGAGAGAATCTTAAGCAGGCTCTGTATTCAGTGTAGAGACTAACACTGGCCTCAATCCCATGACTCCAGGATCATGACCTGAACCAAAATCAAGAGTCAAATGCTCAACCGAATGAGCCACACAGGTGCCCTTAAATCTTTCAATTTCAAAGGTGAAAGAATGTATGTCAAATATTTATTGACTACTTCCATATAATCAAATAAGTGTGCTAGACATTAGGGAGAAAAAGTGCAGAGCCCACAGTGAGACAAATACATAAGCAGACACTAGCAATACAATGTGATACACACAAAAAAGAACAAGAAATAAGGTGCTGTGGGTAGACAGAAGAGGTATGGTTGTTAAATTTAACAACTGTAGGTATCCAGAGATGGAACAGGTGGTACACCACCACAACTTGACTGCAAAGTTCTTATAAATGATATGACTGTCAAGAAACTAGGTGTTTTCTGTGATCATCGGTAAATTGCAAATCACCTAAAGAATTTTTTTAGTTGTATGGGTATATCTCATTTATTGGCCTTACCTTCATTGTGATTAACAAATAACAGCATTTTTTATAAATTGACGATTTGTGGCAATGGCGAGTCTATTGATATCACTGTTCTAATAGCATTTAATCACCTTGTGTCACATTTTGGTAAATCTCACAATATTTCAAACTTTTTGTTATTTTATTTGTTTGGTGATCTTTGATCCGTGATCTCTGAGGGTAATATTATAACTGTGGGTACACCATGAACCATTCCCATCTAAAACTGAGATTAATTGATACATATTGTTTATGTTCTGACTGCTCTATGACCTGGCCATTCACTTGTCTCTGTCCCTCTCCTAGGGCCTCCCTATTATTCCCTAAGACACAACAATAGCGAGCCCAGTTAATAACCCAACAGTGACCTCTAGGTGTTCACGTGAGAGGAAGACTTGCATATGTCATACATTAAATGAAAAGTTAGAAATGCTTAAGCCTAGTGAGGAAGGCACGTTGAATGCCAAATGACGCTGAAAGCTAGGCCTTGTGCCCCAAAGAGTTCGCCAAGTTATGAATGCAAAGGAAAAGTCGTTGGAGGAAATTAAGCGTGCTACTCCAGGGCACGCACACGTGATAAGAAAGCGAAACAGCCTTATTGCTGATATAGAGAAAGTTTCCGTGGTCTGCACAGAGGGTCAAACCAGCCGTTACATTCCCTTCAGCCAGAGTCTGTTCCACACCAAGGCTGTGAAGGCTGAGAGAGGTGAGGCGGCTGCAGAAGAAAAGTTGGAAGCGAGCAGAGGTTGGTTGATGAGGGTTAAGGCAGGCAAGAAGCCACCTCCAAAACATAAAAGTACAAGGCGAAGCAGCAAGCGCTGATGCAAAAGCCGCAGCAGGTTATCCAGAAGGTCTAGCCAGGATCGTTCCTGAAGGTGGCCGCAGCACACGGCAGGTTTTCAGTGCGGAGGGAACAGCCTTCTATGGGAAGAAGGCTACAAAGAAGGCTGGCACTTTCATAGGCAGAGAGGAGAAGTCGATCCTGGCCTCAGAGCCTGCAAGGACAGGCTGACTCTCTTGGTAGGGGCTCATGCAGTTGGTGACTTGAAGTTGAAGCCAGTGCCCCTTTACCATTCTGAAAACCCTAGGGCCCATAAGAATCATGCTATATCCACTCTGGCTGTGCTCTAGAAACGGAACAACAAGCCTAGGTGACAGCACATCTGTGTACAACATGGCTTCCTGAATATTTTAGGCCCGCTGTTGAGACCTGCTCAGGAAAGACGTTTCCTTTCAGAATGTGACTGCTCGCTGACAATGCACCTGGTCGCCCAGAGGCCTGATGGGGATGTACGGCAAGATTCATGTTGCTTTCATGCTGACACAGCATTCATTCTGCAGCCCATGGATCATGGAGTCATTTCAACCTTCAAGTCTTCTTCTTTAGGAATACATTTCATAAGGAAGGGAGGGAGGGAGGGAGGGAGGGAGGGAGGAAGAGAAGGAGGAAGGAAGGAAGGAATACATTTCATAAGGCTGCACCTGCCAAAGATGGATCTGTGTAAAGTAAATTGAAAACCTTCTGGAAAAGATTCACCATTCTAGATGCCAATGAGGACACTTGTGATTCCAAGCCCCTGGTGAGCTCCACTTCTTTGCCTCTCTCTCTCTCTGCCGCTCGCTCACTTGTGCCCTCTCACTCTCTCTCTCAAAAAAACATAAAAAGAGCATTTGTGATTCATGGGAAGAGGTCAAAATACCCACATTAACAGGAGTTTGGGACCAGGTGAGTCCAACCCTCATGGGGACTCTGAGGGATTCAAGACTTGAGAGGAAGCAACTGTGGATATCACAGAAATAGCAAGAGAACTTGACCTGGAAGCGGAGCCTGAAGACGGGACTGAATTACTGCAATCTCATGATAAAACTTGAGTGGATGAAGAGTTGCTTCTTAGGCATGAGCAAAGACAGTGGTTTCTTGAGGTGAAATCTACTCCTGGGGGAAGATGCCGTGAAGATTGTTGAAATGACTACAAAGGACTGAGAGTATTACATAAACTTAGTGGATAAAGCAACGGCGGTGTCTGAAAGCACTGACCCCAATTTTAAAAGAGGTTCTACTGTGGGTAAAAAGCTATCCAACAGCACCAAATGCTACAGAGAAGTCTGTAGAGAAAGGAAGAGCCCATTGATGTGGCAAATTGGATTGCTGTCTTATTTTAAGAAATTGCCTCAGTCACCCCATCCTTCGGCCACCACTGTCCTGATTGGCAGCAGCCATCCACGTGGAGGCAAGATCCTCCACCAGCCAAGATTACGACTCACTGAAAGCTCAGATGATGGCTAGCATTATTTGCTAATAAAGTATCTTAAAATTAAGGTATGTACGTTGGTTTTTTTTAGACAGAGTGCTATTGTAACAGACCACAGTATAATGTAAACATAACTTACATGCATTGGGAAACTAAAAATTTATGTGACTTGCTAGATTGTGGTGATCCCACAAAACCACTGAGGTACATCTGTACTTGCATACCTTAAAAGTATATTGTAAAATCACACATATAAATGTAAACCCATTGGCCAATCTTTTGATTCAAAGCCAAGCATTCTTTTGTAATATGAATAGTGTGATTCATAGTTCTACGTGGTATTTTTGCATAAACCACATCCATTATAACCCAACTATTATTTCCAATTATTGTGTTTTTCTTTACTTACTGAAAAACTTAAAGACACTGCTGAAATAACTGCAGTACAGAGTCCTCCTAGATTACTTTCCCTTATTTTAGGGGCGACTCACCAGACTAAAAGCAATTATTCACAAGCAACTGCCCTTAAATGAGCCCTCCCAAAATATTAAAATTTAACTTAATGGAATCAACTTTTTGTACCCATATTTCATCAATTTATAAATCATTAAAAATAATGTAGTTACAAAAACCGGAACTGGCAGGTTTGGAAGCAAACAGCACTGATTCCTGGCAAGCTTCCAATCTCAGGGAAGGGTACAGAAGGGAGTGGGCTTGTTGGAAAGCAGCCCTCCAGCCCCAAATGTCCAGCACGCTCACAGCAACGGTCAGAAGGTTTCACAGAAGAAATGTGGGGCGTTGTGCAAGTAAGCGTCTTTTATAAGATATTTTAGACATTTCACTAAAGTTGCTCATTTAGGATATACAAAGACTCTGGAGATATTGAAATACAATAATGTGAAATAATTTTACTTGTGAGTTTGTTTTTTCTTTTTAAGACTCAAAAAAAAAAAGTGATTGTGTGAATCACTCATCTATATGATTTTAAAAGCCGATAGCAAAAGTCATAATGTTAATCATAATGAAAACTTTAAATGAACATAATGTTACATCTTAAAATTCAAGCAACCTTAATCAAAATTAAGATGAAGGAAATGGATTTTAAAATCATAAAATCTACCATTACGTTTCTCCCTTTCCTAAAACTGGGGAGGAAAAAAAAAAGGCAAACTTTACTATCATACCTATTTTCTAAAGAACAGTTGTCTTTATTTTTCTAAGTTTATTTATTGGGGAGGGGGAAGGGCAGGGGAGGGGGAGGGAGAGGGAGAATATCCCAAGCCGACTTGCCTCTGTCAGTACAGAGCCCGACAAAGAGCTCAAACTCAGGAACGGTGAGATCATGACCTGAGCTGAATTCAAGAGTTGGCAGCTTAATCCACTGAGCCACCCAGGGGCCCCAGTGGTCTTTTATACATCTTTGTTTGGTTTACTATCATGTCATCTTTCATATTCAGGCTTAAATATCTACCTGACAAATGATGTTTTTCATGTCACTAACACAACTTGATTTATATTGAGCAGAAGTCTTAATGAGAACTCTAAAAATGTAGCAGAAGATTGTAGGGGAAGATAAAGCTAGAAACATGTTCAGACAAGACAAAAGACACCAAATGTTCTTGGATCTCCAAATGTGCTAAAACAACTATTATCAAATTTATTTTTAAAATAACAAAATTGATGTCTATTATGAAAGCAAAACAAACCTCACAATTTAGGCAATTTGTAAGAACACTAAGTCTAAATAGAAGATTTTTTCTTCAGTAACTCAAACTGCTAAGGCTGTTCATGAATATACTTCATACTCTCAAGTCTAAAAAGCAATATAATGGTTATAAAACAAACACTATCTGTGATACCAAAACATGTATAATTTACCTGGGAAGACAGACATTTCTCTATAACAGCTTTTTTGAAATACAATTCACACAGAACAAAGTTCACCCATTTAAAGTGTACAATCCAATGGTTTACAGTATATTCTTGGATCTGTGCAACTATGGTCTTTGTTGATTTTAGAACATTTTCATCACCTCAGAAAGGAGTTGTGTCATGTTTTAACTATCACTCTCAAATATCATTCCCCTCAGCCCTAAGAGACAACTAATCTACTTTCTGTCTCCATGTATTTCCCTATTCTAAATATTTGATATGAACAGAATCGTATCATCTGTGGGCTTCCTTCTGTTACATTTTATTTTTTGTTATTTATTTTTTTAATGTTTATTTCTGAGAGAGACAGAGAGGGAGACACAGATTGTGAGGCAGGCTCCAGGCTCCGAGCTGTCAGCAGGGAGCCTGACTCAGGCTCAAACTCAGGGAACTGCGCGATCATGACCTGAGCTCAAGTCAAGATGCTTAACCAACTGAGCCACCCAGGCGCCCCCTGTGTAACATTTTTAAAACTCCTTCATGTTGCAACATGCGTTAGTACACCACTGTGTGGATCTACCACTTTGAGTTACCCAAGCATCGGTTAATACACACTTGAGTTTTTCCAACTTTCACTCCTATCAACAATGCTGCTATAAACATCTGTGTACAAGTTTTTATGTTGACCTATATTTTCACTTATCTTGAGGAGTTATCTAGAAGTCTAACTATTGAGTTATATGGTTATTCTATGTTTAACTGTTTGAGGAACCGCCAGGTCATTTTCCAAAGCACCTGTACCATTTTACATCTTTACCGGCAATTTATGAAGGTTCCAATTTCTCTATATCCTCACCAATATTTATCATATCTGGCTTCTTTTTTTATTCCAGCCATTCTAATATATATGAAGCAGTATTTCATTGTGGAATTTTTTTCCACTTTAATGAATTATAGTTGACAAATAAAATTGTCATATATTTAAAGTGTACAACATGATGATTTGATAAATGTGTCACAGTAAAAGGATTCCATCACCTCCCATATTTACCTTCCTTCAATGAGAACACTTGAATTCTATTCTCTTAGAAAATTTCAGTTATACAATACTATCACCCATAGTTACCATGTTATACACATTAGATCCTCAGCCCTTATTCATATTACAATTGCAAGTTTATACACTTTTACCAACCTCTCCCTATTTCCCTCAATGCTAACCCCTAACAACCGTAATTCTCCTGTTTCTAGGTCTTCACTTTGTCTGTTGTTTTAAATTAGATTCCACATATAAGTGATATCATGTAACATTTGTCTTTCTCTGTCTGACTTATTTCACTTAACATAATTCCCTCCAGGTTTCTCCAAATTGCAAATGGCAAGATTTCCTTCTTTTTTAGAGTTGAAATATATTCATTCCATTATAAATATTTTATAAATCACATATATAATAAATATACATATGTATACACATATATATTTCTTTATCCATTCATCTGTAGCAGGTATTTGTGTTCTTTCCATACCCTTGCTATTATGAATAACAGCCCCAGTGAACATGGGAGTACAGATATATTTCAATTGGATATACACCCAGAAGTGAGATTGCTAGATCATATGGTAGTTCTACTTAAAAAAAAAAACAACTTGTTTTTGTTCATTTATTTTTGAGAGGCAGAGTGTGAGCAGGGGAGGGTCAGAAAGAGAGGGAGACACAGAATTCGAAGCAGGCTCCAGGCTGTGTCAGCACAGAGCCTGATAAGGAGCTCGAACACACGAAGTGTGAGATCATGACCTGAGTTGAAGTCGGACGCTTAACCGACTGAGCCACCCAGGTGCCCTGGTAGTTCTATTTTTAAATTCTTCAGGAACCTCCATACAGTTTTCCACAGTGACTGTACAAGTTTACATTCCCAAGGGTTAGCTTCTACCCACACTCTCGGCATTTGTTATCTTTTACCTTTTTGTTATTAGCCATCATAAAAAGAGTGACTATCTCATTTTAGTTTCGATTTATACCTCCCTGAATTTTAGTAACTCTTGTAATTTTTCATGTAACTCTTGGCCTTTGTATGTCTTCTGTGGAAAAATGTCTATTCAAACCCTTTGACCATTTTTTCATAGAGATTTTTTTTTTTTTTTTTTTTTTTTGGCTATTGAATTGTATGAGTTCCTCGTATATTTTGGGTATTAACCCTTTATTGGATATATCATTTGCAAATATCTTCTCCTATTCCATAGGCTGCCTTTTCATTTTATTGATTGGTTTCCTTTGCTGAGTAACTTTTTTGTTTGATGTAGTCCCACTTTTTAATTTTTGCATTTGTTGCCTTTGCTTTTGGTGTCAAATCAAAAAAACAAAAAAACAAAAAAACAGACAAATGTCAACGAGCTCTCCCTCTATGTTTTCTACTAAAATTTTTATAGTTTCAAGTCTTATGTCACGTTTTAACCAATTTCAAATTGATTTTTCTGTATGATGTAAGATAGGAATTCAGGTTCATTCTTTTACATGTCAAGATCCAGTTATCCCAGCACCACTTATTCAAGAGGCTATCCTTGCCCCATTATATATTCTTGGTTCCTCAGTCAAAAATTAAAAGACCATACATGCATAGGTTTATTTCTGGGTTCTCTATTCTGTTCCATTCAGGTGTGTCTGATTTTATGCCAATGCCATACTATTTTGATTACTATAGCTTTCTAATATAGTTTGAAATCAGAGAGTTTGACTCTTCCAGTTTTGGCATTCTTTTTGAAGACTGCTTTGGATTTTCAGAGTCTTCTGGGGTTCCACATGAATTTTAGGATTGTTTTCCTGTTTGTGTGAAAAAAATTCATTGATATTTCGATAGGGATTGCATTAAATGTGTAGATTGCTTTGGGTAACATAGACGTTTTAATAATATTTGTTCTTCCCATCCATGAGCATGGAATGCTTTTCCATTTGTTTGTGCCTTATTCAAATTCTATCATCAATGTCTTTTATTTTTCAGTGCAGTTATCTTTCATCAGCTTGGTTAAATTTATTCCTAAGTATTTTCTTTCTGATGCTATTGTAAATGAGATTGTTTTCTTAATATCTCTTTCCAATAGTTCTTTGTTAGCATATAAAACTGCAACTGATTTTTGTACATCTATTTGTATGCTGGAACTTGACTGAATTCACTTATTAGTTCTAGCAGTTTTCTGATGTAGTCTTCAAGGTTTTCTATATATAAGATCATATCATCTACAAAAATAATTTTACTTCCTCCTTTCCAACTTGGATGCCTTTTATTTCTTTTTCTTGTCTAACTGCTCTGGCTAACATTTCCAGTACTGTGTTGAATAATAGTGATGAGAGTGGGCATCCTTGTCCTGCTCTTAATCTCACAGGGAGATAATTTAGCTTTTCACCATTGAGTATGTTTGTCTTTCTGCTGCTTCATTATTGGTGTATAGAAATGCAACAGATTCTGTACATTTTGTATCCTGTGACATTACTAAATTTGCATATCAGTTCTAGCAACTTCTTACTAGGTATGTTGCCTGAGACAAGGGAAACAAAAGCAAAAATAAACTATAGGGATTTCATCAAAATAAAAAGCTTCTGCATAGCAAACAAACAATCAACAAAACTAAAAGGCAACCTATGGGATGGGAGAAGATACGTGCAAATGACGTAACTGATAAAGGGTCAGTACCCAAAATACATAAAGAACTTATAGAACTCAACACCCCCAAAAATCAAATAATTCAGTTTAAAAATTGGCAGAAAGCATGAATAGACATTTTTCCAAAGAATACATACAGAAGGCCAACGGACACATGAAAAGATGCTCAATGTCACTAATCATCAGGGAAATGCAAATAAAAACTACAATGAGGTATCACCTCACACCTGTCAGAATGGCTAAAATTAACAACACAGGAAATAACAGATGTTGGCAAGGATGTGGAAAAAGGGGAACCCTCTTATACTGTTGGTGGGAATACAAATTGGCACAGCCGCTCTGGAAAACAGTAGGAAGGGTACTCAAAAAGTTAAAAATAGAACTACCTTATGACTCAGCAATTGCACTACTTCGGATTTGCCCAAAGAATACAAAAATACAATTCAAACATGCACCCTGATGT
The DNA here is from genome assembly GCF_027475565.1 of Acinonyx jubatus. Classification (NCBI taxonomy): domain Eukaryota; kingdom Metazoa; phylum Chordata; class Mammalia; order Carnivora; family Felidae; genus Acinonyx; species Acinonyx jubatus. The sequence continues at coordinate 48,579,536 of NC_069395.1, forward strand.
TTATAGCAGCATTATTAATGATAGCCAAATTATGGAAAGAGCCCAACTGTCCATTAATTAATAAATGGATAAAGAAGGTGTGGTATGTATGCATGTATGTATGTGGAATATTACTCAGCCATAAAAAAGAATAAAATATTGCCCTTTACAACAATGTGGATGGAGCTACAGAGTATTATGCTAAGAGAAATAAGTCAGTCAGAGAAAGACAAATACCATATGATTCCACTCATATGTGTAATTTAAGAAACAGAACAAACAATCACAGGGAAAGAAAGCGACAGGTAAACTAAGAAACAGACCCGCAAACATAGAAAACAAACTGATGGTTACCAGAGGGGAAGTGGGTGGGGAAACGGTTAAACAGGTAATGAGGGCTGAGTGCACTTGTGATGAGCACTGGGTGTTGTATTTAAGTGTTGAATCACTAAATTGTACACCTAAAAATAATATTACGCTGTATGTTAACTACTGGAATTTAAATAAAAACAAAAGACTTGCTTTGCACACTTACATATTATTTATCCTAAGAATATTCTACAGACACTATAGAAGAATGTACATTCTGCTGCTGTAAGATGGAATAGTCTCTACTTGTCTGTTGAACCCATCTGGTCTAATGGGTAGTTTAAGTCCACTATTTTCTTACTGATTTTCTATCTGGATAATCTATGTATTTTTGAAAGTGAGATTCTGAATTCCCCTACTATTATTATATTATTGTCATTTCTCCCTTCAGATCTACCAATATTTGCTTAATGTATTTAGACATTCTAATGTTGGAGGCATACATCTTTACAAGTGATATATTCTCTTGATAAATTGACCCCTTTGTCATTATATAATGACCTTTTTGTTTCCTGTTGCCATTTTTGGTCCACAGTCTATCATCTGATATAAGCATAGATACCCCACTTGCTTTTGGTTTTCATTTGCATAGAATACGTTTTTTCTACCCTTTCACTTTAAGTATATGTGTGCGCTTAAAGTTGAGGTCAGACTCTTGTAGGAAAGGTATAGTTAGGTTTTGTTTTATCTATTCAGCTACTCTATAATCTTTGGATGTGAGAATTTACTCCATTTATATTTAAAACAATTATTGTAAGATATGGACTTAGTATTGTAATTTTGTTAATTGTTTTCTGGCTATTATGAAATTCCTTTGTTCCCCTCTTCCTCTCTTCCATTGTGATTTGATCAGTTTCTTTCTTTCTTTTCTTTCTTTCTTTCTTTCTTACTTTTTTTTAATAATTTTTTAAACTGTTTATTTTGGGGGGGCACGGGGGCAAGGAGAAGAGAGCGAGGGAGACACAGAATCTGAAGCAGGCTCCAGGCTCAGAGCTGTCAGCACAGAGCCCGAAGCGGGGCTCAAACCCACAAACTGTGAAATCATGACCTGAGCCAAAGTTGGACGTTTAACTGACTGAGCCACCCAGGTGCCCCAATTTGTTCATTTTCTGTAGTGGTATGCTTTGATTCCTTTCTCTTTATCTTTTCTGTGTCTATAACAAATTTTTGCTTTGTGGTTACCATGACACTTACATAATATTTTGATAGTTATAACAGTCTATTTTAAACTGATGAGAATTTAACCTGGAATGAATACTAAAGCTCTATAGGTTTATATTTTTGATGTCATAATTTACATCTTATACTATGTATCCATTAACAAATTATTCCAGTTTTAGTTATTTTTAAACTTTTGTCTTTTAACTTTTAAACTAGAAGTTACGGTAGTTATGCTTTAGATTCATGAGTGATTTTACCCATTGTCATCACAATATTCTGAATTTAACTATATAGTTACCTCTAACAGTGAGTTTTATACTAGCATATATTTTCACATTACTAGTGTTTTTTTTTTTTTTTTCAGCTTGAAGCCAGTCCAATAGTGATAAATGCCTTCAGTTTCCCCACAACCCCACCCTGGTATGGAAACCCTTTATTTCTCCTACAGTTCTGAAGAACAACTTTGCTGGGTAGAATGTTCTTGACGGTGTTTTTCTTTTAGCACTTAGAATGTATCATCACACATCCTCTGGCTGGCAAGGTTTCTGCTGAAAATCTTATGATGGTTCCATTGTATGTAACAAATTGCTTTCCTCTTGCTGCTTTTAAAATTTTCCTCTTTAATTTTTGACAATTTAATTATAATGTGTTTTGGTTTGAGTCTCTTCAGATTTATTTTTTTGGAACTCTCTAGGCTTCCTGGATCTGGATATCTGTTTCTTTCCCCCGATTAAGGAAATTTTCAGCCACTATTTCTTTGAATAAGCTTTCTGTCATCTCCTTCTGGGACTTCTATAATGCATTTATTGGTCCACTTAATGGATTCTCTTAGGTCCCTTAATGTATATTCTTCTTTTTCATTCTTTCTTCCACTATCCTTCAAATTTGCTGATGCTTTCTTCTGTTTGATCTAGTCTGATGCTGAACCTTTATTTATCAGTTATTTTTCAGCTTTATGATTCGTTTGGTATTTTTAGTGATTTGAAAGCCCATCCCTCAGGTAGCAGCTGTAAAAGTTGAGGCACTAGACGGGTGGACCTGCTCCTTCCAGGTAGAAGCTGGAGACCTGGATTTTGAGTAAGAGTGAGACAGTAGGTGAAGGCAGGGACAATACCCAAAGGAGCTCTTTTGGGCTCCCAGGAAGATCATAGTCAGCACCTAGATGCATGCTAATTAGAAGCTCTACCCTCAGGCAGCAGCTTATAAAGTATACAGTCAAATTCCTTCTAGGACAAGACTGTGAGAGGGGTGTTTTTGCCTGCTCCCTTTGTGCTGATCCCCAGGGCAACAGCCACGATGAGTACTCATACACACATTAGTAACTACTTTGTTTGCTATAACCCTATGGGGCTCATGAACAAGCTCCGTTGGCTTTCACAGCTAGGTGATTTGGGGGCCTGTCTCTCAGGTGGCAGCTTTAAAAGTTGGAGCAGCAGATATGTGATTCAAACCCTTCACTCCTCAGGGAGAGGCTGGGGTTTGAGGGCTCCCTCCTGATTGTATGGTGCTGTGATGGGGATGGGATCTATAGCAAGAGAATGACTCAGCCTTTCCTAACTTTTTTGATGTGGGTGGTTTTTTTGTTTTTTGGGTTTTTTTGTTTGTTTGATCAGTTGCCCCATCTGTAAGAGTCATTCAGCTAGTTGTTGTGTTTCTCTCAGAAGGAACTGCTCCACATAGAGCAGTGTATTTGGTGTGTCTGTGGCAGGAGGGAAATCCAGAAGCTTTCTATATCACCATCTTGGTGACATCTCTCTTAGTGGTTTTGACTTGCATTTCCTTGATGACTTTTTGGTGTTGTGCTAGTGTTTGTTCAAATATCTTTGCATGTGTTTATTGGCCATTATTATATCTTCCCTAGGGAAATATCTATTCCTTTGCCCATTTTTACAACTGAGTTTTCTTTTTCTTTTTGAAATGTAAGTGTTCTTTATATATTCTGATAAAACACCCAGAGAAGATATTTGATTTGCAACTATTTTCTCTGATTCTGTAGGGTTATCTTTCCCACTCTCTCTCTCAGTAGTATCCTTCAATGCACCAAAGTTTTAACTTTTGATTAAGTTCAAATTTTCTATTCTTTCTTTTCTTGTTCATGCTTTTAGTGTCCTATCAAGGAATCCTTTGCTACAGCCAAAGTAATGAAAATACTATGTCCATATTAATATTTTTAAGAGTACTATAGTTTTACCTCTTACATGTAGGTCTTTGATCGATTTTGAGTGCGTATCTTGTATGAGGTAACAGTCCAACCTTAATTTTTGCATGTGCTTATCAAGCTGTCCCAGTACCAATACTATTCTTCCTCCCACTAAAGTGTCCTGGCACACTTGTTAAAAATCAGTTGCTCTTACACAGACATATGGTTTATCTCCGGACTCTCCATTTTATTTCATGGATATATTTGTTTATATTTATATATATATATATATATATATAATTCTATTTCATGGATGTGTGTGTGTGTGTGTGTGTGTGAAGAAATACCACACTGTCTGATCACTGTTGTTTTGTTAGAAGTTGTTAAAGTGGGAAGTGCTGAGTCCTGCTTCATTCTTTTTCATTTTCAACATTGTTTTGCATGTTCTGGTTCCCTTGCAATTCCATATTAATTTTAGAATTAGCTTATCATTCCTACAAAGAAGTCACCTGGGATTCTGCTAGAGATTGCACTGAATCTATAGATCAGTTTAGGAACTACTGCCATCTCAGTATTGTCTTCTAATTCATGAGCATGACATTTTTCCATTTAGATATTCTTTAATTTCCTCCAATAATATTCTTGAATTTTCAGAATAAAAGTTCTGTACTTCTTTTGTTAAATTCATTCCTACATATTTTATTCTTTTTTGATGCTCTTGTGAAAAAAACTGCTTTCCTAATTTCATTTTTAGATTACCCAATCCAAGTGAGTGAAAATACCACATACTTGAACATGTCATTTTAAAATAGAGAAAGTTTTACTTTTTTCTTTCCAATCTGGATGCCTTTATTTCTTTCTGTTGCCTAACTGCCCTGGCTTGGACTTCCTGTGAATGTCAAGAAAAAATGAGGTCACACTGGAATAAGGCTCATGTTCTTATAAGGGGAGGGAGATCCGAAAACACAGAAAAGACACACAGAGAGGAAGACCATATGATGATGGAGAAAGAGACTGCAGTGATGAAGCTAAAACAAGGACTGCCACTAACACAAAGCTAGGAGAAAGTCATGGAACAGATTTACCCTCAAAGCCTTCAAAAGGAACCAACCCTTCTGACACCTACATTTCAGAATCCTGACCTCCTGAACTGTGAGAAAAAAAAATGTGTTGTTTCAAGCCACCTGGTTTGTGGTAATTTTGTTACATTAGCCATAGGAAATTAATACATAGGCTATTATGATAATCCAGGCAAGGGAGATGGTCATTTGGAACCAACATGGTGGCAGAAGAAGTAAAGAAAGGTCATAATAAATATTTAAGTGGTTAAAATAAAACGAAACAAGACTTGATGATGAATTAGATTTGATTAACAGAAAGGGAAAATTAGGTGCTAAAGAAGAACCCTGTTTATAGATTAACAAATTAGATGGTAGACTGTGATTTCATAGTTTCTGGCCATGTAATCCTTTTCCAACAATTATAAACTTTTTGTCTTTAATCTCTATCTAAAATTCCTTCTTCAGTTTTCTGGGCCAAAGCCTGTATTCTAATCTTAATAACTAATAGACTATGTCATTCATCTTATTTGGTAGCACTTCAAATAGCAAAAAGATAGGTAAGGCCTGATTGCCGGTCCCAAAACATATCAAAAAGTACCCTTGAAAACAAAATAAAACTTGTCTTTAATTACCTAATCTTCATGCAACTATAAACATTAAAATACAGAGTTTACATTTTATTTACATGTTATTGTTCATATAGCCCTTTCACTGGGGTACGATATTCCTAGCATAACTTTCTCTTCCCAATAAGTGAATAGCAAGATCCCAAAGTAAATTATTTGAATATTCATAACCAGTACCTAGATTTTTTATTATTTCTTTACATTTAAAATGCAATACATCATAGGTTTAGGATATAATTTTTGACCTAATTTTATTTTCAAATTTGTACTTCTTTCAATGCCTCAGAATTACTTTCATCATAAAAATTATTCAGGGGTGCCTGGGTGGCTCAGTCAGAAAAGCGTCTATTGATTTCAGCTCAGGTCATGATCTCACAGTTGTGGTATGGAGCCCAGCATCAGGCTCCACGCTGACAGCGCAGACCTGCATGGGGTTCTCTCTCTCCTTCTCTCTTTGCTCCTTCCCTGCTGGCACTCTCTCTCTCAAAATAAATAAACATTAAAAAAAAAAAAAAAGAAGAAGAAGAAGAAGAAATAAAAGAATTATTCAGACTAAATCATAATCTCAAAGTAAATTATATGGAAATTATCTGAAGAAAAAAACCCCTGAGATTAATTTTTAGATTATGTGAGTTTTCAAGCACTTTATTCTCTTGAATAACAAAACTTTTTCTCCTTTATTAAAAAAATTATAAATTAGCATTGATTCTGGACCCCAATGAGAAACCAATTTGGTACATTTGAAACTTTTTTTTTGTACATGTGTTTTCTGATCTGACCATTTGACTCTGAATCTAATAAAAACATTTAGCTATTTAGGTGCCAGGCACCTGGGTGGCTCAGTCAGTTAAGGATTCGACTTCAGCTCAGGTCATGATCTCACAATTTGTGGGTTCGAGCCGTATTTCAGGCTCTGTGCTGACAGCTCAGAGCCTAAAGCCTGCTTCGGAATTCTGTCTCCCTCTTGCTGCCCCTCCCCCACTCACACTCTGTCAACCCCCCCCAAAAAATTTTTTTTTAATTATTCAACCATTCCTTGTCACCACTTTCTTCCTTTTTGGTTTCTTTAAAGAGAATCAAAACTACATTTTAATTAAAACTAAGTACAAAAATCAGGAATTACGAATCAGTATCTATAATTTACACATACTGATTTTTATGTATATTTCTAATATAATGTGGCATCAAAGATCTACATTTTTTAAATGATGAAAAGGGGATGCCTGGGTGGCTTAGTCAGTTAAGTGGCTGACTCCAGCTCAGGTCATGATCTTACAGTTCATGAGTTTGAGCCCCGCATCAGGCTCTCTGCTGTCAAGCACATGGAGCCTGCTTCAGATTCTCTGTCCCCCACTCTCTCTCCCTGTTCTGCTTGTGCTCTCTCTCTCAAAAATAAACATTTTTTAAAAATTCAGAAAACACAAAAGAAAATGTTCTAACAGAAGTATCAACACTTCCACATTATATATATATATATATATATATATATATATATATATATATATATAGTAACTTTGGACTACTAGTTATGCTGATTAAAAACTGTATACATACTTAATGAGAACGTTAATGTCAATGCAGAGATGAATAAAGCCATAAACTTATATAGCATCTTTTTCCCCACAAATCTCAAAGCATTTTCAAAAATTTTCTTTACCATCTTCCATGAAGGAAGCAGACGGCAAGATACATCTAGGTCTGGATGGCAAGAATTAAACACAAAAAGGTTAAGGAATTTCCCAAAGAGACCAGTGTGTGAATCAGGAGCAAAACAGAAATAGAACCCCATAATGACTCTTAATTTCACATTAAAGCTACAAGCTCTTTTTTTTTTTTTTAATGTTTATTTTTGAAAGAGAGAGACATAGCACGAGACGGGGAGAGGCAGAGAGAGACGGAGTCACAGAATCCGAAATAGACTCCAGTCTCTGAGCTGTCAGCACAGAGCCCGATGCAGGGCTCGAACTCATGACCTGTGAGATCATGACTGGAGCTTCAGTTGGACTTTAACCTACTGAGCCACCCAGGCTTTCCAAGGAGCCCTCACTTTTAACCATTATCGTTACCCTAGGATTTTATAAACAACAACAGTAATGATAGCACCAGTAAACATGGGGCTTATACTAAGTGCTGGCCACTGACTGACTCTATGAAGAGCTTTACACGCATAATCTCATTTAAACCACCCGGCAGTCCTGTGAGGTTGGTACTATCATTACTCCCATATCACATATAAAGAATCTGAGGCTCAGAGAATTTGAGTAAATTGATCACAGTCACACTGTTAGTAAAGTCAGGATTGGAATCAAAGTAGTTTGAATCTATAGCCCACAGTCAGATGCTACATCTGAGCCCGAAAATTTGGAGTCTCATTAAACTCGATTTTGTACTTACTGGCAGCTTGGCCTAGGCAGAATGACCACTGTCCCAGATCACACCTGTTGTCCCTAAGTAACTGTCAGTGGTGCCCCTTGAGATCTTCACCAGCCTCTCTGTTTAAATTACAAATTACAAGGTCATCTTGATGTTAGGCATGTTTTCTCTTCTCTTGACTTTATTTTATTGAAGTGCCCTTTGATTAGAGGACTTCTAAGGCTTTTTTCTATTGCAAAACAATGTTAACAGTTTATAAAGTATAAGGACACAGGTATCTAGGAAGGCTTTTACTTAGATAAACATTCACTATAATCCTCACAGTTGTAAATTTTTACACAGAATTAAAGTTTATCAAACAAAACTGACCCCTTAGAAAAATCAATCATCACTTGAACACTACCTATCCCTGAACATTTGTTGTTCATTGCCGAATAGCGTATGAGCACAAGATAACTGCAGAGTTAAATTGCTAGTCTTCCAAGTGAGATAGAATTTCATAAAGCTAGTGAGATCTATGTTGGAAAAGAGCTCAGATCCCATGTAAAAGTTATGATAAGTAAGGGTAATAGAAGAGTTATATTTTAACAACTGCAGAAAATTGACATGGATGACAACAAACTAGTCTCTCTAAAGAAAACATGAGTAACAAAGGATTAAGAAAAAGTCGTGGACCAGACAAGATGGTATGGGCTCAGTTCTTCCTATTGCCCCTGCTAAAACTATGAACTTTCGAACTTCAAAAGGCAGCCACAGAGCTCTGAAAGTGGAAATAAGGCTGACATGCTAAGGGCCCTAGCACTGGAGGAACAAAGTGGCAGGGCATCTTATAGCCCCTAGTTCAAGAGAAGAAGGTGACCCAGGCCTTGGTCCAAACCTAGCAACAGAAAGCGGTCTCGGGAGACTCATTTCTTTTGACAACACGAGGCAAGCCTGACAGCATTGGTAAGAGAGCATCGATAGTGAGGCCTGCCGAGCAGCCAAGAGGAACACTCCCCTTCCCCTCCAGACATGCGATTCCTCTTCCCCATGGCGACACACTGGCAAGAGGGTGCCACCACAACATGGGCCCAGCCTGGGAACTGTTTTCCATCTCCTACAGGCAGAGGGATCTTGCCACAGTGGCCCAGCCTGGAAAGCCTCTTTGTCTCCATGGGCTGGAAACAACTTTCCCCCTCGTAGGGGCATAGATGGCTTATTCTGGGGAAGTTCATTTCAATCCCTCACCCAGCACCAGCAGGGACCATTAGAAGTCCAGATAAATGGAGCAGACCGAACAGTATTGCAACGAATGTGAAATTTAAATTGCCAATGGAACCATACCCTTTAACAGAAAGCCTGTAGCTACTTGCTAACCTAAATAGGGTAACTGCCTGCTAAAATAAAAGATTTAAACAGGACCTAGTTTCCTAACACAATAGCTCAATGTTCAAGATCCAACAAAAAAATCTGCCATGTAATACCAAGAAAAAGGAATATCACAAACTTGAATGTGACAATCAACCAAGATGACTCAGATGTTTAAATTATCTGAGAAGGAATTTAAAGCAGCCATCATGAAGTGCTTCACAAACAACTGGAAATTCTCTTGGAACAAATTAAGAAAATAGAAAATCACAGCAAAGAAACAGAAGTTATAAAAAAAAAACTATACATGTAGAACTGAAAAATGAAATAATATTAATAAAAAGCTCACTGGAACAGCAAGAATGGAGATGAAAGAAGACAGATTCAGTAAACTTGAAGACAGATCAACAGAATTTACTAAATATGAGCAACAGAGGTACAACAGACTGAAAAAACAAATTTACAAAGAACAAAGACCTGCAGGACAATATTAAAAGATCCAACATTCATATCATTGGGGTCCCAGGAGAGGAGAAATAGAATAAGAATAAAAGAGCATTTGAACAATTAATGGCTGAAGACCTCCCATCAGGGTAAGCAAAAGACCCAAGACCACCCTTCAAGAAGCTGAGTGGACCCACATAGGATACACCCAAAGAAATCCAAGGTTTCTGAGAACTAGACAAAGAATAAATCTTAAAAGCGGTTCCCCAGTTGGATTCCAGTGAATTTCTCATTTGAAATTTCCAAATTCCAGTGGATTTCTCATTTCAAATTTTTTTTTAAAATGTCTTATTTATTTTTAAGACAGAGAGAGAGCATGAGTGGGGATGGGGCAGAGAGAGAGGGAGACACAGAATCTGAAGCAGGCTCCAGGCTCTGAGCTGTCAGCACAGAGCCCGACGCGGGGCTCAAACTCATGAACTGTGAGATCATGACCTGAGCCGAAGTTGGATGCTCAACTGACTGAGCCACCTGGGCGCCCCTATCATTTGAAACTATAGAGGCCTGAAGCAAGTGGGACAAAATTTCTCAAGTGCTGAAAGAAGGAAAGTGTTAACTGCAAATTTTGTCCCTGGTAAAACTACCCTTGAAAAATAAAGGGAAAATAAAAACATTCTCAGATGAAGGAAAATTAAAACAATTTTTCACTAACAGATCTACCCTTAAAGAACAACAAAGGGGAGTTCTTCCAACTGAAAGAAAATGAGAAAAGGAAGAATTTTAGAGAATCAACAAGGAAGAAAACATAATGGAAAGAGCAAAAATATAGGGACATATTATAGTCTATCCTTCTCATGAGTTTTATATATATTTATTGATTGAAGCAAAAATTACAATACCATCTGATACTCAAGACAATGATATTTTACACTGGAAAAGGTAAAGGGACCTCGATGGAAGAAAAGGTTTCTATACTCATTCCCTCAAAGTGGTAAAATGTTGAAACCAGTAAGGTGTGATGTCACATACGAATATTGTAATAGCTCTAGAGCAATCACTAAGAAAACTATACAAACTCACACACTTGAAGACGCTGTGAGCAAATTAAGAAACAAACCTGTGGTTGAAATAGGTACATTCTCTATCCTGGAGCTCTGGAAAGTGCTCCTCGAGTGAGTGGCCAGTTGAATTGAGGAAAGAGCTCAAGGTTAAACACCACAGCAAGAGAACACAGCATCTTCATTTGGGAAGAACTTTACAGACTAAGCAGTCCAACTATAGCTTCTACTTCTCTGCATATGTGTATGTGTTTGGCGGGGGAGGCAAAAATTCATCTGTATTATCATCTGCAAACAGCTAGCCAAATGAAGGGTAAGTAAAGTCATACAAGATACTGCACTGACATTGGTAGATGGCTTGCCATCCTTTGCTCACTTTTCCCATTGTAACCCTTGCCGTATCTCTGGCAGAGGAAGGCAAAGTATTAAGTATAAGTTCCTGAATCTTATCCATGATCAAGACTCAACTTATTCTAGTTAAATTAAGGTACAGATAGAAGAACAGTAGTAGATTGGTAGAAGATTTAGGTCTAACTCAGGGTCTCCCACCTCTCATTCCAAATCCACAGCTGCCTTAAAAGAGGAAAAGAGGTTTTCCTTCTGGAAATAGATTCATCCTCACTTATAAAGTTTTTCTCCCCATACATAAAATAAACATTACTTTCTCCACAATGTACCTATTAGCAAATAAGACATGTAAAGGGTCTGAAAACTACAAAGAACCCCCCAAATATGCAATAATTTTGCCGCTTCTTTTATAACATAGCTTGGAGATCTTTTGATATCTGAACATAGCATTTCATTCTTTAATAGAGTTACTCAGCACTCTGCATTTTACCCCAAGTACAGACACAATTTACATTAATAATACTTATTTAGGATATATGTGTACTAAAAACATAGCACTCCAGAGGGAAGCATGATTATCAAAACCAAATATTCAGATATATTCATAAACTCATCCTATTTCATTTTATTTATGAATTATAAACTACTTACTCTTTCCCCAGAATTCTACCTCGTGCTTTATGTCTTACACTTCTACTTTAAAACTATGTTGTTAAGGGGCGCCTGGGTGGCTCAGTCAGTTGAGCGGCCAACTTCAGCTCAGGTCATGACCTCCCGGTTCGTGTGTTCAAGCCCCATGTCAGGCTCTGTGCTGACAGCTCAGAGTCTGGAACCTGCTTCGGACTCTGTGTGTCCCTCTCTCTCTGTCCCTCCCCTTCTCTTGCTCTGTCTCTGTCTCTCAACAATAAATAAATGTTAAAAACAAATTTTTTTTTAAAAAAAACTATGTTGTTAAATTAGAACAATGCAGCAATAGAATATAACAGAAGGGTCTAGTTTTCCAATAAATTGAAATAGGTATAAATTTTAAAAAGGAGCCCTGAAAGAATAGATTCTTCTAATGATTATATATGTATAATCACACATATATATCACACATACAACATACACATATAGCAACAAAGTAACTGCGCAGCAAAAGTAAAACGCGAAGGATGTCATCCTGCATTCGCACAATTTTGTTTGGAAAAAATATTCCAAACAAAATTTCACGTTTAGTTCTTGGTTTATTTTAATAATTAGTGCATAGTTGCAGTTATAACCCAAATCTTGTTTAAAATGAAAAGTGTATTTCCATAAATTCCCATCTCATGATTTTTGAGGTAAATTCCCAATCATCCACTACTCCCCCCCTCCATTCACACATACATACATTATTTAATATGAAATTCTCGCAACTACTTTAAGTTATTTAAAGTGGTATTTTTCTAATATTATTTACTCTTGGATAAAAGGTCTCTCTGCATCTAATATTTGAAAAAATCTAATGCTGACAAAGAAAACTGACTAAAAATAACAAAAATGGTCCTATTAATAATAGGGTTTCAATGAATATTCCTCACTGTTTAAAAGAAATGTAATGAACATTAGGCTTCCGAAGAAATGGGATTCAGATGAAAATATTAAATTCCCTTTGGCTGAACAAAATGATATATTTAGAATTGAACAGAGAACAGGAACAGGAAAGCATTATTCAAAGGAATACAACCCCAAATTAGAGATTAACGGCAATATGTGAAGCATAAGTGTCAATACAATAAATTGGAATAAAGACTAGAGAGGATTAATAAACCAGTTACAATCATGATTTCTACCAGCAACCAACCCCTGGTCACTGTGGACAACAGGTATTCCATAAAACATTGTTTGAAAAGCCACGCCCTACGGTTATGAGCACCAGGTGTTGTATGTGATGAAACACTAAATCCTACATGTGAAACTAATATTATACTGTATGTTAACTAACTAGAATTTATTTTTTTCTCCTTACTTTCCTGCTCTACAAATTTATTTTTTTCTTCTAAATACAATTTATTGTCAAGTTAGCTAATATACAGTGTATACACTAACTGGAATTTAAATGAAACTTGGAAGAAGGGGGGAAAAAAAGAAAAGAAAAGCCATGCCTTAAAGTTAATTCATAGCACAAAAAGCAACTCAACAAGTTACTAGTAAATATAAAAGAATCAAATCTATAAATTTGAGTTAATTTCAATACTTTATATCTTATTATAAACTAAGCCAGGGGCCAAAACGTTAAGACATATTTAAAAACTTTTAAATTGAAAACAATTTTTAAATGCCATCCAGCTGTTTTTAGTAAACTAGAAAGAGACCTTTATTACCTTATTTTAAGGGCAGAACACCTCCATCCAACTCAAAGACCAGTAATATTACAAGAAGACTTATTGTTTAAAACTCCTGGCTTAGGATGCTGTCAAGTGGATGGAAGTAAATAAAACATTAATACTGAATATCAGTGCCTAGCCTCCACACATTAGAATCATCACACAATCTTAAAAATGTTCCTTACTCTAAGATTCTGGCAAGTACTACTGTGAAATGGATGAATTCCATTTGGTAGAGTTTTCAGTAGTCCCTCGGATAGAGAGTAATGTCTAAACACTTTGAATAAAAAGTGTTCATTATAAGTTGCTTAAAATACCATCACTACTACTTGGGAATGTTAATCATGCCTTTCTCAAAGAAAGCTTGAGGAATGGCATCACCAAATACTCATGACCAGCTATCATCTTACATATATCATCTTACATATACTGTCAGTAATTTGTCGTATATTATTCTGCCAGTAGTATAAAATCTTCACTAGTATTTACAGTGTATCTATAGTATATAAAACATTGTACTGAGTACTAAACATATACCAGGCATAGGCTCTCCCTCTCTTTAAAAAAAAAAAAAAAAAAAAAAAAAAAGCTTAGATCTGGGAATAAACCCACAAATGCTGACAGCAACTCACATGTTCTAACCACAAGATACCACTTTTCTCCAGAACAACAAACCACACACATAACATCCAAAATACCCTTTATTTTGGCCAAGGTTATGGTTATATACTGTGCTAAGTTATAATTGAATTGGTATCCCTTAAGCCTCAAACTATTTTGACATTTTGGTGGCGGGATCTCAAAAAATGGACAAAACACAAGATTTCTGTTTTGTGAAGATAAGTGAATAAATAATCATCATCAAATCCGTATATTGGAAACTAAGAGACAAACTAAGGATATATCAATGAGAAAATTCACATGAGAATGACAGGAAAGAATGCCTGTGGTTTACTGACTAAAGCTCAGTCACTAAGAACCTGTATACTCATATGGATATGGTTTCATAATCATAGATTCAGAGACATTACTCATCTCACTCTTCTCTTTGCTTCCTCACAAAGATATACCAGCCTTGAGCATGAGAAATTGACTAACAACTGCCTCAGGCATATAAAAATATGACAATCATCCTGGCAATGAAGACAAATCGCCATGTTCATTAATCAAGCTACTAGTGGGAAATGCTAGATCACACTGCTCTTAAAGACCCAGGTGTAGGAAGTTGTTAACTACGTATTCAATTAAGACTAAAATCTTATATCTTCACAAACATTTATTGAATGAACACAAAGATATAAAACATGAATCAAATAGCAAGACTATAACATGTTTAGATAACAAGTGGAAAACCGAATGTGACTTAAAGTCTCAAAACACCACATCCTTATTTTAGACGTAGTATAGGTCCTTTACAAAATAGAAGGGTAAATACCCAAGTGAAACACAGACCCGTGTAAAGACCTGTTTGTGAGCATTCATAGCAGTATAATAGCCAAAAAGTGTAACAAGCCAATGTCTACCAACTGATGAATATATCAACAAAATGTGGTATATCCATACCATGGAATAACATTTGGCTATAAAAGGAAATGAAGTACTGACAGTTGCTACAACATAGATTAACCTTGAAAGAATTATGCTAATTAAGAGGCCATACACAAAAGGCCGCACATAATAAGATTCCCTTATATGAAATCTTTAGGCACGTCTATAGAGACAGAAAGCACATTAGTGGTTACCTATGGCTGTGGCAGGGGAGTGGGCAATGGGGAAGCACTGCTAATAAGTACAGTTTCTTTTTGTTGTTGTAAGATTTATTGCGGTATGGTTGCACAACACTTTGAATATACTAAAAACAACTAAATTGTGCAAAAGGGACAATATTGTGATTCCACATGAGTGAGACACCTAGAATAGTCAAATTCACAGAGACAGAAAGTAATGGTTACAAGGGGCTGGGGAGAGAGATGAGAGGGGAGTTACTGTTCAATGGATACAGAGTTTCAGGTTGGGAAGATGAAATACTCCCAGATGGATGGTGACGATGGTTGTACAGCAATGTGAATATACTTATTCTACTGAAACTACACTTAAAAAGATTAAAATGGTAAATTTTATGGCAGGTATATGTTGCTACCATTCAAAAGTTCAGTTGAGTCATATACTTTGAGTAAATTGTATGGTATGTAAATTATATCTGAGTAAAGCTTTAAATAAAAATAAATAAGGTAGGGGTGTGTGTGTATAAAAGAAGGAAGAATAAGCCTGCCACCACAATGGGTAAGCTCCTAATCTATAATCATAAAAGTTGAGTGGCTTTGCTAATAGATTCTGGTTCGCCTGGAATAAGATGGCCAGATGTGCCAAGATCAGGGTGCTAACCTTGACAATTTCACTACCCCCACACTACAACTCCCACCTGAATGATTTCATCCATTCCTGTGGCTTCAGTGTCCATGTGCTCATGATTCCCAAATGTCTATCTTCATATGAAAACTGATCTCTACTCTTGAACTGCTGCCCCATTATTCCTCAGTGCTCACCGGACAGATGCTCCCAGGCTCTTGAAGACCTCTCAAACATCATATGCTCAAAAGAGGGCCATGAAATGGAGAGGTAAGAACAAGGGCTTGAAGTTACAGAAACCTAGGAGCTACAGAAACCTAGACAGCTGGGCAGTCTTAGAGAAGTACCCAAACCCTTCTGATTCTCTAATTCCTTACTTTTAAAAGAAAAATAACTCCAACTACCTCACAGGATTTTTCAGAGGATTAAACCAGATAAATGCATATAAAGTACTCAGAGGTTGAAAACCAAGCATATAGAAATTACTAAACACATGTTCACTGTCTTCCCCTTTGAAATGTTCCACTTCTTTATTCTCAAATTCAGTTAAAGGTACCACCATTTTCCAAATCTATAAACCTTGAACCCTTATTTGCCTTCTGCCTTACTCTAGAGATTCTGTCACAATCTACCTCAGAAAGGTCTTTTCACTGGAACCTCTACCCTCATTTATTATTTTTTGTTTTTTAAATATAATTTATTGTTAAGTTAGCTAACATACAGTGTAAACAGTGTGCTCTTGGCTTCAGGAGTAGATTCCCATGATTCATCACTTATGTACGACACCCAGTGTTCATCCCAACAAGTGCCCTCCTCAATGCCCATCACCCATTTTCCCCTCTCTCTTGGCCCCCCCCATCAACTTTCAGTTTGTTCCTTGTATTTAAGAGTCTCTTATACCCTCATTTATTATTGACACTTATTTTTAATTCAGGCTTTTATCACATCTTACTTAAACTCTGGCACAATTTGATTGTATCTCTCCATCATCAGCCCATCATCCATGCTATCGTTAAACTGTCTTCCTAAAAAAATCAAACTTATATCCCTACTTTAAAATCTCTGTTACGTTTGAAATCCAAAATCGTGAGCTTGGTACTCAGCACAGAATTCTTCAAACACTAACTCATTTTCCTTTGGAGTCACATGTACTCATATTTCCACCCTCTACACAGTTCACTTTGTGAACTTCTCACCATTCGCTGGATGTACTTTTGACACTCACATTGTTCCCTGGGTCTAAATTACCCCCTAATTCCTTAACTTGGGAGACTTCTATTAACCCAAACCTATTTCAAATGACATGTTGTCAGGGATTATTTGTATTATTTATCTGTTCACATATCTGCCTCTTCTCCATGTTGTAAACTACCAAAACATGGATAATGGGCTATGTTCATTCTGTATCATCCTTGGTTGCTGGTGATGAAGGGGGATCTTCAATACTGAAGATCCAGATCCAGTTACATTAAGACATTTTTGCTCCAAGATAAAATGCCAGAGACAGCTAGTGTTTAGTGTAAATCACACCATAAAGTTTCAGCCAGTTAAATAACTTATTAATCACAATATTTAAAAACAAATCCTTTTTGTTTTGTTATTATTGTTGTTTGCTTGCCTTCTTAAGACTTCACTAGAAAACCATGACCAACTGAAAAACAAGGGATTATTAATTTTTATAAGTTTGAGAAGTAAAAAAAATGACCCAGTTGGAACATATATCAAAAAAGATTAGTTGAGGAGAGTCTGGGTGGCTCAGTCAGTCGGTAAGTGTCTGACTTTGGCTCAGGTCATGATCTCACGGGTCGTGAGTTCGAGCCCCTTGTCGGGCTCTGTGCTGACAGCTCAGAGCCTGGAGCCTGCTTCGGATTCTGTGTCTCCCTCTCTCTCTATGCCCCTCCCCCTGCTCGCACCCGCTCGCACTTGCTCTCTCTCTCGCAAAAATAAACATTTAAAAAAATATTAGTTGGATAACTAGGCAAGTTTTAGAGTGGTTGAGAATTCTACTGGTTTTTAGCCCAGGCTCTAACATCAGAATCTCTGATTTTGGTAACTGGGATTAATAACAAATTCTAAAGCTGAGAGACAGGTACAAGCTTGTGGCATCAGGCCCCTAAGCAGACCACCAGATTACATACCTTTGAAGAAATAAATTCCATCCTAGGTTAGGGGTGGCTCTGCACTCAGATTATTAGGCATAGTCTAGAAAAACTACTCTATGGTTGATGTCATCATTACCTACCACTGACCACACTGGGTTGAATCCTTTGCACCTAATACCTCAATGAAGAATGTCTTCTGATTATCTCAGGATTTGGTAATGAAAGGCTCTCCCACTCAAATTTCTAGAAATTTAGCAAGAAAAAAGATACTGGTAGCCAGAAGGTGAGACAGCAGCTAAGTAATCTTTTTTAGGAATGGACTAGAATATTTCCATTTATTTATAGGGAAATAAATAAATAGGCTAAGAAATTTTATTACTTAGGATACTGGCTCTCTCTTATACATTTATTTCTCAGTTTACTGACTTGGTGAATATAAGTTAAATAACTTTGTTTTAGCTGAGAAGTCAAACCAGCCAGTTATTTGTTAAGGAGAGTCTTCCCACATAAAGCACATATTTTTTTCATTTTATTTGTCAGATTGCTCAGAAATTGCAAAACCACATGGAAAGAGTGAAATCTGATCATTTAAACATGAGACAAAAAGGACAAGAAAATTTTACTTTTAAGAATAGCTTCACTGGAGACTTTGATACAAATTCAATGAGGGAAGTAAACTAAAATATTCAAGTTAGTTTGTTTTTTTCTTTTTTGTGTGTGATTGTACCTAATAATTAGCTTGAATTTTATGTTAATTGGATTTACTTAAATCTGAGGCAAAAATAATTACAAATTTTGTTAGCATTGGAGGTAACTTAGCACATACTAATGAACTAAAAATCCAGGTGAAAATAATTTTAAAAACATAACACAGTAAATGAAACAAGCAGAAAAAGTTGTCAATAATAGTGAACGTAAAATTTTAAGTCATTTTAAAGTAAAACTGCTAAATAATAAAGGCACCATGAATGAATTCACTACAGATTATTTCTGAAGTGTTACTTATATTCTAAAATTTAGAAGAGGATTACATTTTATTCAATGGGCTAAAAACATACACAGTTTTGATCTCAAAATCACGTGATAATAGGACCCCAAAAAATTACTGCATAATCTCAGAGGTAGGAGCATAGTTACAGATGACTTATCAAAACAAAACAAAAGTGATCTAGATAAAAAGTGCTAGCATACCTCAGCAAAAAACACCTTAAAATAATTGTGTACCATACATAGGTTATTCCAGACACTTCAATGCTAGCAAAATAATAGGAATATGAATGATAAAAAAAAATACATCTCAACAGATGCCAATTTAATACAACTCAGTATTCAACTTTAATACTCTAAAATATTAAATATAAAATTTCTTTTTTTTTTTTAACGTTTATTTATTTTTGAGACAGGGAGAGACACAGCATGAACAGGGGAGGGTCAGAGAGAGGGAGACACAGAATCTGAAACAGGCTCCAGGCTCTGAGCTGTCAGCACAGAGCCCGACGCGGGGCTTGAACTCATGAACCGCGAGATCATGACCTGAGCTGAAGCCGGATGCCTAACCGACTGAGCCACCCAGGCGCCCCAAATATAAAATTTCTTAATGTGAGAAGCAGCATATTTAAAACTAAAGTCAAAAATCCTATTTTGTATAATACTGGTTATTAACTCCAAAGATTTAAATAATAATAGGTGTTACCAATGGTATGTTAAATTTAACAGCTACCACCTCTGAAACACTACCACAAACCCCCATTACCACCGTTTGATCTGCAACATTTCCGAGGTGCTAACAGCCCCGCCATGGTGGTTAATTTGAAGGTATCAATGCAGTGTCACTACTGGGCCACTGGGAATAAATACACAACAATCGACGGGCTTCTGCAAGCTGGCCTCAGTGCATCCCTGGGCAATAACTTCTACTGAGCTCTCACTACTTGACAAGCACTGTGCTATGGACTTTACACAGCCCATTTCATCTAATCGTCACAACAACCTACTAAGCAGGTATTACTTCATCTTACAAATGAGTAAGCTGAGGCTCAGAGACATAAAGTAATCTGCCCAAGGTCCCATTACTAATGAGTGGTAGAGTCAGAATTTGAAAATATTTTTAATCATTTTAATGGTCATTCTTCATTCTGACCGATTGTTATAAATGGATCACGCATGACCTGGTTTTAAAGTTACCTAACTCATCCGTTCATCTACTTATTTGTGGTATTACCATAAATATCGGTGAAACCATAATTTGATCCCTAATGAAAACAATGCCAGTAACTTCCATCGACCCATGCAACACTTCCCTCCCTATCCCCTTCGTTCTCCCCAGCAAAGGTAAATCCTAAAGTTGGTGTTAATCATTCTCTTAAAGACAGGTTTATTCCCAGGTATACCTGAAGAAAACTTCCGATTCTTAACAACTACCTTATGTTGTTTTGTAATACTCTTTCAATACAGGTATTAGCCCTATTTTAAATATGAGGAAGATAACCTCAGAGAGGTCAAACATAACATACCAAGAATTACATGCAAATAGATGACATATAAAGAGTTTGGAAACAGGTCTTCATGTCTCCCAAGACTAATCATCTTTCCCCTAAAATATTCTGCTAGTAAAATAAGGGATGCCGATTTTAAATATCAGATGAACAATCAGTAATAAACTAGAGCTCAGTACAAAAATCAACATACTTTTTATCATCTTTAAAATTAACTGTAAAATATGCAATAAAAACAGAGCTCAATCACAAGTATAATAAAATGTGTGAAGGTTAATTTTTTCTTTTATTAAAAACATTTGCAAAGTCCCAATGGAAAAATTAAAGAAGTCATGAACAAATGGAAGTCACATACACACAACACTGCTCTTAGTTGGGAGGTCTACATATCGTAAAAAAAATTGCAGGGGCGCCTGGGTGACTCAGTCGGTTAAGCGTCCAACTTTGGCTCAGGTCATGATCTCGTGGTCCGTGAGTTCGAGCCTCACGTCGGGCTCTGTGCTGACAGCGCAGAGCCTGGAGCCTGTTTCAGATTCTGTGTCTCCCCCTCTCTCTGCCCCTCCCCTGTTCATGCTCTCTGTCTCAAAAATAAATAAACGTTAAAAAAAAAAATTGCAAAGGTTCTTCTACTAACTAAAGGTTCTTCTACTAAGCAGTTAGTAAATACAAAGCTAAAATAAAGCACTCACAGAATTTGAGAACACATTTAGAAAATATCACTTAGACAAAACTGGTTATCTTAAGAAATGTTTTATAAATGTAAAATGAGGATTGAAGCATTCTTTTTTCTTTTTTTTCAACGTTTATTTATTTTTGGGACAGAGAGAGACAGAGCATGAACGGGGGAGGGGCAGAGAGAGAGGGAGACACAGAATCGGAAACAGGCTCCAGGCTCTGAGCCATCAGCCCAGAGCCTGACGCGGGGCTCAAACTCACGGACCGCGAGATCGTGACCTGGCTGAAGTCGGACGCTTAACCGACTGCGCCACCCAGGCGCCCCAAAGCATTCTTAAGTCTACTCCAAGGAGACTCCAGGATGTGTCCTCATGAACAGATGATTTTTATTTTAAAGTGACTACAAGGTAGACAAAGCACTTGACACATACTATCTCATTTAATCCTTGTTACAACTCCACAGCATCTATATTACAGCTCTAGTTTCATTTTTTAATTAAGTTTTTAATTTTTATGCCAATAAAAATACAGTGCTATATAAGTATTCACTATATTGTTTAGTGATTCAACAATTCTAGAATTACTCAGAGGCCATCATAAGTGTACTTTTTAATCCCCATCACCTATTTCATTCATCTCCCCCACTCCACCTCCCCTCTAGTAACCGTCAATTTGTTCTCTACAGTTAAGAGTATATTTCTTGGTTTGTCTCTCTCTCCTTTATTTTTTCCTTTGCTTGTTTGTGTGTGTTTCTTAAATTCCACATTATGAGTGAAATCATATGGTATTTGTCTCTCTGTCTGAATTATTTTGCTTAGCATTCAACTCTCTAGCTCCATCCATGTTGTTGCACATGGCAAGATTTCATTCTTCTTCATGGCTTTATGGCTTCATTCTTCTTTATTCCATTGTGTGGAGGGACATACACATAAAGAAGATGTGTGTGTATATATGTACGTATGTACAACATACATTTGTCCATTGGGGACAGTTCTTTCTTATAAAGAAAATAGAACTGGAGACGTTATGTCTACTTTGCAACTAAAAAGACAGCCAGAATTTAACCCCAGATCTAACTCCAACATAAGGACTAAGCAGCCTATTACATAGCTACCTGTTTGGTACCTGAAAAAAAATTTTAATTTTCATTGCTTGATTAAAATTAAAATCCTTAGGGATTATGACCCGTTTTAAAGGTCTTCCTTATATTTTTGTCTGAAAAAAATTTTATACAGCTTTTTTTTACTTTTATAATTAGAGAAAAGTTTATTTCATTTTGTAGGGTAAAAAACCTTTATTGACTATAGAAATAGAAAAATCTGTGAAATAAGAGAAATTCTAGGAAAAATTTTTAAATGTTTTTTTTTTTTTTTGAGAGAGAGAGAGAGAGAAGGTTGGGGGGGGGGGGGCACACAGAGAGGGAGACACAGAAACCTAAGCAGGTTCCAGGCTCTGAGCTGTCAGCACAAAGCCCAATGTGGGGCTCCAACCCATGGACCGCGAGATCATGATTTGAGCTGAAGTCGGACACCCAACCAAGCCAGCCAGGTGCCCCAGGAAAATATTTTTAAACAGAAATAGAGACACTCAGAAGATTTTAAACATATGCTGAAATCATGCAGAAAGGAATAATTTGGTATATATTAATATGCAAATATTAATACTGAAAAAATATATAGCTAAAATAGCTAATTAATAGCAAATATTAATAACTAATACTATATGTGGGTAGGTGTTACACAAAATTGCTGAAATGCAGCAATCCTTAGGAGAGATGTCAGAAAGGGAACATATTTCTCTGTATTTTGCACAGACATCTCTTTTAATTCATAAGTAAATAAAAGGTTCAATTGTAGAGAATATCTGAAACACTGTATAAATTCTTATACTAACTAATCCTCACCACTATTTATTAGATGTATATCTTATGAAATTACAGTATTTTTAGTTTTTCTAATTTGGTTAATGATTCCCTAGAATAAGTGAGGAAGCTGTTAGTTACTTGATAAAATAATGTGCCCTATATTCTAAGCACTAAGAACAGTGTCTCAGGAACTCCATAAACCTTTGTTGAGTTAGTGTATAAGGTCCTTCCCAGTAGGCTTATGAAAAACTTTTTAAAAATTGAATGAGCATATTAAAAGAAAATTATCCAGAAAAAAAATAAAGTCTTCTAATTCCCAAGTTAGGAGGTCTTTAAAAATATAACACTGGAGAGAGGATAGTCTTATTACTGTAACATCATAAATAATGTCAGTTTAACAAGACATAAACTATAACCAGAAAGAAAAACTACATTGGGTAAATTTAATTTCCTTTCCTACCTTTTTTTTTTAAAGCTTTCATTCCTATCTCTACCTACTGACAGAGGAAGAAAAAGAATTTAGGAATGAAATTGCCTCCCAGTAACTTAGAATTTACATCCCATGCACATTTACAATAATATAGTTTTTTCTAAGTTTCACACAGCTAGTAAGTAGCAACTATGTAGGCCCTATGATAGTCTGCTGTCTGCTGATTTGATATGCTATAATGGGTTTGTGGTTATTCCTCTCTTATTGAGTGTTTCAATTTACTTCCACTACTGCAAACATGGAAACTCCATTCTTAGACATGAGCCCAAAGCAGTTGAAATTACAATTAGACATAAAAAGTACAAGTTACATTTTTACATTGTATCATTTGACCTACATATTATCTGACCTACATCAGACAAAAGAATATTTATTGCACAACTGGAGGGTTGAGCATGGAATATCACTGAAGCCTTTCAGCTTCTCCCTCCTAAATTGGTTAGAGACCCTGAGAATGACATATTTCACTGCTTTAAGCATGAGGGTAATTACAGTCAGCTATGGCACAAGAAATTATTCCTTGTTTATGCTCAGAACAAGTTCAGGTGCACAGGGTTTAAGACTAGAACATTGCAGGGGCGCCTGGGTGGCTCAGTTGGTTGAGGGTCCGACTTCGGCTCAGGTCATGATCTCCCAGTTTGGGACTTCGAGCCCAGAGTTGGGCTCTGTGCTGACAGCTCGGAGCCTGGAGCCTGCTTCGGATTCTGTGTCTCCTTCTCTCTCTGCCCATCCCCCACTTGTGCTCTCTCAAAAAATAAATAAATGTAAAAAAATTTTTTTTAAAGACGAACATTGCAATTTACTTACATTTGTCAATTACAACACTCAACAATCAGGTATCCTCCTTCTCTCCCTATTTTTTTTTTAACTTTTTAAAATGTTTATTTATTTTTGAGAGAAAGAGAGAGAGAGAGAGAGAGAGAGTTGAGGGGAAGGGCAGAGAGAGAGAGGGAGACACAGAATCTGAAGCGGGCTCCAGGCTTTGAGCTGTCAGCACAGAGCTCAATGCGGGGCTCAAACCCATGAACCGTGAGATCACGACCTGAGCCAAAGTCAGACACTCATCTGACTGAGCCACCCAGGTGCCCCTCTCCTCCCTATTTTTTTAAAAAACTATATCCATGTAATTTCACTTTCTTAACAGAAACAAGATCTAATATATATTGAACAAATGCTATGTGCCAAATGCTTTAAATGCTTTAAATACACACTACATTACTTAATGCCTCTCACCTCTTACAGTTCATATTGAATAAGAAAAGTAACAAACACTAGTGAGTTTCAAATTAAGAAATATATTTATTTCCTTAACACAGTCTTAAAGATATCTATGGTGGGGCGCCTGGGTGGCGCAGTCGGTTAAGCGTCCAACTTCAGCCAGGTCACGATCTCGCGGTCCGGGAATTCGAGCCCCGCGTCAGGCTCTGGGCTGATGGCTCAGAGCCTGGAGCCTGTTTCCGATTCTGTGTCTCCCTCTCTCTCTGCCCCTCCCCCGTTCATGCTCTGTCTCTCTCTGTCCCAAAAATAAATAAACGTTGAAAAAAAAATTTAAAAAAAAAGATATCTATGGTTTAATATTCCATACCTTGCTACGATACCACAATAGCAGCTCTGATCAGAACAATTTTCATTTATATGCCATCTGTGAATAAATAATATACATAGCATTTTCAAATTTTATCACTTGTGAGGAAGGAATTACCATTCCACAAAAGTGTAAAAAGAGATTCAGTGAATAAATTTCACAGAAGATAACTGGCATAGATGGAAGTAGAATTCAGGTCTCTTGGGCCAATCATACTCTCTCTTGTGGGGAATAAGCAAGGCTGGAAGGTTCACGATTACAGAAAGTTAGAAAACCACTGACATAGACTCTACGCTGGGTAGAAGCTACGGGCCACAGAGAAAAAGAGATCTCTAGACAAGAACTGGCAACAATCTTTGTATTTAAATAGCACATTTCAGGTTTAAGAGCTTGAATCTTCACTGGTAAAGCATGTAGGGGACATCACAGTTAACTGTTTAATAAAAATTGCTGATCTATCTGACTGGAGAGAATACTGTGTAGGGTTCTTTAATTATTTGACTTGAAATCCCTTATTAACAGCACCTTAAACTCTGTTTATGCATAATTATTCTGTGATTATAAGTGATAAAGAGTATTAGGAAATATATTAGGAATATAATAAATACGGAATACTTTGTATCTCCTTAAGTAAACCATAAATGTATAAAAAGTAGGGACAGTCTTTGAGCACATGACACACAGCAGGCAGTCGACAGCTTGGCAAATTTACTAGAAACCAAAAGTTAACTACAAAAGCCCAAAATCTTTATGAAGACAAAAAACAAACAAACAAAAAATAAAAAAAACAAAAAAAAAACAAAAAAAAAACCCCAAGCCCTCAAAATCCTCTAGCCTTCTTTTATCAACTGCACACATATTAACCCTTGAGAAGCACCTATTCTAAGAATTTATTACAAACTCTTAATTCGCTTTGACACGCCTTTACATCATCCTGTCATCACCTAACAAGGAAACACACGTACTGGCGTCCAAGGAAACCCAACAACCTAGTCCTTCAAAAATTTTAATGGAATGTTAATACAGGTACAGCAACAAGATTTTACTCTTGGTAATTATTCATAAACCAAGGGTAAGAAGCAAACAGATAAACTTAACAGTATCATTAAAACTCACTAAGCAAAAGAAAATCTAGGGAGGACAAGGTTTAGGAGGAATAATGAATTATTGTCACACCTATATTTGGAAAATTACTTAATTTTTCACTGATATGGCACCCTTTTGCATTCTTCATCTTCATTTTAAAAAAGAAATTAGACTGTACTCCAACAACAAAATTCCTCAACAATTCCCATAATTTCCTAAAGAGTTTAAATTTTCACAATATGGTCAACCTTATAGGAAAGATAAGCTAAAGTTTTCTAATAGTAAGAGCTTGTCCAAAAATGGCCTCAACTGGATGGAGATACTATCAGAGTCAGTGCTGAGGTTTCCAAAAACAACAAACAAACAAATATGGGTCATGACACACAACTAAAATAGTTCAGCAGATAAGGTCAATCATTTCCAAGGCAATCAGATAAAACTTGGAGTTCTTTTTTTTGAATTTAACAATGCTACCATCAATAGAAAACATTTTTAAATTTAAACAAGTCCTAAATGAGATTAAAAAAAAAAAAAACAAAAAACTGATGATTCTTTTGTATGAAATGAATCAAACACAAACTTCTCCACTGTCATCTGAACAAGTTGAAGATCTGCATCTCTTGCTTCCATATTCAAATTGTGTATTTTCATGACATAAGCAAATCATAATTCCAACCTAATAAAAGCTGTCAATACAGTTCTGCTCTAAATAGTTCTAATATCTGTCAGTTTTTATGAAGGGATAATAATAGAAATTCTGTTTAATTCTCAACTTTCTCATGAGGAAATTATTTGATTATTTCTCCTCTAAATTGCATTTAACTTGCAAAAGTAGATCAATGGAGATTTAAAAAAGGGGTTACCAAAAAAACCCCCAAACAAAACAAAAACCTTTTATACAGGCTCCATAGCGGAGTTTAAGAGTATAACATAAAAAATTCCTTAATTTAACCAAATCCATTTTTTACTTTTATTTACCATCATTCATTGAAAGAGGATTTCTGTAGTAGTGTTTTATCACTTTTAAAAATTATATTAAATTTGCTTCATAATAAGCAAATAGAATGGCTTATCTTATTATAAAACACAAGTAATTAAAATTTCAATAGTAATTAAAATTGAGCCATCCCTTCCTTTTCAACCCTTATTCATCACAATATACCTTCTCTTACTGGCTCATTGGTTGATTCTCCTCTTAAACTCAGCATCCTGGAGAAGCCATTGGAAAGAGTAGAAAAAATGCCACGGATGAAATATCCCTGCTGCTCAGACTCCTCTGACCTCACTGAAGTCGGCCACGGTCTACCAAATCTGATACTGCAGCGGGGTTCTGGCTCGGAAATAGATCTGGTGAATGGAACCCGAAGTGACCGGGTGTTGACCAGGTTCAGCTTCTCTGTTGATGTTCCAAGGACCTCATTAGCAGAGGAAGAAGCATTATTACCAACCATCTTTGGCACGACCTTTTGTTGTGGTTCATCCAAGTCTCCTTTATTAGTCTGCCATCTCTCCCTTTTGCCCCCTTTCCACCTAAAGCTGGGATGTGTTTGCCACCGATAAGCACCCAGTGGCTTTCCTAGGTTGGAAACAGCATGTTCATTTTTCTTCCTCTTGCTTTTCACTGGACCACGCCAAGGATAATTCTTTAAGCTTGTTCCTATCTCTGAATTTGCATAAGCAGGTTCTGACAAAGATCTTCGATAGCTTGGAGGACAAGGTGACGTTTGTCTCTTAAAGATGCTCATCTTCCACGACTCCATTTTTAAACAACTTCTCTAAACTTTAAGTTTCCTCCACTCTGCAGTCTTTGCAGTTGAACCACACTTGTCCGTGCAGTCCAAAATATTCAACTGCTTAAGCAGCTTTCTTTGTGTGGCTTTGAACCACAGCAGATGTTGCTGCTTAAGAGCTGGTGTCATGTTATTACCCCATTTTCCCAGATCTCCGAAATTTCAGCAGCACCCAAAAATCTCTTGCCTGAAGCAAATTATCCTCAGAGTGAAGCAAAAGTAAAGATTTCCAGAAGATCATCTTGCTTGCTGCAGTAGGTCACATTTCTGTACTAAGTTTTCAGGAAATGATTTTAAAGAAAATAAGAAGTGAAATAAGAGCAACAAAAAACCCACAAACACCTTTCTGGACCAATAGCAGTTAAGTGTTCACCATGCAAATGACAGTGGGTTAAAAACAGATTGTGAAAGTACTCAAGCTGACATCCACACTGTACGGAAGAAGGAAGAAAACTTGCCTCAAAGCCTGCCCTTTAAGTGGCAACTCTTCAGAAGAGTTTTTAAAGTCTGTATTTCAGAAATTTAATTTCAAGAAAATCACTGCTATTTATACCACATCTTCTCTCAAAATTAATATTGATTTTCAACCAATAGGTAGAGGCATATACTGTTTTGTTCAAGGAGGCACTACAAGGAGGAAAAATGAAAAAAAGAATGCCAAAATTTAAAGCCATTTTAAATATAAATATACTAGGGAGAATTTTAAAAGCATAAATGAACAGAAAAGAGAACAGGGATCAAGGATATTTGCTATGAAGTATAGCAAAGTAAAAGCAAAGTCTTGAGGTAGTCTCTTGTGGGAAATAGAACATAGGAACATACATACTTAGATGATTTCTAGAAGGGGAAAGTTTGCTTTGTAAATTTAATTGGGATAAGTTGTCTGGAAAAATATTCCCTGTTTAAACAAAGAAATTCCTTTACTCTTCTCTGTGCTGCTTACAACTTTAAAAAAAAAAAGCTGACTATTTAAAATTTTGTTAAAGCAAGTACCTTATAGTGAACCAAGATCATGAATGCCAAGTTTCTGGCTGGTTAATTTTTTTTTTCAAATGTCTGCTCCTGAAAATAGGGGTTTCAAATGGAAAACCTGACAGACTTTAGACCACCAATAAAAGATTTATAACATGGCAATCAAATCACTTTGCAAGTTGTAGAAAAAAATAATCTCATCTGGAAAACTAAAAAAATTATTCATGTAGTTGCAGAACATGTACAATGAAGAACAGTTCTCACACGAAGTCTCATTGCTGTAGAAATAGTTAATTTAGTACCATATCTATTCTTTTTTTTTTTTTAAGTTTATTTATTTTGAGAGAGAGAGTGAGCATGAGTGGAGGGGAGGGGGAGAGAGAGAATCCCAAACAGGCTCTATACTCTCAGCTTGGAGCCCAATGTGGGGCTCGAACTCACAAACCATGAGATTATGACCTGCGCCAAAGCCAAGAGCCAGACGCTTAACCGACTGAGCCACCCAGGTGCCTTGTATGCTATCTATTCTTTTAAACATCTTAAAATGTTCTAGGGGTGCTTGGGTGGTTCAGTCGGTTGAGCACCTGACTCTTGGTTTTAGCTCAGGTCATGATCTCATGGTTTCATGGGATAGAGCCCCGCATCAAGCTCTGCACTGACAGTGTAGATGGAGCCTCCTTGGGATACACTCTCTCCCTATCTCTCTGCCTCTCCCCCACTCACACCATCTCTGTCTCTCTCAAATAAATAAACTTTATATATATATATATACACATATATATGTGTGTGTGTGTATATATTTAAATGTTCTAGTTATTTCCATTATCATAAGGCAATAATCTCATTTTTGTTTATGCAGTCTCTAAACTTACACATTTCTATATTAAAGAAATGATGAAGTACTTGGCTTTCCCAAAAGCATAACAAATCAAAGTGTCTTACAATCATAACATCTTCCCCTGTTTAAAAACAAAAACAAAAAACAGAAATCTGACTTTGCATAGAGAAACACAATAAACATTAAACTGTAATCTCTATTTATGGCATATCACACTTTCTACAAAAATTAATCTGCAATGAAAATAAACCTAAATGCAAAATATAAAACTATAAAGCTTATAAAATAAACCATAGAATATATTTGCAAATTGATTGTAAAGATTTTTTAGAACACAAAAAAGCTTATAAAATAAACCATAGGAGAATATATTTGCAAATTGATTGTAAAGATTTTTTAGAACACAAAAAGCATTAACCATAATAGGAAAATATTAATAAATATAAGTCCATGAAAATCAAAAGCTTATGTTCAGTAGAAGATATATTAAGAAAATCAATAAGCAAGTCAAAAAATGGGAGAAAATATTCACCATACAAATACCTCACTATTTGTACCACAATATATAAAGAACTACAACTAATGAGTAAAACAGAAACCTAATATTTAAAAATAGGCCAAAACAGTTGGACAAACCCTTCACAAAGAAAGCTGTGTGGAAAAAGAAAAAAAGAAAGAAGAAAGTTGCATGAATGGTCAATAGGCATATAAAAAACTACTCAATCTCATCAGTAGTTAGAGAAATATGAATTAAAGCTATAATGAGACATCACTCACATCCAAAGAATGGCTAACATTTAAAGGGCTAATAACACAGGTGTTGGTGAGGATGTGGAGCAACCAGAAATCTCATAATTGGGGATGGGAACATAAAATGGTACAATTACTAGGAGACAAATTTGAAATTTTCTTTATAAAGATACACATACATCTACCCTATGACCCAGTGGTTACACTCATAGGCATTTACTCAAGAGAAATGAAAATATACACACTTGTACCTGAATGTTCACAGCAGCTTTATTTAAAACAGCCACAGACTGGAAATGCCCATCACAGTAGAATGAATAAACAAATTGTGGTATTTTCATACAATGATATACTACTCAACCAGAAAAAGAATGAACTATTAATTAAAAAAAAAAAAAATGTAGACGAATATCCCAGATACTATGCCAACAAAAGGAAATGGACACAAAAGGGTACGTACTGTATAACTCCATTTCTATAGAGTTCTAAAACAGGATAAACTAATCTATAATGGAAAAAAAAGCCAGAAAAGTAGTTGTCAATGATGAAGGACACTATTAACAGGAAAGGGGCACCAAGAAGCCTTCTGTCACAAAGATAGGAGTGTGGGTTTATGTTTTTATCAAAACTCACCCAAGTGTTCACTTAAGATTTATGCACTTTTCCATAATTAAATTTTACCTTAAAAAATTGTAAGCAATATCAAACTCCAGTTAGTAGGTATGCTTAGTCAGTGTTATGAGTTAGCAATTCTGAAATCATTTTCTGTGTATTTGAGGCTTAAGGAAAGAAGTAAACATGCCAAAGAGAATGAATGAATGGATGAATGTATGAATGAATGAATGAATGAATGAATGAATGCATACATACATACAAATACTGGAACTAACATTATGTGCCTCCTGAAATGTTGAACTGTGAAGGATACATACTCATGTATTATTCTTGCAAAAATACTTGGCCTAAGTCTAACCTAGTCACAAGCAATATCACATAAATTCAAATTAAAAATCTACAAAATAACTTTTCTTTTCAGTTTCAGCCACATTTTGTTTCTCACACCAAAAAAGGGATCTGAAGCAAGTTATGCCATTCATTAAGATCTGCACAGGTGGGTGTTAAAATAGTCTGCTTCAAAAATGTCAAGGCTAAGAAAATAAAAAAAACAGCTATGAAACTGCTATAATTTAAAGGAGACTAAAGAAAGACAACTAAAAGCAATTCATGATCTGGACTGGATCCTGAACTGGGGAAAAAATAGCTATAAAGGACATTATTGAGACAAATGACGAAAGTAGAATATGGATTATGGATTAGATAACAGAATCATATCAACATTAAATTTCCTGATTTTGATAGCTTTACTATGATTACAAAAGAGAATGTTCTTATTCTTAGGAAATTCGCACAGTATTTAGGGACATAGGGGAGGGGCATGATGTTTCCAACTTACTTTCAAATGATTCAAGAAAAAAACTATGCATAGAAAAGTAGATACATTATGATAAAACAAATGAGGCAAAGCGTACACAATCATTGAATCTAGGTAAAGGATATACGGGAGTTTCTTGCACTCTAGCAAATTTTCTATAGGTTTGAAACTACATCAAAATAAAATATTAAACAAGTAAAATTTGGGGCACCTGGGTGGCTCAGTTGGTTAAGCATCCGACTGTTGGTTTCGGCTCAGGTCATGATCTCACAGTTTGTGAGTTTAAGCCCCACATTGGGGTCCTCACTGACGGTGCGGGGGCTGCTTTGGATTCTCTCTCACCCTCTCTCTCTGCCCCTCCCCTGCTCGCTCTGTCTGTCTCTCTTCTCTCAAAAATAAATAAATAAGCTTGAAAAGAAAAAGCAAGTGAAATTTTTAAAATTTCACGACTATTTCCTTTCAGCCTGTAATACAGATATTTTCATTAATAACACTGTAATGGTGTCTGTTTCAGAGTATCTTTCGACTAATGTAAAGAAATATCTAGTTCCACAGGTTTTATGGGAGAGGGAAGTCGATCAAGATTAGCCCCTATTAAGACACTTCAGTGGAAAATTAAATTAAGACTATAACTTTGAGAAAAGTTGTACAGGAGTAGAACTTGAGCTCTGTAATCGACCTCGTGAAATTCAGAGACTCAATGTTCAATGAGGAAATTCTTTTATACACTAAATAGGTAAGGTGAAAATAATTATCATAGTTCCTAAACTCATCAACTTAATCCTTCTAAGGAAGTGCCACAATTCTTCTTACCATAAACTTCCCTATTCAAGGAATATGGAACTGGAAAATATTAAATAACACAGAAAAAGATGCAGGAGAAATCAGGAAGCAAACGAGCAACAGACTGAGGAAGTGACAGTCTCTAAGAAGAACAGTTAAAGAGGGGCGCCTGGGTGGCTCAGTCGGTTAAGCGGCCGACTTCGGCTCAGGTCATGATCTCACGGTCCGTGAGTTCAAGCCCCACATCGGGCTCTGTGCTGACTGTTCAGAGCCTGGAGCCTGTTTCAGATTCTGTGTCTCCCTCTCTCTCTGACCCTCCCCTGTTCATGCTCTGTCTCTGTCTCAAAAATAAATAAACGTTAAAAAAAAAAATTAAAAAAAAAAAAAAGAAGAACAGTTAAAGAAATAAAGAAGACTCATCTCTCTCACAACTGCTAAAGTTTGAGTCAAAAAATGCTTCAATCATCTTTTATCATTATGAAAGCCTAATATTATTTGTTACTTATTTCTCCAAGTTTTATCTTTCATCTGAATTTAAGACAATAACTTGCCACTCCACATTTTCTGAGTTTTCTCAAAATACATATAATGAATTCAGGAATTTTTAAGAAAATATTCACAGGATTTATAGTCTTTTAAAATTAGAAACAATGATACTCACTGAACTACCACATTCATTATAAATCCTACTATAACAATTGGCTGCTGATTGAAGGGTCAGTACAGGAATGTTTCTGCGACCTCAAGTTTCAATCAACTACTATAAAATTTCCACAGGGGCACCTGGGTGGCTCAGTCAGTTGAGTGTCCTACTCTTGATTTCAGCTTGGGTCATGATCTCACCGTTCATGAGTTGGAGCCCCATATTGGGTTCCATACTCACAGCACACACTACTTGGGATTCTCTCTGTCTCTGTGTCTGTGTCTGTCTCTGTCTCTCTCTGCCCCTCCCTGTGTGGTGCACTCGCGCACACGCTCTCTCTCATAATAAATAAACAAACTTAAAGATTCACTCTCTGTCTGCCCCTGTTTCCTGCTCACATACTCTCTCCTCTCCCTAAAATAAGATAAAAAAAAAAAAAAGTTTCACGATAATAATTTGTAATATTTAAAGCATAGCTTTAAGAACCATTCTGGTTGCTAAATCAAAAGAAACATCTGAAGTCCCTAAATGAGTATGCAAGTACTTACATTTGCATAGAGTAAGATGTCACATTGTAATTGCACACCTACCATATATCAGGCACTGTATTAGGACTATAGGAACAAAAAAGAACAGGACAGACACGGTTGCTTCCCTCTTGGAACTGCCAGTTGCTCAGGAAAGGCTTACATAAGGAAGGGAAAAGTATACAAGGTGTTAGAGAAGTTACTAAGAGGATTTTTACCAAGTCTAAGGCACAAGGATAGAACCAACTTCTTTTGAGTTTCTCTTGATCTTGAGATGCTGTGATCACATTCAATTCTGCTATAATGTAACATGCATTCCTAAAAATAACCACACTATACAAAATTGTACAATAAAACTACAGGGCTTATGGGGAAGATGGGGCTGGGGAGCCACACTCAGGAACTGTAACAATGACACGTAAGAAAGATAAGAAGCTAATAAAAACTGTAGACCATTTTATACATGTTAAATGGTTAAGAAACACCTATATGCTAAAATAAATATGGCAGTTACTTTGAAAAAAAAACTTTAAGTTTGCCTGTGGGAATGGGGGTCAGAAGGGTGCAGCCTCTGCTTTTTCTGCCTTTTCTCGAAGTAGAGAAAGGAGGATTATCTGAAATCTGAAAGAGAGCTGGGGCACCCTGGGGGATGGATGAGGCTTACAACACAGTGAAGGACTGAGGTAGCTGCTAGTTGGTTGAAATGTATGCTTTCTGAGTATCTTCTATTCGACACAGTTTAACTGGATACAGTTTTCTGCATTTAGCTAGTTTCTCAGACAAATGCCACATAAGCAAACATAAAATTCACACAACACTCAAATTGTTCCTTAATATCAATCACATGGTACAAATCCTGGTTTTGAAAACAAGCATGATAACAGAACTGACTGTATTTTCTCTTCTCTTCCATATACAACTGATCACTAAACAACAATAAGGCCCACTTATACATGGATTTATTTTTATATAAATACAGTACAGTACAGTTCATGTATTTTCCTTATGATTTTCTTAACATTTTCTTTTCTCTAGCTTATTTTTTATTGTAAGAATACAGTATAAAACGCATACATAAAATATGTTATCAGTAAGGCTTCTGGTCAACAGCAAGCTATTACTAGTTATGTTTCGGGGCAGTCAAAAATTGTATGTGGATTTTTGACTGCACAGGGGTCAGTGCCCCTAACCCCTGCATTGTTCAAGGGTCAACTGTTAAAAGCAGGCAAAAACCAGCAGGAGACCTTACTGCTGGAAAGCAGAATAGCAGCAGGGAAGTGGCTTTTTTTTTTTTTTTTTTTAAAGTATAATTAACATACAGTATTATAGTAGTTTCAGGGGTACAATCACTCAACAATTCTATATATTATTCAGTGCTTATCACAGTTAAGTGTACTCTTAATCTCCTTTACTTCATGAATCCCCCTACCCACCTCCACTCTGACAACCACTAATTTGTTCTCCATATTTGAGAGTCTGGTTTTTGTCTTTTTTTGTTTGTTCATTTGTTTCTTAAACTCCACATATAAATGAAATCAGAAGATATTTATCTTTCTCTGGCTTTTTTAACTTGGTGTAATAGCCTCTAGGTCCATCCATATTGTTGCACGTGGCAATTTCTCATTCTTTTTCATGACTAATATTTCAGTGTGTGTGTGTGTGTGTGTGTGTGTGTGTGTGTGTGGACACACACATATGCGCACGTGTATCACTTCTTTTTCCATTCAACTGTCCATGAATACTTGGGTTGCTTCCAAATCTTGGCTATTGTAAACAGTGCTGTAATAAGATAGAGGTGCATATATCTTTTCAAATTAGTGTTTTCATTTTCTTTGTGTAGATACTCATAGTAGGATTACTGGATCATATGATATTTCTATTTCTAATTTTTTGAGGAACCTCCGTACTGCTTTCACAGTGGCTGCCCCAATTTGCATTCCCATCAACAGTACACAAGGGTTTCTTTTTCTCCACATCCTTATCAACACACATTATTTCTTCTGTTTTTGAGTCTAACCATCCTGACAGGTATAAGGTGATATCTCATTGTGGTTTTGATTTGCATTTCCCTGATGACTGGTGGTGTTGAGCATCTTTTCATGTGTCTGTTGGTCAGATGCATGTCTTATTTGGAAAAATGTCTGTTTGGTCCTATGCCCATTTTAAATAAGATTATTTGTGGTTTGAGTTCTGTAAATTCTTTATACATTTTAGATATTAACCCCTTATTGGATACATTATCATTTGCAAATATCTTCTCCCAATCAGTAGGTTGCCTTGTCATTTTGTTAATGGTTTATTTGCTGTGCAAAAGCTTTTTACTTAGGTGTAGTCTCAATAGTTGATTTTTGCTTTTGTTTCCCTTGCCTGAGAAGACATATCTAGAAAAATGTTGCTAAGGCCGATACCCAACTGCCTATGGTTTTCTTCTAGGAGTTTTATGTCTTCAGCCCTTGCATTTAGGTCTTTAACCCATTTTGAATTTATTTTTGTGTATGATGTAAAAAAGTGGTTCAGTTCATTCTTCTGCATATAGATGTCCAATTTTCTCAACACCATATATTGAAGAGACTGTCTTTTCCTCAATGTATATTCTTGCCTCCTTGGTTGCTATTTTCTTTTATTTTTTTAACAACAAAATCTACTGTTATTTTTGTTATTACCAGAGATTTTCATTTTTATACTATTAATTTTTGAAATATATGAAATTTTATAATGAGCATGTATATTGTGCTCCTTCTGAAAGTAGAAATTTACATATAATACATATAACTTTTTAAATTTTATATTAAAAATTTATATACTTATACATAAAATCTACCCACAGCAAAAATAAAAGCCTTAACATTAACCCTCAGAATCTGAATTAGAGAACAGAGAACTAGAAAAGTCATTGCAGATCAACTTAACCAACTCTTTCAAACAATTAGATAAAGGCAGGGCATAGAGATTTGTCCACAGTTACCGAGTTAACAGAAAACAAACAAACAAGCAAATAACCCACATGTATCCCAATTCCCAGTTCAAGATTCCATAACCTCCTTAAATTAGCATTTTCCAAATTAGCATTTCCAAGAACACAGTTGAAAACTTTAGGCTTCAAGAGTGTAAGTGTGACATTAAGTCCAGTTATTCTACTGTTATTTAGTTTAAATGCTAAAATTCTTTCTTTTTTAAAGTTTAAGATAGGCTATCATCTTCTCATTAAAATGTCCTTTCAGATTCACTTCAACTAAGGGAAGCAAACAGAGATGAAAAGGCAAAACTTGAGCTTTCTCAGTTTGCAAACAGTCTGCCACTGTTTCCTATCTTAAGACATACCCTTTCTATACGGAAATTCTATCCTATATATCCCACATGCTCTTGTGTAATAGAAGACGTGACATATGCTACAATTAACCAAGAGTTCTGGAGTGCTGTTACTAGAACAAGACAGCACATACCTCCTTAGATCAACTCATGAAAAACTTTAAAAATAGGAGTCATTTCTCTTAACTAGAAGAAGACATCTTTCAAAAATGCAAAGTCTTTGTTTATACAAAGCTAAGTAATTAATAACAAACATCCCTTTCCCATCTCCTATCACTGGAGCACATCTGCTTCCCGATGAAACACTTCCTGTGGCAAAAACTACCTCCCTTCTAAGCAGAACTCAAAGATACACCTGACATAACTGCTTCTGGTTGAAGAGACAAAGATATGTCTAGAGAGGCCAAATGAAGATTACTTTTAACTGACAAGTGTTGGAATCAATGGTCATTTAAAATAAGAAGCATTTTCAAATAGAAACAAAAACATTCATGATTCCTAAAGCCATTATTAAAGTCTTTTTTAAAAAATTAAAAATAAAAACACTGGTTTTCTCCAACCCCTCTAATCACACCTTCTTTGCCTCCTTTGAGGTTCATTCTTCTGTAGTCTAAATGTTGGGAGTTTTTCAAAGCTGGGTCCTTAGCACCCCCTCTCCATTTTCTCACCACACATCATCATTCACAGGTACCACATCAACTTACACCCAGTTCAGACCTTGTCTCCACTGAGCAACATACTCATATATTCAATTTGATGTTTTGTGCCGATCTCAAATTCAAAATGTTTAAAACCTAACTCATGGTCTTTTCTTTAAAATCTGGTCTCATTACAGTGTTCCTTATCCTAATAAAAGACACCACATCCATTCAGCTGTAGAAGCCCAAACCTCACTCATCTTCCTCTCTGACCATTCAACATGCAATCCATGAGTCTTGCTGACTTTCCCTTATAAGTATTCTCTAATCTATCTACTTCTTGCCATTTCCCTAAATTAACTACTATATTTCTCACCTGGGTTACAACAGCATCCTAAACTCACCTAACTACCTCTACTACAGCCCCATGTAAACCATTATTCTTACTGCACTCAGAATAATCTTCTCAAAATACAAATTTATGGGATCTTGTCTAAAACCTTTCAGTGGGGGTGCCTGGTGGCTCAGTTGGTTAAGCATCTGATTTTGGTTCAGGTCATGATCTCACGGTTTGTGAGTTCGAGCCTTGCCATTGGGTGAGCTCAAGCCCCGCTTTGGGCTCTGTCCTCACAGTGTGGGCCCTGCGTAGGATTCTCTCTCTCCCTTTCTCTCTGCCCCTAGCTTACTTGCACCTTCTCTCACTCAAAAATCAAACAAACAACAAAAAACCTTTCAATGGCTTCCCCCTACTTTTCTAAAAGCAATGCAAAACAAGCCAAAATTCCTTAACATACTTTGGTGTACCTACCCCACTCCTTCAGCTTCCTTCTTAAAGACAAACTTACTTAAATCCTTCCAGCCCTTTCTACCAGCCATGTTCCCTCCCACCCACAGGGCTCTTGCTCACATTGCTCCCTCTGGAAGGATCTTCTTCCCATCATCACCTTCCTATGTATGCTTCTGGATTGCAGTTCAAGGGTTACCTCATGAAGGGGTCCTCTCCTGACCCATTACAGGCCTTCACAGCCTCATGCATTTCTCTATTACAACTGCAGCTGTATTTGGACATTTCCTTGTGAGGTTATTAATCAATGCCTGTTTCACTCACAAGGCTATAATCTCCATGCCTGTTTTTATGACCCATAGTGACCCCACTGCTTGGCAATGGTGGGCACACAATAAATGTTTGTTAAATCAACTAATAAAACCTGAGAAAGATCTAAAATAAAAGTACCTAACTTCATAATTCCACCAATCCAGAGCCAAGATGACGCTGGTTTGTTCCAAGATTGTAGAAGCAGAAATGATGAGAAATGGATACTTAGTGTATTTTATTTATGGATTGATGGTGAGTGTGTATGCTATAGACCAAATGTGTCTATATTGTGTCCCTCCAAATTTATATGTTAAAATCCTAACTAACCCTCAATGTGATGGCATTTGAAGATGGACTTTGGGAGATGATTAGGTCATAATGGTAGAACCATTTAATAATGATATTGTTGATGCATGCTGTATTTGCCAATTAAAATGTTTTAAAAAATTAAAAAATTAAAAAAATTTTTGAATTAAAAATAAAAAAGTACCTAACTTCATACTGGTAGCACTTATTTAACATTATCTCTGAAACCATGAAGATCACACAAATATATACCATGAGGAGAAGGGGCAGAGTAGGGAGAGAAAACAGTCACATACACTCCAGATAGTTGTTTTCCTTGAATCAGTTAGTTATTTGTTTCTTCAAGGATATGGATAGAGGGAAGTATTAAAGGAGGGAAATAAGAATAATGTAAAATGGGAGGAAGGCAAGAAAGAGACATGAAACACTTAATTGTTAAGGAATTTTTTCCCAGAAATATAAATTTAGTTAATGTAGAAAGTGTTATCTTTTTTTAGTGTGTATTTAGTTTTGAGAGAGAATGAAAGAATGAAAGAATGAAAGGAAGAAAGGAAGGAAGGAAGGAAGGAAGGAAGGAAGGAAGGAAGGAAGGAAGGAAGGAAGGAAGGAAGAAAGAAAGAGAACGAAAGAACGAGCTGGGGAGGGGCAGAGAGAGGGAGACACAGAATCTGAAGTAGGCTCCAGGCTCTGAGCTGTCAGCACAGAGCCTGACATGGGGCTCGAACTCCCGAACCGTGAGATCATGACCTGAGCTGAAGTCAGACACTT
Organism: Acinonyx jubatus; assembly: GCF_027475565.1. Classification (NCBI taxonomy): domain Eukaryota; kingdom Metazoa; phylum Chordata; class Mammalia; order Carnivora; family Felidae; genus Acinonyx; species Acinonyx jubatus. The sequence goes on from NC_069395.1 coordinate 48,619,288, forward strand.
AACTGACTGAGCCACCCAGGCATCCCAAAAATATTATCTTAAGCCTCAGGTATGCATAAGGCAATATAGGTTGTTAATTACAAGGAAACAAAGAGCACATCTTTTTCAGAAAGAACATTTCAATCCAAGCAGAGAAGTGATAAATCAAGTACCTATGTCAGCCGCTGAGATAGATGAAAGAAAAAGTTTAAGGAAACAGAGAAAGGTTATAGAATTTCTAAATAGACTTAAATTAAGTTTTATGAAGCATAAATGTCATAAAACTATGTCCTCAGCTTTTCAGGACAGCACTATTTAATTTTCCATCTTCTCAATATAGAGGACTCACAAAATGATAAACAAAAGTAATTTATTTTACTGTTGTAAGACTTTTCCAACAAATAAATTTTCAGTCAGAAATAAAGGGCAAAAAAGAGGATTTGTGACATTTATTGTGTTCTTTAACATCCACTTAATACATGACCTGTGTTTATCCTATGACCATATTTAAAGGGCATTTACACAGCTGGCAGGTGGAGTTAAAACGCAACAGAAGATGATCAGTTGATGTTTGGGAAGGAGAATCAATAAAGGTAATAACCACATGAATCTACACTGACTTATGTCATGGCAGAATCATTTGAAATTGTTGAGGCAGATTCCCTCAAAATGATCCAGATTTAAATATATTTTTTTCATTGCTTCCTGTTTAGCTACAGAAACTTGATCCTACTAAGGGCCTTTATTCTCTTAAAAAATAATTTCCCTGATTCTCAAGTTGTGACTCAGTCTGGCTGTGTCTATCCGCCTTCTGCCAGGGATCAGCTTCTCTGTGGGAACTGGAAATGTGCGCATACCCAAGAAGTGATGCAAGATCCGAACTTTCCCCAAGGGCAGTGCCAGCATCCCAGGACTTACACGTCTGTGCTTCCTTCTCTCCTAAACCAGCCTCTAAGAGATGGAATGCAAAAGAAATAGTTGTGCAGCCTCACAGAGGGAAGTACTGAAAATATACTCACTTATCTACTTAGTCACACTTTCAAGGTAGAAGACTGTAGGCCTCTAAATTCCTTCTCATTTTCATCCCCCTGTAGATTCACTTCTAGCTTTGGAGGCTAAATTTGTCCATTTATTGACTGGTTGCTTAAGTTGGATAAATATAATCTATATTTCTATCTATCTCTGAAGTATTGGTTTTATTAAAGAAAATATTAAACCCACTTCAATATAGATATGTCATCGATAACAGCTATCCTAAACCCATCCCAGACTAAGAAACATAAACAGGCACTGACAAGCATTCTGTAAACACTTTGAACTGTGAAATAATTTATGTATGTTTTAAAAATTTCTTCTTCATTCATGCGTCTATAACACTAACTAATGCATTTTCCTTTGTATTTTAGTTAGTTTTACGTATTTCTGACTTGTTCACAAGATTTTAAACTCCTCGTGTGCAAGCTCCTTCGTACTCTCCAAGGTGCCTAGCAGAGTACTCAGTAGGCTATTGTCAAATATGCACTGAATTAATTGAAGGAGTATGATAGGATATCAGATCTTTACAGCTGGAGGGTCAAGGAGAAGAAAAAGTAGTAGAGCACAAAGTTACCTTCAAATTCTTGGGGCACTAGCTTTCAACCCATTCTCCATCCTAACACCTATCTCCTTTGCCAAGAATTATTTAAAGTACTGTTTCTAGCAAGGTGGCTTAAGTGGTTTGAGTCTGTTTTATTTGCACCCATGAAATTTTTTCCCCCATCTGTGATACACTTAAGAAATGTGTGTGTGTTCATTTGTCTTTCTGTCAAGGGTTAATTTTTATAAGAACTTAATTCACTTAAGTCTAACTTCTGACACTAAGAAACTGGCCCCTCTTCTTTCCACAAAATGAAGTTTTCCCTCATCCAGTATGTGTTGATATTTACAGCCTCAGGATTTTGCTGCAATTTACTCATTCATTTATTTCATTCATTAAGCAGATTGTTTTCATATTGTCTGCTATATGCCACATATCCTAGGTCCCCAGCTCTTAAAGACTGCTTTTACAATTTATTTTAATGAGGGACATTAAAAATAATAATGGGTGGCTCCGTTGGTTAAGTGCCTGACTTCAGCTTGGGTCATGATCTCGGGGTTCATGAGTTTGAGCCCTGAGTCAGGCTCTGTCTCCTCTCTCTCTGCCCCTCCCCCACTTGCACTCTGTCTCTCTCTCCTTCAAAAATAAATGAACATTAAAAAAAATTTAGTTAAAAAAATAAATTTTAAAAATAAATAAATAAAATAAACTTTAAAAAAACAATTTCTTTTAATGAAATAAATATATTAAAATAATAACTGATATAACGGAGGCCCTTTGGATGAAGTGAGAACACAGAGCATGGATTACCCATGGCACCGTGAGGAAGTTAAGGAAAATTTTGCAGAGAAGGTAGTATTTCAACTGAGAGTAGGCAGGAATTTATACTTAGTGAACCCAAAGATGTAAACAATAGAAAGGGAAATCTTATTTCAAATAATTTCTATTGAAATCAGCACTACTCCAAGCTCGATTCTCAAACCCCTGGTAGTCCACAAACTATTTGCTATAAGGCTGAGTCAAGATGAATACAAAAAGAGAGAGTAAGTATTTAAAAACCTTCACAGAAATGTGATAGAGCAAGTTTATCTCTGTTGAATCTAGTAATAAAAGAATACAGCTCATTTCTCTAGTTATTCATCTTTATATTTGTAAAGCATTGGTTCCCAACAGACTGAAAGTTTTTAAAAACACACACAGAGAGTTTGAGTAGTGCTACTATCAAAATGCATCTAATTCTGACTGTAACTCTCAACTTGTTTCCTAGTTTAAGCTGCTTTTTGGATCTAGAGAGAACTCTGAGAGGCTATCCCCTGACTTCAGGAAGAACCTCATGTATCAATTAGATGATTCATTTTAATTAAGGATCAACCTAACAATTCAGTTATGGGAGGAACAGCTGGTTCACATTCCTTAGCACATGTTATTAAAAGTAGAAGCAACTGGATGGTGGCAGAATACTGCTTTACTTAATTTTTCTAGTATTTGAGGTCACTAATCCTTGCCACTCTTTTGGGAGATAGGCCTCTTTGGAATCCTCTTTATTTAAAATTTTTTTGAGAGAAAGCAAGCAAGTCATGGAGGGAGGGGGAGACAGGGAGGGAAAGAGGGAGGGAGGAAGGGAGAGAGGGAGGGAGGGAGGGACAGAGGGAGACAGAGAGAGAGAATCTTAGAGAATCTTAAGTAGGCCCCACACTCAGTGCAGAGCCTGATGCAGGGCTCGATCCCACAGCCCTAAGACCATGACCTGAACCAAAATCAAGAGTTGGATGCTTAACCAATTGAGCCACTCAGGTGCCCCTAGAATCATCTTTATTTAAAGCATGCAAGTACATATACAAATAAGACATGTTTGATTCAGATACAAACTCAAATAAGGACAGATCTTCACTATCTAAAAATATATGCTCTAAAATGGAAAACTCATAGTGAATGCTTATTCTTCTTTACTCTTTATTATCCTATAACTAGGATTGTTGTTTTTCATCCAGAGGTTGAAATCCAAATGAAGTTGAATATGTATAGGATCATGTACCAGAGACACATAAACTCAGAAATAAAAACTCAAGTTAGACCATAGATCACATACTCTTTATTCTTTACTTTGCAAAACAGTTTATTCTAGCCAATAATGGATTCTCTTCTGTCAATCTTACCAGAAACTGCTTTATTTTTAGATTTGAATAATCAGGATACCAATTTAATTTATAAAATATCAAAAGGTATGGCAGGGGGCGCCTGGGTGGCTCAGTAGGTTAAGCGGCTGACTTCGGCTCGGGTCATGATTTTGCAGTCCATGAGTTCGAGCCCCATGTCAGGCTCTGTGCTGACAGCTCGGAGCCTGGAGCCTGTTTCAGATTCTGTGTCTCCCTCTCTCTGACCCTCCCCCGTTCATGCTCTGTCTCTCTCTGTCTCAAAAATAAACGTAAAAAAAAAAAAAAGAAAAAGGTATGGTAGGATACAAATGCATAAAAATACATAAGGTAGGACTTAATGAACATATTTAGGTAATCTCAGGAGTGTGGAACCACACACAAATATTTAAGATATGACTATGCAGGGTTTCATATATTTTGCTACCTCTTTTCCTCTAATTCAGAATATTCTTTTGGTTTTCCAAAATTCTGGATATCTATAAGTACTTTCAGTTCTTTTGGTAGCTATTCTTGACTTATTAGAAAAATATAGATATACACATAGGAAAGCCAAGTAGTCTACAGTGAGATGAAAAAACAAAAGAAACAGGCTAGACTCGTTTCTTTGTTATCTGTCCACCAAAGAAGAGGAAATACAGTCTGTAGCAAGATTTCTCAAATTCATTTTAGACCTGACAATTTTTTGTGTTTGTTACAGTGTGATTTGGGAACAACTGTCTGTGAACTGAGTGACGTTTAGCAGCACCCCTGGCCTCTACCCACGAGATATCAGAAGCACATCCCATTCCCTAGTCATCACCATCAAAAACGCTTCCAGACACTGTCCTCAATTGAGAACCACTGGTCAACAGTATAGAATAATAGATTCAAACTTTTTTTTTCCCCAACACATACCATCAGTTAAAAAAAATAATAATTCTGATCATACATCTCTATCTAGGTATATTTATGTATAAGTTACATACATGGACTATTGTACTAATATATATTGTAAAATATAAATAAATTTAAACAGAATGAGATAAAAATATATAGAAGTGCTAATACACTTATAACCTGAACTCCAGAGGATTATCTTGTGTACCTCTGGGGATATACATACCATACTTTTCAGACAATTGGTAGAGATTATATTCATAGATAGAACTGCTTCTTTTATTGGCTCAATTATTGAATTATAGTAAGACTCTGAGACCATCGGGTTATGATATATTCATGCCATTAATAAACTGAACGTAACTCTAAAGTACAGTATAAAGAGATATTTTGATCTTTGTTGAAAAGTGAAAATTCTGAAGGTTCCAAGAAAATATATTAAATTCTTTATACTGTAAAGAAACCTGATCCTGAGACCAATGACTCCATATGAATTCTCTGGTCAATTATGGTCTTTCCTTCTCCTTTCTGGCTCAAAAAATGACAGACAGATGTCAGTACTCATACCAGTTCCCAAAAAGTTCCACAACCCTTATTTTCAAAGTGACTCCACTACTGGACAAGCAATTAGTTATTTTATCCTCACATGGCAATCAATATTTATTAAAAAATATTTTGGGTATATCTACCAAGGAACGTAAGAACTATATGGCTATTGCTGAATATCCCCAACTTATGCCATAATAACAGTGGTTTCAGAGAGTATTATGAATGGTTCACTAATAGTAACTCACGGTTGGCAATAATGTAGTTGATATCTGTGTAACTGCTCTATATATTACAAAGGTGACACAAATTAATATTTGAATTGGACAACAATAACTGCCATGGTTACTTGCCTTTATTTTAGATGCTTCTAAGCCTTAATTTTGTAAGTGCCACATTCATTGGCACCACATTAAGAAACTTAGTGGTCCCATCTATGAGTCACTGAATCAAAACAAAAGAAACATCTAAGGGATAGCAATCAATTTGGGGTAGTATAAATTTGAGAAATTAGGTACTTTTAGTGACACTTACAGTTCTTCACCCTAGAACAATACAATTTAGTTCACATGTAGTCTAATATACAGATATTTATAAACATGGAGTATAATTTACCTATTAAATAGTAATAGGCTATAAATGTTTATGGAATTCAAAATAGAATCAGAAGGTGAGTTAAAGGATTTTACTATTTCTCGGTTTTATTTAAACATGTCTTGTGGTAGGAAATATTTTAAATAATGTGTGAAATCAAATTACTTTCAGGGTAGACTTTTGTGACATAATTAATATTCTGCTAAAAATGGAGCTATAGTCATTCATTTCCTGCCATGACCAAGTAACTGATACTGAAATTGCTGTCCTGCTATAAACAATTAGATAACCAGACAAAATGTGTGGCACAAAAATTTTCAGATATTATAAAACAGGAAGCACACTAGAAGGAAAACATGTCAGATAAACCTTATGATAATCCTGGATTTTAAGCTAGAGGCACTTTCTGAATATTGGCACATGGACAGAGACACAGGCAGAACACAATGGTCTCACTGAATCTGAAGAGAGAGTAGTGGGAGTTCAGGGGGACTGAGGCTGATGGAATTTGCAGGGTAAAGTGCTACAGAAAAGGAAATTACACAAAGAGATCCAGAAATCTGCATGAGGATCTGTTTGAGTTATTAGCTGCATAATTAAGTTGCATATGTGTAGAATTAAACTTCATGACTACCAGAAAACTGCTGAAGAGCTAGAAGTTGAAAAATCTTCACACCTCCCTCAGGACTGGAAGACATCTGAGATTCCTCAAATAAAGAAGAAACCTTGTTTAATACCCAAAGCACTTTTTAGATATCTTCAAAAGGTAACATATTGGTGGTAGAATTAAATCAGCCCAAGAAAAAAGGCTACTTTAGACCCATCCATATACATCTTTAAGTCAAGCCTCAAAACTAACAGCTGATTCTCAAGAAATGTAAACTCAATCATAATTAAAGACAACAAAAAGCAAAAAAAAAAAAAAAAACCCCTAATAATGTAAAATTCACAAGGTCCAAAATCCAATAAAAAACGTCTACTCATATTATGAAGTAGGAAAATGTGAAAGCAAAAACAGTAGAAAAATTAATCAGTAGATAACTATGCCAGAAATGAGGCAGATGATAAACTTGGCAGCCAAAGACTATAAAAAGTTATTATAAATGTTTAAGGATTTAAAGGAAGATGGGATAATAAAAAAAGAAATGGAAGATATTTTTTTAAGAACAAAATGGAATTTATATAACTGAAAAATACAGTATCCGAAATAAAAATGTTATGTAATGGAGAGAAGAGCAGATTACATTTCATAAAAGAAAATGCAAGTGAACATGAAGACATAGCAATTCAAAATATAAAATTAAAAAGCAGAAGTTGAACAGGGAGGCTGAAAATAATGACCAGTAGTCTGTGGAACCATATTAAGCAATTCCTGAAGGAGAGGATAAAATGGGAGAGAAAAGAAATAAAGTTGAAAAAATAGGCTGAAATTTTTTAAGTTTCTAACTAAAAATCCATAAAACCAACAACAAATCCTAAATAGGATAAACTCAAGGAAACCACATCAAGACTCATAATGATTAAACTGCTAAAAAAAATAGTTATGAAGAGAAAAATAATAAAGTCAGCCAGAGGGTTGGGGGACATAACAGGAAGAGGAATAAATATGAGAATGACTGTTGATTACTCATCAAAAGGAATCAAGCTTCTGGGGCACCTGCATGGCTCAGTTGGTTGAGCGTCTTTGATCTTAGCTCAGGTCTTGATCTCAGGGTTATGAGTTCAAGCCCTGAGTTGGCTTCAAGATAATGGAATGACATTTTTATGAGCAAGAAAACAGAAACAAAAACAAACCCTGATATACTAAATTCTATGTTTAGCAATAAACTCTTCAAAAATGAAGGTAAAAAAAGAAATTTGTGGAAAGAAAACAAATGCTGAGTGAATTCATGTCACTAGATCTCACTGAAACCTAAAACAAGTAGAGAAAAATAAAATTAAAACAGAAATCAATGGAATTGAGAACAGGAAAAAAATAGAAAAAAATCATCAAAACCAAAAACTAGTTCTTTGAAAGGAACGATTCAATAGATTTGATTATCTATTCAAGATAATCAAAAGTGAGACAAAAGATACAAATTATCAATTTCAGAAAAAAAAAGAGAGAAGTCATAACTACTGATCACATGAGCACTATAAGAATAATAAATGAATATTACAAACAACTCTTTGTCCACAAAAACAACAAATGAAACATTTCTTGAAAGACATAATTTACCAAAACTCACAGAAAACATAATAATCTTAATAGCCTTATATTAGGAAAAATGAATAAATAATTAAGAATCTTCTAAAAACAAAGAACCAGGCCCAGATAGTTTCAATATTGAATTCTACCAAACATACAAGAAACAAATAATGCTAATTCTCCATAATCTCTTTAAGAAAGCAGAAGCAGAGGGGTGCCTGGGTGGCTCAGTCAGGTAAGCATCTGACTTTGGCTCAGGTCATGATCCTACGGTTTGTGAGTTCGAGCCCCGCGTCGGGCTCTGTGCTGACAGCTCAGAGCCTAAAGCCTGCTTCGGATTCTGTCTCCTTCTCTCTCTGCCCCTCCCCCACTTGTGTTCTGTCTCTCAAAAATAAATAAATGTAAAAAATAAATAAATAAATAAATAAAGCAAGAAAGCAAGAAAGCAAGCAGAAGCAGAGAAACCACTTTCTAACTTATTCTATAAAGCCAGCATTACACTAATTCCAAAATCAGAGACATTATAAGAATGAAAAACTATAGAACAATCTCTCTCATAAACATAGACATAAAAATCCTCAACAAAATATGGGGTCAAATCCAGCAATACATAAAAAGAACAGACACCATAAGCAAATGGGATTCCAAGCATGTAAAACTATTTCAACATCTGAAAATTAATTAATGAAACCTGTCATATAAAAAGGACAAAGAAGAAAAATCATACAATCATATCAACTGAGGACAAAAAAAAAATTTGTAAAAATATCCAATACTCGGGGAGCCTGCATGGCTCAGTCGGTTGAGCGGCTGACTTCAACTCAGATCATAATCTCGCAGGTCGTGAGTTTGAGCCTCGTGTCAGGCTCTGTGCTGACAGCTCAGAGCCTGGAGCCTGCTTTGGATTCTGTGTCTCCCTCTCTCTCTCTCCCTCTCCCCCATTCACACTGTCTCTCTCTCTCAAAAATAAACATAAATTTTTTTTAAAAAAATGCAATACTCATTCATGAGTTAAAAAGCAAACCTTCAAAAAATTTACTCAACTTCATAAAATATATCTAGCTAACATCCTGTCTAATGTGGGAGACTGGACACTTTCTCCCTAAGATGGGAAATAAGGCAAGGATGTGCTTTCTTACCATTCCTGTCAACATCCTATTAGAAGTCTTAACTAGTGCACTAAAACAAGAAAATATATAAAAGCCATCTAGACTGGAAAGAGAGAAAGAAAACTGCATTTATTTACAGATGACATGAACGTCTGTGAAGAAAAATGCAGAGCACACAAAAAAACTGGAACTGATAAGGAGGTATAACAAGGTCACAGTAGACAAAGTTAATAAACAAAAGTCACTGTTTCCCCATGTATCAACAGTGAACAACTGAAATTGGAAATTTCTTTAAAAATGCTATTTACAGTAGCATCTCCCTTCCACCTAAAAAAGAAAAGAAAAATAGTTAGGAATAAATCTAACAAAATAGGTACAGAATCTGTATGCAAAAACTACAAGATACCTATGAAAGAAATCTAAGATCTAAAAAAATGGAAAGATATTCCATGTTAATGAATTGGAAGACTCATTATTAGACAAGTGTTAATTCTCCAAATTTTATCTATATATTCAATCCTATTCCAGTCATATTCCTAGGAAGTTACTTTGCGGATGGATATCAACAAACTATTTCTAAAGTTTGTACGAAATGGAAAAAAGATTAAGAATATCCAGCATAATACTGAAAAAAGAACAAAGGTGGAGGTTCACATTGCCAGATCTTAAGACTTACTATAAAGCTACAGAAATCAAGACAGCATGTTACTGGCAAAAGAATAGACAAATATATCAATAGAACAGAATAGAGAGCCCGGAAACAGACCCACGCATATATAGTTAACTGATTTTTTACAAAAGCCAAAAGGCAATTCAATGAAGAAAGGACAGTCTCTCAACAAATGGGGCTACAACAGTGGATGCCTATATGTAAAAAAATGAACTTAGACACAGGTCTAACATCTTTCACCAAAATTAAAGATGGAACATTCTAAACGCAAATGCAAAACTATAAAACTTCTACAAGAAAACATAAGAAAAATTATACATGCCCTGGTGTTTGATGTTCAGTTTTTATTTTTTTTAATGTTTATTTATTCATTTTTGAGAGAGAGAGAGTGAGAGAGAGAGCAAGAGAGAGACAGAGCAAGAGAGAGAGAGAGAGAGAGCAAGTGAGTGCAAGCAGGGTAGGGGCAGAGAGAGGAGACAGAGAATCCCAAGCAGGCTCTGCACTGCTGGCACAGAGCCCATTGCAGGGCTCGAACCCACAAACTGTGAGATCATGACCTGAGCTGAAATGAAGAGTTGGACACTTTAACTGACTGAGCCACCCTTAACACCCTGGGGATGTTAAATTTTTTGATACAACACTAAAAGCACACGATCTGTGAAAGAAAAAAGGTAGGACTTTATTAAAATTAAAAACTGTTTTGCAAAAAGGCACTTCTAACAAAAGAGAAGCCAGAAACTTGCAGAAATATTTATAAACCACATATCTGATAAAAAAAAAAAAAAAAGACTTATACTCAGGGGCATTTAGGTGGTTCGGTCGGTTAAGTGTCCAACTTCAGCTCAGGTCATGATCCTGCGTTCCTGGGTGTCTGCATGGCACCCGCTTAAAATCCTGCTTAAAATCCTCCGTCTCCTTCTCCCTCTGCCCCTCACCTACTCACTAGCTCTCAAAAATAAACAAACATTAAAAAAAAAAAAACACTTTTACTCAGAATACACAATCTTTAAAACCCAAAAGTAAGAAAATAAATAACCCAGTTAAAAAATGGGCAAAAGATCTGAACAGACACCTCACTGAAGAAAATATACAAATGGCAAATATGTATATGAAAAGATGATCAAAAATACCTGCAACTGAAATTCAAATGAAAACAACAATAAATATCACTACACACCTATTAGTATAGTTAAAATCCAAAATAGTGATAATACCAATTGCTGGTGAGGGGCAGAGCAACAAGAACTTTCATTCATTGCTGGTAAGGATGCAAATGGTATAAACACTGTGAAATACACTTTGGCAATTTCTTACAAAGCTAAACATAGTCTTAATAGGACTCAGCAATCATGCCCCTAGGTATTTAAAAAATTGTCTGAAAACTTATGTCCACATAAAAACCTGTACATGGATGTTTATAGCAGTCTTATTTATAATCCCCCAAAACTAGAAACAATCAAAAGTCCTTCAGTAGGGAGTAGCTATTCAACTGAAGAAAGAGAAAGAAATGAGAGAAGCGCCTGGGTGGCTCAGTCAGTTAAGCATCCAACTTTGGCTTGGGTCATGATCCTGTGGTGCATGGATTTGAGCCTGGCATTGGGCTCTGTGCTGACAGCTCGGAGCCTGCTTCCGATTCTGTGTCTCCCTCTCTCTCTGCCCCTGCCCGGCTCGTATCGTACTCTGGCTATCTGTCTCTGTCTCTCTCTCTCTCTCTCTCTCTCTCTCTCTCTTTCTTTCTCTCTCTCTCAAAAATAAATACTTAAAAAAAATTATTTAAAAAAAAAGAAAAGAATGAGCTATCAAGCCACACAGACATAAATTTTAAATGCACACTAAGTCGACAAAAACAATTGGAGAATTCTACATAATCTATTATTTCAATTGTATGACATTCTGGAAAACAAAACTATAGTGATGATAAACAGATCAATCGCCCAGAAATACAGACAACAGGGGTGTTGAATAGCTGAAGTAAGTACAGGAAATTTTGTTAAGCAGAACTCTTCTGTATAATACTGTAATGGTCAATACACAATACTATAGATTTCTCAAAACCCGTAACAGTTTCCAGCATCAACAAGCGCACCTTAAAGGATACATATTAAAAACCAACCATTTAGGCAGTTGGGGGTTCTCAGGATTAAATGCAGAATGTGATAAAGCAATCTACTTCTAATATGAATGTGTGAAAACAGTCTCACTGAAGCAAGGGGGTGGAGAAGTGGAGAGGAAACAGATGCCCCTAAGTAACTTTGGAAGTTTTCAAGTCTATAAGATTAAAAGAAATTACATATACACACTGTACTTAGCAAATAAAGTTTCCCACAGGGATCTAGATTAACAATTGAGACTTCTATACGTGTATATCAGAATTGAACAATTAAGTAAATGGGCATCAGGTTGTGGAGCAACGTTTCTCAGGATTAGAGTGAAAGTTTCCAGATAAGCCATGGAAGGGAGAATGATGTCTGCAGTGTAAGAGTGGGAGACATCAGCATGAACTCATGTTTCAGCTTATAAAGATGCAGATGATTACATTTTAAAATATTTACTGATATGTGTATATACACAGGTTAGTATATAAGCATCTATTTCCTTGCTCTGTCCACTGAGAGGGCCTAGAAGTAACAGTACCCCAGTACAAACACACACAGTGCCCAGATCTTGAGTCCTAATACCATTCTCCAATGAAAGGAACCAGGGCTCTTTGGAGAAATGGCTAATTCTAAGACAGAGGTGGGAAATATATAAGATGGGTCTGGAGCATCTCTTTTAATGCCAGAAAGTAAAGAAAGTGTTCAAACAGAAGCACAGTCATGAGGTAGGTCAAAAAGACAAGAAGCCAACTGAAAGAGCCTCCAATGGCCAAAGTTAGAATAATGTGAGGAAGAAAAAATATAAAGTAGTACTGAATTAAAACCCAAGTAAGAAATAAATATCCATGAATTTACAGTGCTATAAATAAATAAATGAGGGGGAAGGGAGATAGGCAAGTAAGAAACAAAAATCTCCCAAGCAAAACAATTTCAAATAATTTATGTAGATACTCCATCTTCAAGGAGATGGAACATAACTCATTACTCCTTAAGTATGCTGACCACTGGACCTCTTTCCAAAGAGTACAGCATAGAAAATATAGGAAAACAGTAATTTTACAGTGGAGAAACTTAACAAACACTACCTAAGCCAGGTGATCAAGGTCAACACCAAAGGCTTTTATTACATCATGTTCTTAAACACATGCCTGAAATAATAACAATACTGGATGAAAACATAGCTAAAGAACTTCTTGGCATTGGTCAGGTAATGCTTTGGGGAATATTACATCAAGAGCACAGGCAACAAAAGCAAAAATATTGACAAATGGGATTACAGCAAACTAAAAAGCTTTCACACAGCAAAGAAACAATCAATAGAGTGAAAAGGCAGCATACAAATGGGAGAAAATATTTGCAAACCATATTTTCTACTAAGGGGTTAATATCCAAAATGCACAAGGAACTCCAACAATTCTGTAGCAAAAACCAAATAACCTTATATAAAAAAGGGACAAAGGCCCTGAATAAACATTTCTTAAAAAAAAAAAAAAAAAAAAGACATACAAAAGGCGAAAAGATATAGAAAAGGATGTTCAACCTCACTAATCATTGAGGAAATGCAAATCAAAATCACAATGAGATATCATCTACACCTGTTAAAAAGCTATTATCAAAAAACACAAGAGATAACAAGTCTTGGTGAAGATGTAGAAAAAGGGAACCCTTGTGCACAGATGGTGGGAATGTAAATTGATACAACCATATGGAAAACAGAATAGAAATTCCTCAAAAAATGAAAAATAGAACTACCATATGATCCAGCAATCTCACCTCTGGGTATGTATATTGAAAGGAAATGAAATCTGGATCATGAAGAGATATCTGCTCCCCCATGTTCATTGTAGCATTATTCACAGTAGCCAAGATATGGAAACAACCTAAATGTCAATGATAAATGGATTTAAAAAAAATATATGAAAAATATATGACACACACACACACACACACACACACACACACACACACACACACACTTGCAACATGGATAAACCCAGAAGACATTATATAAAAAATAAAATAAAACACAGAAAGTCAAATATTGAATGATCTCTCTTATATGTGGAATTTAAAATAGTCAAGTTCATAGAAACATGGTAGAATGGTGGTTGCCAAAGATCAGAGATTGGAATAAATGAGATACTGGTCAACAAGTACAAAGGTTCAGTTATACAAATAAATAAGTTCTGGAGATCAAATGTACAATATAATGACTGTGGTTAATAATACTGTTTTCTGGAGTGCCTGGCTGGCTCAATCAGAAAAGCATGTGACTCTTGACCTCAGGGTCTGGGTTTGAGCCCCACACTGGATGTAGAGATTACAAAAAAAAAAAAAAAAAAAAAAAAAATTAAATAAACTTTTAAAAAAATACTGTTTTCTATACTTGATATTTGCTAGGAAGGTAGATCTTAGGTGTTCTCAACACACAGGTAAAAGTGTAACCGTGCAAGGTGATAGATAGGTTACTTAGTTTGGTTTCACAATGTATACTATATCAAAACCTCAACCTGTTGCCAACTGGGTGGAGCACCATGCCCCCATGCACCACTCCACCATGGCCCACAAAAGCTGGCTAGCACACGCAACCCAAACAAAGGATGCCCCTTGAATGCCTGGCTCCAGTGGCCAAGACAAATTGAATCTCTGCGCCCTAAAGGTCTGAAAAAATCGGGGCAACAGTACTTGACAGGCTACTACTACCAAGGCACTGCACGGACAGCACTTACACACACACCTGCTATTCCTGTGCAAAAGCCCATTTTCTCAACCTGGAGCTTCAGCATGAGGGGCAGGCTTTAGGTATACCACACATTTACAGGTCACCGAAGTCTTTTCATGGAACGCAGGCCAGGGGATACCATCTTCAAGCTCTCACTTGGCCTCACTACCACTCACTAGTACCTCACAGACAGAACCTCATACACTTGTCTGGAGCCCCACCTTTTTCAACTGTCACTAAGGGGACACCTCCAGACTGTTTGGTTTGGAGACCAGCAGGGTCTATGATTGCAGTCCCATAGAACTGTATATACTTACAAACTCTAAAAGCTGCTGCCTGAAGGTCAGCCTGACCCTAAGTCAGCCTGAAACTAGGTGGTGAGATCCTTCCCTCTAAAGCAGGTCTTGGCACACCCTCAACAACTAAGACCGATCAAGAAAAAAGGTCAGGATGTGTATACAATCACAAAGGCTCAAGAGACAACTAGGAGTTATGGCAAGACTAAATGATAAGGTCTATCTCCTACAAAAGGCCACTCAGGCAAGACTGAGAGAGAGCTGTTTCTAGCCTACCACACAGAAACAAATAGAGACTCAAGCAAAATGAGAAGAGAGAGAAATACATTGCATTGCAAATGACAGAATAAGATAAAACCTCAGAAAAAAAACTAATGAAACTGAAATAAGTAATTTACCTGATAAAGAATTGTAAGTAACAGACATAAAGATGCTCACCGAACTCGGGAGAAAAATGAACACAGCAAGAGCTTCAACAAAAAGACAAAAATAAAGTACCAAAAAGAAATCTCAGAACTGAAGAATACAGTGAACTAAAAAAATACGCTGGAGGGGTTCAACAGAAGAGTAGATGAAGCAGAAGATAGAATCAGTGAGTTGGAAGGCAGGGCAGTGGAACTCGCCCAAAAAAAGAGAAGGGGAGGTAAAAGTGAAGATAGTTTAACAGACCTATGGGACAACATTAAGTGGAACAGCATTTGCATTATAGGGTCCCAAAAAAGAAGAGAAAGGGGTAGAAAACTTATTTTAAGTAATATTGGCTGAAAATTTCCCTAACTTGTGAAAGGACACAGACATCAGGTACCTCAAAGCCCAGAAACTTTCAAAAAAAACATGAACTCAAAGAGACCCATACAAAAAAAAAAAATTATAATAAAAATGTCAAAAGTTAAGGATAAAGAGAGAATCTTAAAAGCAGCGGGAGAAAAGCAATTTGTTCTGTACAAGAAAACTCCCATAAGACTATCCGACTTCTCAGCAGAAAATTTGTAGGCCAGAAGGGAGTGGCATGATCTATTGAAAGTGTTAAAAAGAAAAAACCCCACCAAGAATACTCAATCCTCTACCTGGCAAGATTATCATTCAGAATTGAAAGAGAGAGAAAGAGCTTTCCAGGCAAACAAAAGTTAAAGGAGTTCATTACCACTAAACTAGACATACAAGAAATGTTAAAAGGTATGCTTTAAGCAGAAAAGGCACTAATTACCAACAGAAAAAATATGAAAATAAAAATCTCACTGGTAAAGGTAAATATACAGTAAAGGTAGTGGATTAATCACTTAAAAAGCTACTATTAGCATTAAAAAACCAAAGTGGTAAAAATAACTATAATTACAATAACTACTCAAGGGATATACAAAATAAGATGTAAAATGTGGCATCAAAAACATAGGATGTGTGGGTGAGTAGGGAGTAAATATATAGAGTTTTAGAACGCCTTCAAACCTAACCTGCTATCTACTTATAACATATGGTTACACAGTTGAACTTTGAAGAACACAGGTTTGAACTGCATGGATCCACCTATATGCACACCTTTTTTTTTTTTTTTTGATAAATACAGTGCAGTATTGTAATATTTTTTCCTCTTCTGAATGATTTTCTTAAAAACATTTTTATGTCTCTAGCTTACTTTATTATAAGAATACAATGTATAATACATGTAATATACAAAATATATGCTGGCTGTTCACATTATTGGTAAGGCTTGCAGTCAATAGAAGGCTAATAATAAAGTTTGAGGGGAGCCAAAAGTTATATATGGCTTTCAACTGCACAGGGTTCTGTACTCTTAAGCCCTGTGTTGTTCAAGGATCAACTATTGTTCCAGGATTAACTGTATACAGTATGTATACATACTGTATAAATCATAAATAAGCTGTTATATATGAGCATCATTGTAATCACAGAGCAAAATCCATGGTAGATACACAAAAAATAAAAAGAGGCAAATCTAAGCATAACACTATATAAAGCCATCAAACCACAAAGGATGAAACCAAGAGAAGAAAGGAATGGAGAGAAACCACTAAAAGACAAGAAAAACACAATTAACAAAATGGCAAGAATACCTATCAATAATTACTTGAAGTTTAAGGGCTAAAATCTCCAATCAAAAGACAGAATAGCTGAATGGATAAAAACAAGACCCATCTATGTACTGTCTACAAGAGACTTATAACAGAAATAAGGATACACACAGACTGAAAGTGAAGGAATGATAAATGATGTTGCATGCAAATAGAAACCAAAAGAAATTTATATGTATGTGTATACATACATATACATATACATATACATATACGTATGTGTATACATAGTATATATATATACTAGCAATACTGATGTCAGACAAAGTACATTTTAAAACAAAGACTGAGGCGCACCTGGGCGGCTCAGTCAGTTAAGTGTCCAAATTTGGCTCAGGTCATGATCTCATGGTTCGTGGGTTCAGCCCCGCATCGGGCTCTGTGTTGAACGCTTGCTCAGAGCCTGGAGCCTGCTTTGGATTCTGTGTCTCCTTCTCTCTCTGCCCCTCCTCTGCTCATGCTCTGTCTCATTCTGTCTCTCAAAAATAAATAAGTGTAAAAAAACAAAAAATTTAAACAAAGACTGTAGCAGCACCTGGGTGACTTGCTTGGTTAAGTATCCAACTCTTGATTTCAGCTCAGGTCATGACCTCACGGCTGGGGAGTTGAGCCACACACTGGGCTCCACACTGACCATGCGAAGCCTACTTAGAATTCTCTCCCTCTCCCTCCACTGCTCACACTTGCTTGCTCTCTCTCAAAATAAATAAACTTTAAATAAATGAATGAATGAATGAAACAAAGACTGTAATAAAAAACAAAGATGGGCATTACATACTAATGAAGGGGTCAATCCAGCAAAAGAAAATATAACATTTATAAATATATATGCACCAAACATAGAAGCACATAAATACATAAAGCAAATACTAACAAACCGAAGGGGAGAAATTGACAACAACAATAATAGTAAGAACTTTACTCCCCATTTACATCAATGGATACATCATCCAAATAGAAAATTAAAAGGAAACATCAAGCAGATGAACTTAATAGATATATACAGAACATTCCATCCAAAACCAGCAGAATATACATTCTTCTCAATTACACATGTTAACATTTTCCAGGACAGGTCATATGTTAGGCCACAAAAAAAATTCTCAATAAATTTAAGACTGAAATCATATCAAGCATCTTTTCTAACCACAATGGTATGAAATCAGAAATTAATTACAAGAAAACTGGAAACATCACAAATATGTGAAGATTAAACAATATGCTACTAAATGACCAGTGGGTCAATGAGAAAAATTAAACAAGAAATTAAAAAAATACCTTGAGACAAAGAAAATGGAAATACAGCATACAAAATCTATGAAATGCAGCAAAAGCAGTTCTAAGAGGCAAGGCCATAGTAATACAGACCTACCTTGAGAAACAAACAAACAAACAAACAAATCTCTGGGGCACCTGTGTGGCTCAGTTGGTTAAACGACCAACTCTTAATTTCAGGTCAGGTCATGATCTCACAATCGTGAGATAGAGGCTTGCATCAGGCTCCGCACTAGGCGTGAAGCCTGCTTAAGATCCTCTCCCTCCCTCTCCCCACTTCGGCCCTCAGAAGGACAGAAGGACGGAAGGACAGAAGGACGGAAGGGAGGGAGGGAGGGAGGGAATCTTAAATAAACAATCTAACATTCCACCTAGAGGACCTAGGAAAAGAAAAAAAAAAAAAGCCCAAAATTAGAAGAAAGGAAATAATAGAGATCAGAGCAGAAATAAATGAAACAGAGACTAAAAAGACAATAGAAAAGACCAATGAAACTGACAGCCTGTCCTTTGAAAAGATTAAAATATCTTACAAACATTTAGCTATATTCCCTAAGAAAAACAGAGGGCGTGCACGTGCAAGCACGTGCACACACACACACACACACACACCAGAAATGGAAAAAGAGAAATTACAACAGATAGCCAAAGAAATACAAAGAATCATAAGAGACTACTATGAATAATTCTATGCCAAAAACTGGACAACCTAGAAGAAATGAATACATTTCTAGAAACACAATCTTCCAAAACTGAATCATGAGGAAATAGAAAATCTGAATAAATCGATTTCTAGGAAGGAGATTGAATCATATTCAAAAATTCCCAACAAACAGAATTTCATGACCAGACAGCTTCACTGGTAGACTGTAACACATATTCAAAGATTTAATACCTCTCTTTCTAAAATTCTTCTAAAAACTGAAGATGAGGGAATACT
Organism: Acinonyx jubatus; assembly: GCF_027475565.1. Taxonomy (NCBI): domain Eukaryota; kingdom Metazoa; phylum Chordata; class Mammalia; order Carnivora; family Felidae; genus Acinonyx; species Acinonyx jubatus. The sequence continues at coordinate 48,638,398 of NC_069395.1, forward strand.
TCCAAATTCATTTTACAAGCCCAGCAAAAAGAGCAACCACACAAAAAAAGAAAATTATAGGCCAATATTAATTATGAACATAAATACAAAATCTTGAATAAAATACTGGCAAAATGAATCCAACAAAATATTAAAATCAGGTGGGATTTACTCCGGGAATGCAAGGATGGTTCAGCATGCACAAATCAATGTGATATACTATATTAATAAAATAAATGGTAAAATTCCTGATCATCTCAACAGATGCAGAAAAAGCACTTGACAATTTCAACACCTATTTATGATAAACAAAGTGGGTATAGACAGAACATAGATCAACATGATAATAAAGGCTAACATCACACTCATTGGAAAAACACTGAAAGCTCTTCCCTTCAGATCAGGAACAAGGATGCCCACTCTTACCACTTTTTTAATACAGTTTTGAAAGACCTAGCCAGAGAGATTAGGCAAGAAAAAGAAAGAAAAAGCATTCAAATTGGAAAAGAAGAATTCAAATTATCTTTGTGTGCAAATTATATAAATTTATAAATAGAAACTTCTAAGCACTCCACCAAAAAACTGTTAGACCTAATATAATATGAATGCAGATAAAAAAAATAGGCAGGGCAAAAAAATCTTTTTTTGTTTTTGTTGCTTTTTGTTTTTGTTGTTTTGTTTTTGTTTTGTTGTTTTTGTTTTTGTTTTGATTTGTTGCAGGGCAAAAAAATCTTTTGTGTTTTTATAGACTACCAATGAACTATCAGAAGGAGATATTAAGAAAATAATCCCCTTTAAAATTCCATAAAAAAGAATAAAATACCTAGACATAAATTTAACTAGAGGTGAAAGACCTGTACAGTGAAAAAAACTGAAGATGATACAAATGAATGGGAAAATATTCTGTGCCCATGGACTGGAAGACTTAATATGGTTTAAATGTCCACTGCACCCAAAGTAATCCACAAAGTCAATGTAATCTCTATCAAATTCTGATGGCATTTTCCACAGAAACGTAAGAAACAATGCTAAAATTTGTATGAAATCACAAAAGGTCCTGAATAGCCAAAGCAATTCTGAGAATGAAAAACAAAGCTGGAGACATCATCTCCCTGATTTCAAACTATACTACATAGCTATAGTAATCAAAACAGTGTGGTAATAGCACAAAAGCAAACACACATATCAACAGCACAGAACAGAAAGCCCAAAAATAAACCAGGGCACCTGGGTGGCTCAGTCAGTTAAGCATCTGACTTCAGCTCAGGTCATGATCTCGTGGCTCATGAGTTCGAGCCCCACATCAGACTCTGTGCTAACAGCTCAGAGCCTGGAGCCTGCTTCAGGTTCTGTGTCTCCCTCTCTCTCTGCCCCTCCCCTGCTCACGTTCTGTCTCTCTCTCTCAAAAATAACTAAACATTTAAAAGAAAAAGCCCAAAAATAAACAAACGCAAATATGGTCAGTTAATTTATGATAAAGAAGGCAAAAATTTACCATGGGGAAAGGACAGCCTTTTCAATAAATGGTGCTGGAGAAACTGGACAGCTACATGCAAAAGAATGAAAATGGACCATTATCTTACACCATACATAAAACTAACTCAAAATGGATAAAGACTTGAACGTAAGACCAAAAATTACAAAACTCCTAGATGAAAACATAGGTGTACGCTCCTGGACGTTAGTCAGCAATATCTTTTTGGATCTGACTCCAGAAGCAATAGCAACAAAAGCAAAAAGAAAGACATGGGCTGAGGTGCCTGACTGACTCAGGGGAGCATGTGACTCTTGATCTTGGGGTTGTGTGGGTATAGAGATGACTTAAAAAATAAAAATCTAAAATGAATAAATAAACAAATGGGACATTAAACTAAAAAAGCTTCTGCACAGTGAAGGAAACCATCAACAAAGTAAAAAGACAACCTACTGAATGGGAGAAGATATTTGCAAATCATATAACCAATAAGGGGTTAATATCCAAAATACATAAATAACTCATACAATTCAGTAACAACAAAATCCAATTAAAACATGGGCAGAGGATCTGAACAGACATTTTTCTAAAGAAGATATAGAGACAGCCAACTGGCACATGAAAAGATGCTCAACATCGCTAATCATCAAGGAGACGCAAATCAAAACCACAATGAGATATCACCTGATATATGCCAGATTGTCTATTTTCAAAAAGACAAAAATTAACAAGTGTTGGCAAGGATGTGGAAGAAGGGATCCCTCATGCACTGTTCACAGGAATGTAAACTGGGGCAGCCAATGGACAAAACTGTACAGAAAATATTAAAAATAAAACTACCATGTGATCCAGTAATTCCATCTCTGGGTATTTATCCTAAGAAATAAAAACACTAATTTGAAAAGATATATGTATCCCCTTAGTCACTATAGCATTGTGGCTAAAGAAGTAGAAGAAATGGAAAAATAAATGGATAAAGACAATGTGCATGTGTATATGTGTGTGTATGTGCACACACATATGTATACAGACATAGTAGAACACTATTCGGCCACAATAAAGACTGAAATCTTGCCACTTGCAACAACACAGATGTACCTTGAGAGTATTTTGTTAAGTGAAATAAGTAGACAGGAAAAAACAAGTATCAAATGATTTCACTTATATCTGGAATGTAAAAAAAAAAAAAAAAAAAGTGAATAAAACTCCTAGATACAGAGAAGAAACTGATGGTTGCCAGAGGAGGAGAAAATAAGTTATAAAATAAGTAAGTCAAGGGAACCTAATGTACAGCAGGGGTTCTGCAGTCAATAATATTGTATTGCAAATCTGCCAGATGCTAAGCAAGTAAAATCTTAAAATTCTCATCCCAAGAAAAAAAATGTAGATGTGTATGGTAACAGATGCTAAATAGATTAAATGTAGTGATCATTTGGCAATATATACAAATGTCAAATTATGTTGTATATCTGAAACTAGTATCACTGTATCTCAATTAAAAAAATCAAGTTGTATATTTTTTAAAAATCCAATTTTTGTCAGTAAAAAAAATAAATAAATAAATAACCCCAGTATTATGTAGATAGTATGTATCCTGTAAATAGTGTAATGAAAATACCACTTTTTCTCTGTGTCTTTCTCTAAAGGAACCCCTAACCCCAATCTAATCATGTGAAAAACAACATACAAATTCCAGCTGAGGTACTCCTTAAAACTCTTAGGGTCATGAGAAATAAGGAAAGCCTGAGAAACTGTCAGATAGATGACTGAACTGTTTAGATACATGACTAAATGTAATGGTGGTATCCTGGATAGGAGCCTGAAACAGAAAAGATATATTAGGCAAACACTAAGGAAATACAGATAAAGTATGAGCTTTAGTTAATAATGATGTATCAGTACTAACTGGTTCATTAATTGTGATGAATGTGCATTAGTAATATAAAATGTTACTAGGAAAAAATAGGTATGGAGTATATAGGAACTCTGGTATCTTTGCAATTCTCTAAATCTAGAACTAGTGTATCATTAAAAGTTTATTTAAAGAAATCACAAAAAACATTAGTAATACAAAAAGTTGGTTCTTTGAAGAGATTAATAACATTTTTAAAATCTTTTTTTAAGTTTATTGATTCTGAAAGGGTGCATGCTGGAGCGGGAAGAGGCAGAGAGAGGGGTCGGGGGAGAGAGAATCCCAAGCAGGCTCTGTGCTGTCAGCACAGAGCCCATCACAGGGCTCGACCCCGGAACCGTAAGACCATGACCCGAGCCCATCAAAAGTCGGGTACTTAACTCATGGAGCCACCCAGGCACCCCTAATATAATTCTAAACCTCTACATAGATACTCAAGAAAAAAGATACAAATTATCAATACTACAAATGAAATGGGGACATACCTATAGTCTATACACTTAAAAAACATAGAAAATTATGAATGAATAACCGTATGTCATTAAATTCATCTTAAAAGGGAATGTCTATTTGATTATGAATTTCTTGTCTGATATGAAAACCGGCCAGCAGAATTAAATTTCAGTGGTTTCTTTTCTCCAGTTTCAATTGGTTTCTTTGGTTATGAGCTATGGTTATTTATAACACAGTAAACTACACTTCTTTTTTATAAAGTCCCTGTTCAGGATTACTTTAGTATTTTTCTGTATATAAACATTTTTGACACTTGTAGTTGTAAAACTAATTAAAAGTTATAGTTAGGGTAGCAATGGTGCCCTCTTTTCCTCTTCTTCCAGTGTCATGTTTTTGGTACCAGATAGTTTTGCAAGAGTGAGGAAAAGAAAGATTTCTAAAATTAACAATGTGTTGTCTTTCTTGTTGAGCATTATTGTTACTTGGCTCAACGCAGACTTAATATGTTTTACGAAAGAAGCTAAATACCATTTAGATAACTCAGACTATTTCAGTAAAATATATGGCTTTTATGTGATTGGTTATAAATGTATAGAAAAACTTCTCATCTGACACCTTATATATCTCAAAGCAAACATAATAAAAGGATTTTATTGTAGGCAGAGCATCCAGATTAATAAATATTTCAGAATCAGCCTGAAAAATGCAAGTGAATGGATATTCATTGTAGATATGCTTTGAAGTTTTCTCTCTCCTTGTTACTTACAAAAATAAGCAATTTTGAATGCGGAATGCATGATAGCATATTTGGTTTTCTTTTTTGTCTCCAGAAAAATTGTGGTTATTTTCTTTGTCATATGAATAAGAGATTGTTACTTATTATCCGCATTAACTACTTTGTTGGACTGCTTTTGTTCCCAGTGATGTGGTCATTGGTTGAAGCTGGTGTGAATCATAGTGGTAAGAATACATCATCAGTTATAGGAAGGGGGTTGTCTAAAGACAAACCCACTTGAGATGTGATAGCCATTATTATTTCTGTATGCCGTGCGTCTGTTGAGAGTGACAAAACCACAGCAGAGTGCTGCCTATTTTGATAAAACCTGAGTTATCACTTTAGTAAGACTTCTATTTTTCTCTCCCCACCTCCAACGTGGTTTGAATTGGTTGATTTCAATTTTTGATCTTAACGCTCCTTTCTTCCTCCTTCCCTCACTCCCCCTTTACTTTTTCTTCCCCTCTCTGTCCCTTCCAGTCCTTTCTGTCCTCCTCAAGATAAAAGAGCAGTACTCTCCTGTTTTTTATCCAGAAAGGAAAAAGGGTATTGCAGAAAGAACACAGTGTTTAGAAGTAGACTGATCTGAGTGTGAATTTTGGTTTTTTCAAAGTGGTCACTTTGTTTTGAAGAGTCTCAATCAGTGGTATGCTAGCTCCAGCTCATACTGCTGAAGAGCCCACTGTGCCCAACTCTTCCCCGGTCCCCTGCACTGACTCCATTTGAAGTCAGTTGGTACCTTGAAACCAGCCATGATGGGAGCATTTATACCACAGAAATGAGCAAATGCTACAGATCAGAAACTTTTTTTTTTTTAACCCAAGGAGCCAGTTGTGAAACATTCACCAACACCTCACTGAGCTCAGTTTCCACATATCTCAAACAGGACCAGTAACACCAACCTTGAAAATTTGTTGTAACAATTTCAAATAATCGAAGTAAAATGCCTAGCGAGATGCCAGATACACAAAAGACACACAGTGTGTGGGATATACAAACCTGTTACAGTATTACAAATAGAGTCTGGCTATATGAAACCTCTATTAGCCATGAGATCAATAATATAAAAGTCTAATAAGGCAGTTGAATTTGATTTTAGTAGGGTTGTTGGGCCCTTTAAAATTTATACATGGAAAAAGTAGCACAGTATTCCATACAATAGCCCATATAATTGCTCATGTGAACAATTTATTTGGCATCTTTTCCCAAGTTCCCTCTTAATTACCATCTCCTGTGTTCAAGTTGTTAGCCACCACTAAACATCCTATAAATGCAGCTTTGTGAGAAGTGAGTTGCAAGGACTTAGAAAGCCACAAGACCTGTGATGAAGTGCCATAAAGGGTAAAGCCATAAACAGAGGCAATTTAGTAACTATAATTAAGCATCTAAAGAACTCTTTGGTGACCACCTGTTCACCATTTCTTCTGACAGCTGCACCAGTCCTTCGGCTTCCATTGGAAAAAGAGAAATTTAGACTGAATGTGGCAAAAACAACCTCAAAAGTTATTTTTATGTTCAACAAGGGCTTTTCCTCTCTCTCATGGAAAGCATATGAACACAGTCTATGTGTGTGTATATATACATAAGTGTGCTATTATCCTAGATGAGGAAGGGAACAGTGATGTGACCAGCAATCTCGGACTGTAACCTCTACTTCTGGGCCTTGTGTCTGAGGCTTTCACAAATTCATTTTACCGAAGGCTTCAGAAATTTGAGCAAAACCACTTGCCCATAATTGACGCATAATACATTGGCTTGCAATACTTCATTTAAAAAGATTACTTGAAGGCCTCCAAAGTGTCTCAGAGTAAAAAATGTTTACGAATCTGTCTAGATTCATAAGCTCTTTTCTCTCCCTTCGCCAAACAATGATTTCAATGGCTTTTTGCTTTAGCTCTTATAAAGAGATACTCGGTCTTCATTTCTGATTATCACTGCATTGCAAACATCACACAAGAAAAATAAATTATTAAAATAACTTTTTATTTTTATATACTTTAGGTGGTTGGTACCCCCATTTTCCACTCAGTCCTATATGCCCTCAGTTATCGATTATTTGTACTGAAATTTTTTATTACAATCTAATGTATATATGTTTGCCATGGTGTGTTAAGAAGCCCTCAAATTCCTTTACCACTGACACAAGTCTCAAGATCACTAATGCTCTAAAAGCCAAAAATCAATTTAACAAGCAACACTGAACACAAAACTTGAGAACTGTAATCACAAGAGAGATAATAAAACCCTTCAATATAAGATTCAAGTTTTAGCTACAATACTTTGAAACTTTGTGGAAATAATGAACATCAAAACTAGACTATGTTTTTCTAGTCAGAAACGTAAGTGTAGTATACGACATTATCCATTATTGATTTCAAACTGTACTTAGAAAATACTTTAGAATTAATCATGTCCTGGGGTCATTTATATTGGTTATTTAGACTACAGCTGTAGGCCTGTTCCCTGCCCGCCTCTCTAAATCATCTAACACCACTGCTCCATGTACCCTCCACAGCCAACATTATTTGCTTTCTTTAGTTTTTCTAATACACCATTCTTCATGCTACAGGGCCTTTCCCATGCTGTTCCCCCAAAATGGAATCTTCTCCCAGTGCCCCCTCCACTTTACGCCCAACTCAAATATCGCTTTCTCAGAGAAGGCTTCCCTTAGCTCTCAGTGAAGGTCATGTTCCTTTCCTTGACAGCAATTACCAGTTTATAGTTATACATCCGTTGTCTGTGTGACCAAACTTTAGGCTCCACGAGAGCAGAGACCTTGTCTATTCCTCCTCACCATTATAACCTCAAGATACAGCATGGTCTTTGGCACATGGTAGGTGACTGAGCGAATGCATGGCATACACAAATCACCACAAAATAAGCTTCAAGATATATGCAACATTAGATGTAATTCAAGATCACAGCATAATTACAGAATCCCAAATAACACTGATCTGGACAAAGTATTATGAAAAGTTAAGAAGACTGTATTAAATATAAGATTATAAAATAAAAAAATCTCAGGCAGTATCACACCCTGTATTCATGACACTGTTTTCTCAACTACTCTTGTTACCCACTGTTCCTTTGAAAACTGAAGAAAATAGGTGACGGAGATTCTGGAGATAGCAAATTTAGACTGACTTCTGTCCAAAGGTCTACACTTATAGGGGCGCCTGGGTGGCTCAGTCGGGTGAGCGTCCAACTTCAGCTCAGGTCATGATCTCACGTTCATGAGTTCGAGCCCCAGGTTGGGCTCTGTGCTGGCAACTCAGGGCCTGGAGCCCGCTTCGGATTCTGTTTCTCTCTCTCTCTCTCTCTTCCCCTCCCCTGCTCATGCTCTGTCTCTCAGAAATAAATAAGGATTAAAAAAATTTTTTGAAGGTCTGCACTAATAGAATCTAAGGTCCAAACAGACCTTAGAATTGCAACTAATGTATATGGTTTAATATTATATGGTTACTAACTCTGATGAGTTGGTATTGGTTATCTAAAGTACACGTGAGGAAGCTAAGCTCTGGGAAAAGAGAGCTGTGAGGGGGTATTACTGAAACATCAGCCAGGAGTGTGGCAGCCCCAGAGAGTCGTGGCGTCAGTGTAATGTATTTGCCCATCCTAGTTAAATGGCATGAATATATTTAGGAGAGAATTAAACATTTTAAAGTATTTTGTGAATCACATTAAAATGTGTTCATCTGAATGTATAACTAAACTAAATGCCAGTAGGGGAAAATATCATATGCAAAAGGACAGGGTACTGAATGGTAAAAAGATGATGTGTTGAGAGGCTATTAGCTACCTATATTACTGACTATCTGGACAAAAAATTGGATTAAGAGGCAAAGAGGCCTCGACCACATAACTAGCTCCAACAAGTTTCCTGGACTTGGACAGTTTTTAAACATTGAATTTTCTACCCTGAAAATACCCGCTCTCTTTCTACACCATGTGGAAATGGAAGGTTTTGACACAGGAAATTTTTAAAACATTTGAACTAAATGGGGAAAAAATTATAAAATATAATGTGCTATCACCACCATTATGTTGTTTGAAAAGTGAAAATTCAGAAATGTTATCACATTACATTCTCACTGTCTTTAAATCAGAAGAAAATTACTAACTGAGCATAATTACTCTCTAACAAGGATCAAAGTGTAATAATGGTCTGGCAAAATAAACTGCATTAATCAAATAATTTCATTATTATTAAATAATTATAGCTATTATTATTCACATGTAATTTATTTCAAAAGAATGCCAATACTAAGAGCACCTGGCTGGCTCAGTCAGTAGAGCATGTGACTCTTAATCTCAGGGTCATGATTTCGAGCCCCATGTTGGGTGTAGGAATTACTTTAAAAAAAAAATTTAAGAATGCCAATAGTTAATATAAATATAAAATATGATAAAATATAAGGTAAAGATAAATATATTCAGCTGGTGAAAAGGTGACACACACATGCATTCACACACACACACACACACATGTGCTTGTGTGTGCACAGAACATTTTTGGATGCCTACAGTGGCCAACAGTGGATAGCTCTGGGACACAGACATAGGAAGCTGGGGGGCCAGGGTAGGAAGTGAAGTCCCCTGTTATCATATACTCTTGTAGGTGTTAAAAAGCCTTCCATACTCATATGTGACTTTTCTCCCAACAAAGTTAAAAGATGTTTTTCAAGGTTAAATGAGTGGGATCAAATGGGAATAATTAATCATTCCTATAACTTACCTCAAAGGAAAAATATACATGTTAAAATCACAGAAGCGAAAGGGGCCTAACGTCATTCTCTTCAATTTTATTAAATAGAAAACATAAACAATTAAGAAAATTATGATCTCTCAAAGTTAAAAGTCAAGTCAGTGACATTAGCTCTAAAATCTAAAACCTTCTTATTCTCAATAATGTGCCATGTGATTCTCATTCTGTTATCTTCATTCCAGAAAATTCAGTAAAATTTTCCTTAAAGCTTCCTGTAATTCTATGTAAGCAATATACAACAATCAGCATTTGACAATAATTTTTACTGATTTGAAAACAGGCAACTCAAAGGCTGAAATCTGGCAAGGATGATTATTTTTTAAAGCAAGCTCAGGAAGCAGCTGAATTTAGCTCAAGAAGGAACTAGCTGCTGCCTGCAATTGTCCTTGGAAAGCAAACGCCAAAGTCAAAGGGTTCGTGCATGAACTCTTTACGCTGCTTAAATCTAGAGGCAGAAGCAGGAAACTAATTAGCCTCTCATTTATTATCTGTTTAGGCCTTCTTGACTGACCTAATTGTAACTCATCTCAATGCAATCTAAGCATTTAGGGAATTTGGTCTAGAAACAGTTCAGCTTCATCTAACCTATGGAATTCATAACTCAGGTGCCACCCTGATGAAAGAAGTCCCTGTTAACTCTTCTTTCTCCATGATACCCTCACTTGAAAGGATACGTATGTTAGGAAAGGATATGTTTTGTCTCAGCAATAATTGATGACTACTCTTAGAATTTTCCAGCTTAACATAGTGGGAACTATATTATCAGGCAAATATTAATCTTGGATGGCAAATAAAAAAGAAATATAAAGAATAATAGAAGAAGGGTTCCTGGGTGGCTCAGTCGGTTGAGCGTCCAACTTTAGCTCAGGTCATGATCTCTCGGTTTGTGGGTTTGAGCCCCGTTTCAGGCTCTGTACTGACAGCTCAGACTGGAGCCTGCTTCAGATTCTGTGTCTCCCTCTCTCCCTGCCCCTTCCCTGCTTACACTGTGTTTGTCTCTCTCAAAAATAAATAAACATTTAAAAAAAAAAAGAATATTAGAAGAAAGAATCTCAAAACCAACTCCCAAATAACAGTAAGACACACAGGTAGGAGGAGATACCATATGACCTAAATTAAGCATTTAAAGAGAGGTCTAAGAATATTACTGACATTTTCCAAGAGGAGAAAAAAATTGTATATACTAATGTTGTTTTCTTATCACACGTGTTAATTAGGGGACAAAGATTTTTCTTGAAACTCCCTGGAATAAGTAACAAGCAAAAGGAAGAGGCTGTATCAACTAAGTAAAATTTGTCCCAATGCACTGCCTCTCTTAAAAGTAATTTCCACAGAGTATCAACTATGGCCACCCATACGGAAATAACTGGATGGGAGAGCAGAGTTAAAAAGTCATTGTTAAAATTTTCTTTTTTAAAACGCTGGAATTGGTTATAAAATAAAATACTATTTTTTTAAAAAAAGCTTGTTTGTCATATGATATCCTGGAAAGCTTTACACAATCATTAAAATCCCTCTCCTGGAAGGTGACAGGATAAAGACTCAATGACAATACGTGAGCTTTCCTCTGAGTTCTAATGTCATGGTTTCAAGAAAGCTAAATTTTCAAAAATGGATTTTCCTCAGTTACAGCATTTTAATCCCTACCTCTTCTGGTCAGAAAGGAAAGAAGTAGCGGTAAGGGTAAGGAAGGCTACTCCAATCTCAGCCAAACTCAGAGAGTTAAACCGTGTCCCAAGGTTCACACAAAAGATAATGGACTCCTTCCACACTTGTTAGACTCCACCATAACCTCAGGGACTCCTTTAAAGATTTACTTAAAACTATGGACCATCTGCCCCAAAAGGAAATACACACAAAGTGTATAATTTCAGGGAGCGTCCAAACCCCAGATTAGGACACTTTGCCCTAAAAAAAAAAAAAAAAAAAAGCAGATTTATACACTTTCAGCCAATGCAAATGTAATATTTTATTCTATGATGGCCTTTTATATTTCACTTATTCTATGTATTCTATGGTTAAGATCACCATTTCCAGAAACAGGAATACAAAGAATGGGCTACACATGTCTTGCTAGAGACATATTGGACTATTAGCTCTATTTTCTCATTGACCATTCCCTTAAGGCAGTGGTTCAAAAAAGGGGTTATGCACCCCAAGAAGGCACCCTGGAAATTTGTGAGGGTGTTTTTGGTTACCACAGTGATTAGAGGTTGCTGAGCTTTAGAGTTCTCTCCTGCCCCCAGCCCTGGAGAGGGAGGATAAAGAAGGGGACGTGTATGTTAGACATCTTAGAATGCATGGATATTCCCATGCAGTGAAGGATGTCCTACTGGACATTCATGTGGGTGAAAACCAATTCAAAATTGTTTAAGCCTAAAACTTAAATCTGTTCTACACGTAAATGAAAGGTATTTTTGCACAATTTTAATATACAATGAATTTCTAGGAATGCCATTACCAAATAAAGATTATATTTTGATTTGTTTAAACTTCACCTTGGAAAATCATGTACCAAATGGCAACACTACTTGTGGTATTTTATTTTATTTTATTTTTTAATTTAATTTGTATTTATTTTGTAAGTAAGCTCCAGGCCTAACTCACAACTCTGAAGTCGAGAGTCACAGGCTCTACCAACTAAGCCAGCCAGGCACTCCTATTCATGGTATTTTAACTGCCAATGAAACACAACTTTACCAATCTGCATTTAAGAATGCTGTAATCCTGGTGATTCTATACACAGATGCAAGCATCCGAGTACCTTACGTCTTCTAATGCAGTCGTGCTTGTGCACTTACATATTGAAATACATATTTTTTATTCTAAATTATTTTCCTTATTATTTCTCATTTATATTACTTAGGGCATTATAACTACTTTTAACTTATATGTAAGGTAAATCTATAAATGTATACTATACAAATATATAGATATATTTAATCTATACTTATACACACACAAATTGTGTGTGTGTGTGTGTGTGTGTATGAATTTTGTCTCAAGATAAGAGAACATAAAATATTTGCTATAACAAGTGGACCATGAGTCTCACAGGGTTGAGAATCACTGATCTAAGAAGAACGATACTAAATTTCAGTGGAAAACCTGACAAACTTCTTTTTAAAACAGCATTTAATACCATTAAATGGTAGTGTGTAGGATTAGTTTGTTGGGTGTTTTTAAATGTATCTCATTATGATAGAGGCTGGGGTTATAGGTAGCTTCTCTTAGACCCTGACTATCTCTACAGGTTATCTACGCCATACTCAGAAATGGCCATTCCTCTCACCTTAACCTTTGGCAGACTATTACCAGGACCAATTTAAAGGTGTAACTGATTCTGTGAAATTGGAGGGGGAAAATGGATTAAATGGCATTAAGAACTTGGAAATACATGAAAGAGACATCTCTTTCATCTCTTACCAATTTTTCATTGACAACCTCTCCAAACAGGAGATAATAGTTTCTCCAAACAATAGTTTCAAATTTAGTTAGGCCTTGCTCAGGTTCAAGGTTTGAAAACGACTGTCATGAATGAATGTAAGGAAGAGAAGAATGAAAACAGAGGAAAAGAAAGGAAAAGGGAAAAAGAAAAAGAAGCTTGCTCGTGTTGGTAAGGCAAACATATGAAAAATGACAAAGACTATGCAAGAACATATAAAATCTATATGCCTATAAACTTAATTATTCAAAAAATGTCAGGCATAATAAATCCTTTGTAAAAGCATTGAATAATAGAACCAAGTAAGAGGGCAAAATTATGTACATAGTTATTCATATTTCCATAAGAGACCATGAAAGCAGAAAGCAATTCATGGCTCAGGAGGGTTACTGCTCTCTGAAATCTCCCCCTCATGGGGCCAAAACTTCATAAAACATCTCCAGATGAGCCATCTGATTAAAATAGCTTATGTTTGGGTTAAAAAAGCTTATATTAAGTACTGGGCAAAGAACTTTTACTACACAAACTATTGATAACCTATTCTCTATCATAAGATCTCAACTATACCAACCTGTTCACCCCAACTCCACAGGTAAAATATTATCTGTGTGGACAAAACACCACTTTCAAATAGTCAATCCTGTTTCCTTCAAAACTATTAACTGCTCAGATTCATATAAATTTCCCAGGCTAATATTCTAGGCAAACCATCAGGTACCAATTATTATTTTCATTCTTCTGTAGAGAAAGCTGTTCAGATAATATGAGTTTTGCAGGTTTTACTAATGTTTCCTTAGCCTTTACTTTGTGAGCAAAAAATCGGTTAGCGATTCAACTGCCTGAGCTCCACAGTAATGATATCTCTCAACACAAAACCACTACCAGTGTGAAAATTACGAGTGAACAAGAACAATGTGCTGATAGAACAGATTACTTGAAAAGGCCTATGTGTTGTTCCTCATCTTTTCGACTCTTCAGGATTAGAAACTGAATTTGGATGGCCCACACATATAAATTTGAATAAAGATACCCCCATACTCTCAGACACTATCAGTGTAGAGCAGTGTATAAATTTACTGACTGCTGATTAAGTAATAATTAATTATTAATTTATTAAGGACATAAAGACAAACAAAATTGTGCTGAAAAAGAGCATGTGCCAAGAAATTTAGCCAAAAATGAATTCACCACCCCAAAGTGCCTAAGATAAAGTATCATAAAAAATAAGTTAGAAATAATGAACACTTAAATCAACAAAACAAAGAGCTGATAATTTTAAACAGGAAAACAGGCTGGTATGTATGTGCATATGTGCGTGCCTGCGTGTTTGTAAGTGTGTGTGTGTTTAATTGTAAACAAATGCAGATGCATGAACGATTAACATCTGAAACCTGAAGATCTGAAAAAGAGCTAAAGATAGATCAGAATTCCTGAATAAATAAGATATGCGAAAAGGGCATGAAATATGAATGAGCAGCATGTCTTTCCAAGAAAAAAGCCAACAAAATCAGCTTCAGACGTGAACACGGAAGGACCAACTGTAAGAAAAAGAAGTGCCAAAGAAAAGTATGCTGTAAAACAGAAGAGAACATTTTAAATAGTTGCACATGTGAATGAATATTAAAAATATTTTAATCCTCCTAAGAAGTGTGTTCCTAATTAGACATTCCCTTTTCTGATTATGGATTTTATTGCAATGGCAGAATCAACTATGACTTGGCCCTTCCCACAATAGCAGCTGTTAGATTTAACTTAGCAGCTTCCTCTTTTATGCTCCCACTAAAACATGTGTATACTATATATGTATACTTAACATACTTCTTCTAGGGAAAGACCACAGAATTTCTCTATCTCAACTTAGTTTGTTGCTTGGGCAATTGATTATATATTTTCCTCTTTTAAAATAGAGAGAGGAAATCCTTTAGTCTGTTTCACAAATGTTTAGTTTTCTGGTCAACATTTTATTCACTGTAAAATACAGGTCAAGAATCCCCTTTCAAATGTCTTGGAATCTTTCTTAGCCAACAAAGTAACAGAGAATGTCGCCTACTTTCAATTGATCTATTCAGAAACGAGGAACAGTTGAAACTAAACAAGAAAAGACAAATCTAAAAAATCAGGTGAGGAGGATGGTGCAGGAAAAAGTCACACATTAAGGATTTTAAGAGTGGAAATAAATGTATTCACAATCACGTTAGCCAAACTACTCATCTATTTTAAACCTTCCATTCTTCCATGACGTGTATTTCTTTAAAATATAAAGTGGAATGTTAAGAAGGCAGCACCCTGGCAAGCATAAACCCTCTAGTAATTTTTTACAAGTTGCTTTCTGGAAAGGCCCACCCACCTAACTCCATCCCCTTTTTAAAAGTGTTCTGTCCCATAATTAAAGACTATAGCCGCAACTGTTCTCTACATTCGGAACTCAGCATATGGTTGCAAACCCTAAAAGGCTAATTTCAATAATAAATAGAACGGGTAGGAAAAGGCACACACTTGAAAAATTGTAAAAAGAAATCTTCAACTAATAGGTCTGACATAAGCAGGACCAATAAGACTTCTGCATATCTCTCAGGTTGTACCTCCTCCAAGGGTAAAAGATAAAGATTAGCTCTTAGACCTATCTGTAGTTAGCATCCTCATTAAATACCCCCAAAGGAAGGCAGTTAGTGTCACCTGTAAAGATTTAAAGAAACACCTTTCAAAAGTGAAGTCATCCAAGTGTGTGTGTGTGTGTGTGTGTGTGTGTGTGTATATATATACACACACACATATATATATTTATACATATACATATATAAACCCACTACAAAACCAAGCAAGCTCTTACCTAAAAGATACATAAAAGAAATGAAGACTTCACCAAAATAAAATCTTCTAAAAAAAACTGTCACCAAAGAACCCTTGGGGTTTTTCTAAACTACAAACAGAATTTGCCAATCATAGAGGGAAGAAAAAGCAACCATTACAATTAAAAAGACTTAAAGACATTCAAATATACAGAAAAGATATCAGATTTTTTTCTTTAAGTATTCACCGGTTAAAAATAACAGAGGGAGTCATAAAAATGTCAAAAAATTGATAAACGGCAGGTAGGCAAGTGTATATATCGATGTTGCAAGTAATTTTAAGGTTGAAGTTTATATTCTTTATTGATTACTGCCCCCAATAGAAGATGATAACTAAGGATAGTTTCATTGGTTTTTCTTCATTGTCTCAGAATTCTTAAATGCTAAATCAAAAAGTTTTTCAGCTAAAAGAAAAAATTTATAGAGACACAATTAACTTCAACATTATCATACATGTTCAAAAATATATTTAGACTTTGGTTTCCAAATATGAGCTGTACACTTGACCAACTCTAAAACTCCACAGATTTAGGAGCAATAATGACTAGAAATGACTTTAAAAAGAAAAGAATGACTATAAAATGACCATAAAATGTGACCCGCTACCCACTTCTGTGATGCTACATACAACTCCACTGACCGCTGTGAGGCTGAACGTAAGCTTGTAGGCAAAAATGTCAGAAATACAGAGCCCAGCGTGTATTGCACTAGCCTCCAGAGTTAGCAATACTATTGTTGAGACCTTGAAGGCCACATTTAAGATAAAGCATACCACACAGTTCCAAATTTTAAAATGAGACATGAAAGTGGGAGTGGAGAATATCATACTCAAAACAGGAATGCCCTCTCAGAGATCAGCAGTGAAAACTTCTGATTACAAATCAGCCTTTTATAAAGTACTCTGTCCCTAGAAATTAAGCTAAAGGCATGAAAAGACAGACTTCTGGGAACAATATTTCTGATCAATTTTCTCCTCGGAGGTACACCTATATCTACATATAATATACATGTAAGATTTTGCCAGTAATAAGACAGTCTATGTTCTGGTCTGTCATAGGATCTAAAATAAGACTAAATCTTAGCTATTTGTGTGCTATCTCTGATTTCCACTTTAATAAATGTGTTTGTTACCAAGAAACAGACTCTTAATTACAGAGAACAAACTGATGGTTACCCGAGGGGAGATGGTGGGGGGATGGGTGAAATAGGCGATGGGGATGAAGGAGTGCACTGGGCATGATGAGCACCAGATGATGTACGGAATTGTTGAATCACTATATTGTACACCTGAAACTAAACATAATTATGTATGTAACTAACTGGAAATAAAATAAAAACCTTACAAAATTAAAATTAAAAAACTGTGGTTGTTAAAACCACACAGGATTGGGGCACCTGGCCAGCTCAGTTGGTAGAGCATGTGACTCTTGATCTCGTGAGTTCAAGCCCCACGTTGGGTATAGAGATTACTTAATAAAATCCTTGGGGAGAAAAACAAAAACAAAAACAAAAATAAAAGTGCACAGGATTTTATGAAGACTAGAACATATGCAGGTGGGTGCTTAAGGAATTTTCTGCCCAATATGCCAGAAGCAGGATGCCATCTGCTTGTGCCATGAATCAACCTAACCCTCAGCAGTCTCCAAAGTTGACAGGAAAATCTGGTTGTTTAGTTAACATTGAAAACACACTCTAAATCCAAGATGAACTGTTATTTTCTGAAATGATCTTAGACACAGTTAAAAACTTGTTTTCTCCTTTAAAAGCAGCTGTCTACTTTTTTAAAAATTGAACTATGAAAACCACTGATTTCAAAAGTACTCTGAAGTAACTGAAAATTGAAACTAAAAAGTGACCTCCATACACCGACTTTTTAAATTTCCTCTCTGAATAAATGTATTAATAATGAAATAATTTACCTCTGTATCTTTTAAAACTATCAGAATCTTTTGGCCATATGGATCATAGTAGGTACCTATTGATATTAATTCCATGAGGATAGCTGTCATCTCATGAAAAACTTTACCTCAAAATTGCTATTTGGATAACATGCCTAGCTAGAATTTGTTGAAGCACATTAATTTGAAAATCCATAACATGGGGCGCCTAGGTAGCTCGGCTGGTTAAGTGTCTGTCGATTTCGGCTCAGGTCATGATCTCAGGACTCCTGAGATCAAGCTCTTCAGGCTATGTGCAGACAGCTAGGAGCCTGCTTGGGATTCTCTCTCTCCTCTCTTTGCCTCTCCGCACCCTCTGTCTTTCTCTCAAAATTAATAAATAACTTTAAAAAATCCATAACATGATCACAATGATACTAGCACACAGCTATTATTTTCACACTTTGCAATACTTAAATTGATCACAAGTACATGAGCCATTAAAAATGATTCCTCCTAAGTCCCCTGTTTCTAGCACCTTTAGGAAACAAGGTTTTATTTTAAGAAGTTGAAAATGACGAACTTGGCTTTGATGAGATCAGGGAATACTTATGGGAAACTGGATTTGTCAACAACTGCAACGGAGATGGGTAACGTGGGTTTGGTGTGAGCATGCATGTGTGCACACATACATAAAGAAGAGAAAACGGTTGTGAATGCAATTCCACTCTTACACTCACTTGTAACTAAGCCTTGAAAGTGCATCAGGCCAAGCATTAGGTTGGTTGATGTTTGTCATGGCTAAGATACTAGCAAGCAAAGCAAGAGACATGAATTCTCTCTGGGACTCAGCTTCTTCATTAGGAAGGTCTAGTTTAGTTTCTAAGGTCCCTTTCAGTTCTAAAAAATCAAACATTCATTGAATATCAATTATGAGGAACATAAAGATGAATATAACATAGTTCTGGCCCTAAGACTGATTTGATGAAAAACTTAATCACCGTGTGCACTACTCCTAAATAATTGTATACATATGCACGCACGCACACACACACACACACACAAACGAAATGTCTAAAGAACAAAAGCATGTGTTGTGAAAAAAACTTAAAACTTTGGTTTTGTGAAATGGAAAAATAACCAAAAATTGACCACATCATCACTCCACCAAAACAAATCATCTATTAACCACAGGACTGCCCAAGAACAAGCTTTCAATACCACACTCAATAACCAGCCATATATATTTTGTTCCCTTTAAAAAAGAAAAAAAAAAAATTCCCTCACTCATAGAGGAAAATGACATCAACAAATTTAATGACAGTTTATTTTCACGAAACTATTGAGAACAAGTATGGGGGATATGGTTAAAATACCACACACACCCACACCCACACACCATAATGTTTAACATATCAAGAAAACAGAAATAAACCCATACATTTATAAACAAATGATTCTGACATGGGTGCCAAGATAACTTAATATGGAAAGAATAATCTCTTCAAAAAATGGTGAATAACAGGATAGCCACATACAAAAGTATGAAGATGGACTTTATACATCACACCATACACAAAAGTTGGTTCAAAAGGTATCTTTATCTATTCTGGATACTAGCTCTTTATCAGTATATTGATATGATTTGAAAATATTTTTAGAAGCCAAAATTTCAACAAAAAAAGTTTACCAACTTTTAGAAGAAAACATAGGCATAATTCTGTGTGACATTGGATTAGACAAGAGCTTCTTTGATGTGACACAAAAATAGGAATAAACAGGACTTCATCAAAATTAAAAATATGTGTGCTTCAAGAGACATCATCAATAAAGTGAAAAGACAACCTGAGAATGGGGGAAAATATCTTCAAATCATATCTCTGATAAGGTCTAATATTCAGAATATATAAAAAAAATTCTTACAAATCAACAATTAAAAATTGGAAAAAGGTGTGAGTAGACATTTCTCCAAAGAAGTTATACAATGTTCTGCAAGCAGAGAGAAAAGCTAATTAATCACGAAGGAAATACAAATCAAAACCACAAAAAGATGCCACTTCAAACCCACTACAATGAGTAGAATTAAAAAGGTAGACAGTAACAATTTGTTGACAGAATATGGAAAAACCAGAATCTTCATTCATCAGTCAGAATGTAAAATTGTACATTTTGGCAAAATGCCAAAATTAAGCATAAAAGTTACCATATGACCCAGAGATTTCACTCCTAAGTATGTACCCAAGAAGACTGAAAACATGTCAACAACAAAATTGTTCATGAATGTTCAGATCAGCATTATTCGTAAGTCAAAAAGTGTAAACAACCTATATGTCCATCAACTGATAAATGTGATACATGCATATAATGAATATTATTCAGTCATAAAATGGAATGAAGTACTAATACTATATAACATGGATGAACCTTGAAAACATTATGTTGAGTAAAATAAGTCAACCACAAAAGTCCAAATATATGATTCCATATGTGTAGAATAGGCAACTCTATAAAGACAGAAAGTAAATTAGTGTTTACCAGAGAAGGGGAAGGGAAAATGGGCAGTGATTACTAATGCATTGGGGAGTTTTCTCTTTGGGGTAATGAATGTTCTGGAATTAGATGATAGTGATGGTTGCACAAGTTACTATGCAATACTAAATCCACTCAACTGTAGTACCTTTAAAATTTTTTTTAATGTTTATTTTTGACAGAGAGAGACAGAGACAGAGAGTGAGCGAGTGAGTACAAATGGGGGAGGGGGCAGAGACAGAGAGAGAGGGAGACACAGAATCCCAAGCAAGCTCCAGGCTCTGAGTTGTCAGCACAGAGCCCGACATGGGGCTTGAATTCATGAACTGTGAAATCATGACCTGAGCCAAAGTCAGAAGCTCAACCAATTGAGCCACCCAGGTGCCCCTTAACTGTACATTTTTAAAGGGTATGAGAATTTCACTCAACTTTTTAAATTATTTGAGAACAAAAAAGTAATGCCCTTGAGATCTTTGTGGATGAAGAGAAAGAAAAAAAGAAAAAATCTTAAAAAATAGACATTTGGGGCAATCCTCACCTGTGTGGAACAAAAAGGAAAAAAATGGCGAGAGAAGCAATCAGAGAGTGTGTGGAATTTATTATATCCAAAAGAACACACAGTCAGCAGTGTCAAATTCTTTGGGGAACTGATTCTGAATGATGAATATGCTTAAGACAATGAGTCTTACCCAGTTTAATGAAGAAGCCTGGTTACTACTCCAACTTCTTTCTCTATTTAGGGCCAATTCTGCACATTATCTTCTTCAAAATGTTCCATAAGTCAGGCTTTTCACTGTCTGACCTTTCCTTCATTAGATGGGATTAGTAAATGTTTACTCAATAAACATAATATAAATGGAATTCCTTTATTACCAACCTGATTCTGATCTCATTTCATGAATTTAGTTATTAAAAGAAAATCTATTCTCTTGACCAGCTTATAAGGTAATTATTTAATTACTTTATTGCTTTAAGTTATGTTTCATTTTTCCTCTGCAAAAGTCCTACTGTGGTTTTTAATACCACAGAACAATTTTCTCAGACAATGACTGGAAATGTACAAGTTCTAATCATTTTGACTTTTGCTTCGGACACACTCATCCAAAATGGTATTCTGTGGGGGATAAAGAAGTGTACTTGTGATTAGCACCAGGTATTGTTACAGAAGTGATGAATCACTATATGGGATACCTGAAACTAATACTACACTGTATTTTAACTGGAATTTAAATAAAAACTTTAAAAATGGTATTTTATGGAATATATGCATAAGGGCAAAAAAAAGGAAAGATTTTCTTATTTTTTAAATAATTGTCTAACAAGTGAAAGCAGTTTAGAAAAGAACTGGTGCATGGGTAAATCAGTTTGTTTGGAGCCACTGTCCTTGCATCACTTTGTTCTGTTGAATTTTACTTTCCAGGGCATCTGAAAACTACTAGGCTGTAAGGAGACTGTCTGGTCAGCCAAGACAAAGCTCTTGGCACTACTCTGAAATAAGATATGCCAGATCTACCCTTCTGTATTAGGTGACTGGCCTAGTTAGAGGATGTATATACATGACAGTCTGAGAGACAGCATCAATATAGTGTCATCGTCTCGCGAGTAATGTTTCCTGTAGTGATGATACATCTGCATGCTAAATAAAAAGATTAAAATATGAGTGATAAAGAATTCAAAAATAAAACCCAAGATATATAGTGTGATACCAATTTGCACAATTTAGTTTGAAACACCAAACAGCACAGGCTTAAACTTCCACTCTTTTAAAACTCTATTTTAGATTCCAAGAATTTTTTTTTTTTTTAATTTTTTAAATGTTTACTTATTTTTGAGAGAGAGGGTAGGGGCAGAGGGCAACGGAGACACAGAATCTGAAGCAGGCTCCAGGCTCTGTCAGCACAGAGCCGGA
Source organism: Acinonyx jubatus (assembly GCF_027475565.1). Lineage (NCBI taxonomy): Eukaryota > Metazoa > Chordata > Mammalia > Carnivora > Felidae > Acinonyx > Acinonyx jubatus. The sequence continues at coordinate 48,660,365 of NC_069395.1, forward strand.
CAGGGGGCTCGAATTCACGAACCACGAGATCATGACCTGAACAGAAGTCGGCTGCTCAACCAACTGAGCCACCCAGGTGCCCAAGAAACATTCTTGTTACAATACTTCTTAACACGTGCATGTTGTTACATGCTTTATGATCTCAGAAATACTAAAATGAAGTTGATACCTGTTAAAAGAAGCACCAACTAAATTTTAAGGGAGAAATCTATCCACATATTTAAACAAAGAACTTAAGGACTTGAATTATAAGGGGAGAAAACATGGAGGATCAAAGTAACAAGTGTTATTAATATTTTGAGAAAGCTACCATGATACTAATGATTCTTCTGTTAACTCTGTTATAATAAAAATCACTACCATTTATGGGGTGCTTACTATGTGCTACACGCAACATATAAATTGTTTCATTTAATACTTACAAATAATACCATTTTCCCCATTTTACAAATGAGGTAAATAAGACTTGGTAACTTTGTCCAAAGACAGACACAAAGGAGAAGACAGAGCAGGGTTTTGAATCCAAGTTGGTCTAACTCCAAAAACTATTCCTTCCGTATGCTATAGTATGCTACCTTCTGTTCTTCTGCAGCAAGGTTACAAACCCAAAAGCCAACAGAAGCCCTGCAATTAGAATAAAGTGTCTGCAGTGAGTTAAAAAAGAATGGAGAATAGGGAGTTTTCCAAACAAGCCTACACCTACCTATCTAACCTGGCCTCTTGATACACGCTGTGCAAGCATAACAAAGCAGCCAAATAAAGTATGTCCACTGGCCACTAACCTGCGGGACCCATGTTAAAAAAAAAAAAAAAAAGTCACCATCTGGAAATCAGCAGAAGATAAAAAACAATCCTAGTAAGAAAGTATTTTGAAAAAATTAGTGATTTTCATATTAGATGTATAGGACTAAAACTAGCCATCATTGAACATGTAAATAAAACATTGACTTCTTTTGCGAAGTCCTTTACTTTTGAACCTTATAGCAATAATGAACTTTGTAGCAAAGCAGTATTTAATATTGGCAGTCCCCTTTCATATATATAGCATTTCCAAAGATGTATTTGAAGGCTGAAGTATACAAATCTAAAAACAGACATATATGGTATAATGGTGGTTATGTTCCCAGAATACTAAAAGACATAATCAAATCCCTAATTAAGGCTTTGAGGGCACTACCTATTATCTGAACACCACTCTTATCCCAAACCAGCAACTCAGGGAGCAGCAGATAACCCTCATAGGCACCTCAACCTTCTGTTCCCCTATTTCTCTCTCCCACAGGCCCATAGCCTTCCACTGAGCAAGCCTCACCCCCCACAAGAACAAAAACTGGGTGGTAAAATGGCAGAGGGGTAACAGAAAGGGAAAGGCAGGACAAGGGAGAATCCCAAACAGATGGGCACCACCAGAAGCAAACAAACTCTAAACGATGGCTGTGTGGTGATTTAGAGAAGCTCCTGGCAATCTAGGATAGCTGGGAGGTTCCCTCCATGAGGCAGGACGCAGTAAAAATATTTAGACCACTGTCAGCCCGAATACCTAAGCTGAAAAACACTGTCAATGATCTGGGGCAAGAAATGCCACAATGCAATAGTTCAAAATTACCAAGACTCAGGAAACAGAATATGGAAAATTCAATCCTATGTGCAGGAGTTCAGGAAGTCAGTATAATGTTCAAAAACAGGATTTTTATGAAACTCAAGACCCACCATAAATGTACTTTCATTTTAAATACACAAAGGAGGCTACCCATATATAATACCCACATTATATAAACAGTAGGTATTAATGAATAGATATTTAGACTAAATAGAATTGCCGATTTATGGATGAAATACTACACTGGTCTAGGCATTCCTAAAATGACACTGCCTAGTATCTTGCATATAATCACATTTTTAAGCTGTTCTCACATTACACTGTACTATTATCCATCTATATGTCACTGTACCAGGTTTTTAACACTGACCCTTATTGTTTTTTTTAATAGTATTTATCAGAAAGTCTAATAATGTAAGATGCTTTTGGCTCATTTTCTCATCTCTACCCACTCTGCTAAATGCTACCCATGCAAAAATCCATCACTCACTCTTCTATACAAAATTGTTGAGCAGCTCTAAAGAAGTCTAATACTTAGCTGACACTACTAATTTAGTCACTCTAATTTCATGTATATTTCTTTCAAATAAAGTATGGGGGCCCCTAGGTGGCTCAGTTGGTTAGACGTCCGACTTGGGCTCAGGTCACAATCACAATCTCACAGTCTGTGAGTTTGAGCCCTGCACTGGGCTAATAGCTCAGAGCCTGGAGCCTGCTCCGGATTCTGTGTCTCCCTCTCTCTGCCTCTCCCCCACTCACACTCTGTCTCTCTCTGTCTCTCTGTCTCGAAAATAAACAAACATTAAAAAATATATTTTAAAAAAGTATGTATTTGAGCACAGCTGACATTATGACAAGAAAAATAAAAAACCATACATCTCCCCTAATCCCACCCACAACGGAACTCCTATAACCTCCAAAATTTCTAACACTCATATCATATTCTATATTTATTACTTACAAAAAAATCCACTAAACTAACACATTACTCGTATGCATTCTAGAATTGATATAATGAGAATAGGGAAGAGGGTAGAAATCACAATTATTGCTTACCTAGAGATGAGTGATTTTTATAATGTACAAGATGAAAATTAAAGGTAAATGAGGGAAAATTCTGAAAACAAACCATAACTTAAATCACTATTGTTCCTAAATCAATAGCTTGATTTCTTTGCATTTATGTATGTGCTTTCAGCAGCAAATAGTGAATGATTTGGTGGCTCCATTTCAGCATTTAATCTGCCTCAAATTTAAACTTCTAGTTAAAAATTGGGGGGCTGCAAGTTTCTGTCACAAGGTAGTAATTACGAGCTCCCAGCTGTGAAGTAAATATTACCTGAACAGAACTTCTTAAAATACTCTTTATAATTAAATACCTAGTAATCGTTAAACAAGGCAAGAAATACAAGGTTTATGGGGAGAAAAACAATCAAACACTCTTTTACAACAGGTTTCTGGAAACTATGAACTCAACTGGCAGATTACTAATTACCGGAAAGGAAAAGGGATGTTGGTTCCAAGAATCTCTGAAAACAATTTAGATACAGATGTAACAGGACCTAACTAAATTGCTCCTTGCACAGAAGAGAGGTACAACATTCTTGACAAAGTCCTGTAGGTTACACCCACAGTCTGTTGAAAGATAGTCATCAATGGTAAAGTCATTCATGGGGGCTTGAAGCAGAACTGAGAGAGGAAGTCCAACATATTCAGCATTTTCTCTAAAGAGAAAGAAAAAAAACAGGCTGGCAACATGCCAGCAAGCCAGCAAGCTCTGTCTCCTGTGTTCAAGAGATGTAGGAGGCTGCTTGAGAACCGACTAAAAAAATCCCCTGGGAGACAGTAACAGATTTTTTTAAAAAGTAGAATGTAAATTACAACAATAGGATGTCATCACCACACTTGCAATCATTTTTTTTTTCCTCTGGTTTATCACGTGCTGAATGAGCTATAGTCTTTAATGGGGGGGTGGGGGGGGAACTTCCTCAAAATGTCTCAAATTTTAAAAATAAAGGGTAAGTTTATTAGAAGAAATATATATAAATTATAATTAAGAAATTTGTTGAAAGACAAAGCACATAACCCGATGACCATGACTCAGAACTGTGTAGTTCACATCAGAACAGTATGCCTGCCTTGAAATACGCTAAAGACCTCTGGGCCAGTGAAGAATATAGAATCGGGAACCTGTTTCCTGGTACTATATCAAGTTTATCTGTCTGAATCCTTGTTTATAGTTTATAGAACTGGATTTTAGTGTAGAAAATGGAATCAATGACAGAACCAAACTGAATGACTATTTCTGTTAACAATATAATCAATCACCTCAGCTCAAAATCTGAAGTTCCTGGGTGCGTTGGGGGGCTCAGTCGGTTAAGCACTGACTTCAGCTCGGGTCATGATCTCCCGATTTGTGGATTCGAGCCTTGCATTCAGCTCTGTGCTGACATCTCGGAGCCTGGAGCCTGCTTCAGGTTCTGTGCGTGTCTCTATCTCTGCCCCTCCCGTGCTTGTGTGCGTGCTCTCAAAAATAAACAGACTTAAAAAAAAAAAAAAACCAAAGTTCCTTTTCCTTTCTTTTATGCCTTAGAATTATTCAAAACTAATAAGAAGTCTCTCAAAATGTTTACCTAATTAGCACAGCCTCAGGGCACCTGGCTGGTTCAGTCAGAGGAACATGAGACCCTTGATCTCAGGGTCGTGAGTTCAAGCCCTACGCTGGGTAGAGATCACTTAAACAAATATTTAAAAATAATAATAATAATTAGCATAGCCTCAAAAAATTTCCCTCAAATGCTGATCAGTTTTGTGGTAGGTTTAATTTGTATCCACAAATTCTTTGATACACCTCCTTCCAGGAAGTGGAACTGGATTCTCTCCCCTTTGAATGTGGGCTGGACTTAGTGAGTTGCTTCTACTGAACAGACTATAGAAAGAGAAAATAAAAACTTTGCAGTATTGAAACCTGGCATATATCACCTTACCAAGTGATCAAAGTTAACATCACCAGTAATAAGTCATGTTCTATGTACCCCTTGATATGACAAAATCAGAAAGGCTCATCACACATTTGTGGTACTCTTCCCTAAAATGCATAAGCCCAGTCTAATCATAAGAAGACATCAACCCAATCCGGGGCACCTGGGTGGCTCAGTCAATTGAGCAGCTGACTTCAACTCAGGTCATGATCTTACGATTCATGGGTTCAAGCCCTGCATCAGGCTCTGTGCTAACAGCTCAAAGCCTGGAGCCTGCTTCAGATTCTGTGTCTCCCTCTCTCTCTCTGTCCCTCCCCTGCTCATGCTCTGTCTCTCTCTCTCTCCCTCTCTCTCTCTCTCTCTCTCTCTCTCAAAAAAAATAAACATTAAAACAACAAATTAAAAAAAAAAAAAAGAAGACACCAACCCAACCCAAACTGACAGATATTCTACAAAATATCTAACTGGTACTCTTCAGAAGTATCAAGGTCATAAAAATAGAAGGAAAGCCTAAGAAAGCATCACAGATTAGGAGAGACCAAGGAGACATGACAATGAAATGCAACATAGTTTCCTGGGTTGGATCTTGGACAAGAAAAGGGGTATTAATGGAAAAACTGGTGAAATCTGAATAAAGCCTGCAGTTAATAGTATTGTATTGATGTTAATTTCTTCATTTTGATCTACAGTTATGTAAGATGTTAACATTAGGGGAAGCTAGGAAAAAGAAATATGGGAACTCAGTGTACTATTTTTACAACTCTTATGTAAATCTATAATTATTTCAATATAAGGGTTATTTTTTTTCAACACTTAACCATATCTTCCCTTACTTGTAGAGAGTTGCCACTCTAGCTCATAGGCCCGATCACTATGATTTTCCAGATTCCCATGTCTTTAGGATCTGCCCTTTCCAATTTATCTGACATATACAGACGGATCAATCTTAACAATTTCTATCATCTCCCTACTCAAAACCATAGACTTTCCTACTCAAAACTGTAAAAGATTCCTCAGTGCCTCAGTATTACTTATCACTAAGCTTATCACTAAGGGACATGTACAAATCAGCCACACCCTGCTTACCTAAACTTACATCTCTACTAGAGACATTTATTCTTTATCTTTAACCATATACCAATGGCATTTAAATTTTTTTTTAATTTGGCAATAATACTGGGCAATCTGGGCAATAATGAGAGATTTAAAAGAAAGAAGTATGGATTTTGCTTTTAGAAGATTTCTTTAGAATAAGATAATCTTCTTAAGTACATGATAGTTATACATTTTCTATTTTTATCTTATTTCCCCTCACTTTACTGAACTATTTTAGTAATTTTAATAGGTTTCTTTCAACAGACTTTTTTGATTTTCCAAATATTTAATCATATCTTCTATAATAAAACACAATTTTATATTCCCAACATTTATAGATCTACTTCTGACAATGGTTAAGAGTTCTGTTTTTACGTGAAAGTACTAATTCTTAATGATTACAAATAATATTATAAAATGGCACAGTAAACACACAGCTGACCTAGAAAGGAGCAAGTGATAATAGAAACCTGAATCTAAGGTTTCATCACACCCTAAGAAGCCTCCCTGGAAATTTTACTCTTCCCTTTGCCAAGAAATTGTTTCAGTCCATTTTAACGGACGAATATTTTCTAACTACCTAACTTTAAAAATATTTTAACTGGGGGCGACTGGGTGGCTGAATCAGTTAAGCATCTGATTCTTGATCTCAGCTCAGGTCTTGATCTCAGAGCCATGGGTCCATGCCCCACATTTGGCTCCATGCTGGCCATGAAGCATACTTAAAAATACGTATATTTTTTAACTAAATCCAGCAAGTTATTTCATGGGTATTGACGAATGGATTCTAAATTTTATTTAGAAAGGCAAAAGAACCAGAACAGTCAACACAATACTGAAGGAGAAGAACAAAATTGGAGGACCGATGCTGCCTGATCTTGCCTTCAAGATTCACTATCATCTACAATAATCACGATAGTGTGGTACTGGAAAAACAGGTCAATAGAATAGAATAGAGAGCCCAGAAATAGACCCATATAAATATAATCAACTGATCTTTGACAAAGGAGCAAAGGCAGTGTAATGGAGAAAAGACAGTCTCTCCAAAAAAAGATGTAAGAACAAGTGGACATCCACAAGCAAAAATGAAATCTAGACATAGACCTTACATCCTTCACAAAAATTAACTCAAAACAGATCACAGACCTAAATGTAAAACACGAAACTATAAAACTCCTAGGAGATAACATAGGAGAAAATATAGATGACCTTGGATATGGTGATGCCTATTTAGGTACAATATCAAATACATAAACTATGAAAGAAATAACTGATAAACTATATTTCATTAAAATTTTAAACTTCTGCTTTGTGAAAGACAATTATCAAGAGAATTAGAAGACAAGGGGTGCCAGGTGGCTCAGTCAGCTGAGCCTCCGACTCTTGATTTTGGTTCAGGTCATGATCTCACGGTTTGTGGAATCAAGCCCCACATTGGGCTCTATACTGACGGCATGGAGCCTACTCGGGTTTCTCTCTCCCTCTCTCTCTGCCCCTCACCTGCTCACACTTTTTCACTCTCTCTCAAAAGAAATAAAAATAAACTTAAAAAAAAAAAAAAGAATTAGAAGAGAGGCCACAGCCTACGAGAAAATACTTGTAAAAGAAACCTCTGATAAGGGACTGTTATCTGAAATACACAAAGAACTCCTTAAAAGTCAACAATAAGAAAACCTGAAAAACAGGAGGGGACGAAGCCCTTAAAAGACATCTCACCAAAGAAGGTATATAGATGGCAAATAATCATGTGAAAAGATCCCCCACATCATACACTGTCAGGAAAATGCAAATTAAAACAAGGAGTTACCACTACACACCTACTAGAATGGCCAAAATCTGGAACTCCCAACAACCCCAAATGCTAGTGAGGATGTGAAGCAAAAGGAACTCTCCTCATACATTGGTGGTAAGAACGCAAAATGGTACAGCCACTTTGGAAGAGCTTGGTGCTTTCAAACAAAACTAAACATACTCTGACCATAAGCAAGCAATTGGACTCCTTGCTATTTACCCAAAAGAGCTGAAAAGTTATGTTCACCCAAAAACCTTCCAGGGGATGTTTAAGCAGCTTAATTCCTAATTGCCAAAACTTGGGAGTATCCACAATGTCCTTCTGTAGGTGAATAGATATACTGTGGTGCATTCAGACAACAGAATGTTATTCAGCACTAAAAAGAAATGAACCATCAACCCACGAAAAGACATGAAATAAACTTAAATGCATATTACTAAGTGAAAGAAGCCAATCTGAAAAGGCTATGTACTATATAATTCCAACTATATAATATTCTGGAAAAGGCAAAATTATGGAGACAAAAATCAGTGGTTGTAGTGGGGGAGAGGGATGAATAGGCAGATCACAGAATTTTTAGGGCAGTGAAAATGCTCCGTATGATATTAAAATAAAGGATTTAGGTCACTGTATACTTCTCCAAACCCGTAGAATGTACACCACCAAGAGTGAACCCTAAGGCAGACTGTACACTTAGAGCAATTATGATATGTCAATGTAGATTCATCCTTGGTAAAAATGTACCATTCTGGCTGAGTGACGGTGATGATGGGGGAGGCTATGCATGTGTGGGGGCAGGTGGTGTATGAGAAATCTCTGCACACCCCTGTTAATTTTTGGTCAACTTAAAACCGCTCTTAAAAAAATACTTCGGGCACCTGCATGGCTCAGCCAGTTGAGCCTCCAACTCTTGATTTCGGCTCAGGTCATGATCTCGCAGTTCATGGATCAAGCCCCACATAGGGCTCTGCACTGACAGCATAGAATCTGCTTGGGATTCTCTCTCCTTCTGTCTACCCCTCCCCCACTCACACTCGCTCTTGCTCTCTCTCTCGTTCAAAATAAATAAACATTTAAAAAAATCCTTTTAAAATTCTTTTAAGTTTATTTAGAGAGACACACAGAGAGACAGCAGGGGAGGGACAGAGAGAGAGAGGGAGAGAATCCCAAGCAAACTCCACACTGTTAGTACTAAATCCAATGTGGGTCTCAAACTCACAAACTGCAAGATCATGACCTGAGCCAAAATCAAGAGTTGGACGCTTAACCGAATGAACCACCCAGGCGCCCCTTAAAAAAAATTCTTAATGGGCCACCTGGGTGGCTCAGTTAGTTAAGTGCCCAACTCTTGACTTCAGCTCAGGTCATGATCTCATAGTTCAAGCCCCAGGTAGGGCTCTGTGCTGACCACAGGAAGCCTCTTGGGATTCTCTGTCTCCCTCTCTCTCCACCCCTGCCCCAGGCTCACAGGTGTGTTCTTTCTCTTTCTCTCTCCCTCTCTCTCAAAAATAAATATTTTAAAAAATAAATAAGGAAACTAAAAAATTTCTTTAAAAAATCTAATTATATTTATACATACACACACACACACACACACACACACACACACACCTGATTCTTTATAACGATTTCGATTTCTTACTTTGCTTCCCTTTCTCTCATTTCATTTGACCTTATGAGCCAGTTAAACCCAAGTATTCATGTTGCCTTTGCAAAAGACAAATACCTCTTCTTACATCTTATCCTTTGTCTCAGTGCTACAGATGAGGGAACTGGCACCGATGGGAGTCAAGCAAACTGGGGTATGGGCAAGACTCTGCTTAGAACCACAAAAACTTCTCCCAAGTCTTAGATTCTTCATCTCTAAAATGAAGTTTATGGAGTAAATGACCTCCCAATTCCTCTTAGTTCTGACTTTTTACAGTCCTCAGTAACAGATACAATTAAATGTGAAGGGATTCTGGGAAAATGGTAATGAAGGCTGCATAGTTTTCGATTTCCCTAAATTTACCCATAAAAACAGAACTAGGATACCTAAGCCAATGATTTAGGAATGATATTTATAACAAGACTAGATATTCCTATGAACCCCAAAATATAAGAAAACAAGGAAATGACACAATAGCTATGAGATGTGTATAATCAAAAGTTCTGTCAACACACTGACCTTAAAGTATAATGGCACATATTTTCATGAATATCTAAGAACCCAGGGAATACTGTTTGCCTGAGCCCTTCCTGAAAACATACTAAAAAATGGCACTATCAAGTAAAAATCTCTGCAATGATGGGAATGTTCTCTTTCTATGCTATACTCCCCAATATAATAATCACTAGCCACGTGTAATTATTAAGCACTTGCAATGTTGGCCAGTATACCAAGGAACTAAATTTTTATCTTATTTTCATTAGTTTAAATAGCTATGTGGTCAGTTTTTGATGGTACAGCTATAGAAAGAGGGTTAGATAACTAAAAGAACTGGCATGCCATAAGGATAGGCAAAGTATTCTAGATAATAAATGAAGGAGGTAGGAGAGAATCAAAATGAATGAGTAAATGAATGAATGATTATGGATCTACCAATGACTGATAACATTCCCCAAAGAGACACAATCATACACTATGTGCCTCCTTATTAAAGCACATAATAACTTAAGAAGTGGTTTTATAACATTCTCCAAAGAAGATATACAAATGGCCAATAAGGGCATGTAAAGATGCTCAATATCATTAGTCATTTGAGAAATGCAAATTAAAACAATATCCTATCATATCTCACCCACTAGGATAGCTATAACCAAAAAATCACACATTAACAAGTGTTGCTGATGGATATGGAAAAGTTGGAAACTTAATACGTTACTGATAGGAATGTAAAATGGTACAGCCATTCTGGAAAACGGTTTGGCAGATTTTTAAAAAGTTAATTATGGAATAGTAACATTACCAGCAATTCCACTCCTAGATACCTAAAGAATTGAAAACATATGTCTACACAAAAACTTGTATATAAAAGATCATAACAGCATTATTCTTTTGTTTTCTTTTTTTCCAGTTTTATTGTGATACAATTGGCATATAGTACAGTATTAGCCCAGGTGTACAATACAATGACTTGATAAATGTGTATATTGCTAAAGGATTACCATAATAAGTTTAGTTAACATCAGTAACCTCGTATAGTTACAATTTTTCTTCTTGTGATGAGACCTTTCAAGATCTACTCTCTTAGCAACTTCCAAATATACAACACGATTATTGTTAACCACAGTCACCATGCTGCACATGACATTCCAGAACTTATTTATCTTATAAGTTAAAGTTTTTACAGTTGACCACCTACACCCACTCCCACCCCCAATCTCCCCAAACCTGCCCGTGGCAACCTGTTCCCTATCTTCAGTTTATTTTTCATTCCATATAAAATGTGAGATCATACAATATTTGTCTTTCTCTACTGGCTTTGTTTCACTTAGCATAATGCCCTCAAGGTCCATTCATGTGGTCACAAATATCAGGATTAAGTTCTTTTTTATTGCTGAATAATAATTCCACAGTATGTATACTATATATACACACATATCACATTAGATTGTTTCCACATCTTGGCTATTCTAAATAATGCTGCAATGAATATGGGGATGCAGATATTTTTTCGAGATAGTGACTTCGTTTCTTTTGGGTATATTCCCAGAAGTGGGATTGCTGGATCATATGGTGGTTCTATTTTTAATTTTTTGAGGAAACTCCATAATGTTCTCTATACTGGCTGCACCTATTTACCTGCCCACCAACATTGTACAAGGATTCTCTTTTCTCCACATCCAACACCCATTATCTCTTTTGTCTTTTTGATGTAGCCATTTAACAAGTTAATGAGGCAATGAGGTAATACCTCATTGTGGTGTTGGTTTGCATTTCCCTAATGATTAGTGATGGTATAACCTCAAGTGAGATTAAAAGGAGCTCATTATAAACAAGGCACTCCTGATACTCAGGAAACTGCAAGGGTCCTAGGAGCTCTGTGCCAGGAACTGGGGACACTGCTTCATGTATAAAACAGATAATGTACAAATGGCCTTTCATTCAGCCCCCATAATCCTAAAATCAGGCAAACAAAAAACACTAACATACAACTCCCAAAAAGCACCATCACAATCTAGGCACAGCTTTACATATAAACTTCACATAGTTTGAACCTTGGATAGAATAACACATGTTTAAAAAAAAGAAAAAAAAATCAGAAAGCTACAGGTCTTTATAAATGTTGAGCTCATTCAAAACGGTGTTTATGGGGCGCCTGGGTGTCTCAGTCACCTAAGCATCCAATTCTTGATTTCAGCTCAGGTTAGGATTTTGTGGTTCATGGGTTCAAGCCCTGCACTGGACTCTGTGCTGACAGTGCTGAGCCTGCTTTGGATTCTTTCTGTCCCTCTCTCTCTCTCTCTGCCCCTCCCCTGCTTGCTCACTTGCTCACTCTCTCTCCCCCCCTCTTGTCAAAATAAATAAATAAACTTTAAAAAACAAACAAAACCTGTTCATTGCACTACTATAGTAAGAACACTGGAACTGTATTCAGGAGACGTGGATTACTGTACTGGCTTTTCTTACAGGAGGTTTGGTCAAACTTTTTATCTCCTCTGGACCTGAATTTCCTTCTTTGAAATATAAAAATTGAACTGTAATGAGGACCCTGAAAACTTTACACTTTTATGCTTACTTCCTCATGTGTTATAGCAAGAATCCTCAACCTATAGAGATCGACACTTAAATGTTGAAACTCTATCTTTAAGCCAACAGTACCTGCCAGATCCACTGATTACAAAAATTTCCAATGAGAGAGGTATTTCTCCTTCCCTACTCACAGATTTTTACAAACCTTACTTCTCTTTCTACTCCCCTACTCCCAAAAGTTCAGGTAAATGTATCTATGAATTGAGAAATCCTAAACTATAGTTTAAAACAATGAGGAGGAGGAGGATATAATATTGAATTGCACACAACAAGTTTTAAACGTATTCACAGTCAAGTTTTAAGAGTATTCAATGTTTTGGGGACCCTGGGTGACTCAGTTGGTTGAGCAGCTGGCTCTTGGTTTTGGCTCAGGTCATGATCTCACAGTTCGTGTGTTTGAGCCCAAACGTCTCGCTCCACACTGACAGAGTGAAGCTTGCTTAGAATTCTCTCTCTTCTCTGCCCCTTCCCTGCTCATTGCTCACTCACACACTCACTCTCTCTCTCTCTCTCTCTCTCTCTCTCTCTCAAAATAAATAAATAAACTTAAAAAAAAAATGTTTAGGGGCACCTGGGTGGCTCTGTCAGTTAAGCATCAGATTTCAGCTCAGGTCATGATCTCGCGGTCCGTCGGTTCGAGTACCGGGTCAGGCTCTATGCTGACAGCCGGGGCCTGGAGCCTGCTTCAGATTCTATGTCTCCCTCTCTCTCTGCCCCTTCCCCACTCATTCATATTCTCTCTCTCTCTCTCTCAAAAATAAATAAATTTAAAAAAAAATGTTTAGAAGTGTTCAATGTTTCTATACCACAATGTTTGAATTTAATCAATTCCACAATTACCACAATATTTGAGTGTATAATATATAACAGCAGGTAATATTTTATCCTTTATGGAGAAGACACCAGTGGATTCTTATTTTGGCTTAAAAAACACAAAACAGTTAAGTCCAGTATGCTGTAATTTTTTTTTTTGTCATTTCTTAATGTAAGCAGACAACAAAACAAGCTTTTAATTCTTAAAAAATCTTTTAAAATCTATAGAAGAGGAAAAGTTTGAGGAGCAAGCTCATATAAAAAGCTGATAAGGAGTTAATTTATAATTCTAACTAAAATGGGACAATACTAAATTATTGTCCTAAAATAGGACAATACTTTTACAAATGGGAAAATTACAAGTTGAGCCATCTAAAGCAGAAACCAACACAAAAGATTAACTCACAATGCTTATACATTTGGCATTGTGGTAGTTTCCAAATCCAGTCCAGCAACAGCCATTCCTAGTCTGTTTCCATTAGCTAATGGGGGAGGATAACCAATGGTCAGACAAGAGATAATTACATAACAGAGTGATCTTACTTGCATGCTAAATGTAATTTATTCTAAGTGCAACAGAAAATCATTCAGACTGCACTGTTTGATCAAATCTGCCTTTCATTTAGGAAGGTGGTGGAAGGAAAGGTGATGGGAAAGTATCTGAGTCAAACACAGTTTTCATTCCAGACAAAGAAAGAAAAGCATCCTTTTTAAAGTAACTATTACGGGGCGCCTGGGTGGTGCAGTCGGTTAAGCGTCCGACTTCAGCCAGGTCACGATCTCGCGGTCCGGGAGTTCGAGCCCCGCGTCAGGCTCTGGGCTGATGGCTCAGAGCCTGGAGCCTGTTTCTGATTCTGTGTCTTCCTCTCTCTCTGCCCCTCCCCCGTTCATGCTCTGTCTCTCTCTGTCCCAAATAAATAAATAAATAAACGTTGAAAAAAAAATTTATAAATAAATAAATAAAGTAACTATTACAAGGGAGCCTGGGGGGTTCAGTCAGTTAAGCATCTGACTCTAGATTTCAGCTCAGGTCATGATCTCATGGTTTGTGAGTTTGAGCCCCATGTTGGGTTCTGCATGGACCTCACAGAGCCTGCTTGGGATTCTCTCTCTTTCCCTCTCTCTCTGCCCTCCTCTGATTGCTTTCTCTCTCTCAAAATAAATAAACTTAAAAAAATAAAATAAAGTGACTATTACATTGTTCTGATGTGGTTCACAGACAGAACATGGAATCTCTAACTGCATACACAAAAAGTTTGGCAAAAGGTAAATTAATGACTGCAGTAAAGTATGAGAAAAGCCAAAGACCACAAACACCATAAAGCAAACAGATAATTAAGAGATGATGAGCAAAAGGAGAGGCTGCCATGGTTGAAGAGGCAGTGACAGGAACAGAGAGGTGAAGGAAAAAAATGAGTTAAAACCATAACAATTTTAGAATTTCTTATATTGACAATGTGTATAACAACCAGGCACCAAAAAAAAAAAAAAAAAACCAATGTTACAGCACATGTTTTACTTAACTGGATTTTGGCAAGTTCTTTAAGAGGTTAAAACTCCTACAAGTACCTAGTATGTTCCCTTATATATACCAAACACTTAAAAAATATCTAAGAACATAAACTCTTCCTATCTTATTATCATAAGAAACCTCTGAAAGGCTCCTTATGTACCCAGCACGTTAAATTAATGAATAGTTTAGAGATGGCTTAGGTCTTAGAATAATCCAGCTCAACAAGGACATTTTTTACACTGGTTTAGATTATTCACATGGCATAATCCTCCTTAATAAAATACTTTTAATCATCTATACTTGAAAGAAGGAAGGAAGGGAAGGCAAAAAAAAAAAAGAGGATGGGGGTAGAAAGAGAGAGTGGAAGAACCTGTCACAGTAGTTGAGGATTGCTTTTTCTTTTTTTCCAGATCAGAGAAAGAGAAGGTAGGTGGAAAATTACAGTAAAAGAAAATGAAATTTTCCGAATTACAAAGGCAATCTCCAAGATTACCTAAATAAACCCATGTATTTACATGGTGATATTCATGTAAGCTTTAGGTGGCCAGGAACAACTAACTCTCCATATTTCTAAACTCTACACTAGTTAACAGTAAACAATGAAACAGAGGAACCACATTAAGCCTCTGGATTATGCGTTTAATAACATTATTGTGTTAAAAATCACCACTTAAGAGAAAGTAACTAAATGGCTTTCCTTCAGACAATTTAGGGTGTATATAGGAAATGTGTCCTTGAAGGGTCAAAATTAAAAGTCAAAGCAGTTTACTCAGGCTTACCTTTTTCTGCCACTTCTTTTCTCTAATCCCTCACTCTAGGTTTTATACCACTTTTTAAAAAATGAGTTAAGAAAAAAAAAGGGGGGGGGTGCTTGGGTGGCTCAGTTGGTTAAGCATCTGGTTAAACATCCAACTCTTGATTTTGGCCCAGGTTTGTGGGATCGAGCCCCACATTGGGCTGTATACTAACAAAACAGAGACTGCTTGGGATTCTCTCTCTCCCTCTTTCCCTGCCTCTTGCCTGCTCATGCTCTGTCTCTCAACATAAACTTTAAAACTTTAAAAAAATGAGTAAAAAAAAAGAACACTAGAAAAATCAGTTCCTTCAGTGTAGATGATTATCAAAAACAAACAACTTATCATTTTGTGATAAGGCTGAAAAATGAAATCCATATTACTTCAGGAGTAAAGTCACTCAGTAAGGTGAGCTCTCTGGTACACAGGCATACAAACTAGTTCTATTACTGCATCTCAGGCCACCAGAGAAAGAACGTATTGCCTTGTATAATCTCATTTATTTGTTAAGAGTCTGTGTGTTCATATATATTTTAATGGTTTGTTCATATGTATTTACCCATTTTACTGCTCATATAAACTAAGGTAAGGAGAGTCAAATGGAAGGTAAAAATGAAGACAATTAAAATATCTAATCCTAATATAAAAGTCAAAATAAAATAATTTGAATTATTTGCCATAAATACCTACTTTTGCATAACCAATCTAAAGGAAGATTACGGCTGTAATTTGCAACTTTATAAATAATCCAAGTTGCATGAAATTGATGAACCAATCTTAAACCAGTTGGAAACAGCCAAAGGCTACTGCTACAAGGAAGCATTTTATGCTATTAAATAACTTTGGCATTCTTACCAAGCCTTTATATAGACATCTCTACCCACAGATTAGCCTGACAGACACCATGCTGAGACTAGGTTGATGTGGGAAAGGTTACTGCCATCCATCACTGTGAAAATTAATAGCTTTATAATAGCTGAAGAAATAAAGGTATGGCACAGCAACCTTGTAGCAAGTATAATTTGCTACCAAAAAAGCGTAGGCAAAATCCATTCATAACATTCCCTTCCCATGGCCACCTACAAGTTAATTCATTATTCAAATGCCAAAGGCAGCAGCAGGCACACATACTCAGCCAATAAGTCACCATTATAAAAACTGCATAAACATTTCCAGCTCAATCATCTAAGAATAATAGAATGAGACAGAAACATGTTTCCCAGGCATCTTGGCTATAAAACTTGCAACAGCTTTGAAAACAACATGATTACAGGCAAAAATGGGCCTACCTAATATTTTTTGAGTGTCTCATAGAATAATTTATATATGCCAAGTTTTCTCTCATTTTCTTTTTGAACATCAGAAAACAAAGAATGCAATCTGAGTAGAACTGGTAAGCATTAAAAAGCTAAATAAAGCTTGCAGGGCTACACCTACGTCAATTTGCAAAGGATAATTTCAGAACCCCATGAGGACTCCAGGACTCGAGTGTGAGGAGTAAAATTAAGTCTTCTCTATAGTGAAAAATCAAAGTATAATTTGTCTTATTTCCCAGAAGTATCTTTTTTTTTTTTAAATTTTTTTTTAGCATTTATTTATTTTTGAGACAGGGAGAGACAGCATGAACGGGGCAGGGTCAGAAAGAGAGGGAGACACAGAATCTGAAACAGGCTCCAGGCTCTGAGCTGTCAGCACAGAGCCTGACGTGGGGCTCGAACTCACGGACCGCGAGATCATGACCTGAGCCGAAGTCAGATGCTTAACTGACTGAGCCACCCAGGCACCCCCAGAAGTATCTTTTAAAGTCCTCTCAGTATAAGTCCATGCAACTGTCCATGTTCTTTCCAATAAGAAATTCATCAGAAAGATGACTAAAATTAACTGCATAGGGTAAATAATCAACTAAATTTTCAGAGTTACCTACTATATCTCAGTGGAAACAAAAACTACTCTTTCTCACTATGGTAGAGAATGCTACTTTCCTACACGATATGCACTCTCCCTTCCCTCCTTAATAATGGGACCCCATTGGGATGCCTGGGTGGCTTATTTGGTTAAGCAGCCGACTTTGGCTCAGGTCGTAATCCCATGGTTCTTGAGTTCAAGCCCGCATCAGGCTCTGTGCTGACATCTCAAAGCCTGCTTCAGATTCTGCACCTCCCTCTCTCACTCTACCCCTCCCCCACTCACATTCTGTCTCTCTCTCAAGAATAAACAAACATTAACAATTTTTTAAAAATAAAAGTTAAAAAAATAATGGGATCCCATAAACATGTCGAATTACTATGTTGTATACCTGAAACCAATGTAACCATTGTGTGTCAACTACCCTCAAATAAGAAAGAATTCAGGGGCACCTGGGTGGCTCAGTCAGTTGAGCGTCCGACTTCGGCTCAGGTCATGATCTCACGGCTTGTAAGTTCGAGCCCCACGTCAGGTTCTGTGCTGTCAGCTCAGAGCCTGAGGCTTGCTTTGGCTTCTGTGTCTCCCTCTCTCTCTGCCCCTAACCCACTCACATTCTGTCTCTCTCTCAAAAATAAACAAAAATTTTAAAAAAAAATTAAAAATTTTTAAATAATGGAACTCCAATTTTATGTGGGGCTTCAATACACCTAGGTTAGTTCCCCAGTTTCCATTATAGCTAGATGTGACCATGTATCTGAGTTCTGGCTAATGCGACTAAGTGGAAATGTTGTGTGGGACTTCCTAGGGAGGTTGCTTTTTTGTAATCGACTAAAGTGAAAGATGGCCCTTCCCTCTTCCTCTTTGCTGCTACCTGAAATATTGGCACAACGGCTGAACTACAGTCACAGTGGTCCATAAGATCACCTTAAGGATGCTTCTTGAAAGACAAAAAATGTTTAGCTATTAAAATAGTTGAGGGCCCTCCACAGGGCCACAGCACATAAACAAATGCACATTATATCTATGACATTAAAATTTCAGAATGGGATCTGCAAGGCTTCTTGAGATTTTGCTTTTCCAGTCCAACATACGAAAAGCTCAAACAATAACTGCCAAAAATTTGATGCAAATAAGATGTTTTTTGATAGGTAAACATATAAACAACAGGGTTACATCCATACAGTGGAGTGTTATTCAGCCACAAAAAGAAGTGAGCTACCAAGCCACTAAAAGACACGGAGGAACCCTACATGCATATTTTGTAAGTGAAAGAAGCCAGTCTGAAAAAGCTACATATGTTTGATTTCGACCACACAGTATTCTGAAAAAGGCAAAACTTTAGAGGCAGTAAAAAGGTCAATAATTGCCATCAATCATGGAGAGAGGGGTTGGGAGGAGGGATAAAGAGGTTGAACAGTGAGCATTTTTAGGGTAGTAAAGCTATTCTGTATAACAGTATAATGGTGGATACATGACACGAGGCATCTTTCAAAACCCACAAAACTGTACAAGTGAAACCTAACGTAAACTTGAGTTAATGATAATGTATCAATATTGGCTCATCAACGGTAACAAACGTACCATACTAATGATAAGAAATTGTACAGGTTTTGGGGGTGGGGGTAAATGAGAACTCTCCGTACTTTCTGCATAATTTTTCTATAAACCTAAAACTGCTTTAAACAACAAAAAAATTTTAAAGGGGTGACTAGGGAGTAGGGGTGGCAGGGAATGAGGAAGTCAATGAAGAAAAGGCTAAGCAGCACTGATCTAGTCTGAAGAGAGGCTGCAGCTATTTGAGTTTTAAACTTCAATCAGCTTTCAGAGGTTTTAGGATAATGCAGAACTGGGTTCAAATCCTGACATTTACTAATAAGGTGACAAGCTCCTTAACTTCTGTCAGCACTGTAAAATGGAGGTAAAAATACCACCTTTACACACAGGATACTTAAAAAATATGTTATGTACAGCAAAGTAAATATAGGTGCGCATATAAAGTGCTCAGGCTTTGACACCAAGGAGCTCAGTCAAGGTACTCTTCTACTGTTTGACCATGAACACCCAAATCTCTGTATATTTCATTCCCATAAAAGATAATAAGGCATCTAGACTATTTTGCTACTACTTTAATTTACCCAAAGAAAATCACTCTTAAAACAAATCCACATTAAAAAAAAAAAAAAAAAAAAAACCAAAAACAAAAACTGGGATGCCTGGCTGGTTCAGTCAGAAGAGAATTCAACTCTTCATCTCGGGGTTGTGAGTTCAAGCCCCAAGCTGGATGTAGAGATTACTAAAAAAATAAATAAATAAACTTAAAAAAAAAGAAATTTAAAAAACTTATGAGAATTGGTAACTTTGTAATGACAATTATGACATGCAGCTCACATGATTCTGTGAATAGTATAGTACAAACCAAACCAAAATAATAACTTCTCCGTATTTTTCCCCTATCATAGGCAACTTTCCTACTTAATAAAAACCAAAGAATATTTTTTCTATAACTGTGTATCAAACTGATCATTAGACTGAAGAAAGGAATGATGGTAAAGTGTTACTTTTAAAAATTCAAAAGCTCTTGTTTTTCTATTTTTAGATTTCTATTTTTAAGTCAGAAGCAATACATGTATCAGGAAAGGGGCCAGTAAAAAAAAGCTTAAAGAGATAATCAGATAATGACTAATAATAGTAACAATCTATTAGATTTAGTTTGGATCGTCTAAAAATCACAATCAGAACAAAAATTTTAACGCTCAGTTTTTCACAAACACGGTCCTCTAAGGAAAAAAGTTCCCTTATTCCCATCAGAAAGAGAAAGAAATCTTAATAGAAAATTTGTACCACTAAAGATTGACAAACTTCCAAAATGTAAGAATCCATCAGATATTTTCTTAAAATCTATTCCCTAATATCAAAATCAGAAAAAGAAACAGCTTGGGGGAGACTGGGTGGCTCAGTCAATTAAGCCTCTGACCCTTGATTTCAGCTCAGGTCAAGATCTCACTGTGAGTTTGAGCACAGTCGGGCTCTCAGCTGACAGCAAGGAGCTTGCTTAAGATTCTCTCTTTTTCTCTCTGTCCCTCCCCTGCTCACAAGCATTCTCTCTCTCTCTCTCTCTCCCTCCCTCCCTCCCTCAAATATAAACACTAAAAAAAAAAAAGAAAAATAGCCAAAACTTTCATTTCTTGTATGAAGTATGAATCATAAAGTCTTCTGCTTATTATATATAACCACTTTTGTCACTTTCATTTACCTCTTTTGCCCAGTAATCTTCTCTCCTTTGTATCTATTATACATGTATAACACCAAGGAATTTAGTTTTCTATTTCAAAATATCCAATGGATGTATGGAAACCAATTTGACAATAAATTTCATATATTAAAAAAATAAAAAGAAAAGAAATAAAATAAAACAAAAAAAATTTTAAAAAAATATCCAGCTCAAGGAAATGGATAAATAAATAAATAAATAAATAAAATATCCAATGGAAAATACTGGTGTTCCACAGATAAAAGGTATTACATAATCCTAAAATTATAAATAAATCAGCCAAACACTGTTGTTACATTTCTAATAGATATTAAAAATAGCTTACACCTATACAGCATTTACTAGGTATCAGGTTCTAAGTACTTTACATGTATTAACTAATTTGATCCTTGAAAGAGCTCTTTGAGGTAAGTACTATCATCAAATCCATGAGGGTGGCTAGATGCTATGATCTTATCAGAAAGTATCAAGAAAAGATTTTCATTTAATTTCATCTCCATTATAAAGACACAGCAGTCACAAAAATACACCCTAATTTCAAGGCACCTGGAATGTGGGAAAAATTTTGCTTACAGCTCAGAATCAAAGGAAAGAGGTCATTTCCACCCCGTTTTAAAGATGAAGCTAAGAATGGGGCGCCTGGGTGGCACAGTCGGTTGAGCAACCGACTTCAGCCAGGTCACGATCTCACGGTCCGTGAGTTCAAGCCCCACGTCGGGCTCTGGGCTGATGGCTCAGAGCCTGGAGCCTGTTTCCGATTCTGTGTCTCCCTCTCTCTCTGCCCCTCCCCCGTTCATGCTCTGTCTCTCTCTGTCCCAAAAATAAATAAACGTTGAAAAAAAAAAATTTTAAAGATGAAGCTAAGAAATAAAAAGGTCATGCAACTTGCTCAAGGTTATATGGCTCTTGGGTACAATCTTACAACCACTACCCACTCTAAAAAAGAAGACCAACACAATGACGTCTATGATGCATTAAAATCAGTTCTAATTTGTGACCCTATTCTACAAAGTATTTTGTAAAAGACTTCTACATTGAGAAATATCCAAATGAGGCATAGAAGAACCACCATTCTGGTAGCAATGTACAAGAGTATATTTTATCTCTCATCTGACAATATCAGGGAACTTGAAGGGAATTAGCAAATGACTAAAGAATGATTATTAATTCCCGGGGCACCCGGGTGGCTCAGTCAGTTAAGCGTCCGACTTCGGCCAAGGTCATGATCTCGCGGTTCGTGGGTTCAAGCCCCGCGTGGGTTCGAGCCCCGCTGTCAGCTCAGAGCCTATTAGAAATATAACAACACTGTTTGGCTGATGTATTTATAATTTTAAGATTATGTAATACCTTTTATCTGTGGAACACAAGTATTTTCCATTGGATAGTTTGAAAAAGAAAACTAAATTCCTGAGCTGCCAGCTCAGACCCTGAAGCCTGCTTCAGATTCTCTGTGTCCCCCTCTCTCTCTGCCCCTCCCCAGCTGGCACTCTGTTTCTCTCTCTCTCCTCTCAAAAATAAACATTAAGAAAAAAAAAAAAAAGAATGATTATCAATTCCTATTCTCCCCTTTGGTGGTCAAAAGATCTTCAGATTCCAAACAGATTTCTCCCCGTGCAGTCAAATGCAGACATCAATCACCATTTTTCTATTCTTACAATAGTTAAAATACTTAACTGACATTTCTAAAAATATTTAAACTTAATTTTAACTTTGTCATTCATGTGGGAAATTTGTGAAAAATAGAAGAGTGACAGAAATTTAGATTAACCAGTCAATAAGTAAATTTTCTCTCAGTTGAATGTTGCCAATGACGTTGTTCTCCTAGGACTTCATTTAGGTAACTTACTTAAAGGACATAACAAGTAAATGAAATGTGTGATACTAGTCTGATACTGGTTTGGACAAATCAGTTGCAAAGAAAACTCTGGGACTAACTGGCTCATGAGATGAGATGAAAATTTATTGAACTGTAGAGGGAGTCGGCTGGGGAAAAAAGCAAGTTAACATTAAGTTTTCATACAAAGGCAAGCTCTAAGTGGTAGGAATTAACTTTTGCTTAATATTTAAATAAAATATAAAGTGTATATAATCTTCAACAGTGTACTTGGACTGCTTCTGTAATAATATTTTTTAAGGAGGGGAACAGAAGGAAATGAAACAGAAGAGAAGGAAAGAGGAAATAAAGGGGAAGAAAACAAAGAAGAAGAAGGATAGAGGAGGAAAAGAAGGGGAAGGAAAAAGGAAAAGGGGAAGGGAAAGAAAGGGAAGGGAAAAGAAGGAAAGTAGGACATACATGGCTTCAGAATTAGACCTGGGTTCAATTCTTGACTGTACTACTTAAGAGATGTGTGACTATGGGCAAGTTACTTAAATTCTTTAAACCTCAGTTTCTAGAGAATATCACCTGTGTTATAAAAATGTTTATAGGTGAGCCTCAGTGGCTCAAGTCAATTAAACATCTGACTCTTGATATCGGCTCATGAGATCAGGTCATGATCTCATGGTTCCTGGGATTGAGCCCCCAAGTGGGGGGCTCTGTGCTGACAGCGCAGAACCTGCTCGGGATTCTCTCTCACCTCTCTCTGCCCCTTCCCTGGCTCATGCACTCCTGCACGTGTGCGTTCTCTCTCTCTCAAAATAACTAAACATTTTTTTTTTTAATGTTTAAAATGTTTATAAGGATTCAGGATGCCTGGGTGGCTCAGTCAGTTAAACACCTGACTTCAGCTCAGATCACGATCTCATGGTTCGTGAGTTCAAGCCCAGGGCCCTGCTTCGGTGAACACAAGCCCCAATTAGGGTGAGCCCTGCTTCTCTCTGTCCCTCGTGGGATTCTCATTCATTCGTTCATTCATTCATTCATTCTCTCTATCTCTCTCCCCCCACCCCCCTGTTTTTTGCTCACTTGCACACTCTCTCTCAAAAAAAAAAATACATTTATAAGGATTCAAGGAAATAATAAGGTACCTAATATACACTATCTAACACACTAAGAATTCATTAAATATTAGTCATCTTGGAGCACCTGGGTGGCTCAGTTAGCTAAGCAACTGACTTTGGCTCAGGTCATGATCTCATGGTTCGTGAGTTTGAGCCCCACATTGGGTTCTGTGCTGACAGCTCAGAGCCTGCCTCGGATCCTCTGCCCCCCTCTTTCTGCCCCTCCACTGCTTATGCTCTGTCCCTCTCAAAAATAAACATTAAAAAAGAATATATATTAATCATCTTTATCCACTTCCTTCTCCATAACTAACAGAAAGTAGGAAAACACATCTGGCCTCCTGTCCTGAGTGCTTCTGGAAAGTGCAGAGTGGAAGAGAAGTGAGAGCATCTCTGTCTCCACAGGGTCTTTGGCAATCCACATGCGCAGAGATGGTGAATAAAAATGGTACTTACTCTAGACAAATTATGTATTTTTATGTAGTTTAAAAAGTCATAATTCAGTATTGGTTTAATCAAATCATCCAAGTCACAGGCATGATTTTTTGGCCACAAATCATTTCACAAAATCCCTAACTCTGCTGTTGACTATTCTGAAAGTCAAAATAGTTGACTATTTTAAAGTGTCAGTCAACATCTAAGGCTGACTCTTCCAAAAAGCTCCTCCTTGTCAGTATGAGGCTTTTTATTCTGTGAAATAAAATTCCCATACTTTTAAAGTCACTTAAAAGTTAAGAGGTCAATAAACTCTTCCCCCATATAATTCCCTACTACATACTCCAGATGATAGATGCACAGAAATAGAATGTTGCTATAATATGAAGAGAAAAAAAGGGGATCGGAGTGTAAGTACCTTACAAGTATTCCAGAAAATCTGCTTGCCAACAATAAAATCCCCACAGTAAAACAACAGAGGGAGACAGCAGAACTCACTTCAAATGTTCAATCCCTAACTTCCGTAGCAGTAACTGGAAGAAAGAGGAACAGAGGGGGAAAGAACTTTTAATTCTCAGAGGACAAGCAGAACTGCCTCCACCCCTGTAGTTATTTGAAAGTTCTTACTGAGAAAGGATCGTAGCTCTACACAGATCTCCTCTAAAAAAGTTTATTCACTGGATTTTGAAAAAAGAAAAAAAAATCTTGAAACCAAGTAAAAAAAAAAAGAAAAAGAAAAAAGAAAAAGAAACCAAGTACAAACATTAGATTCTCAGGTTCTGAATAACAAAAGAAAAATCATCCCCTTCTCTGGGATTAAATGCAGCCTGCTGTCTCAAAATTTGGGAAGTCATTGTCATGGCCCTACAAGATTTAAACTCTCCAATGGTTTCCACTAAACTCAGAATTATATACAAAAACATTCTGCCACCACCTCAGAGGGCCTTGAGATCTGGCTCCTCCCCGCCTCTGCAGTCTCATTCCCACTATGCGCAGACACAAAGCTTTGATTCCTTCTTTAAACTGTCAAGCTTGTCTTCACCTATGGGTTTGCACGATATTTCCACTGCCTGGATAGGGCTAGATCACTAGGTCTTAGTTTAAATATATCTCCTCAAGGAAACCTTTCACTGCCTTATCTTTTCATTCTTTAAGGGAAAGGAGTAAAATTAAGGTAACTAAGATTTACTGCGTATCTAAGAAACACTGGGCAAGCTTTCACGTGACTTCCACTGAATCTTTACAGCCCAGAGATAGATATTATTCTTATAAATGAAGAAAGCAGATGCAAAGATTGAATACTGGTCCAAGGTCACATAGGTAATATATAACAAAGCAAAGATTTGAGCCCAAAGTTGTCAAATCCCAAACCCACAATCTTTCTGCTACACTATACTACCTCTCCATTTAAACAGAAACTATTTTACTGGGAGGAAATGCTTAATTAAATAGAAAGCCACAAAAAGGACTGTAGTTATTATGTAAAGATCTATAAACTGGCAGTCTGGATAATTAACTCTGTATTCAGAACCTTCATCTGGTATCTGTATTTCTTTTATATTGGCAATTAGCTAACTAGGATCATTAAAGGAACAACAGCTATTTCTCCTGAGACTCAAAGATTTCATAAGGTATATTCAAAATGCGCTTTCTCTTCTATGCTTTATACATTTGTTATAACTGATAAATTAAGTAGTTAAATTACAGAATTTCTGAGTTTACTCCAAGGAGTTCAGCTAATACATACTCAAAAATGGCAGTTTTTTGGTTTCCTTCTTTTTTTTTTTTTTTAATGAAAAGGCAAGATTTTTAACACTCTCCAATTAAGGTTAATAAATTGGAACAATAATAAGGCAAAATTACTTTGAAAAAGCAATACCCAAGTACTCTGGAAACATATCATATTTTATCTTGGTTTCTTGCTGTTTACATATATGCCTAACTTTCTCAACCAGGGCTATAAAATTCCAAAAGGCAGGGTCTTTGACCTATACATATCCATAATACCTTGCTGTGGAAGACTCAAAATATTTTTTAATGCCAATTATTAGAAAAAAGAAATCAATTTGCTTTTATATCCCCTGTGTTAGGTTTTAAATATGTCCACAAATTCTTTAGTGTTCCTCCCATTGAAACATGAAGTCTAAGTCCCCTCCTCTCAAGGGAGAGTTGACTTAGTGACCTCCTTCTATGGAAAAAAATAAGGCCTAAGTGACAGTATATGATTTCAAAGTCGAGGTCATAAAGGGCACTGCAGCTTCATCCTTGCTCCCTCTTTTGGATTATTCAATATAGGGTAAACTAGCAGCCACATCCTGAGAACACTCAAACAGCTTACAGAAAGATGCACACGGGTAGGGACTAAGGCTTCCTGCCAAGGGAAGAAGTAAAGTCTCCTAAGAACAGCCCTATGAAGTGAGCCATCTTCCTGCCCCAAACGAGCCTTCAGATGACTACAGCCAGGCCAACGTCTTGTCTACAATGTCATCATGACACAGTGAGTCAGGATAGCCCTGCTAACTGGCTCCTGAATTTCTGGCTCCTGAATTACCTGTGGGAGGTAATAAATGGTCACTGTTGTTTTAAACTGCTAAGTTTGGGGGGGGGGGTGGTCTGTTATACAGCAATAGATAAAGAATTAAGAAATCTATCAATTATTAAATGCCTCACATTGTTTCTCATGAACATCTGTCTCAACCTTTTCCCTTTCCCGACAAGCATCAGCATCTTGAGGATCAAGATAGCTATTTAGAACAAATCCCACCACATAATCCTGTCATACCTCTCCCTGATCTGACAATCACTGATAAATAACATAATTATCTGAAAATAGAGTACCCTTTAGATGCTGAGTAAAGTAAGCTATCAAGATAAGAGCTTTTGCCAGACTTAGACAGAACCCAGGCTCTCCTTGGACTTCCAAACTGGGATGACTTATCTAAACCTCAGGGGGAATTCTTCCTCCTACTTTCTCTTTCACATGAGTCCTATGAACAGACTTTCATAGCAGGGCAAGAGCCCCACACAGAATTTTTATGGAAACTCTAACATACCTACAGTGCCTAATTCCACATAAGACAAATTTTCAAAGTTTTTTTAGACAGTAAGTTACAAAACTCAAATCACTACCCCTCCCACTAACATCTGCCACCCCATTAAAACAAAACAAAGCAATAGGAAGCATTTTCTGGTCGCGCTTTTTTGAGACTAAGAAAAGAATCTCCTCTCACACATGCGACATTCGAGTGTGTCCCGCTGTCCATAGAGTTGCTGGGTTTACTTACGGCTGATAGTCACGGAAAGGCAGATGACAGGTGTTCACTTTCAGTTTAGGTCCACCTGGGCTAATCCTCAGGCAAGTTTACTGATGGGCTGAAGTAAGGAGAGGAAGAGAAGGGGTGCAGTAAAGGAAGGATGACAGTACACAATACACTGAGCTCTAACACACCAAACTCATCCTCACTTACCCTTATTTATCTCATGGGTTTCACTTCCCTGCCCCAATCAAACTCTGGTAAAGGGATCATTTAAATTTCCAAATTGCAAAAGGTGAATGAAAGTAACATAAAAGATGTACAAATCACAACGTTATACCACTCATCCTCCAAACCTCAAATAAAATCCATCCTGCTATTCAAATTCTATCTACAAGCTAACCACCCCGAGAGATTTCTCCCCCACTTTAAACAAGTATCATTCATCAGTTCATCATTGGGAAACTGCTTCTACCATGGTATTGAATTGTTGCTTAAAGTTATTATTTTTTAAGCATTTATTTATACTGTGAAACAAGCTCACTGCAACAATTTCAGAATACAAAAAGCTATATTCTCTTACATCCAGACCTTAGTTCTATTTGCCAGAGCTAATGGTCATCAGCAGTTTCTTGTGTATCCATTCAATTGGAAATTATTTACTTTTCAAATGCTTGTATTCTATTTCCTTTTGAAGGCATAAGCCATGCTTAATATGTATTTGTATCCCACCCAGCATACTGCATATAGCAAAAAATAAATATTTGTAGATTTAACTGTGACTACAAAGTACCTGCTGTTCATTTATTTCTAGAATTAACAATTCCAATAAACAAACTTTGCTTGTTTACAAACATCTCATGTAACTTGAAATGAATAAATCTACAAAAATTAGGGATGCTTGGGTGGCTTAGTCAGTTAAGCGCCTGACTTCAGCTCAGGTCATGATCTCGCCGTGTGAGTTCAAGCCCCGTGTCAGGCTCTGTGCTGACAGAGGCCCCGTGTTGGACTCAAAGCCTGGAGTCTGTTTCAGATTCTGTGTCCTTCTCTCTCTCCCTGCCCCTCCCCCACTCACGCTCTGTCTCTCAAAAATAAATGTTAAAAATTTTTTTTAAATCATGTCATAGCACTAAGATAAATAGAACAAAAAACAAAAATATAAGATACATGTTTAAATACAATAATAAAGTCTTTGATCCTTCTGGAAAAAATCTTAAGTGTTCTATATGACATCTTAAAACAGTAACAATGTGCATATCTGAAGGTAAATCATACAATAATTTACGTTATCATCACTCATGGCCTATTTACTTTCCTGTTAGAAACACTAACAAGCTTGTGTTTCTAATCTTCAAGCCTATAGAAGATTATAAAGAAATAAGAACAGGGACGAAAACAGGGATGCTATGGTGATAGTAGTAAGTTTTGGGGTTTTTGCCCTGTGCAGATTTTTATTAAATCACTTTGGCAAACATTCAGAATTTAGATGCAAACATTCATAGGTGGCATCCAGTTGTTTAAAATGACCCAGTTGGAGGGGTGCCTGGGTGGCTCAGTCAGTTAAGCATCTGACTCTTGATTTCAGTTCAGGTCATGATCTCACAGTTCATTAGTTCAAGCCCCACATCAGGCTCTGTGCTGACAGTGTGGAGCCTGCTTGAGATTCTCTCTCTGTCTCTCTGCTCCTCTTTCATGCTCTGTCTCAAAAACAAACATTAAAAAATAAAATAAAATAAATAAAATAAATAAAATAAAATAAAAATAAAAATAAAATAAAATAAAATAAAATAATCCAGTGGAAGGGTGTTTGGGTGGCTCAGTTGGTTAAGCGTCTAACTCTTGCTTCTGGCTCAGGTCATGATCTCATAGTCTTGAGATTGAGCCACACATCAGGCTCTGAGCTGGGTGTGGAGCCTGCCTGACATTCTCTCTCTCCCTCTCCCTCTGTTCCTTCCCTGCCCAAGTTCACGCTCTCGAAAGAAAGAAAGACAGAAAGACAGAACAAAAGAAAGAAAGCAAGAAAGCAAGAAAGCAAGAAGACCCGACCCAGTAGATTGTTCTAAATTAGGTAGAATATAAAATTTGGCTGTTAACACAGAGGGCCTAAGATGGCTTAACCAAGACAGAGGTGTGTTTCTTTAACTCCTACAAGTCCTCATGTAGATGGTCCAGGGCTGGTGTGGTGGGCTCCATGGGGTTGCGAACCAGGTTCCAGGAAGGCTTGTTTCTGAGTCCTTGATCCAGCCAGAGTAGTGAGTTCAGTGGGTTATTTATTTTTTTTTAAACCTCAAAATGAGGAAAGAATAATTAGAAGAGCAGATATAAAGACTCAGAAAAAGAACAGCCAAATCAATATTTTAAAATAGAGATGAACAGTCTTACAATGTCAAAACCCACCGAGGGCATTCTAGCAGCCTGCGATAGTTGATTTTTATAAAGATGCCAGGGTAATGCAGCCTAGTGATTAAGAGTTCAAGCTATGTGGTTAGATTGCCCAAAATTTACAGTAGCATTCTGCCATTCACAATTCTTGTGACACTGAGCAGATTAAAATTATTTTACTTCCCTAGGGACAACTTGCCTAATCCTTAGTCTAAAGATACTGCTATCTAATTTGTGAGCTGATGAGGAAATAAGATAACTGATATAAAATGTTCAGCTTAATGCCATGTTTCTGGAAAACCACCACCACCACCCCCCAATAATTATAAAGATAATGTTAAATTCAGCATGGTATATAGTTTCTAAGAGGGCAAGAAAATGAATTTGAATATTCCCACCCAAAAACGTTTGCTGTTAAAACAGTCTTGCCACTTAATGGGTTACATTCATATTATCTGCAGATTATACAAATTCATCTAATAACCTAACAAACCAAATTACGAATATTTTTTAAGTGTAAGGAAGGAAGGAAAGAAGAAGAAATGTGTGACAAAAAAAGCAATGTCAGAAGACCAAGATTAATATTTGATTATATCTGGCCAATAAAGTAAAGAAAAAAATCTTTAGCCTCCAAAGGTAACATCCCAAGACTGGAACCAAATCATATATACTGGATGTGACATACAGCTTTTTGGTATTTCCCATATGATAAATTATTCAAATTGGTAATATTACAGGCAAGATAGTATTCAATATTTGACTTATACAAAATATACAAAAATTAAGAATAAATTCTCTCACACAGAGATGATGTGGTTAAAGTTACATAGGATGTTTTTAGGGGAAAAAATATTCTTTCACACACCAAAATAGGTGGTACCCAGGGGAATATTTAAAAGCAACTTAGCATAAAACAGAAAATTAAGCATTTTTCTTTGGACTTTCATCCTCTGAAAGTTGTATGATCTGCCAATTATCAATCACATATTACTTGCATTTGAAATTTGGGTAGAAGTCAATACCAGAAGGCCAAAATGACAACAGAACAAAGATGTAAAGATTTTTTTTATAAATCATGTTTAACATGAGCTATAATTTAAAATGTGCTGTACTTGTTTCACAAATCACTCTCCTGAATTTGGATATAATATGGAAAAGACCTGTTCTATATTTGAAATGAAGATTTTCCTTCTACAATTATGCAAATGTCCATATCCTATAAAAAGTGAAGGACTGTAATATTGGCACTTATGTTAATTCTAAAATACAAATCTCTCTAGGTAAGTCTTGATATTTTATTTAAATTACTACCGGGGCACCTGGGTGATTCAGTCAGTTGAGTGTCCGACTTTGGCTTAGGTCATGATGTCACGGTTCAAGAGTTCGAGCCCTGTGTCAGGCTTGCTGCTGACAGTGCAGAGCCTGCTTCGGACCCTCTGTCTCTCTCCCTCTGCCCCTCCCCCACGTGTTCGTTTTTTCTCGCTCTCAAAAATAAATAAAACTTTTAAAAAATTTAATTATTACAACATACTGTGCTGGTACAAAAGGGGGAAAAAACATGTTTCAATATGCATACAACCTATCAAAAATTCACAAATAGTCTTACTTAAATGGTCAATTGTTTTCAACAAAGACGCCAAGACCGTTTGATCAAAAAAGGTTTTTCTTTTAACAAATGGTGGCAGGATAATTGGATATGCAAAAAAAAGAATGTAGATTTTTCTCATACCACACACAAAAATTTCATTAAAAATGGATCACAAGGGTGCCTAGGTGGGTCAGTCAGTTGAGCAACCAGCTCTTGATTTCAGCTCAGGTCATTATCCCAGGGTCGTGGGATCAAACCCGGCCTGGGCTCCATGCTGAGCATGGAGCCTGCTTGGAATTCTCTCTCCCTCTGTCCCTCTCCCCACCTCGCGCACTCTCTCTTAAAAAAAAAAAAAAAAAAAAAAAAAAAAAAAAAAGAGGTACGGATTCAAGGCCATGGATGAACTCTGAAAACATTATAGTGACAGAAACCAACCACATATTATATGATTCTATTTAAATGAAATGTCTAGAAAATGCACATTCAGACAGTCAGAAAGTGGATCAAAGGTTGTACAGAAATGGGAGCAGGAATTAACTGCAAACAGATACAAGGGAACTTTTGGGGGTAGGTGGGAATGTTCTAAAATTGGACTGAATAGCAGCACAATTCTATAAATTTACTAAAAATCAATGAATTGTATAATTACAAGTTAATTTTATAGAAAGTAAATTACACCTCAGTAAAGCTATTTAACAAAAAAGACATACAAACAAAAACAAAAACAAAAAAGGAATAGAGCATTACATTCCAAATCACATAAAATGATTCTCTTTGTATTGTAATGTTACCAGTTTGAGATACTAAATAACATAATCCTCACAACAAACTATTGGGTAGATTTCTGTTTTGTTTTGTTTTGTTTTCCTAAATGTTTATTTAGTTTTGGGGGGGGGAGGGGCAGAGAGAGAGGGAGACAGAGGATCCAAAGTGGGCTCTGTGCTGATAGCAGTGAGCCCAACGCGGGGCTCAAACTCAGGAACCATGAGATCATGACCTGAGTGGAAGTCAGACACCTAACTAACTGAGCCACGCAGGTGCCCCTCCCAGGTAGATTTCTATTATTATTTCCATATCACAGACCAGGAAACTGAGATAGGGAGATTAAAAAACTTGTTATTCCGTTAATAGACTGAAGAACCAGGGTTGGAACTCTAGTGTGTCTGACTTCAAAGAACAAAAATTGATAGGTATTCCATTTTGTTTATACTACATTTATATTAGAAAAATATACATATACATATACATATACATAAGCATTTTCTATACAGATCAATTTTTGGAACCCTGAGGTTTTTCAAAGGGAAGGAAATTCTTTAGATCACTGAAGAGATATTAATAAATACCTAGGCAGTGTTATAGGAAGAACACTTCATCAGGGTGAGAAGGCCCGAATGATAAATCTCATGTAAAAATGAAAGAACTAAACTAAACTATCTCTAAATCCCTTTCGATTTTGTTCACAAAATGAAACATCTTCCAAAGAAAACAGGCATTTTTACCCCTGGTTTTTCATAGTTTTAGTAATGGAGCCACTCCTAATGTTTTCTATGCTTTAATGAGTAGGGTAGAGGCTCTGCTCTCTATCTAGCCCTCTATTCCACTAGTCATCCATTGCAAACTTCTGTATTTTCTTGTTAAGTAAACTCTATCCCCAACATGGGGCTCGAACTTATGACCCCAAAATCAAGAGTCTCATGCTCTACTGACTGAGCCAGCCAGGTGCCCTACAAACTTCTAGAATTCAACTGAAATTGTATACAACTGTCTTGATCAGAGATTGAAGGAGAAAATGCATCTATGGGCTAGGGGAGTACAAGCGTGAAAAGTCTAGATGCTACAGTAAGTATTGAGGGGGCAGGGGGGAAGCATACTAAAGGCCTTTTGTACAAAGATGACCACTGTATCTCCAACCTAAAAGTCACAAGGTTACAAAATATAACGTTCATCTCATTTCCTCTTTAAGTCTTAAGTTTCATTTCTATCATGTATGTATTTCAACATAAATTCCAAAGAGATGGGTACTTCCCAAATAATCTATCCTTGAAATTTTAAAAATCACAGAAGTGCCACCAATGACACAAAAGAATGCTATATCATTTTTACTCACTGTTTAGGGGATGGAAACGTTAACGCTGTTGTTGTTATTCTCACAGAAAATAGGGGGACTACCACTTCTTTGTGCTTTCAAATACTTCCATTTTTTTCATGCTGCCTAATTTTTAAGAGGCTATATATCTCACTAAAATTTAAGAATAATTCAAAGCCAAAAGAAAACGCTGACCTTAAACATACGTAAATATACTGACATCAAGTACTGGATAAAAGTGATTGTTAGAATGAAGTTGCTTTTCAAACACGGATAACCTTTGGTAAGTCTCTATCTTCAAATCACTATACCCTCCTATCTGTGACATATTCTGAAATTAATAAAATTAATCAAAGGGTAGTGGCCTCAACCTACAACCTGTGGGTCACAATCTGACTGAGGGGAAAAGAAGCTATAAAGTGAAGACCAAAGAATGAAAAACACTGCTAATCTTCGAGCTGCTTCCAGTGGATGTTTGCTTTCCTTGTACTGAAGGCCGGGCCTCCATCGAACCACTGAGTCAGTGTTACTCAGACGGTCATGAGGAAGCAGGCTGCACCATGACAGCATGCTGTGTAATGCATGACACACAGTTTCTGAGCACAGACCTGAAGCATTAAAACGTTAACAAAAGTCATTTATGGGGATTGAATGAATGCAGCTGCTCCCTTCTTCTCTTCCATGTCCCATTATCTCCCATGGATTACAAAGAAGGACAACTTTCAAGGGGTAATGTAAGCAGAAATCCCTTAAAAAGGCAGCTAGGTTATAAAATATACTTACGTTTAAAGTTTTCCTACATTTTTACTTAAATAAACCAAAAGCAAATGAGAGAAATTTAATGAACAAGTCAACATAACTACACGTACACGGCTAAATTCTTTTAAAATGAAAAAATCGTGCCTCAAAGAATGGTGTTTCTTCCACTCCTACTCATACAGAGTGCATACGCACAGTGCACAGCCCAATCCGGCAGCTCAACGCTAGCACACATTACTGCTGCAATCCAGAACCCTGACTCTGCACTGCCGTGCCTCTCTGCTTGACTAAATTGCACCCAACTGCCTACTTACAGCATATGCTTACAGTCCACAACCTTGAAAGAAAAAAAAAAAATATGTGTGTGTATATATATCTGCATGAGGTTGAGACTTGTCACCTCAACTAGGCTCTCAGGTTATTTGAGAGCAGGAACCATGTCTTCCACTTTCTAGTATAGAGTACAGATGAAGAGCATAGGGTCTGGAGCCATACTGCCTGGATTCCTTTCCAACCTCCATCATTTGCTTTGTGACCTTGACAAAGGTACTTACCTTCCCTATGCCTCAGCTTTCTCATCTGCAAAACGACGGTAACAGCATATGGTTGTTGTTAAATTACACGAGTTATTCGATCAGTCGGTTGAGCATCTGACTCTTGATTTGGGTTCAGGTCACGATCTCACGGTTCATGGGTATGAGCCCCACGCATCAGGCTCCATCCACACTGACAGTACAGAGCCTGCATGGATTCTCTCTCTCTCTCCCTCTCCCTCCTCACTCATGCTCTCTCTCAAAATAAATAAAACTTTAAAAAACAGTATGAGGTACAAATTCCAAATTTCTAAAAAAGTATCTTGCACCCAGTATGCACAACAAAATACTAGTTATTATAATTATCTGCATCCCCTACAGTACCTAGCACCAAGCCCCGCTCCTTTAGTAGGTGTTCAAGTATCCGCCAACTGGATAAAAAATGTACTACTGTATCAGCAGTACAATTTCTCTTACCACACCATAAAATTTATGAACAATGAAGTCTCTCCTGTTCAAGAATACCTTCTTGGGGGGCCTGGTTGGCTCAGTCAGTGGAGCGTGCAACTCTTAATCTCAAGGTTGTGGGTGCCAGTCCCATGTTGGAGGTAGAGATCACGTAAAATCTCTTTTTTTTTTTTTTAGGACTACCTTCTTTAATTCTTCAAACCGCTTTTCTCAATTAGTCAGTCTAAAATGTAGCATCCCTACTTTCCAATCTAGTGCTAGAGTACTTTTCTTATATAGTTTTTAATAGCAAACTACTATGATAGAAAATGCTAAATATGTTGTTATATTTTTGCTGTGGTAGGGAGATTACGCTTGACCCTATCCAGTATCTCTGTGGCTCCAACTCACAAGACAATATAGTTCCAAAGAACTTAAACTCATGGGATGTTTGCAAAGAATGACTAGTCACAGGAAAACTTTGCACGAGGGGTGGGAGAGATGTGAGAAAAATCATTTGATAATAGAATTAGAATCACAGTGAGTAAGACGATACCCCCAAGTGAAGAGGATGGGGATCTACGTATGCTGGGAGAGTGTGAGGAGGAGGAATTGGAAAATAACCACCGAAGCACAGAACAGATTCTTCAGTTGTTTGTTCTGCATCTGTTCAACAGTCCTAGCTACTAAGTATGAGAGAGCAGGAAACCTAGGGCAATCCAATTTTAAGCTGGTTAAAATATCACATACATTATCAGAATATGGAAGAGTTTATATATATTCTTGTGAAAAATAGTTTAAGTTCTTAACCTCAAAAACAAAACAAAATGAGATACTTGCAGAGACATTTTTCATTATGTCATGAAGAACCAAGAACCAAAAACCTTGTGGTATTAAAACTACAATGAGTTACACTTCACACTCAATAGAAGGTAATAAATGTGGTAATAAACATAAACAGAGGTAATAAATGTGGGCAAAGTTGTAGAGAATCAGAACTCCCGTGTACTGCTGGTGAGAATGTCAAGCGGTGCAGCCACTGTGGAAAACAATATGGAGGTTCCTCAAGAAATTAAACACAGAATTCATATAGGATCCAGCAATTCCACTTCTGGGTAGATACCCAAATGAACCGAATGCTAGGACTCCAATAGATATGTGAACACCAATGTTCATAGCAGCATGATTCACAACAGTCAAAATGTGGAAGCAAGCCAAGTGTCCACTGGCAGATGACTGGATAAACAAATGTGGTCTATACATACATGGGAATATTATCCAGTTTTTAAAAGCCACCCAGGGACGCTTGGGTGGCTCAGTCGGTTAAACATCCAACTCTTGATCTCAGCTCAGTCATGATCTCACAGTTTGTGAATTTGAGCCCTGCCTCAGGCTGTGCACTGACAGTGTGGAGCCTGCTTGGTATTCTTTCTCTCTCTCTCTCTCTCTCTCTCCCTCCCTCCCTCTCCCTCTCTCTCCCTCCATCGCTCACTCTCAATAAATGAAGAAAAAAAAAAAAGGAGGGACACTGACACATGCTACAATGAGGATGAACCTTGAAAGCATTATGCTAAGTGAAATAAGTCAGTCCACAGAAGGACAAATACTGTATGATTCCATTGATAAGAGGTACCTAGAACACTCAAATTCATAAGCACAGAAAGTAGAATTGTGGTTGCCAGGAAGGATAGGAAATTATTGTTTAATGATACAAGGTTTCATTTTAAGAAGATGGAAAGGTTCTGTGGAGTACGCTGGTGATTTTGTACAATTATGTGAATGTACGTAATGACACTAAACTGTACATCTAAAAACGGTTAAAATGACTAATTTTATGTTACGTATATTTTACTATATTTTATTTTACTATTTAAAGTAACTTAAACATTTCTGCTTCCATAAGAAGTATTCTTAGTATTCAATCTGTAAGACAATAACTGACCATCTAATTTTGTACTACTTTGCTCAAATAGAACAGAGGTTTTAAAAAATCACACTTCTAGTTTTGTCCTCCAAAGTTATATTTTATTTCTAAAGACAAAGGATTGAGTTCATCAGGGTAATACCATAGGAATAACCAAAGAGAGAGCAATAAATTGAAAAGTGGGCTATCACAATATAAACAGTTCTTTGGGAACATACAAATCGTGGTAACCAGACACAGGTGGCACTTTCCACACAGTATGAGCTCAAAAGTAATCTCCTATATATACCGACCTAGTAAATGTAACATCAAAAGCATGATAATGCGTTGTACTGCAAGCAAAATTATTGTTTTCAAATACCTTCTATTTCTACTTAACAAAATCATTTTCTACCACTTTAATGCCAGGAAAGAAAATAAGGTAAAAACCTGTGTTAACCACTGTGAGCATAAAACTGGGTGAAATTGTAATAACAGCTGGCTGTTGTTTTCTTCATCCATCGAAAGCATTAGGGTACTGAATTTTCTACAAGATTTATGAAAAACCCCTTCCTAGTTATTAGATTCCTAAATGACCCAAGTTAATAAGTATATTTTCTACATTGCTTATGAAGAGACACCATCCCAATGCCTTATGGCGGGGGGGGGAGGGGGGAACCCTAGGGAAAACTTTTAGATAAGGTAGTAAGAATACAGTTCCAACAATCTTCACTAATCATTTAAATTTCCCTTGATAAAAAGCAAAACTAATCTGAAATGTGGCACACATAAATGGACTTAGCTAAAATGTTACATACCCAGTAAAGAGGAAAGAAGGCTAAAGGATGCATTTGGGGTGATCAGAACTTAACATACTTTTTCTAATTAACATTTGGGCATCAATTCCCCCAGGATATTTCCATGAAGGCAGGCGATAACTTCTCAAAGACTAAAACATAACATTCTAAGCTCCAGGTTTTCCTTCTCTCTATAGCACTTCCTTAACACTGAATTAAAATGATGTTGCATGAATAGAAATAAGTTTATGGAGGAAGGAGATTCCACGACTAGAAATACTTCCACTTTAAAAAAAAGTCAACCCACTTCAATAAAGGTAATTCAAATTTCTTAAGAAGAAAAAGTCAAATCAGCTGATCAAAGCTGGTCATAAAATGAAAGAGAACCACTCCGCAAAGGGGAGAGGGCAGTTCTAACAGAGGCTATCGTCGTATTATGCTACGTACATCTAATAAGCTATCATACATAAAATAGAAATAACCTATTTTCTTACCCAGCATTTTGCCAAAACTGTTGAAAGAAAACTTGTTTGATCAAAGTATCTGCAAAATAAACACCCTAATAAAGAATAACCTAACAATAATATCACAATCTACCCAGCTACTCATTTACAAAAACATCTACCTCCTGTCCACTGAACTCTTACTTGCAGAAAATACGGTCTATAAACTAAATCACATTTTAGAAAACTTGTTTGGTTAAGGCAGAGCTTCCCAATCTAGGCACTACTGACATTTTAGGTAGGACAGTTATTTGTTGTAGAGGCTGTACTGGGCACTGTAGAACGTGTAGCAATATTCTGACCTCACCCACTAGATACTATGGGCTCCCGTCCCTCCACCCCTGATGTGACAACCAAAAACGTCTCCAGACATGGACAAATTTCCCGGGGGGGAGGGGCAAAATTATCCCAGCTTAAGAACCACTGCTGTGAGGATTGAACAGCCTTGACAGTAACTCAGACTTTGTTTCCTCTACTCGTAATTTAAAAAATATTAACTACCTCTCCTTCCAACGGTTCTCAAATTTTATACCCAAAGCCCTTGAGTGCCCAGAAAGTGCTTGAGGAGCACCCATGGGGTATAACCTGAGCAGGTCCAATTTCATTTTTTTCTGGATTTCTGGGTATTTTCTTGGGGGGGGGAGGGGAATTGAAAATCATGACAAAGGTAAACATATCACAATACTAAATTTCATATAGCGCTAAATGAAAAAATCTCATATTTTTTCCCCTCCTTTCTCTTTTTACATTTTAAATCAAGGCCAATTTTGGAAAAACAGAGAGGTGGAAGAACACTAGGAATGAGAGCACATTAGCAAAAGCAAGTTGAATGTGCAGCTTATTTGTATTTCTTCAGCCCAATAGGAATCGAAATGTAGTCTTTAGAAGACTTACAGTACTTTCTACCTTGGTTAATCAAGTATCAGATATTCAAAGCCCTGAATTATAAAAGATGAAGTCCAGGGGCGCCTGGGTGGCTCAGTCGGTTAAGCAGCCGACTTCAGCTCAGGTCATGATCTCGCGGTCCGTGAGTTCAAGCCCCGTGTCGGGCTCTGTGCTGACAGCTCAGAGCCTGGAGCCTGTTTCAGATTCTGTGTCTCCCTCTCTCTGCCCCTCCCCCATTCATGCTCTGTCTCTCTCTGTCTCAAAAAAAATAAACGTTAAAAATTTTTTTTCTAAAGTTGAACTCCAAGTTGCATCCTCAGGAGAAACCAATAAATGAAATTAACACTGAAATTTTACTTTAGCTTGGTTTTAAACCTCTAAAAAGTCTATTTGATTCCTTTTCTCCCCTAGGTGAGAAAAAATTATCAAATTTTTTCCAGTTTTACTGAGAAATAATTGACATATATCACTATATAAGTTTAAGGTATACAGTATATTTGGTTCTTAAATTGAAAATAGATACTTGTTCCCACCTCAAAGATCTCCTAATTTAACCATTTTAAACAGAAAAGCAATATGTATAACACATTGAATCTTCTGGGTGGGGGGGGGGGGGGGAAGGCTCCAAATTTTAACGTGCAACAAATTACTTGGGAAATATATATTGTTAAAACATATTCTGCTTGGTGGGAGATGGAGGTAGGAAGGGTCCAGTGACCTGCATTTTAAAAAGCATTCTTGGTCATTCTTATGTACATGATCTGAAAGACTCATTTTTCATAGCACTAGTTCACATGTTAAATTTGGCACCAATGTTATATGTTATAAAATTCTAGCATTCTCTATTCACAGACTATACCATACTTGGTTTATTACCTCTAGCCCCTGGTCAACGCAACTAAGATCTAAAAATAAAAATAAATTCTAAATACTATGCAATTAAAGGGTCTAGAGTAATGTGTCAGCAAAGAAATATAAAGTAAATATTACAGATTCATTTTATGATGAATAACCAGACTATAAAATCTGACAAACCTATATCGTTAATTCTTCCCTCATGTAAAAACTACACTATCTCAGCTATAATTTTATATAAGATATACCAAAAAATAAATAAAACTTCACTGGTTCCAAAAATCCTAGTTCTCCAGTAACGGTTTTTCATGCACCACAACTATACCTTCCTTTAACAAACAGTACAGTCCCATCATGAATCAGTCATTTTGATTCATTTTGCTCCTGGATACACGTTAAGATGACGTGCGAGGATGTAAACAGAAAAATGACTTCTCGGCTCATTTTTGACATCCAATCATTTTTACTGCATTCCTACTACGGTCTTCATTCCTGAGAACCTGAAAATATTATTTAAGTAAATGGCCATGTCCGTTTCATTTTCTCCATTTTTGACTTAAGCATAGTTAAAGCAGACAGCATCATTTTCTTTTTGACTTAATGCGCCTCCCCAAATACTCAATTTTTTCAACTCTGATGTCAGTTGTTAGAAAACTGATGAACAGTTCCATACTTGCCTATTTTTTCTCATACCAGACAAAAATAGGATTGCTGATAAAGCACAATAACGTTCTCACACTTCACCTAGCATTCCAAACCCATTCAGCTCAACATTTCATGAGTATCAGACTGGTGGTATATTTAGTCATTGATATGTTTCCATAGATTCCATGCTCCTGTAAGAAGTGCCCTTTGTTTTCAAGACAGAATACCATTAAAAAAATGAGGCAGTCCTAGAGCCAGGCTTAGCTTTTATGTATTTATTTCTCAAGGTTTGTATCTTTATTTTGAGAGAGAGAAAGCACAAGTGAGGAAGGGGCAGAGACAGAGGGAGAATCCCAAGCAGGCTCCACACTGTCAGCACAGAGCCCCATGCAGAGCTCGAACTCAGGAATGTTAGATCTTGCCGTGAGCCTAAGACAGACAATTAACAGACTGAGCCACCCAGGCGCCCCCAGCCTTAGCCTTTAAAGACCATCTATCTCCAAAAGCTTCCAAAGAAACCCAGAAATGAAAAACAGTATTAGGAAGACTAAAACCAAAAATAGGGTAAGGCTAATGAAAAATGCTAATGCTAAAAGAGCAGGGTTGGGTGTTTGTTTATTTGTTGTTTGTTTGTTTGTTTGTTTTAAGCTATGTACTCAGAAACATGAACAAAGCAGAGAAAGGTTTCGGGTTTGGGGGGAAAGAGGGTAATGACAACAAATGACAAAGAGAAAGCAAAATTACTTGATTTCTATTAGAAAGTAGATCCAACACTGGATTGGGGTCTCTAACTTTGAGCAAGTCACACCCTGTGTTAGGCCCAATTTCCTCTTTTTTTTTTTTTTTTAACGTTTATTTATTTTTGAGACAGAGAGAGACAGAGCATGAATGGGGGAGGGTCAGAGAGAGGGAGATACAGAATCCAAAACAGGCTCCAGGCTCTGAGCTGTCAGCACAGAGCCCAACGCGGGGCTCGAACTCACGGACCGCGAGATCATGACCTGAGCCAAAGTCGGCCACCCAACCGACTGAGCCACCCAGGCGCCCCTCAACTTCCTCATCTTTAACCCCATCTATTTCACAATTGTTATGAGGAACACGAAGGGAATGTATATCACACATGTACAAGAGCTACACAAATATAAATTTTTAATCCTTTAGTGAACAGAATACATTTTTATAAAGGAACATGAAGGGAAAATTGGAAAAAGATTTAAAAATGTATTAAAAACTTTGGAAGGTAATATTATATAAAGAAAATATTGTACTGATTTTCAATTTTTTTTTTCAACGTTTATTTATTTTTGGGACAGAGAGAGACAGAGCATGAACGGGGGAGGGGCACAGAGAGAGGGAGACACAGAATCAGAAACAGGCTCCAGGCTCCAAGCCATCAGCCCAGAGCCTGACGTGGGGCTCAAACTCACGGACGGCGAGATCGTGACCTGGCTGAAGTTGGACGCTTAACCGACTGCGCCACCCAGGCGCCCCAGTACTGATTTTCAAAAAGCAGTTAGGGATAGGTCTTAGGAACTAGAGACCAGTAAGTCTTACGACACTCACTTGGAAAAACTTGAAAATGTATCATGAAACAGATGACTGGTGAAAACTTGAGGAAAAGTAGGTTATATCCTGCTCTGATTCTCTATAACACATTAAAAGAACTTGAAAGAATCATATTGTCATATTGCAAATCTTAATTGGGCTTTATTTATAAGATTTTGCTATTTC
Organism: Acinonyx jubatus; assembly: GCF_027475565.1. Classification (NCBI taxonomy): domain Eukaryota; kingdom Metazoa; phylum Chordata; class Mammalia; order Carnivora; family Felidae; genus Acinonyx; species Acinonyx jubatus. The sequence continues at coordinate 48,702,610 of NC_069395.1, forward strand.
CTTCATTGAAGGTACATTTTCTTTTTATTTTTAAACACAAGTTAATCTGTTTTAAAATGCAGGTTTATTAATTATTTGGAAGACACATTTAAGGTTTCTTTTAACTAACATAAGAAAACATCATACGATACTTAAACAGAATGGGTTACAGTTCAGTTCACCTCAGAAACTGAACCTGATTGAGACCCATAAAGTTATTCAGGTCAAATCATCACAGATTATGATTTAAGCAGTATCAGTTACTTTATTTCTCAAAGATTTCCAGTTAACTCTACTAAAGAAAGTAAAAAAGGAGTAGTTTGATCTTTGAAAACACAACATAGTTTCATTCCAAGGTCTTCAAAAGTATACTTTAATATACGGCATGGGGGCACCTGGGTGGCTCAGTTGGTTAAGCGTCTGACTTTGGCTCAGGTCATGATCTTGCGATTCATGAGTTCGAGCCCCACATCAGGCTCTGTGCTGACAGCCTGGAGCCTGTTTCAGATTCTGTGTCTCCCTCTCTCTCTGCCCCTTCCCTGCTCATGCTCTGTCTCTCTCTGTCTCAAAAATAAATAAAAACATTAAAAAAATTAAAATATATATATATACGGCATGGCTCTGCAAAATGAGAATAATACTTATCTTACCTCTAACAGGACTGCTGCAAGATCAGATTGAGGCATATTATGTGTGAATATGTTTTGAACAATTAAGTCCTATACAAACATTGGCATTGTATTAGCCTATGCTTAGCTCATCAAATGCAGCTGATGAATTAAATCAATAATTATAAAAATTAACATATTTTGTTAAGAAACCTTAAGAAAAAGTATTCATATTTACTGTAGTTGTAAAAAAAAAAGTAAAGCTTAATAATTGTTAATGATCTAATTTTTTTTTATGTTTATTTATTTTTGAGAGAGAGAGCACAAGTGGGAGAGGGGCAGAGAAAGAGGGAAACACAGAATCTGAAGCAGGCTCCAGGCTCTGAACTGTCAGCACAGAGCCTGAAGCAGGGCTCACACTCATAAACTGTGAGATCATGACCTGAGCCAGTCAGCTACTCAACCGACTGAGCCACCCAGGCACCCTTAATAATTGCTAATGATTGAAATAATGGAGTCATGAAAGATCTTTCTACCATTATATTATCCTAGTGATGTAGTATCATCTTGTACGTAGATACTCTAATGTACACAAGAGTTTTAACTTACTGAAATAGTATACTCCTTCACTGAATCCACAGGTTCCTAAGGCCATAGTATGTGTTCATGTAAGAAACAGTTACTGTTAGTTGTGAAACTATCAAAATAAACAAAGCTCCCTTTCAATACACAGTCTTCAGTATAATAGAGGAAGTAAAACATACACAAATAAGTAGAATATGAGTTAGACGATAAAAAGTTTCATAACAGAAATATAAACAAAGTTTAACAGAATTTCAAAGAAGGCAAAAATTTATTTCTAGCTAGAGGGGAAAGCAGATAAATAAATGTCAGATAAGACTTCAAGAAAGAAGTCATATTTGTGCAGGGTCCTAAAGAATGAATAGGAGGAGCATCTAGGTGACTCAGCCAGTTAAGCATCCAACTTGGGCTCAGGTCATGATCTCACGGTTCGTGGGTTCGAGCCCTGCATCGGGCTCTCTGCTCTGTGCTGACAGCTCAGAGCCTGGAGCCTGCTTCAGATTCTGTGTCTCCCTCTCTTTGCCCCTCCCCTACTTGCGCTCTGTCTCTCAAAAATAAATAAACGTTAAAAAAAATTTTTTTTAATAAAGGATGAATAGGATTTGGAAACATCCCTGAATAAAGCACACATTTCTCAGAAAGAAAAATGCTTCCAGTTCACTGGGGGGGGGGGGGGGGGGGGGGGACTATCTTAGTAAATAGTACCAACATCCCTCCAGTCTTTCTACCCCATTAAACTAGAAGTTACCCTTCACACATCTCCCCATTTCTCTCCTTACTGAGTGTCCCATATCTAATCCTTCACCAAATCTTAGCCATTTTAACCTCCTACATATCTCCCAAGTCTGTTTACTTCTCTCTCCTCCATCATCATCTCCATAGCCCAAATTACCATTATCTCTTGCCCAAAGTACGATAACCTTCTCACTAGTCTCTGATGCATACCAATCTATACACTGTAGCCAGAGAGATTTTTCCTAAAGCAAATACACCAGACATCATCTTCCAGGCCCAAATCCTTGACACATGGCTACTTTTTTAGTCTCAACTTATACCATGTGCCCCTTAACTGTGATCCAGCCACTCTGGTTTTTATTCAGTTTCTCAAACTCACCAGGCTAACACCAGGACCTTTGCACATGCAATCTTCTCCATCTGGAATTTCACCCACTCCTGACACTCTTCACCTAATTAACTCCTATTTACCCTTTAGATCTTAATTACTTCCTCAAGAAAGTCTTCTCTATTCTCCCAAACTGCATTAGGTCATTTAGTTACACACGCTTAGGACAGACACTATGTACTTTCATATACAGTATTCGTTAGACTGTAATTTTATATTTATTTTGTGTTTCATTAATAATGACTTCCCTGACTAAACTCTAACCACCATTAGGATAGGGCCCATAAGTAATTTTGCCTTAGGTTCAGCCTGTCAACATACATGTGTTCCTAAGTCAATTTGTTTTCTCTTCAGTCAAAATATCTAAGGTGAACCAACAAGCAGAGAGGTCCCTGCCCTGCCTCAGTGACAGCATGTATTCTGTGAGCTAAGTGCAGCCCTTCCACCAGCTCTCCACACCCTTGCTCCCCATTATGTAGTTAGCAAAAATTGCTGTTTTTAAACCTAATAGTTAGCATGATTTAGTAGCTTAATTGCTTGCTAATAAGAAGCTTAGGAAGTTTAGTCTAAACCTAGAAAAATTTACTTTGCTTGCCAAAAATCAGCACCTTCAAAGAAGGGAAGAAAATGCTTCAGTGATTTATTCAGGTCAAATAAGCATTCCCAGCTTCCACTCCACCATTTACCGGAAGAGATGTGCTGTGAAATTTGTAGTCAGGGCTATGCCATTAACAGTTTGTGGTGTATTTGAAGGAATTTAAAGTAGCACATGAAGGTTTCAGTTGTACTGAATTAGGTAGCTATGTGAGTGAGAGGAAGGAGACGTGGTGATCGCCTTGGAGCTCTAAAGTAAAAGGCACTAAAGAATCCCAATTGTCAGACTTCCACTAGCTCTGAGATCATATAGCCCTGAGGATATGCAAACACCAGATTTGAAATTGCAGAAAAAAAAGAATACTACTGATTTGCCCCCCGCTGTGCTGTTATTCAGGCCCAAACCAGATATAGAAGGACATGTGCTATCAGCCAAGATGGATCAATAAGGACTAGATTCACCCTTCTGCCTGGAGCAACTAAAATTATTTTATTATATTTAAATCTCTTTGAAAGGTAACTGACTACTTAAAGCAAAACAATGTATTATCGTGGACTTTAGAAGTAAACGCAAGACAACAATAGCACAAAGGCCAGAAAGTGAGAAATGGGAGTACAATGTTAGATGGCTCTTATACTATACTTGAAGGTAGACTGTTACAAGCTAAAAGAGGGATACTATAAAGTAATCAATAAATACAAAAAGCTAAAAAGAAGAATTACAAAAAACACACAATACAAAAAGCGTTACAAGAGAGAAAAACAGATCGGACAAATAAAAAATAAATAGGATAGATTTAAATTCATCCATTCGATTTAAACCCAAGCAATCACATTAAATATAAATAATCACACTAAATATAAATAGTCTAAAAACCCCAGTTGCAAGACTAGATAAAAGATCAAGACCCAGGGGGTGCCTGGGTGGCTCAGTTGGTTGAGCATTCAACTCCTGATTTCAGCTCAGGTTATGATCCCAGTGTCATGGGATAGAGGCCCACATCAGGCCCCATACAGAGCGTGGAGCCTGCTTAAGATTCTCTCTCTCTCTCTCTCTCTCTCTCTCTCTCTCTCTCTCTCTCTCTCTCTCTCCCCCTCCCTCCCTCCCTCCCTCTGCCACTCTCCCTGCTTGCACTCTCTAAAAAAAAAAAAAAAAGGAAAAGAAATCAGTGAAATAAGAAAGAAAGAAAGAAAGAAAGAAAGAAAGAAAGAAAGAAAGAAAGAAGAAAGAAAAAGAAAGAGGAAAAGAAATTTAAAAAGACAATGAAACCAAAAGCTAGTTCTCAGATCAATAAAATTTATAAACTTAAACCAGACTGATGGGGGATAAAATAGGCAAGACACAAATTTATAATCAGGAGTATAAGAGATAACATTGTTAGAGATTCTACAGATATTAAAATAAGGAAATACTATGAACAATTTGATGCTGATATATTTGACAAGTGAGACAAAACTGACAAAATCCTACAAAGACACAAACCATAAAAGCTCATCAAGAAGAAATGAGTAACATAAGTGGCCTTTTATCTATAAAAGAAATTGGACTTGAAGTGAAAATTTTTCCCACAAAAAAAAGTCCACATGGCTTCTCTGATGAATTGTACCAAATGTACAAGGAATTATCAATTCCATACAAACTCTTACAAAAACTAAAAATGAAATACCTTACAATGCATACTATGATTTCAGCACACTCTGAAACCAGTCAGGGGCATATCAAAAGAAAACCACAAACCAATATTCTTCATTGAATGTAGATGCAAAATTGTTCAATATAATTTTAGCAAATCAAATCAAACAAATCAAGCAATATATAAAAAGGATAATAACACATGATCAAGTATGGTTTCTGCCAAGATGGCAAGTTGGTTTAAGGCTCAAAAATCAATGTAATTAATATCAACAGACTAAAGAAGAAAAAAAAAACATATGATCATCTTAAAAAATGCAGAAAATGCTTTGACAAAATTCAACATCCATTCCTGATTAAAACAAACAAACAAACAAACAAAAAACCCTCTCAGGAAACTATGAATAGAAGAAAATGTCTTCAAATTGGTAAAGGGCATCTACAGAAAAACAAAACAACCTAAAGCTAACATCACAGACTGAAAATTTTTCTCCTAAAATCAGGAAGGATGTCTGTCCTATCACTTCTATTAAGCATTATCCTGGAAGTTCTAGTCAATGTAATCAGGAAATAAAAAAATAATAAAAGGCATCCTTGGAAAAAAAGTAAAACTTCTTTATATGCAGCCAATATATATGATTCTCTATATAGAATACTTAATCTACAAAAAAAATCCACTAGAAATAACAAATGAGTTTAGCAAGTCTGCAGAATACAGGATGAAATGCAAAAATCTATTGTAGTTCTATATACCAGCAACAAATAATTGAATTAAAACATTTTTAAATCACTCCATCTATAATACCAAAATTATGAAATACTTATGGGTAAATTTAACAAAAATGTGCAAGACCTGTACACTGAAAACTTTGTAAAGAGAAATTAAAGACAAAATACAGAGAGAGATGTAGTGTGTTCCTAAACCGAAAGACTTGATATTGTCAAGATATTAATTTTCCCCCAAAGTGATCTACAGATTCAACACAACCTCAATCAAAATCCTCCATCAGGCTGAGTCTAAAATTTATATGGGCATGCAAATGACCTAGACTAGCCAAAATAACTTTTAAAAAGAAAAACAAAAACAAAAGAAAAACAAAGAGGATTTATACTCAAAATTTATTATAAAACGATAGTAATCAGCACACTAGGTGGCTCAGTCGGTTAAGTGTCCAACTCTTGATTTGGCTCAGGTCGTGATCACATGATTGGTGAGCTGAAGCCCCACATCAGACTGCACTGATAGCGTGGAGACTGCTTAAGATTCTTTCTCCCCCTCTCTCTGCATCCCAGCCCTTGCTTATGCACTTACTCTCTCTGAAAATAAACTTAAAAAAAAACAAAAACTATAGTAATCAAAATAGTATGCTTATGATTCAACATAGACAACAGAACAAATGAGTATAATAGAGTCCAGATATAGACCCACATATATTTGATTTTCAACAAAGAGGCAAAGGCATTTGGGTGCAGAAAGAATAGCCTTTCCAACAAATAGTGCTGGAACAATTAGATATCCACATTTTTTTCATTAATTTTTTGCAAAATCTTTATTTTGCACTATACAAAAATAAAATCAAAACAAATCATAGACCTCAAATTATAAAACGTTTATTTATTTATTTTTAGTGTTTGTTTATTTTTGAGACAGAGAGAGACAGAGCATAAGCAGGGGAAGGGCAGAGAGAGAGGGAGACACAGAAACTGAAGCAGGCTCCAGGCTCTGAGCTGTCAGCATGGAACCCGATGTGGGGCTTGAACTCATGAACCACGAGATCATGACCTGAGCTGAAGTCGAAAGCTTAACCGAATGAGCCACCCAGGAGCTCCATAAAACTTTTAGAAGAAAACATAGGAGAAAATCTTTGTGATCTTGAGCTAGACAAAGATTTCTTTTCTCTTTAAGTTTATTTATTTATTTACTCATTTTTAGTAACTCTACATCTAACATGGTGCTCAAACTCATGACCCTGAGATCAAGAGTCACGTGCTCTTCCAACTGAGCCAGCCAGCCACCTCAAAGATTTCTGAAATAAAATACCCAAAGCACAACCCATAAAAGGAAAAAAAAATCAATACCATCAAAATTAAGAACTTCTATTCTTTGAAGTCACTGTTAGGAATATGATAAGGGAAGTCACAGACTGGGAATAAACAACAATAAATCACATACCTGATTAATGATTTACATGCAAAATATATTAAGAATTCATACAACTTGGGGCGCCTGGGTGGCTCAGTTTGCTGAACCTCCGACTTCAGCTCAGGTCACCATCTCATGGTTCACGAGTTCAAGCCCTGCGTTGGGCTCTCTGGAGCCTGCTTCGGATTCTGTGTCTCCCTCTCTCTCTGACCCTCCCCCATTCATGCTCTGTCTCTGTGTCAAAAATAAATAAACATTAAAAAAAAAAAAGAATTCATACAACTCAATAAAACAAACCCAATTAAAAAAATTTTCAATGTTTATTTATTTTTGAGAGAGAGAGGGACAGAGCATGAGCAGGAGAGGGGCAGAGAGAGAGAGAGAGAGGGAGACAGAATCCAGAGCAGGCTCCAGGCTCTGAGCTGTCAGTACAGGGCCCGACACAGGGCTCAAACTCACAAACCATGAGATCATGACCTGAGCCAAAGTCAGACACTTAACCAACTGAGCCACCCAGGTTCCCTAAAACAAACCCAATTTTAAAATGGACAAAAGATTTGACACTTCACTAAAAAGATAGAAGAACGTCTGATAAGCACATGAAAAGATGCTCAACATAGTAGTCATCAGGAAAAATGCAAATTAAAACCACAATTTGTATCACTACATATTTCTTAGAATAGCTAAAATCTCAAAGACTGACCATCCCGAGTGATGGTAAGGCAGGCAAACTGGAACTGTACAAGCGCTTAGGAAAACAGTTTAGTAGTTTCTTAAAATGTTAAACATACACCTACGTGACCCAGTAATTCCACTCTTTAATACTTGCTCAAGAAAAATAAACGCATACATCTATACAAAGACTTTTACACAAATGTTCTCAGAAGTTTTGTCATAGCCAAAAACATGGCAACAACCCAAATGTTCATCAAAAGTGAACTAATCAATAATTGTGGAATAACCAATAGAATTCAATACTGCTCAGCAATACAAAGGAATTAACCACTGATACATGAAATAACATGGATAAATCTCAAAATGTGCTGGAGCGCCTGGGTGACTCAGTCAGCTGAGCGTCGGACTTCAGCGCAGGTCATGATCCCACTGTTCGCGGTTTCGAGCCCCATATCAGGCTCTCTGTTGACAGCCCAGAGCCTGGGGCCTGGAGCCTGCTTTGGATTCTATGTCTCCCTCTTTCGCTCTCCGCCCCTCTGCTGATCACACTCTGTCTCCCTCGCTCTCAAAAATAAACATTAAAAAAATTTTTTTAAATAAGAATCCCAAAATGTGCTGAAAGAAGCTAGACTAGAAATAAGTATATACTGTATGATTCCATTTATTCAAAATTTGTAAAAACCTAAACTAATCTTTAAAGACAAAAAGCATAGTAGTGATTGTCGGTGACATGGTAGGAGGGATGGGGCAGTCAGGTTACAAGGGGATGCAAGGAAACTTTTTAGAGGAAAAGAGAAATAGAAATTCTCTTGATTGGGGTGATGGTTTCACAGTTATTAACATATTTCAACCCATCAAATTGTATTTTAAATGTGTATAGTTTGTTGCACGTCAAATATATTAACTCATTTTTTTAAAGATGTATGAACTGATCAGAATTTAAGACTATACCTCACTACACCTTGCTACATTGTACATAACTTAAGGAATCACAGATTTTGAAGAACTACAATCTATTAGTAGGAAAAAAGTTAAATTTCAGAACAGATTCACACACTTTACTGCATATGAATCATCCTTTAAGTCTCTGAGTCCTTGAAATACACACCTTAGGATAGGTTTAAATTATAAAGCATATGTAGCACAAGGATAGCCAGGTTTAAGAGGAACTAACTAAGGAGAAAGCAAGTAAGACCCAGCAAGAGGCCACTGTTCCTGGCTTTTAGAGAAGGACATGTGAATTCTATAAACATTCTAAAATGTCTGTTATTTGGCCAAGGTCTGATCAATGTTTGGCTTTACCTGGTTCTATGAAAGTGGATCCCCTTTTTAGAATTAATGATATTAAAGTGGAGAGCCACTTGAAATGTAAATCCTAGAATAAGTAAAGCTATGCTCCAGATGAATACAACTCATGGCTCTTAAGATTGTGTGGTCTCTTAAATTTCAGCATTCTCAGTGGCTTCATCAACATAAATAAGAGGTCTAGAAAGGCATGCTTTTATTTAAAAAACAAAAAAACTATTTTCCTATTTTGTATTACTGCTAAAAATACATAAATTTTAGATAGCTAACAGACTTAATCTTTATTAAATATAGAAATATCACACTACTCACCCACATACAGTTTTCACATGTTGTCTACAGTTAATAAAACTTGGACAACTCTACAAAGATATTCAGTAACATCATGACATTCAAAGCATATCCAGCAGATCAAATGTCATTATTTTACAGTTACGGTGCTATATAAAACACATAGGTAAACTACAGGTTCAAGGTTCAAATTAACAAACATCACACTAAATGCTTTTTATAAAAAGGGCTTGAATTTTTTTTTCATGTTTATTTATTTTTGAGAGAGAGAGAGAGCACAAGCTGGGGAGGGGCAGAGAGAGAAAGAGGGAGACACAGAATCCGAAACAAGCTCCAGGCTCTGAGCGGTCAGCGCAGAGCCCGTCGTGGGACTCAAATCAATGAACTGTGAGATCATGACCTGAGCTAGAGTTGGTCACTTAACTGACTGAGCCACCCAGGCGTCCCTAAGAGTTTGAATTTTTTATGGGTGAGAAGCCAAATTATATAAAAGTCAAGAACATAACTCAAGAGCAAACTGCCTGGATTCAAATCCCACATCAGCAACGTACTTGCTATATCCCATGAGCAAGTTCCTTTAGATCGCTATGCCTCTGATTCCTCATCTACAAAATGAGGATAACAGTATTTACCTCATAGGGTATCCACGAAGATTAAATAAATTCAAAGGCATAAAGCACCCAGAACTGTGCCTCGCTCATAGTAAGCACCCAGGAAGTTTCACTTTGTCATCATTGTTGTTGCTATAATTATGCTCATCATTGTCACTGTTACTAGAGTTATGATTAATATATAGGGTAATTATGACAAATATAAGGATTTGAAAAGATATTTTCCCCAAAAAATATTAAAAATGGCCAAAAAACACATGAAAAGATGCCCAACACCACAAATCGTCAGGGAAATGCAAATCAAAACCACAATGAGATACCACTTCACACCTTGTAGAATGGCTATAACCACAAAGAATGGAAAACAACAATAAGTAAGTGTGGGCAAGGATGTGGAGAATTGGAACCCTTGGGCATCGCAGACAGCAATGTAAAAGGGTACAGATAATGTGGAAAACTTTGGCCGTTTCTCAAAAGGTTAAAGAGAACTCCCACCTGGAGCCTGGTGGCTCAGTTGGTGAAGCGATGGACTCTTGATTTCAGCTCATGTCAGAGCCTCACATCGGGCTCTGTGCTGAGTGGAGTCTGCTTAAAATTCTCTTTCTTCCTTTCTCTCTGCACCCCCCTTCTCGCCCCCCGCTACAATAAATATATATAAAAATATATATATTTTAATATTTAAACAGAACAACCTTATATATACTTTAATATTTAAACAGAACAACCTTAAAATCCAACAATTCTACTTCTAGGTATGTATCCCAAAGAACTGACAGTGAGTTCTCAATAAGATATTTGCATGCCAGTGTTCATAGCACCTTTTTTAAATGTTTATTTTTGAGACAGAGAGAGACAGTGTGCAAGCAGGGGAAGCGCAGAGAGAGAGGGAGACATAGAATCCGAAGCAGGCTCCAGGCTCTGAGCTGTCAACACAGAGCCCCACACGGGGTTCGAACTCACAAACTGTGAGATCATGACCTGAGCCAAAGTTGAATGCTTAACCAACTGAGCCACCCAGGAGCCCCCGCAGCATTTTTTACAATAGCCAAGAAGTGGAAACAACGCAGTATCCATCAACAGATGAAGGAACAAACAAAATGTGGTATATACATACAAGGGAATATTATTTGGCCATTAAAAATAATGAAATTTTGATAGAGGCTACAAGGATGATACGTGCACTTTGTGAAATATGTCAAACACAGAAGGACAAATATTGTGTGATTCAACCTATATGTATTACCTACAATAGGCAAATTCATAGAGACAGGAAGAAGAATAGAGATTACCAGAAACCAGTGGGAGGGGAAAAGGGACAGTTATTGTTTACTGGGTCTGGAGTGTTTCTTAGGGATAATGAAAAAAGTTTGAATATAGACAGTGGTGAGGGTTACATAACACTGTGACTGCATTTTTTTTTTAAGATTTTATTTTTAAGTAACCTCTACACCCAATATGGGGCTCAAACTCACAACCCCAAGATCAAGAGTCCCATGCTCCACAGATTGAGCCCAGCCATGTGCCCCATGACTATATTTGAACTGTATGCTTATAAATGGTTAAAATGAAATTTAGTATATATATTTTACCACACAAACACAAAAAAAGAACCTACTGGTTATTCAAGCATTTTCACTTTTATTCCTGCAGTTCCCCGATGAAGAACTCAATATCCATTTAAAAAAAAAAAAAATTTTTTTTTATTATTTATTTTTGAGAGAGAGAGAGAGAATGAGCAGGGGAGGAGCGGAGAAAGAGGGAGACACAGAATCCGAAGCAGACTCCAGGCTCTGAGCTGTCAGCAGAGCCTGACATGGGACTCGAGCTCACAAACTGTGAGATCATGACCTGAGCTGAAGTCGGACACTCAACTGACTGGGCCATGCAGGCACCCCTGAATATCCATTCTTAACAACATGGCTCTGAAAGACGCAGAGAAGCTAAGACCTACTGCTAAATCCTAAAACAATTTAGAAAAGCATTAAAATGCTACTTTAAACAGCTTGTGATACATTTTAATACAAACATATTAAATTGGAAACAATAACTATGAACGGAGATAATAAAGATAGGGTAATCTTTCAAAAAAGAAAAAGAAAAAAGAAAAAAAAAAGTACTGGATTGGAACTCAGATTCCAACCTTACCCAGATTCTAATCTTACTTCATGAAGAATATTTAAAGCATTAACTTTTTCATGATTATTTCCCCAATAAAATAGAGAAAGCTTAACCATGTTTCATAAATTTATTGAAAGAAAAAAAAAAGCAGGGTATTTGAGACTATAGGGGGAAAAAAGCAATTTTGTAAAAACATAATTTTATACAATATGGTTACAACTAAATGGAATAACATTACTGATTACATAAAAGAAACATAATTGCCAATTAAGCTACAGGAAAAGAAAGATTGTCAGCCAATAGAAATAACATAGTAACGCCTCTTCAACGTGACACTCTGACATCACAATCAAGGTGTATACCAAAAACACAACCTAAAGTGAAAATAACTAAAAATTTCCACTTAAACTGATTTACTTTGCACTTGCAAAAGAATGACTTAGGACTTCCAGGGGCTCATGGGTGACTCAGTTGGTTAAGTGTCCAACTTCAGGTAAGGTGGTGATCTCACAGCTCGTGAGTTCAAGTCTAGCATCCGGCTTTGTGCTGACAGCTCGGAGCCTGGAGCCTGCTTTGGATTCTGTGTCTCCCTGTCTCTCTGCCCCTCCCCTAGTCATACTCTGTCTCTCTCTCTCATTTTCAAAAATAAACATTAAAAAAAAAAATTTTTTTTTTAAAGAATGACTTAGCAAAAACAAAACAGCAAGAAATATAGCCATATCAAATCTTCTGGATTACCTATTTCAGTAGGAATCACCACAGATGATGCTATTCTTTTTTAACCATGTTATCAAGCTAGATTAAAAAATAAACATATAAATCTTCATTTCTATAAAAAGGAAAACTATCAAGTCTTTATGAAACCAGAAAATACTGAAGGTAGAGTCTTTTCTTAGATATTGAAACATGTCTTTCATTAATGGTTACTGTACAGGCCATCTTCTTGTTGCTACAGACTACTCACCAACTACCTGGACAAAACTAGTCCATTTCAAAACAGGAACATGCACTAGAAAGGCCTTGGGTTTCCTCACTCAGAGTCATCTTGAAATTTACAAATACACAGAAAATTGTGCACAGTAAAGCCTAAGGGAATCATAAACACAAGATACTTACATATTATATCCTGTCCAAATTTAATTCAAACAAAATTTCCTGTAAGTACACAATATTAACTGGATACATTTCACTCTCGAACTGCTCGATACCATTGTTAAAAGTTCAACTACTTTGTTCCTTTCTAAATTTGCTCCTTTCTGATCTAGTAAGGCAAGCTTATGGTTATATATTATATGCTAAATGAAACAGCTGATAAAAGAATTTGAGTACGATTCCAACTATACAGAATTCTGTAAAAGGCAAAACTATGGGGGCAGTGAAAATAGCAATTGCCATCAGGTTGCTACAGGTTAGGGGGTAAGGGACACGGAGAGATGAATAAACAGAGCACGGAGGATAAAGGGCAGTAAAAATATTCTGCATGAGGGGCACCTGGCGGGCCCAGTGGGTAGAGCATGCAACCCTTGAACTTGGGGTTGTGAGTTCAAGCCCTATGTTGGATGTGGAGATTACGGTGGAAAAAAAATATTAAAAAAAAAAGAGGAAGAAAATATTCTGTGTGACACTATAATAATGGATACATGTCATACATTTGTCCAAACCTATAGAATGTACACACCAAGAGTGAATTCTAACATGAACTATACCAGCTTCAGGTTATTTCAGTTGGAGAGTCTAACATTGTATAAATAAAGCCACAGTCATGGATTTGACCCTTAACCAGACCAACTGCTTTGACTCTATACTCATGTCCTTCCCTCCTTCATTTGGAAATACGCCATTAATGAAAAGGATTACCATCGGAAAAACAACTCTATTTTTGAAAGGCAGTGGTGTTAGCATTAGAACCCTCAGGACTTTTAATATGTGCTAAATAATGTTTAAGACACTACATGAAATCTATGTAAAAATACTTCAATATGGTGAAAGTAGCAGTACAGAAGTAGGATTTAAATGAGCCAAAGGGCATCTGGGTGGTTCAGCCGGTTAAGCGCTGGGCTCCTGATTTCAGCTCAGGTCATGATCTCATGGTTCGTAAGTTCAAGCCCTGTATTGGGCTCTGCACTGACAGCGTTGGAGCCTGCTTGGGATTCTCTCTCTCTCTCTCTCTGCCGCTCCCCTACTTGTGCGTGTGTGCTCTCTCTCTCAAAATAAATAAATATGAAAAAAAATTTAAAAAAATAAAATAAATTATGAGCCATAATTTTATACATTTATGGTAGGAATTGCCTTTAGGAAGGTCACACCAATTTGGCATTAACTTCTCAGGATTTTAAAAACATACTCTTTAGGGGTCGCCCAGATGGTTCAATGGGTTAAGTGTCCGACTTCGGCTCAGGTCATGATCTCATGGTTCATGGGTTTGAGCCCCACATTAGGCTCTGTGCTGACAGTTCAGAGCCTGGAGCCTGCTTCAGATTCTGTCTCTCTCTCTCTCTCTCTCTCTCTCTCTCTCTCTCTCTCTGCCCCTCCCCCATGCATCTCTCTCTCTCTCTCTCTCTCTCTCAAAAATAAACATTTAAAAAAAATTTTAATAAAATAAAAACATACTCTTCTAGGAATTCAGCCTAAGGAAATAGTGAGAAGTTCAATTTTAGCACTTGTACACAAAAACAATCAGTAGACTATTAATACAAAAATTTGGGAAATTGTTGATGTCTAAAATAGGATAATAGTTAAATAAGTTATGTTGAATTAGACTCATTAACCAATTACATTTTCATATTATAAAGGTTCAGTAATAAAACAGCATGATACTGACATATCAATATAGATAGACCAATAGAACAGAGTAGAAAATCTTGAAAGAAACCAAAATACAAATGGCAATCTACTGAAGGATAGAGAAATCATCTTAAATCAGTGGAGAAAAGATGGATTATTGAACAAATGGTATTAGGACAACTGGAAAACCATCTTTCTAAAAATGAAATTGTATCTATATCTCATACCCTATGGCAGAATGAATTCCAAATGGATCAAAGATTTAAATGTAAAAAATGAAAGCAAAGAAGTACTGGACAAATCGTGGAAGAATTATTTTATAACCTCAGACTAGGAAAGGCCATACTAACTGTAACATAAAATCAAAAAGCCATAAAAGAAAAGACTGATACATTCAAATGCATAAAAATTATTTTCTCATGGCGGGGAAGACAAATGAAAATATTGGCAACTCATCACAGATAAAAACCTCCTTATTTAATATGAGTTCCTACAAATCACTAGGAAAAAGACCCAATAACCAGTAAAAATGGGCAAAAGATATGTACAATGCACAGAAAAGGATATTTTTAAATGCCTCTGTGAGATAATCAATGTAAGAGATAGAAAAAATTAAACTATTTTTATCATTTAGATTGTCAGAATCAAAAATTCTTGATAATTCCCTATGTGTAGAGAGATGGGCACTCTCATACACTGCTGGTGAAATATAAATAGTTACAACCTGTAAGAAGAGCAATTTGGGATTATCTTTCAAAATTACAAGTATACATATCTTTGATAATGATTCTGTGAATTTTTTTTACAAAAATATTCATACACAAGCAAAATGATTTATATTCAAGATTATTCCCTGCACTATCACTTGTACCAGCAAATCTGGGGACTGGTTAAATAAATTGTGATTCATTCAGGCATTACACAGCCACAAAAAGAATGAGGAGCTGCTTTATACACTGACAGGAAACTATATCAAAAATATATCGGTAAGTGTGTATAGAGAGGGAATGTGAGGCAGGAATAACACAAGGTGCAGATAAATTCCTATAACGGGTTATCATTTGTGTCAAAAAGGAGAAGAAAGCATACACACAGTAAAAACTATGATGATATCAATTCAAATACAAAGCAATTAACAGCTGGCTCCAGACCCCAGAACTCCCAGCCAACTTCCTTTGTCCAGTCCATTCATTAACCTCGGAAAAAAACATGACCTTGCATTTTTGTCAACGAAATTTTTTTGGACCCCAATCTTGGCAGAGTTTCTACATACCTATTTATCTGTTTCCCTGTGCAGGGAATAGGTATGGAAGGATATACAAGAATTTCAAACATTTATTGATTGTGCAAACAATGATTGCCTGACAGACGGTAAGTGAAGGGTGGGGAGGAGGGGTTAGAGAGACCTCACAGAATATCCTTTTATATCTTCCAAATATTGAAAGAAGGAAATGTTATACCTTTTTATTTTTCCTAATGTTTGCTTATTTTTGAGAGCAAGTGGGACAGGGGCAGAGAGAGAGGGAGACAGAGGATCTGAAGTGGGCTCTCTGCTGACAGCACAGAGCCTGATGTGGGGCTCAAACTCACAAACCGTGAGATCATGACCTGAGCTGATGTCAGACGCTTAACCGAATGAGCCACCCAGGTGCCTATTATACTTATTTTTTAAATAAAATTTAAAAACAGGGGAGACTGGGTGGCTCAGTTGGTTAAGCGGCCAACTTTGGCTCAGGTCATGATCTCATGGTTCATGGGTTCGAGCCCCGCGTCTGGCTCTGTGCTGACAACTTGGAGCCTGGAGCCTGCTTCGGATTCTGTGTCTCCCTCTCTCTCTCTCCCCCTCCCCTGCTTGTGCTAAGGTAAATAAACATTAAAAAAATTAAATAAAATTTAAAAACAAAAATGTTTGAAAAAACTTTAAACATTTTCAAAAACCTAAGAAATTACAGTTAGAAAAGAGGCAAGATTTACAATATACGCGACATGAGGGGTGCCTGGGTGGCTCAATCGATTAAGCATGGGACTCCTGATTTTGACTCAGGTAGTGGGTTCGAAGTCCACATGGTGCTTTGCACTGACAGTGCAGAGCCTGCTTGGGATTCTCTCTCTCCCTTTCTCTCTGCCCCTCCCCTGCTTGTTCTCTCTCTCCCAAAATAAATGAATAAACTCTAAAAAATATATATGTGGGGCTCCTGGGTGGCTCAGTTAAGCATCCTACTTTGGCTCAGGTCATGATCTCGTGGTTTATGGGTTCAAGGCCCGTGTTGAGTTCTGTGCTAACAGCTCAGAGCCTGGAGCCTTCTGTGTCTCCCTCTCTGCTCTTCCCCCACTCATTCTCTCTCTCTCTCTCTCTCTCTCTCTCTCTCTCTCTCTCTCAAAACAAAACAAATATTTAAAAATAAATATTAAAAAAATATATATGCAATATGATACCAAATATATTTTAAAAAGTACATTTTTACACAGAAAAGACTGGAATAAAATACAACAGAATATTAAAAGAACAGTTATCTCTAAAAGGTATAACTACAGGTAACTTTAATTTTCTTTGCATTTTCCTACAACTCAAATTCTTTACATTAAGCACTATTATATTCATAATAAGAAAAAAGGTATTAAAATTTTAATGATATGAATCAGAGAGGTCAGAAATTAAAAGGTAGAAAGTTATTAGGTATTACCCAGGGTTGTAAGTATCATAAATGAAACATTCAAATTTCCTTAAAACATTACTTGCAACTGCAAAATAAACTTTATGGATGGGGCACCTGGCTGGCTTAGTCAGTAGAGTGTCCAACTCTTGATCTTAGGATTGTGAGTTCAAACCCCACATTGGGTATGTATGGAGCCTAATTAAAAAAAAAAAAAAAAGTTTAAAGAATTTATGGACAAAAAATTTAGAGATGAAACATATCTAAACATTCCTCTGCTCTACCTCTAACAATCACTATGAGATTATTCTCATCCTCCTACTTTCTGAATGTTTTGTCCATTTTTGTTTTCTGTTACCTAGGTAATGGTACTTCCAGCATTTCCCTTAAAGACTGTGAAACTAACAATCTGGTATTTCTCACTGTTGAGTTTTCCTGACCTTCAGCTTTGAAAGGCCATCTCCCTAAGGGAAAGCAGTAAGATCTAGAAGCTAAAACAAGAGGCTGAGGAATCTGAGGTTAGAGTTCTAATCCTGACAAACTGTGGAATTTGTCTCCAATTTTGGGAATAAGCTAAACTTCCTGAGCCAGTTTCCTTAATGAGGTAACCTAAAGGATTGTTTTGAAAAATATTTAGGACTATCAACTTTCAAGTTTTTTTAACTTCCCACACTATTCTTTTGAATTTTGTTCTCTTGCCTTATGTTAAACATTCTCCTTTGTAAATGTTTGCTCTCCCAAACAGTATCTGCAAGTATTACCAATTTTTTAGACTCAGGAGTCAGTTAAGAGGGACTGTTAGAAATCCTACTGAAAATGACACGATGGGAACGCGAGCAACGTTGAAGACAAATTATGGAAGAATAAGAATGCAATCAGGATCTAAACTGGATTCTTAGGAGCAAAGGAGACTTGGGCAACTAATTGTCACCAACACTTGGTCAGGGAAGGCAAAACTCAGACTCCTAACATCGGAACCCTGCTGTAGAGATAAGGAAGATGCTAAGCTGTGCAGCACGACCTAGCAAAGGAAGTTCTGTCATGCCTTCAAGGATTCAGTTTTTATTTTTGTTTACAGTAGACTCACTAACACTATCAACTGCACATCTTTTCCTCTGCCACCTTCATAGTGAATATTTCTTGATGGCTACCTTATCATTAGAAAATAAGCTACATTAGATTTGTAAAGCGTTCTCTACCTATAGGTCTTGCGAAGCACTTGATAGCCTTTGGGAAGAAAGGTGTCTTTACAAACATCAGAGAGCAATTATCCCTCTGCCAACACAAGGTGAAGCAATTTCAGTAGTGCCCTCAGCACACTTCCAACTCCTCCTCCTGGTTTACAAGACCAAACACCTCTCTAGTTACTTAAAAGTTATTCCAATAGGGAGGGACAGGGAACAGACAACTAAATTTTTTCTGGATTAACTCAGGCATTAGTTGAATGTTTTTTGTGGTTCACCTACTTTAAAAGGTGATCAAATCACTCTGTGCTACTGAAGAGAGCAACTGCAAAGAACAATTACATAAATCCTCGGGTTCAACTTACCTCATCCTTCTTTCTAATGAAAGAAAGCATTAGAAACCACTGCCTTGCCACCACTTCCTTAGGAATCTCAGTAAAACTTGCTCTGTCATGTGAATTCCTTTTTTTCTTAGCAAATCAATTTATTTCATTCAACATGAGACACAATTGTACATCATTTTTTAAAGTGTATGTGCTGAATTTTATGATGTAGAAAAGATGAAGGCAATCCTTGTAACGATTCTCAAAAAAAAATAATAAGTGAACTATTCCCAAACAGGTGCATTCTAGAACTTTGTATTATTTGTCAGAAAACATACACATATCCTCAACTCCATATCCATAATTCCTAAATCCAAAAAGCTCCGAAAACGCTTTCTTCATAATTTCTTCAGCAGTAAAATGTGACCTTCACCCTACATAACACTATTTATAGTCTTATACCATACTTAGTGTGGATTTTTACTTACTTAACTACAGAGGTATTAACATGACTGATTCCTGGATACTGCTACAGACTCAATTAAGGGGTTTATGTCATTATATGTACACCATATTTTCTAAAATCAAAAAAATTTTTGTGAATTTTGAAACACTGTAGTCCAAATGGTTATGGAAAAGAGATTATAAATGTATATAGTTCTATTCTTCAAAAATACTGCCATTCTTTGAAAATGAAATAGCAATAAACCAACATGACAGAGAGTAGAAAAGTACTAAGCTACAATAAAGGAAATTGTCTATGTCTGTAAATATTAACAGAATATACATTTTATTTTTTTCATTTTTTTAATGTTTATTTCTGAGAAAGAGTGATGGAATGCAAGCAGGGGAGGGGCAGAGAGAGAGGGAGACACAGAATCCCAAGCAGGCTCCAGGCTCTGAGCTGTCAGCACAGAGCCCAACAGAGGGCTCAAACCCACAAACTGTGAGATCATGACTTGAGCCAAAGTTGGACGCTCAACCAACTGAGCCACCCAGGTGCCCCAGACAGAATATACAATTTAAGTGAGATTTACAAGTTTTCTCTCAAAGGAAAAAAGGGAGAAGCATAAACAGTATATGCCTAAGCATTCTTGATCATTCTCTCTTACTTCAATGAACAATTTTCTACTCCTAATGTACATAAAATTTATTTGGAAATCATGGTAAATTAATGTGTCAACATTCAAAGCTAATACCACATCCTAAGTATTGAACTCAAACTTAAAATCCCAAGAATTGGTAAAATATTTATAATTACAGAAGTTCAATTTACAGTATTTGAGGAAATTAGAACACTTAAGTAACATGAACATGTTTGGGGATGTATTGGGTACACATTCACTGATTTTATTCAAACAATCAATTAGCTACAGCACACAAAACTTGGTTGAACAAATTCATTCATCCACACATTAATACAACACAGAAGTCATGCAGGGGGTACATAGTTAAGACATGTAAGAATAAGTGATTCACTGAGAATATTCAAAGTTAATTATGTTGAGAACATTCTGTATAAAACCAGTGAGTTGGTCACATCTAATTCATACTGGACCAAAATGAAACAACTTCCTGGACTTGTTAACGGGTTGCAATGTTTTAAGCAAAGACAGACATGTTCTCTAAAAATGCAATGAAACATATCTCATCCTTTGTCTTAATTCATGAAACATAAGCAAAATTATTTACTATAAACAGGGAAAACTTCTGCCTCCCCCCTCAACTCCTATCTAGTCCATGAGAAATTCCTGCCAAATTCTCAGTCACATTTCTAGAATTATACGGGATAGGATGCAGTATGATTAAGTCTCCCTTCTTCTGCTTGCTGAAATAGTACAAGCCTTTAGAAAATCTCCAGCAGATCCCTATCAGTCATCAATAAATAATGAGCTACATACTAGCTTAATGGTAAGCAATGATATTGATATTATTCATTCTATTAAGTGAATACGTTAGATAGTCCTGCTTATACTATTAAAATCAAAACTATGGTTTCTTGGTGAGCACTTTAGTGTGGTAACTGTATTTTCCCTCTAGTTATCGGAGAGCACATCTGTACATACACTTGCAGACCTGTTGTGCTGATGGGGGTAAAGCTCCAATGCATGTACTACTGGAGACTGGTATCTTCAGTTGCTCCCAGTGACCTGCACTCGCCATCCAGTCATGGTAAAGTAGTTAATTTTAATGTTCTCATTGTTTACCAGAAAGCACAGACAGGGAGGCTGGCTTTGCCGCTCCCGTTTCCTTTTGCTAGGCTGCTGTGCTTTTTCAGCCAATTGACTTTGCTTTGAGGCTATAAATATCTGAAAAATGTTCTGCATTTGATGCTCTTGGATTCTGCATCCATATTTAGCTGTTTGTGGCATGCCTTTGTTTAAGCTACTCTGCCACCCATAACAGTCAGTCAGTCAGGTTGGGATATGGATGGTCATAGGACAGATGGATCGTCATTCAACAGACACTGACTATGAGCAAGGTACCAATCTGCTAGACACGGTGACAATGAAGGGGCTGGCAAGATAGGAATACAAAGACAAACTAGACAGACTTCCTGGTGTCAAACATTTTATAGTCTTGACAGGGCATGGGCACAATTTATTATAATACTATAATAAACAAATGAAACATTTTATAACTAAAAGGAAATGAAGGATAGGGCAGCATAAATATGTTCTCTTAGTTATGTCTCAAAGACATGCATTTGTGTTCTAAATATACATCTACCTATTATAAGGCTCTGACATATTCCAGACAAAGTTTTCCAATCCTGGCAATACACAAAACTCCAAATAGACGTATCATTAACAAAATAGTCAACAGCAAACTTAAAACAGTGCCTAGTCTTCAAATTTCATGAGGCAAACTAATAAAATATTGTTTTCAAAAGTTTCTGTTAAGGCATTAGGTGGGGGCGGGGAGGGGGGGACTGTTAACTGCCATTGGTTTGTTTGTTTGCATATTGATTTCAAACATAAGTATACTATAGAGGATGTGAACCATAGCCAGAAGCCAGGAGCACTTAATACAGCTCCTTCCTTACTTTGCACTTTTAAAATCCACATGGCTATTTCAGGTTAGGGCTCAAAACTAGATGAGCTACACCTGAGCAAGACCCCATTCCCCACCTTCCTATCTTGCCAAACACTTCAAACAAATATACATCTGCCCTCAACATTCCTGCTTTACAAAACTAAGTTCACTGACCTTTTGATAAAAGTGCTCACCAGAAGCCCGTGACAATCATGATTTAAACTTATTAAGGGCTTTCTTGATGCCTGTCCCCAAGAGTCAGACTGGAATTGGTAGGCCAAGTTGTAGGTAAAATAATAGGGCAGGCCACAGAATCAGACAACTGTAAGGCTAAAATGGACCACAGATACCAATTACTCCAGATTCTACATTTTATGTAGAAACCTAGAGCCACGAAGTTAAAATTACTTACCCAAAGTTAGACAACCAATTTGTGGCAAAGACAGATTGAAAACCCCAGTTCTCAATCCCCAGTTGTATACTCTAGACTGGATTCCCAGTTTCTGAATTTCTTTTAAAAACATCAGACCAAACTCATTCATCTCCTTAAATTGTGTAGAAGAACCCAAATGCTCCAAAACAATCAGGATTTTGAACACGTAAGACAAACAAGTAAACAAAACAAAATGAACTAGTGTTTTCCAAGTCGATTTTCTACATGCTATTATTTTCACTTCAAAGCTTTTCAAAGTTATGCAACAGACAACTTAAAAACTAGCTAAGGACACAGAAAAGCCAAGAATCATTCCGATACTTTTGGGATATTTATATCAAACTCAAGACAACAAAGTACTATCCAGGATGAGCTGCCTTAAGGGAGGGATAGTAGTACTAAACAGTAAATAAAAACAACCTCTAGGGGCGCCTGGGTGGCTCAGTCGGTTGAGCGTCCGACTTCGGCTCAGGTCATGATCTCACAGCTCGTGAGTTCGAGCCCCGCGTCAGGCTCTGTGCTGACAGCTCGGAGCCCTGGAGCCTGCTTCAGATTCTGTGCCTGCCTCTCTCTCTCTCTGCCCCAACCCACTTACATTCTGTCTCTGTCTCTCTCAAAAATAAATAAACATTAAAAAAATCAAAATAAAAACAACCTCTAGTTAATTGATAGGAAAGACAAAAATGTTACAATGCAGTGGAAAGTCTGCAAGTTGACACTGAAATGCCCAGTACATATGTGTGTGAGAAGAGAATATATGTTTATATACACATACTTAAGAATACACATACACACATACATACACGTATATATGTATACACACACACCCTCACAAATCTACCCCTTTAAAAGGATAACAAAAACATGCACATATTCTTATGGGATACATGCAAAGTACAGTAATTCGTGCTAGGTCTAGAATATCCAGACAGAATAGTTTTAGACACTGAAATACTAAATTATCATATACACATATTCTTGCAGTAACGGGGCCCTAACTCTAATTTTACATAAAAACCAATGTGCCAAAGAAGTAAGGATAGAAAAGGATAGAATGGGAAAATGGTGTAACTACAATATACTCGAACTCCAGCTCATCTTCAGATCCTCATCAACACAACCTTTGTTACAAACTATCTGATAAGTGGGATCAGCAGGTGGATGGAAAATCAGGTACTAAAGTTTTTAATCTGCTGAGAATGAACTGGGTGGCCCTGCATCATCTCCTCCTTCTTTGCTTTAATTCTTTCAGTTACTTAGAATAACATCAAAAACCACTTATAAACATCATACAAAATATAAAGTGGCCCATACATAAATCCTCAAGAATTGGTTATAAGAGCTCCGAGATTCTTAGGACTAAAAGGGCCATTAAGAGATTATTTAATCCAATTCACCCCTTTTACAGATGAAGAATCAGAGGTTAAAAAAAAAAGTAACCTTATCTACCTCAAATCTCATAGCCACTTAGTGGCAGGATCAAGAACAAAACTCAAATTCTGGACTCCTAGTTCTGAGATCTTTCTGATAGGGATGGACTTGAAGTCTTGAAATGAACTGAACTATCCACAGAGATAACTTCTAAGTCTGGATCACTCCTGAGTAGTAAACACATATCCTCTTCAGAAGGATGAAGAAACAAAAGCGTAATGTACTTGATCACTACAGGTGCAGATGCACGTGACTAGAGGATAACATCTTCAGGCTGTGTTTGACTCCAGGTGCTTCAAATTTGCCCTCTTGCATTCAGCCACATTACTAACGTCTTGTGTTCACGTGAGCTAAGTGATAAACATCTTGACATTTCAAGATTTCGGAAAGGCACAGCCGAGTCCTGAATATCACCAGGCTATAAATCCTTGGGCTCTGAGCTTTCAAAGCCAGCTTGGTTTTGATGCCGCCACAAGGCTCCCCCTAATAGAATCTCATCATTCAGTTTTAATTAATGAGGTGGTTACTAGGAATGCAGAGAGGGAAAGTTTTAGTGTGTTCATCACTTTTAACTTGCTGAGTAGCAACCCAGTCACTTTACAAAGAGAACCCGAAACAATAGTGCAATCTGACACAATCCACACCCCTTGGACTAAGTGATTGCCTTTGGGCGAGTGAGGTTCAGAAAGAGGTTAGAGATGAATGAGTCTGTTCCCACCCTATAAATATTTTTTGGTTATTCTATTTTATTTTCTTATCCACTACTAAGCTATTTCATGGTATCTTGGCTTCCAGCCTTGCCCCCCTCAAGAAACAGACATGAAACTCTGTTCACTTGATCCCATGGTGTGTTCCATCAGACTTCGGTTGACAGTTCCCCAGAAGTTACCACCTGAGAACTGAGTCTGCATAGCCCAACTCCACCTTAAACTCCCTGCAGGTGCCTGAGAAAGGTCCCTAGACCGTCCTGAAAGGACACCTCTCTCCCGAGTGCCAGTCTGGAGAAACTTGTTACAAACGCACGCCGCAACAAAAAAGGGATGTGCGAGACTGACCCACGATGGATGGGGACTGAGGCCAGGACTGGAGCCTAGGGATGAATTTCAGCGCGAGCAAAGGCAAGAAACACCAGCCTCTAGGGTGGCCTGCGGTCCTTACCGTACACCCGGACCCAGCTCTGTTGCTGGCACACGGACTCCAGCAGGATCCGATCCAACATGCCTCCAGCCACGGCCCCGCCGACTGGGACAACCGCTTCCAGCTCCTCCGGAGGCAGCGGCGAGTCGGACTCCAGCCCGGGGAACATCTCCGGCCAGGACAGCGCCTCCGCGGCTCCTCCGGACGACGGGGAGAGCTCCATGGTGCCCCGGAGGGACAAGGCGGCGGCGGGGCGGGCGCGCGGCTCCGCGCCCTGCCTGCGGGAAGGGGAGGAAGAGAGCGCAGCGGCGGGGGGCAAGCACCCGAGCGGCAGCCGGCACCGACGCGGCTCACCTCCTTCCCCGCCGCCCACTGCCCGCGGCTCGGGCGCTGCAGCCCACCTGCAGCCAGCGGGCGGGACCCAGGCCGGGAGGCGGATCCAGCGTGGCCCCGGCCGGGGGTGGGTCCGGGCTCAGGTGTGGGTCCCTCCCGGGAGGGGACGTGGAAGGACCCGGGAGGGGCGGCTCGCCCGCCTGCCCCCGCGGAGCCGCCTCGCTCAGCCCTCGCCGGCGTCTCTCGCGGCCAGACCGCGCTAGGGCTGGGGATGCAGTGGGGCCGGGCAGGGCAGGGCTGGGGGCGTCGCCGCCAGGGGCCGCCCCCTCTGACCGGCTCCCGCCGCCGCCGCCGCCGCCTCAGAGGCTCGGAGGGTCCGCTCCCTCGGGGAAGGGGGGCGGTGGCCCCGGGTTCTCGCCCGCCAGTCCTCGGCCCCCACCCCAGGAATGAGCCGGCCCGCCCCCTAACTCTCAGGCCACGGCTCGCGCCGCGGCTCCGGCTCCGGCTCCGCCACCGATCCCACAAGCCCGGCAGCCGCGGCGGTGGCGGCGGCAGGCGGCATCCCAGGGTGATAGGCCGGAGCAATCGAGGGCCGAGGGCCCGGCCGCGTGTGCAATCGAGTAACGAAGCGGAGGAGGAACTGCCACCGAAGGCAGGAAAAATCGGACACCGAGCTATTCATCCGGCCGGTCCCGCCTTCTTGCCAAAGACCCTCTCTGCGCCCGGCCGCCCGGTTGCGCGCGGTGCGGGTCCCGCCAGCTGCCGCGGAAAGTGGGGACGGCGCGGGGAGGCGGGGAAGAAGAGGGGTGCGGGAAATTTAAAAAGCGAGGAAAAGAGCTTCCCTTCCCCTCTTCCCACCCCTTTCCCTTCGCGTAGTTATTTCTGTATTCATTTATTTGGACCGACATTTCTTTCTTACTGGAGGAAGAGATTAGAGAGGCTGCTTTATTTTACAGTTGCCGTTGGGGGAACGCCTCCTTCCTTCCCAGAGACGAGACTTGGCAACGGGGTCTGGATTGTGGGATCCGTGCTCTGCGCCCTGTCCGCGCCGAAGCTGGACTTGTCATCGGTTTAGAATAGCAGGGTTAAGAAGTGTGGTGTGGATGGATGGACGGGCCTCACAAGAAATGCTCAAAAGCCCAGTATTAACCAAACATGTTTCTCTTTTTTTGCCTTTGATCTTTGTGCAATATGTTGGCTTTCTCCCCCCCCCCCCCACTTCTAATGATGTCACATGCGTTTTATTTTTGGTCTGTTTGGAGACCGTCTCCTTTGACCTTGGCTTTAATTTTCTGCCCACCCAAGGCGGTATTCACTGGTTCAGGTTAAAGAGATTGCTGGGAATGTAGTAGTAATTTTTAAATGGAAAAGTAACAACTTAACCAGTGCCTCGCACGTAGTAGGTCTCCAACAATGTTTCTTGAACATGCTGCTCGAAATGGAGCAGGAGTTCCACAAGTATATGTTTTTTGTTGTTGTTGTTGTTTTTTAACACATTGTGAGAGGGCATTTTCCCTCCCATTTCTTCCTACTTTGCACAAAGACTTGTCTACAACGGGATATTTTTGTTTTCTGGTCTTGTATCCTGGTATGTTGTTTGGGCTTATCAAGAGCTATGAGGATGCATTTTGTAATTTTCTCCAAACTGTTTAGGGAAATAGTATTTCAAAGCAGGAAGTGACCTTTGAGATAAGCTCATTCTGCCTCTCCTTTAATGGTTGAGGAAACTGAGGAACAGCCAGGTTAGCTGGCAAATCAACCACCACTACAAATAGGTCTGCAATGATACTGCTCATTTCAACTTTGTTCCCTCAAGAACCTTTTGTGATTAAATTTGCTGATGCATGCTTTGGTGATGCATTGGAGGGACCATTTCCACTATCCAAAACCCTGATTTCATACTGACTCCACAGTCGGATTTGCAAGTCTAAATCATTGTATTCTTCAGTCTCGAGTGGACATGGGAAGGTATTGAAGCTAGGAGATTACAGGGCCCAGCACTAAACAGAGCTAGAGCATTTTTATTTATACTAAATTACTGCTGAAGTCATGCTAACAAGTCAGAGAGTAAGTGGATAATGGGCATCAGGTGTACAAATTTGAGCACTCTTTATCAGTCAATATGTAAGGAATTTATTTAGCCAAGAAATTATCTCAAAGCAGCATTAGGAGTGGTGTATGAAACATTCACAGTTCCCCCCTCCCCCCATCTTATTCTCTTGGTGGCGTCATCCATTGTTGAGCTGAAGAAAAAGCTTCTGCCCCCTCAGTAATCCTACTTCTTCTAGACTCTACAAATCCCAGTCCCTGCTTCACCTCCCCATCCTGACCCCAGACTAGCCGCAGTGATTATCTAATTGCCTAAGTAATAGTATGTCTGGAATTTATCTAATGTTTATAACTTAAAGAGAAAATACTTCGCAACCTGAACAATAGGTCTGTGAGATAAGCAGAACCAATATTTTTTAAATCTCCATTTAGTCAATGAAAAAAACTGAAACATAGAATTCTATTAAGCAAACTGCCTAAAAGTAACATAGCTGGTTATGTTACTAGTCTCCTAAATTTTTAATTCATTAATGGATCTGGATTCCTTAAGGTTTTTGTTATTTTCCCACCCTTTGGTGGGTAGAGTTGTACTAACAGTTGTGGAGCCAAAAGCAAATATCCCATGGTTTTTGCAAACTATTATCACTTAAGAAAATTATTGAAGAAAAAACAAACACAAGTGACAAACTAATTTGCATAGCAGGAAAGCAGTTAATCCTACTTAGATTTATACCAGTGGTATCTCCCTGGTGTAATCCCAGATCTTAATGTGAACATAAATCCTTGGCTGATAAAGTCTTAGTTTACATTGTAGTTTGCAAACAGGCCTTTGTGTGTGAACTACAATAGAGCTAAAGTCTCATTTCCCAGCCTGCACTGCCCCCTCCTCCTTTCCTCCCTCTAGAGTTTCAGACACTAAGCTCTCAGAGGTGATCTACATATTTATTGTCGTTGGAATTCAACTCCAAGAATCAAACCCAAGCCCCAGGACAAGTGGGAACTAAAAACTGGGGAACTGCAAAGGAGAAAAACTAATAAATTCCCCCAAGTAATAGGCTGAGATTTTCAAAAGAAAGAGGCCTTGGTTTCTGAGAACACATTCCCAATCCAGGTTTCCTCTCTCTATCCTAATGTAGAGCATACCTGTGAAAGCTTTCCTAAACTGAAATGACATAAAGCAATGAAGCACATACCATTAATTTATATGGAAAATTTTTTTCAGTTTATTTATTTTGAGAGACAGAGAGCACAAGTGGGGTAGGGGCAGAGAGAAAGGGAGGGAGAGAGAGAGAATCCCAAGCAGGCTCCACACTGTTAGTGTAGAGCTTGATGCGGGGCTCGAACTCACGAACCATGCGATCATGACCTGAGCCGAAGTCAGATGCTTAACCGACTGAGCCACCCAGGGGCCCCTATATGGGAAATTTTTTTGAGCATTCCCAGACCTAAAAAATAACCTATTTTAGGCTTTTCTGGTACCTTAGAGCCCCTCTTGCTAACGGATGCACAAAACAAGATAAGCATAGATGCTCACAGACACAGTTCAAAGCTATGGTGGCTTGATGCTGAGATGCTGAGTGTAGTTTCAGGGGAAGGAGCGTGGGGGCGCTACTCTCACTGGTCAGGATGCCCTCCGTCTGTTTAATGGGCTCTCACTGCAAACACTGAACGTTATTTTTCTGTTCGCCTTTTTTCATACAGTGAAAATCCTCTTTGGATTTCTTTGGTTTAGTGAAAACAGGTACTAAGATAGATCTTTTGTAACAGCAAAGTCACATAATGTGAATTTTCA
Organism: Acinonyx jubatus; assembly: GCF_027475565.1. Lineage (NCBI taxonomy): Eukaryota > Metazoa > Chordata > Mammalia > Carnivora > Felidae > Acinonyx > Acinonyx jubatus. Next base: position 48,731,428 of record NC_069395.1, read on the forward strand.
AAAGATGCCTGTATTGAGAGATGAGGATTTGGAATCTTGGCTATCACAAACTGAGGACTAAGTACGTGTCCAATTTTCTCCTCTGTTCACCTGTCAGAAAACACACACATATAAGGGGTTCCCTCATCACACGTGCTCTTAACTATTGTAGTCAGTCCCTTTTAGGCTCTCTAGACACCACTTCTAAGCAGCTAATCCCCCAAGCAGTAATGCAGCATTTAAAGTGTGGTTCACCAGCTGCTCCCTTTCAATATTCTCTTTCCCCTTGGACACAATGAGGCAGCGCTCTTCTGATTATACCCTGTAACACCGACCATGCCCAGTTCATCATAAGGGAAGAATTCAGACATTTGTCAAGATCCTTGTCTGTCTTGCTCCTGCATCAGTCTGCAATTCCCTGTTGATCTATTTATTCACTTCTGTGGTTTCAACTCACACTTGGATAATGTGGACTTTAACACATCCACCCCCAGCCCCATCCACAGGACTGAGGTCCAGTCAGGAGTTTCTAAATGTTGGATACCTCCACCAAGATATGCTTCCTGTACTTCAGACTCAGTGCATGGAAAGTGAACTCTGTCCCTCTTTCCCCTGCCCAAACACCCTTCCCTTCTTCACTTTCCTTTTTTTTTTTTTTTCCTAACATTTATTTATTTTTGAGAGAGAAAGAGCATGAACCGGGGAGGTACTGAGAGACAGGGGGACAGAGGATTTGAAGCAGGCTCCGTGCTGACAGCAGAGAGCCTGAGAAAGGGCTCAAACTCATAAACTGTGAGACTATGACCTGAGCGGAAGTCTGAAACTTAACCGACTGAGCCACCCAGGGCCCTTGAATTTCCTTTTCGGGTCAGTGGAACTAGTAGGTTCTACCTCAGACTTGCTTAAACATGGAGTTACCTTTGAATCTTCTCCTCCACCCTAGCTAGCATAAATCCAACCCCTGCTTTCCATTCCTAGTGACCATTCTGGCTCAGGCCTGGTTAGCTTTCACCATGCTAAAAGCATTAGCTTTTTAGCTGTCCTCCTTCCCCCGAGGCCTTTCTACCTCCAGTTTATCCTGTATTCTGCAGTAAGTGAATTATCCTAAAGCACAGTTCAGACCAGGTCACATCCAAGTTCAAAAAAACAGCTCCCTGCTACCTGTTAAGTAAAATGTATGTTCTACCGAGATCAAAAGGGCCTACCAAATAGTCCCAAGTCACCATTGCTTCCTGACCCATTGCCTGCATCCAGCCAGCACAAATGTCCCAGGATTCCCCAAATACATTCAGCACTTTCCTTGTTCCTTGCTTCTCCTTGTTTCTTATATCAGTAATGTCCTTTCCTCTATCTCTGCCGGCTAAAAACTTGCCAACCTTCAAGCTGCCCTTCCCCCTGCCAAGTAAATGCCAGTGTCCTCCTCCAGCAAGTCATTTCCTATCCTCCAACCTGGCAATGATCTCTGCCCCTCTGAGTTCCCATGGCATTTGTTCCTGTCTGTCTGCTGGCACCACTCATGTATATATTGTGGTAGAGTCCTCTGTGCAACTCTAATATCTGCTATTAGGTCATAAGCATCTAGAGGGCAGAGGGCTTGCATTATTCATGTTCATCCCCCACAGTGTCTTTCACATATCAACCCCTCAATGAAACCAGAAGCCAGGAAGCAAGAAATTAAACTGAAAAAGAAAACCTGGCTGGATTCATAAATGTTTGGGGCAAAAGACACTTTAAAAAATCAATTTGGGGCACCTGGGTGGCTCTGTCGGTTGAGCATCCAACTCTTGATTTCGGCTCAGGTCATGATCTCACAGTTTGTGAGTTCAAGCCCCTTCATGGGGCTCTGTGCGGACCTTGCTGAGCCTACTTGGGATTCTCTGTCTACATCTTTCTCTGCCCCTCCCCCGCTCTCACGTGTGAGTGCACGCACGCTCCCTCTCTCTCTCTCTCTCCCTCTCTCTCTCTCAAAAATAATGGAAAAACATTTTTTTTAAATAAAGTAAAATCAAATAAATCAATTCAGTGAACCCAGCCATGCAACCCCCATTCTCCCCTCCTGCCCTCATTAAAAAAAATAAACATACCCAGACCCAGGAGTATGACATGGCTTGCCCAAGGTCACACAACTAGTGACAGAGAAAGGGTCAGAATGCAGAGCTCCTGAATCCCAATGCATCAACCCCAACAACATATCGTTTGCTTCCTGCTCTCCTCTGTCCTTCTCTGAATGGATAATTTTCTTGTTGATAAAGTTTTTCTCAGCAAAGTAATTTTATTCTTTTACGTATTATTTAAGCTTAAAGCATTTGTGCCATATTCCTGGCCCCACATATAATTTTAGCAAAATTATACTTTTTTTTTTTCTAAACCAAAGGACCAAACAGAGACATCAGAGAAACATCTGGTCTGATTCATCAGGGTAGCAGCAACATTTCTATTTATACATGAGCACAGCCCTATCTTTGTAGCTCTCAGCTGTTCCTCATTGCTCACTATGTTCCCCTTTTCAACCTTGTCTGTCCCTCATCAAGAGAGCATCCTGCATCCTGAGTCTTAAACAGAAGCTAATGCAATAAAGGAAATGGATTCCCTATTCCCTAGAAGAGGCCTGTATTTAAAAGGAACTATTTCTCCACTTTCTTATTGTCTTTGTTCAAGAGCATAGGACAGCAAGCCTCAAGTACTTGGGTGACTGCTATTTGTTTCATGGCATTTTGGGTACAAAGAAGTTGGATTTAAAAAAACAAGCTATGGCATGAATTGTTTGGAAACAGGTCAGGTAGAAAGAATATTTTAAATGGGGAAACTGAGGGTGATGTAGAGAACATAAGGAATACTGACTCTCCTCCAGCAATATTTGATGGTGGTATAAATTAGAAATTGTCTGATCTTAGGCATTCATCAGTACCAAGAAAAGCTTAGGAATCGTCCTGAGTTTTATGAGTGCTTTTTATACCTGACCCATGTCTCTGAAAATGTCACTGATTGTACCAACCAATGACAATATCATTTGGGAAAGCAGTTGAACAGACCAGAGACAAACAGACCTCCACCAGTCATTTCTTCTTGGCAAACACAAGAATGCAAAAAGAATAAAAACACTCAGATGGAACCCACAAGGACGTCTGACATCAGGGCCTAATTAAAACCTTTAGAGGTCCTAGGCACTGAAAATAATCAGGTGCCCACCTCACCCCATGTAATTTAAAAAAACTTTTTTACAAAATGTTAGAAAGAGCAACAAAATCCTGATTTATTTTTCAGTGATGACCACTACAGAACTTGTTTTAGACATGGCAAATACCTTGTTTTAGACATGGCAAATACCAAACTCTTAAAAATGCTGTACGTGTTTTCTGTGTGTTCCTACATCTGCCAGTGTTCTAAACACCACATCTTTTGAGTAATCCGGCCCTGTCTAGAATACACAGTACAACTATCTATTAACTAACACAATCTATGAAGGGGGTAATCTTTAGCAAATCAATTTTTGTGTGTCTCTAGTAACTATAGAAACACTAAGTGACTTCACCCTAGCCAAAGAAAATGATCACTTCCTTAGCTTTGTGGTTCTAAAGAGTCCTCAAAAGATGCAATTAAAAAAAAAAAAAAAAAAAAAAAAGGCCAAATGATTCTAGAGGAGAGATTTTTTAAAGTGTTTCCACTGTCCTCATACTACCCTGAGAGCAATATTGTAATTGATCAACATGTAGAGGTTACACTTGCCCATTTTCATTTTGCCTCTGGTATAATCAAGGTGCCAAGACATCAGTTACAATCGCCAGAGCCTATTTAAGACTCTTGTGAGCAAAGACAAATAAATCCAAAATATATTCCTAGTTGCCCATCATCTCAATATGCATAAAGATGACTATCATAGCTTCTGAATGTCTCGCCATTATTCGTCAGGGTTGATTGCTAGTATTAAGAATAAGAAATATGGAAAGTTTTGTTTTGGTTTGGTTTGGTCGTTTTTTTTTGTTGTTTTTTTTTTTTGTCACTTTCCCATTGGCCCCTAACAGGACATCCTTAGCAGGACAACTAGGCAGGATCTAGAAGTTTAGAAGCTAGTAGTCAGAAAGTGGGCTTTGGGAATTCAAGATTGCTGAGGTGCGATGTCTGAGTGATGACATAATATGGAAGGTGGTCCCGGGAAGTAGATAACTCAAGTACAGCGGAGGACAAGATCACTAGGGTTAAGGAGGTACAAAAATAGGAAGCTAAGATATTGAACTCTTAGGATGGTGGTAGGAAGTGAGATAAAGAGGACAACTGTAAGTTTAGCTTCAAAAGCTTTGGGGAATGAGGGGCACCTGGCTGGCTCACTCGGCAGAGCACGTGACACTTGATCTTGAGGTTGTGAGTTCAAACCCCATGTTGGGTGTAGAGATTACTTAAAAATAAAATCTTAAAAAAAAAAAAAAAGCAAGCAAAAAAAAGCTTTGGGGGATGAAAGGAAACAACCAGGAGGTTGGTTAGCGGCAGGAAGGGGGAGAGGGTAGAGCTCATCCTTAAGAGAAGGATGAACTTTTACAAGGCAGTCAAAGAATGATGGTCTGGAAGTAGCATTGGGAGGCCAGCCAAATGCCAACTGCTGCCTCTTGACTCTTTCAATGTAACAGCAGAACAGAGAGAAAAAACAGCCCCAACTAGGGGAATTTGCAGGGTACATCCTAGCTTTGAAGAAGACTCCTTCATTCAAGGCAAGAAGTGGAGAGTAAACTTCCAAGAAGAAAGAAATATTAAGAATGTATTTTATTTACAATAGAATAATGGTCCCTGATGGCTCAGTGGAAAGGGTCATGAAGAGGTTTATAGCAATACATGCAAGAGATGAGAAAGGGGCTTCATAGCAATAAGCTAGAGAAGTTAGAAAGTTCTAAACCATCAAGGGGAGAAGGGTAAAAGAGAGGATAGGTGACTAGAAACATTTTCCTTTCAACTGGTGACTAAGGATTATGGGGATTAGAGAGAGATGGGCTTCAAGTATTATACTTTGGTGCATGGTTTTTTTTCTGCCCCGTTTAGATACAGGTTCTGTGAGAGATGTGGGGCACATGACTGGCTCAGTTGGCACAGCATGCAACTCTTGATCTTGGGGTTATGGGTTCGAGCCTCACATTGGGTGTGGAGATTACTTTAAAATAAAATAAAATAAAAAACCCCACAGAGATGTGGTGACAGCTGCAACAGGAGAGGCCATAAGTCATGTTTTCGGAGCTATGTCTCTGTCTGAGATGATAGCGACAAGTCTAGTTACAACAAGGTTTCTTTCTAAGTTTGTGAATCAGCAAAGGGGCCATTTCTCCATTTCGTGAGAATTCAAATCTGTCAATCTCTTTGTTTTATTCCTTGACTGTCTTAGTCCCAAGTCCTGCCTGGGACTAATGATTGGCATCCAAAGTACTCACACCAATCTCTTCCATTCCCTTGCACCCTACACATGCTACAGATTCAAGCTCAACTGAGCCCTCAGACTCTGTCGATCCCTTAGCTTGTCTGTGGTCATCCCCGTTCTGTTTAGTAAATACACCCGAGCTTTGTCTCTCTCCGCAAGACCTAGTCAACACCCAGCTCTCGTTCCCAACAAATGTTTCTGTCTCCCCTTTAAAGGAGAAAAATGAAGGCCACTGAGCAAGAAATCCTTCAAAATCCCCACCCCACCACCATCTTTTCTTTTCGGCCAGAGGATCAGCAGTCTCTCATCTTTTTCAAAAGCCAAACTCTCTCACCAATTTCAGGGCTTAAGCAATTGTTTTCTCTATTTTTTCTGTCAACCACACTTTTTATTTCTTTAAAAAAAAATTTTTTGGGGGGTTTTTAATTTTATTTTTGAGAGAGACAGAAACAGAGTGGGAGCTGGGGACGGACAGAGAGAGGGAGACACAATCAGAAGCAGGCTCCAGGCTCTGAGCTGTCAGCACAGCCTGACGTGGGGCTCGAATCCACAAACCACAAGATCGTGACATGAGCCGGACGCTTAACCGACTGAGCCACCCAGGCGCCCCTAAAAATTTTTTTTAATGTTTATTTATTTTTGAGAAAGAGAGAGACTGAGTACGGGGCGGGGGGGGGGGGGGGTTGCGAAGGGACAGGGAAACACAGAATCCAAAGCAGGCTCCAGGCTGTGAGCCATCAACAGAGAGCCTGACTTGGGGCTTGAACTCACAAACCCCGAGATCACGACCTGAGCTGAAGTCAGACACTTAACTGACTGAGTCACCACGTGGTGCAACCATGCTTTTTCAACACTGCCTCCTTTCTTCAATTTACATGTTAATCTCTCCCATCTAACCAAAAAGCTCCCCAAAAATGAACTGCACTAATATCTGGAATTTTCCTCGAAATGCATCCCCAAAATAAGATGGGCTGGTGGATGCATAGAGAGATACATGATAAACCAAATATAGCAAAATTCTCTTTGTACAATGTACATGGTGAGTACATAGATGTTCACTGTACAGTTCTTTCAACTCATCTGTATGTTTAAAAATTTGTCATAATAGGGGCGTCCTTGTGGCTCAGTTGATTAAGCATCCAGCTTCTGCTCAGGTCATGATCTCACAGTTCCTAAGTTCAAGCCCCACATTGGACTCTGTGCTGACAGCTCGGAGCCTGGAGCCTGCTTTGGATTCTGTCTCCCTCTCTCTCTGTCCCTTCCCGACTCATGCTCTCTTTCTCTCTCTTTCTCTCAAAAGTAAATAAACATTAATTTTTTTTAAATAAATAAATAAATAAATATTTTTTATAATAAAAATATTGGGAGGGGCCTCCTCAAATCATCATCCAATCTTTCTTCCTCCTTTTTCCATTGGAACTTTTTTTTAAATTTTTTTTAATGTTTTTTTATTTATTTTTGAGACAGAGAAAGACAGAGCATGAACAGGGGAGGGTCAGAGAGAGAGGGAGACACAGAATCTGAAACAGGCTCCAGGCTGTGAGCTGTCAGCACAGAGCCCGACGCAGGCTCGAACTCAGGAACTATGAGATTATGACCTAAGTCGAAGTCGGACGCTTAACCGACTGAGCCACCCAGGCGCCCCTGGAACTTTTTAAAAAAGTAGATTACACTCACTGTTTCCACCACCTCTTCACCTCCCAGTTACTATTTTTAATTGAGATCTTTAAAAAAGAGATAAAATGGGGGGCGCCTGGGTGGCTCAGTCCGTTGAGCGTCCGACTCGGCTCAGGTCATGATCTCGTGGTTTATGGGTTCGAGCCCCGCCTCGGTCTCTGTGCTGCCAGCTTGGAGCCTGGAACCTGCTTCCCATTCTGTGTCTCCCTCTCTCTCGCCCCTCCCCTGCTCACACTCTCTCTCTCTCTCTCTCTGTCTGACAAAAATGAATAAATACTAAAAAAAGAGATAAAATGTAAATACAGCTGACATCCCCTTTACACCCCATCCAATCCCTTTCTCTCGAGGCCACCATTAATATGCTGTGACTGTTCTAACGCTGGTATGTATCCTTCCCATGCATGCACATAGTGTTGGGAAATCCTTTGATGAGTTTTTCTATTGGATTTTTGATTTGTCTTCCTGAAATTGTTATATACATAACATATCCTGGAATTTCTTTGTGGATTCAGTATTGTGTTTTTAAGATTTATCTATGTTCCTGCTCATGGATCTAGTCCATCCATTTTAACTGTTGAGTAGTTTTGGGTTTTTTTATTTGTTTGTTTGTTTTTATCTTTTTATTTGTCATCTTCAATTTCTTTAATCAATGTTTTATAGTTTTCTTTTTTTAATATGAAATTTGTTGTCAAATTTGTTTCCATACAACTAGGTTTGTATCATTAAATAGTCCGCTATTAATTTACACATTCCACTATTGATGGTTGTTTCCAATATTTTACGATTGCAAACAATAAAGCAGTGACCGTCCTTAAAGCAACTTTCCTGTGTATATGTATAAGTGTTTCTCTAGATATATGTCCAGAAATTGAATTACTATATTGTAGGGTACACACTTATTCCATGCTGCAAAATATTGGCAAATTGCTTTCCATGATTATTGTGTCAACTTATTTTTCCATCAGCAGAGTGTGAGAGTGTCTTTTCTTCACATCCTTGCCAATATTTGTTTAGCATTATCAGATTTTTAAATTTTGCCATTCTCGTATGTATGAAAAGCAATCCAATTTTACATTTTGCATTTTCCTCTAGAGAGGTTAAGCATCTTTTCATATGCTATTGGCGATTTGGGTTTCACGTCTATGAATTGCCTGTTCACATTCCTTGATGATTTTTTTTCCTATTGCATTTGGTCTTTTTCTTATTGATTTTTTAAAGTTCTCTCTCTATATTTGCTGTGCTCTAATCTTTTGTCAGCTATTTGAATTGCAAAGATTTTCTCCTAGTCTTATCTTTTAACATTGTTTATGGTATTTTTTACTGAAATAGAAATTTTAATTTTGATTTATCATCATTTTTTGTTTATGGCATAAGTTTTTCGTGTCTTAAGAAAGCCTTCCCTACTTGGAAATAATGAATATATTTTCCTCTATTATCTTCTGAAAGCTTTATTATTCTGCCTATCATATTGAAGTCTTTACTCCACTTGGTATTTTTTTTTAATTTTTTTAACGTTTATTTATTTTTGAGACAGAGAGAGACAGAGCATGAATGGGGGAGGGTCAGAGAGAGGGAGACACAGAATCTGAAACAGGCTCCAGGCTCTGAGCTGTCAGCACAGAGCCCGACGCGGAGCTCGAACTCACGGACCGCAAGATCATGACCTGAGACGAAGTCAGCCACTTAACCGACTGAGCCACCCAGGCGCCCCTCCACTTGGTATTTATGTGCACAGTGAGAAGGATCTAATTTTTCCTTTTATGGATCATCGATTGACCCAGCGCCAGTTATTGAATGGTCCAGCTTTTGCACTTTGCTTTGTACTTTGACTTCTCGTATGTGTTGTTCGCAAGCCTGCATTTATCTGTTTATCATCTAGTACCACACCGTTCATTTCTACTCCTTCTTTTTTTCTTTTTCAAAAGTGCCTTGCTTATTCTTTAAAAAAAAAAAAAGTTTAGTTATTTATTTTGAGAGAGAGAGAGAGAGAGAGTGTGTGTGTGTGTGTGTGTGTGTGTGTATGGAGAGGAGGAGAGGGAAAAGGAGAGAGGGAGAGGGAGACAAAGAATCCCAAGCAGGCTCCACACTGTCAGCACAGAGACGGACGTGGGGCTCAATCTCATGAGATCAGGACCTAGCTGAAATCAAGAGTTGGACACTTAACCGACTCAGCCACCCAGGTGCTCCAGCCTTGCCACTTCTTGGCATGAAGTCTTCCATGTGCATTTTGGAATTGACTGGCTAGATTCCACAAAGAACCCTGTTGGTATTCTGACTGTAAATTTAACAGAATTCTCTTACATTAAGGAGAATTGCCTCTGTATAATATTGAGTTTTCTCTTCAAGAACATGGTCTATCTCTCCTATTTTATATCCATCAACAAAAGTTTATGATTTCTGACCTATAGGTATTAGACATTTTTGTTAGATTTATTTCTGAGTATATTATGGCTTTTATTGCAACTATAATTTAGGGATTACTATTATTACATTTTCTAGTCGGCTATTGCTGATGTATAAAAACACTATTGGTTTTTGAACGTGCATTTTATATGCCCATTTACCTTGAAGTACTTAAAAGTATTGATTACACGTCAAAAGATCGTCTGGAATGCTCTGTGTAGATAATCATATTAGTTTCATGTAATGATTATTTTGTTTCTCCCTTTCCAATCCCTGCTTTGTTTTTTGGTTTTTGTTTTCTTGTTTAACTACATTGGTTTGGACCTCCAGGACAATGTGGAACAGAAGCAATAGCCATGCCTCGTTCCTGACTTTAAAGGCAACATTTTCAGGGTGTCTGGGTGGCTCAGTCAGTTGAGTGATTCTTGGTTTTGGCTCAGGTCATGATCCAGGGTTGTGGGACCAAGCCCCGCATGGGGTTCTGCACTGAGCGTGGAGCCTGCTTAAGATTCTGTCTCTCCCTCTGCCCCTCTCCCCTGCTAGTGCTCACTCATGCGCTCCCTCTCTCTCTTGAAAAAAAAAGGCAACATTTTCATTATTTCACCATTAAGTATGATGTTCACTGGAGGTTTTTGATATTAAAGATTTTCTCATCTATTTCTAATTTTCTAAGAAGGATATTAAAAATCATGAAGTGAGGGGCACCTGCCTGGCTCAGTTGGAAGAAGCATGGGACTCTTGATCTCAGGGTTATAAGTTCAAGCCCCACAATGGGGTGTAGAGATTACTTTTTAAATATTTAAATACTTAAATATTTATTTATTTATTTATTTATTTATTTATGAGAACAAGCAAGACTGGCAGCATGGAGCCTGCTTGGGATTCTTTGTCTTTGTCCTTCATTCTCTTTCTGCCCTTCCCCTGCTCATGCTTTCTCTCTCTCTCTCTCTCTCTCTCTCTCTGTGTCTCAAAATAAATAAATAAGCATTTAAAAATTAAAAAAAAAAAGAGTTGGACACCCAATTAACAAGCCACCCAGACACCCCTAAATAAATACAATTAAAAAAAGATGAAGGGGCACCTGGGTGGCTCAGTCGGTTGAGCATCCGACTTTGGCTCAGGTCATGATCTCGCTGTCCGTGAGTTCAAGCCCTGCGTCAGGCTCTGTGCTGACAGCTCAGAGCCTGGAGCCTGCTTCAGATTCTGTGTCTCCCTCTCTCTCTGCCCACTCCCCCCCCCCCCACTCATGCTCTGTCTCTCTCTCTGTCAAAAATAAATAAACATTAAAAAATGAAAAAAAAATGAAATGATGGGGCTCCTGGGTGGCTCAGTTGGTTAAATGTCTGACTTTGGCTCAGGTCATGATCTCACAGTTTGTGAGTTCGAGCCCAGCATGGGGCTCTGTACTGATACACAGGCTTTGTCTCTCTCTCTTTCTCAAGAATAACTGAACATTAAAAAAAATTTTTTTAAGATAAAAATTTAAAGTGAGTGTTAAATTTTATTAAATATTTCTTTTTGTGTTTATTAAAATGATCATTTAGCTTTCTCCCCTAATTGGATAACATAGTGAACTACATTAATAGATTTCAAAAAATAAAGTATAGTTTGATTTCTGAGATTAAACCCTGCTTGAATATACTGTATTTTCAATGAGTTGTAAATACTTTATTTAGTTTTTGTGTATCTATATTCATACATGGAACTAGCCAATAATTTTCCCTCGTGCTGTCCTCATCTGCTTTGAATATTCTTCCTGGATATTTAACGGGGTTGCCTCTCTACTCACTCTTTAACCCATTACCATTTTATGACAACCGCTCTCAAAATGATACCTAAGTGGATACATTCAAAGTATTTTCCTCTAGCCTATGTTGCAATGCCTCTGTTACATGTAACACAATTTATCTCTTCCTTATTAAAATTTGCTGTTTATTTTAATGACATCCCACTCTCCTTGTTGTCTCATACATCTCTGAACACTTCTTCTGTCCTTTCTCTGTGGATCTGTTTTCTTCCTAGAACCATCCTTGGCCAGCACGCCTCTCAGTGCACGGGTGTTCCCTAACTGATCTGAGGTATCCTCAGTGTTTCAACTCCCACCTGGACAGAGACGAATTCCAATGTTGTGCCTCCATCTCGGCTCTCCCTCCCCTCAGTTCTAGTTTGTGCTGGCTCATTCTGGCTGTCCCAAGGACAGCCGGGACTTGGCATGTTTACAATAGAACTCTTCATCTTCTCCATTAAACTGCTTTCTTCTCTTGTAGATACCATCTTAGCTCATGACCTTGTTATCCGTATTTGTCATCCAAGAGAGAATTTTCTCTGCTTCATTTCTCAAACATGATCAATTACCATGCCTTTACAATTTAACTTCCTAAACATTCTCTTCTTTGTTCCCTTCCCTGTTCCCTTCTCTCCATCTTCACTTTCCATGCCTCAGATAGAGCTCTTTTCATCTTTTACCTAGACTAGAACAGCAGTTCACTAACAAATCTCCTTTGTTTTGTCTGCTTCAAACGTAGGTACAACCAGAGATGCTACGATAACCCCTTTCTACAGTCACTGAAGTAACTTACTTGAAACTCTGATCTTGTCATGTCATTCTTTGGCCTTAAAACCCTGTAGTATTTCTCCACTGCAGACAGGATGATCTACACTTTTTAACATAGCGTTCAGAGCCCATCATTGTCTAGCCCTTACCTTTTTCTCTAGCTTCACTTACGTCTTAATCGTGTCTCCAGCAATTCAAAACTGCTTGGAGTTTCCTGTGTAGCCTATGCATTTTTTTTCCTTCCATGCCTTTGCCAATGGTGTCTCTTCTAGAAGGCACATCTCCACTTTCACTCACCTCTCCTACTCCAACCCCAAAACTAATTTCCCTCCCCGTCTCTACCTGACTAACTTCACATCCTTTGAGATCCAATTTGGCTGCCAGCTCATGCAAAATGCCATCCCTGAGACACCTACGTGGCTCGATTGAGAGTCTGACTTCGGCTCAGGTCATGATCTCGCAGTTCATGAGTTCGAGCCCCGCGTCAGGCTCTGTGCTGACAGCTCAGAGACTGGAGCCTGCTTTGAGGTCTATGGCTCCCTTTCTCTCTGCCCCTCCCCTGCTCATACTCTGTCTCTCTCAAAAATAAATAAACATTAAAAGTCATGTTTAAAAAATGCAATCCCTAACCCCGACCCCTCTGGCAGGCTTCACTGGGTCCCTTTCTTCAATGATCTCATAAATGCCGTGATTATTACTATATCTTGCACTTACCATATTGCATTATAAATATTTGTTTGTATATCCCCACTGGATTACGAATTCATCAACAAAAGTACTTGGGTTTTATTCATATTTAAAGTTCAAGAACCTAGTAGAGTATCTGGCACATGAATATTCGTTGAGTTCAATGAATAAATGATTTCGTTGAGTTGAATACACTCTTTACAGAAACATTTTGGTTTTCTACCTATTCTTGCTAAAATTTAGTTTTCATTAGACTTCTCCCAGCACATAGACTCCATAAACTTATTTTTTTTTTGCTCTAGGAATAAAAACAAAAAAAAAAAACCAGTGACCTATCAGTGTGGTTAACATGATCCAGATTGGCGAATGGAACCATAGGGGAAAATAGAAACAAATAAAGCAAGATAGGATGATGAAAGGGGACGATCCAAATTGGAACACACAATACCTATCATTCCTAATGAGGATTTTCCCTAATACTAGGGTAAGGAGTGACTAATATTTATTAGCTGAATCACAGAGTCAGGAGTTCTTGGATTATTTGTGAAGTGATATCACCTTGAGATTTACATAAAGCTATCTGGAAACCCTGTCCCGTGTTTTATGGGAAAACCAGTGCTCGCCCCAAAACTCTCTGCAGTTTTTTCTGAGCTTTCCGTTCTCTTGGTAACCTCAGGGTTTGGTTCCTGGCTTCAGCAGAATTCCCCTTCTTCACTCTGCATCTTGCAGCTGTTCTTTTATTTTCATTTGGCACCGACCCAAGGGTAGGTTACAGTCTTTCCCCCTAAATTTCCCACCTTCCATTCATGAAAGGCAGCTGTGAGTAGTAGACTCTTCCGGGAGATGCGAAGATCGTGTATGCCGTAGATGGGAGGCACTTGGCAGATATGCATCGCTCTTCAGTAGCCAATTTAAAACTGAAAACTTGATTCCCTTGCTCTATTTCCACCAACCCAAAGTTGAGCCTCCTGACACTTTGCTCAGTCTTACTTCCCACTCTTCCTCATATACTCTTTCTCTTCCCTTATTTCCCAATTTCTTACGTGGAACAGTTTTGTGATCTTTTTGTTGATCTTTTCCAACCGACACAGACCCTCTACTTTCGCTCATTAGACATCTCCCAAGATACTATTCTAAACAAAGACAATTCCTTCCTCTCAAAGACCCTAGGGGCGCCTAGGTGGCTCAGTCAGTTAAGTGTCCTACTTCGACTCAGGTCATGACCTCATGGTCAGTGAGTTCGAGTCCCACGTTGGGCTCTGTGCTGACAGCTCAGAGCCTGGAACCTGTTATGGATTCTGTGTCTCCCTCTCCCTCTCTCTCTCTCTCTCTCTCTCTCTGCCCCTCCCCCACTCATACTCTGTCTCTCAAAAATGAATAAACATTAAAAGAAATTTTTAAAAAGATTCTTACGCCAGTTTGCAAAATAATATTTTCTCATTCCTCAACTATATTTCCACTTATAGCATATGCATGTTTATGTGTCAGGTAACTAAAAATTCTATGTTGTTCATTCTAATCCATGTAATTATTCTTCCCAACTAAACCTTTGATAAAACCTTGCGTAAAAGAACACTTTTAGTTCTTGCTAATTATTGGTGACTGAAACAGGTGGTCCCAACAAACACATACAGTCATCATCCTGGTATTCAGGTTGGGACAAACCAAACAGTAGTCTTTGTAACTGGACCTCAAAATAGTCTTAACTTAATGCCTTTAAATAAACATTCCTCCTATTTGATACATGTTTATGCAGCCAAGCTGAATGGGTGTTTCTGAACAACAGTAAATATTGATTGTTCCTAAATTTCTGGAATCCCAATGACTTGAATTCATTCTCTCCCGCAAATATTTGTCAAGAGCCTACTATAGGTCGGGTACTGTGATAAACCCTGGAAACTGAGTGGAGAAGAAAAGGGTCTAACTTCCTGCTCCCATGGGGCTTGTATTCTAGCAGGAAACACAGTCAATAGGAAATAAGTAGATATTTATGCATTGTTGTAAGCTCTATGAAGAAAGTCATCATGGTGAGTGGATGGAGAACAGGGGAAAGAAAGTATGCCCAGTCGGGTTGTTTGAGAAGTCCTCTCTGAGCTTTGCCCTGTTATCTGAGACCTAAATGGTGAGAGGGAGCCAGTCATGAAAAGAAAGGGGGAGAACAGCTAAGAGGCCACGATAATAGTCCATGGAGGCTTAGACTAGGATTGTAGGGCAGTAGAGAGCAAAGGAAGGTGGTACAGTTCAGATATGTTTTGGAGGTAGAGCTATAGATCTTCCTCGACTTACCATGGGGTTACGTCTCAGTGAATCTATTGTAAGTTGAAAATATCATATGTAGAAAGTGCATTTAATACCCTAACCTACCAAACATCACAGCTTAGCCCAGCCTACTGTAAATGTGCTCAGAACACTTACATTAACCTACAGTTGGACAAATCATTTAACACAAAGTCTATCTCCTAATAAAATGTTGACTGAGAATTCACAGTCTGTGAGTTCAAGCCCGGCATCAGGCTCTGCACCGACAGTGTGGAACATGCCCGGGATTCTCCCTCTGCCCCTCCCCTGTGCTCACTCATGCTATCTCTCTGTCTCTCTCTCTTAAAATAAGTTAATAAAACTTTGAAAAAAAGCAAACTAGTTTCTATTGAAAGCATTCCACTTTCATATCATTGTAGAGTTGAAAAATCATAGGCCAAAACATCAAAAGTTGGGGATTGTCTGGATAGTAGTGTTTGCTGATAAGTTTTATAGATAGATAGGTAGATAGATAGATAGATAGATAGATAGATAGATAGAGATACAGATATATAGATATAGATATGGCTAGGAAAAGAATCAGGGATAACTTCTGTGTTTGTGGCTTGGGCAGCTTTGTAGTTCATTCGACACCAAGATAGAAAAGACTAGAAGAACAGACTTGGGTAGGGAACACTAGTTCTATTTTGGACCTATAAATTTGAGATGCTTCTTAGACACTCAAATAAGGATATTGGATATGTGAATCTGGAGTCCTGGGAAAGGTTCGGGCTGGAAATATATATTCAGAGCAATCAGCACACAGAGGCTATTTAAAGTCACAGAACTGAATGAGCTCTCCTAGGGAAAGAGTTATTCTTAGAGAAGAGGGCCCAGGACTGAGTACCGAGGCATGCCAACATTTAGAGGTCAGATAGAGCAACGGTAGACAGAAGAGGATTGAGAAGGAGCAGCCAGTGAGGCAGGATAAAGCCAAGAGAGTGTGATACCTTGAAAGTCAAGGAAGGGGTGGACAGTTACGTTAGGGACAGAGCCAGGTCCACTCTATATGGCACACCCAGTGCAAGGTTCTGCCCAATCTGAAAGCTTTCTGAGCCTGAAGATACAGGTGAAGAAAGCTTTCTAATATCAAACCTTCCAGGAAGGGTTTTGTAACCTAATTGGGGGTCTGCAGGGGCAGCAGCTCAGGGCATTTGCATGTGGTCTGGGTCTTATGGGCTCGTGATTGAACACGGCAGAGGTAGGCAGTGAGCAAGAGACTCCAGTCTGCCTTCATGTTGACATAAATTTTTTGGCTGATTCTTAGTAGATAATTCCAAAAGGTTTTTGTGATGAGAACAGAGTGTGAAGGCATGATTATAAAATTAGGATGGGAGTTTCACAATTTCCATGGTAAAAGCAGGATCATCTTTGTTAATTTGGGCCCAATTCTTTTTCACAGAAGGCATTGATCACTAGGAATGAAGAGGGGTGCCTCTTCGTCTTCCAGTTCCTTGTGGCGAAGTCCGGCTCCTGACGGTGGAAGCATCAATGGAAAGAAATAACTTTTCGTCTTATCTTACTATAAGCAGCACTGACATTCTAGAAAGCATTCCTTTGATGGCAAGTCCTGTGCCAATGTAGATTCAGCCATTTTGATACAGGCTGTTTTGTTATAGTCAATTTGCTGACACACAGCTTTGACACAGTCATTTTGATGCCAGGAACATCTTGATGTGGCTGCCTTGAAGTGGCTGTTTTGATATGGGAACATTTTGACTCTGCCTAAAAACAAACCAATAAACTTTTCACTTAGAAAATGTTATTACCAAGTAATGTACATTGACTGAACTCACCCACTCCCTGAAGTAGCAGCCAGACTGCAGAGGTGGATAGTGGAAACCTTGATGGGGAAAAAAATCACCATGAGCGGGGGAGAAGGCTGGAACAGTGGACCAAATCAATAACACAAACTGAAGAAAGAGAAAGGTAATTAATTCTGGTTTTGAACCCATCCTAACCCAGCCCCTTAAAAAAGTCAGTGCGTCTCAGGGCACCTGGGTGGCTCAGCTGGTTAACGTCTGACTCTTGATTTCAGCTCAGGTCATGATCTTGTGGTTCGTGGGTCTAAGCTCCAAGCCTGCTTGGGATTCTCTTCCTCCCTCTTTCTCTTCCCCTCTCGTGTGCTCTCTCTAAAAAGAAAGAAACTTAAAAGAAAAGAAAAATTAAAAAGTCAGGTCATCTCTATAGCACTGAAAGGGGTTTATTCAGCTCTGCTCTAAGAGAACACCCTGCCCCTCCCGAGAGCTTGCAAGAGATCTGCCACGACCAGGCATTTCTTTCTCTCTTTCTTTTCTTTGAACAGGAGAAAATCAAACAATTTTAATAACATGTATATGTCCTGTAAACAGGGGAGATAGCTAGGAAAACTAAAAAATTTTAACCAGGCATCTCTCGGACAGGACACATATCATTGAATGAAGGATAAATGGCACCCTTGAGCAGGGAGGTTGAAAAGAACTGTGACCCTACACACCCAAACAGGAGACAGCAGCTCCTGGCTGTCAAGTGACATGTGTGGGCACGGGCGACTCAGATAGTGGGGTTGATCCAGGGTTGATATTTTGTTATTCAGATGTGACTAGACAATAGAGAAAAGGAAGTAAAATGCCTTGGGCTCCTTGTCCCGCTCATGTTACCAGGGATCTATTATCAAGTGTCCTATTAGTTGAGTGGAGAATATAAATTGACTTCCTCTAAAGCAAATTTTTTTTTTCTCTCTAAGAATTCTTCTTTAAGCAATAACAGAACTGAAATACTCACTCTGGGAAACCAGTTAAATCATTAATATGATTAATGGTGTCATTTCTCTAGTACTAGGTGTTCATATCATTTCAGCTTGTTAAATAAAATATTAAATATTTTCAAAAGATGAATCCCTGTCTATTTCTGCCACCATTATCCCTTTAAAGACTTAAAATGTTATTTAATTGATTTGAAGATGTACATGGAAGATACTGAATGATGTATAATGTGAAACTCTATACAGGGCACATGAAATGTTTCCTGGAAATATACACTCCCCCCCCCCCACCCTCAAACCCACCTTATATTGCAAGTATTTCCTATTTTGTTTTAGTTCCAATACCTTCCAAACTCTGATTTCAATTTAGGTCAGCAGATATGTATTAAATACAATGATGTGCCAGTCATTTTGCAAGGTCCTACAGGGAACAAAAATATAAATATGAATAAGAAATAGCCTCTGCTCTCCGGGAATATATTGGGGGAGATTAGGCTTGACTCTAAACAAAACACAAAACAAATAGAGATATCAGTAGGCCCTCTTATGCATTTAAATACCATCTGATAAATTTTAGATGCCATAAGCTGGCATAATCAAAATGATTTGGGACCACAATGAATGGAGCAATTAAACCCTACTGGGAGAAAGAAAGAGAAAACGGCATTTTCACTGAGATAGTCCCCTCCGTGATAAGCACTGTGCTGTTTTACATATCTTATCTCAGTTAATTCTCCCAACAGCCCCATTTTCCAAAGGAGGAAACAGCGGCTCAGCAACAGGAGGTATCTTGCCCAAGGTCACCCAGCTCAGATTTGGCTGGGAGGCCATCAAACCGGGCAGATGCCATACTCATTCCAGACCCCGTGAGGAAGAAAGCGGCAGTATGGGTTATAGTTGAGGTGAGAGAATTGGCCACTCCTGACACTAAAGCTTGAAAGAATGACTTGGGATTATTAAAACCCTATAAATAGAGGGGGAAACGAATGGTAATCATAGCCAATGTAGATCCACCACTGAGCAATTCAGTGGGCACATGGATCAAAATGGCTATTTGGCAAATATAATTTTTCATAAGCTTTGTTGGGTTGTCAATGAGAGCAACAAAAAAAATGATAAAAACATAATCTTTACGTTTTAAACTGACTGCACCAATTCTTCAGCTTCTTGAATCTAGAAGGTACCTTTTCTTCCACTGAGAAACATTAATAATAATAGCTAACATTTATTGAACACTTACTAACGTTGGGCTCTGTGCTGAATATATAGAATAGAAGCTGAGATCATGAATTTTGAACCAGGTTGATAAGGCTCAACTCTTGGTTTCACCATCTATTAGTTATAGGTGTTACTTCACTGAGTTACTTAACTGCTCTGGGTCTTAATCTCCTCATCGGAAAGGTGAGTCTACTTCATAGGGTCTGATAAATAAACACCCAGTAAAATGAGCTATTATTATGAAGTTGGAGTATGTTTAACTACAATCCCAGAGAGGAAGGGAGTTTCCTGAGTACACCTGCCATGGATAAACCCAAGCTTCCTTCGTGGGGCTCATTCATTGCAAGGTGGGGGTCATGCACACAGGGTAAGCAGAAACGGGTGAAGTCACAGAGCATGTGGCCATCACTTCTGGAAGGCTCTGTGTGATGGGGGGAAGTCTGTTATTAAAGAGAAGTCCTCAAATGATGCCAAGGGGAAGTTGAGCTGGCGGAACCACAGATGGTGAACAAGATTCCAGAGAAGTCAGGTGGTCTGCTCCCACTCGTGCCTGGCTGCTCCAGCAAACCCCTCCCTGTGTCTCTGATAGCCAGTCTTGGAAATAACCCCCAATGTTCCTCATCTCCTGTAGTGCCGTTTTCCTATAGCCCCCTCCCACATTGTACCAGGGACATAATATGGCAAAAGAATAGGGCAGAAGTGATGATATGACACATCCAAGATTAAGTAATAAAAGATATAGTGGCTTCTGTCTTGGTTTCTCTCCTCTTCTCTCTTTCAGATTACTCTGGGGGAAGCCAGCTGCCATGTCTTGAGTACCCACATGCTGAGAAACAGACTTCCTGCTAGAGGCCATGTAAGTGAGCTTGGGAACAGCCTCTCCAGCTCCATTCAAGTCTTCAGATGACGCCACCCAGCAATGGTTTCCCTGCAGTCTCCTGAGAGACCCTGAGCCAAAATCACTCCACTAAGCCAATCTAGATTCCTGGCACTCAGAAACTATGAAGTAATAAGTGTTTGTTTCTCTTGGCCATAAATTTTTGGGGCAAATTGTTACGGAGCATAGACAACCAGTCAAGTGTCCTCTCTGCTGAGTTATCCCTCATTCCTACAGACTTGGTTCTGATAAGTCTGGAGTTCTCTTCAGTGACAACCTTCTCCTACACGCCTTTCTCCCTCAGCTCCTTTCCCTTTTGTCCAGGGAAGAGGGAATCTTTTCTACTCCTCAGGGACAATCACTTGCCCCAGAGACAATCTTTCTCTTGCTATTGGCTTCAGAGGTATTGCCTGGAAGTATCTTATGAATGGGTTTTGGGTTTCCAAAATAGGAAAACACACCCTTTTCTGCATTTTTTTTTTCTCTCTTGTCCTCATCCTCCTGCCCCAGTTCTGCTTCAAAGAATACATCACAAGGAAACACCTTGTGTTCCTTGTTCACAAGGAACCCCTCCAGGAAGGAAATTGGTTAGTAACTTAAAAGTTAATATTTCAAAATATTATTCCACCAAATACATTATTTCCTTCAATAACCCTAGGAGGTAAGTGTTCCTATCGTCCTCATACTACAGACCAGAGGCTGTCTTGCTTTTGGGCACATGGCTGGTAGGTAGCCTAATCAGGATTGAACTCCAAGTTTGACTTGGAGCCTGTGCTCTTAACTTTCAGGCATCATCACCTCTTTATATCAGTTATTCCAATGTTATGATATTAGAATCTAATGAAAAGATGTGATTTGTGGAATCAGCGTATCCACGGTAAACATAGCACTTAAAAAGAATCATTAATAAATATGAGTTCTAAGAAATATTTATTTATTCCAAGACAAGTCAAGTCAATGTCTACCCGTGTTTCCAACTTTTTTGTGGAGTAGGATTAAGTTCTTTCCCAGGCAAGCTCCTGGGTCTCATACAAAGCAGGGAATTTGGCTAAAAGTGTTCGTCACAGTTGGGGAGGCTCTCCAACGTTACCCCAGACCCAGCTGGGACCCTTGTAACATGTTCTCCTCCATTCCCCAAAGCAGCTCTCTCACATGCCCTCTGCTCTCCCTGCCACCATGCCGCCCACCCACACATGTCACTTCCCCCTCCCCTCCTAACAAATGACTCAACACCTGCTGATAGGGAAAGTACAAGCCACCCAACGACAACCAACTCAACTTCCCACCACCATTTCTAAACCCTGACCCCCCACCACGCCTATCCCATCCTCCTGGGTAGAACCCAGGGTTTGGATTCCAAACCTGTACACTTTCTCAGGAATCTTGAGCTATTGATCGTTCCCCCTCTCTTCTGTGAACACCTTTCCCTCACTCACTAAATCCATTCATCGATATTAAAATGCTTAAATCTCTGGTTAATGGATACAAACAAACAAACAAAAAACCCAAACACCATCCCATGACCCCTGCTTTTTTTTTTCTTTTCCCCTTCTCTGCCACAAGTCTTAAGGAATTGTCTACACTCGGTGTCACTCCTTTTTACCTCCCACTCCGCACCCCCCCACATCTAAGTTTACGCCACCAACACTTCTCTCAGTGTGGACATCAAGGACACCAATGACCTCCTAATTGCAAAATCCTAGGGACACTGCTCACTCCATTTATTTCTTCACCTCTCAGTATTTGACACTATTGTTAACTATTTCTTGAACTATTCTCTTTACTCAGCTGAATTTTCTTTTTACCTCTTTGGCTGTACTTTCTTCTTCTTTTTTAAAGTTTATTTATTTATTTATTTTGGGAGAGGGAGAGACAGCGCACAAGGAGGGGAGGGGCAGAGAGAGAGAGGATTCCAGGCTGGGTCCTCGCTACCAGTGCAGAGCCTGACATGGGGCTTGAACCCATGAACCATGAGATCATGACCTGAGCCAAAATCAAGAGTCAGACGCTTAACCGACTGAGCCACCCAGGTGCCCCAGTACTTTCTTCTTTTTAAGCTCCTCTTCTACTGGCTATCCCTTTTCTTTGGGTTCTATCCTGAGGTCTCTGTATTTCTCAATTTACACACTTCCCCGGGGTGGCCCCATCTTCTCCCTTGTCCTCAGTTACCGTTTATTTGCATGGGACTTCCAAATCTCTAATTCTGGCCTGGATCTCCCTTGTGAGCCTTATATTGAAATACATATCAATCTGTCTCCCCAACATTTCCACTTAGATATCCTATAGACACTTTACTTCATGCTCAAACTCAGCTGTTCCAAACTCACCTGCTTTTCCCTCCCAACCTGTTCTTCCTGCTGGTTTTCCCGTGCCAGCAAGGAATGGTCCTACCATTCAACCGGTTGCCTAAGGCAGAAATGTGGGTGTCATTCTCAGCTACTTCTCCCTTACTTGTACCCCATTTCCAATCAAGTCAGGTAATTACACCTTTATTTTTTTTATTTAAAAAAAATTTTTTTAACGTTTATTTGTTTTTGAGACAGAGACAGACAGAGCATGAATGGGGGAGGGGCAGAGAGAGGGAGACACAGAATCTGAATCTGGCTCCAGGCTCTGAGCTGTCAGCACAGAGCCCAATGCGGGGCTTGAACTCACGGACTGCGAGATCATGACCTGAGCCGAAGTCGGCCGCTTAACCAACTGAGCCACCCAGGCGCCCCGATAATTACACCTTTAAAAGAAGATCTGCAAAAAACAATTCCTTTTTTAAAAAAGTTTATTTATTTTGAGAGAGAGAGAGAGAGAGAGAGAGAGCAAGTGGGGAAGGAACAGAGAGAAAGGGAGAGAGAGAGAATTCCATGCAGGCTCCGCACTGTCAGCGTGCAGCCAGATGCAGGGTTCAAACCCACAAACCACGAGATCATGACCTGAGCCAAGATCAAGAGTGGGACACTTGACTGACTGAGCCACCCAGGCACTCCAAGTCTGAAAATTGTACCTTTAAATATCTCTGAGGGCACCTGGGTGGCTCAGTAGGTTAAGCGTCAGACTTTGGCTCAGGTCATGATCTTGGGGTTCCTGAATCCAACTCCACATCAGGCTTTCTACTGTTAGCATGAAGTCCACTTCAGATCCTTTGTCTTCCTTTCTCTCTGCCCCTCCCCTGCTCTGTCTCTCTCTCTCTCTCTCTCTGAAAAATAAACATATATATGTGGAATCCACTCTCTTATTTCCATTTCCACTATTGCTGCCTAGGCAAGCCCCAGCCTCCTCTGACCAGGATGACTGCCATCATCCCCTGATTGTTCTGTCTGCCTCCAGTCTCGTCCTTCTCTAATCCATTCTCTCTCCTGCAGCCAGAATGATTTCCTAAAGTGCAAATCCTTCAAGATAAGACCCAAACTTCTTGGCATGGCATTCATGGCCTTTTGTGACCTGGCCATCTGTCACCAAGCACTCCTCGCTCCCACATCCCCCACACAGTCTTCTATCTGGCCTTGATGCACTGATAACTGGATTCTCTGCTAGAACTCTGTCCTTAGTCTCAATCTGACTAACTCCTCCTCTGGGACATCTCTTCTTCAATAACCTGTATGTCTGCATATGTTTCTACCAGCGTGGACTAGGCTGAAGTACTTTCTAGGCATGGTTTTCAGTCTCACACAAAGCTGGGAATTTGGTTAAAAATGGATGTCATGGTCATGTGTAGTGTGGATCAATATATCAAATACTGCCTGCTTTCCTACACTTCCTTTGATCATAGTACATTCGTCTGTTTTCTCTCTTTAGACCTAAGGCACTTGAGACCATGGCAATCAAGTACAAGGGTTAAGAACTCAGGCTCTGGAGCAAGATGGCCTGGATTCAAATTCAGACTCTGCAACATCCTGGGTCTGTGATGTTATACAGCTTGCTAACTTGTGCCTCAGTTTGGCCATCTGCAAAATGGAGATCCTAACAGTATCTATCTTCTGGAGCTGTTGTAAAGACTGAATGAGAAAAGCTACTAAAATATTCCAAGTAGTGTCTGGCATACAGCAAGAGTCAAAAAGAAGGCTGTTGGGGCGCCTGGGTGGCTCAGTCAGTTGAGCGTCCGACTTCAGCTCAGATCACGATCTCGCGGTCCGTGAGTTCGAGCCCCGGGTCGGGCTCTGGGCTGATGGCTCAGAGCCTGGAGCCTGCTTCCGATTCTGTGTCTCCCTCTCTCTCTGCCCCTTCCCCGTTCATGCTCTCTCTCTGTCTCAAAAATAAATAAAACGTTAAAAAAAAAAAACTAAAAAAAAAAAAGAAGGCTGTTATTATTTTTGAAGGCAAGTACTGTATCATTTATCTCTATAGAGATATTCACTAAACATGTATGAAGTGAATACATGAAGGAGATGTTTGTATCTAAACTTGTCACCCAAGTTCTTAAGGTTAACCCAAAAGTGAATAGTAAATACATTACTCAGAGCACTCTGCATAAAAACCACACCAATATGGTCACTGGTCTCTTGGAGCTTTTTGGAAATGAGGTCATTCTATTTCTACCCAAGCACTCAGGGAATTATACTCTCTTGAGAAGGGAGGGATGTAAGAATCAAACAGGACACCTCAAGGTTCCTGAAGGTGGCATGACTGACTCTGAGGTAATGTCTTCTTTACATAGGGCTTAAAAGCAAGGAAACATGAAGGTAACTGTTTTAACTTGTTTTCCAGTAATTTAAGACGCCTGGGCCCTCCGTTCTCCCAGTGTAACTGACACCTGTAATCTCCCTCATCCTGTTCAAGGAGAGGGCTGTGTTCTGCGGGTGCCTTTCCTTTTAGAGTCACACGAGTAGGCTTCCTTCAGGGCAAGCTTGCGTGACTTAAAAGTCGATTGTTTAGAGGCACTCGGGTGGCTCAGTCGGTTAAGCATCCGTCTCTTGATTTCGGCTCAGGTCATGATCTCATGGTCGTGAGATGGAACCCCGCGTCAGGCCCTGCACTGACAGTGCAGAGCCTGCTTGGGATTCTCTCTCTCTCTCTCTCTCTCTCTCTCTCTCCCTCCCTGGCTTGCACGCATGCTTGTGCTCCCCCCCCCCCACTGAAAATAAATACATAAACATTTTAAAATTAATTTTTAAAAAGTCAATTTTTAACAAGTAGTGCCACCAGATGCTTAGTTCAGTCAGGCGTGAGACAGAAATAAAATTGTTTCACAGGATAGGTTTGTTTCCCCAAAAAATAGTCCCAGGGGGAATGGAGGTGACCGAAGAGAAGTTTCAGAGTATGAGAAAACGCTGGACCAGATATATGTGTGGCGCCACGCTCCATATATATACATGTACATGTATATATATGTGTGTATATATATTTATGTATATATTTATACATTTATATATGTAAATAAATAAATACGCATCCTGCTCATCACTGCTTACCTTCCTCATTGGCTTCCCGCCTCTTCTAGGGATAGACAGACACTGACACAGTATTTCTGTCTTCATAAAGAAAGGCTAGCGTCTAGGGAAATAACCTTGATAGACTGAGCTATAAATATACTATTAATCAGAGCAATTTGCTCTTGAAGTGTGCCCCCTTTCTCAATATCCCAAAGCAACTCTAGGAGAGAGGTAAAAAAGCACAATCACTAGCCATTTAATGAGTGTGCAAGTAAAGGTCAAAAACCCCAACAGGGGGGAAATTACCAGAGTCCTGTCTCTGGAGAAAGTGATTTCTCAAGATCCGCTAAATCCGAAGAGATCCCGCAGGCAGTGCCCCCTTGCCGAACACTCCTAGTCTCCTAGAGCAAGGTACTAATGAAACAAGGTTAGCAGTTTAATCCAAACATAACGAATCACCTCTGCTCTCTGCCAGAGTGATGGGCACCACCCTGACTCCTGGGCCAGCCGTCTTGCAAATGGCTGTCCTCCAGAATGTCTGAGGCAGGAGACTGGCTAAGAATAAGTACCAGCCTGTTGTCATTAACGGGAAAACAAAGTAGCAATTCACTGTGACGGCCCGTTGACACTAAGAGTGGCGCGTTGCATTTATTTGTTCTGTACTCTCATTGGACCTGAGCATTGTTTTTCAGGTCAAATGAACGCTCTGTCTCATCCAACACGACCAGTCCTCTAAATGTCCCCACAATAAATGTCATCAAATGGACATTCTACCCGGTGAAAAGACTCTGTTGGGTGTGAAGGTTGAGCACAGAAAGGGGAGCCCCTTATTCCTCCTTGCAGAAGAAAGCGCCTCTACGGCCGGCCGGCCGATTTAGCTGCTATTTTACAAGTCAAAAGGTGGCCTTTCAACCGCCAGCACTGGTCCCTCCACGTGAGACTAAGAATTGAGCTGCTCTCTCTCCGCCTCTAGTGACCTGCTGAGTAATAAAGGTTTGTGGAGTTGCTTTGTTTCTTTCTCTTTTTTTTTTGTTTTTAAATGAGAACTAAGCTTGACAGTCTTCCTGACGGTGGGGAGGGCGAGGGCAAGTTAAAATCCTCCTCCAGCTCTGTGGGGAAGGAAGACCATGAGGCTCATTCCTGTCAGCAGGTGTGAGTCAGACACACAGGGAGCAGCAAAACTGAGTAAGTAGGTGCCATTTTGTCGCCAATGTTCCCACCCCCACCACACAGAAATAAATAGTTTGAGAAAATGATCCAGGATGGCTGGGAGTCAGACTGAATAGAAGGTTCCCGTTGAATGCGGCTTCATTATGCAACTTTCCCTTTCATTGAGGGATTCCAACTCTTGGTGGAACCGATTATGATGAGGAAGGGCTGACAGCCCTGGGAACCAGCAAAGCTGGCCTTTGATTTGTTGCTTTGAGGCCCAGTTTTATCACTGAATTGTTAGTTGAGTGTAAGCATGCGAACTTGGCCTGCTTGAGTCTCAGTTTTTCAATCTAGAAACTGGCATCCGCAACCTTTACCATTAACGTTTATAAATAGTGCCTGAGGTGACGATATCATCACGCCATTTTTTAGTCAGCCCCCAAACCTCCCTGGAGATACTCTTGTCTCCCTGTTTATTTTACACCAAAGGCTTACCTTTCCCTCTGTCCTCCTGTGGTCACTGCAAGAAGGACGGTGCTTGGCTACATGTATGCATAGCCCACACTAGGTGAGCCTCAAAGGAGCCCACTTAGGACACAGCTGTCCCATAACCAATCTTCTAGTGAGAGAGATTGGAATTGAACCTCGTAGCTTTATTCTAGATCATCTATCATTTCTGTACGCTTAAGCTTTGTTTCATAAGCTATATGCAGTTCATTCTGAATAAGTTTTAGAAGGAGGAGTTGCAGTACCTAGTTCATCGCAGTGAGTGAGAGAATTGTCTATGAACCTTTTCACCCGTGGGGTGCCTGGGTGACTCAGTCGTTTAAGTGTCTGACTTGGAATCAGGTTATGATCTCCCAGTTAGTGAGTTCGGGCCCTGCGCCGGGCTCTCTGCAGTCAGCGCGGAGCCTGCTTGGGATCCTCTTTTCCCTCTCTCTGCACCCCTCCTCTCTCTCTCTCAAAACTAAATAAACATTAAAAAAAAAAAAAAAAGCCCTTTCACATGTCTTATCATGAATTTCAGAATTTTAAGCACAGAATCACATCAGATATTATCTTACAATTCTGTGATTCTCAAAGTATACATCAAATACAGGGGCACCTGGGTGGCTCACTCGATTAAGCTTAAGCATCTGACTTCGGCTCGGGTCATGATCTCACGGTTTGTGAGTTTGAGCCCCACTTTGGGCCAAGCCTGGAGCCTGCTTCCGATTCTGTGTCTCCCTCTCTCTCTGCCCCTCCCCTGCTCACACTCTGTCTCTCTGTCTCTCTCTCCCACAAAAATAAATAAGCATTAAAAAAAATTAATTTAAAAAGTGTACCTGAAGTACAGACTTTTGGGCCCCACTCCAAATCCCCTAAAGCAGAACCTCTGGGGCTCTTGGGCAAACGTAATTGGCAAATCTGCCACCATGTCATTCTGAAAGGCACACTTGGACAAGAACCACAGAAAACGTTACTTAGATTAAATCCCTCCCTCCCTGCCCCCGCCCAGGGGCCCTGGTTCAGCCTTCCCTTTTCTCAGGTAATGCTGATTTCCTTCTGCCAGCTATGCAGGCCCAAGGCCTCAGTATTGTCCTTGACTTAACTTTTATTCTCACACCCCATTTGGGATCTATCAGCCAATCTTGTAGGTTCTGTCTACTTCCAAAATAGATCCAAGAGACAAAATAGATGTTTATATACTTAGGATTCATCACTTTTGCTGATACTCTTATATGGTCTTTTTTTTTTTTTCTCCATAGCAGCCAAGGTGACTCTGTTAAAACGTAAGTCTAATCATTTCATTCCTTGGCTACTCCTCCTGTGGTTTACGTCTTTCATTCAGAGTATCCTTAGCACAGCGTTCGGGGCTCTTCAGACCCGGAACCTGCCACCTGTCTGCCCTCTCCTCCTGTACACATGCTCCTACTTCAGCCGCACCAGCCTCTTTGCTGTTCTAGGCATGGTTTCACCTCAGGCCCTTTGCACGGGCTCTTCTGTCTTCCAGAAATGCTGTCCTCCATTGACATCCACATGGCCAATTCCATCACCTCCCTCTAATTGTCCAATGGTCACCTTCTCAATGACCACCTCCTGACTACTCTGACCACCTGTTGCAGCCCGCCTCCTTTACTCCCAACTCTCCCAATTGCTCTTTGATCTACTTTTTCTTTTTCCCCGAAGCACTTAATCACCCTTTCATATCTTACATAATGTATGAATTGTATCTTTCCTGGCTAGAATATAAATAAGCCCACAAACGCAGGAACCTGTGTTTGTTTCCTAATACATCCCAAGTACCCAGAACACTACCTAGCACATAGTAAATGCTCAATAAATATTTGTAGCAGTTCATGAATGAAGACTCTCGAATCCCAACAGAACAAACCAGGAAAGCCCATCTACCTTCCAGAATGCTGTCTCAACAAAGTTTGATTCTAATTCTGTTTGCCACTGTGGCGACAATCAGAGCTTATATGATATTTTAAGAACTTTACAGTGCAGTGTGAGACACCATATAAGACACTATTCCTGTTTTTCAAATCAAGAACTGAGAGTTGTTGGACTCCTTCTATGATGACAACAAACAGCTAAATCAAAATAGTTGCTAGAGTGAACTATACTTCCATTAAAAATAAAAATAAAAATTTTTTTTTAAATAGCTGCTAGAAATTTCACATTGGCCGCAGGCCTGCATGTTATTATGTGAGAAATGGGGTGAAACAGAATATGGCATTAGTCCCGTGACCTCCAGCTTGTACCAGCTAGGTAGGGGTTGAAAGCCAAACTGTTGCGGGGGCTGGGGGTGGGGGGGCTCCTTCTCTGAAATGAGTTAGTAATAGAAAGTCAATTCGTTGCAGAGAAAATGCTAAGAAAACCGAGAGAGATCTCACTTCACATATCTATTTTTATTTTATTGGACTGTATCACAATCTCCCTGCGGTTAGCTCTGCAGGCCAGAGAGATCAAGAACATCCCAACAGTGGTCAGAGACGGTGGCTTTGACCCCTGGTTGGAAGCCGTGTCTGGAACTTCCCCCATCACAGGACAATGCTCTTAATTAACCCCCTGCCACATTTCCCAGAGAACAAAAGCTCCCCACCCCGCACCGGAAAAGCTTTTCCAGGAGGTATCTCGTTGGGGAAGCGCCAGGCACACCATGGGGAGAGGAGAACATACAGGCTGTTCTGAGCTCTGCAAAGAGACACAAACTGTGGATTCTCTGGGGACTCGCAGAGGTTAGCGGCACATTTTATTTCCACGTGACAAGCGTGTGCTTCACACACGCTGAGGTGGCCAACTTCAGAGGGCCCCTTCCCTCCTCCCTCGCCCTCAGCTGCTAGCTGGCCCGGGTTAGGAACCTTGGGGCAGAGGAAACTGGAATAATCTTTAGAACTGAGCATCGGCAGGAGCAGTAGGGAAGGAACGGGGAGTTTATTTCAGGTGACAGACATTGAGCAGGCCCCTGTTTTTTCCTGAGACTATAATAATATTTCTGGAATGGGGATGCTTGAATCATATGTCTCTTCACATCACTGTGTGGGAAGTCTCAGTTATGAGCCCAACAATTGAAGAGAGGGGGGGTGCTTTGTAGGACGTGGTGGGGGACCATGCAAAGAGTCTGGAAGCTGGGGGAGGGAGGGGAGCTGGGTGCCAGCAGAGAGGGCAGGTCAGGGGGAGGGTCTGCCTCACCTGAGCCTGTCTGGGGGAAGAAAAGTCTTCTCTCCACAACAACTTTGCTTCCCTTACCCTCCCCCCACAACCTCCTCCATTAAATGTGTATTTTGAAAAACACAGAGGAAAAAAAATCTTGTTGAAGTGTCTCTTCCTGAGTAAGTCCACCGTCAGGAAAGGAAAATCCAAACGCTCCAATATTCTATTTTTGTGCCCAAGGCTCCAGGGCCTGCACACAGACCCTTCCTTACTCTGAAGGAAAGGAAACTGGGCGTGAGGCCTGCTCTCCTCACAGAGGCCGGAATTGAGGAACCTGTATTACTCGAAGGCCTGTTCTCCCCAAGTCTCCGTTTTAGGAAATAAAGATAGAGTGCAGGATGCCTGGGACGGGCCTGAGGGTGGAGTTAGTAAGGAGAAAGAAAAAAAAAAGTGCCACTCTGACTATTCTCTAGGTAAACAATTGTGGAGCTAGACTTTAATTGGAGCGTTCAATCAGCCGCATTAGCATTCTGCTTCTTTTGGTCATTTAGGTTTGCTGCCTTCACCTGCCTCTCCGCGACCATGTACACAAGGATGGGAGGCCTGATTAAGGGTTCTACGGTTTGATGTGTGGGCCAAGTGAAAGTAATAAGTCAGTAATAAGAGCAATAAAACAGCAGTTACCCAGGCAGATAAGGCCTCTCTTTGTACATTTTGCATAAATTTTGTGCCTCGATTCACAGGTCTGTTGTTTCCCCTCTGGATTGCCTCAAACCAGCTCAACGGTGGTGCTTAGGGCGTCCAGCCTAGGAAATGGGGTTCAGACCACTCTTCCTTTCGGTCTGGTGTGGCCCTTCCCCCCTCCTCCACTTTGCCAGAGATCGCCTTTTGTGAGGACCATGGTGCATGCCGAGGATGACTGTCCGGTTTGTGACAGTCACGTCTTTTAGGTTATTTCTGCCTCCTCTATTATCTGGCATGTGAAGTAGACCTTAAAAAGAGACCTCCATGTTTCAAGGGTTTCCTGGGAAGCTGGTGATCGAGGATAGAGGAAGGAAACGAGAAAGTTCCAATTAAAGAAAGAGACTGATGCCTCTGGCTCTGTTAGCTTATTAATACACTGAGGTAGCCCTAACCCTGGCACAGGCACAGCCTCCTAAAAGGCAGATCTGGTCACAGCACTACCCTGCTCACAACCCCTCAGTGACTCCCCAGTGCCCTTAGGGTAATGTCTGGATGTCCCCATGAGGATTTACAAGGCTGTGCGTGAGCTGGCCCCTGCTTGTCCTGTGACCCACCCCCGCCCTTCTTCCCCACCACTCTGCCAGTTCTACTGAATTTCTTTCAGTTCCTCGAATGTGGTCTGCTTCCTCTCTTCCCTAACTCCCAAACACGCCTTTTCTTGCTGCTCC
Organism: Acinonyx jubatus; assembly: GCF_027475565.1. NCBI lineage: Eukaryota > Metazoa > Chordata > Mammalia > Carnivora > Felidae > Acinonyx > Acinonyx jubatus. Next base: position 48,762,828 of record NC_069395.1, read on the forward strand.
TAACTCATCCTTAACTTTTTACATTGAACATTTCTACCCCAGGGGAGCCATCCTTCACCCCGCTAGCTCTGGATTAGTTTTCTCTAGGAGCTTCCACAGACCTCCTACTTAACCTATCACTTACACACTACTTTATAATTACGCGTTTGCTTGTCTGTCTCTCCTCCTGGATTGTAAACACCCGAGGGCAGTGCTAAGGCATGTGCCTTGCCCACTGCTGTCTTCCCAGTGCATGGCCAGTGCCCGGCACATGGTAGCGCCCCACAAGTGTTTGTTGAATACATGGGCATTATGCCAGTATGACAATAGAAGTCCCAGTGGTCCTTCCCATGTTTGCATTGGCCATGTTTATTTTAGTTAAGTCCCTGCTGACACATAAGGAAGGGCCCTGAATTAGAAAGGCATGTTGTAGTTGGGCTGCCCGGACCTCCATTCTCCTCCTTTCCTTCCCCCATCCCACCTTTTTTTCCATGATGCCTTCCCAAGGATCCTTGGTCTTTCCAAGTTATCTCAGCTAGCTTAGGCCCCCTGTGGAGTTCCTTGTTCTCATATATACTGGCACCTCTCTCAGATTAAGTTATTTGCTATATTTTTTACTAATTTGAAAATTAATATATTTAAATTTTTTTTAATGTTTATTTTTATTTTTGAGAGAGACAGAGCACGAGTGGGGAGGGGCAGAAAGAGAAGGGGACACAGAATCTGAAGGAGGCTCCAGGCTCTGAGCCGTCAACACAGAGCCGGACATGGGGCTCGAACCCAAGGACGGGGAGATCATGACCTGAGCTGAAGTCAGACGCTCAACCAACTGAGCCACCCAGGAGAGCCAAAAATTAATATTAATTACAAATATTTTTAAGTGATTTCATATTTATGCCCCATCTTTCCCACATTTTTCTTGAGAGTAGGAAGAATGTCTTATCAATTCTTCCAATCCCTAATGTTGTGGTACACAATTTGTAAATATTTAATGAATAAATGTAGGATGATTGGAAGTCTAATTTTTCTCTACAAGTTGAATTTATTACAGCACCATTGTGGAAACGCATGCTCGATGTGTTTGGTGATGTGGCAATTGGACTACAGTTTCTTAAAGGAAACTGTGGTTCCAGGATGGGCTTGGAAACTGTAGCCCAGAACTCCCGTGGGCGCAGCAGCCCTGCTTGGTTGGCAGGAGCAGAGAGGCCACAGCCTGGGAAAAAATGTTGTTCCAGGGTGCCCTCTAGTGATCCGAGGCACCACTAGGTCATAAGCCAGGGCCAGAGGCTCTTGAACTTCAGCAGGAAGCCAAATTATGGTGGGAGCTGATAAAACTAGAGATGCCAGGATGCCAAGCCAGAAGGGAGACTAATCCTTTTAATCACCATCTTCAGGGACCTGATGCACAGTCTTCAGGTCACACTGTGAAATACCGAATAGGTGATGCCCAGCAGAGAGAATGTTCCAGATATGTAATCTGAGGACACCCAATCTCATTCTTCTGCTTACAGGGATGTATCACAGACTCCTTGCTCACTGCTCAAGTGTGGCCTTCAGTGAGAAAGAGAGGGTACAGATACACAAGAGCAGGAAGCAGCATTTTTAGCTGGACCATTGAGCAAATGTCTTAGAAAGGATTGTGTTACCTTCTTTTGATGTCTGTTCTCTAATCGAATAGAAGGAAGCCCCCCTTCTCTTTTTGTGCCCCCCTTTTGTGTGTGTGTGCCCTTTCTTTTTTCCTCTGTTGAACACATGTCCCGTGGCCAACACTATGTCAGACTATTCACGCATATCGTCTTTGGAAGTCCCTGGAATCATCACAAGTGAAGCATTCCTTATGCCATATAAGCAGAGGGAAGGATTGCCAGACAACTGGTTCAAGCATAGTCAACAGCTAGAATTTGCTTTCTTGTGTTCTGTACCTAGGCCCCATTGAGCAAACACCTAGAAAGATAAAGCAACAATCCCATCCTTTTCTCTATTATAAAAAGATCTAATTCCTGCACAGAAACCCAGTAGACAATGTCTGTCAGTGACTGAAAAAAAATTGTATCTCTGAATCCCCACCCATACTTTCTCCTGCTTGATAATTTCAGTTGAAGGCTGTTGCTTTAATTAGGGGCTGTTAGCACATTAAAATGTTTGTTGAACCTTGAAAGGTGAGAAATTACTCTGATTTGCAGTCTAATACTCAAGTCTAATTATTTTATGTGCTTTTTCACGTACTAATGGCACCTACTGAATCCAGTTAAATGGCAAAACCACGTTTATAGAGTGTCTACAATGTGTCTGGACAGTGTGTTGGGCTGTGAAAATATAAAGGAGGCTAGGTAATGCTGAGGGCCTACCTCACTGGGGTCAGAGCTTAGAGGGGACACTACCTCTGATGCAATGTAACGAGTACCTTTCCAGAAACGTGAACCCAGAGCTAGGATAGCACAGAACAATGATGTCTCTCCATGGGAACCAGTTGATAGAGAAATGCTATCACAGGTCCACCATAATATTCTAATAATTGATGAACATTAGTACTTTCATAAGGGATTGGTAAACCCATGTCATTCATTTTAAATTGTCTTGGGCAAAAGAGTTATCATATCTCTCTTTTCACAAATAACAATGTTTTCTTTCACACCCCACCCCCATGATTATATCTTTAAAACAAAACATGAGGTGCTGGCCTTACGCCACGAGATTTCAGCCCTGCTCATTTGCTTGCCTGGAAAACTTTAAGCATAGGCTCACAGAGCCCTTAATGAGAAAGCTCATTAAAAAGCCGTCTGAAATGGGGAAACAAATTGCATGCACAGCACAGTCCCCTCTTTCCTCTTCGTTTCCTTCTCCCCCTCCCAGTGTTATAAATGACAAGGCGAAGTGAGTCATCAGGTCAAAACAAAGCACTGCAGAATGGGTTTGTCTCTACCTTGTTGCTTTGATGACATTTATCTTGCTTCCCCGCAGCACTAAAATGTTGCCCAAACAGCAGGAGGGCCTCGTGCGTGTAATGGTGGCCTTGGTAAAAGCCTTTGATTGTGTGTATTTGGGTGGAACTGGAGCTTGTAATTGGATGCACGCTCTGTCTGATTTCAGAGCCTCTCCCTAGAAAGCTTGTTTATTCCCCGTGAAGGGGGAGGGTTCCTTCCTTCCAGGTGTATCTGTGACTACCTTATGAAGGTTTCCTCAGGAGGCTCACTTCAGGATGGTAGTGATCGTATTCAGGACTGGCCCAGCTGCAAAATGTCATATTAAGTCACTCCCTACCCCTTCTTAAATCGGGAGTTTCATGAGCGAGGAAAGACTTCCTGCCCTCCCGGCCCAAGCGGAAGTGATGATGATGACGGTCCACTGGGAGGAAGAAATGGGAGGTGGGTTTTTTTTCCCCCCTTCCTTCTTCTCTTATCCTGTAGTTTGCAAAAGGAAGGCTACAGACACCAAACAATCCTTCCACACCTGGTAGCAAGGCACTGTTTGTGGGGAAAAGGAAGTCCTTCCTGCCACCTTGCCTGTTGATTTATATAATTTGCTGGGGTTGAACATTTCCAGTTACATACTTACAACGTGGCTCTTTTCTGCTCTGAGGTAGAGAAACTGTCTCCTTTAAAGTCAGAAGACGGGGCGCCTGGGTGGCTCAGTCGGTTAAGCGTCCGACTTCAGCTCAGGTCACGATCTCGCGGTCTGTGAGTTCAAGCCCCGCGTCGGGCTCTGGGCTGATGGCTCGGAGCCTGGAGCCTGCTTCCCATTCTGTGTCTCCCTTTCTCTCTCTGCCCCGCCCCGTTCATGCTCTCTCTCTGTCTCAAAAATAAATAAACGTTAAAAAAAGAAAAATTTAAAAAAAAAAGCTTTAAAAAAAAATAAAGTCAGAAGACTCGGGTTTATCACGTGTTAGCTGTTTGATTCTTGAGAATTTGCAAAACTCCTCTAAACCCAAGGAGTTTACATGTCTACCATGTGCCAGGCCCTGGGCCAGGCCCTGAGAACGCAGAAATGGGGAAGTCACTGGCTCTGTCCTGAAGTTGCTCATAGTTTGCTGGGGAGCAGAGCCACACGAACAGTCCCAACACGACGTGATCTATGCTTTGCCGGAGCTTGGCTGGAGCCAAGAGAGCAAGAGGAGGGGACTATGCATCTTTCTGAGGTGGGGGAGAAAACCAAGAGGTGAGAGGTGGGGATACTGTGGTTAGGGAGGCCCCACAGATGGGAAGTTTGAGCAGGATCTTGAAGAAGAAAAGAGAGTTCACGTAGAGAGAGAGAAGGGTGGTGGGAGGTGGAAAGGGCAAGACTGAGAAGGAGAGGGCTAAGTAGGAGGGAACTCACAGAGACCAAATGCTACTGGAGGCTGATGACTGGCATCCATTGGACTGACTGGGCATCAATAGTGACTGCAGCAAGAACTTCAGGGCACTTAGGGGAAGATCCCAGAGGAGACCGAATGCAAGGAGAGTAACGGAGCTGCTTTCTTGACTGTGGGGAGGAGATTGAATAGGGTGTCGGCTGGAGAGGGATGAGGGATGAAGGAAGGTCATTGTTGTTTTTGTCTGTAATTGAACTTGGGCGTGGTTCTATACCCCAGGGCATGAGGCAGTGGAGAGGGAGCAGTTAAAGGCGAGAGATGGGATTAAATAGGGTTAATTCCTACCAAGTAGAGTTCTTCTGAGGATTCAATGAGATCCCCCTAGGTGAACCCTTTTTGTAAAGAGATACACACGGTGAAATATGATTATCCTGCTATTGAAATAAAATCTCCACACATCACAAGGCTGCTGAGTTGGGCAAATCTCCCTTATCTCCCTTATCACTTGGAGGCTCTGATAGGCAAGTCTCCCTCTCCAGAGCCTTTTTGTGTGTGTGCTGCTTTCCTACTTCCTCTTGCCACAGCTTTAGACTTAGAGCCCAGGGATGAATGAGCCCTCCTTGACATTTCTTCCTGCCAACAACACAACTCACCAGTCCTCCTGGATCACAACAGGAAGCCGGGGGCTGATAAGTGAGAAGCATTAAGGCAGGGGCACAAGCCTTCTTATTGTTAGGAGGTGGGGCTCACATCCAGACCTCTTGGAACCTTGCTTTGTCAGTTGATCAGCTTTTCATCAACCAGTGATGACCAGTGGCCCCCTTTTCCTTCTTCATTTATTATTATTATAGTTTTTTAAGTTTATTTATTTGGGAGAGAGAGCAAGCGAACAGGGGAGGGGCAGAGAGAGAGGGACAGAGAGAATCCCAAGCAGGCTCTGTGCCGTCAGCACAGAACCCAATGTGGGGCTCAAACTCGAACAAACCTCGAGATCATGACCTGACCCGAAACCAAGAGTCAGACACTTAACTGACTGAGCCCCCCAGGCTCTCCTTCCTTCTTCATTTATGAGCTGCAAGTTCCACTAGGGCAGAGATTTTTGTCTGTTATGTTTAGTGCTGTATCCCCAGGGCCTAGAATAGTGTCTGGCACATCGATGGTATCTAATAAATATGTATAAAGTGAATGAATTCGCCCATTCATTCATCCTTTCATTGATTCAATCAAAATGAGGGTGTCCTTTGGACCAACCACCAAGTTCATTCTAGATAAATAGTGATAAGTAATACTTGCTATCACTTAAATGTATATTCTCGGTCGGGTACTTTACATACATTAGCTCATGTAATCACAATCACTTTTCAAATGGGGCAACAGAGACTTGGATGAGGATATGTGGCTGGGAAGTGGGTGAAGTCGGGATTCCCGACTGCCCCACTCCAAAACCTATGCCCTTTCTACATCACTATCTGCTTCCGCAGCCTGGTCTCTCAACACTCACCAGCCAGCTCAAGCCATAACTTCAGTCATAGCTGACCACTTACAATTTCTTGAACATGTTACATTCTCTCTCCTGCACTCCTTTGCCTGGGACTCACTTAGCTGTGCCTACTGTCTGCTGAATTCTTCCTCATCTTTCCTCTGGGAGGTTCTCTTGAAATGATGGTCTCCAGCTGGGGGAGGTTGACCTTCCCCTGTGCTGTCCCAGCCCCCTTTGTAGCCCTCTGTCACAGTACCTATCACTGGCATCTCTGATGCCTAATTAAATGTGCCTCGCTCCATTAGATGGTGAGAGGTTCAAGGGCAGGGACTGTCTTCATAGTAGGAGCTGCCATTTATTGGGTGCTGCCATGTCCTCTCTTACCTTGTTTAATTCTCACAAGTACCACCTGAGGTGGGGATTACTATGCTCACTTTACACATGAGTGTATGGAAGCCCAGAGAGATGAAATAACTTGCCGAAGGTCACAATAAGTACATAGCTAAGCCAGGAATCACACGTAGGTACACATGATTCCAAGGCCCAAATTATTTTTGCTCTGCTGGTCTCACAACCATCCACGATGCTCACAGCTTAGCTGCTGGAATAGAAAGACAAATAAATACTACCCGAACAATGAAATTAGCAAGCTAATACAGGTTTCTACAAAGTTCTTTGGGAAGACATATGGAAGGGAAGAATTTGTTCTCTCTGGGGGAGGAGGGGTTGGAAAAGTTTCATAAAGTTGCCAGAATGCTTGGGAACTTGTAAACTGGTTCCATAATTATGGTTGAAGGTGGAAAATAGATCCCTGCGTCAAGCACCGGTGGTTAGTTTGCGGGGCCGTGGCAGCCATTGTCCACGTCATCACTGCTTCCAGATTGGCCCATCCGGGTGCCAGGAATTTAGCCCAAATGCCTGCTGGTACCTGCCTAAGCGATGGCAACCTAGTCAGCACATTGTTTCATTAAAATCCTGTGTGTGTGTGTGTGTGTGAGTAAAAACTACTTCACATAGTCACAGTTTTTATCTCACATGCTATAAATTTAAATGAAATCAATGCATTTTCAAGTTTATGGCTACACGGAATAGGGTAGTAACTCCTAATTATATGTTCTCTTCCTGCTCTTGTCTCTTAACTCCAGGCATCCCTGGAGGCAGCTTTCTCTATATTCTCTCCCTCAGGGAATTCGTCCATTTTCTAGGCTGGAACTACTGTAAAATTCCCATACAATTAAGCTTAAAACTACAAGCAAAGCATGGCTTTAAAACGTATCAAAACCTCCTTCGTCTGCTCTGGAGGGTGGTTGTGAGGGGAGGCACAGTGGGCAGCTGGATACCCGGATACCGTGTTGCAGCTCCAGCATCAGGCAATTAGGAGGCTTCTAAATGGCTCCATTTCCTAACTGCGTGGCCTTGGGCAAGTTACTTACTTAACCTCCTTAAGCCTACATTCCTGATCCATAAGAGAGGGAAAACAGTATACCAGTAGTAGGACTATTGTGAGAGCTAATGAAATAATGCAAAAGCACTTAGCGACTGGTTTGTAATGTTACCAGTTAAGAACGGCAGGGTGAAACAATTTGGGCGACAGTGATTCGCAACCTATGAAATGCTATGAAAATGTGAAATATTATGATGATGATGTATAACGCCAAGTGAATTCCAAAAAGCTCAGTAGAAAGAGAAGCAAACAGGAAATCAGGACAGCCAGATCCTGACACTACTCTTGCCACTAACTCGCAGCGTGACCTTGGACCAGTCTCTCCCTTAGCCTCCTCTTTCTCGCTTGTAAATGAAGCAGTTGGATTGAATTATCTCCAAGATCAATCCCAGCTCTGAAATTCTATGACTCCACGAATGTTGGAGCAAGTAAGTGACATAGCAAATCTTACACAGTTCTTGGAATAGAAAGGAAGGTCAATATGTATTATGTGTATCAATAACCAAAGTTCATCCCTGTGGTTGATAAAAGTTAATCCCAACTGCAACAATCAGAAAGAACAATCTGCAGGAATTCAGTGAGAAGGCAAACTACTCCCACACACTTCAGGAATCTTGGAGGACGTACTTGTGGCAGAAGGTAATGATTTATATCTATTTAAAAAAAATTTGGCGGGGGGGCACCTGGGTGACTCAGTCAATTGAGCGTCCGACTTCGGCTCAGGTCATGATCTCACAATTCATGAGTTCGAGCCCCACGTCAGGCCCTGTGCTGACAGCTCAGAGGCTGGAGCCTGCTTCAGATTCTGTGTCTCCCTCTCTCTCTGCTCTTCCCCTGCTCACATGCTGTCTCTCTCTCAAAAATAAATAAAGATTAAAAAAAAAATTAAAATTTTTTTTTTTTACCATTTGTTCATTTTTGAGAGACAGAGTGTGAGCGGGGGAGGAGCAGAGAGAGAAGGGGACACCGATTCCGAAGCAGGCTCCGGCCTCTGAGCTGTCAGCACAGGGCCCGACGCAGGGCTCGAACTCATGGCCTTCAAGATTATGGCCTGAGCCGAAGTCAGAGGCCTAACCAACTGAGCCACCCAGGTGCCCCTGGAAAAAGCATTTTAACTCCGGGGATACTTTTACATCTTCAGCATAGTCCTGTTCAGTGCTTTATATTGTTTGTATATCATTTGTCCATTATTCTGTGAAAATATAGCTGTTTGTGTATTCAGCTCTGGCTTTCTTCTCCCTCCTCTGTCCTCCAGCAGCTTCTGGATGTTAAATATTATCTCTTCATGTGAGTTGTACCAGAAGGAAGAGTCATCTGTTACTCTTTTACTTCCTAATGAGCCCCTCAAACTGGTTTGCAGGGCAGCTATGGATTTTTTCTTCTCAGAGGACCGATCGGCTCAGATATAGCTGCTTGGTCTTAGTCTTCCTCAGGGCTCAAATTTTATTCTTCCTGTCCACTCTTCCGCTGTACCCTCAATTAAAACAAAATAACCAGAAATGATAACAAAAACTAGACGGAATGGTGTGATGGCAGCACTTTGATGGATAGGCTAAATATTTCTTTTGCTACTATAGCAACTACTGTTGCTGCCCTGTCACTTACCTTTGAAGCTCTTTGGAAATGTGAAAGTGATTTTGCATATAAATGCTTCAAATCACCTCAATTAGTTAAGATACTTTCATCTCCCTTCAAGAGTCTTCTTAAAGGGACTTTCACTATTTTCTTCAGATACCGTTAGAAATGTAGAAGGCAGTATTGATAGATTTCCCCAAAACTCACTAATTTTCATATTCTCTGAGAATGACAAGGATATCATGAAAAGCACAATAGAGAAAAATCTCCATAAAAATACTTAATCGAAAAGAAAAGACTTGATGCTTAAAGATATTTTCAATTATCTGGAATATTGACACAAGATAATTGAACGCTCATCCAACAATTCATTAGATAAACATGTGTTAAATGCCTAAAAGGGTTGCGTGTGCAAAGTACTTAAAACATAAAGGATATGAAGAAACGGTTGCTGCTTTCAAGGAGTTCAACTAAAAATTGCTTGCTTTATATCTCATATAAATACCTAATATTTTACAAAACATTTTCCATATGTAACAACTCATTTTGTCCTCAGAACAATCGACGCTTGTTTCGCACTTCATAGACTTGAGATTTCCTGTTGCTCACTGTTATTTGGCAACCAGAATGTTTTCTCGTCTTCTCACTTTGTCGTCCTCGCTCCTCTTCGGCCTGAGTTTCCTCCTGAGGCGGTCAGAGGCTAAAATGACTTTTCAAATTCTCTGTGAGTGCTCTTAAAATAACAGTGAGTTGCTACTACATTAGGGATCTAGTTCTTGGATTCCTTTCCCACCAAAGCTTCTAGGCCATAATCTCAGAAGTTCATTGCTACTTCATGTTGGCTATTTTCCCTTTATTCCATTCCTGATCATTCCTTCCAGGTCATTTGCTATCTTGGACCATTATTTTCACCAAAACATAGAAAGAGGATTTAGGAATTTGGGAATTATCCGGTCCCATGCTTTCCCTTTGTAGCGGAGGATACTGGGGCCCACAGTCATCAGGTGTCCTGCCAAAGGTGGCATGAAACCACAGACAGGTGCTAGAGCCGGGCTTGAAACTGAGAGGCTGTGTTCCTTGACCAGATCTCTTCGAAAGACATCGAGCTGTGTTTAAAAGCCACCTGTCAAATGAAATATTCTTCCCAGGAAAACGTGCTTCTCTTGCTATTTGGTTACTGTTAGAAATCTACCCAGTTTTATAATATTTCACCGATCATATTGTTAAGTTTTCAGTTTTTCCAGAGTATTCCTGTTCACTTAGGAATTCTGTAGTCACTGGGTCAATTATTGACCATCTATGTGCCAGGCATAATACAGGCATCAGGAACATAAAAAACGACCAGCTTTGGGCCTGACTTTAATCGAAAATATTTCTTGGATCTGTGTATGATCATTCAACAATGGATCAACTACTAACCGTACAGTTTTATGTTAATAGTCGTGCAAGTGTGAGAAAATTAGTAACAAGAATTGAACTCCAGTAAAGTGCTGATGCAGACATTAAAGCCTTTACCTGCGCATTTAGGATTTCCCAAGTGCAGAGGACCCAACAACCGCTATTTAAATGTCACCAAGTGTGGTTTTAAAAGTCTCCCAAATTTGCTAGCAAAATGTGAACAATAGCTTAAGGTCGGATGATCTATTGCTTTTACTGTTTTCTTTCCTCTCCAGCGGGCTCCACCACCAGGGAGCCAGGGGCCTTAGGGGCTCGGGCGCCCCGGGGTCCGCGCACCCCGCTCAGACACTTGGGGACGCACGGCGCCCCGCGGATGTGGTGGCCCAGGGGTGGCCCGGGCGCGGTTCCGGCCACAGGGGTCAGCCGGGTGGGACGCTCTCGCGCGATCCCGGGGGCCAGGGCGGGGCCGGCGCTGTCCCGCGCTTCCTGCCACCCCGGGCCACCCCTCCGCGCCTCTCCGCTCCGGGCCATGGCGGCCGTGGCTTGGGGACGGTGCCTCCCTCGGGTGTGGCTTCGCAGGTGGTGCCCCGACTTCCCCCTGCGCTCCGAAAGTCAGACAACCGCGGGCGGGGGGTGGGTAGTAACCGACCCTTGCTCTGTGTTGCAGGAGGGCCGGGCCTGGCTGCGGCCGCCACTACCGCGCCGCGCTCTGCGCCGAGCTGAAGCAGCCCCTGGCCATCGAGGAGGTCGCCTCCCGCCCCGTCCGGCCTCACGAGGTAGGATGGTGACTGGCCTGTCCCCGGGATGCCTGACACCCACTTTCGCTCTCCGCTTGGCAGCCACCACACGCTCCGCAGGCTTCCGTCCTGAACGGAGTTCCCAAGTGCTCAGCTAGGGGGAGGCCGGGAGACTGGAGCGCAACTCTGTGCTGGGAGGGAAGGGCCCTTTCAGGGTTCACAAAAAGGCCACAAGTGCTGAAGGAAGATTGCTCCCCCAAATTCAAACGCAGGCCTCTTTCTGAAGGCTCCAGAGCTGTTGCCTTAGAAAGAGACAATTCTGATTTGCACACGACTTTTCATGACCGCATCAGGTTATTGGTTTAACAAACATAAATGGACCCCATCAATGGCTTCCTCTTCAGCGTTAAGCATTTCCTGATCTGTCCTTTCTCCTCCCCCAGACCAGTCCGGTAACATCTGTCCTATAATTCTTCCTAAATATGTGCCTTGTGCCCTCCTTCGGTGTAGCGCAGTGATTTGGGGTGGGGTTAGTTTAGGATTGTGGGCGTTTCCGGCGAAATGTGGAAGTCACTTTGGCCCTGCCGGGTGACCACGGTGACCACTCTGGTGACACAGTGTCATCTCTAATGGAGAATGAGAACCTCTGACAAGGTGGAGCGAACAGTGAGCCTTACTGTCAGGGATCCCTGGTGAGAGGCAGAAATGCGGCTGCAGCCCAGAAGCATCACTAACAGGGACCCTGTTGCCAAATGGATTATTTGGGCGGGTGTGTGATGGCAGCCTGCTCCCTGGGATTTGGGTGCTGAAAGACATTTATTCTTGACTCATCCCCGAAGCAAGGTGGAGTGGCTTGAGGACCTAAGAGTGGCATGCATGTCAACAACTGATGTGTCATGCACGCAGTGTGGGCGGGCTGAAGGCTGGGCTCCTTTGTTCTGTTATTTGCCCAGACACTGCCTGGGAAGGAATTAGCTCATGAGAGTTGGGTCTATGTGAGTTTACTCACCGTTAAATCCTCATACTCTGGAATGGTGCCTGGCACACGGCAGGCGCTCAACACATTGTTGAATGGATGCATTTTGCCCATGGAGACGCCTTCTCACCAACATGGCCACCTCTGCACTAAACTGGAAATGGAAGCAAGCACGTAGACGGATGTCAGCGATTCTGTCTCGCAGCCTTCGTTTCCTCCTGTTTCTTGGCCCTGTTCTCTAACTTCAGCCGGTGTCAAAATCACCTGGGACTTGTTAAAGCAGATTGCTAGGCTTTGTCCCCAGAGTTGCTGATTCCCTAGGTTGGGGTGAGGCCTGAGAATTTGAATTTCTAAGTTCCCAGGTAGCAGTAAAGCTGGTGGTTCTGGAACCAGACTTGGAGAACCACCGGCTTACAAGAGTGTGGGCTACACTGCTTCAGGCCTGCCTCTGCTCTAGCACGGTCATGAAACACAGAAGCTGGGGATCTAGAACCAGCCTCCAGGGTAATTGCTGATCCCCACAATAGCTGGTCATGTTATCCTTCCGCTTCAAATCCTTTAATGGCTGCCCACTGCTCCTACTGTGAAGACTAAGATCCTCAGTAAAGACTGTGGACCCTTGGATGGTGTGTGTGGTCCCTGCTCTGTAGCCCCATCTCTTTCTCTTCTTTGTGCTCTAAGCTCACTGGTTTTTCTTTTGTTCCCATCACAGGGCCTTTGGACATGCCGTCGCTTTTGGTCGTGTCAGGCTTTCCCTCTCCTCTTTTGAATGGTTAACTCTTAGCTGTTCCTAGTTCCAGCGTTACTTACTCAGAGATGTTTTTCCTGACGTCTCCAAAAGGTCAAACCACACCATGATGCATTTTCATAGCACCATATGTTTCTATAACATTTTTTTTGTAGGAGTTGTAATTTAGCAAATAAATCATCACAATTATTTGTTTGATATCTATCTTCTCTACCATACTCCTAGCTCCACGAAGGCAAGAACCTTGTCCGGGTTGTCTCATGATTGCACACTGGCACTTCGCATATATTCTTGGCATACAGTAGACATTCAGAAGATATTTTGGTGTAATTGACCGAACTCTGTCTCCATGGATGCACACCGCTCCACTTTGCCACTGCGTTTCCTTTGTAGGTCAGAGTGGATGTCCATTTCTGTGGAGTTAATTTTGCTGATATTTTGGTCTGCCGTGGTCAGTATCAGGAAAAGCCTCAACTTCCCTTCACACCTGGTGAGTCTGAAGGGACCAAGTGACCGGTTGGGAAAGAAGATACAGAGTTTTCAGAACCATGTGCTTCACCTCGGGTACGACCCCCGGTGGTGCTTGCCTGACAGCAGTGATGCCTCTGATATATCAGCCTCACCACTAATTAAGAAGCTCTGGGGGCACCTGGGTGCCTCAGATGGTTAATTATCTGACTTTGGCTCAGGCCACGATCTCATTTTGTGAGTTTGAGCCCCGCATCGGGCTCTGCGCTGTCAGATCCTCTGTCCCTCTCTCTCTGCCCCTCCAGTGCATGTGCTCTCTCTCTCTCTCTCTCTCAAAAATAAATAAACATTAAAAAAAAAAAAAAAAAGGAGCTCTGGATAGTGAGCTCCTTGAGGGAAGGTTCTATACCTGTTTTGCCCCCTAGTTATATCCCTGTTTTTAGCATTGTGCCTGGCTCATTGTAGATCCTCAATAAACGTTAAAAATGAGGAAATGAACAAATGAAGTTTTACATACCATGTCCACCAGAATTCTGATCAGAATCCTCACTGGCCCTCATCATTCCCTTTCATTCCTTGTTAGTGCCTCTGTTTTTTCACTGAAGGATCATAAACATCTGTTGGCAGCTAAAGCTCTCAGTCCTCACAAACACATTCCTAAAGAAATCTAGTATCAAAGAATCAGAAATAAGAAAAAGAGTTTATACATTTCTAGCAGTCCACTGTCTGATTTTAATTACGCCCAATCTGATTACATTTAGATCCTGAATATGTGGACAAATGACTGCTTTTTGTTGTTGAAATTTATTTAAAGAGATAGAAGTATAGCTCACTGTGTATAGAGTACATGTATATTTTATATAGACATATACTGTTAAGGATACAGCGATTGCAAAATAGTTGCTGTGTTTTGGCCTTGGGGTGTTTGGTTGTGTCTCAACATTTGGAACCATTTCCCTCTGTTTGCATTTGCTGACATGCTGGATGGGGGTGGGGAATGTCATACTCAACTGAGTTATTCCTCTTGAAGCTCAAGTGGGAAATATGTGATCATTAAATTCAGAAATTTTGGAGGTGGAAGAGGAAAGAGCAGACTACATCAGTTCATCCAAACTGAGCCAAGTACTTATGAATAAATATAGTTCATGTCCTCATAGCCCTCAAGAGGAGAACTGGAAACAGATAAATACAATCTGATGAACATTGTAAGGGGGGTGCTGTAGGGAGCCCAAAGCCCCAGTGAGCAAGATCAAAAGTACTTGTGTGCTAGAGGCACCTGGGTGGCTCAGTCGGTTAGGTGTCCGACTTCAGCTCAGGTCATGATCTCACAGTTCATGGTTTCGAGCCCCGTGTCGGGTTCTGTGCTGACAGCTCAGAGCCTGGAGCCTGCTTTACATGCTGTGTCTCCCTCTCTCTCTGCCCCTCCCCCACTCACCGTGTCTCTCAAAAAATGAATAACTGTTAAAAAAAATTTTTTTTAAGGTTTATTTGTTTTTTGAGAGACAGAGCATTGGCCAGGGAGGGGCAGAGAGAGAGGGAGTCACAGATTCCAAAGCTGGCTCCAGGCTCCGAGGTGTCAGCACAGAGCCCGACGCGGGGCTTGAGCTCACAAACCGCAAGATCATGACCTGAGCCGAAGAAAACGTTTAACCGACTGAGCCACTAGGTGCCCCTAAATGTTAAAAAGAAAAAAAGTACTTGTGTACCTGTGATTCTCTGTGCTTTTGCCCATTCTTGAAATTTTCCTTTGTGTCTGGTAAGAATAGGACTGCCATAGCTTTTCAGGTTGTGATCATGAAATCTTAAGTTCACTTTCCTGTGCCTTGGGTATGAAGCTCTTCCCCTCTAGCCTGGGTGGTGGGGGAACACTTAAGCCCTCTCAGCTCTAGAAAGCTGACAGGATGGCCTGTTGATCACGTTTTTTTCATCTCCATGGTGCCAGGCTTTATAGATAACCTAGTGTTTAAACAATTTGTCTTAGGAATGGAGTTTTCGGGGACAGTATTGGAGACAGGCACAGATGTCAGCACAGTGAAAGAGGTAAATAAGTTGAAATCCAGGGAATTGATGTGTGTGTAGCTGTGAGAAACGTGCTAACCTCATTTGTAGCTGAAGGGTCTTGCTTCTCTTGGCCTTCGCCAACAGACACCAAAGCGAAAACGAGATGGAGGGGGAGGAAGCTAATTCTCAATTGGAGGCAGGAAGCCAGTGGAAGTTCCTGGCTCCGTAAAACTTTTTATTACTAAAGAAGGCAGCACCTCAGGCTTCAGTTACTGAGAGGAGAGAAAATTCTCAAGTTTCAGCCTCTTGTGGAAAAAAAAATAAATAACCCTGGGATGCTAATTCCTATCAACTTTTTCCTTACACTGTCCTGTCATTGTCCAAAATGTGCTCCTACTGTCTTGGCATCCTGGTGGGGATATTGAGGAGGTGGCTGAATTATTTACTAAACATTAACTCTGAATAGATGATTCAGGCAAATCTGTGTCTTATGGGGTCAGAAAGAAAGATTTTCTTTTTTGTTTTGGTGCATTTGGGAAGAGGTAAATGGCAAGGCTGTGCATTTGAACGTGCCCTTAATGGTATTTTCTCTTCAGGGAGATCGAGTTATTGGCGTGAGTGGCTTTAATGGAATGGCTGAAGAATGCATCATTGATCACAAGGTATCCCCACCTCTCAATATTCATGTTTGGAGACTTTTTTCCTCCTTTCTTCTCTTTAATTTCCACCTAGCTCTCATTTCTTGTTAGCCTTCTTTCCCTCTTTTTTGTATTTGTATTCTCTTTTGTATTTGTATTTGTTTCTCAGCCAAGCACTTCTTTCTTTCGAATGCTAAACCCATTTTCTATATTGGTGTGACAACCCTCGCACAGAGCTTTGTTTGTGTGGAGTGGTGTAAGGAAGAAGGGCATTTTGTTTTCTGAGGCCTGCCTGGAGCAGCTGGTTGGCTGTCCAATCGGACCATAGGTAGTTTGGGTAGAAAAACTGGTTTGAGGCATTGAGCTTGATACAATAGCTTTCTCCCCTGCGTGAAGCTTGTGAAAGAGTCCTGGGCATGGAGCCAGCCAGGGTGGAGGGGTGGGGTTGTACAGGATGGGAACGGTGGCCCCTAGTGGTGAATAGCATACACTTTTTTTCACAGCTTTATTCAGGTAAAATTTGTATAGAACCTTCCAGTTCATCCCCATGACAGTGTGGTTCCATCCTTTGAAAGTGGGTTCCTTCCTGAGCCAGATGCCAGCCTTAGGATCTTCGAAGACTCGTACACCCAAGTTCTGAACTCTGTCGCAGCTTGCTTGGTTTTAACTTCTACCCTGGGCATGGTTCCTGACAAGCTTGGTTTCCTTGCGAATCAGTCAGTCAATCAGATCATAATATTTACTGAGAAGCCTCTGTGAACAGGTACATGTGCTTAATCCCTAAGTTACTGTTATCTCTTTTTATAGACACTGTGGCAGATTCCAGAAGGGGTCCCCCTCCGAGAAGCTGCTACCTTGCCTGTCTCTTATGTCACTGCTATTTTGGCCTTGGAGCATCGGGCCTGTACTCGGCCTGGGTAAGAGACTACGTAGACAACAGAGGGCTAGGTGATATCTCTGTCTGATATGAGAAGTGCCCACCAAGGCCTTGCCCCTTCCTCTCTGCTCCCTGTCCAGTCTATGTGAGGAAGGGCCAAAGGAAGGTAGTGACCCAAGAGAAGGGTCTGTTGATAGTGGGGATATCCTTTTGTCTGAGATGGAATGGTAGACTGTGAACTTGGCCAATAGGAATTGGGAGAGATCTGTCTTTCAAACCTGGCCACTCGAGATCACCTCCTAGCAAACCTTAAATTTTAGAGTTGGTTTATGTAAACTCGCTCCAGTCTGGTTTTAACAGAGTCCTGTGGCATTTGTTTCTGTGAAGCTTGGTTGTGTGTGCCTACCTGGGGTATTTCAAACTCAAACGTACAGAATTTATTTCACTTTACCTGAAATAATATGCCTCTTGCCCTTTTTAGAGAGCCTGAGCATTGAATTGAGCAGTGACCATTACATGATCGACGCCTTCTAAAATTCAGCAACGTTTAACGTGAGAATGATTCTAGGGCAGAATTTCTGGAGAGAAACCTCTAGAGAGATTAAGGAATATTTTTCCTGGGAAGTCTTCAACCAGACCAAATTCGCACAGGTCAAGCAGTCACATACATAACCCATCTCCAAAGTCTGGAGAGTGGGTGTCCGTGAAGGGTTGAGTGAAATGGCCTCGAAGTTCTCTTCTGGCTTTAAAATGTTCATGAAATCATACGGTTGCATGATTTTTGAAGCTTTCTGAAGTAATATTCATCTTTCTCTGGCAGAGAAACTGTTTTAGTGACAGCAGCAGCTGGAGCCACAGGCCTTGCAGTGATAGATGTGGCAACAAATGTTCTTCAGGCTAAGGTATTTGCATGTTAGATTCTCTGTTAAAAAAAAAAAAAAGTCATCCCTGGGGCGCCTGGGTGGCTCAGTCGGTTAAGTGTCCAACTTCCACTCAGGTCACAATCTCGCGGTCCGTGAGTTTGAGCCCCGCGTCGGGCTCTGTGCTGATAGCTCAGAGCCTGGAGCCTGCTTCCGACTCTGTGTCTCCCTCTCTCTCTGCCACTCTCCTGCTTCCACTCTCTCTCTCTCGAGAAATGAATAAACATTAAAAAAAAAAAATCATTCCTCCAGTTTTCAAACCTAGATAGAATATATTCATTCGTTCATTCATGAGTATCACGCGCAAGGCACTGAGGAGATAAAGTAACCCAGATTAGGGTCTTGCCATCTGTTTGCCTGCAGACTGATGAGGGGACCTTGGAGTAGATCATTCTTCCTTCTGGTTACCAAAACCTGGCAAGGCCTGACTTGCCCCGTGGCTTCTGCAGATTCCATTTCCTCTACCTGTAATGCTCTTCTGAACTGTCTGCCCCCGCACTTCAAATTTAAACTCAGATGTCATATTTTCAGGGAAGTATTCTTTGTCCCTCAGGAAATGGTAATCTGTCCCCACATCCCAGCCCCTGGCTGTTTGTATATGGTCTCATAGCATCCTGTACGTCTCTTTCATGGTACACTCAGTGTGTGGTCTAGCCTTTACTTTTGTCATTTTTGGATTAGTGCCTCCTTCCTACTTGACTGTAATCCCCATGAAGGCAGGAATAGTGTTTTTTTTGGCTCATTATTGTAGTCCTAGCACCTGGCATGGTACCTAGACCATAGCAGGCACTCAATAGCTATTTCTTACATATTTAAAAAAAAAAAATTTTTTTTAACGTTTATTTTTGAGACAGAGAGAGACAGGGCATGAACGGGGGAGGGTCAGAGAGAGAGGGAGACACAGAATCTGAAACAGGCTCCAGTTTCTGAGCGGTCAGCACAGAGCCCGACACCGGGCTCGAACTCATGGACCGCGAGATCATGACCTGAGCCGAAGTTGGACGCTTAACCGAACGAGCCACCCAGGCGCCCCTATAATTTTTTTTTTTTGAGAGAGAGCAAGTGACCACATGAGTGCACATGGAAGGGTCAGAGAGAGAGAGGGAGAGAGAGAATCTTAAGCAGGCTTTACGCTTAGCACTGAGCCTGACGCACTTGATCTTACCACCTTGAGATCAAGACCTGCGCTGAAATGGAGAGTCAGCCACGTAACCAACTGAGCCACCCAGGCACCCCGAATAACTATTTCTTAAATGAAAGAATAAACAAAGGAACGAAAGACCCAAGTCCCTGTAGGGGTATCACTCTGAGGCTGTGGGTATCAGATGAGGAGGATTTCTTGGAGAGAGTAGACATTTAAGCTGACTTTTGAAGGACTGGTAGCAGTTGAACGGAGGAAGAAGGGAAGTGAGGACCATTTTAGTGGTGGAAGGGCAGATCAGAGGACAGAGACATGGAATGTCACATGTTGCATTCAGGGAATTGCTGGTAGCATCTGTGGAACAAAGGGTCTGTGTGGGGAATGGTGGGAGGTGACTCCAGGGAGGTGGGCAGAGACCAGATCATGCACCGCTGAAGAATTTGAACATTTATTGGAAGCCATCGAGAGCTATTAAAGACTTTAAACTAGGAAGTACCATGATTGTATTTGCATTTTGCAAAGTTCATTCTGGTAGCAGGGGGGATGAGGAATGCGGCAAAGTCAGGGGTGGTCTGGAGGCATGTAGAGCAGCCTCTTGGGGGTGATCCAAGCCACAGGTGATGATACTGGAACCGAGGCACTGGAAGCAATGAGTTGAGAGATATTGAAGTAGAAAAGAATAGAGTTTGATGCCGGGAGAGCATTCCCTAATACAGTTGAGGGAACAAGGACTTTGAAATTAGTCTGACCTAGGTTCAAATTCCAACTCTGCCTCTCGCTTAATTGCTTCAGTTTCCTCATTGGTAAAATAAAGCTTTCCTCATAGGGTCGTTGTGGGAATATTGAAATTACACGTGCAGCACGCCTATTAGAGGGCACGGCATGTCGGCGAGAATCTCTTAAAAAGGGATCCGGTTATTATTAGACATTGAGTGGGAAGGAGCAAACTAGGTTAACGTGTGGATTTGCCATTTATTGCACTTGAGAAGACAGGAGGAACTGGTGAGCTCAGGTTTGGAGGCATTAAATGTGAGGTTTCTGTGGAACGTGCAGTTGGGGTATCCAGAAGGCATGAAGATACACAGGTTTGGAGATAACTGGATTGCCTTGGAATTTCTTCTGGTGGCCCCTCTCCTTTCTCGCATTAGGTTCTTTTGGGGAAGCACATGTGAGTTCTGAAAGCAATCTTAGGCACCAGGAGGCTCTCCATGGAATATTAACACATTTCATGTCAAAGCTAGAGCTTTTAGCACCTCTCAGTGGGGAGACCAAAATTAGTCTCATTGTCTAGAACCACTGACTATTTAACATTTCGTGGAAGATAAAATTGCACCATTTGTTTAGATCATTATAGTAGGTTAAGTAGAGAGAA
This sequence comes from Acinonyx jubatus, assembly GCF_027475565.1. Classification (NCBI taxonomy): domain Eukaryota; kingdom Metazoa; phylum Chordata; class Mammalia; order Carnivora; family Felidae; genus Acinonyx; species Acinonyx jubatus. Next base: position 48,782,873 of record NC_069395.1, read on the forward strand.
AAACTCATTTTGATTCAGATATTAAAATTAACCCAAGCTGTATTTTCTTTAGCAGCCATAACTGTTTTAAGCAAATGCAAACAACAGCAAAATAATAAAAACAACTTTAGAAATCTCGTCAGGCCACCTACTTCTAACGGGTTGTTTTGAGAACACCTTCCATTCACAGCATTTCATGTTGCTTTCAAAGTGCCTCCACACCAATTATCTTTCCTTGGATCCTAACACACCCCTGGGAGATGGGTAATGTGTTTATTACCCCTATTTCACAGATAAAGAAGGTGAGCCACCAGGGAGACCATGATTCGTGTCAGGCCTCCCTGGCACCTTGTGAGAAGCGAGATTGGCCTTAAGTCCCAGACCCTAGGCTGGTGTCAGCCCTCTGTGGCACTGTGTGCTGATGACCGTCAGTGAATTTGCAGCTACTTGAGGGTTCCCCTGGGGAGTATCTGAGCGTAGCTTTTAGTTTCAAAGAGTCATGGGTGAGTGTGAAATATCTTAAGGGCATTGATGTCCTTGTGTGTTTGAATGCATGTTCTGGATGTCACCTTGGGGCCAAACTGCTCAGGCTGGTGGGTGCTATCCAGTGATGAGGCACTTTTAGGCGGTACTTACGTGTTAGAAGGACTTCTGGAGACTTCCAAACCCCAGCCTCCTCACAGTGTGGCCCATGGCCATCTTTGCCAGGCTTTCAGCATGGCTTTCTCCCAGAGTGGTGGAGTGGAAAAGCATGGGCTTTGGAGGCAGGCAGCATTGGGTTTGCATAATTGTTCTACCACTTAACTGCCTGGCTAATTCTGGGTTAATTACTCAACCTCTAGATCTGGGTCTCCATCTATAGAATGGGAGGAATTATACCTCCCCCATAATGTTCTTATGAGGTTTAAATGGAATAAGTGATTGTGTATGTGTAACAATAGAGTCAATTTATCTAACACTTTGTTTTCCAAGTGCTTTATGTACAGTATTCCATTTGATTAAAAACTCTTTTTAATGTTTACTTATTTTTGAGAGAGAGACAGAGCATGAGCAGGGGAGGGGCAGAGAGAGAGGGAGACAACAGAACTTGAAACAGGCTCCAGGCTCTGAGCTGTCAGCACAGAGCCTGACGTGGGGCTCAAACTCACGAGTCGTGAGATCATGACCTGAGCCGAAGTCGGACCCTTAACCGACTGAGCCACTCGGGTGCCCCCCATTTGATTTTAAAAATAAATCTTGTTTTATAGATGGGGTAAGTTTAGGGAAGCTGGTGGACAGAATAGAGGTTAAAAGCATGAACTCTGGAGATGGATTACTTGGGGTTGGATCCCAGTTCTGCCTCCCATTAACTCTGTGACCTTGGGCAAGTTACTGAACTTCTTTTGCCTTTGTTTCTTTATCTCTAAAATGGGGATGCTAATAGCGTGTGTATCATTGGGCTATTAAGATAAGACTAAGTGAGTTATTAATATACATAAAGCATTTAGGATAGTACCTGGCACATAGTAACATTAAGTAAGTATTATTTCTTGGTAAGTAATTTGTCTTAGGTAACACTGCTAGTTAGTAGCAGAGTCAGGATTTGAATTCAGGTCTTTCCAACTTCAAGATCTTTCCACTGAGTCATGTTTTACTCTCTGGGAAGCCTTTTGTGATCTAGGTCTAGATTGGATACCTCTCCTCTGCACTTCTGAAGCTGTCTGTACTTCCCCATCATCATACTGCTTTATCTTGCTACCTTGACTCTAAGCTTGGGTATCTTTATTACTTGACTCATAGTAGGTATTCATTAAAAGGTGGTTTAATTCATATTTGGAGAAGACTTTCAGACTTTTTTTTTTCTTTTTTTTGAGCTAGAGCACTTGAGGGCGGGGTGGGGAGAGAGAGGGAGGGAGAGAGAGAATCCCAAGAAGGGTCCGCACTGTCAGCATGAGTCTGATATGGGGCTGCAACTCATGAACCGTGAGATCATGACCTGAGCTGAAATCAAGAATTGGATGCTTAACCTACTGAGCCACCCAGGCGCCCCATTGGGTAAGACTTTCTGAGTGTCCCCTGAACCATCTCCTAGCCAGACTCATTGGCATTCCAGGATTCCCGGAAATGTGGATCCCATGGCCAGTGGGAGTGGGGGGGACAGAGGGGCCAGTGTGATGGTGCTGTCTGTTGGCCCTGACGTGTGGGATTGAGGCTGATGCTAGCGTAGCAAGGTGACGTTGGCTTCCTTGTTTAGTACTCTTTGTGGTTGGAGGCTGAGTGGGTGGGGTGAACCCCTTTTGATACATATTCTGGATCGTCGAAAGCTTTGTATTCTTTCTGCAGGTAATAGCTGCAGCCGGAAGTGACGAGAAGTGCAGGCTGGCGATGCGGAAGGGTGCACAGTCCATCGTGAACTATAGTCAGGGCAGCCTGAAGGAGGCAGTGAGGAAGCTGGTGGGCAGTGATGGGGTGAACGTGGTCATCGACGCTGTGGGAGGAGATGTCTTCCTGGAGGCTCTCCACAGGTGCATGTAGTGGTCTTCCCAGAGGGGGCTGGACCTGGGGATCTGCTGAAACCTTTCTAGACCCGTCTTCCTTCTGGCCTTGCTTCTCTTCCATTTTTGCTGCTCACTTTTCCTATAGGCATTGGCATCAACGAGAACAGCTGAGTGGGAGGGTGAAAAGCAATAGAAGCAGAGGGAAAATCAGGAAATGCTTAAATATAGAAAAACAAGATATCCAACTGGAAAATATCCAAAAAATGACTGTAGACTCTCTAGTTAGCAATATCGAATGCTTTAGAAATTATTCATGTGTTAAATTCAGCTATGCCGGCCTCCATTAACTACTTTATATACATAGTGTGGGTAATTCTTGAGATCATCGTTCAGATGTTAGAATGACTGGCATGGCCGTTCCCTAGCTATCTGTGCACCCAAGTGTAGACTCTTTTGATCTCACTGGTTTCAGAAGCAGCCAGCAATCTAGGTGTCTCCTTGGCTTGTTTTTTTTTTTTTTTTTTAACTTCTTTTTTTTTTGTTTGTTTTTGTTTTTGTTTTTTTTGAGACAGAGAGAGACAGAGCATGAACAGGGGAGGGGCAGAGAGAGAGGGAGACACAGAATCTAAAACAGGCTCCAGGCTCTGAGCTGTTAGCACAGAGCCCGACGCGGGGCTCGAACTCACAGACCGCGAGATCATGACCTGAGCTGAAGTTGGCCGCTTAACCAACCAAGCCACCCAGGTGCCCCTTGGCTTGTTTTATTAAAAGAAAATCATTGGAGTTAAAGTGGGACTGTTGTATCCACACCAATTGTCCTTCTGTTTTTATTTATTTTTATCATTATTATTATTATTATTATTATTATTATTTTAATGTTTAATTTTGAGAGAGAGAGACAGAGTGTGAGCAGGGGAGGGACAGAGAGAGAGGGAGACACAGAATCCAAAGCAGGCTCTAGGCTCTGAGCTGTCAGCACAGAGCCCGATGCTGGGCTCGAACTCACGGACTGTGAGATCACAACCTGAGCCTAAGTTGGACGCTCAACCAACTGAGGCACCTGGGTGTCCCTGGTTTATCTCATTTTAAAGTTGAGGAAACAGAAGCAGAGAGAATACCTTACCCGCAGAAGGGAACCAGTTGGTTCTATAGCCCCTGAGCATCACTGCACTGTGCTGGGTACTGTGCTTACAGAAGCAAAGGAAGGGGTGTGTTGACTCAATGGAGAGCCAGGACAGAGAGCTCCTAACTCTTACCTTTCTCTTGCCTTCTAGGTAATGGGTAAAAGTGTTGTGCCAATGACTTCTTACTTCCCTCTAATGAAGAAAAGCAAAAAGCAAAAGCCAAACAAATATATATGCATTTTGGATCAAAGATGTTTATAAAATGCATTTTTATAACTTCTTGCTTAGTGTGAAACTGTATTGTGCTTCTCAGAATGGGCTGCAGAAAACTTGTGTGAATTTTTATAGATTATTCAAAATTCTCTAGAGAAGCACATAACTTAAAGGACTCCTAAAGTAAGTTTTCTTTTTTACAAAGCAAATGATGTTTCATTAAGGTACCTATCTTTTTATCACTGTTCCTAAGTTCAAAATCTTCAAACTGAGTTGTCTTTTTTATTATTTATTATTAATTAATTAATTTATTTTTATTTGAGAGAAAGCAAGCAAGCAGGGGAGAGGTAGAGAGGGAGGGAGAGAGAGAATCCCCAGCAGGCTCTGCGCTGACAGTGTAGAGCCAGAGGTGGGACTCGATCCCATGAACCGTGAGATCGTGACCTGAGCAGAAATCAAGAGTCAGACACTTAACTGACTGATCCACCCAGACATCCCTGAGTTGTCTTGAAGTATAGCATATAGAATGTTTCCTTCTATGAAGTAGAGGAGTAGTTAAATAGATAGCCTTAATTCTTTTTTTTTTCTAATTTTTTAATTTTTTTTTTTTTTTGAGAGTTAGAGGATGAGCAGGGGAGGGACAGAAAGAGAGGGAAACACAGAATCAGAAGCAGGCTCCAGGCTCCGAACTATCAGCACAGGGCCCGACGTAAGGCTCGAACCCAGGAACTGTGAGATCATGACCTGAGCTGAAGTCAGACCCTTAACTGACTGAGCCACCTACGTGCTCCCCTAGCCTTAATTCTAAAGTCGGTCCTCTTATAAAACTGGCTCATTCCTCTGGCCTCCTACTGTCTTGCTTATGACTTATTTTTATGGTTTCTACTGAAGAATGCAGAGCGATACAGGGCGGGTCACCCTTGCCAGTTTGTATAAAGTTAAGAGAAATTCCTAGCTGGGGGTTTAATGCATGCTGCTTTTTTAAGTTGTGGTAAAATATACATAACTTAGTACTTATCATTTTAAACACTTGTAAATGTACAATTCAGTGACATTAAGTATGCTCCCAATGTTGTGTAACTGTCCCCAACTAATACTCTATACCTGTTAAATAATAACTGCCCCTCTCCCCCTCCCCCCACCTCCCTGATAACTTCTACTTTTTATCTCTATGAATTAATGTAGATTGCTTTTTTTTTTTCATTCTACACTTTTTACTGTGGCTAAAAAAAAAAACACGTAACATAAAATTTGCTATAGTAGCTATTTTTTATATTAACCATTTTTAAGTATATAGTCCCATAGCATAAAGTATATTTATATTGTTGCGAGGTAGATCTCCACAGTTTTTTTCATCTTGCAAATCTGAAATTCTTTACCCATTAAACAATTCCTATTTCTCCCTCCACCCAGCCCCTGGTAACCACCACTTTATTTTCTGTTTTTATGACTTTGACTACTTTAGATCCCTCAAAATAGTGGAAGCCTACAGTATTTGTCTTTCTGTAACTCGCTTATCTCATTTAGCATGATGTCCTCAAGGTTCATCTATGACATAGCATGTGACAGGATTTCCTTCCTTTTTTTTTTTTTTAATTTTTTTAATGTTTATTTATTTTTGAGAGAGAGAAAGAAAGAGAGAGACAGAGTGTGAGTAGGGGAGGGACAGAGAGAGAGGGAGACACAGAATCTAAAGCAGGCTCCAGGCTCTGAGCTGTCAGCACAGAGCCCGACACGGGGCTCAAACTCACAAACTACGAGATCGTGACCTGAGCTGAAGTCGGACACCCAACCGACTGAGCCACCCAGGTGCCCCAGGATTTCCTTCCTTTTTAAAGCTGAATAATATTCTGTTGTATGTATATAACACATTTTGTTTATCCATCTATCAGTTCAGGGACATTTGGGTTGTTTCTACCTCTTGGCTATTGTAGATAGTGCTGCTATGAATGTGGGAGTAAAACTGTCTCTTCAAGATCCTATTTTCAAGGTGCCTGGTGGCTCAGTCAATTAAGTGTCCAAGTTCGATTCAGGTCATGATCTCGGATTTCGTGAGTTCATCCCCGCGTCGGGCTCTGTGCTGACAGCTGAGAGCCTAGAGCCTGTTTTAGATTCTGTGTCTCCCTCCCTCTGTCCCTTCCCCACTTATGCTCTCTCTTTCTCTCTAGTAAATAACTAAACTTTAAAAAAAGTTTAAGAAAAAGACCCTGTTTTCGATTATTTTGGATAGAGACCCAGAATGGCATTGCCTGATTGTATGGTAAGTTCCATTTTTAGTTATCTGAGGAACCTCCATACTGTTTTCCACTTGAACCATTTCACAGTCCCACCCACAGTACATGAGGGTTCCAGTTTCTCGACATCCTTGCTAACACTTGTTATTTCCTGTTGTTGTTGTTGTTGTTGTTTATAGTAGCCATTCCAATGAATGTGAATATACATTGCTTTGTATAATTTCTTCTTCTTCTCTTTTCTTCCCTCAGCCTGGCCTGGGAGGGCAGGATTGTGGTGGTGGGTTTTGCTGGAGGAACCATTGCTTCTGTGCCGGCCAACCTTCTGCTCCTGAAGAATGTCTCTGCTATGGGGCTTTACTGGGGCCGATACAAAGAGCAGAACTTTCCCATCTTCTCCAGAATCCTGTCCTCTGCTCTTCAGTACTGCCAGCAAGGGTGCATCCAGCCACACATCGGAGCGGTTTTTAAGCTAGAGGAGGTGAGATGCTCTTAAGGGATGTGATGTGCCTAATGCCAGCACATAATCTGTGTCGAACGACTGGGTAGTTTCTCTCTGGAGCCTATAAATCCTCCTTTTATGCAATGAAAAGGTGAAAATGCAATGCAGAATAATGGAGTCTCACGGGCTGCAGGGCCACAGGATTTCTCCCCATCTTCTGGTTTGTACAGCCGTAGCCTCGGGCCTAGTGAGCCACCTGGGAAACTGAATTTGCACAGGCCATGAAGAAGCTGGCTATTGAGACTGTATGTATGTCATGGGTTTCTTAAACAGGAGGAAGTGATGGTGCTTTAGAAAATAATTTACCCGTGTTTAAATGAACTCTGAACTCCACAACATACAAGTCTAAGAAGCAAGCATTTAACTTGACCTTTGATTTTAGCATACAGACGCTTTAAAGTACAACCAGATGATCTAAGCCGAGGTTCTGAGAACAAAACACTGTATCATGCCCAGCATCATAAGACTGTAATTCATCCATTAGTCACTGTAGTTAATTTTGTTGGCTGTTCACTCCCTTCTTTCATTCCCCCTCAGTCCCATTAATGTGGCTTAGACTTCCTCCCCTGTAATTGTGTGCATGCATATGCAATATAGTTGTAAATGTGAATCTGTTAGGTATTCACTGTGAATTCACTGCGAAGCCTTTTCTTTTCCTTTTTTTTTTTTTTTTTTTTTTTTGGCTTAATTTGTTTTAACATTCAAAAAACTGTTTTGGTAGCTTGAGTCGGCCCTGGATGGGGCAGCGTTTTGTTCCCGTGCAGATTAGTTGAGCCCAAGCTGTCAGTGCCAGACTTTACTGCTCACCAGCCTTCCATATTTATTTTTACTTTTTCCTATGCTGGGGCATATTCTTCTCAAACATGGTTTACTTTCTTCTTCTCCTTTTTGGTACGTCAGTCAAGAGGGTAGCATTTCGTGGTAAAAAGAGAACCTGACTGGCCATGGGAAAACTGGTCGGATTCTGTTTCCACCTGTGCTTTCAGTTGCTCCTTCGTGGAAGTCTCCTCTGCCCTCCGACCATCAGTCTCTACGCCTCTGCAGCAGGTTATGTACTTCAGGGGCGGCAGTGTGCGGGGGTGGGCAGGTGACCCGAGCTGCCTGGCCTCTGGGACCCCATCTCTGCTGGGGTCTGAGTAGCTGCACATTTTTACCTTTTTGTTCATCTGTTTCTTGTGTTAAAAGGTTCTGTGGCTTAAAAAACTTGCAAACCACCAGTTTCCAGAATTGCTGAGTCCCCTTCCGTCTTGTGACTTTTATCATGTGCCTGTGAACCGAGGTTTGATTTACCTAAAGCTCATGTATACCTGTCGATAGAAGATGAGGACAGTTAGGACAGGTACGGAAACACTTGCTAGTTTAAACAGTCTCTTCTCTCCACTGACGTGTTCTAAGTGCTGCTCAGGCGTGAGAGAAAACCAGAGTTGGATTATTGTTTTAATCACTCACACTGAAGTTCTCTGTTCTTTTTTTTAATTAAAAAAATTTTTTTAATGTTTACTTATTTTGGGGAGATAGAGTGTGAGTGAAGAAGGGGCAGAGAGGGAGACACAGAATCTGAAGCAGGCTCCAGGCTCCAAGTTGTCAGCACAGAGCTCGACATGGGGCTCAAACCCACAAACTGTGAGATCATGACCTGAGCTGAAGTCAGATGCTTAACCGAATGTGCCACCCACGTGCCCCTCTGTTCTCTCTTTTTTAAAAGTTTACTTATTTATTTTGAGAGAGACAGAGAGTGAGCAGGGGAGGTGCAGAGACAGGGGGAGAGAGAGAGAATCCCAAGCAGGCTCCACACTGTCAGCACAGAGCCAGATGTGGGGTGTGAAGCCACAAAACTTGAGATCATGACCTGAACTGAAACTGAGAATCAGACACTTAACTGACTGAGTCCCCCACGTGCCCGAAGTTCTCTCTTCTCTTAAACACAAATTAGCTATCTAATTATTGCCCTCCTATCAGCTTGTCCTCTCCTTTCCAATGAGGGCTCCACATGTAGGGTTTTTCTGATTCTTCCCACACTGCTGACCTTCCTGCTATCACCGGGCCCTCTGAGACCATTCTCCCTAACAATTTCAAACATTTCATTCACACACTGTCCCTTTACTATTTCTTCTCTTTCTCTGTCTCTTTTTTTCAATATTCAAACCACATAGAGGAATAGTAATAATATAATAATGGCAGCTCCCGTAGGTTAGGTGTATACTATGGGTCAAGAACGGTGCTAAACACTTTTACATGTATTTTCTCATTTCATCTTTGTGATGCTCCCTTGACGTGTGAGCCATTTTTATCACGTTTTACAGATGAAGAAATCAAGACTTGTAGGAGCTAAGAAACCTGCTCGATATTGTATAGTAAGTGACAGACCTGGAATCCAGTCCAGGTTGGTTTGAAGCCAGATTCTGGGCTCCTTATGGCTAAGGCAGACCCTTTCCTCATACAAACGAGGAAGTTGCTTCTTAGAAACCTATTCTAGAGTATAAAGTTTGTTCATCTATCAGAGAAACCTATTCTAGAGTATAATGTTCATCTATCAGAGAATTATTATGTGAAAGAGCTATCTTATAGTTAAAACAACCAGGAATCTTGGATTTTTCCAAGCAGTACCGGAATTTATAGATTTTAGGTTTTTTTTTAATTTAATTTAATTTACTTTTTAAATTTATTTTGAGAGAGAGTGAAAGAATGTGAGTTGGGGAGAGGCAGAGAGAGGGAGAAAGAGAATCTCAAGCAGGTTCTGCCCTGTCAGCACAGAGCCCAAATCAGGGCTCGATCCCACAAACTGGGAGATCACGACCTGAGCTGAAACCAAGAGTCAGACATTGAACCAACTGAGCCACCCAGGAACTCAGGTTTTATTCTTTTAAAATGAAGATGATTAAATGAATATATGTTGTTAATTTGACTTAACTGTAAAGCCTGGGTAATATTTTTTATGTAAATCAGTTAATGTATTAGAAAAAAATTATTTATCAGAACCTGTCTGGGCTTGGAAAATGACCTCTGTACGTATATACACCAGTATATACATACAATATCAGAGATGCTAGTGTTTCCTAGTTTGTGTTTTCTCCTGAATATGTGGGCTTATAGATTTGACCTTGGTAGTTGATATTAATATGACCACATACTTTGTACCATAGTCTTTTTAGTAGGCATGGGTATGAACTTCTGTAGCCCTCTGTGGTTTTTGTTCATCTACTCGTAATTACTCGATACTTGTCATTCCTATAGACTATGAACTCCATGTGGGCAGGGGCCATGCATCTCTTTGTCTCCAGATTCTGGCAGGTACTCATGTATCTGTTGAATGACTGATTGAGAGGAGGGGGCTATAGGGTTAGACCACCTGGGTTCAGATCCTGGCCCTACCTCTTAACTGGCTATGGGCAAATTACTCACATCTCTGTGCCTTAGTTTCCTCATGTGTGATAGGGACAGCAATATACTCTGCATACTAAGGTGGTTATGAAGATCACATAAGATAACACGTGTAAAAGCACATAGCAAACTCTTAATATATTGTTTAAGGCAAAATACCTCGCCATCATAAAATGGTTAGAGTTGAGCTTTTTCACGTCCCATGAACTGTAACACATATGTTGACATTTCATGGGCAGGATTAGAGAAACAGCCTTTAGATTTTGAATTTTAATGTATTATTTGCTGAAGGGTTGCACCCGTGCCGTGATGGGTGGGCCATGAATGTGTCCTGTGATCTGTTCAGAGGATGGCCTCATTTAGATGTGCCAAGTCTGTGTTCTGTAGGGAGAAGCTCACACACATCTCAACTAGACAATATTGAAATCCTAGAGATCTGAGCTTGATTATTATACCAAGGTCAGGTGAGGTTACTACATGAATAGATTTGATAGATAGAAATTGTTTACTTGAAGTTTCCTGAGTGTATGTGTGGAATATTCTTTTTTATTTTAAGGTAGACTTTCATGCCCAGCACAGATCCCAACATGGGGCTTGAACTCACAACCCTGAGATCAAGACCTGAGCTGAGATCAAGAGTTGGATGCTTAACAGACTGAGCCACCCAGACTCTCCTATCTGTGGGCTATTCTCTTTTTTTTATTTGTTAATTTTGAGAGAGAGAGAGAGAGAGGGAGAGAGTGAGAGAGAGAGCATGAGCAGTGGAGGGCCAGAGCGAAAAGGAGAGAGAAAGAATCCTGAGCAGGCTCCACACCGCCGGTGTGATGTGGGGCTCAAACTCATGAACTGTGAGATCATGACCTGAGCTGAAACCAAGAGTTTTACACTTAACCAACTGAGCCACCCAGGTGCCCCATATCTGTGGAATATTCTTAAAAATTAAATTACTCTTTAAGTTAAAAAAAAATTTTTTTAACATTCATTTTTGAGAGACAGAGAGAGACAGAGTGCAACCAGGAGTGGGGCAGAGAGAGAGGGGGACACAGAATCCGAAGCAACCTCCAGGCTCTGAGCTGTCAGCACAGAGCCCAACACGGGGCTCTAACTCACGAACCGTGAGATCATTGACCTGAACCGAAGTCAGATGCTTAACTGACTGCACCACCCAGGCTCCCCTATGTTTAACTTTTAATAAATGACCAACCGTTTATGAGAATGGTTGTATTCTTTTGCATTCCCACCAACAATATGGGAGAGTCTAGTTGTTTGCCATCTGCCAGAACTTTGTATTGTCACCTGTTTTCTTTAATGGTGGCTGTCCCAGTAGGTTTATAGTGGTATCTGACTGTGGGTTTCATTTGCATTGCTCTATTGATCTTGAGTATGTTTTCACATGCTCATTTGTCATCTACCTCTTTTTTGGTAAAATGTATCGGCTGACTTTTAAAAGAAGATTCAGATGAACATGTATTAGAGCAATGACGTGAGGAGTATAATGCAACTCTGACGACATATCACTAACTAAGCATTTTTACCTTTTGAAAACAATCCCACTCAGTCCTAGATATGGTCATTCACTCATGAGTTTATTTTCTTCGTTAGCATTCACTGGGTACCGTGTGTATGCCAGTCAATAAAAACAGACTTTAGGCATTTGTTTTGTTGGGAAGATCTCAGGACAGGGTTACAATAGGGGGAAAGAGCTGGTTTCTAAGGAGGTATGAATCAGCATGATATATTTAGGGAACTATAGCTTATTTTGATTATTCGTGCTTGATAAGCTAATTAAAAATTCTAAGAGCAGAACCTAAGACAAAAGCAATATCCTCACCCTGCCCCCATATGATTCTGAGTTGCATATCTCCAGAGACAGATTTAATTATGGCTTCACCCTGTGCGAGGGAGGGTTCTGGGAACAGCCTGGGTGTCTATGTAGGGAGCGGTATGGAACAGCCTCCCTCTCTGGGGGCAGCCTGTAGAATACAGAGGGAAAATGTCCCCAGGCATCTGAATTAGCTATCAAAAGAGTCTGGTCTGATGCCATGCACTTTCCCTCTTAGTTTCTCACTCAGAGCCTTATCACACTCTGAGCATCCAGTCCGGAACACCACTGGTTGCCCGGATAGAAACCAGAAGGTAGAAAGGAGACAGAGTTGGATTATTCTTAGAAGTAGCTACAATCACAGCAGAAGTGGCAAATGGACATAGAAGCCCAGAAAAACAGAAGGGAAAATCACAGATGTTCAAAATTATGAGATCCCCAAATCACGGAACAAAAAGTTTGTGTTTCCCACCAATATTATCTTTTAAAGAAGTTAGGTAAATATGTGCTACAGTTCTATACATACATACATAAGCCAAGTGATTAAAAACAAGCTTTAGCACTTAAACGGATAACTTTCTTTGTATGTCAACATTAATCTGTAGGAGATTCCTCATTTCTCTAGGAAGCCAGTAAAAGAGGTATCGCTATCTCGAATCGTGCTTGCTTTCCGAGTATTTCCTATCTTTGGGCTGAGACAGATCTCCGGGAACAGGCAGCTTCAAACTGACGGTGAGATGCAGCTTCAAACGGACGGTGAGATACAGCTGTAAGTCGCCTGGAGCTGTACCTCTGAGTGATCGACAGGGCAGGGATGCATGTTTCAAAACACATGTCTTAGACCTCTTCTACCTTTTCTACCTCCTTTGAGTATGTCTAAATTTACGTGGATTGGAAAGGTCTCTGTAAGGCACAAAGCCCTGCAAGACAGATGTTTTTGAAACCAGAGATTTCATGCTGCAGAGAATTGATTTGTTTGATTGATCGATTTGTTTTTCTGCTTATTTTTTCTATGCTTTTTGGGAAGAGTTTCCGTGGGAAGGTTGGCTATATTCATATTCCTCATTTCAAAGCCCAGCTTCTTTTTATTACTATTTTTATTTTTTTTTACATTTATTTTTTTAATGAATATGATTTATTGTCGAATTGGCTTACATACAACACCCAGTGCTCATCCCAAAAATCAAAGCACATTTTCATTGTTGGGCCGTCTTCTGCTTTTAGGTCTGTGTATTTCTGGATATCTGTATTTACTTATTCCCTTTATTCTCGTTGCCCACTACTGTTCTCTATTCTTGTTTCCCTCCTCAGAGTCAGTCTCTATAATGTGTTTGATACGTATGCTTGGATTATATTTCCTTGTAAAACATACAATTTTTTGTGTGTTAGTTGATTTTCAAGTGACACAAATACCTAACAGCATAAGGTTGTGCGGTAGACCTTGTTCCGTTTCTCCATTTTTCACTCAGTGCTGTCTTTTTAAGTGCCACCGATGTTGCTGGTGCTGTACCCGGTTCATTGCTTCTCACTGCTGCCTAGAAGAGAGCGGTGTGCACCTGCCATAGTTTACAGACCGGCTTCCTAGTGATGCACTCTGGCCTTGACCTGATTCCCTGCCACCATAATCAGCACTATAATACACAGTCACACGGTCTCACAGTCGGGACTGTGCAATGTTGCTTTGGGAGCATTTTCCCAGGAGTAGGGTTGTTGGGTCATAGGATGTATGACAGCAAACCACTCTCCAGGATGACTCAACTGGTTCACGCTCTCACCAGCAGTGCACGCGGATTCTTCTTTCGCCAGCCCATTGATATGTAGCATTGTCCTACTTTCTGATTTTTGCCAAACTGACGGGTGTAAAGTGGCATCTTATTATTTTAATTTGCATCTCCCTGATTTCTAATCAATGTAAGCATCTCTTTATAGATTTGGTAAACATTCAGGTTTCCACTTCTTTGAATAGCATTTTAAGCCCTTCATGAGATTTTCTGCAGGGCTTCCTGTCTCTTTCTTACTAATTTGCAAAATTTCCTTGTGTAATCTGCAGTTCTCAAATTTTAATGTGGGTATGAATCACCTGGGGATCTTGTTAAGATGCAGATTATGATTCAGTCAAGGTAGGAAAGGGCTCAAGATGGTGCATTTCTAATAAGCTCCCAGATGATACAGAAGCCTCAGGTCCTTGAACCACCCTGTGAGTAGCAAGGTTCTAGATGCTAATTTGAGACTTTGCAGAAGTCTGTCTCTCCAAATTTGTCATTGCTCTGTCATCTTTGTCTAGATTTAATGTAATCAAACATCAATATTTTGCCTTGTGGGTTAGTGCTATTTGGGACATATTTAAAAAGTCCTTTGTTATATCTGGGTCACAGTGATCTTCTCTATTTTTCTCTACTAACTTTGTACTTTTATTTCACACTATTTCATGCTTTTAATCCATCTGAAGTCACCTCTGTATTGGGTATACGTTAGGTAAGCAATTTTTATTTTTCTACTTACAGTGACCTAGTTTTCCCAGGCCAAATAGTTCATTGTTTCTCCATTGATTTATGTTGCTACCTTCATCTTATTTCAAGTTCCCAGATATACTCTGTTTTCTCTTCTATTCCCTTGGTTCAGATATCTGTTCCTATAACAGTATCATACTGTTGTTGTCTTTATAGTTGTGAAGTATGTTTTCCTATCTGAAGGGCCACTATTCCAACCTTTGTTCTTTCTTAAACTCCTAAAGATTCTTCGTGAATCTTTATCCTTTTAGGTAAATTTTGGAATAGACTTGTTTAGTTCCTGAAAAATATCTGACTGACATTGGAGTTGCATCGACATTATAGATTAATTTGGGGGAGGTACTGATGTTTTTACAATGTTGTCTCATTTGTGAAGAGGGATATATTGCCATTTATTCAGATGTTTCATGTTTGTAAATAGATTTCAAAGTTTTTCTCCATACAGTCTGTGGGTCGTTCTTAATTATGTTAATTATAAGTACTTTACTGCTTTTGTTGCCTTTGAGAACACTGTTTTATTTCTGTTATATTTCCTACTTGATTATTTTTTATATAGATGTCAGTAATTTTTGTTAGCTGATCTCTATCTCACAATATGCTGGCCTTTCTCATTTGCTTATCTGTTGCTTTGATTAGCTTTTCTATGTAGATTATTACATTCTATGCAAATAATGACACTTCTATTATCTTCTACTGTTTGCTTTTTTCAATTTTAATTTTGTGCATTTGTTATTTATTTTATTAAAAATCAGTAGACTTTACTTACTTTTTTAGCAGTTTTAGGTTTACAGAAAAATTCCACAGAAAGTGTGTAGCATTCACATATATTCCTTCTCCCACCACCCAGTTTCCACTAGTATTAACATATTGCATTGGTGTGGTACATTTGCTACAAGTGATAAGCCGATGTTGATACATTATTATTAACTGAAGTCCATGGTTTACATTAGGGATCACTCTTGTGCTGTACAGGTCTATACGTTTTACCAAAACGAATGTATACTGTCATGTATCCATCATTACAGTATCATACAGAACAGCTTCACTGCTCTAAAGAATCCCCTGGGCTCCATGTATTCACCCCTGCTCCCAACCCCAACCCCTGACAGCCACGGATCTTCTTACTGTCTCTACAGTTTTAGCTTTTACAGAATGTCATGTGGTTGGGATCGTATAGTATGCAGACTTTTGAGACTGGCTTCTCTTACTTAACAATATGCATTGAGGGGCGCCTGGGTGACTCAGTCAGTTAAGCATCCTACTCTGGTTCAGGTCATGGTCTCACAGTGCGTGAGTTCGAGCCCTGCGTCTGGCTCTGTGCTGACAACTCAGAGCCTGGAGCCTGCTTCGAGTTCTGTGTCTTCCTCTCTCACTGCCCCTCCCCACCCCTGCTCACACTCTCTCTCTCTCTCTCTCTCTCTCTCAAAAATAAATAAACATTAAAAAAAAATTTTTTTAAAAAACCCAATATGCGTTTAATGTTCTCTCATGTCTTTTCGTGGCTTGATAGCTCATTTCTTCTTCTTAATTTTTTTAAATGTTTATTTATTTTTGAGAGGGAGAAGAAGAGAGAGACAGAGCAAGCATGAGGGAGGGTAGCAGAGGGAGAGTGAAGGGAAATCCCAAGCAGGCTCCACACTGTCAGCACAGAGCCCGACGCGGGGCTTCATCCCACGGACCGCGAGATCATGACCTGAGCCAAAGGCGGACGCTTAACTGACGGAGCCACCCAGGCATCCTGCTCGTGCCATTTCTTGAAACGACCGTCCCCTCTGCACTGAGTTTGCTTTGCTCCTTTGTTAAGGCTCAGTTGACCGTCTTCATGTGGGCCTGTTTTGGGCTCTCGTGTGTTCCGTTGATGCACTTATTCTCTCGCCAGTATCGCACTGTTTTTATTACTGTGGCTGATTTTTAATTTATGTTTTATAGCCTTGTACTTCTAAAAAAAAAATAGGATTTGAGATAGATTGCAATTTTGGTTACACTGGAAACAGGACAATTTTAATAAGATAAAAATTGTAAAATATTAAACTATTGATTCTTCTGGCAGTGGCTGCATTCTTTCAAGAGCTAGAACACACAGAAATATTACAATAGAGTATAGAGTGGCCTGAGGACTTTTTACCTGCTGTCACTTATCTGACGACGTTGAAAATTGTTAGTTTGGACAGAAAAATTCTGAAGCTGGGTTATTCTTAAATATTATTATTTTCCTTTGAGTTTATGGTGATTGTTCAGCTAGTATTGCATAGTTAGTTGTATACAGTTCATTGGAGACACGTCTTAATATTTTAGCTATTTTAAGACTCGGCCTACCAGAGAATGCTTATTGAAATATGCAACCGTGACCATATATTTTTGAATTTTTTTAGGTCAACGATGCCTTCCTTCATGTGATACAGCGCAAATCCACGGGCAAGGTGCTTATCTCCCTGAAATAAACCCTCACCTCAGCAGCAAATTCAGCATGTCCAAATCTAAGCTCCTCATCTTTCCAAAAAACCTCCTTTACCTCCAGTGTTTCCAAAGGTGTGACGGCTTTCCTGATTAATCCAGGTTCAGAATCTTTTAGAGGCATCTTCGATTCTGTTTTCTTATTTCTAGTAAATAGTGTGACACATACTGTATAGTCCTAGTTTGTCCGTATTTGAGAGGGAAAGGAGGCTGTTAGTAATTACACCAGGCAAGCAAGGTGTCCCAGGCAAAGCAGGATGTATGGCCGTTCTGTTCACAATGCCTCAGTGGCCGGGTTCTGTCATCCCCACCTCTCAAGATATCTCTCACCTCCGTATCCTCTTTTTCATTCCAACCAATTATGTTTCATCTGCTAATTCCAGTAACTTTCTGACTGGCTTTCCAACCTTTAAACGTCCCCCACCCCTCCGTCCTTGTTATACATTGTTGCCATGGTGACCTTCCTAAAGTACAGCTGTGACTGTGTCTCTTCTCAGAAAACCTGCAATGGCTCCCCTTGGTCTACATGGTGGAGTCCAGACTCCTCAAGCTAGCATTTCTTTGTGTCCATGACCTTGCCACGCTCTGCAGCCTCAAGTTACACAATGCCTCCGGTCCCTCCATGTGTACTTAGATTTCCTGCCAACCCCCCTTTACTCTGCTCAAGCAGTTTCCTCTGCTCCTTTGTCCCTGTCAAACACGAACCTTTCTGACTTCCAAGACCGACCTCTGCCATGAGCCTGCCCCCTCAGGAGGCTGGTCATTTCTTCCCTTCTACCTTCCTGTAGCTTTTTCCCTGGGATTTGTTACATTCTGCCTGGCACCAGAGGGAGCAGCATGTCTAGTAGAATGAACACAGGATTCTGAATCTAAGATGTGGGTTCACATCCTGGTCTTACCACTTCGGAGGTGGTTACTTAAGGTCTGTGAGCCTCCATTTTCTCATATTACAATATCTACCTCACAACGTTGTCGTGGGCAACACATGCAGCAATTGGGCAAATTATCCAGTGCGTGGTGAGCTATTAGCAAATGCTGGTTACTTTTACTTCTTTCTTTCCTCCTTTCCCAAGGTAGCATAAGTTTTTTGAAAGCGGGTACCATGTCTGATTCACCTTTGTACCTCCCACAATTCCTATCACAATGAGTAGTAAATACACCATACATGGAATTGATTTTAAATTGTCTACAAGTCTTAAATTGTGGGAGTAAGTTAAGAATGTGCCAGCCTGGAAACAAACCAAATGTCCATCAACAGATGAATGGGTAGAAAAAATGTGGTGTATACACACAACAGGAATATTATCCAGCCTTAAAAAGGAATGAAATTCCGACCCATGCTGCCACATGATGAACCTTGAAGACGTTATGCTAAGTGACATAAGCCAGTCACAAGAGGACAAACATGGTGTGATTTCACTCCTAGGAAGTATCGAGGGTAGTCAAATTCATAGAGATAGGAAGTAGAATGGTGGTTGCCAGGGGCTGGGGGGAGGACAGACTGGGGGGGTTATTGTTTAGTGAGTACAGAGTTTCAGTTTGGGAAGATGAAAACGTTTGAGGGATAGATAGTGGTGATGGTTGCCCAACAATAAAGAATATAATGTCACCGAACTGTACATGTAAAAATGGTTACAATGATGAATTTTATGTTACGTATGTTTTACTACAACAAAAAATGTAAAAAAAAAAAAAACAAACCACAAAAAGCCCCACAACATATTACCTCACATCTAAGTGAATCCATGCAGAGAAGAGAGCAGAGTGTGAGTTGAGTGCCCAGCTTAGGTTGATGTGAGCTCCAGTCTCTGCCCATGGCCGGTCTGCGGGGTGAGGTCCTCTACATTTGTTTGTTGTTCTCTACTCATCCCACTCTATGAGTGATAATTCCCAAAAAAGTGAGTGGTGGGGTGGGGGTAAAACAGACGCCTGACACCACAGGGATGGGGGTACTTTTACTCATTCTTGAGGAGAATAAGTACTTTTATTTGTTCCAATAAATGCTGCTTTGTTTTCTGATAAGTCCTTCAGGCCATTTGGAAACACCTATCTTCTCAGGATCTCCTCACCAAAAGAGCTCTTGGAAGGACTGAATTGTAAAATCGGGAGTGAACATTTGGGGAAAGAATTGGAAACCGAGAAAGTAGCAGAAGGTGGGGGGGCGGGTGTCAGGGAAGCCACCCCTGTGTCTGTTGTGGGACCTTGTGGTGCTTCTGTGAGGGCCAGAGCCCACGCTGCACCTCTTCCTGCAAGCAGGGGAGGGGTGTGTGTGTGTGTGGGGGGGGGCAGGACAGAGGATCTGAAGCAGGCTCTGTGCTGACAGCATCGAGCCCGATGTGGGGCTAGAACCCACAAAACCGAGAGATCACAACCTGAGCCCAAGTCAGGCGCTCAACTGACTGAGCCACCCAGGCGCTCCCAACCTTACTTCCTCTTAACCTGAGCTAGTTTGTATTTAAATGACAGTTGGTCTTCAAAAATATCAAGACACCAACTTTGAGGCTAATTAAAAAAATTTCCTGTCACCCTTTGGGATAATCAAAGACTAGCTTGGCAGAGAGAAGCACGAAAGATCAGGGTTGGGAAAAGTGTGCAAGCCCAGTGGGGAGCTACCTTTCCTTCTGTTCAGAGCTGATCAGTAGGTGTCACCAGTAATAAAGATCAATTGCCCTCAGCTCACTAACGTCAAAATGACTTAGATTGAAAGAGGCAGTCGTTAAAGAGAGCGAGTTTCTTCAGATTGAACAAGTATTGGTTAGAAGCCCTAATGACCTGCTCCCTGCTCGCCGTGTTCCTGCTTCTTTGGGATGATTTGATTTGAAAGCATTTGACTCATATTTTAGTCACTGTTTGGCCATCCCAGTGTCTGAACCATTAGCCTGAAAAAAGAATCAATGCAGCTCCAAGTGACCGTATTTATTCGATATTCAAGATTTTCCCCAGCTCTTCCCCGCCGGCTGGCTGCCGGAGAAATCTCTGCCACACACCTACCTCTTCTTTTTCACCAGCTGTGGGTCTGTCCACCTGCACACACTTCTCTGAACAACTCAAGTGAGGTATTAACTAAGGGATGACCTTGTCTCTACATCGTCAGGATATTTGTCCCTGCTCCTTCCTCTGCAGCTGTGGCAAAGACTGCGAAAGATTTGTTACGTAGCAAGCGAAGAGAAATAAAGGTGTCCTCACGTCATCGCTTGTGTTCAACAACAACAACAAAATTAAATAAAGGAAGAAAAATTTGCACTATTATTTCTTCCACTTCATTTTTCTTCTCGGATTTTGTAAGTGAATCAAAGAGCAGTGAGTTTTCAAAATAGTTATTGTTTATAAAAGTCATGGGAAGGGAAGGCCCAAATGAAACAAATGCTGGCATGTCTAACTGTTCTCTTCCCCTGGCTTCTTTGTCACAGCTTATTGCTAGATGGAAGCCCTGAGGTGGAAGGATGCCGACTTCTGGAACTTTGCTATTGTTGAGAAATCCTATACAGAGTGATTATTATTTTTAAAAATTTTTTGCTGTATGTAGAAATAGTTTCTTAAACTTCAGTGAATTGCCTCGTTATTTTAAAAACGGTGTTGTTAAAATCACAAAACAATCATTGAAAAAAATCAAAGCAGCAAAAAGTTTATGAGTAGAAGTTGTTATCCTATTTTTCTCTAACCTGCCTGCCTTTTTTTTTTTTTTAATGCTTATTTATTTTTGAGAGAGAGAGAGAGAGACAGAGACAGAGTGTGAGCAGGGGAGGGGCAGAGAGAGAGGCAGACACAGAATCCGAAGCAGGCTCCAGGCTCTGAGCTGTCAGCCCAGAGCCCGATGCGGGGCTTAAAGTCAGGAACTGTGAGATCATGACCTGAGCTGAAGTCAGATGCTCAACCAACTGAGCCACCCAGGTGCCCCATGTAACCTGCCTGTCTTACTCCCTTTCTCCAGGGAAACCACAGTAAGCAGTTTGGTGCTGCTTTGGTAGATCCTTTAAACACGTACACACGATGCATACACACAGAGGTTTTGTTTTTGTTTTTGTTTTTAAATAAAGACATACATAGTTTTTAAAAATAACCAATCATCAGGGCACCTGGGTGGCTCAGTCGGTCAAGTGTCCGACTCTTGGTTTCAGCTCAGGCCATGATCTCCCAGTTTGTAAGTTTGAGCCCCACAACGGGCTCTGTGCTGGAGTGTGGGGCCTGCCTGGGATTCTCTCCCTCCCTCCCTCTCTCTGCCACCCCCACCCCGCTCATGCACACGCGTGCGCTCTCTGTCAAAATATATAAACTAATTAATTGATCATAGTATGCACACTGTTCTGTATTGTACTGTTTTTAATCAGTATGTCATAGACATCATTCCATATTAGTAAAATAGACATCTCGTTCTTTTTTTTTTTCATCTTTTTTTTTTAACAGCTGTTTAGTGCTCCAAAATGAGGATATATATCATATGCAACCACTTCCTTATTAGTGGGCTTATTCTGCACCGCTCCCTGGTGGTCCAGTGGCTAGGATTAGTGGGCTTATTCATTTATTCATCTTGATGTGATACACGTGGCTGTGCCTCTGTGTGACAAGCTCAGCACAGCACAGGGAATGTACACCATGGTGGGCAGAAGTTTACAAATTTAGCGGGGGAGATGGACGTGAATTAAAACCACAAAACCATGCCAAATTAGTGTCACATAAAGTATAATGGGGGGATCTAACTCAGGCAGGTCAGGAAAGGTTTCCCTGAGGAGAGATCCTTGAAACGCTGAAGACGGAGGCTTCTGGAACATTGAATTCTAGGAATTTAAATAGGGAAGGAAGGGAGGAATGTTCTAGGGCCCCATGGCAAATGAAAGTCTGTGAGTGAGAGGGGCTGAGAGAAGAGGAGTAGGGCTGGCGGGGGAGCAATGGAGGCAGGTATTGTAACATGAGGCTGCAGACAGGCCCAGATTAGGCGGGGACCTGTGGGCCAGGTATGGTTTGTGCCCTTACCTTAAAAGGATGGGATGCCATGAGGTGCTCTAGGGAGGGGTGGGGTGGGGGCGGCATGAGCAGCACAGCATTTTTGGAAGAATCCTCCTAGCTATAGTGGGGAGAAAGTTTTAGAGATGAACAGAACAACGAGGAGTCCATGAAAATCCCAATGGGAGAGGAGGGTATCCGGGACTAAGGTGGTGATGACGGGAAGGGAGAGAAATCGACAGGACAGAGAGCTCTGCGGGAGGTAAAAGCAAAAGAACAGGCAGGGTTGGTGGAGGGGGAGGGAGGGAAATGTCAAGATGTCTCCTAGCTTCCTGGATAGGTATTTGAGAGGAGGAACATCAGAAGAGAACCGAGTTGTGGCAGTGGCAGGGGATATGATGGGGTTAGAAGGTGAGGTTGTGCATATATTGAGACATCCAGGAGATGTGAGCTGTGCAGTTTTCTGTACCTGTCTCATGCTCAGAAGAGAGGTGTGGCCTAGAGATACGAATTTGGGCGTCATTTCTTGGAGGTACCATTGGTACCTGTGATGAGATTGTAGAGACAGCACGGAGAGAGAAGGGAAGAGGGTCTAGACTGACTGTAAACATCTTTCCTCTCCGTAGGACTGTAGAATATCGTGACTGCTCTGTGGACCACTCAGAGAGACTTGGCCAGGGATAGTTTGGTGATTTCACATGAACCACAAGAGGTTATCAGGAAGGCTGTATTGCACAGGGAATAAAGCGCCATTCTCTCAGTAGAGGACCAGCGACTGGGGCTCTTAAGTCCAGCTGTTCGGCCTTGGGCTAGACTCCTCTTTTTAATTTTCTCAGGTAAAACAATGAAGATCATAATATGTTTTTTTCTACCTTGCGTGGTTCCTGTGAGGGTCAAATGAGATAATGTATGATAATGTGTGAAAGCACTTTCTAATTGTCATTTTCGTAATAGATTATGAGGTCGTCTAGCACCAGTGTGTTCAAGTTCATTTCAGAGTGGAGCAAAAATGTGTATTTTTTTGGCATCTGCTGGGCTGATATGGAGCAAAGGAATTGTTTGATTTTTAAAAGTGTCTCTCAAGTATTTCTACACTCTATTGTAGCTGAAGTCATTGTGCTCTTTTATACGGAATAATGGACAAAGCGATGGGAGCCCCATGATCCGACGTACCTCAAAGACATACAGAACCAGACAAGGTCTAAAGAAGGACACCTAAATTGATCCAGAGGGCAGAGGGGGTTCTTTTGTGAGGGATGATGAAAGAATTGGGGCTCTTCGTTCTGGAAAGACACAGGCTGAGAGGGGAATATGATTGAAATTTGTAAAATAATGAAAATCATAGGATAAAAATATGAACGTATTAAATCCCAGAGCACAAGAACTAGGGACAACTTTATCATTTTAAAGAAATAGCTTTAGGGCAAAGTAAAAATAGTACTTCTTTACACAGGAATACTAAGCACATGGAACTTACTACTCTCAAAGATTGCTAGGACCAAAATCAAATATTATAAGAGAAAGACATGTATTTCTGGAAGATAGATTCATAGATTATAAAATGAAATTAAAAACAGTTTGGGTAAGTCTCCCCAATTTTGGACTATGGCACCATGGAGAGTGGCCATGAAGCTTTCCTGTTTCCATCTGGCATCCTTGTCCAGATCAAGATTCCCGAGTGGATGTGCCAGAGAGGACAGAGCACAGAATTTGAGCTCAGAGGGCCTGGCTGCAAGTGACTCTCGGGAATCACTTCTTTTTATTTACTTTATTTATTTTTATTTATTTATTTATTTATTTATTTATTTATTTATTTATTTAACGTTTATTTATTATTAAGAGACAGAGAGACATAGAGCATGAGCAGGAGAGGGGCTGAGAGATGGAGAGACACAGAATCTGAAGCAGGCTCCAGGCTCTGAGCTGTCAGCACAGAGCCTGACGCGGGGCTCGCAGGGCTCAAACCCCCAAACTGCAAGATTGTGACCCGAGCCGAAGTCAGACGCTTAACCAACTGAGCCACCCAGGCGCCCCGGGAATCACTTCTTTTTTATGTACCTCCATTTCCTCATCTGCAAAAAGAAGAAAAAAAGGTAATATCAACATTAAAACCTGCTGCACTATTGTAAGAGATTCAACTGAAGGGATGTCTGTGGCAGTGTTTTGTAGTTGGTAAACATATTAGCCGCAGGGGCATGAGAATTGCCACTTTTATTGTTGCATTTCCAATTCTATCTCCTTTAGGTGGGTTGACCTTCACCTTGTCCTTCCTGATCCTGGCCTTGCTGGGGAGCAATATTTGCCAGCTCAGAAATGAAGGAGAACACTGAGGATAGGGACACTCCCTGGTCCTCTAGGGAGGGAGGTAGAGAGAATGCAGACATCTCTTCCTTCATCCCTTGTTCTTCCTTGCGAAGGTAGAGAAATAAAGGTGAGGAGGTAAGGAGAGGGGTGCCTGGGTCAGTCAGTTAAGTGTCCGACTCTCTCTTTGTCTCTTTTTAATGTTTATTTATTTTGAGAGAGAGAGAGAGAGAGAGAGAGAGAATGAAGGGGGGGAGGGGCAGAGAGATGCTTAACTGACTGAACCACTCAGGTGCTCCTAGCATCTGACTCTCGATATCAGCTCGGGTTGTGATCTCATGATCTTGCAGTCATGGGATCCACCCTGAGTTGGGCTCCACACTGAATGTGGAGGCTGCTTGGGATTCTTTCTCTTCCCCTCTCCTGCTCACACACGCAAACACGCTCTCTCTCTCTCAAACAAACAAACATTATTTAAAAAGATAAGAACTTTGAAAGCATCTCTCTTCTTTGGATGTTTTGGGTGGTGAGATGCCACCCAAAAACTGGGGTATTCTGGTCTCTGGGCAACTTCAAGTGTTCTCACAGATCTTAGGAAAACTAAAAAAGGGGGGTACAGGGCTGGAGGAGGAAAAACCACGGGGATTGGTTTCTTCTTTTTTTTTTTTAATGTTTATTTATTTTTGAGAGAGAGACAGAGACAGAGCACGAGCGGAAGAGAGCAGAAAGAGAGGGAGACACAGAATCCGAAGCAGGCTCCAGGCTCTGAACTGTCAGCACAGAGCCCGATGCAGGGCTCAAACCCATGAACTGAGAGATCGTGACCTGAGCCGAAGCTGGACACTTAACCGACTGAGTCACCCAGGTGCCGCCCTGGGATTGGTTTCTTAATGGCATCTATAGGTTTGGGATTTAAGGGAGAGACAAAAATATGACTGAAATTTCCTTTCAAGATGGCCACTGCAGTTTGCTATTCTGGAAAGCCGATGGAGATCTGGAGGGAAAGAATGTGTCTTGCCTGGACACACTCTGCATATGACGTGTATCCCTAAGGAATCCAACTTCACCAGAGGAGATTCAGGAACAGCAGGAAGAGAGGACTGATGACAAATAGCCTTTTATTTCCTCCATAGCAAATATGAACGGCTTTGCCAGGCTTCCAAGCACCCCACCGTACAACTTCCCCTGACCTCATGTCCCACGGAGAAGAGTGAAAGGAGAATGGTCCACTAGCCAAGGCAGCCAACGATTTGCATTGTGGCCTCGGCACTAATTAGCTGTGGGCTCTGCTTCTAGTCCATAAAATGGTGGTAATAGTAACCCCCTTGTCCTTGAGTTGCAATGAGGTCAAAATGAGGTTATATTTGTGAAGCACTTAGCATAGTGCCTGGCACTTCATGGGCCCTAAATAAATGTCAGCCTCTGTCATGACCCATTAGTACCTTCTACTCTAAGGAGATGGATTGCTAGATAATGAGCTCTGTGAATGCGGGAACCGGGTGTGCATTGTGAATTTCTCTGCCCCAAGCACCGTCATTCCTTTTCTGTGCCAGTTATATCCATTCAGGGCCCGCTGAAGGCTCATTTCCTCTGTGAAACCAGCTCGGATTGATCTCACTCTCGTAGGAATTCCCATAGCACACAGTTCAGCCCTTAGAGAGCCATGGATTTGCATAGTCGTCTGTTGCATTTGTATATAGTAGGCTTAGCCTTCAACGACATTCAACAATTTAGTGAACATTTGCTATGATCATGGCCTTGGGTTAGAGATGCAACTAGGGAATAAGTTCCTTAGTCTCAGGACCTATATCTGACAGGGGACCCAGTGTAGGACAGCATCCATCTTGCTGTTCTCATCTGCTGCTCTGGACACATGACACAGTGGGAACGCTTTGCAGGAACCTCTCCTTTTGAGGTCCTGGGAGACATATTTTCTGGCAATTGCAGTTTCTTCATTCCTGGTATCTTGAGTTGATGGGAAAGCTGTGCAGGGGGTTTGGATTACTGCTCATTTGTCTCAAAAAAACGTAAAGCGATACTCAGGATGTTTTTTTTCCTCTTGAGAACAGCATTCGCATGTCAGTCGGTGCCAATTTCACATTGCAGGTGATTGAAAGATTCCTCTTCCTTTCCTTTTGTTCTGCAATATGCAAACGCCAGTGGCGGAAGCTGGACCAGGTCTACTGAGTTTCTTTCTCCATTACTTCTCTGAAGAAAGGATCAAGGGCGATGTCTTTTTGAAGGCAGGTGTGGGGAAGTAGCAGTCGCACGTCCTTGTCTCCCGTCTTTGGTTTCTGCTCACGTCTTAGGCTCACTTTCTGATGTAGATTCAGGCCACCTTTCTCAGTTCTCATGGAGTCAGGAACCACTGTGGTCCACCGGGGACCCCCTTGCTGCAGCTTCCAAGTGAGGGTCAGTAACCTAGCTGTTCCCATTGAATAGTTCCCTTTTGACTTCAGCTTGTAAAATTTCTGATATGTTTTCATTTTTATCCTCTCCTTTTCTTTAAAGGTTATTTTTAAGTTAAAAATAACCATAAGGAGACCTTGTGATCCTCTTCTCACTGACCCAGATATTTTAAGAGCTGGAGGACTGACAGCAGCCTCTCATCTGGGGACATAGGCTGGCTCTCAGGAGCCAATTAGCTAAATGTAATAATAAAATATTAATCCTATTTCCCACACATAAAACACTCTCCTTGTTTTTCCTTGCCTATCCAAACCCTACTCACCCTTCAAGGCACTGTACAAAAAGCCATGGACTTGAGGATAAAAGACTTCGGTTCAATTCCTAGCTTGGAAACCTTCAAGCCATCTGACCTTGGGCAGGTCACTTTAAGTGTGTGGACCTTGGTTTCTTCCTCTGGAAAACCCAGATGCTAATGATCTCATAGAGGGAAAGTTGAAGGCTTCGGGCCCAGCTCAGTGACTGTGGTACACAGAACAGGCCCCAAGGAAATACTTATCAAACTCCAGAAAGCCCATTTTGAGTAATCCTGGAATCATTAATCTCTCCTATTTTTGGATTTCTGTATTATTGACTCTATCTACACTATAGAATTCAACAGTTAACTATACCTTGTCTTTAATGTGTGTTTTCAATCCTCACCTGGTGGGTAGGTTCTTTGCAGGATGGCGCCTTTTTATTTTTCTCTTGTCAATGTTGCAATACTAGGCACTTAATCCCTGATAATTGATTGATAGAGTATATTACCCATCTTACTAAATTTGAGTTCTGTAGCACAATAGAGGTTATTTTCTTTGTCTTTATCTCTCCAGTTTCACTGCCTAATGCTAATGGTGAGAGAGTAGGAAATCTTTTAGGCTTTCATTATCTTGTCAATTTGTAGCTTCTCATCAAATATGTGCTATTCATGTGTTCAAGATATTGCTGACCTGCCATGAACACAAAGTTGATTTGAATTGCTTATCCACTGTAAGGATAGGTTTCCACTAAGTCAGCTTTGTTTTCTCACTTAGGCAGGATTGAGGACAGCCCACTATGTGCCTGGTGAGACCTCCCTTTCCCTGTCCTGGAACTGAGGTCTCTAAAGCAGGCCTACAGCTTGCCTTCTTCTGCAGTGACTGGCTTTCAGTGGATTTAATAGCAGTCCCAAATGCCTGTATCCTTTGGGTGACAATAGTGCCCTGGCTGTCACATCACCTCCACAGATTACCCCATGAATGGTTGTGGGTTGAGTTGTGTTCCCCCAACAAAAAGGTATGTTGAAATCCTAGCTTTCAGTACCCACGACCGTGACCTTATTTGGAGCTGGGGTCTTTGTAAATGTAATCAAGTTAAGAAGAGGTCAGACTGGATTAGGATGGCCCTAATCCAATGACTGTCACCCTAATAAGTAGAGAGAGATTTGGGCACAGAGAAGGATGGCCATGTGAAGACAGGCACAGAAATTGGGTTGATGCAGCCACAAGCCAAAGGATGCCTGGGATGGAGGGAGCCACCAGGACCTGGGAAAAGGCAGGGAAGGATTCTCCCCTAGAGTCTTCAGAGGGTGCGTGGCCCTGCTGACAACTTGATTTCAGACTGCAGCCTTCAGAACTATGAGAAAATAAACTCCTGTTACTTTTTTTTTTTAACGTTTATTTATTTTTGAGACAGGGAGAGACAGCATGAATGGGGGAGGGTCAGAGAGAGAAGGAGACAGAATCCGAAGCAGGCTCCAGGCTCTGAGCTGTCAGCACAGAGCCTGACACGGGGCTCGAACTCACGGACCACGAGATCATGACCTGAGCCGAAGTCGGATGCTTAACCGACTGAGCCACCCAGGCACCCCATAAACTCCTGTTACTTTAAGCCACCAAGTTTGTGACAACTTGTTATGGCAGCCTCAGGAAACTAACACACTGCCTTGGAGTCTAAATACAATACAGAAGGGAGGCTTTAATTACAATCAATTACGCATCTTCCCCTGAAAGGCCTTGGTACTAATCCCATCATGCCTTGTGATTACTCTTGTGACTCCCTCAGTTTAACACCCCTGGACCTCCTCCTCCACACAGCGCTGTCCTATCCTTATTTGACTTTATCTCCCACCCTCTGTCCTCAGCCACTTCTCTAAATGTCCTCCACACCATTCTGCTCTGATACCTGACTCACTCCTGAGGATGGAGATACCCTGCAAGAGCCCCAGGGCCTGATGGTGGGGTAGGTGTCTGCTTTGCTCCTCATGGCCACTTTCAGCCCATTGTTCCTCCCTGACCCTTCCCCAGCAGCTCTGAAGGACAGGCCATCCATTCTCCATAAACCTCCCATGCTGGGTCAGCCACTGACAAGCAGTCACTCCTCCAGTGCAGCCCAGGACCCTGCTGGCTCACGTCCCGGCTTTTCACCACTCCTGTCCTCACTCTTGCTGGTTGGCCTGATTAGATCCGTCAGTCCCAGCCCTGGCTGCACTTTAAAATTATTCGGGGTGGGGCACCTGGGTGGCTCAGTCAGTTAAGCCTCTGACTTCGGCTCGGGTCATGATCTCATGGCTCGTGAGTGGGAGCCCTGGGTCAGGCTCTGTGCAGACAGCTCAGTCTGGAGCCTGTGTCAGATTCTGTGTCTCCCTCTCTCTCTGCCTCTCACCCGCTTGTGTTCTGTCTGTCTTTCTCTCTCAAAAATAAATAAACATTTTAAAAAATAAAATTATTTGGGGAACTTTTATGTTTAAACGTTTATTTAGAGAGAGAAAGAGAGTGCACAAGTGGGGGAGGGACAGAGAGATAGAGGGAGAGAGAGAATCCTTAGCAGGCTCTGTACCACCAGGGAAGAGCCTCTGACGCGGGGCTCAAACCCACAAACCATGAGATCATGGCCCGAGCTGAAATCAAGAGTAGGATACCCAGCCAACTGAGCCACCCAGGTGCCCCTGGGAAACTTAAAAAGCTCAGGCACTTCTAACCCTTCCCCACCCTCCCAACCCATGGAGCCTGAATGAGAGGATTGGAGGCTTGTGTATGTTTTAATAGCTCCCCAGGTCATTCTCCCACCTCAGCCGACTAGCCTAACAGTAACGCTGTGTTCTTCATGATGAACACTTGTACTAATACTTGTCGATTTCTGGCACCCCTCTGTGGCCACTACCTTCTCACTTCCGGCTCACTCCCGCCGGAACCCCACTCCAGCCATTGTTTGGTTTCACTAGGTCCACCAGGCCATCGTCCCTGTACCTTGTCACTGTCCATCATGGCCCTCCAGGGCCTTGCCTTCCACCTCACTCACCTGAGTCCCTGGAGCAGGCTCCCTTGCCCCTCTCCCCTCTCCTGCCTTTACCTGGTGAGTCCCCAGATCTGACAACACTCTCTAACTCACCTGCTCATGTCTGCATCCAAGCACCAAACCTCCAAAAGCGGCTGGATAAAAATACACAGCAGGCTTCCTGGTCTTAATTTTATGAACTCAGAGCTCAAGTGGACTCTCAGTGCTGCCCGGCAACCCTGCCCTCATTTCCCTAGTTAATTCGCTTCCCTGTTTTTAAGAGGCTCTTTTGCACCTTCTGTCTCCAAACCAGCTCCCTCCAGTATCCAGCCTTCTCACTCTTTCTTTAGGCTGACCTCGTTCCTGTCTCAAGACATTTGCACTTACAGTTCACTGTGCCTTCCACACTTTTCCCCAGATCTTTCCATAGAACACCCCTCCCTGGATTTATCTTAGCTTCTCAGGGAGGATTCCCTGACTCTTCTACCTAAAATACGCCTCCCACCTCCACCCTGACACTCCATCCTCTGATTCCTTCTTATTTTCTTTACAGCACTTACCACAGTCTGATATTAAATGATGGATTTATTTTTGTTTGCTTATCTGTCTCCCCCACAAGCACGCAGGCTTTATGAAGGCAGTTCCCTTCTGGTCTGCCTAGTTTGCATCTGAATCCCCAACACCAGGTACAGTGCCTGGTGCACAGTAAGCTGACAGTGAATGAATGAGTGAATGAATGCATGAATGAATGAACAAAGGGATAGGTCTGTGTTGCGTATTTTTTTTTTAATGTTTTATGTTTTGTGAGAGAGCAAGAGAGAGCATGAGTGGGGGAGAGGCAGAGAGAGATGAGACAAAGGATCCAAAGCTGGCTCAGTGCTGAGATCAGTGAGCCCAATGTGGGACTCGAACTCGTGAACTATGAGATCATGACCTGAGCCGAAGTCAGACACTCAACCAACTGAGCCATACAAGTGTCTGATTTGACTCTTGCTAGCTGTGAGGTTTAAACTGCATTACTCACTCTCTCTGGGCTTTGGTTTGCTTATTTGTAAAGAGGAGAGAATCTTCTTGGTTGGTGAACATGTAGAGATACAAGGAGAGTAGCATACAGGGAGAGGGCATGGAATAATAATAATAATAATAATAATAATAATAATAATAATAAATATTATTAGGGTACAGGTATAAACCATGGCCTGAAGCACTCTTCTAAGTGCTTTAGCTGTAATGATTCAATTACAGTTGACTCTTGAACATGAGTTTGAACTGCATGAGTTCACTTGTATGTGGATTTTTAGATAAATACAGTATAGTACTATAAATGTATTTTCCTTATGAGTTTCTTTTTCTAGCTTACTTTATTGTAAGAGAACAGTACACAATACATATACCATACAGAATACATGTTAATTGACTATGCTATCAGTAAGGTTTCTGGTCAATGGTAGGCTATTAGCAGTTAAGTATTTTGGGGGAGTCCAAAGTTACACAGGGATTTTCGACTACATGGGGGGCTGGGGAGTGGTTGCTGCAACCCCCATCCATGTTCTTCAAAGTCCTACTGTACCCTTCACGACAATCCTGGAGGTAGTTACTATTAACTCTGTTTTACAGGTATAGAAACTGAAGTCGAGGGAAGGGAGATTCAGTGATTTATCTGACATCAATGGATCCAGAGAATGGCCAAGCCAGGACCCCAGCCTGGTGGTGTGGTCCCAGAGCCCACACACATAACCATTGTGATATACCACCTCTGCTCAGTCTTTTTGCCCTGTGTGTCTCTTGGGGAATTCAAGATGCTTTTCCATCACTTGACTCAGTCTTCTGGTGGGTCAACATGAGAATTTTGGTCTGCTGTTTGTCAGTAATTTAGTTGAAGGGGTGGAGCTTGTAATTCTTTCAAGGAGAAACATTTGTACTTGTTTTTGGCCATGAATTTTGGCTCAGCAAACTGAGCCAATACCTCCAATCTGCTGATGATATTTGAATGAATGTGCCTATGAGAGCCAGAAGGTCTGTATTCGGGAGCCTAACAATCTTTGCATTTTCCACTTTCTATTAGTTGTTTAGTTACATACAGGTAAGTCTAGAACTTCCCCAATTTCTCCAAGATGTCTGAGCTAAGCAAAATGCAGGTTTATGAATGTATGGATGTATGCTTTTCGCACATTTTCCAAACGTGTCTTTTTTAAGTAAGGGAAAATGAGACTACAAGATTGTCTTCAGATCAGAGTCATGAGTCCCATGTCAGTTAAGGCCCAATATTGTCAATAACAGCCTGAATAGTATAAGTAGTCTCAAGTAAGAAGGCTTGTATTTTGAATATTTTCTTCCATCACTTTTACCATGGTAATTTTTCAAAATTACCATATTTGCCTCTTCCTCTCCTGATCTGTTATAACATTTATTACTGGCATTCTGCATTTGGCATTTATTTACATTCTGCTTTTTGTGGACGTTTATATGTATCCTTCATTTTGTCTAGTTGAGTGATTACTATCAAGATGAAAGAGAGTAAACTAATCATCAGGCAAGATAGCAAATGCAGTTCATATTTAACTATTATTTGCATAAATCTAAGGAGGTGATCTTTGCATACAAAGCAAGAACATAATTAGGAGTGGCTTCTCTAGTTATTACAAGTCAATTAGGCAGGATCTATCCTTTTTTAAAATCTTTTTTTAGGGGCGCCTGAGTGGCTCAGTCGGTTGGGCGGCCGACTTCGGCTCGGGTCATGATCTCGCGGTCCGTGAGTTCGAGCCCCGCGTCGGGCTCTGTGCTGACAGCGCAGAGCCTGGAGCCTGTTTCAGATTCTGTGTCTCCCTCTCTCTGACCCTCCCCCGTTCATGCTCTGTCTCCCTCTGTCTCAAAAATAAATAAACGTTAAAAAAAATTAAAAAAAAATAAAATCTTTTTTTAATGTTTATTTATTTTGGAAAGAGAGAGAGAGAGAGAGAGAGAGAGAGAGAGACAGAGTGTGAGCAGGGGAGGGGTAGAGAGAGAACGGGAGACACAGAATCTGAAGCAGGCTCCAGACATGGGGCTTGAACTCATGAACCTGAGCCAAAGTCAGACGCTTAACCAACTGAGCCACCCAGGCAGGATCTATTCTTAATATTTACAGCACAATGTTGTGGGATGGTCTCTGAGAGCCAAAGCCCTAAATTCTACCTGTATGTCTTTGGGCAAGTTTTTTTTTAACCTCTCCAAATCTCTGTTTCTATCTAAAATGATGGGTTGAATTAAAAATCCTTTTAGCATTAAAAAATTTTGGACTTTACTTTGGATTATTTATGTAGTTTTTCAACTAAAAGAACAACACTTCTTTTTAAAAAGTTGTTTTTAAGACAGTTCTATAATTCAGAAATTTTACCTAATCAGTCCTTTTCCTCATTTAAGTTTAAAATCAGGACCTTCCCCACTTCCAGGGTAATGAATAAACACATACAATATATGCCTTCTGATTAATACACATATCTGCTTGATACACAGCCCTTATGGTGATGGGACGTCGTGAATTTTTTATGATTGCCCCAGTTCAAAAAAACTTCCATCTTGTTGTTTACATAATTAAGATAAGTTAACGCCCAAGTGTATTCATCTATCTCACTTCATTTCAATTCAGAAAATGTGGTCAGGGAATACACAGTGACCTTTCCTGTGTTTTAATTATGTAGATTGTGTTGGTCACTGGGTCACTGATCAATGAGAGCTAATTTCCCAATTTTAGGCTCTGTTGCTGGAGTGTAGGGATTGGTTGGTGGCTTCCAACTTCTCTCTTTTCCCCGATTGGCATTTCCCCAAGTGATCTGTGGTCACCCTCAGGCGCCATCTGAGACACGATGGATTACTGCCCTCTTGGCAACATTGCTGTGGGGTCTTTCCTCTGCACATCACAGAAGGGTGAAGAAGTGACCCGCCTCTGACGCCAACCTCAAGGACAGGAGGGCTGTGTGAGGTCTGGGCTTGAAAAGTGTTTTACATTTCTCTTTGGCATGGCTTGTCTGTTCCACATAAGCCCGAGAACATCTTTAGAATTCTGAAGTGTTTTGGGAACACACAGAGGAAAAAATAAAATCTGTTTAAGATTCAGCACAGGGGTTCAGAAGCATAACAGTCCAGGCAAGTCACCACTTGTCAATAATTTTTACATAATAGAAACAGCTTTATTGTTTCTTTTGTTTACGTAAATAAAAATGTTTCCTTGAAAAAAGTTGAAGCATACATAAAATGATGGAGAATAAAAATCAAAGTCAGATGGCATTCCAGCACCTGGAGACATCTAATGAACACTTCCGTAAACTTAACATGTGCTTCTCTTTAAGCACACACACCATTCGCATACAGATAATTTTATAGGAATGGGATGTAACAAATGCTGTTTATTGTGAAGGCTTGCAAAAAGTTACTTGCGCCCTCATCCATTGCCCATGCAAATTCTCTCCCTCAAGCAAAGGAAATGTTTTAACTGCCCGGTATGTGTCTTTTATATACTTTTATCTATGCAGATACACAAATACTCATATAATTTTATATCTATCTATATATATATATATGCATATATACATATATATATATATATATATATATATATATGGTCCCGGGAAGGGAGATTCAGTGATAGCATATGGGATAATATCATCTCAAAGATGTCATAACAACCCGAAATGGGATAATATATACTTTTTTTTGCTTGGTTAAAATGCCATAGAAACCCCTCCAAGTCAACTGCTGTATCTCTAACTTATTTGTTACTAGATATCCTAATAGACCATGACATAAGTGTTTCATAATATATTCAACCATTTCCCTATTGATGAGCATTCACTTTTTCATTTTTTTGAAATGAAATTCACTTCACTCCAAGCTCATGATGTTTAAACGAACTAGACTCTATAATACTGATTCAAAGTCTCTAAATTTTACTTTTTCAGTTTCTAATCCTGATTTTTTTTTTTTTTTTGTCAGTGATGAACTCGCTTTCACGAGTGTTTAGAAAGTCAACCTAATATTTAGACGCACGAAAGAGGACGTGCACTTTCTTTCTCTGATTTCAGGTAGTGGCGTCTTTTACGAAGACCTTCTCAATATGGTGGTCAGATCATGTTTCCAGCCTCAGGATCTACATAGAAAATCATTCCGTTGGGAAACTGCTGCTGAAGCAGAAAGGTTCTGGGCGGCTGACGTGGCATCAGTTCACACTGTCTGCCAGCTGTGAGTAACAGCAGGCTGTCTTGATGGGATATGGCAGAAGCAGCAACAGCAGCCGCTCCTGGTTTAGGGGCAAGAGATGTAAGTACTTATTTTCACCATTAACCAAACCAAACTCAAACTGAAGAATGCTAAGGGGGAATACAATTCCCACGAGAGACTCTTCTGGCAGATTCATTTGAGAAGCATTTGGTCTCAACCAGAGTAGAAAGGCATCAAGCTGGCACATGGTTTTCAGCAAAATGAAGACCCTCACAGGGTCTTGTCTTACAAAACAAACTTCAACTGTGGCTAACGCTGCTTTCAAACTCCTTAAAGTGCCTGCATACTGCCGCAGGGGCTGTCCCCTGTGGGATGGCGTGCATTGCTAATGTGCAAAGAGAACACGGGATTTCGACTTGCATAAAAGTTTTAGGCAGGTTTGATTGTGGGGAGATGGAAGGAGCCCTCAGCAGTTACAGTGTTTGGGGCAGAGAAGGGAGCCTGTTAAATATTTTAAGGAGGATTCAGGTTGGTTAGGGCTGACTTGGACGCAATGTGGAAACTTCTTTTCTCAAGCTCTATAGATGACTTGGGGTGGGGTGTCTGCCAACCCAATGACAAATGAAACCCTGGCATGGACCCCTTAGCAAGAAGTGGCTCTACAGTTGCTGTTCCCAAGGCTTCCACCCTGGAAGGCGTGTCCAGAGTCTCTGGTATTTGCAGAGTTCATAAATCATGTGTTCATGGGTTGGTGATTTTTTTTTTCTTTCTGTTCTGTTGAGACCTTTTACTCTGACGTTTATCTCTGCATGACCTCTGCATATCTCACAGATGACCAACAGCGATCCACCCTGGGTGTGGCTAACTGACTAACACAGTTTTGCTTGTCACCTCTCTGCTGGGGATATCTAAGCGAACTATGTGAAAGAGGTTCCTGGCCCTGCGGAGTTTGCTGCCCAGCAGGAGAAACAGATGTTAGGAGAGGACAAAAGAATAGTGGGTGGGGAGTCAGGAGACCTGGAATCGGGTCCTGGCCTCGATCCCAATTAACCATATGGCACTCTGGGCTTCAGTTTGTGCACTATAAAATGAGTGGGCTGGAAAGGATAACCTCTTCAGTAACTGATTCCTCACCTAGTGTGAGTTTTCCCTTGCTGAACAGATTTTCACACGGCCTTAAATTTGCTCCACATCTAATTTGGGAACAGGGCTGGGAGGGCCTTTATTTATGAAACAGGCCTCACTTATCACCAGCCAGGTTTTATCAGATTGTGATTGTTATGTAATAGAGACTTGAAGGAGCCTCCTGGATGGTCCCACTTACGACGTGATATTGGTAGGAGGAAAGGTTGCTTCCAAGAAAGAAGTCCTGAAGGTAGCAATTCCATACAGATTCATCTTAAATATCTGAGTTTCTGTTTTCAAATGGTTATTGATCGGGACGAGTTACCTTTTCAACTGCTGCTGATCTTTGAGGGGGAAAAGACACAAAAGCCTGACACGAAGGAAAACAAAAACTGCTCGAAATAGGTTTGATTCACAGGCTACAGCTTGAAAGAAATTAAACTGAGTGAAAAATAAGCCAGGCTGTGGTTTCAAATAAAATAGAAAAAATACCATTTAAAAAAAAAAGAAGAAAGAAAAAAATAGAAAATAGCCACCATTGGTGACTATGCAGTGCATCCTTGGCTTCCTGAAATCTATCACCATCAGCTCAGTCAGTTTTGGCCTTGGAAGTTGTGGGAGTTTCATTAACATGTTTTAATAGAATGATGGATAACATCAATTTCTTTTTTTAAAAAATCAATTTCTTTGATATAATTAGTATGCATACTCCCCCCCCCCCCCCGCCCCCATCAGCTTTGCCTAGCCTCACTCACAAAATTAGCCACATGGTCATTCTTATGTCCCTCACTGCCCTCTCTCTCCTCAATGGCGTAAGTATACTTCCTGACCCCTGAGTAATCCCTTCTCTTGGGCTATGAACTCCATACCCATTGGCCTCCTAGGGGACCACATCCATCAGTCATTCCCTTTATTACCCCATCTCTTCTGTCTCTTGTCTAATTGGCTTTCCACTATACTGTCTCCCATTTTATACCAACCATCCAACCAATCAGCCCAGTGAACAGCCCCTCAGGGTTTCTCCTCACCGTCTACCCTTTTCAGACCATTCTGCCCACCCTATGGAATCCAGGGAATGCTTTCAAGTTCTTATAGAACTTGATCTCTTACTGCATTTTTTCTCTTTACCTCTTCCTCTTTCTTGACACGCCATCCTTCCTTGATTTTCTTGATGCTGTTCTAACTTATATCTTCTCAGTCCACACGGACTTCTTTTTCTCTGATTTTACGTTAAGTTATTATTATTATGATTATTATTATTTGAAATCTGTGCTCTTCCTCAACAATCTCATCCATATCCATGATTTTAATTATGACTTGGGTGCTGATAACACCTAAATCAAAGCACATACAAATCTTTAGGAAAGAAGCAACATACAAACAACAAATCTCACCCACCACAAATGTGAGTTCCTGCAGACTTCTCTCAGGAGCTCCTGACTCATTCACTGCCTGAAACACCTCGAGGACATTGTCCGGCAGGCAGCTCCACTTGCCATGGCCACCTCAACGTTCCTTTCCACACAAAACCTGCTTCTTCCAGTTAAATACATTTCAGTCTTCATCAGGGACATCACCAAGCCAGAGCTGTGTAAATTCAACTAACCTCTAAAATTCATTTATTCTGCTTCCTCATTCTCTCTCGAATCTGACACCCACCCCTGCTCACACATGCCTTTCCACCAGCGCTTTAGTTTGGCTTGTATGGACTTTAAAAAGAAGGATGTTGGCAACTGCCTCTTAAGGCTCACCCTGCCTTCAGTCTGGCGCTCCCCAAACCATTCTTTACATTGTGACTTGTGTGATTTTTTAAAAATGCTCCTCATAGTATTCAGCAAAAAATCCCAGACCTTCATGACTCATTCCCAGCTTGACCATACGGACTCCTTTCTCCCATTTTCCTGAATAGGCATTACCCTCTAGTCCGATTGAATATGGTGGGTCACCAGAGCCTGCCCAGCTGAACATCCCCTCCATGTCCTTGTACCTACTGATTCCTCTTCTGGAACCACCCCCCATGCCCCAATTCACCCTGTTAAGTGCTAATTATCCATTAAGGTTCCGTGAATGTTTCTATCTCAGGAAGCCTTGCCTGAGTTGGCTGTCTTTCCCGGATCATATAATAACTTTTGTAACAATTATCATACTTTATTAAAGTGATTAATTTACTTTATTTGCCTTTTCAGTTGACGGTAGAAATCTAAGAAATAGAATTATGTCTTATTGCTGTATCCCTAATGCCTACAACAGCATGAGGCACATAATTGTTCTTCAGTAAACTATTATTGAATGAATGAATGGTGGACAGATGGCTGTCTGTGGCTTTAAGCTGATATTCTATTATCTCAGTCAACTCAATGGGAAACACATTTCTTTCTCAATAGTCCAAGTGTAAGTTTGGGGAGGATGCTTCTTGGATGTGTCCCTGGGCATGTGCTAATTGCTGAATTAATCACTGTAGCCAGGGAGCTGCGAGACTCTTACTATCTAGGTATGAATTTTGTTCATTGTTAGAGAGAGGGATATGGTCAGTCCCATACATGCTATATAAACTGATAGAGGCAGGGAAGTTCATCACAGAAAAACTGATGATTTATTACCAGAAGCCAGAGGATAGGATGCTCGGCAGGTACAGCCCATGTTCGCCATGTTGTGTGCAGACAGTCTAGGTATTGGGGAGAGCTGGGGCTACACTTTGCTCCATGTGGCTGGCTGAGGCAGCTAAGAGAGTCTCTTCAGTCTCAGCTCGTATCACTGCTGTCTTAGTCTGCTCCACCATTAGATGGTGGATTATAAACATATGGGTGGGTTATGAACAATGGGAAATTACTCCTCACAGTTTTGGAGGCTGGGAAAACTAAGATCAAGGTGCTGGCAGATTCGGTGTCCGGTGAGGGTCTATTTCCTGGTTCATAGGTGACCTGGGTCCTCTGAGTCTTTGTGTGCACTGTGTCTTCACATGGCAGAAGGGGCCAGGGAGCTCTCTGGGGCTTCTTTTAGAAGAATCCTAATCCCATTCAAGAGAGCTTTATCCTGTGGCCTAATCACCTCCAAGGCTCTACCTCCTAATACCATCTCACTGGGGATTAGATTTCAACATAAGAATTTTGGGAAGACACAGGCATAGTCCTCAGCAACTTATTTTTGTATTCTAGGCTCCAACCACACTACACATAAAACCCACTGATGATATGCTGAAGACACAGGCCCTCCTTTGTCTCGGAGCCATTTTAATATCCCTCCTTCTGTGGGGAACACATTCTCTCTTGCTCTCCTTCCCCTACTTCCAGGCTAATGTACTCAGTTTCTCACCCATTTCCTGGTTATTAAATAGGAGCAGGGACTCTTTTGGGTTCCTTTGGCCTAGTCCTTCTGTTTTATTAGAGAAACTATGTAGAGTCGGCTGATATAGGAAAAAACATTTTTATTACAATAAATAATGAACTCGTATTTGTCTCACATATTATTTGTTGAATGATGGAAATAATTATTTTCACTCTAGGGGTAAGGCTATATACTCCAGTCAGTTTCATTTAATGACATCATTCATTCAACAAATGCCACGGGGACCAGCATAAGGTCATGGTGTCATACTGTCAATGTCATGGTGTTTGCATCTTTAGTGAGAAAGGAAATATTCTCAGGAAGCTTGTACGGAAACTACATCACAGAAACAATGTCGGGAAAGGCAGTAAGTATTTACTCAGCATGCCAAGACTTTCTAATGCTCATTTATGGGATCCTCCCAGAAAATAATGAACTTTGGCCATCTCCCTTGTGATACCTGCAGACATTTATGCTTAGAAAAGAAACTTCTCCATCATCTTGACATGCCCTTCAATACCCTCCAGAAACTGAAGTTTGAACTTTGTTTTTTGGCATCATAAGTGGCTCCTCTGGAAATTGCCCTGATGTGCTAAATTGAGCATTAGAACAGCACTCCTGGGGATCTTTGCTATATCTGCAGTCACTTATTCCAAACTGAGAGAACAGGGACATGAGCGCCACCAAAATACGTGTGTGCACTCACACTCTGTACAGGCAGAGGCTATTTCTGTCCATGGAACAGTGGGCAGAGGAGGAGAACCAGCAAAGTGTTATGCACCTTTGCTGACTAACAAATGGGATGAGGAGAAAATACAGGAATTAATCTTTGAGTTCTTATTTTTATGACTATATCTATAACAGGTTGAATGAACCTATTTACACGGATAGATAGCTTTGAAGATTGTAATCATTGTATTTCCATAGAATAGATTTCTGAATAATTGCATTTTTGTGTTAAATATGTCACAAGGCTGTTCCTAACCAGAATGCTTTTCATTTAAAAAATGTTTATTTGTTTATTTAGAGAGAGAGCATGAGCAAGAATGAGCAGGGGAGGGGAAGACAGGGAGGGAGAGACAGAATCCCAAGCAGAGGCTCTGCGCTCTCAGTGCAGATGTGGGCCTCGAACCCACAAACCATGAGGTCATAACCTGAGCCGAAATCAAGAGTTGGATTCTTGACCAACTGAGCCACCCAGGCGCCCTCTAACCAGTATGCTTCCCCGAGCAAAACTTTGACTAGAAGTCCTGTGGTTGATTTTCCTCCACTTGATGATGTGCTCACACTATGTGAGTTTGGTGAAATCTCCTACACTTTCTGGTTTTGCTTTTATTGTCCTCAAACCAACAGACTCTCTACTGATGCCACTGGGTAATGAAAACAATGAACCAAAGATGGGCATCTCTGGGGAAAACACGTTATGAATGTAATGGATAATTACGGTGAGAGAGAGAGGGAGGAATACAAATAGAAACCAATAGTCTCAGATTCGATTCTAAGCCAATAATAAAGAACAGTTAAGATAAAAAACTAAATATGAACTGCAGTAATGACGACTCAGTTAAGAACATATACCCTGAAGAGCGTAGAGACTAACTCTACTGCTGTGCTCTCTGAAACAATGACATTAACAACAAGCATTTGTTGAACGCTTCATACATGTAGGTGCTGCGCTAAGTGCTTTTCCTAGATCATACATGTATTTATTCATCAAATATTAATTGAACACCTATGACATACAATGGGCTGTACATTATCTCATTTAGCCCGCCACAACCTTGTGAAGATATCTATTATTATGCAATCATTTAACAAATGAGGATGCTTAGCCTGAGAGGTTAAGTAATTGGCTTGACGTCTTCCAGCGAGTCATGGAGGTTTTGGGACTCAAACCCAACTCTGACCACAAAGCCTGGGCTCTTGACTGCACCATAGTCACAAGCATGGCATGTCACACCTTTAACAAATGTAAGGAACCTGGAAAGGGGAACGGCAAAGACTTTTTGAAAACCCACTTCCCCCTTTAACAATCACTTTGGTGTCTGTCCATAGTTCATTTCATTTCATGCACATTACAGCCCTGTGATGCACTTTCTAGACTTCATTTTAAAGATGAGGAAACTGGGTCTTATAGATAATCAGTGATTTTTCCCCCCCTGAGACACACGGCTGGGAACTGGCATAATTAAACCTAAATCCAAATTTCAATTCCTATTTTCTTTCCGCTGGGCCTTTGCTACTCAAAATGATTGAGGGAAGGAAATTTAATCAGGAAACATCAGTGGGACTGGGGCTGTGTAACCTGGAGAGGAGAAGGGGGCTGAGCGGCATGACTGCTTTCCCTGGTTCAAAGAGTTCAGAGGAGAGTTTGAATCACACATGTGTGTTCTACATCAGGAAGGGCATCTTGACTCTAAAATATTGGGGTGTGTTTCCATAAGGAGCCTGAGGACCCACCTTCATTGGAGAGCCAACTCTTCCTGCCCCAGGTAAACCGAGAGAGTCGCGGAACTCCTGGGCACCCTATAGAGTCTTACCTGGTAGAGAATCTGAATCCAGCCATGGAGCTTGGGGGGGCCAAGGGCCTGCGCTGTGAGTGAGGACTTGGCCTGAGTCTCCCTGGCTTGGATACTGCTTCACCTGCAGGGATGGATGCTTTCTAGAGATTCTTTCCAGCTCATCAGTGTGTGTCTGGATGTCTGTTCTTGTTCAGAATGTGTCTCTCAAACGTTTCCAGTAAACGGCAGGGAGCGATCTGGGGGTGCAGGGCATGTGCATGGAAATGTGTGAGTGTGCGTGCATGTGTCTATTTGTCCTACTGCAAGTGTGAAATTTCTTTGGAGTCTCATGCTTCATAGTAAAAAGTAATACAAATGTGAGTTTTATTCCTTGATATTCAATAATACAATATTTGTATTTGCTCAAACTTAAAATACACTTTATTTTATGAAAACATTTTTTAATGTTTATTTATTTTTGAGAGAGAGAAACAGCGTGAGCGAGGGAGGTACAGAGAGAGAGAGGGAGACACAGAATCCGAAGCAGCCTCCAGGCTCCGAGCTGTCAGCACAGAGCCAGACGCGGGGCTTGAGCCCATGAACTGTGAAATCGTGATCTGAGCTGAAGTTGGATGAAACTGACTGAGCCACCCAGGTGCCTCTAAGATATATTTTAAAATTGCTTATAACTTAAAATTGGTGCTTATCCTGTGGCATCCTGCACCGTCGCTGGGG
Source organism: Acinonyx jubatus (assembly GCF_027475565.1). Lineage (NCBI taxonomy): Eukaryota > Metazoa > Chordata > Mammalia > Carnivora > Felidae > Acinonyx > Acinonyx jubatus. The sequence continues at coordinate 48,825,389 of NC_069395.1, forward strand.
CTGCAAGTAGTGTGCTGTGGTGTGAGAAGCACTGGGCTGTACATTGTTGAAGTTTCTAATTCTGATGATCTTGCTTTAACTCATTCCTTTTGTCCTATGCAGTATTTGACATCATTTCTCTATTTTCCCCTGATCTCCTGGCTCAATGGGGGGGGGGGGGGCACTGGATTAAGAACCTGTAGATTTCCCAGTGGTAATAGATACTCAATTAATCCCTTACTAATGATTTGTGCATAACAGTTCCTAGGCACTTTACAGCATTTCCAGGAAAATAACATTTATTGAGCATTTACTATACGCCAAACATTTTGTAGGTTTTAATCTCATCAAACCCTTATAATACCTCTGTGAGATAGCTTCTGTTATTATCCCCGTCTCACAGATGATGAAAAGGAGACAGAATAACTTGCCGAGTTCACACAGCCAGGAGGTAGGGGAGCTGGAGCTGAGATTCACTTCCCAGGCAGGCTTGTTATTCTGGGGTCACCGGAATAAGTTGTCCTGCTCCTCTGGGGAATTCGGGTCCTGTGAGCCTTGCTGGCTCGGAGAACACCCTGAGCATAGTACAGCCCTTTCTTCTCGTCAGTGGCTGTGTGAGTCACTTCAGCCTGTTGGCACTTGGTGTGAGGTCAGCAGTCACAGATCCATCTGCCCCCTGGGATTGGGGGCATCAACAAAACAGGGTGGAGGGTTGGAGAGAGGGGAAGGTGGACCACCTCCGCCAGCCCAGGCTCATAGGGAAGAATGGAGTCATTCTTTTTCTTGAGTGATGTACTTCTTGGCTCTTGGCAGCGGAGGTGGATGTAGGGAGGGCCAGTTTGCAGGCAGCCGGGCAGGTGGCATTTAAAGGAGCTCTTGTACACGGTGTTCCTCGCTCCTGTAGGAAATCTGCTTTGTGCCCAAACCTTCACTTCCCTTGTGGTAAGAGCAACAGCAACAGTCCCGGGGTTGGCAGGTGGCTCACGGTGCCCGTGCCAGGCTAATTGTCTCTGGCCCTCGGACCACGCTTTCCTGGCACGCGGCCTTCCTGGTAACTGGAACTGCTGACTGGCACGTGCTGTGCTGAAGGAAGGGGTCAAAGCCTTGGCAGCCAATGACCGGCCGCGGCCACGAGGCCCACATCTCCAAGGCTGGCTCCAGGCGGTAGCTTTGCCGCAGTCAGGGGGCTGCTCTGTGTCCAACCTTCGCCCCTGGACTCATTCTTAGAGTCACAGCCAGGAGATGCCTGCGAGGAGAGCCTCGGCGTCTCAGGTGTTGGGGATGCAGGTGTGGACATTATCCAGTTATTCCCGCTGTTACGAAGAGGGTTTTTTGTTTGTTTTTATTATTGTGATTTAATGTTCTTTTTTTTTTTTTTTTTTTCCCACCTTCCCCTTGGAGCACGTCTCTTAAGCATCTGCGGGGACCTCATTTTAACAAGGCGTGCAGATGATTGGCATCGGTTTCTGTCTCCTTTGTGTCCCACATGCCAGCCCTTTAACCACTCTCTGGTCAGTCCCCTTAACTCACTGCCTCAACGTTCTCTTTTCCTTTCTCTAGAAAGCCTGTCCCAGAGTTTAGTCCTCTATTCAGGAGGTGGAAACTACTGGGTGGAATCTGACGGTTAGACTACTGCTGCCGTCGGTTTAAGGTGTCCACTCATATACAGAGAAACTCTTGACTGAGCTCGTGTCATGTGTCAGGCACCATGCTAGGCACGTGGATTGTCACGTGGAATGGAGCCCAGCTGGTCAGTGTGCCCGTGGAGCTTCAGGTCTAATGACAGCTGCATTTCCAATGCGCTTGTTCCTCTGAGCCCATGTCCCTGTTAAAGCCCACTCCCACTTTCCACACTGGCTGATGCAAACCCTCCTAATGTTTCTCGAGTCTGTTACCAAATCCTCCCTGATCTCCAGCCAATGGAACTTGGCAGTCCGTTCCACAGAGAATTCTCCATATCTGGTGCCTTTATGCACAAGCCTCTCCCTCCCCATGTGTGCCCATCTCCACCCCCCCATCCCTTTCTCAAGGAAGAGGTGTCCTTCCTCCTAGCGAGTTCACTTTGTGCTCCTATACTCTGGATCCCATATGAGCAGCCTCTTTGGGGATTTATTCCTTTACAAAGCGTGTTTCCTTTCTCTATCTCTATGGGAATCAGCATATAACTCTCTTTGGTCTTGTCCACACTACAACTGCTCTTCAGCGCTGAGTGCCCACAGCAGCCCCAGCTTTTGCCCCTTTTCTTCGCATCCAGTCTTCTACATACACTGATTTGACTTTCAGTCTCCTTCTTCTTACTCTCCACTCTCTGTATGAGTGACTTCTGTGTCGAATACCTCACTCCCTTGACCAGAGTTCTACTGAAGTTGGCCGTGTTATGATCATCAAATCTCCTGGTTAAATCCACTGATGCCAAGAACACTTCCGCCTGTTGCCTTTTTCCACATTTCCCTGAAGTTTGGCATTGTCGACCACTCTCCTACTTTTGAAGCCATCCCCTCCCCTGGCTCCTGAGACACCATCTACCCCTGGCTGTCTGCCTACCGTTCTGACCCTCCTTATTCTTCTTCATGGGCTCCTCTTCTGTATCCAGCTGTGGGGGGTTGGTGTTCCTCAGAGCTCCTTTCTAGGACCTGTCTTCTAATTCTAAGCATTTTTAAGGCAATACTACCCATGCCTATGGCTTCAATCACCACGTCTCCCTCCTCAGACCTCTCTCTTGAGCTCTAGACTCTTAGTGTCTACTAGTTCTTGACCACTGATTACCTCTGCCCACGGGCCCCTCAGTTAGCAAGTCCAACACTGAAGTCATCATCTCCTTACCAAGCTGGCTCCTCTTCCAAGATTATTATCCCCCCAAAAAAGACAGTGTGGTCCCCTCTCTATGGCCTAGAAACTTGGAATCGTCCTTTACTTCTCTTTCTTCGTTTCATATATTCAACAGAGTATCATTTCATGTGGATTCTATTTTATAAATATAAATACATATATATGTATATATGTATATACATTGTATTTCTCTCCTCTTCTCCATGTTTGGATGTCTACTGCTCCACTGGACTGAAAGCTTCTATAGGGCAGGGATTATATGTTATTTATCTTTATCTCCTATGAATATGACAATGCTGAACATATAGTGGATGTTTAATAAACATTTGTGTAGTGAATGAATGACTTCTGGAATTTTCTTTCCAGAAGAGAAGACTGAGCACAGTTAACCAAACTTGGACACTGCCCCATTTTAGCGTAACTGTTGCATAGGGGTGCATAATTATTGCTGACATTACAATGACACATTTGGGCATAGCACTGATTAAAAATAATGTTAGTTGATTTTTTTCCTTAAAAATAACATGTTTATTGTAGAAAAGTTAGAAGAGAAAAAGAACATCATCCACAATTCCATTATCCAGACAAACAGTTACTGTTAATCTGTTGACATAGGACCTCTCAGTTTGTTTTCTAAATTTTCACTTTGAGTAAAGAAATTGGGTCAAGCCTGAGGCATGTCTCAGCCACTGAGTTGTCCCGTGCAAGAGTAAGCAGTAATTAAATCATAGTGTACACAGCTTCGTGGCAAATCTGACCTGGATCTAGGTGGGTGTTCACATCCATCAGCACTAATCTGGTGGGTAGAGATTAATAGCATTATTAGCAGTGATGATACTTTTGTTAGATGTCAAACCAGGGTAGTTATTCCTGTGAAAAGCAAGATTTTCATCAGTGGTCTGGCATTTGGAATGGGGAACAGAGACTGGGAAAGGAAATTCACATAAATTAGCAAGCAGCCCGGGCTCCAATTCCAGTGGATAGTAGGAATGAAGAGCAGGAATCAGACGGAAGGGATAACGTGAAATCTGTAGCTGTTCCAGCATGAGGAAGACTACGGGATGATGAAGGGCATTGCCAAGGACTTGGGGTGTCAGGACTAATTTTAGCCCACCTCCTGGTGGGGACGAGATGCTAATGTACTGTCAAGCTGGACAAATCTGGTTAGAAACCAGGAGGAATTGAGCAGCCAGGTTGAGAGACTTAGTAACTATAGATACGTGGGGCTGGTAAAAGCAGGGATTGATAAATCCCAAACCTTTGGAGCGGTGAGATCTATTTCATTCTATGATCTATTTCATTCTATGACCCATATAGCTGTTATATGCCATATGTCGATATAAAATAATTAAAGCTAATTAAAATTAATTTTGGTTGGTGAGTGTTTGAAGAGTTTCATAATAACTCTTGAGATAATTAGAGATGCTTTGGGATGTCACAAAAGGAGCATTTGGAATAACTGGGCTAGATGTTTAAACCAGAGATGTGCAATGAAAGCTAGTAACAGAACGATAATTTTGTAGTTGGAAGAACACTGAATCAGGAAGGAGGACTTGGGGGCTGTTCTCCGTATGCTGTTAAACTGGCTCTCTGAAATCAACAGCAACCACCTTGCTTTGTAGCATTTGGGGGTTTCTGTGTAAAATTTCCCACCAGGGTGGATTCCAGATTACCAACGGTTTAACTACTGGCTCACACAATTCCTGAATATTTAAGAATCAGCTCTTGGAAGCCTGGTGCAAGGGAACTCCCAACAGACCATTGTAATCCTGACCGAGCGTCCAGTTAGCTTTGTGATCTTGGGTAAATCAGTTCACTTCTCAGGATCTTAGTTTTATTATCAGTAAAGTGAAGTCACTAAAATAACCTCAAGGTCCCTTCCAGAGTTGGCATTCCAATAATGTAGCTGGTGTTAAAGGTAGGACTACCATCGTGTCATAAGCCAAAAGAGTTACATCAGATTTTCATGAATGCTATTGTGATGTGCTGGAACACATAATTTGATACCTGGGTCTGTGTCATAATCAAACCTCTTCCGCTTCCTGCTATTAATGTGTATGTCCTTCGCTAGTATTTCTTTTTAGGAGGGTTAAAAATGGCAGTACAGACAACAGCTCACCAGTGGGAGTAAGAAACCATTACCAGGGTCAGAGAATTCTACACCCAGTTCGTTGGCAGGCCCTAGGAGTTGGCTGAGGGTCTGAGACAAAATCGTATAGTTTAGGGACATTGCCTTATCTGACCACGAGATCCACCCAGGTGGTCTTCCCTAGACTAACAACAGGAGAGGTTAACCTGCTCTTGCTTTTTGAAGTCAAGGCCTGTGTCTTTCATAGTTAAGTGTCCGAAGTCCTGGTACATAACAGGGCCCCAGTAAGTATTTGTTGAAAGAAAGACTAAGTGATTTGAGGCTTTTAGAACAAATTCTGAATTTTTAAAAATTTTTCCCCAGCTTTATTGAGACGTAATTGAAATACAACACTATGTAACCTTAAGGTGTATAACATGATGATTTGCTGAATTTTAAAAGAGTAATTCACAAGTGGACGTAAGCTTCTCCGTATCTACCTGAAGAAATGCATTTTTTAAAGACAAAAAATTGTTTTCTTTTTGTAATAGAAAACTGACCGGTGCCTTCAGTTCAATACATTTTCCTTCCATCGGACAACACAAGTGATTACACAAGCAGAACCCGACAGGGAGAAACATGAATGAGAAAAACCCAAACCAGACAAACCAGCTGTTTACTACCCACCAGTGAGTGCCTGCCTGCCTCAACCAGTGGAATTAGCTTATTTTGTTCATTAAAAAAACTTTTGTTTTTTAATTTTGGAGAGAGAGTGAGAGACCACGAGTGGGAGAGGAAGAGAGAGAGAATCGTAAACGGGTTCCACGCTCAGCACAGAGCCCAACGTGGGGCTCCACCCCACAACCCTGGGATCATGGCCTGAGTCAAAATCAAGACTCGACACTCAACTGACTGAGCCACCCAGGTGCCCCAGCTCATGTGTTTTGAAAGGAAAAGATCATACTCATTGATAAAGCATATATATTTCTCTATCAGGTGCCACTTTACTAACATTTAATCCTCATAGTGACTCCCACAAGCTAAGTATGGTTATTTCCCTTGTAGAGAGGAAGAAACTGAGACTCCAAGAGGTTGAGCATTAGGACCGACAGTTGCAGCGCCATGAGTCAATGCCCCAAAGGTGGTGCTCTTCTCACAGGCCAGGTGGCCTCAGGCTTTCTGGATTTCCTCTCCCTGCTTTCTCAGTTCCTTGTTTGCTCTGGGATTTGGATGTAAGTCAGTCTGGCTCAGCCCATGACCAGGCAAACAGAAGCACCAGCCTCCGACAGGGTTCCGAGCAAATACGCCAAGTCAGGCCTGTCCCAGGCTGGGGTATCTGGGCTGTACTTTGCCCTAGTGAATCAGCTCCATGGAGGCCAGGTGGTTGCAACAGGTAACTGACTGGCTGTAGGTCTGAAGGCCAGGTAAGTCTTGGTAGATGTGGCGCCTGGACTTTGACATTCTCCAAGAGGAGAGAGACACTTGCGGGCCTGGAGAGAGCTGAAGGAAGCCACGCTGACGGAGGTGGGAAGCCGTCTGAGCAGGTGTGTGGGGATGCTCGTTCCCTTGCTTTCTTTCTCTTGGCTCAGCTGTACTGTCAGAATGGGAAAGTCAATATCACCCTTGCTGGGGCCAGGAGGGTCACTTATGTGAATGTGGAAGTGTGGCTTGTCACTGGAGATGTGATGCCTTCACTTTGAGAATCTTGGGTGCCTTTCATTTGAAGTCCTTTGTTTTTTTTTTAATGTTTATTTTATTTTTGAGAAAGAGAGAGTGTGAGCAGGGGAGGGGCAGAAAGAGAGGGAGGGAGACATAGAATCCGAAGCAGGCTCCAGGCTCTGAGCTGTCAGCACAGAGCCTGACGCGGGGTTCGAACCCACGAACTGTGAGATCATGACCTGAGTCAAAGTCAGATGCCCAACTGACTGGGCCACCCAGGCGCCCCTCATTTGGTGTCCATAATTATAACCTGAGGTCTAACCTATGGGAGTTGATATCTCAATAATAGAATGATGTGATTTCAGTGAAGAGATTGGGTTTTGTGCCTTCGTGGTTGGAGAAGGGCTGTCTAGTGAAAATATCTGGGGACAAGACAGGCAAAAGAGGCTTTCCTCTTGTTGAGTTTACTTGTGTCCAAATAGTATTGAGTTCTATAAACCTTCAGGGAGGACAGGACCCGGGTGCCCTTTCACTGTGTTGGGGCACTTGGATTTTGCTGGGATTTTTTGGAAAAAGCTGTCATCGCACCTGACTGGTTTCAAGGGAGGGGGCTGACACTTTAGGAAGGAAGGTGGGAGTTTTTCTGAGCTGTGATAGATCTGAGGTGGAAGGCACTTCTGTGCCTTGCTCTTCTGGTATGTTCTGCTTACAGCTCTTGGCTCAGAGCTGTGGACCCTGGCTCCATGGCATTCAAGCAGAGTGATATCTTGATTTCAACATATACCCTTTGACCTTTTGTTCCGATACGATTTTTTTTTTTATATTAGGCTGGGAGTTTCAGGAGTGGGAGCAAATTAACCATATTTGATCAAAGTCTTTCAACCTAAAACAGTTCCCAGGAGAGAAAAAATGAGGTCTGATTGAGGTAATATATCCTCCTGCCATAAGAGAATCCCCAAGTCACCAGTAAGGGCTGACACATGCTTTCTCTTTGGAGGCAGCTGGATACAGGTTCTTCTCCGTGACACGGGGTGGAGGAACTTGGAAGGCAGTATGTCTTCAGAGCTATTTCTCATTTTGAAGGATAAGTTGGGAAAATTAGTTTGATGCTAGGAGACCTCCAGATGTAAAAGTCTCCAGCCAGGAAGATCACTGAGACATGGCTTTCTGGCTTGCCATGAAAGCAATCCCAAACTTGTCTCCCTGAGAGGAAGGGCAGGCAGGGCCATATCATAGGGCCCAGTTCTTCTAAGAGGTTAATTTAAGGATTCAGAAAAGATGTCTCTTGAGATCCATTTAAGCTTCTTTTTGTTTAGGAAATGTCTGCATCCATTCATACTGCCCTAATGTTATCTCTGATATCAAACACTAGCTACTTGTTTCATTGAACAATTACTATATACGAGGCAGTGTGTTGGGTACTTTTCCTAAGTTGTCACTGACTCTGACAGTAACCCTGCAAATGAGTCATTATGGTCCCCATTCCATTTCTCAAGGAAACTGAAGCTTGAAAAAAATGAACTAGCTAATAGGTGGCAGAGTTAGGATTTAAACTCTGGCCTGTCTCCATGCGCACTCATTTCTCTGATAGCAGGGGACCTCCACGGTAATTGTTGAACGCATAATTGCTGGTGGGGATAAATGAACAAACATGTATTTAGTTGGGATACTTTGATGATGTTTTGGAGCTTTATCTATGACTGTTCTCTGTCTCTTCTGCCTCCTACACCTCTTGTTGCTCCAAATATTCTTTTTAATTTTTAAAGCAACATCAGTATAATTGTCTAGCCTGTTATTTATTTCATGTGTCTGCTTGAGATTTTCCCCCAGATATCTCTATATCACTGCCCAGGTGTTTTGTTTCAGATAAAAGATTTTGAGGACTGTAGATGCTTTATTCAGAAAACCTAATCAATCATCATGTTTGGATATAAGCCTAAAATGATGATTTTTTTTTTTTTTTTTGTCTGCAGGAACAGAAAATAATTACATAACTGAATAAAAACACGAGGGAAATTCTGAGGGTCAAGGATGGAATTTTGGGCTCCTCAGTGGCCACCTCAGCCATGGGGGAGGCCCACAGCACCATCAAAGGATCCAGACCGAGGGCTTCAGAGAGATGGAACCCATCGGCCCGTTCCTCGCTCTTGGTACAATGGAGAGAGGTACCATCAGTGGCAAGACACGCACGGGAGCCCCCAGCCGCAGCAGGACCCCAGGACAGACCACCAGCAGCCCCATTATGCATCCAGGCCTGGGGAAAGGCGTCAGCCTGTTTTGGGAGTTGACTCTTATGAAGGTGGTTATCCCCGTCAGTTGTATTCAAGGTATGGCTCTCACGCTTGGAGTTCACCCAGCTCTCCTACGTGCTTCTCAGTAGATCGTTCTCTTCCTTCTTCCTTTTCCTTTTACTCTTCCTCTTTTTCTTCTTTTTCCTTCTCCACCCTGTTACATTGACTTCGCCAAACACTTTCCCCTCCCAAATTGGATTTAGGTAACTGGAAATAGTACTTCCCTCCTTTTTGTTCTCTGGTGGGGCTTCTTAAAGAGGCAATCACAGCGTGACTGGGTGTTGGGGCCAGGGCAGAAAGTAGAAAGAATGGTGGATCCAAGATAGGAGATGAGACCCTTTGACTCGGGGACGGCAAAAGGCAATATTGGTAGATTATGGAAAGTTTGTCTTAGAGTTCCTTGTAAAAACTTCTCAGTGTTGTTTGCACTGACACCACCAGCACCAAGAAGAGACTCAGTGCCTAGAGCAGTACTCAGGGTGTGACTGGCATACAGAAAAAATATCTGTGGGATGAGTAAATGGGAACATTAAAAAAAAAATGAAATTGACCAGAGAGAAAGCAGGTACAAGCTTGTAGTCTCCAAGTTCAGAATGAAGAGGTCCCCGTGAGGTAATGCTAGGAGATTCTGGAATTCCTGTTCATGAATCCTGATTGATAACATAGGATTTAGTATTTTATGGAATATTGGAAGTCATGTATGTTTTACTTCAGCTTTTCCAGGTGGAGTGGTATTTACCTGCCTACAGATTTCGGGTTGAAATTATGACGATTACTGTAAGCCTTTGCTCCATGAAATACTAAAGAATTATTAGTTAATAAAAAGACTAACAATGTGACATTCTTTCCTCAATCTGTTTTGTATTGTTGACTTCTCAAAGAAGGTATGTTGAGGATAGAGGCAATGAAAGCAGTCAGATTTAAGAGAGTCCAATGTGACTTCTTCATCTCATTTCCATCTGTAATATGCATGGGACTTACAATGGCGTGTTGGGTACCTACACAGTCATCCCAGGAAAGGATATTCTTTTTTTTTTTTTAGAGCATATTTATTTATTTTGAGAGAGAGAGAAAGAGACAGAGACAGATATATAGAGGGACAGAGAGAGAGAGAACACATGGGGGAGGGGTGGAGAGAGAGAGGGAGAGAGAGAGAATCCCAAGCAGGCTCCGCACTGACAGCACAGAGCCTGACATGGGGCTCGAACTCAGGAACCGAGGTTGTGACCCAAGCAAAAATCAAGAGTCAGAGGCTTAACTGACTGAGCCGCCCAGGTGCCCCAGGAAGGGGTATTCTAAGATAATTTCAGGGCAGGGTTTTCTAAAATAACATCATGTATTGTTGGATGTATGTATTTGAGGAGCAGGGGAAATCAGAGAATGAGACACTTGATTGTGCTCTAAAAATCCCAGCCTTGTTCTGAAATAAAGGCCCTCCTCCTGCTGATTCTGGATCTTCTGTTTATAGGATCTAGAATTAACTGCAATTTTAAAGCGGGTTCTAGACTGAGGTCACAGATTTGTCCTCTGAAGTTATTTAGTTTGTCAAGTCCTCCATTGGTTTCTCTTTTTACCACACTCATCCTTGAATGACTGACCTTTGTGATATTTTAGGCCAGGCATTGAGGATCCGTATCAGAGCTATCATTCTCCAACCCTGAGGGAAGAATATGCTTATGGAGATTATTACTACCACAGACCCCTGCAGCAGCTACAGGAAGAAAGAGGTATGGAATAATCTCCGAAGAGCCTTTGGGGTGGTGTAGCTGATCTGGTAGACAGGGCTGAGGTAGAACCCCTGTCCTCACCCACTTCTTCCTTGGCCAGATGAGGCCACAGCAAAGACACTACTGCTAGATGTCTTGAGGGGAAGAGACAGAAAGGAGTCATTTTCCTTTGTATGTGTCAGTGATAGCCCTGAAACTATCATTATGTTACCAGTATTATGGTAGTTCGTACTTCGTCCCCATTTTTTCCTCCACTCCTCGTTACAGCCAAGATTACAGTCTCTGACCAAGTAACAGTGAAGTCAGTTCTTAACAATGAAGTTGTCAAGTGTGTGGCTGGGCTGGGATGAGTCTGACCGTTATTTACCTTGAGGGTGGCAGATATGCACCCACAGGAATTTATACCCTGCCAATACTGAGGCTTTAGGTATGTGTCGATGGCAGCTTCTGACCTGCCTGCAAAGAGAAATCTGTTTCAAAACTGAAAACGCACACACATGAGCCCCATGATGATACAATTGTATGGAGCCAAGGTGGTTGATTCAGGAAGGACTGAGGAGCATTCTGTTGACTCCCATTGTTAGTGCTCACGTCTCAATTTTATTCAATTTGGCAAACGTGTTTTTATATCTCTGGTGCTCCGGTGACTCAGCCTCACAGCTCACTGCTGTCTTCCTAAACTTTTAGGAATGGGAAATGACCTGTCTTGATCTTGTTTTCTCTGAGGGTGCAGTGCCAAGGCGAGAGAGTCCTTATATGTGGCAGGAAGATCACCGAGATCAAAAATACCTCAGTGAACATCATCACGAAAACCAGAATAGTCTGTAAGTGTGAAAGGAGAGGCCAGCTCAACACGATCCAGCCAAACTCACACTGTGTTAGGCAAGTCTATGGAATCGGGTGCTCGTCTCTGTCTCCAGAACCCCCGTCTGCTTCTACTCTGGCCACGGGGTTGTGGGAGTAGCCCAGGGTGGCCCAGGCCAGCTGTCAGTGGAGTCTTAATTCTGAGAGGCAGCTCCCAAACTTGGGATCAGCTGAGTCCTGTGAGGTTACTTGAGGTCCACCCTACACGAGAGCCTGGATTCCTTATTGGCCTCAGAACAGATGCGGCTTGGCCGAAGTTTGCAGAATCGGGTCCTGCCCGAGGCTGGGCTGTTTCTCCTCTGCCCACTCCTGTGTGCGGAGAATGGGATAGTCCCTGGGAAGGAGTGAGCAGAGAAGAGCATTTTACACAAACACCTGTTCTGGTGTCCTTCGGCCTGGTGCCTTGACCGTGTCTGACCAACTCACCAACCCAGCTGCTCTGCTTTGAGTCATTGCAGGGTGTCAGGCTGCAGAGACCAGCCCTTCTCCACAGCGTTTGGGTTACTTCCAGTAACTGCCCTGTGGAACCCAGGAGCTCCCATTTCTCTGGTATTGATAGATTGGGGTGGCCGAGGGAGGACAATGCTCTTCCCTATGGCACACAGGCCACCTGACACTGCCCACGCTCTGCAGCAGAAGTCTGCAGCTCACTCTGGCTGGCTTGCCCAGGACCCCCCTCACCTGCTCCTGTGATTTTCTGTAGATCCAAGAGTCAGAACTCTCATAAAGACAGTCCTGCTTCTAACACTAGGCCAGAGAGGCCTGGGGACCTGTTTCCGGAGAGTCTGCTAACGGGAACCCAGAAGAATGAGGTAATCTGAAGAGACACGGGGGCTGGTGGACTGTGACAGTGCATCATACCAGACAATGAAATAGGGGCAGGGCAGGGCCCTTGGGAGTGGGGGTGGCCAGTGGCCAGAGGTCTGAGCGGTGACATCGTCCCCTCTCTATGGAGCCTCCATTCATACCTCCTCCTTTCCTTGCCTTCCTGGGGCCCTGATCTGACCCTTTGGCGTGTGTGTGTGTGTGTGTGTGTGTGTGTGTGTGTGTGTGTGGCTGGATCAGGAAATGTCACCCAGGTCACTCTGAGGTGCTGGCAAAGAGGAGAGGCTGTCACCGGTACCCCAGTGGACTGGCAATTTGGTTTACCCAGCAAGTGGGGAGTTGCTAGACTCTCCGAATTCCGGTCTGAAAAGCAGAGCTTGAAACCTCTCTTGACTCTTCCAGTGCTCGATTCTGAAATCTTACTGCCTATACCAGCTGGGCCACACAATGGCGTTCTTATATATTTTAAAAATAAACTTTTAATTTTAGAATAATTTTAGATTTTTTTTTTAATGTTTATTTATTTTTGAGACAGAGAGAGACAGAGCATGAACAGGGGAGGGCCAGAGAGAGAGGGAGACACAGAATCTGAAACAGGCTCCAGGCTCTGAGCTGTCAGCAGGGCTCGAACTCACGGACCGTGAGATCATGACCTGAGCCGAAGTCGGACGCTTAACCGACTGAGCCACCCAGGCACCCCAGAATAATTTTAGATTTTTGGAAAAGTTGCAAAGATACTGTAGAGACAAGCTATTGATTTTTGACAGTCTTATATCAATTTTGTTTCCACGATTAGATATGTATGATTTTTGAGAACATTTTCTCCTGTATACCTAAGGCTTAACAGTGCAGGGTACAGACTATGTGATATATGCCCATGGTATCATCAGAGAGCCTAAATCATTTGTCCAAGGTCACAGCAGCTAGGTATCGATAAAACTGGGATTTGAAGATTTATTTTTTAACTTTTTTTAATTTTTATTTATTTTTTTTTAAAGAATTTTTTTAATGTTTATTTATTTTTGAGACAGAGAGAGACAGAGCATGAACAGGGGAGGGTCAGAGACAGAGGGAGACACAGAATCTGAAACAGGCTCCAGGCTCTGAGCAGTCAGCACAGAGCCCAACGCGGGGCTCGAACTCACGGACTGCGAGATCTTGACCTGAGCCGAAGTCGGACGCTTAACCAACCGAGCCACCCAGGCACCCCTATTTTTCTATTTTTAAGTAATCTCAACACGTGCAGAGTGCGGCTTGAACTCACAACCCCAAGATCAGGAGTCTTATGCTCTACCAACTGAACCAGCCAGGCGTCCCGACAAAACTGAGATTTGAATTCAGGTCCCGTGGCCTCAGGGCCTATACTCTTCCCACTAGGCCTTAATTCATTTTTTTTAGCCAACACCTGTCAATTAAATGATCACTTTTTTTTTCTTTCAACACATCCACATGCGGTGTATTTATTTGAAAGTTTCAGTTTTGTTGCTTTGAAGGAACACTCGAGAGGACCATTTCTCTGAAAGTGCTTCTGATCCTTCCTGTGTGTTTTTATTATCTTTAACTTCCAGCCTTCGCTGGCCAATGAGTCCAGCCTTCTCCGGCAGCATGAGTCTGGTCTCAGCTCTAGCGCCTACGAACTCAGTCAGTACATGGGAGCTGACTCAGAGCCCTACGATCCCGTGGCGCCGGCAGCTTGGAGTCCAATTCAGGCTGGTGGGTACTGCAATGATCTAAACAACTGGTTGAGTCTTGTGAGAAGAGGGCTGGGTGACAACCTCTTGGAAAGTCACCCTTCCCCTGCACTTCCAAGAGTGGACTGCGGCTGCCCCGTTTACTTGTGTAGCTTCTCCTGGGCAGAGAGGCCACTGTGGCTCCATTTCTCACCTTTTCTCTTGTACCGGAGATTGCATCATAGCTGATTCTTGGAAGGGAACCCGGCTTGTAGGCATCAGGATCAGGCTGGGAGGGGAGGCGCCCAGATGTACTTTTGTATAACAGGTGCAGAAAGCGAAGGCAAGAGTCAGTTTGGTAAAGCAAGGGCAGGCCACAAAGCATAGTTGCTTTGTCTGGATGTAGGATACATGTCATGAGTATTCGACTCTGAGAGCCAGAGTCCCCAGCATCTCGCCATCGCTGGGAGTCTGGGCCTAGTGTTTTGCCATTTGGACCAAACCAGCAGATTCTCACATTATATTCTGCCATATTCTTAGAGGCTTAAATCTGACTTGTAGCATGGGCTGCTTCTTCTTCTTCTTCTTCTTCTTCTTTTTTAAGTAAATGTTTATTCATTTTTGAAAGAGAGAGTGTGAGTAGGGAGGGGCAGAGAGAGAGAGAGAGAGAGGGAGACAGAGGAGCCAAAGCAGGCTCTGTGCTGACAGCAGACAGCTTTATGCAGGGCTTGAACTCATGACCTATGAGATCATGACCTGAGCTGAAGTCGGACCGACTGAGCCACCCAGATGCCCCCGCCTGGGCTTCTTCTAATTATGTCACCTGCCCTGAGTCTTATCCTGGCCCAGGTGGAATTTGGAGAGAAATATGTCGGTGGTGTACTTCTAAAGTAAAGAAAAGCAGCAGCAGTAATGCTAACAGTGTCCACCTGTGTCTGTCGGTCAGAGGCTGTCTCAGCAGCTGGTCCCAAGGCACCCATGAAGTTCTACATCTCTCATGTGCCTGTGAGCTTTGGGCCAGGAGGTCAGCTGGTGCGCGTGGGTCCCAGCTCTCCCAGTGATGGACAGACGGCCCTTGTTGAACTGCACAGCATGGAGGTAAACGAGATTCTGTGTCCCGGAAAGCTGGCATTCTGCCTTCTGCTTTCCCTGACCTGAGTCTGGACATCTCCAGGAATGGGCTGCCCTTGTGGGGAACTGAATCAGGCATTCCGTGGTTTGGGGTATGTTTTGTGAAAGAAAGGTAGGGATCTTCTCTCAAAGGAGTGATGCTAGATTTATGTTTTTCCTGAGATGCTATTGGCTCATTTTCGACAACTGGAGAACTCACTTTTGTCCTCCTGTGTTCTCCACAAGGCACTGAGCCACAGCCCAGGGCCATAGCCATGGGTTCTGATATTGGACTTGACTGACAGGGGCTTTGGGTGGATATAGTCTGGGACACCAAATATGATTTTTTTTTTTTGTTCCAGATTATTCTTAGTGACTCTGAAGAACAAGAAGAGATGAGGACTTTCTCAGGACCCCTGATCAGGTAAATTATCTTATGAGCTGCCAAGTAGGGCTTTTGAACTTACAAAATCTGCCTGCCCAGATCAGCACTTGGGGGATTTGTTCTTGGCTTCCTTAAAAGAAAATGTCTATCCCCCTTGGAGTAGAATACTCTGTGCAACAAGATTGAGACAAATGTGGCCTGGGCCATTTTGACAAACAATTTGCTAGCTGAAGGGCAGAAAGAAAAATTAAGATTAAAAATCTGAAAACAGTTCTATTTTGCAGGAGCTACGTGGTAGGTTTTAACATTCTCCACACTTAACAGGTACTGGCAGAAAAGTGGAGCACAGCCTGGGAAATCATAGACAAGTGGATCACAGTGGAAAAAAAAATTCTTGCCTTTTTCTAGAGAGGACTAGCATAGTCTGTGTTGAGTTATTGGACAGTGTGCAAGTCTGCCCTCTGCAGGACTGAGCTAGAACTGCTTTTAAATTCTTAGTCAAGTTTCTGATAAATATTTAGGGCACTCTGGTGGAGAGAGTCCTGGCTGGAGTCAAGAGGAGCTGGGTCCTTGGCCCACGCAGCCTACTAACTAGAGGTCTCAGGGCAGACAGATCAGCTAATCTTCTTTGAGCCTTAGTTTTCTCTTTCGGAAATGATGTAACACTGGTTGTGCCTACTTTAAGTGGTAGCTTTGAGACGCAAGTGAGATAATGCATATGGAAGCCCTTTATGTATCATCATCACTATTCTATAAACTTATCCTGAAGTTTCCCCCTCCAAGAAAAGCCCACAGTATTTTGACGGTTCCTTCAAGTAAAAGTGAGTGTCAAATCTATTTCTTACACACAGGTATACAGATGGGGGATAGAACGTTGAGCTGGCTGTGTGGACACTGGGGGTGCTGGTCCCATGATTGATTTTATTTGGACGACCTGGAGCAAATAACATTGCCCATTTATTGAGCACTTAATATACATTGTTAATTCCTTTTATATGGAGGTAGTTTTATAAGGTGAGACGTGGCAGGCTAGATTTAAACGCAAGGTGGTCTGACTCCAAAGTCTGTGCCCTTGCCTGCTACCCTGGGCAGGTACCCTGTGGGCCTCAGTTTCCTCATCTGTAAAATGGGGAGGGTGTGTGAGAGAATTTCTGAAGTCCCTTTCTGTTCATCAAGGAAGCTACGGACTCAGTACCCCAGCCCTGGGTTGTCTCTATCTCAGTCCCCCCACCCTCTGCTAGCACCCTCCCTCCGTACAAGGAGCCTGCAGTGCTGTGCGGCAAAAGAGTCTGCCCCTCACCCTTTGCTCCCTGAAATCTCTCCATAGGGAAGACGTACACAAGGTGGACATCATGACATTTTGCCAGCAGAAAGCAGCTCAGAGCCGAAAATCTGAGACACAGAGGAGCAGAGACTCAGCTCTACTGTGGCAGTTGTTGGTTCTCCTTTGTCGACAGAATGGGGTAAAGTATTATCACTCTGACGGGTGAGCAGGTGCAGGCCGGATTGAAATTTAAGTCTTTCAGGGATAGAGAGGATTCGGCTTATGACATGATTATAAAAGATCTATCTATAAAAGATAATGTTAAAGAAGCAACAAATGGCCCTAAGTGGGAAAAAATTGCTCAGATGTCAACGCAGTTTGCTAAAGATGGTCTTTTCTCTGCCCTACTCCCTGGCCTGGGGTTACTGTACCAGCCACATAATACAACTGTAAGAGTGGGCCTATTTCTGGTAATCTTGGTGGCTCCTGACAGGCAGAAAATCACCATGAGAGAGTGAAGCTGAAGTGTGAAATACAATAGTCCAAGAAAGGGCTGTCTTGTGTTTGGAAGTCGACCTCCTCATGAAGACGGCAGGTGCTCTGGTGCCCTCCTTCTTCAGCAGGGGCTGCCGGCCCGAGGACAATAGGATTCTCCTTCAGGATGACCCTCTTTGCCTCACAGTCCATGGTGGGATCTGACATCGCGGAGCTGCTGATGCAAGACTGTAAGAAGCTGGAGAAGTACAAGAGGCAGCCGCCAGTGGCCAACCTCATCAACCTGACCGACGAGGACTGGCCGGTGCTGAGCTCAGGGACCCCGAACCTGCTCACCGGGGAGATTCCCCCCAGCGTGGAGACGCCTGCACAGATCGTAGAGAAATTCACTAAACTGCTCTACTACGGCAGGAAGAAGGCAGGTGTGGCCCTTCCATGCTTGTTTTTAAAAAGTAACTATGCCCCCATCACTCACCCCCCCTCCAATCATAGGAGTAATTTATACTCATTTTATAGCACCTAAGAAGCTCAGAAAGGTGCAAAGAAAAAAATTATATAGACTTACCATTAAAAGCTAACATCTGGGGGCGCCTGGATGGCTCAGTTGGTTAAGTGGTCGACCTCGGCTCAGGTCATGATCTCACAGGTCCTGAGTTCAAGCCCCACATCTGGCTGTCTGCTCTCAGCACAGAGCCTGCTTTGGATCCTCTGTCCCCCTCTCTCCCTGCCCCTCCCTTGCTCTCTCTCAAAAGTAAATAAACATTAAAAAAAAATCTGTTAACATCTTGATATACTTAATTCTAGCATTTTTCTATGCACATATATTAAAGATAGAATTAAATTACATATGCAATTATTTCTACTTTTTCAGTTAAGATTATATAGTGTAATATTCCCATGGTATTAAAACGTACCATTTTAACAAATGGACAATATTCTATGATATGAATTTTAAATATTTTATTGATCTAATTCACTGTTTTCGAATATATAGGCTATTTATAATTTTGTCACCCATTATAAATTACACAATTTGAACATCTTGTTATATAAATCTTTGGATTATCTTCTTATTTTTTTAGGATAGATTCCTAGAATGGAACTATAAGTTAAAGGGTACGCACTTTTAAAAGCTTCTTCACATATACACTAAATTAGTTTCCAGAAAGTCTGTTTATAAACGTTATCCTCACCAGCTATATCTCAGGTATGCCTACCAATATTGAATACTTTAATTCAACAGATGAAGAGATGCCTTGTTTTTTTGATATGTAAATTAGATGATTTTTATTCTTATGTTATTTATTCAAAAAATTTAATTGAGGTACATGTGACAAAATTGCAAGATATTTAAAGTGCACAATGCGGTGATTTGATGTACAAATACATTGTAAAACGATTTTCCCCATGGAGTGAATAACATTAATCACCTCATATACTTACCTATTTTTTTATGCCTTGTTTAATTTTGAAGCTGAACTCACATTTTACAGAAGTCTTAAAGAGAGTTTAAATACTGGAATATATAATTGAAATCAATTTGAATCACTATGATTCAAAACTCAAAAGATAAAAGCATGTAAGAGAAGAGATGATGCCCCCACCCTCTCAGCCTGTCTCTAAAACAGGCTGTCTCCAAAATATCCAGAGATGTTTTCTGCATGTAAGATTATGTTCTCCTTTTGTTCCTTATAGCTTACCATATATTATTTCTTTTTTTAATATTTTAGTTTAAAAAATAAAGATTTTATTTTAAGTAATCTCTACTCCCAGCATGGGGCTCACACTTAACAATCCTGAGATCAAGAGTCAAACACTCTAGTGACTGAACCAGCCAGGCGCTCCCGTATACCATTTCTTCACCTTCCTTTTTCCATTTAACAAAATATCCTAGAAAACACTCTATAACATGGTTGCAGTTGTTTTCTGTAAAAGGACAGACAGTAAGTATATTAGGTTTTGCAGGCCATGGGGTCTCTGTTGCCACTACTCATATCTGCTATTGTCTGATAAAAGCAGCCACAGACAATATGTAAATGAATGGGTGTGGCTGTGCTTTATTTGTATACATCGACATTTGAGTTATACATAATTTTCATGTGTAATGAGGTGTTATCCTTTTTTTTAAGTTTATCTTCAGAGAGAGAGAGAGAGAGAGAGAGAGAGAGAGGGCACGTGGGGGAGGGGCAGAGAGAGGGAGAGGAAGAGAATCGTAAGCAGGCTCTGTGCTAATGGGGGGGCGGGGGGCTCAATTTACCAACCGTGAGATCATGACCTGATCTGAAATCAAGAATCTGACGCTTAACTGACTGAGCCATCCAAGTGCCCCAGTGTTATCATTTCTTTAATTTTTTACCAATCATTTAAAAATGTGAAAAGTTATTCTTAGTTTGTGGGCTGTACCAAAATGGGCAGTGGGCTGAATTTGGCCTTCAGGTCACATTTTTCTGAACCCTGTTCTTTATAATATATAAATGTCTTCCTCCTTATTTTTATGGCTGCATAGATTTCTAAAGATAAATCATAATTTATTTAATAAAACCCCGATAGATTGACAGATTATTAACAGTCTTTTGCTACTACAAATAGCACTGTGATAAGGACCAATGTCATTTGCCATGTAGGAGAATATACATATGATTTCTAGAATAGCTTCTGGAAATGGAAGTGTTGAGTCAAAGGGTACATGGCTGGAAATTTTGAGAAATATCAACAAATTGCCTTTTTTAGAGGTTGTACCAATTACTCAATGAACAATATATGAGAGTTCCTGTTTCTCTACTCTTACCAATTTAGTGTTTCCAAGCTTTTCATATGTGCCAATCTGAAAGGTTAAAATATATATATATATATATATATATATATATATATATATATATACACACACATATATAAAATTTAGTGGAGTTGTTCCTTTTCTCTTGTTATAAATGAAGTTGAATATGTTTTAATCTGTGAATTAAAAATTTTAAAAATATTTATTTATTTTGGAGAGAGAGAGAGAGAGAGAGTATGCATGTGCGTGTGAGTGGGGGAGGGGCAGAGAGAGACAGAGACACAGAATCTGAAGCAGGATCCAGGTTCTGAGCTGTCAGCACAGACCCTGACGGGGGGCCCAAACCCATGAACTGTGAGATCATGACCTGAGCTGAAGTCGGACACTTAACCACTTAACTGACTGAGCCACCCAGGTGCCCCTAATCTGTGAATTATTTTGTCATGGATCTTCTACGTTGTTCTGTTGGGTGTTTGATCTCTATTTATTGATTTGTAAGAGCTCTTTACTTTTTAAGGACTTTCTGTACGAAATTACTTTTGTGGGGTGATATTTAGAAAGGCTTTCCTACTTTAAAACTAATTTATGAAAATAAGGTTCAAATACTTTTGTGACTTCACCTTTACATTTGAATCTTTAATCTCTGTTTATCTGTATATGATGTTATATTTTATTTTATTTTTTTCCAAAATTTTATTTAAATTCTAGTCAGTTAGCATTCAGTGTAATATTGGCTTCAGGAGTAGAACCCAGTAATTCATCACTTATACATATAACACCCTGCATTCATGTGATATTATATTTTAAATGAGTGGTAGACATGATAGTCAGTGAAAATCAGTGGGATCATATGATAACCATCCCCTTGTTCACTATATAGTAGGGACCTGAAGTTTCACAATTTACTTATTCGGTAAACATTTGTCAAACAGCCACAACTTCTAAGGCATTGAATCCAGTGGGGGATACAGAAATAAATCAGTAAAGATCTCTTTCCTTAAGAAAGATTAAGTAATGACCATAGCAATAACAATAACAAAAGCAAATATTTATTTATCATTATTATTTGTTAATGTTTATTCATTTTTGAGAGAGAGAGACAGAGTGTGAATGGGGGAGGGGCAGAAAGAGAGGGAGACACAGAATCTGAAGCAGGCTCCAGGCTCTGAGCTGTCAGCACAGAGCCCGACGCGGGGCTCAAATCCACAAACCGCGAGTTTGTGACCTGAGCCGAAGTCGGACACTTAACTGACTGAGCCACCCAGGCGCCCCAAAAGCAAATATTTAAAAAATACTTTCTATGTACCAGGCACTTACTTAACATCTTACATGCATTGTCTCATTTATCTTCATAGAAGCCCTGTGGGTTACGTTCTATTCTTGTTTTATGTACTGACAAATGAGGAGAGTTAGTAAGTAACAAAACCAGGGTTCAGATCTAGGCAGCCTGATGTCTGAACTTGGGCTTCTGACCATCCACTGCACCACCTGCCATACCTATAGCCCCAGAGGTGAGCAGGGGATAGAAGGAGTACTCTGGGGGCTCAGAGTGGTTCATGAGGAACTGGAGACCAAAATGTCTTTAAAACCTTTATTAATATTGACTGGGGTCTCATTTCTGGCACTGTGTCAGATTAATATCCTCAATGTAAGTTCTCAGTTCACTTATTCCTAAATTATATTTTTGGAGATGCAAATTTTTGAGCAAAGTGGTGATTCCCGACCAATTATTAGTAATTCCCTTAAAAAAATACTGTTGTGGGGGCACCTGGTGGCTCAGTAGGTTGAGTATCCGACTTCAGCTCAGGTCATGGTCTCACGGTTTGTGAGTTCGAGTCCCATATTGGGTGAGCTAGAGCCCTCTTTGGGGATGCTCTGTCTCTCCTTCTCTCTCCCTCTCTCTGCCCCTTGTGGGATTCTCTCTCTTTCCCTCTGCCCCTTGCTCACTCACGCTTTCTCTCTCTCAAAAATAAATTGAAAAAATAGAAAAGCTATATTTATAAAAAAAATACTATTGTGAATTAGTTTAACCTATGTAAAGAGTAACTCAATGTCATTTTTGCTTGTAGTGGACGTGAAGTTGAATTTCCTAATGGTGGTTGTTGTTTAAATTTGTTCTCTCCCTTTTCAAATAAGATAGCATGGGAGATGTCAGGATGATCAAGGAAATTTGTGCTTGGAAGTGGAGTTACCTCATTAGTGACTTCTTGTCCAAAAAATCGCATTATTTGAGGGCACTAAAGAAATTATTAATACCAGGTCAAAACCTCAAATACATAATTCTGAAAATTGAATGAAAAGATGAGTGTGAGTGTGTGTGTGTTAAAACTTACAGCCTCTAACCCATCTCACCAAGTTAACGGTGTCATTAATTTGGCACATGAAGTTGATAGATAACAAGCACTTGATAGTTAACGAGCAATTAGTTATAATATTAGGTGGGCAGGCCGACTGCTATGCAAACTGGCTCAAACATGGTAGCAGCTACTTTCTATTCATGTGGGCATCCTGGGCAGGTGAGCAGAACGGTGGGTCAGCCCTTCTTCCCGGAGTAGTTCAAGGCATGGAGGAGGCTGTACCATGTGAGCATATAGTCTATGTGGAATGAGAAGCCATCTTCATTCCAGCCAGCCAGATGGGGAAAAGGGCACGGGGGACCGGGCACAGGACTTCTATGCACCAGATCTGGACGCAATATAACCATTTCTGTTGCCATTGTAGAGCCTGGAACTCAGTCACTTCTAGGTGCATGGGAGGCGGGAAAACGCGGTGCAGTTCTTTGCCCAGGAAGGGGGCAATGGCTTTTGGTGGGGAGCTAACAGTCTCTGCCACAGTTGTTAAAAAAGAAACCGTTCCTGTAACACGCCCCCATGAATGTCATCTTGCTACCTGTACTTTGAGACTCAGTCCTGGGGGTGCGGTGCTTCTCTCGTGTTCGGTGCTTAGGTTCGTAAAAGTGTCATGTGACTTCTGCTAAAGAGCTAAGGCTGACTGGAAGCTACGTTTGAGGGGCAGCTGATGAAACAGCAGAATGTATTTGATAAAGTGAAGGCTGGAGAAGGGACATCTTAGAGAGAAATAGGCACCCGCTCTTCCTTTGTCCCTCTCACAGATGAGGCTCCGAGCCTTCCTGGGAGCCCAGCTTGTACAGCTCAAGGGCAGCAGTACCCAACCATCGACATTTGTTGTTTGTGGGAAGGTGAATAGGGCCATGCTGACTGTGACATGCTTTTGTTTTCAGGAAGCCTTGGAGTGGGCCATGAAGAACCACTTGTGGGGCCACGCTTTGTTCCTCGCCAGCAAGATGGACCCAAGGACCTACAGCTGGGTTATGAGTGGGTGAGCAGGCCACTGGCAAAGAAGACCTAAGGAGCAGAGAGCAGAGAGAGGCCCGCCAAGGGAGGGAGTGTTGGGAGGCAAATGCAGGATGTGCTGGGAAGCCCCACGCACCAAGCATCCTTCCAGTTTTTCTCTTCTGACCTGGACCTAGCATATCGCGTCTCCAGATTCTTACAACCTAGACATGGACACATTCTTTCTACCTGCTATGTTAAATATTCAGTTTAGTAATATTTCTCAGGGTCTGAGTTTCCAAAAATTGCATGGGTTTCTGCAATCCGGTAGTTCTCTTTGGGAGGGGCTGTTCTAGATAGTTCCATCAGTGAGGGAATAGGTGACCACTTAGGGTTAACTGACAGAGCTTTGGGTCTGAGAGTTAGTAGCTGTCTACCACTGAGTCTTGCAGTGGGGGATGTGGGCGCTGAGAGGAAGGTCGGGGTATGGGGGAGCAGGAGCTGTGCTAGGAACAGGCTTTATAGGACGGGGGATTACAACCAGAAGTCTTCATCTAGGGCAGGGGACATGATGAGACTGAAGGAATGTGTTTAGTCAGAGATCATGCCAGCACACCGAGACCGGGAAGAATGCCCAAACCAGGATGAGACAGGAATGGAGGCTGACCACATAGCCAGGAGTTTGGAATAAGGGGAATTAAATGGGGGGGGGGGGTGCTGGAGAAGGGTTCCTGAGTAAGCCCCTCCAGCTGCAGCCAGATCTGTGGGTTGGCAGGGATAGACATGTGGCAGGGGTGGGGAGGGCCGGGGGGCCCTCCCATAAGGGGCAGGATTGGATCAGACCGTGAGAAGGATGCTCCCTCAAAATGTTCATCTTCCTGTGTTAGTCGAAGCTGTGAAGCTGTGAACCTCTCAGCTTGACTTAAGTTTAAATTGGCCATAAATTGGCTGTCGGGCAGATGGCTGAGAAGATGGTACCTCCCTTCAAGGCTGCCACACTACCCTTCTCCACCACGGCCTCTGTGGAGTCTCTCTTCTACTGTAACCCTCAGTCTTCCCAGGGACTGGTAACACCTCTGTGCACTTCATTATGTTCAGGATGGTGAGGAACCCTGGAGTTTTATTATGATAAGCGCTCTGAGCTCCCGAGGCAAGGGTGCTATTAAATAAAAGACCGCGTTCTTCCCCCGTCCTATAAAGCCTGTTCTGAGGGACGATTTTCCTCTGGGTTTTGGAAATGAACATCCCACAATCCCACATTGTACCATACATCTCTGCGACAGATTTTTGCCTTGGGCCATTGATTTTTGATGGGGCCCAGTGAATTGTGAAAAATATCTCTTACTGAGTATGCTTAAATCTCAAATCAGCTCTAGAGCTTATTATATCCTTGTTAAGCATATCCCACGGTTTGTCATCAGGAAGATCATTTCTGGTCCCTGTTCTACGCCTCTTTGGTTACTGAAAATGGCTATTTAGTGCATGTGAGTAAAAGACCCAGGCTAGTCACGAGCCAGAAAACCAGCCCTGGAGGCTGTGGGCGTGGCACGAGGGGAACTGCTTCAGGGGACTAGAAGTTGAGGGTGACTGGGTAGGAGGGGCCCGCAGAGAAGATGTTTGGGTTAACTGCTGGGGCTCTCTAGGGATCTCTGAGATGTGGGGCATTTCCGTGACAAAGAAGACCTATAGAAATGGTTACTGGAGAGTTGGGGCATCAGTGCCAAAGTGCAGAAAATACCCCCCAACAGAGAGCCCCATCTGGGGTGGAATCAAGATCCTGCCGATCCCCCCAAAGTGGGAGCCAAGCAGAGGTGAGGCAGAAAAGCAAAGAGAAGTTCATGTTCTGAAAGAAGCTGCTGAAGTCAAATAGAGATCTACGGGGGGTTTGCCCCGCTGGCAATGGGTCAAAGGCTCTCTCGGCTTGGTCCCCACTAACGGTCGTCTCTCTCCGCAGCTTTACCAGCACGCTGGCATCCAATGACCCACTGCAGACCCTCTTCCAGTTCATGTCGGGGAGGATCCCACAGGCAGCCACGGTATTCTTTGTGACAGACCTCCTTCAATACCCCAGTGTCCTAAGGTTTGGGGGGGGGGTGGGGACAGCTCAGGAACGAGGTGATGACTTTAAAGATTAAAAATAAGTGGTAATTGCACCTGGCCCAATTCATTCATATGATTTCATTTAATACACAGAGGAAGGAATTCCTACCCCCGTTTTACAGAGGTGGGAACTAAGGTGCAAAGGTGTCATATGACCATAGATCACTGAGCGAGGAGCAGTGGAGCCAGGATTGGCTCCGTCTGTCTGATTCCAAAAACCTTGTCATTTTCACAATACCATAGCTGCCTGCTCAGTGTGCGTAAATAGCGAAAGAGCCAGACTGTCCCCAGGCTTCCTGCAGTAAGGCCACCGTTCTTTCTCCCCCCTGCACATCCATCCTGCAAAGTTGGACATATTTGGTCTTACATGCTGTCTAGAGTTGGAGATGGCTCAAGTCTGAGGCCAGCTTGATAGTTCCCTATGAAAGTATCTTTTTTCCCCAAAGTATCCTTCTTTACCTTTGAAGTCTAGTAACTTTACCAGGATGTATTGGTGCTGTCAGGGCAGTTTTGTTTTGTTTTTTTTTCTTGGGACACAGCATACTGTTTTAATACGTGCATTCATATTTTACTGTTCAAGGAAGTTTTTTTGCGTTATATCCTTCGATATTTGTTTTGTTCCATTATTTTTTTTTTTTTTCAGGAATTCCATATGTGCACATTTCATATAGATACGAACTATATACATATACATGTACAGATTATATTCTCTTTAATTAAAATTTCTTTCTTTCTTTCCATCCTTCCTTCCTTTTCTTCTTTTTCTTCTTCCTCCTCTTCTTCTTCTTTTTTTTTTTTTTTTTTTTTTTTTTTGCTCTTCTCATTGCCATCCTATGTGTCCCTTCCTGTGTTTCCATATTGATGAAAGAGACACTGTCTCTTAATTTTGGTGCCAGTTTTAACTTGATGTCTCTGATTTTTCTCTCACTTCTTCCCTGAGCTCTGCAGGTCACATTGGCCTCTTCCTGTTGTTCATTGTCTTCTTCCTGAGCTCTTATCACTTAGCATTAGTGATAATGCCCTTGCTTCATAGAAGAAATTGTTTCGTGATTTTACTTAAATTCGTGATGAAATGTTTGGTGATATCTCTTTGTTTTGTGGTAATATTTTTCCAGTGAATGTTCTTTCTACCTTCCATTAGTTTCTCATATTACTTCCTTCCTTCTATCTTTACAGTGTATTTGTACAGATTTTGTGCTTGTTCCTTGACAGGAGTTGAGTCTTCCCTGGGCCAGTAGTTTCTGGTAGGTTTGTGCTGGGGAGGGGCCAGGGCCACATTGCAAGCTATCTGGCATTTCCCACACGATCTGGAGTTTTCTGTGGGTATCTGTGTAGCCTTTCCTTCTCCTAAGTCAGCAGAGATGGCTGTGGGATCCTCTCCTTCTGGAATTCTCTCTCTGCTCCCTCCTGCACTCTGTTCAATTTCCACTACCTTTGGCAGCCTTTTCTTATATTTTGAAGTTTGGGTTTTTGCTGTCACCCAGTTTTAATGAAAATGGACTTCACATTTTTGCTTTTCTGTTCTTCTTATTGCTTGGGGACGATTCCTAGAAAGGAAAAGAGAGATGATGACTTTCATGCCCCATCATCAAACCCACTGGCTATACTGGAACATGGAGTGCTCACAGTTCAGCGGAATGCCGCGCACCGCCATGACGGTGCATCATGTCACAAAGCACTAAATGCAGGAAATTATGTAATCAGTGTATGGTCCACTGGGTCTCACTGCAGTGGTAGAGTTAACTAAATGTTCCCTGTGTTTAGGTGAGAAAACCGAGGAGCAGGAGGTGATGTGCCAAGGTGGTATTTGATCTCAGTGTTTGAGAGTGACCTAGCATCTGGCACCCAGGAAAAGGCTGGCTGTTAGTTACTTGGAATGAGTGGAAAAGACACGGCAGCCGGAAAACCCAGATGTAGGCTTCTATCACAAGTCTAACCAGAGCCTGCTCCTTGCTGCTCTGTGAGCTTGGCTTTGTTACCTAATCTCAGAGCCTCAGGTTTTCCTCTTTGTGGGCATTTTGATGCCTAACCAAGAGAGTTATTGTGAAGAGTAAAGGAGAGAGAATATCTGAGCAGATCAACGACCATGCTTGACCCGTTGAAGTTAGTCAGGTGTATGCTCTCTCTTGCACACTCTTTCTCTCCATACGTCTGCTATACAGTGATTTTTTTCAAATCACCTAGGGAAGAGATAGAAGAATGACTTCTAAATGTTTGTTCTTTTCAGCAAGGATTTTTCTTTTGCGCGTTCCTTTCATTAGAGCAAGAAAGGGCCTGGCTTATGCGGGGATAATAATAGTACCCAATGCGTGTGACCGTTCTAGGAGAAACGCCTAGCAGCGGGTATGGTTCACGGTCAGAGTGCAGTGAGTAAGAACTGCTCTTCTTGTGATTTATCATCATCATCACCCTCATTCACACTGCATCGCCCAGATAAACAAAGAGTAACTATAAAATGGAGTTGGATAAAGCATCTTTTGTTCCTGGGGATAACTACAAAGACCAAATAATTAGGGATTGTTTTGACTTCCAAATCTTAGCTATTACTATTGATCTCTTGCTCTACCCATTCCAATAACAAACTGGAAGATGGACTGGTCTACAAATCACCTCCTTCCTTTTGCTGGGCTTCTGTGTGTGTGTGTGTGTGTGTGTGTACATCTGTGTATATGCACCTATGTATAATTTATAAAGGGCAAACAAAGTGCAAAGCACTATGCTATGTGCTTTACCTAGCTATCTTATTTCATTATCAACAATAACTGTTATGTAGAATATAACTCATATTATGATCTCCACTTAAGAGATGAGGAAAAAAGGTTTTGAGAAACGTGCTCAAGGTCACACAGCTAGTAAAAAGGCGGGATGCCAGTTGAATCCAGGGCCTGGGTTGTTTCTGTGATGTTCTATTGCTTCTTTATAGATATTTCCTGTCCTAAAATTCCCCTTCATTCGGGAGAAGGGAAGCCCAAGCCCCACCATTTGTGTGGGGCATTTCCCCACTTCCAGGGTTCTGTGTGCACCCTGCTGCCCCCTGGTGGAGCTCTGCTGCCCCTGCATTGTCACCAGAGGGAGCGGGCAGAGCCCACAGCTGGGAGCAAGATGAACGGGGACTGGGTGCAGGGCTGGGCCACTTGGCCTGCATTTCTCCAGCCATAGGAATTCAACTTAATAGGGTTGTGAAAATTAACTGAGGTCATGTGTGTGAAAGGCCTTTGTAAAACCAGAAAACACAAGCCATTTGGTAAGGTATTAAGGGGCCTAGTGTTGCCCTGACTTCTAACAGGCTAATGTGGATTCTTCATATGAGCCAAGGATATTTGGTCTTCCTTCTCCCACTGAAACATCAGGGTTTGTTTTGTTTTCTTTTTCTGGATTTGTCCCTAGCTGTTGGGGTCAGGGGTACCAGGAAGAAATTTGAAAATCAGTAAGTGATCAAAAGTGTCATTTTATTTACCTATCGCCTGAGGTTCCTACGAATGCATGTATGCGTCCGTGTCTGTCTGCCTGCCCATCCTTCCAGAAGTCTTGTCTTTTTGTTTGTTTGTTTAAGTTTACTTATTTATTTATTTTGAGAGAGAAAGCAGAGGAGGGGCAGAGAGAGAGAGAGGGAGAGAGAATCCCAAGCAGGCTCTGCCCTGTGAGTGCAGAACCCAAGCAGGGCTTGAACTCATGAACCGTGAGATCATGACCTGAGCTGAAGTCAGGAGTCAGATGCTTAACCGACTGAGCCATCCAGGAGCCCCAAGTCTTGCTTTTTAAAAGGAGATCTGGAAATCAGTGACTGGCAGCAATGCAGGTGGCAGAAGCCGGCCTTCCCCGAACTCCTCGAAACCAGGAGACAGACAACAACGTTCTCCATCCACGTTGTGGCCCGTGATCCTTCAGCCAGTAAATCTTCCATTTTGTCTGCTGCCTTCCAGTGCTGTGGGGACAAGCAATGGGGAGACTGGAGGCCTCACTTGGCCGTGATTCTGTCAAATCAGAGTGGGGACCTGGAGCTGCATCAGCGCACAATTGTCACCATGGGGGACACTCTGGGTAAGCAGAAGCCAGCCCTGCCCCCTCCTCTCCTCTAGGCTGTGTCCAGGCCACTTTACACGTCTATCCTCAGGCTTTTAGGTTCTGTGCAGGGCCTGCGTCTGTGCCTCAGGCTTTCCTCTGACCCAGGGGCCTCAGTGTTTGGGGGTTGGAAACTCCAGAGAAAGGAGTGTCGTTCTTGTCTCTCTGTTTCCCAGATTTTCTGCTGCAATGCAGTCCAGGCCCCTGAGACTCGGGCTGGGCTGCTGCAGAGGCTCCCCTCAGCAGCTGGTTTTCTATCCCTGGTCAGATTCCCCCCAGGATGGAGCTAACACACAGGGAACCCCGCCTCTTGTTATGGTTAGCCGCACGGCGACCCAGCTCAGCCAGAGAGGAACTTCTATTTTTGCCTGAACTACCCTGAGTAATTGTGTAGGCTTTACCTTTATTATCTCTCAGTGAACGTTGCCTTATAAACACTTAGGGGTTACAGAATGTTCCAGACCGGAGGTTCTCAAATTTGGTCAAGGGGCTGAATGCCTAGAAATCATGATACTCTTTGTTAACTTTGTGAAATATTGCTCTGTTAAACGGAAAAGAGCGATGTGCAAGGTAGCACCAAGTCAGATGGCAGGTGGGTCAGCGGCCGATGGTTAGAAAGGGAGGCGGGTTTTGTTTAGTCCTTCCTGGGCACCTGGCCCTGTGCTGAGTACGTCACCTACTTGAATTAATTCAATTTTGAGGTAATGGAAAATGTATGGGAGAACATTCTGAAAATGGGAACGGGCTGGTCATTATTGGTAGTTTTTATGAGCCCTGCGAAAAGTTTTCTATTGTTTGATTTTAGCAGAGGAAGCATTAGTGCCCCCAAGGAGTCTAATTTAAAAACAGCTACTTCTTTGCTCAGGTGTAGGCATCTGCTCTCTTTTCACCCTCAGGAAGGACTTAAAATGCTTAGAAAATTCCTAATCACGAATATACTAGGAAAACACGAATCAGTGATGTATTCTGGCTGAAAAGAATTGAAATGTAATGTCTGAAGCCAAAAATGCTGGTGGGAGGGGACAGTGTGGTTTAGGGCCAGCGACTCTGGCCTTCCCTCCCCGGAGGATTCTCCCCTCGGACCCCGAGCTCCCTCTGCCATCTCTCTCCCACCCACGCCGATGGTGGGTCCCCACACATCCATGGTCCGTAACTGGGCCTTGCTCTCCTCCTCCTGCAGCTGGGAAGGGGCTGGTGGAGGCAGCCCACTTCTGCTACCTCGTGGCTCACGTGCCCTTCGGCCACTACACCGTGAAGACAGATCATCTGGCCTTGCTTGGCAGTAGCCACAGGTAGGGTCTCCTGGGGGAAAGGGAATGGGAAAGACGGTTTCCAGGGAATTGTTTGAGGGAGGCCTTGTTGGGTCTTATGGCTCTACTTTCCATTTTCTTGTATGCATTTCACCTACTGCTGCTCCCCTCCTCTGGGGCTTCTGCACAGATCTGGGCAGGGAGGTGTGCCCGGTGGGAGCCGCATCACACCTCCAGGGGGCCTCAGGCCCCAGCCCTGCTCCCCAAAACTGCGTGTGGATCTTTGCGGTGTATTGCCCCCTTCTGACCACTTGGTGGCGCCCTGGCTCCATGACCAGACATCATCTCTTAAGAACTGTCAGTGCGATCGATCGGGGTGGCTTGAGGTTCTGTATTAGGCAGCCCTGGGCTTGTCTCAGAGTCAGCCCTGGGCTGAAT
Source organism: Acinonyx jubatus (assembly GCF_027475565.1). Classification (NCBI taxonomy): domain Eukaryota; kingdom Metazoa; phylum Chordata; class Mammalia; order Carnivora; family Felidae; genus Acinonyx; species Acinonyx jubatus. Next base: position 48,856,474 of record NC_069395.1, read on the forward strand.
TGGAAATTGCAAGAAGTTTATGTTTACTCCTTACACCCCTACACTGACGGTGCACAAGCTACTCAAAGTCCAGCCTGTTACTTATTCTTCGCTGGCCATAACGTTAGCGTTTTCACACAGAAGGATCTTTTTTTTTTTTTTTTAAGTTTATTTATTTATTTTGAGAGAGACAGAGTGCGAGTGGGGGAGGGGCAGAGAGAAAGGGAGCGTCTCAAGCAGGCTCCGCACCATCAACGCAGAGCCCGATGCAAGGCTCGAACTCAGGGAACTGCGAGATCATGACCGGAGCTGAAATAAGAGTTGGACGCTTAACCAGCTGAGCCTCCCAGACTCCCCTTCACACGGAAGGATCTTAATAAGCCTGTAGACAATGAGTAAACGGACAAAAAAGATCGGTTTGCTTCCCGGCAGTTCTCCATGTTCTGGATCTCTCTTCCCCGCCCCCCCACTTAACATACCCTAAACTCTTACATTGTGCCAGTCATTTTATTTGCACTGTTTCCTTTAATCAGTACAAATTTATCCTATGAATAAAGTATATGTTCAATCTTAACTTTATAGAGGAGGGAAACCATGGCACAGAGAGGTTAAATAACTTACCTAAGATAGCACAGCTAGTGTGCAGTCACGTGGGACTTGGAATCCAGGCTGTGAGGCTGTGAGGTCCTTTCAACTGTGGCGCAAAACTGCCTACCTCTGTGGAAATGTACCGTCGTGGCCAGCTCTCTCTGGGTCGTGGTCTCTGACAGCATATAGTGGGCTTGTCAGAGAAGACCACCTGTGCCAAATGTGACACATGTGCACGGGTTAATTCGTCTCCCTCCTATGTTTATATGGTACAAGGACATTTCTGGAGATAACCTGTGGTGATCGAGATTAAGAAGCACGCCAAGCCGTCAGGGCCCGTGGAGGGGTCTGGTAGCCCCTGGGATCACATTTGGCCAGCCCACTTCCTCATTGCCTCATTGGCTGAATGCACACCCAGCATAGGGACTGTCCTTTGATTTTTGGCTCAGCTGTTGTCCCCATTCTTGGCCATGCCTTCTTTTCTGGGTGCTCTCGAGAGCACCCTCTTATGCTGTTTTGTTGGGGCCAGGAGTGGCCTTGCATAGATGCACGTTCTAGGCCTTCAGGGTACTAAGGTGAGCTCTCAGCATGTTAAAGAGCAGCGCCTAGTGCCCTTCTGAGGAGGAGGAAGGTCAGTTTGCCTTAGGTGACCCTCCAGCAAAGAAGGTGGAGGACCCCCTTTCTGCACTTCTGGTGCAGGGCTCTGCTCTGTTCCTTCCCCAGCCCCAAGAAGGAGGAGAAAGAGGAGGCAAAACATTCACTCCGGAGGCCCCCAGTCTCTTTCCCGTCTTGGAGTCGCCCCAGGGATCAGCCCAGGGCAGGAACTCTATCTACCTTGTTCGGATGCAGCTGGTGCTTGTCTACTAGGATTTAAGTTCCTCCCTCCCAATCCCCCCTCAATTTCTTTTATTGTTATTCCCTGGCTGTAGTCAAGAGTTTTTGAAATTTGCAACAACTGAGGCTATCCAGAGGACGGAAATCTTCGAGTATTGTCAGATGCTGGGCCGCCCCAAATCCTTCATCCCTTCTTTCCAGGTAACTGAACCCACCCGAGGGCACCGCCTTAGCTGCGTCACATGGCCGCGAGCAGCTGGGTTTCCAGAGTTGCTATTTGGCACAGGGTAGCTGGGCGAAGTCATCTACAGCACTTTTCCTCGTTAGCTTGAGCGTGGGAAGAGTTAGGATTTCTTTCTAGGTCCCCTAAAAGTCTGCATTTCAAGATACGAAAGCAAATCAATGCAGCAGCCCCTGTTGCTGGAGGCTCCTGCCTTGCCCCGGAACAAATGGAAATTGGCCCGCGTCCTGTCGCACCTGCTCCGCAGCAAGTGCCGCTCTCCGCTCTCCGCAAACAGCTCTCCTTTCTCCTCCTCCCCTCTGGCCATGCGGCCTGTGTTGGGGGGGAGGGCTGGAGCGGGAAGGCCCAGCCCAGGGGGGTTTGCCTAGCCTGCTCCCTCCTTCCGACGTGCTCCTCCCATCTCTTTGAGTCTCCTAGCTGCGCAAATTCCTTCCCACTCCGCCCCTGCCCTCGCCCTTCTGTCTTCCCCTCGGGGCTTCCGCTGTGCCGGGGGCGAGGGCCCTGCAGGTTCTACTGTTCTCTCAGCTTCTCTGCTTGATGACCTGATGTTACACCTGCAATTCATCGGGACTCCTTCAGTGCCCATGTGGAGAGTATGCCTGGCAACACAACACGCGCACGCGCACGCACACTCACAGCCCACAACACAAAAAGCACAAAAACGCTCGAAAATGACCGCCTTCATGTATAATAGCTTCCTTCATTGTTTTACCGAAGACTCTCCCTCCCCAGCAAAGCCGAGCAGATGAGCTCCTTTGGGAACAGGTCTCTCTTCTCTCTCTCTCTCTCTCTCTCCTTTGGTCATCCCACCTTTCAGTCACCTTTGGGCAGACAGGAAGGAAGTTAGCTTTAGCGAGTGTGTTCTATGTGCCAGCAGGGCGCTATTGTGCTTTGAGTTATTATTTCTAACCCCGCGAGGTGGGCGTGACTCCCTTCCTTTTGCCAAAGGGGAAACTGAAGAGAGGAGTCACATGCTGTGGGCTCCTAGCTCTTGCCTGCCATTTGTTCTAAGAACTTTACATGGATTGTCTCATTTAATCTTTACAACAACCAAGGGGTGAACAGTATTGTCCCCGTGCTGTAGTGAGGAAACTGAGGCACAGGGAGGTACGGTAACCAGCGCAATGTGGCGCACCCAGTGTAGAGCTGGGATTTGAAGTTGGGTCTGTCTGATTTCCAAACCCTCATGGCTCTACCTTGTTGTGCCCCTCACGCTTCTGTAAATAGCTGTCTGCCTGCGTCAGAGTCATTTCTTCTTCTTTCCTATGTCTCCCCCGGTGCCTGGTCCTATGCTCCACAAATGCCAGGCTTTCCAGATTACGTGGGCTTGCTTATCAGAAGTAACTAGTCTGGTGCATTCCCGTGGTGACTCGGTCTCCAGAGACTGAACTGATGTGACTCCCATCCCTTTCTCAGCGATGTGTGACCTGCAGGCTGGATTTGCAACTGTGCCCCTAGGCAGACAGAGTAAACCAAATGGCACGAGGCCCTCCTTGATATTTTGGATGGCAGAGTTAGCGGAAGTCAGCTGACTGCTGGCAGTCAGCTGACTTATCTACATGTCTCTCCTTCTATCCTGCCCGGATGGACTAGTCACTGGCCCCGCTCTCTCCACAGGTGTATAAGCTCCTTTATGCTTCCCGTCTGGCAGATTATGGCCTTGCGTCCCCGGCCTTGCATTACTGCGAAGCCATTGGCACGGCCCTCCTTAGCCAAGGAGAGAGCAATCACCCTGTGCTATTAGTGGAACTCATCAAGGTGAGTTTCTCAAAGGGTTCTCTGCAGATGTTTTATCTTCGGTGTTCAGAGAAAGCTATTGTGAAAGCAGCTTAGACTCCACAGCCCATCTCCTTTGAACATGCTGGAAAATTGGAGCCCATGGCTGTCTTTGACCACGTACGCATGCCCAGGCATGATAAGCAGAGTCCTGACACCACACAAAGAAGCAGGCAGTGGGCGGGGGTTGGTGGGATCGGCGGGGGGCTGGAAAGCAGGCGTGTGCTGTGCCAGGAATTTATTCTTGCATCCGCTTTTCTGGGACAGTAAAACCACATGTTCCGGTCAGCCGTTCTAATTATAAATGCTGGACTTAGAGTATATATTTTAGTGATTAAAACAGGAAATGAGCCTTATTAAAATGCTTTTAAATGCATGGAATACTTTATCACATGTGGGGTACGTTTAAAAACGACAACATAACATATCAATGTTTAGTTCCAGGGGAAGAAAATGATCGGGCAAATAGTGCCAATTAATTGAAGAAAAATCCAATAGCTGGAGAGTAAAAAGACAGCCTGTTGTCAATTTTTGCTTTGCTTTATACAAGGTCCAACTGTTGGATTCAGCAGCCAATAAAATCTGTGGTGCTGAGCCCCCTGCCCCTGAAAAATGCAGGGCGCTCAGGGACTCAGAATGGAGGTGCTGTCCCCGCCCCATGGAATTCTGGGATTGGAATTAGCATTTTAGCAACAGTCCAGGTGATTCCTAGGAGCACCCAAGTGCAGTACTTGAGAAGCAGTACTTGAGAAGCAGTACTAGAGGATACAACTTTGCAGAGACACAAAGCTGGGTAACAGTTTCTTCTTATATTTTATTGCATATCTAGCACCAAGATGGGTTAATTGTTTATTTATGTTGCAGCTTCAGGAAGGTATCTGCTGGATTTGCTAATCAATTATTTTTGGTAATCTAATTTGCAAGGGAGTTAAGACTGTCTTTCTCCTATTCCCCTGTTGCCTCTTTCCCCATCATCTATGTCTGCTTTCCCCTCTCTTACCTTCGCCCCTGACCCGGCTGGGAACCGGGCACAGCTAGCGGAGAAACTGAAGCTGTCAGATCCCTTGGTTGTAGACAGACGCAAAGACCGGGACCTGGAGCCAGACTGGCTGGTGCAGCTTCGGAGGCGGCTCAAGGAGCTGGCGGTGAGCAGGGTTGGAGCCGGGACTGTGGTGAGACCTCTGTTTCTCTCTCCGCTCCCCTGGAACAGAGCACTGACCTTGGCAAGTCCCCGACCCCACGGAGGGCATGAAGTCCCCCATCCGCGAGACACACGTTGACCCGGGAGGGGGTGGCGCTCAGCCCCCCAGCTGTTGCCTGTCCCTCGGGCAGAGATGGTCTCCTGGGTTTGCCTGTGAGGCCCTGGGGCCCTCTTGCCAATCACCCTTGTCTGTGGTCCTAGAAGCTACATTTATGAGCATTAAAGCTTTCATCTCTCTGTTAGGAACAATGGATCACAGTGGACTCGTGTCACTTTCATGTAATGTAGGGCAATTGCTTAAAAGATTTCCGGACCTTTCCTTTTTGTTCTGACAACTGCAGAAGCTGCTGGTAGTAATTGTACCAGTAATTCGAACAGGGCTGCCTCCATTTTCTTTCTTCCAATCTCTATAACGACGGGAGAGGGTGGATTTTTCAAGGCATACACAGCCCTGACTCCCATGGGCTGCACGCACGGGGCCCTGGGGCCCTTCCCATTGCCCCTTCTGTGGGGAGACGCTGGGAGATGCTGGTCTCCTGGACCCTGCCTGCTCTGAGCACACCCAGGAGAGATGCAGAGCTGAGGCCTTGCCCTTGCCCCTCCCCCACCAGCCCTCAGCATCCGGTCCAGATTCTCATACCTCGTCACTCCCTCTGAAGTTTCTTTTTGACTTAATTTTTATTTTTTTATTTAAAAAATTCTTTTAAATGTTTATTTATTTTTGAGAGACAGAGAGTGAGCAGGAGAGGGGCAGAGAGAGAGAGAGAGGGAGACACAGTATTTGAAACAGGCTCCAGTCTCTGTGCTGTCAGCACAGAGCCCAATGCGGGGCTCAAACTCACAAACCTGAGCCAAAGTTGGATGTTTAACGGACTGAGCCACCCAGGAGCCCCTTGACTTAATTTTAAACCATTGTTCCCTGTTCTTGCTTTTCTAAAAAGATTTTACTTTGTGTTTAATAGCAGAAGGTCACAGGAGACACTGGGGATCTTTGTCCTGCTCACTCAGATGCTTCTGGAGTCGGAGGAACAACAGGTATCCGTGCTGATGACCTGAGTGCAAATGGCTGACTCTCTGGGCCTGATCGTAGAGATAACAGAACTTAGAAAATAGTCGCCTGGCCCTTCCTGGGGGGTACTTCCTTGCCTGTACAAATCTGACCTTGTCCCCACAGCTCTGTCTGGCCACAGCCATCCTGACACTTCTACGTTCCCACATGTTTAGAGTTTCTGCCTCACATTCAGGTTTTAATACTCACCATGTTGTATCATGATCTCATTGTTTCACCTGCCTCCGTACCTTCTCCCCAGCTGATGAGCTTCTTGAGGCCAGAGAGGGTGGATTGTCTGTGTTTCATGTAGGTGTTGGAAACATAGGAAGATTTTTTTGAGCTATCAGTTTTGATTTTTGAGCTAACAATTGCTATAGACATGTGACAAATGTTTCAAAATGTTGCCAGCACATCCCTCCTTTCCCCTCAGGATGCCCCTGAGTGCTGGGTCCAGCCAGCATTATTACCCCCAGTTAGCTCTGGGCCCTTTCCCCAAGTGACCACAGCCCTCTGCCCTGTGGTGGGGTCAGGACAGGGTGTCATCTCTTGATTTCCAGCCGTTTCCCACCCGCGGGCATCTTCCTCACAGAGGATGAGCTAGGGGAAGGCGAGGAAAGCCAGCCCTGCTTTCTGTTTCTCAGCTTTGCTGCTGTATTCCAGCACCTTCCAGGCAGAGGCCTGGAGGGGAACCAGGCCAGGGCTTCTTGAGTGCTGCTTCCGCCGGCAAGCAGCCCTGTCCCTTGTCACCCAATTGAGCATGTGGGTCAGCAGCCCCACTGGCCCCGTGACCATCAGCCAGTCATCCACACCACAGCCCATCTCATTAGCAAAGTGGGAGAGCCAGAAGGAATCCCATCACACTCGCTTCCGGGACCGATGCTCTGGTTCATTTCTGTGGTTCTGATTTGGGTTTTAATGGAAACTTTCTAAGCTTCAAACACCCAAGTCCATTAGGAAATCCTTAAAGGAGAAAGTTTACCCCCAAATAAAAAAGTGTGGAGTGAAACAAGGAAGGTAATTTCTATCCTCCTGATGTGCTGGTTCAAGGCTCAGAGATCATACAAGGCAGTGAGGGAAATAATTTTGTAAACTCTAAGTCACAAGCAGTGACAGGTGTTACAATCACTGCTGTGTTGTATTTGTCATCACATTAATGGCAGCCACATCAAGCGGCCTGTCCTTGTGACTGCTTTTCAAAGAGGACATGGCAGGAATGACCCTGGTGTGATGGGTCCACGCTAATGTCACATTGCAGGTCTCAGTCCTTCTTCTTTGCCCTATGTCCTTAGGAAACACTTTCTACCATGATCTTTTGGGACGTCAGAGCCACTCAGAAGCCCTTGGGGACCGCAGAGCCTTGTGGCCAACACTGGAGCAGATGGGGCCAGGCCAGCCCAGCTCACAACACCCCATTCCCCACCAGCCCAGTGCCTGTCCAGCAGGAGGAGGTGTGGGGCAGATGGGGGTCCCCGTGCCTCTTTACTCGGTTCCTGAGGTCTGTCTGCCAGGGACTGGTGGCTGTATGGCCGTGACAGGCCCTCCTGGAGGAGAAGCCTGGGAAGAAACCCAGCAGATATATCCACCTCCTGGTAAGACCTGCCAGCCAGGCTGGAAGCCCGGGGTGAGGAGGGTCGAAGGGGAGGAAGCAGATGATGGAGGTGGGCGGGGTCAGAGGTGGGGTCAGAGCTGATCAAGCCCTGAATGGTTGGTGTGCACTGTCTGAGGGCCTGCTCTGTGGTAGCCCTGGGGCTGGGACTCTGCGTGCCTCCGAGGGCTTGCCCTTCCATTACAACCTGCCTCTCCACTGGACAAGCATAGTGAGGCTCACAGCGGTCACTCCTGCCCTCCCCTTGGATGCAGAGTTCCTAAGAGAGAGGCTGCAGGGTGGAGAAGGGAGGAAAATGCCACTGGCACCCAAGTGTGGTGAGCAGTGCTGAGTCACCAAGCGAATGCTGGCGGCCAGACAGGGGGATTACATCGTAGACCTTCTAAGATAAGGTCCTGTCCAAAACAGGAGACTCAAACGGAGGGGAAGGTCAGGGAGGAACCCTGTGAACTAGCTCCACGTGACCCAGGTTTCCAGGATTCCTAAGGAACAGCCTGGGTTCAGGGTAGAGGTCAGGTGACCAGCACGTCCTGGGGCAGCTGGAAGAGGGTTGTGCCCGTGGATTCGCATTTACGCGATCCAATTGGTTTGGACTGGATAGGCTGGGACCTCCAGCTGCTTTGCAGTTAGAAAAGCCGACAGTAGCCACGTTCCTTCTTCAGATTAGATGGGAAAAGCACAAGTTCACATCACTGTTTGTGTTTTGTGCCATAACAGAGAATATAGTATCTCAAGGAAGTTTCCAGCATCTGGATGGTCAAAAGGCTGTTTCCAAACCCCAGGTGAGAGGACAAAGCACAGGAGATGCTGACGCCTACCTCCTCTAATGCTTCTAATGCTTCAGGTTTTTTCCATTTGCCCGGATTTCTTAGCCATGTGCAAACTCCTTCTTCTGCCTGGCCCCAGCTCTCCCTTCCACAATGCAACTTGTTTCTCCTTGTTTCTTGCTATACCAAATCCTAGCGGTGGGAAGGAGGGCCGTGTTCTTGTTTCTGTTCAATCCTGCCAACCGGTGTCCATGGGGGGAGAGGTGGCAGGGCTGAGTTTAGTTTTGGCCTCTGAGATCTCTGACACCTCCCTCACTGTCCCACCACACACTCACCACGCCCTGCCCTGTCATGGGAGACTCTGATGCTTATTTCTTTAAATTTTTTTTTTTAATGTTTATTTATTTTTGAGAGGGACAGAGACAGAATGCGAGTGGGGTGGGTTAGGGGCAGAGAGAGAGGGAGACACAGAATCCAAAGCAGGCTCCAGGCTCCGAGCTGTCAGCACAGAGTCCGACGTGGGGCTCGAACTCACACACTGTGAGATCATGACCTGAGCCGAAGTTGGACGCTCAACCGACTGAGCCACCCAGGCGCCCCTGATGTTTATTTCTTTATTGTAATGTTTACCTTGCTTTTTTCCCCAAGAGGGACCTTTGTCAGCTGTGTCTTTTCTCCTCAGTTAGGCTGGGAGGTCTTGGAGGTGGCCATGTCTAATTGACCATTCTATCTAGCTGTTGAATGTGCCCTTCCCCCAACAATGGCCATTGCTGGTCCCAAACTTAAGATGTTCTTCAGCTTTGCCTGGTTGGAGGCTTACATTGTATACGTTTGAGCATATACGTAGTGGTTATACCTAAAAATGTCTCAAGTAGGTACTTGGCCACAGGACTTAAAAACTTTTATGCTTTACTTTTTTTTTTCTGACTGAAAAAGTAGTACATTATTGTTACAGAAAACTTGAAAAGTAAAGAGAAAGTATCATATAAATAACCAAATATCGCTCATGTGTTCTCAAATGTGTATATGAAATTTTATTTCCTATTTGTTATTTAATACCATAAAATGAGGTTTTCCAGGTCATTCATAAATGGTTTTTAAAGTTTTATTTATTTATTTTGAGAGAGAGGGAAAGTATGAGTGAGGGAGGGATTGAGAGAGAGGGAGAGAGAATCTCAAGCAGGCTCCACAATGTCAGCGGAGAGCCTGATGCAGGGCTTGAACTCATGGTTCATGAGATCATAACCTGAGCTGAAATCAAGAGTCGGATGCTTAACCAACTCAAGCACCCATAAATGGTTTCTAATATTGGTATGATAAAGTCCATTGTGTGAAAGCACCATGATTCATTGGTTCCTTTGTTCACAAATCCCGAGATCCTGTCGTATCTGTAGCACTATCACAGGGTTGGGGAGACGCAGGGAACCAGACAAATCCTACTTTCAGTTTAGTGGAGGTGACTGCAGATGAACGCTGTATGCATAATGGATTTTACCTGAGATGGGGTGTCCAGCAAGGGTACCTCTGGGGAGGCCTGGAGCACAGGTCAGAATGGGGGGCCGACCTGAGCCAGGGAGGTGTCTAGGGAATGATCCTTCAAGGAAGAGGGAGTAGCAAGTCAAATGGGACTCACTTGGTAGGTGAAGGAAGGAGCAAGGGACTCACTGTGTGTAGACAGTGGGGAGCAAGGGGCTGAGAAGCAAGGCCAGGGCAATAGAGGCCAGACCAACATGGCTTTGTAGGCCACAGGAAGGAGCCCCAAGTTTCGCTCACCACTCCCACATTGTTAAACATTTCAAGTGTGTGTCTCTTCCTTTTCTTTCTTTCCTCCTCTCTCTCTCACTGTATATTGCCTTCCCTTCCCTTCTCTTCACATGTAAAACACAGCGGTGGACATTCTAGTGATGGACGTGTAAGCCTGGTCTATTTCTTGAATTATTCAGTCAGGAGAAATTTCTAGAAGGAGAGGCTGCTTAGGTTGGAATCCTTGCTCTGCCAATTGCTAGCTCTGTGGCCTTAGGTTGCTTAATCTTTCTGTGTCTTAGTTTTCTCCTATATAAACGGGATGATAACAATAGTACCCACCTCGTGGGACAATTGTAAGGATTAAATGAATCACTGTATGTAAAGTGCTTAGAAACGGTATTTACTACACAGTAAATTCTATATTCAGAATTAAAAAATGAAGCTTTTTCTAGATTTGCCAAAGCATTTTCCAAAGGTTGTACCAGCTATGCCTTTTTTTGAATACAAAATGTAAATATAACACAAAGGGACAAACATTATATGGTTCTACTTATATGAGGTACTTAGAACAAGCAAATTAATGGACAAAAAGAGTAGAGGCTATTAGAGGATTGGGGGAGGAGAGAGTGAGGAGTGTTTAATGGGCACAGAGTTTCTGTTGAGGTTGATCCGATGTTCTGGAAATGGATATTGGTGGTGGTTAGCCAACACTGTGTGAATGTACTAATGTCACTGAATTGTGTGCTTAAAAATACTTAAATTGGTAAACTTCATGCTATGTATATTTTACCACGCACACAAATAGAAAGGCGCATGGACACGTTTTGCTGCCCTCTGGTGCATTTGTTCACGGTTGATCTTGAGCAAGTCTGCCAGGAATGAGCTCTAGGATGAGTTAGGGCCAGTGTATTACGGTCTCTGTCCTCTTGGGTGTGTGGGTCCCCACGGGGGGTTTCCTGTTCTCTTCATCTCCAGCGGTAGCATTCCATATCTTCTGCTCCAGGCCTCGGCATCGTTGTGGAAATCTGATGTGGGGAGGTAGCATGGCAGCCAAAAGTCCATCCAGTTAGGGACACCACGGGGACTGGGATTGGGCTCTGGCCTTGTCCTAAGACCTTCCGCAAACCATTTCTGAGCCCTGTGTGTCCTCATCAGTCAGGTGTGATCCTGGAAGGCCTGCCTGCTGATGTACTGAGCGGGGCTGGTGATTTGCCTTTGTGGCCTGTCAAGTGCTATGAAAATATTAGTTCTTATCTTCTTTGATTCTAGGTGCCGCTGATTCCCAGATCACGAAACGTTTCTGAGAGTTCCACCATTTCAGTCAAGGAGGATGAGGAGGAATCCTCCGATGAGGCAGATAAAAAATCCTCCCCAAATCCAGCACAGACGGAAAAGCTAGGAGATGTGAAAGAGAACACAAAGGTGGCGGTCTTGTCCTGTTGCCATCATTCCCCCCACCCCCAACTTGGGGGGCAGGTTGGGAATCTGGGCTTTGGCTGGGCCTCTGACAACCCACCATCAGACTGGGGTCGGCTAATCTATTCGGCCGGAGGAGCGCACCACAGGCCTTAAATCTCCCCCCTTCCCTTCCAGAGCTCAGGGTTTGGCTGGTTCAGCTGGTTTCGCTCGAAGCCCAGAAGCAACACGTCCCCTTCTGGAGAAGACTCGTCCGACAGTCCCGACCCTGAGGTGAGCATGAGGGTGTGAGGGCAGGGACCCTTCCGCCCTTTGGAGGAAGTTTCCTCAGAACCTCTGAGGCCCGGAGGTCTCATCTGGCAATTGGCAAAGGCAGATGATGAAGGGTCTTAAAAATTAGGACGAAGAATATTAACTTTAGGGGGCCAGTGGTTGTCTGATCATTGAACAGAGCAGTGGCAGGAAGGAAGTGGAGTTTTGGGGTGAGTGCCCGGCCGCAGGTCACAGGTTGAGGCCGCTGTTGAGGGCATGGTGGGGATACAGCCGCCGGCATGAATTTGTTAACCAGTGGCATCACCAACACTGCCTTTCTCTCTCCACTAAACAGGAGACCTCCGGAGAATCTTCTCCCCCTCAGGCCGGGCCCGGCCTCTCACTGACATCTCTCCCAGAGCCCCAGTCTCTGCCAGGAGGCCCCTTCTCTGGGGCCACAGGTACCGCCAACCGCATGCGCTCTCGGCTGTCTGTGGGCTCTCTGTGCTCCTTGGCCATTGGGGGTGCCTCTGGGAGTGGGACTCCTCAGCCCTGGGCAGTGGACACAGCTCCCACTCGTTGTCTTCTAGGCGAGGGCGGAGTGCAAGGACCTGCGTCCGGTGAGGGAGCGGCCGAGGGCACGGGCAGTGGAGGCTCGTCTGGGCCTGAGGTGAGCCGTCTTGGGGCTGGAGCCTGGGGCCCCACCAGATGCCCGTGTGAGGACTGCACACTCGGGGTGGGCTGGAGGCGCCATCTTGTGAGGGTCCGACTTGGGGAATCAGAGAGAACTTCTGCACCAGTTTGCTAGGGCCACCGTAACAAATGTCCCGGACTGAGCAGCTTAAACAGTTACTTCCTCACGGTTCTGGAGGCTGCAAGTCTGAGATGGAGGTGTGGGCAGAGGTGGTTTCTCCGGAGACCTCTTTCTCGGCTTGTTAGATGGCAGTGGTTTCACATGGTGGCTCTTCTGTGTGTGTTGGTGTCCAGATTTTCTCTTCTTACAAGGACACCCGTCATACTGACTCAGGGCCCACCCTAATGACCTCATCTTACCTTAATCACCTATTTTTTAATTTTATTTTTAATTTTTTAAAGGTTTTATTAGACTTTTTTTAATGTTTCTTTATTTTTGAGACAGACACAGAGCATGAGTGGGGGAGGGGCAGAGAGCGAGGCAGACACACAGAATCCTTAGCAGGCTCCACGAACCCACGAACCCATGAACTGTGAGATCATGACCTGAGCTGAAGGCAGACACTTAACCGACTGAGCCACCCAGGTGCCCCTTTAAAGGTTTTATTTATTAAAAAAAAAAGTTAATGTTTATTTATTTTTGAGAGAGAGAGAGACAGAGTGTGAGTGGGGGAGGGGCAGAGAGAGAGGGAGACACAGAATCGGAAGCAGGCTCCAGGCTCTGAGCTGTCAGCACAGAGCCTGATGCAAGGCTCGAACTCGCGAGCCATGAGATCATGACCTGAACGGAGGTCAGACGCTTAACCGATGAGCCACCCAGGTCCCCTTTAAAGGTTTTATTTTTAAATAATCTCTACACCCATGGTGGGGCTTGAACCCACAACCCCAAGATCAAGAGTCAGATAATCTACCACCTGAGCCAGCCAGGCACTCCCTTAATCACCTCTTTAAAGACACTACCTCAGGGGCACCTGGGTAGCTCAGTCAGCTAAGCGTCTGATTCTTGATTTCAGCTCAGGTCACGATCTCATAGTTTTGTGGGTTTGAGCCCCTTGATGGGGGCTCTGTGTTGACACGTGGAGCCTGCTTGGGATTTTCTCTCTCTGCCCCTCCTGCACTTGGACTCTGTCTCTCTCAAAGTAAACAAATAAACCTAAAAAAAAAAAAAAAAAGACAGTGCTTCCAAATACATTCTGAAGTACTGGGAGGGTTAGAATTTCAACACACGAAGTTTCAAGGGGACACAATATCAACTTCCCATATCAACTTCCTCAGGTGCGATCTAGAGACCTGCCTCTTTCCCTTCCCCAGAGCTCATTAGTGTCTTTGGCAAGGGCTGTACACAATTCTTTTTTTTTTAATGTTTATTTTTGAGAGAGAGAGAGAGAGAGAGAGGGGCTGAACCCGAGTAAGGGAGGGGAAGAGAAAGAGGGCGACACAGAATCCAAAGCAAGATCCAGGCTCTGAGCGGTCAGCACAGAGCCCAATGCGGGGCTCAAACCCACGAACCACAAGATCATGACCTGAGCTGAAGTTGGATGGTTAACTGACTGAGCCACCCAGGTGCTCCCCCACCCCCTGCTTTTTTTTTTTTTTTATGAGGGCTGTAAATTCTTGATAAATCTTGCACACGGTACAAATTTCATGCTAATTGCCAGGAAACCATTTTTATTTCCTGTGGTTGGGTTAGAGCACTCTTGTAGTATTTTAGGCCTCTCAGAGAATATGACATTACATCCAGGGTTGGCTGTGCCCACGTGGGTGATGGCTGTTTGCTTGAATTACCTGAGTTCTCGCAAGAATCCCTTTCTATCTGCATCTCTTGACCAAAGTTGATGTGCAGGGAAGCCCTTGATTTTCTGGAATCAGAAATGGTGATTGATAGGATTTTCTATTGATTTCCATCACAGGGTGTTTCCTCTGAGTTTTTCTACAACCCTGGTCTTCTGCTCCCCCCACCCCCCTTGAAAGGAGGTGTTCCTCTCTACAACCCATCTCAGGTCCCCCAGGTAAGGAAGCCCCGAAGGAGACGGGTTAGGAGCACAAATTTTGGATGAAGGTGATCCAGGTTTATAATCCTAGTTTACCACTTACCATGTGTGAGTTCTTGAGCAATGCCTTACTTGGCCTCTGTAAGCCTCAGTTTCTGCATCTATAAAGTGGGGTTGGTAGTAGCTACCTTGCAGGGTAGGTGTGAGGATTAAATGGGAGCATGTATGTGAAGGACCGCACACAGAAAATGGTCAATCAGTGTCGTTATTAGTGATACTACTCTTGACCTTTCACAGGTCTTGAGACTTTGAGAGACACATTGGTGTTGGTACCGGTGGTATGGAAATACCATTACTCCAACCAGGGGGTGAGGGGATCATTGCAACCTTTGAGAGAAGCTAAACTTCCTGCTCTTCAGGGACCTGGGGCAGACCGATCCTCTAATGTGCCGAGTTGGCCTCCCCCCTTCATAAAATTGAATTTCTTCTGCCACATCCAAGAGGTATTGGGTGAAAGTAACTAATTAGATTATCACAAAAGGAAGCCACATACAGCTCACGTGTTCAGGATCCCCTAGCTCAGTCCTGCTAGCCAGCCCTGGATGGAGTCCTGCTTGGGGCTATAATCTCATGTGACGATTATTCTTTTCCAGCTCTCCATGGCTACTAGCTTGAACCGGCCGAATCGCCTAGCCCAGCGCCGCTATCCAACCCAGCCGTGATGAAAACCACACCCATTCCAAGCTGGTCTCCTTCCTTGATCTCCAGCCCCTCTGCCATATTGGGGTCCCCAAGAGGGTTGTGCTGGCCTATTGCCTCCCCTGTCACGAAGAAGGCAAGAGGACAGGGTCTTCTAGGACACAGCTCAGTCCAGTCTCTTAACATTGGCTTCAGAATGATGGAGAGTAGTCGGGTAGAATAGCAGACCGGAGGTGAGCAGAATGCCATGGGGGAGATTCAAGATGGTGGCTTCAGATCTTCAGGAAAGTCAAGGTTAAGAACCCCTTGGCTGGAATCAGTGAGAACCCACTAGGCTCTGAGGCAGGAAATTATTTGGGGGAGGCTCTCAGAGCAATATTCGCAACTAACTTTGACTGGTTCCTCAGTCTTAGTTATGGACCGATTCGTGCCTCTAGTTAGCAGAGCTTTTATACTGAAACTTGATTATTGCTTCCTGTCATAATTCCCTCCACAGTGACATTTCAGCAGTTTCCCTCTTGGTCCTAGTTTTGTGCACATTTTTATGTGCTTCAGATTAATTATATTTCTCTCACTTTCTTAGCTGGTCCTATTTTTTCACATTCTGGCATCTGGCTATCAAGTTAGATTGCTATAGGCATCATATTGTCATGGTAACCGCTGAACCTAGTGATGCAGATGGATGGAACATCAGTATAATAAATGATGGGGGATGTTTCCTAAAAATGCACCCCTTCCCTGAGAGAGAACGTGTGCCTGATAGTGTTAACCCCGCCCTTCCTACCTCGGGCCTCTGCGGATTGATGTTCGCAGGGTCACGGGAGCCAGAGGGAGGCGGGGAACATCTTGGAAGCTTCCAGTTCTCTTTTCAAACCCAAAATAGGAATGACTCTTGCTGTTTGTCAGATTTGCTGAAAATTGCTCCTCACAAAGAACATTTTTTGTATGTGTAATTGTACATACAGGTTTTGTACTCTAATGCAGTACAGTTCTGATGTTATGATAGCGATTAAACCAGATCATTTTATAGCAAATGCTTGTCTCTGGCTGATTTTTGCAGAGGGAGAGAGCATCCAGAGCACATTCATCCCTGAAGTGCTTCTAATAATGGTTTCATTGTGTGATAAGGTGCGTATAGCTGGAAAGAGCCCTTTGTTAACAAAGAATCTGGGGACTGAGCCTCTTAACTTCCAAGTCTAGTGTTATTTTTTCAATTGAAAAAATATGGACAAAAGCGCCTCTGATGCAAATCAGTCACTCCATTAACTAAATATTGCATACTCTGTTCTCTAAAAAGTTTATTCATCTCTCAGATTAAATTAGGAAATGTCTGCATAAGTGTTTTCTAGACTGAGAAGGCCCTCAGTCAATGCTGTTTCCTTACTTCCCCTAAAAGACTGCTGCTCCTTCACTCTGGTGTGCTGACACCCAGTGGCGGTACAATGGCAGTCGTGTGTGAGTTTCACAGGACCCAGACTCGGATCTCAAGGCAGCTCAACCTTGTAAACTTGGGCAAGGTTATTTCACTGACTGGTGCTTCAGTTCCCTCAACTATAAAATGAGGATGAGAATTATGATAGTAGCTACCACATAGGGACATGCAAGAATGAGAACCAAAGTCTTAGAAAAGTACCCGAGGGGCGCCTGGGTGGCTCAGTCGGTTAAGCGTCCGACTTCGGCTCCGGTCATGATCTCACGGTCCGTGAGTTCGAGCCCCACGTCGGGCTCTGTGCTGGCAGCCCAGAGCCTGGAGCCCGTTTCAGATTCTGTGTCTCCCTCTCTCTCTGCCCCTTCCCTGTTCATGCTCTGTGTCTGTCTCAAAAATAAATAAAACGTTAAAAAAAAAAAAAAAA
Source organism: Acinonyx jubatus (assembly GCF_027475565.1). Classification (NCBI taxonomy): domain Eukaryota; kingdom Metazoa; phylum Chordata; class Mammalia; order Carnivora; family Felidae; genus Acinonyx; species Acinonyx jubatus. Next base: position 48,873,167 of record NC_069395.1, read on the forward strand.
AAAGAAAGAAAAGTACCTGGAACGAACCAAGCACTCTGTAAGTGTGGTTTAAAAAATTATTAGTAAACAATATAATAAGTAAAATCTAGACTGTCCTGTTGCCTACCAAGTTAAACTGTCATTTGTTTTAATATATTTTTTTAATGTTTATTTTTGGGAGAGAGAGCACGAACAGAGAAGGGGCAGAGAGAGGGAGACACAGAATCCGAAGCAGGCTCCAGGCTCTGAGCTGTCAGCACAGAGCCCGATACGGGGCTCGAACTCACAAACCGTGAGATCATGACCTGAGCTGAACTTGGACACTTAACCGACTGAGCCACCCAGATGCCCCTAAACGGTCAGTTTTTCATTCATGATATAGGTAATGGAACAGGAACTTAAAACTACTTTTCATTCAGTGTCCTTATTACTGAGTTTTTCTTCACGCACCTATCTGCCACCAATGCCAGATCCTGTGGCTTAGTGCCCCTGGGAACAAGGGCTTAAGGGAAGTCCTACCCCATAAAAAGAAGCTCTTGAGAGGAGGAGAGTGAGGGCTGAAGAGGAAGGCAGAGACAGCAGATGCTGGTGTGCTCACTTTCTCCTCCCGTTGGCGTTATCCATGGAAAGCCAGGAGTAAAGCATCACCAGAGCAAGCACTGAGCTGAGTTACTTCCTGGGCAGAGGGATACCCAGCAAGGGACTACTTTTCCGAGGGTAAGTCAGGGGGTTTTATGCACTAGAAAGGGAGGCCGTCATGCTATGTTTGCTAATTCATGATTGAAAGCTTGTGCTCTGCAAAGTCAGGTGCATCCATTAGTCTGTACATGGTTGGTTAAAACAAGTCCTGTTGTTCCTTGGGCAGGAAAGAGCCCTCAGCTGGGTCCAGTGAGGTCTGATGAACCGGGGTCACTCAGAGTTCTTGGTTGTTTATCAGCTCTTTTTACTCGTGGTGATGGTGGGGAGGTTGCTGAAGGTCATGATTCTTTTACAGCTTCAGCTGGCCGAAACCAGTTTTGGTGAAACAAAGCAAGTGCAGCTGTAAGAGGAAAGTATTTGTTTCCTTCTTTAGAAGGTGGAAGCTTTGGGGAGCAGAGCAGGTTGTGATAGAAATCTGCTGCTAGTGGGCGCCTGCGAGGCTCAGTCGGTTAAGCGTCCAACTTCAGCTCAGGTCATGATCTCGCAGTTTGTGGGTTCGAGCCCCAGGTCGGGCTCTGTGCTGACAGCTCAGAGCCTGAGCCTGTTTCAGATTCTGTGTCTCCCTCTCCTTCTGCCCCTCCCCCCACTCACACTGTCTCTTTCTCAAAATAAAGGCATTAAAAAAAAAAAAAAAGATGCCTCCAGGGCTGGGGAGCCTGAGAGCGTGGGGCTTGTGGCCTCTTCCTTATCTGTAGCTTGGGAGAGGCTGCAGGGTCTGAGGGGAAGCTGGCTCTGGCCTAGCAACTTGTCCCACATGACTTGAGAGTCCTAACAGCTTGGCCTCAGGGACGGTCAAGGTCTGAGGCAGAGCTTCTAGCGCCCTGCAGCCTGGTGCACGTGGACCCCAGCAGGAAAGGATGGCTCGGTGTCCCTGAAGGCCACAAGGGGCCGGCTGTGCCCCAGCCAGACACCTGCAGAGGGCCCACTGTATCAGCCACAGGCCTGCCTTCCCGTCACCATGAGCCATGGCGGGGCGAGAGAGTAAGCAGAATTCTCTAAGGGAAAGCTTTACCCACAGACACTATCTCAAAGGGAAGAGCCTGAGACATCAACCTGCAAGTGTGTTTCCTCCCCTGTTCTTCAATGGGGTGTAGGCTCGGACAAAGAATACTTACAGGGAACAAAGATGCTACGTTTTCCTTAAAAAACTGAGCGGTGATGTGCAAATTTGCGATCCTGCAATATACATACAATTTAATATTTATATGAAAACATTTAAACTTAATGTTCAGCAATTTGGAAGAGAATAAACCGTTAAATTCCCATTTAAGTGTCTTTATCACATATCACCATTCCAGCCCTTCTGTCTAATCCCCTTACATGCCTATAAAACTGCAGACCAGCCAGGCTTCCTCAGTCACCTGCATCTACTCCCCTGTCAGCCTTAACTCAAGCTTCAGGTTGTGCAGGATCAAAGCCTCCGCGAGCTTTCCTTCCCCCTTAGAAATCTTTTTTTTTTTTTTTCTCTTTGGTCTCTTCCTCTGGGCAACCAAGACGAAGGGCAAGAGACCGCCTCCACCTCTCCACAAAAATCGGAATATTATCTTCCCAAGAGGAAATATGCAAAACAGTCTTCGGCTTGAAAAGAACAATAGGGGTGTAATTTCGGTCTGAGCGCTCTCTGGGGTTTCTCTGATATTTCTTCCCACCCCTTCCCAGAGAGTGGAATGGAAGTGATGTTCGCCTCTTCTGTTTGCCACCTGAAGCTGGAAATTGCACAGATCACGATCTGCACGCCACAGGGTGCTGGCCACTTACCTGAGGTTGCAGCCAAACGTGGTCCCCAACGCTGCCGGCTCCCCGTGAGCGCCTGAATCAGCCACTGCCCATTCAGGTCCTCCAGAAATGGTTTCTTTATGAGATGTAAAGTTATTTTGAATGAGGGTTAACAGCACAGTGAAATGTTCTGTTACAACCTCATTAAGTTGAGGAATCTGCTTCCCATGCTTTCGTCCTTTCTGTACGCATCTCTGGGTAACAGCTCTTCGCTGGAACTAGGTCAACGGCAGCATAACCTGACTGACCCGTTACTTGAACGTGAGGCGTTGTCCCGGTCTTGATCCGCCTTAGAGCCGATTAAGTATCCAGTTTTTAAAGAATCTCAAGAGAGGGGGATTCCTCGGCAGCCCAGACTTTCACACCCTCGACATTAGGAAGTCATTCCTGGTACTTTATACCCAAACCACTCATGTGGCTCTTCAAGACTCTCAGCCGGTCCTCAGTGGAAATGGGAGAACAGCTGCTTGCCGCCACCTGTGCCCAGAGTTCTTTCGCATTCTGGAAGGCCGTGGAATCCTGCCTCAGCTTGTGAAATGAAGGCTCACAAAATGGGGTTTTCCTGGTTAGAATTGGGGGTGAAACTACCTAAATGTTTGGAGTCTCCTGGTAGCTACAATGGCCAGACACTCCGAATTTCACTAACAGCAATAATACTTCTTGACTGTTTCCTTTGCATCGGGTACTGTGAAATGCAGTCCGTGAAGTGCCCAGGATTATGCAACATTTTATAGAAAGCTCCAGAGAGATTAAGCGATTTGTCCAAAGGCACACAGCTCGTAAGGAGGGAGCTGGGGTTAGAGTCCAGGTAGTCTGAATCCAGCCCTCAGAATCTGGGCTTGAAGCCACATTGCCCCTGGCCATGCGTACATTCATTCACTCACTCATCAAACAGTAATTGAATGAATGATGTTTCAGGCACTGTTCTGCGTTCCCAGCATGCTAGCCTCGACCGTTAAAATACTCCTAGTCTAGTGAGGGAGACAGACATACAGACACAGCATTTACTACATAACATAAGAACTTTTAGACTTAAAAATGTGTTCGGGGGCACCTGGGTGGCTCAGTCGGTTGAGCGCCTGACTCTTGATTTCGGCTCAGGTCATGATCTCACGGTTCATGGGGTTGAGCCCTGCATCAGGCTGGGTGCTGACATCTCGGAGCCTGCTTGGGGTTCTCTCTCTGCCTCTCCCCCGCTCGTGCTTTCTCTCTCAAAATAAATAAATAAACATTAAAAATCATGTTTGAGGAACTTAGTACCTCGATACCCCTTAATAATACAGGGGATTCATCTATTTATAGAACTTGGGGGCTAATACGTAATATGTTCAAATTGCACCACCTCTCGTAGGCTAAGATCAAAGTTAAATTCACTGCTCACGTATACAATAGTAAATGTGTTGGTCAAAGTTTAAAGCGGCATCGAGGTGTGGGTGTGCGGGAAGTCTGAGGGAACAAGAGTAACAGTGCACTGTGATCACAAGTGCCGTGGAGCAATGGCATCTGAAAGAGAGAGAATCTGATTCTGACCTGCCAGACTGCCCCAGAATCCCCTGTTGCTTCCTGCCCTTTGCACGATTCTGAGGCAGGAAAAGACTGACTATTGCAGTGGCGCTTTCTGAAGGGCGGCGTGCGAGGTGGGGCCTGTGTGTGATTTTGTGTGTGTGCACACATGGGGCGGCCATCGCGTGAAGATGGCTTCTGAGTGTATCTCTTCACCTAAGTTCCACCTCTGCCTTACATTTCCTCTTCTTCACAATTACTGCTTACTCTCAAGAGAGGATTACTTAGAAGCCTCTTCATTAAGCGTCATCCAAGTGGCTGACACTATGTAGATATCCATGGAGTCTCACGTACTAGAACAGGATGTAACAGATCATATGTCAATAACTCCGAACACTTGGCTAGGAAAGTTTAGCTACTTTCTTGCGTTCCTGCACACCGGGTTCTTGGAAATCAAAGGTCTTGACTTTGAAAACTTGTCTCTGCGTACCAGGGGCCCATTTTGGAGTGTAAAAGATGATCACCAAGTGTTTTTTGTTTTGATTTTCCACTGTCCTTGCGTTCTACAATCATGATGTAGGGTCCCAAGGAGATCTCATTGTCCTGGAGCAGAAATCATTTTGAGTTTTGGGCTTCAAGATTTTATTGCCACTTTTGGGATAGTTAAATAAATACCCTTGAATTAAGGAACAAATCGAAGCCCCATAGTCATGACTTCATGTTAGTTTTCAGCTTCTTCTCTTTGCAGACAGTCACAACTGCCCCCACCCCGCCCGCCACAGATGGTGTTAGCCATCCCAATAACGCACATCAGTTAATATCTTGAGTCAGGATCCAATTGAAGGAGCTTGTCTAACAGGCACAGTGCCGACAACCTGAGATACATTGACACTTGCTAAATCGGTTTTTAAATGCACTAGAGTAGTTTGCAATTTAAAAGCAGTGGATGTGAGGCGCCTAAAATAAAGAATTATTTGCAAAGAAAACAATCACTCCCAATTTAACACCCTGTAGAGGCTGATTTTGTAGTCTCAGGGAAGAAGATTAAGAAGATTTTCAGGGGCGCCTGGGTGGCTCAGTCGGTTAAGCATCCGACTTCGGCTCAGGTCATGATCTCGTGGTCCGAGTGTTCGAGCCCCGCGTCAGGCTCTGTGCTGACAGATCAGAGCCTGGAGCCTGTTTCAGATTCTGTGTCTCCCTCTCTCTCTGACCCTCCCCTGTTCATGCTGTCTCTCCCTGTCTCAAAAATAAACATTAAAAAAAATTAAAAAAAAAAAGATTTTCATTCTAGGTTCCCACCCCAGTAGCTGAACTGGTGACCTGTAGTAAGTTAATTGAATTTCTCAGTGTCCCCAAACTTGTCAGTCAAAAACTTGGATCCACTCATTCAACAAACATTTTTTAGGACCTTCCATGGGATAGAGAAATGAAAGTGACGTGCTAGCTCTCAGAGTGCACAGAGTTGTCCCAGGTGCTATTGATGTATTGCACTCTGGTTCTGCCTACCTGGAAGGAGGTGGTTGGGAAGGTTCTGGAGGGGGTAACTTTATCCATGAAAAGACCATGGCCCAGAGAGGTTAATCAATTTTCCCAAATCCCCTTAGTTAAAGTTCTGATTTTCAGGCTGATGAGCTTTTCCTTTGAATATGAAAACACAATTTAAAATGCAAAGCTTTTTATTGTTGCAATGAGGGTGTGGGTTTTGTTTTTGTTTTTGTTTTTTGTTTGTTTTGTTTTCTTTAAAGAGAGAGAGCATGCATGAGGGGGGAGGGGAAGAGGGAAAAAGAGAGAGAGAATCCCAAGCAGGCTCAATCCCCACCCTGGGATCATGACCTGAGCAGAAATCAAGAGTCAGTAGCTCAACAGACTGAGCCACCCAGGCACCCTGAGTGTGTGTGTCTAGTAATAAAAGCATTGGTAATAATAATAATAATATTTTGTGCTAGGTATTGATACAAGAGTGTAAGTTTACATGTGTTTGCCATTAAATTCTTTTTTTTTTAATTTTTTAATGTTTATTTATTTTTGAGAGAGACAGAGACAGAATGCGAGTGGGGTGGGGCAGAGAGAGAGGGAGGCACAGAATCCGAAGCAGGCTCCAGGCTCCGAGCTGTTAGCACAGAGCCTGACGCGGGGCTCGAACACACAAGCTGTGAGATCATGACCTGAGCCGAAGTCGGAAGCTCCACCGACTGAGCCACCCTGGCGCCCCTGTCATTACATTCTCTTAACAATGAAGTGGGTATTCTGAAGAAACTGAGCACGGAGTTCAAGTAATTTGCATAACATCGCACAGTCAGTGATGGAGCTGGGAAGCATTGTGGTAAGTGCCTCTTCTTTAATCTTTAAAACAACTCATCGAGGTGGATTTATTAATCTCACTGCCCAGAAGAGGAAATAAAGGCACAGAGAGTTTAGTAACTTCCTCAATATCACACAATAAGTGGAGGAGCTGGGATTTGCACCTATGTACTCTGGCCCCAGAGCCGAGGCTCTTACCTCTCGTTCACCTAGTTTAAGGTGGTTGCACCTGTTCTGCAAACCCAAACAGGACCACTGACCCTCGTTCCCAGCCTTCCAGTGCTGTCTCAGCCAGGGTAAAACTCTGTTCTTCTGTTTCCCATGTGCAGCTGAGGAATATTACTCATTATCTTGAGTATTTATGCATATGTCTGTTTTGAACGTTAGACTTGTGACTTTTCAGGGACAGGGTGATGTAACTTACCCATCTTTGTATGTCCAGCACCTTGCACAATGCCGGTACCTAATCCAGGCTCAAAATTCAAAATAGACCTGAATGAATCGTTTCTCATCACGAGAACCTCAGAACTGTTTGTAAGGAAATGCCCACAAATTATGTCTGACCTAGAGGTTGCCATATGGGGTCATCTTATTGTTAGAATTTGATCCATTTCTGCATCTTTAGAAGCTGGGACAGGTCTTGGTATATAATACATGTGAAAAAAAAATCTGTGAATGAATGAATGGCTTTGTAAGGGAGGCCAAATGAGAGGATCGCCGCAGCTTTTGGGAAACTGTCTACAGGAGAGATGATAGATGTTTGGAAGGAGGAGCCCGGGGCCCCTTGCAGAGACCCCCCACGCAGGCAGCCTCTGTGGCAGCTGATGGAAGAAAGGTGCCCCCGTTTGAGGTCAAGGGAAGGGATGTCCTGCATTTACGACTCTTCATTTGACCCTCAGGGGTGCCAAATTTTGGCAGAAGAATGTCTTGGCTTTAAAAGGTACTTCACCCCTTTACAGCCGGTATAATTGCTGTTGCAATGCTTTGCCCCAGCAGTGTCTTAATTAGGTCAGATTTCATACCCCGGGCTTTAACTTAAGCCTCCCGTATCTGCAATTCTAAGGTTCCCTACTCTTGGCATTGCCAGGAAGTGTTCCCATTTTCTAGATGGGGTGGGGGGGACACTCTGCCCTAGAGCCTGTTTTTGCACTCTTCCGGGGGTGCAGACGGGGTCCAGGGGAGCTAGGGGAAAGGAGATGAATGTGCCAAGCGAATCATCGAAATTCTTCTAAAAAAGAAAATCCCACTTCTTTAAAATTTATTTTAATGTTTTTATTTATTTTTGAGACAGAGAGAGAGCACAAGCAGGGGAGGGGCAGAGAGAGAGGGAGACACAGAATCCAAAGCAGGCTCCCAGCTGTCAGCACAGAGTCTGACGCGGGGCTCAAATTCATGGACTGTGAGATCATGCCCTGAGCCGAAGTCGGACGCTTAACTGACTGAGCCATCCAGGCACCCTAAGAAAAAAATCCCCTTTCTAAGTCACCCTTTTCTAAGCACTGTTTGGATATTGCTTGGATAATTGCAGGATCCAAGGCTCTTCGTGTTTAGTTAAATTATATAGTTTGGCACTCTGTGCGTTAAAAAAAAAAAAGCCACCTTTTTATTATCTGCCTTTTATCAAGCAGAACACGCCCCTAGAGTTATATCCTTCCTCTCCCCACCATGCCACCCAATAATGGGAATTAAGCCATTTGCCAAGAAAACAAACACAATATAAAAATGACACAAATACATAGTCCCCAACCCAGAAGGAAAAGAGCATCTGCCAGCTGGCGGTGTAATATTTATCCAGAAGAGAAGGTGCCCCAACAGACTGAAATTCCTCTGTGGGATGGGGGAGGCTGAGGGGAGGTCAGTGATGGAAATCACCTGTATGGGCCCGGCCCAAATGGGGACACGGTGGAAATCAATTCAGCGAGCTCCGTGTGGCCGTCCCCTGTTATGGGTGCATTCAGGAGGCACCTGAAGAGGCCATCCATCGGTCATGTGAAAGGGGAGGGGTGGGGGGAGAAAGGAGGTAATTGGAAGTCAGCTTGACTGGGGACTTCTCCTCCAGCGGGAAGTGTAGCTAGAGAAATACAGGACAGAGACATCCCCAGGTAAGGCAAACTGGAGCTTTAGCCCCGGCCTTGGGGAGCAGCGTGGTGAGAAAGGAAAATCCACTCTGGCTGTAGCATTTCAGACGAGCCTCTTTGCTAACTCGTGGTCTGCTTCTGGGCTGGGACAAAATTTTACTCCTCCCGCCCAAGAAATGCACTTTCCGTGGCCTCAGCTGACTCAAAGCCCGCACTGATTTATATATAACTTGCATCTAATTCCTTAATCAAATGCTCTTCGAGTGAATAGAAATTCTGTTATTAGAAATTGTGCAATGCATGGAAGCCAGTCAATCTTCCGTTTTATTGATAAATTGGAATGTTAAAACAACTATGCTGGTCGGTATGACAGTTCTGTCTAAGAAAGAGGCAGTTAACAGAGCTGTGTAAATCAGAAGGGTCCTGAAACTGTGGTTGGGGAGACATGATATGGCAAAACGTCTACCAATAAAGTGGAGTATTACAGCAAATTACCCAGTTTATACATGCAGGCAAAGCTTCGCTTCTCATGCCATGTTTGAAAGCCAATAAAGCTTGCAAATGTGATGGGAGCCACTATTTCTGCCTCTGTGCAGCTGTTTATCAGCAGCTTTTTAACACATTTTCACATATTAATGAGGCGGCATAGCAGTTCCAGAATTAGAACAGTGGGATGTATCATTGTCTGCCTTATCTGAAGATGCGCCTGCTGTCAGCGTCGTTACCAGGGTGTGCACAATGGGAATGGAGTTTTGGTGGGTGCTGCACGACCCCTCCTTCCCTGGGTCCCAAACCCCCTCATCTCTGAATCTGCTCATCTCTGTGCTGCTTTTGTGGCATTTGGGAATTTTGCAACGTTGTCTCCTTGTTTCATGATTTATGTGTCAGTAAGCCTTGAAAATTCCTCAGTTGCTTTCCCATGGGTTTCCTAAAATAGTCCCTGGCATTCAGTAGGTGCTCCATAAATGTTGAATGAAGGACTGAATGAGTGGCCAGGTAGATGGATGAAAGTGTTCCTTCAACTATACTTCAAAAAAGAATAGAAAAGAAAGTGTTTTCTCTGTGGCTACCCTCTGCAGGCACCCATCACCTGTCACTGTGGCTTCAAGACGCAAAATACGTATAACGCGTGGCTTTCCTTGGATTTGCATACAGATGGCGCAATGGCAAATGAGGTCTCTAAACCAAGAACTGTCAGAGACGTAGGAGCCTTTAACACAGAGATTCCCAAACACAGGTCTGCTGCTGTGGCCAGAGCGTTGCAAAGTTTTAGCCCTTCTTCAGTGAAAAGAGAAAAAGAAGCGGTGAGTTTTCATAGAGCTAACATGAATTCTCTTAGATTTCTGAGATTGGGTCCTTCTCCATTATTTGACATTGAAATGCCATTTCTTTTTTAAAATAATGGTAATGGACACTGGCATTTTAAAAAATGCCCTGGGGCGCCTGGGTGGCTCAGTCGGTTAAGCGTCCGACTTCAGCTCAGGTCACGATCTCGCGGTCCGTGAGTTCCAGCCCCGCGTCGGGCTCTGGGCTGACGGCTCAGAGCCTGGAGCCTGTTTCCGATTCTGTGTCTCCCTCTCTCTCTGCCCCTCCCCCGTTCATGCTCTGTCTCTCTCTGTCTCAAAAATAAATAAAAAACGTTAAAAAATTTTAAAAATGCCTTAACTTGGCAAAACAAAAACTTCCTGAGTCTCTCACTTTTTTGGGGTTTTTTTTTTTTTTTTTTGGTTGGGGGGAAAAACTGGCTCATTTCAACGAATGCTAAGACCTGTCAAGTGCTAAAGTACGTCTCTGTCCTGTCTCTTCAGAGCAGGCATCCGGGCAGGATCACATGAATCTTGTGGGAATGCCATCACTAAGCTATGAGAGATTTCTGAAATCCAGGTCAGTCGCTTTAAGAGAGGAGCCAAGAGGCCAGTAGACTCATGTCTCATGCTTTCTTTTCTGCTGCACATGTAGTTGCTGCATTGCCTTTCGGACATACACGTGCCCTGTGGTGAAAATACAGAGCACCTCTCTGAGCTCTGAGCATTCTAGCTGGTGTGAATTGTGGGAAAAGAAAGCGCGGCGTAGGCACACCTGCACAGTCACGCCTCCTTTCTCTGAATTCCCACGGCTCTTACCGTCTACGCCACAAAGCACAGCCCTGGCTTTTTCATATTGTCGTCTGTGCCGTGTTTATTATTCTTACTTCCCCTAAAGGATAGGAACAGACGACTTGAATCCTGTTCCTGATTGAGAAACCGGTTTGTTTGGTTTTTTTCCTTTTCTTGAAAACACAATCTTTTCTGGAGGCGGTTGGCCACTCATGGTTCTACACATGTCGGAGAGATGTGAGATTCTGTTGACCCGGTTTCCCGCGCTGGCTCTGTGACTGATGGATGACACTGTACGAGTGAGTGCTGAATCTCACGGACTCCAGAGCCCTGTCGCTAAGAGGAAATGACAGTCCTGACCTGCCTCGCTGCGAGAAGTGTCCTATGCATTAACTGCCTAATGATGCTAATGCTCTTTGAGAATATAAATGTGAAACATTATCATTATGGGTAATACTAGTCTTCAGTTTTTAAATGTTTTTCCTCAAAGGGGAGAGGCAGAAAGATTATTTAAAGAAATAGTGAATAGAAAGCTACCGTTTGTGCTTCATTTATGACTGACTTTGATCAGGATGGCATAACCAGTGGGAATGTGGTCTTGAAGTCCTGAAGGTAATTATTTCTACTTCGGGGCATGAAGTCTTTTCTTTCTCCTCCTCCCATCAGGGAAAAAAGAAAGAAAGAAAAAGCCAGGAAAGCTAATGCTCTTAAAAAAATAAGACGATTTCTCTATGTCAGGTCTGGAAATAGTGTTTGCTAAAGTTGCTGCTACAAAAGTAGCCCAGCTGAGTAGACAGGAATTGCCACAGAGCTGGCCTCTGCCTTTACCATCTTGCCATGGAAGGAACCAGAAGCAGGAGAGGTCATAAGATTTTTTTTTTTTTAAAGCTCCTTTAGGTTTTTAGAATTTTAAGAGTAAAAGGATTCTTGTAGATCCTGTAATCCTTGTCCAGTGTCCTTTCTACTTGTGACAGACATTTGTGGCTCCCTGGTGGTATGTTTCCTGTTGCCGCTGTAAAAAAATGATCACAAACTTAGTGGCTTGAACCAATACAAATCTATTATCTTACAGTTCTGGAAGCAGAAGCCTGCTGAATCTTAGGGGGCTAAAATCAAACGTTAGCAGAGCTGGTTCCTTCTGGAGGCTCTAGGGAGACTCTGTTCCTTGTCTCTTCCAGGTTCTGGGGACAGCCCGCATTCCTTGGCTTGTGGCCACATTGCTCCAGCCTTGCTTCCATTATTGCATGGTCTTCTCTGCTCTGTCAAATCTCTCTCTCTCTCTCTCTGCCTCCTCCTTATAAGGAGTCTTTGATATATTGGCTGAGAAAATGCCAAGTGTAAGGGTCCTGAGGTAGAGCATGCTTGGTGTATGAGTAACAGTTGAGAAGTCAGGATGCTGAGGGTGATGCAAAGGGAAGGGGCAGTAGAAGAGCTCAGAGATGGGGGCAAGGGCAGGTCATATAGGACATAGAGGTCAGTGTAAGATCCTTGGCCTCTGTTCCACAGGAGAGGGAAACTCCTACTGGCTTTGAGCAGAGGAGTGACTGCCATGATCTGACCTACATTTTCCAAGGACCACTCTGGTTGCTGGGTGGAGACTGTGACCATCCAGGTAATAGAACATGGTGGCAGGATCGAGGTGGTGGCTGTGGGGATGGTGGTAGGAAGTGGTGGAATTCTGTATACATGTTCAGGGTCGAACTATCAGAATTTGCTGATGGGTTGGCTATTGGGGTGTGAGAGAAACAAAGGCGTACAACCTAGATTTTTGGGTCTAGAAGGAGGAAACTGGGGGAAGGCCACAGGAAGAGCAGATGTGGGGAAAAGATCGAGTTTGGTCTGGACATATTCAGTCTGAGATGTGTGTGGGAATTACAAGTGGAGATGTGTCAAGTCTATGCAGCTAGATTTGCTAGTCCCAAGTTCAAGGGAGAAGTAGGTAAAAAGTCTTCAGAGAATACATACTTAAAACCTATCATGTCTGCTTATTTGTCAAAGGGCAAAGACCAAGTCCTTTAATATGACATTTAAGGTTTTCTATGGGCTGGGGTCACTTTCTTCTCTCATTGAGCTTCTCCTACACCCAATGCTTCAATCACTGATAATCTCCAAACCCTATTATGCTTTTCATGCTTCATAGTCTCCACTTGTGTTGTGCCCTTGACCTGGAATGTGCTTCCCTCCCTTGCCTTCAAAATCCTGTTAATCCTGATTGCTTCTTCTGATTGCTTTAGCTGAAATCCACCATGCCCTCCCCTGTGTTCCCAGGTAGACTGTGTTCCCTGTCTACTTATATTTGACTACTCACGTTTAAGTCTAAATCCCCTCTAGATTGTAAGTTCCTTAATGGTAGAGAAGGACCATGGTTCACTGATCCTTATATCTCTAAGGCATCTCCATGATGGAGGTGGACATGGGTGTGGGATCCTAAAAACCATAATCCCCAACCAGTCACTCTTCACCACTACTGGTTTCGAGGTAGACTTGTGTGGAGGACATGGCCAGACAGTAGCACACTATTGATTCCTACAGGGGTTGGTCAAAATCCCCATGTGGAACTCATGGCCTGGGGGAGCTGGCTTCAACATGCGAGTCACAGTGTTGTCTTTGCCTCCCGAAGAGCTCAAAGGCTGGACTTCAAACTGGCTTCCTGGGTCCCTTTCCCTGACGCCCACCCACAAGTCTTGACCACTCTCTGTGAAGGTAAGAGGGCAAGGACAATTGAATCTCACAGGGAGAAGATCTAGGGAAATATAGCCCAGAGCACAGCTGGCTTGAGTCATGTCCATGAGAGACTTGGGAGAGGAGAGTTGGTAGGAAGCCAGAGGCATAACTCATCACGCTAACCAGATATGAGGACACGATCTGGAAATAAAATCAGGGACTAAATAAGGAGGAGCGAGAGTGGGGCGGGGATGCAAGGGCATCTAACTTCTTGCTCACTGCACGGGCCATTCCACTATCCATGATTCCGTAGTGTCCCAAGCCATGTCCCGCATTAGCTGCAGTGAGGACAGCCCTGAGTCCCACCACCAGGTGGAGCCTGCCCTTGCATCTAACCCTGATTTTTCTCCTGGCAAACGCTGAATAAGGTTTCATTGGATTTGCTGAATTGGGTAAATCCTCAGAACACAGGCATGTTCCCAAAGGAAAGAGCGGTTAGTCTGCGTCAATAACAGCAAGTGCGGTGAAAATGTAAGAGGCTTTCCCTGAGATCCTAATATAAGATATGGGATAATGTAGTGGGAAAGAGTGAGGGCTCTGGAGCTCTGTGATCTTGGACAAGTTAACCTTCCAGGGCCTCAGTTTGCTCATCCATAAATGGAAGTGATGCCATTTCTCACATCATAGGATCTTTTTTGTTTTTTGTTTTTTTTGTTTGTTTGTTTTGTTTTTTTTTGCATTAAATGAGTTAACATTTCTCAATACTTAAAACAGTGCTGGGCACATAGTGACTAACCAATAGTCATAGCTATTCTTACTATTTCATAAAAGCGAGTTAGTTATAGAATGGCAGAGGGTAGCTATGTCAGAGAACCTCTCTAAATCTTTGTTTTAAGGAGGTTTGAAACTTCTAAGGAAGAAAGATACTTTATCACGTCGTCCATGTCTCTTACCTGAATATTTCTCACTGCCACGCAGCCTATTTCTTGGCAGCTTGAATGACCCTTCTCATCCAGAGGGAAATCTTATTGGAGCTGGTTATGGGGCTGTTATTTAGACAGCTGCTTTTTGGCATGATCCCAAGTGAAATGTTTGAGCTGGCTCCTTCCTCAGGCTCAGAAGTCACCTGGTTAATGTGAACTTTGATGGTCATGGGATGCTCAGCTGGCGTCTCTGGCTTGTGTCACACCAGGCAGGTGGTCTAGGACCAAGGGCACAGCAGTTGGCAGCAATGGGCGTTGGAAGGTTACCAAGGCCCAGGCACACTCTCATCAGTCTGTGTGTGTGGCCTCTCCAGATGGGTAAAAAAGGATCTTACCAGGAATCTCTGAAGCAGTATTTTCTTCCCAGTTTTTCTGGCTTTCATGGTTCAGAATTTCATTTCCATCTGGGTAGTTTGAGGGTCTTTTGCCATGCAGGCTTTTGGTCTTCTTCCTGTTAACATTTGTCTGGCCAATTAGAACTCTGATGTGGAAGTCCTGCATGCCTTTCTGATGGTGTCCTTTGAATTCTTCTATTTACCTTTTTAAACCACACTTCCCCCCGTTTCTATGAGGATCATCGTTCATCATAAGAGGCAGCTGACAGGGGCAGAGGGACTCTTAAGTACATACAGATTTTTGTTTTGATATCTGATTAATTCAACCCCCCTCTCCCCATATTCCAGTGTCAATATCTCCTGTCACTTTCTGAATTCCAAGAGGGGATTTAATTTTGGAATCAGAAAAACAAAATCCATGCCTAAAGGCTTCTCTTTTTTGAACCCTATTTAGGTGGATCAGTTATAATCTTTTATTTCTATGATATGTTTTACATAAGAATATTCATTCAACAAATATTTACTAACTGTTGGGGATGAGGCTGGTTCGAACACTGAAGGGGAATATCAGATGTATATTTCCATCTCTATGCCTACACATTTAATAGAGATAACGATCTAATAGGGAAGACACAATACATGCAAAAGTGGGGAGACCAGAGTGAAGAAAAGACTGAGACACAGTGCTCGAGGACCTCGGGACTTTTGCTCAGTTTGAGGGACATCTTTTCCTTTCCTCACAGGGAGGAAAGAATTCTGATGTCACTAAGATGTGTGAAGGCTCATTTCTCCTTCCTAGAGTGCTCGTTCGGAGGGGGTGGCCCATACGTAGACTCTGCCCGGGACATTGCTGCTTGCTGCCCGCCAGCCCTTCGAGGTGACCCTGTGGCCGCCTGTGGGGTCCCATGCCATCTTCTCCCATGAGGCAGCTGAGCATGAGCAGATCTGGGTTCCACTCCCAGCTCTTCCACCTGCTGGGTACCCTTCTGGGTACCTTTGGGTGGGTTTCTCAGCTTTCGTGAACCCCGTTTCACTGCATGCAAACCCAAGATTGTGTACTTTCCTCACGATGTAAACGTGAAAATGAGACATCTGTACCATACATGGTACACAGAAGACGAGCGGTTCACGCGAGTTCTCTCTGCTCTTACACCAAGATTTCCTTTCTTCTTCTTCTTTTTTCCCCCCTCTTTTACTCAGCGTGAATGTCAATGAGTTTTTTTTGGGTTGCAGGCACATCTGAGATTAATATCAGCCAGAACTTGAGCGTGGTTGCCAAACCGTGAGCTCCTTACGCTGACACGCGGACCCCAGGAAGGGACTTTTCTCAGTGCTAGGTGATGCTAATTGCCATCTGATCTGAAGCCAGAGTTGCTTTCCTTTGTTTAATAATTTACATCTTCTCTGAGAACACCGAGCTAAAGTTTAAAATTACAGAAAGGGATGATTTATCTAAATGCCAACAAAGCTAAACAGCAGTAAAATCACCCAAACCCCCCTCTGTGGGCTGCCACTCATTTACCACCCGAAATGCCAGGTGGCACTTGAGGGAGGGTGCACACGAGACTGAGAGAGAGTTAAGCCCCTGAGATGTTGGGTCGCCATCAAGGCTCGCTCTGTGGGAGCCACGGGCTCGTGCTGGCGCAGGAGCCTGGTGGGGTTCCTCGAAACAAGCCCGCAACAGCACTGTGCCCCGTTACATGTCAGTTCCCGCACTGTCATTTCCGTTTATTCTTTCATCAGGCATTTACTGAATTCCTACTAGTGGCAATCCTTTGCTGGGCATCATCACAAACTTGGAGATTGGTACGCTCAAGCTGCTCACAGTCGGGTGCAGAAAACGTACATTAGTGGCCAAGGATCCCTTTCCTCCCCCTCCCCACCCATGCTCCCAAGTAGCAATGGGGCAACAGCCTCCTCCGGTGTTTTTCCTTCTTTGTGGCATTTTGGAAGAGTGGGAGTTGAGGAAGCTGAGGGAATGAGATTGGAATAACAAGAATAAGCGTTTAAAGCAATTATAATGTGCCAGGTTTGGCACTAGGCTATATGTAAAAATATATATCAGTTAAATATGTATATATGGTATATCTGGAAGGAAAAAGAGATTTATGACCTGTAGGTGGAAACATCTGGAATTTTCAGGAGTGTCCCTTCCTCATCAGACTGAGAAACCCTATTTCACTCTACAAACACGCATTAGTTAATAAAGGGCTGTTTCTATTTGTGCCTCGACTTTGCGGGAAAACTCCGTACCATAATCTGACTTTGACCACTCAGGCACTGAAGGAAACACTCTCCCCTTTCGTTAGGACTGTGATAGCTGAGGCGTCACCTGTCAGAACACGGTGACAATGAGCTGATCTTTGCACTTTCGGTTCCCTCTACCCGGAAGGCTGTTCCCCAGCATCCTCGCGGCTGGCACATCCTTCCTTCCCTGGCTGACTGCAAGGATACCCCTCTCAGGTCTCCCCCGGGAGCTACGGTTACACTGAATATCCCTGCTCCCCAACATTCTTGCCATTCAGTTTTTCTCCATAGTGTAGATTCACATCTAACGTGCTGCGTTTTACAAATTCATTTTGTGGTTTCATTTGTGTTCCCATAAGAGGCAAGCTTCATGAGGCCCAGGAGTCTTCTGATGTCTGGCCCCTGCTGTCTTTTCAGGACCCAGGATAGCGCCTGGCTCGGAGCCCGTGATCAATAATTACCTGTTGAATGAATTAACCTGATGCTCTTAGGAAGCGAGGCCTCTGGGCTGCCTGAGGGTGGAGTGAGGCCTTTCTTACCATGGCAGGGTTAGGGCATGTACCACTCATTCATTGATTTGGGTCTTTCTTGTGCCTGGCACCGTGCTGGGCTTTGGGGCCACAGATACAACGAGACCTGGCTCCTGCCTCCGGAGAACCCAGTCTGCTGAGGGAAAAGGACGCGTAAATCGTAGGAATACAGTCATAATGGTGATGGCTCACATTTAAGGGAGCACACAGCTGTGTGCCAGGTGCCGTTGAGGCACGTCCACATACACAGCATTAACTCTCCTACTGCTCACAACAAAACGAGGCATTGCTCTTTTGCCCCTTTGGCAGATGAGGGAACAGAGGCACAAAGAGGCCACACCACCAATTACAGAGCAGTGTGGGAAGTGTTGTGAGGTGGGAATGGGTGTGTGGAAACAGCTTACATTTTAAGGCATTCCCGGCGTGGGGAGGGGCAGCGGGCAGCTCTGAGAGACCTTGGGTAACCCCGCTCGGCTGCCCATCTCCACTGACCGGCTCCTTTAGTTGCTGGACGGTTCTCCCCTCCTGCTTCCCTGCACTCCCGTTCCTGCTGAGGGGCTGGGCGGGGGGTGGGGGGGGTGGGAACCTGGTCTCCCCTGAGCTCATTAAATGCTCTACTCTGACCGTCATGACTCCCCGCTATTTTGATCTGAGTCTGGGGCCCCTCCGGGGCGTTAGAGCAGGCAGGATGATGGCTGAGCCCAGATATTCCAATTCCCCACTCTGTGCTCTCAAAGCTTGTGACCTTAGACACCCCGTACCGATTCCTAGTATCCTCTGTGCGAGGGGAGAGACCATGAACGGCCCCAGATTCCACAAGGGCTCGCTCTGCAGGGGCCCACCAAGGTCTGCATTTGCCCAAAGGGTCTTTTGGGAGTTTCCAAAATGAGAAAGTTGAACACCTTCAACCTTCTCACCTTGCCTGCATTCTCCTCAATCCCTTCTGGGTCTTGGGTGACCACCCTTTGTGCTTCAAAACTCTAGGAGGTCACTTGTCTTCACCTAATGATGTGTTACAGAAAACAAGCTTCCGTTACTTGCAAAAGTATGACGGGAACATGAATATTAATAACTCCCATGGGTTTCCTGCGAACATCCATCACCACGGCTTAGAAGGCTTGTTCTGACTTGCCTGGTATGGGGGTAACTGCTCAGCAGAACAATGATAAAGCACTCATGAACCCAGCTTACGCAGAGCTCTTTCTGGGGCTTTGAACTCCTGTGCTCCTGTGGGGCTGAGGTGCCGAATGTGCTCTCCTCCACCTGGGGTCCGTCATGAAGATGTTGGACTTCTGTCAGGGACAGGACCTGGCAGATGTGCCAGGACCCAGTGGAGCTGGAGCAGGGATTTCTCTTTATCAAAAAGGAAGTTCTCCTTGTTGACAGCATCTTGGAGAGCAGGTGCATTTGATCTAAGCCGCCTCAGGTTGGAGTGATGCTGGAATCCAGAGCTGGAGAGCTGGTCCAGCACAGATTCAGAGAACAGCAAAGCTCAGAGACCATCATGTTGGGTCAACTGAGGCCACAGAAAGAAGAGGGAAATCAGCAGCAGGGCCAGGATTAGAGACTCTGGAGGTGACCGTTTTCCTTTGAGAATCCTAGGACAAGGGACATCAGGACAGTGTCACTCTTGACATTTATTCAGGGTTTCCATTGAAATTTGTTACATGTCTTCTCAGTGAAAGTCCTTTTCTTCTGGAACTGCCCCAATACATGGCATTTTGTGCTCTCTGGGTCTCTGGATGCCTGTTGAGGATCGCATAGGGTTGATCCAGGCTGTAAAAGAGTTCATAGGATTTCCATCTCAGGCAGTGCTGTTCTAGTAAAAAGTGCTCCCTGGATCTGAAGGGAATTCCCAGAAGGGTTGTAGAATGGTTACAGTGCGAGGAGATTGGAGTCCCTGGGGTTGAGAAACATGACCGCCCTGTTTCTTGGGTTCTGTTGCCCCAGGAACCCCATGTGATCTTTGGGGGTTGGGCTCCTGGTTTGATGGCTAGTCAAGAACACTACAGCTTGGGTCCCCTAGCTGAAAAGCCACTGTTGAAATTTATTTTAATGTGTATTGTGTGTGCTTTTTTAAGATTCAGGATTTAAAGATCATCCATATCTGTAGCTCAAAGAAATAAAATTTAAAAAATCTTTTGGATTTTCTAGAGAAAAATGTCTTCTTAGGTAATTTCAATGTGATCAAGGCAGCATCTGTTTTGCTGAACTTTAGGTCACTCATCAAATCTATGGTATTAATGAAAATGCTCATTTTCTCGGGCAGAAGCATGAAAAATCTCTCTGCAGTACAATTAACAGTGGTGGGAAAATATCTGCCATTTCTTCTGTCAGATTTTCCTGTAGTTGGAGTTCCAATGTCTCGCATCAGAGCAGACCATACCAATGAAAGTCATGGAGACAGTCATGCTTTCTCTCTAAAAGACTTAATTGCAGGAGACCTCTCCCCTTCAGAGTTCTGAGCCAGGTTGCTTTGGGTTACAGCTGTTTCTGCCTAGCAACGTTTACTTGGGAGTAAGTACCAAGTCTCACTTGGTGTCACGGTGAAAGGAGTGAATGAGTTCGAGCCAGAAGATCTACAGAGTGAATCCTGGTCCTGAAAGTTGCCAGCTGTGTGATTCTCTCCTTTTTGATCTTCTGTCTTCCCATCTGTAACATGAAAATGAAAATAATTTAGAGAATTGTCCTGAGGATAATATGAAACATCTGCATTGCTAAAGGGTTGTTGGTTTGCTGGATATTGTACAGAAACAGAGTTAGTCAAGTTTCTTCTCAGGATCTCCAAGAATGTTCTTTGAACCACCCATAAAATGGTTACTGGGTATGTGCACTTAAAGCTTATAGTATAGGAAGGGTACTTTTCCAGTCAAAGGGGAAAAATTGCCTTGGTGATGATAGCAGATGGCTATCAATTCTTTGCCCCTTTCTCCTTGGCCAAAGAACCCTGATTTTGTTTACACATACACCCTCCTTCATCATAACCACAAGTTTCTAGGGAGGTGAGCTTTAAGAAGCAAATCTTGCTTGGTCTCAGCCAGTGGTTCCTAAACTTTAATGTGAACCAGAATCATCTGGAGGGATTGTTGAAACACCAGTTGCTGGGGTCTACCCTCAGAGTTTCTGCTTTAGTATGTCTGGATGGGATGAGAGAGAATTTGCATCACATGATGCTGATACGGCTGGTCTGAGAACCATACCTTGAGTGCTACTGTCTAAATCAGTCATGGTGATCCCATTCTCCTTGCTAGTCATTGGTTAGATACAGATACATGGTACAGTGCTAACCAATGAGGTGTGATAAGTCCACTGGGGGCTTACAGGAGAGGTTTCTCCACTCTTCAAACACAATATGGGGAAGAGATGGCTTCCTTTTTACCTCTGGACCTTGTCTCTGGATGGAACACCTGGGACTACTAGATATTTGGGATTATGAAGGAAGCAACCCTAAGGACAAAGTGGGCACTCTGAGAATGACAAAGCAAAAAAGGTAGAAAGCTTCTGGGTCCTTAATAATGTCATTATGTTGCCCAAATAACTGGAGCTATACATTTCTTATTTGTTGAGACACTTTGAGTTGGAGTTCTCTGTTACTTTCAGTCAAAGGGAACTTAATGGAAAAAGTGATGATGTTATACTTTCTTTCCCTTCATGGGGACATCCGGGTAGGTTATGTGACAGGAGTGCTGAACCTTGTTAGAGGTGATGGGAGGTCCTGGCACTAGCAATTGTAGTCATCCATGAGCCATGTACCTATGTCAAGTTCTAACAGGAGAAGAGTCAGGAAGGGAACGATTTTAGGGAGGGGAGGAGGTAGTGAGAGAGAAGGGCTCACAGGCTGTGAGATGTGACCAGCCATATCAGAATAGCATGGGAGCACATGGTAGGTGGAGAGGTATGCTGGGTGCCTTAAGAACAACACACTTTTGAGGACTTCATGGTCTGAGTAGGCCATGATGGGTGGGAAGGGGAACCCAGAGTTGAAAATGACAGCTGAAGAAAGGTGGGTCAGAAATGGAAAACAGAAAATGAAAACATGGCAAGGGGACTTGAGAGCTTGTGTGCTCAATGAGATGTTATGTCCCCAAATGATACATTATTTTCTGCTGTTTTGACACCAGTAAAGATTTTGTCAGTTAAAAGAGAGCATGGGGTCCTGAAGTGGCCTTTATCCAGTGGGATATACGTTATCTGAGGCAGCCAGTGATATCACAATAGTTACTAAGAATTCTGTTTTCCTCAAACTCTAGGACATGTTGCAAATGTGTCCTTCAATCACCTGTAGGCTTGACCTGACCTTTCTGGTGTTTGTCCCTCTTCCTTCCTCTTACTCTCCTGGGTGTCTTCTGTGGGCCAATTCCTGCCAACCATACCTGGAAGCATTACCCACTGTGGGTCTGCCCCTGCCCCTCTGCCCCCTGCTGGGCCCTGGGGGGGGGGTCTCTGTTCTCAGCATTGGTGTTGCAGCAATGGAAAGATGAGAGCCTTGTTCTCCAGGTGCTCTGTCTAGAGGCAGCACTATGCAGCATAAATACAATACAAGCCACAAATGCAAGCCACGTGTGTCATTCTAAGTTTCCTAGAAATGACGTTAAAAAAAGTCAAATGGAAAATAGATATTAATTTTAATAATATATTTTACTTATCCCAGTAGTTCTCATCCAGGGAAGATTTTTCCCCCCAGGGGGCACTTCCTAATATCTAGTAATGGCACTTGACAATGTCATTAGGCAACTTTTGGTTGTCACAACTGGGAGGGTACTGATGGCCTCTAGTGGGGAGAAGCCCAGGATGTAGCTACATCTCCTGTGAGGCACAGGACAGCCTTTGTTGTGGCCCCAACTGTCAATAGTGCCAAGGTTGAGAAACCCTGATTTAACCCAATATATCCAAAATGTTTCATTTCAATACGTCATCAAATATTTAAAAAATCATGAATCTGAGAGCTTGCCATTTTAAAGTCCTAAGTTGTAAAATCTGGCGTGTATTTTATGCTTATAATACATCTCAGTGCAGGGCAGTCATGTCTCAACTGCTCAACCGTCACACGTACCTGGTGGCTAAGGCACAGGTGTAGGGGGTGCACAGTAAAACCCCGGCGCCTCTCCACGACTCTGGTTTCGTGGGCAGGGCAAATATGCCGAGACGCAAGGTCCTCTGGGTAAGATGCAAGGTTCTGCCCCCTGTGACAGAATCACACGGTGAGGAATTGAAATAAAAGGGTTGCGCGGGGTCTCTGATTATTAAGCTCGGTAGGCATGCAGGCGTTGTTCAATATGTTTCCAACAGCATCTATCCGACTCCTGGCATTACTTCCCTGCAGAATGCCATCAAGAGGTTGTAGTTTCTCACTCTCCTGAGGCAAAGGTCAGCCTACCCCATTGGGAGATGAGCATGAGGGCGAGTTCGTCTTGATGCAGCTTGGAGGATTTAGGTATTGATCACTAAGGCTTTCGTGTAGTTAAAACAAACAACCGGGCAACACCCTTTGGTTCCTCCAAAGTACTCTATAATTTTATCCATTTGAAAAATGAGAACTAAAGGTTTTCAGGTTAAAGAGAAGGCGATCGTGTAGTAATCAGAGCTTTAGAACAATCTCCGCCGACCTTGGCACAACACGTTGCACTCTGTAATCCTCAATTTGAGGGCTTTGCAGCATCTCATTAGCCTGGAGTAGCAGGACACATAATTCTGTATTGAGTGAGTAATTAAATGTGACATGGAAGCCGGCGAATGGATTAGCAACACACCCAGGGGTCCCCCAGAGGGGGCCTTTCCTGTTTCTGCCCATGAGGGAAGGCAGAGAGAAGCTTTGCCGAGCCCTGTAAGGTGGGGAACCGTGGTGCAAAGGCCAAGCAAGATTTCCTGCGTCATCCCTGGGCCAGGGCAGCGAGTCGGTAGGTGTGGGGACAGGACCTCAGGGAAGGATCCTTATGGAAGCCAAACCCCATCTGTGAAGCAACAGGATCACCTCTGGGGTGCTGCTGATCCTTCCTGGGCTACTGGGAACCCGTCCTCCGCTTTCCCAAGTAGGCTGCTCATCTGTCTTCAGTAGGGCAAGAGTCTGCTGTGTTTACTTGAAGTCAGAGTGAAGAATGCGGCCTGTTGTTCCAGAGCGCTTGGAAACCTAAGTATACCTAACAGGCCAGGCTTTGTCTAAAATGAAGGAAGACAAAAAGAGCATTTTCTCATTTTTGTAGTATCGATAGGACACTTATTTTCATAGAACTGAAGGCTTGGAGAGGGGCTCACATAGTTCACCTTTCTGTTTCCGGAAAGCCCTTCACTCAGCTTTCCCACACACCTAAAAATCTACCTTATTTTTCCAATCTGCCTGGGAAGGAGTTTATAAAAATCACTTTGGAAGCAAATTCAATTTCTCATTAACTCTCAATGAACATATATCGAGCACAGACTTTGTGCAGGGAATTAGGAGCCAAGGAAAGAGGAGAAAACACAGCTTCTGCTTTTAAGGAGCTCGTGAGAGAGACATAAAAAGATGGAGTGACAAGTGCCAAACGAATATGGCACAGCCATGAAGCCTGTAGGAGTTGGGAAGAGGATGCTGATTTGGGCCTCCTGGGTGGGGGCAGGAAGGGGAAGATTTCCTGTAGTGGCGAAATTCGAGTTGGTCTTCTGGGGTTGGGCAGAGGGGAGCATTGGTGTGTGGAAATCTCATCCTATGTCCTCCCTTCCCCTGTCCCCCACTTTTTAAAAAAAATGTTTATCCATTTATTCTGAAAGAGAGAGCAAGGGGAGAGGCACAGAGAGAGAGAGAGAGAGAGAGAGAGAGAGGAAATCCCAAGTAGGCTCCACCCTGGTAGCATGGAGCTGAACCTCGAAATCATGACTTGTGCCAAAACCAAGAGCCAGATGCCCAACCAACTGAACCATCCAGGTGGCCCCCAGCCCCCCACATTTAAGTTGAGTTTCTCTAATGTTTTATAAGCAAGGCCAGGCACCATAGTTACACAGTGGATCAGGCTGTGTCCCAGCCTCTAGGAACTCACAACGGACTGACGCAAATTCCCAGAAACTTGACCTTCCACAGAGATGGGACTCAGACTCACAAACTCATTCAGGTATTTTACTGAGCACCTGCTCTATTCCTGGTCCTGGGCTTGATACAAAGGATATAGTGGGAAACAAGATAGACACAAGCCCTGCTTTATAAAGCTCAAGGTCTAGTGGGGTGGGAGACGACAAATAATTACAAGAGTGCAAAGAGTTACAAAAAAGGAGAGAAACAGGTCCTATGGGTTGTACAGAGCAAGATATTCGACCTGATCTGGGAGAAAAAGGCTTCTCTTGGGAAGTCCTATTTAAGCCAGCAAGGCGAATGCTGAACTGAGTAAGCCAGGTGAAGGCGGACAGGGGAACAGGGTGGGAAGAATGCGTCCCTCAGAAGGAGGAGACTGCACAGAGGACCAAAGTGGAAGGAATGTGGAGCTTTTGAAAGAAAAAAACCCAAAAAACAAAAGATGAAAATTGTCCATGACTCCTGCAGCCGGGATTGGATGAAGTCCGGTAGTAGTTTGGGCTTGGCCTTTTTGGGCTAGCAAGTGATCACATGTTCCTTTAGCACAAGGTCAAAACAAATCAGAGCTGAAATAAACACTGTCTTGTTTCTCAGGACTAGGTGCTGTGGAGGACCGGTGACGACCACGTGTGTCCTGTCTAGGAGGGTCCCTGCCCTCGTCCCTGCTGCCTCTCCCTTCCTTTCCCATCAGCCTCTTAGCACAGGCCTCATGGATGCCCTTGACCTATAAGCTTTGCTCCACTCCTCCTGGGTTAATTTTGACCATGCAGGAAGTGCTAGGAGACTAAGTTTTCAAGAGCCTGGCATACAGGACACTCAGCAAGTGTGTGTTTCTGCGGCACCAGAAGGAGTGCCTGGCATTCAATTCTTTTAAACTTTCTTTTTTAATGTTTATTTATTTTTGAGAGAGACAGAGAAAGAGTGTGAGCAGGGGGAGGGGCAGAGAGAGAGGGAGACACAGAATCTGAAGCGGGGCTCCAGGCTCCGAGCTGTCAGCACAGAGCCCGACGCGGGGCTCGAACCCACAAACTGTGAGCTCATGACCTGAGCTGAGGTTGGACACTCAACTGATTGAGCCACCCAGGAGCCCCTGTGGCATTCGATTCTTTGTTGTGGTGGGCTGAGCTCTGAATACCTGAGAAAGCTCCAAGTGGAAGCCTTTCCAAATGCCGCTGAGTTCATAATTGGGCTCCTGCCTCAGTTTCCCTGCTTAATATTCCAGTTACCTGCTAAGGTTGGAGATTTGCCCAGAAACTCCAGTCCCTAGTGTTTACTGAGTACCTGCTGAGTGCACAGTGTCAGGATGTTGAGGGTGGCATGCAGAATAAGAAATAATCACACCGGAAGACCTGGCCCGTGACCACGCACACTGAGTGTTTGTAATAATTTAATGTACTGGATTACCGTCAGTATTTGGAGAATGTGAAAATCGTCTTTTTCATTACTTCAAAGGAAAAGATGATTCTTAATATAACTTTTGAGTAGTTTCACCATTTAAAAAAATCTGGTCTGTGTAGATGCCAATGATTTCTTCTTTGGTCTTTCTGTTGACAGCAGTTCTAACATTCATTATATTTTTGTGTTAACGGAGTTCACATGAGGTGGAAAGTGGCACTGGTCAGGAGATGGAATAGACTCCAACATTCTGGATTTGTAAAAAGTGTTTATTTATTTTTGAGAGACAGAGTGCTAGTGGGGGAGGGACAGAGAGAGAGGGAGACGCAGAATCTGAAACAGGCTCCGGGCTCTGAGCTGTCAGCACAGAACCTGACGCGGGGCTCGAACTCACGGACCGTGAGATCATGACCTGAGCCGAAGTCGGACGCTTTAACCGACTGAGCCACCCAGGTGCCCCCACCTCCTCCCACCCACATTCTGGATTTGACACACAAAGCTTTCACCATCCACCTCCAACCTCCTTCCGCAGATCCTTTTCATGATCTCTACTCTCCAGCTTTCTTCTCCCCATTTTCGGTCAACCGCCCCCCCCCCCCCCCCCCCGCCTGGAATGCCCTTCCCTTTATCTTCATGTGTCATGTGTCCACGTTCTCTTCCACGAAGTGCTCTTCTCTTCCATTTCCATTCGCTTTCTCTCTTTTCCTTTGTCTCTGACTTCTTCCTGTACCCCAGGTTTCCACATTCTTTCTCATCTGTCACTTGGTCCTCTGCACAGACTCGTGTCCTCACAAATCACCTATATATAATAAACACTGATTTTCGAGGGCTACCCTGGAAAGCTGACAAAATATCTTCCTGATTGTACAATTTAAACTGTTCATTTTTAAATTTGGGAAATATGGAAGGCTGAAGAACACAAGGGTCTCCACTGACTATGGAGGAGTGCTCAAGAGCACGTAATGTTGGGCAAGTTCCTTAGCCTCTCTGAGCCTTAGTATTCTCATCTGTGAATGGAAAGGGTAAACTTCATGTTGTGGGCTTGCTGTATCTCATGAATATTACATGGAAAATGTTTAGCACAGTTTCTTACAAGTAAAAAGCCCTCAACATTTGGGGGACTATTGTTATTATGATAAACATGGTAACAATTTCAAACTCTGATTTATAACGTTACTTCTATTAAAAACCCTTTGCAGATTTCAACCGACAATCTCGCAGGTCAAATTTGGATCCAACTTGTTATCGAGCCGTGGACTGCTTCTTCCCCCAGAATGGAGAAGGGGCTCGCCTTCCATCACAGAAACATTCACAGGTGACAGCAGGAAGGGGAACAAACACACTTGACTTTCTTGTCTGTGCCTTAGAATTGTGTCGAGCAGCTGAGCACAGTCATTTTGGTGTGAAACCAGCAGAAGGTGAGTACTGAGGGTTCAGTCACTTGATTCGGTAACAGGTGCTGTTTATAGCACCCAAGTTCTTTCCTGGAACCTCTTTGTATTTGTGACGCGGGCCATGTGCTAAGAGTGCAGCCATGCCATGTTTTGTCACCATGTGACACACCAGTGGCAGACACGGCCTTTGGTTTAGACATGATGGAATCATGGGCCCCTCCTCTGCCCACCCAACCTTCTGCCCTGAGCGATTAAGGCTGTCAGGGTAACCGGCTCACATCCTGTTAGGAGGAATTACCGTGATCACTAATGGGTAGTTAGGGGTGGCATTCCAGTTTCAGGGCTTTCATGGGCCTTGAAAACTAGTGAGAAAATATCCGTTTATCAGCCAGTCATTTAAAGGACACCACACGGAACGATGTTTCAAGACTTCCAAATGCATAGAAGTCATATATCATAATGGAGCGTAAAAGTTACACGTGAATAGGCTGTAAAACTGAACAACTGTTTACCTCAGTGAAGGTTTTATTTACATGCCCTCCAGCAGATACTTAACTGTACTTCTTACGAATCTGCCGATCACAGGCTTCAAGCAGAGCCTGATTAAGTTGTGCCGGATTGGGTAGACGTCAATTGCAGTGTGATTTTAGGGGCTCAGAGAAGGCCTCTCTGGCTCCCTCCAAAACTCATTTTGCTTGCTTGATGCTTCACATTTCTTGAAAGGGAAGCTTTATTCTTATAATTACAGAAAATTCAATTTGACCAATTCAACATCGAAATCAACATGAAATACACAAATAGCTGCATTCTTTGCGGAGCGCTTGCATAGTGGCCTCTTCTTTATCCTCAAACACTCCAATAAGTTGGATCATTGCCCTCAATTATGAGGAGGGTCCTGTGACTTGGAGAAGTTAAGTGGCTTTGTCTGAGGGCACATGAAGGGCATGGCAGAACTGCCTCCTTCGTGATGTTTCCACGAGAGCAAGCCTCTTGCGTTAAATACCTTACAGGAGGAAGTCCACGACTTAAACGCATACGAGCCTGAGAGCCAGTTGTGAAAGGTGGAGATGTAAACGGGAGCATTGGGTCAGCAGTCTTCCTGGGCCCTACTCAGCTGGGGCAGGCGCTGAGGTCCCCTCCTGTGCAGTGCCCCTTGCCCGTTCCCCGGTTGGCCCTGCCCATTGCCCCAGCGGACCATGAGTGTGCATATGCACTTCCTCCAAGCTTGCTGAGCTCACCTCATCCCACGTTCACAGTCCCTACTGGGACCAGAGCCCCGCTCCAACCCTCAGGTCCTTGGATAAAGTCCTGGAAACCTGCCACTTCCTTGCCAGTTTTCTCCCCCAGGAAGCTAAGCTGCATTCCTTCTGCTCTCACCCTCAGCTGGGATTTCATTTCTCTGGACAAATCTGTCAGAATTGGATGCTGATTGTTGCCTTTTCCCTTTGATTCCTGCTTTTTCAGGAACTACCAGTTCCTTCATTCCCTGAACTCATTTTTATGGAGTACCTACTACATACAAGACACAGTCTGGAGTTGATTTCCCATGGCTCTCAAGGTAATCCTACTGAAATAGGAGTTTGCCACCCACCTTTAGAAACTGTGCTGTGTGCTATTGTTGACTAGCTCACCAGATGCCCTAAGGCTGGGCCATGGGTCCCTCCATCTCCCATTCACTGTCAACCCACAGGGCCTGACAGCTTGGGGGGGACACTGAGAAGGCTGGAGGTCATGGTAGGTGATGGTTGGGGATGGAACATGGGAAATGGGTTCTAGGAGACCTTTAACACAACGTGGGGATTTCTTAATATTACCAAGGTCTGGCTGGTTGTAACTCCAGGTGAGTCAGTGAGCAAGCCACTCTGCTGGGTGACAGTCACTGAGCCAAAGAGGAAATGGGATAATTTACAGAAAAGGGTAATAAGGAATGACCTTCAGCCCCATTGTTTAATCATAT
Organism: Acinonyx jubatus; assembly: GCF_027475565.1. Classification (NCBI taxonomy): domain Eukaryota; kingdom Metazoa; phylum Chordata; class Mammalia; order Carnivora; family Felidae; genus Acinonyx; species Acinonyx jubatus. The sequence continues at coordinate 48,902,143 of NC_069395.1, forward strand.
TATTTCACAAGCTACAACCCTTTGATTTCACAGATACCAGCGGCAAGACTTGAATGAATCTTATCTGAATTTCTACTTTATTTATTTCCCCACTAGCTTCATTTCCAAAATCACCTTTTCTGAATGACAACTCAATCAACTCAATAACATGTAATTTTACACAGTAGGAACCCATTCCTGTATCCCCTTTTATACTTGGAATTGTCGACTGCTTTCCTGAATAGCATGTGTGTGTTTCAAAGCCAAGTTATTTTCATCTCCAGACTCCCGAGACAGGATGTCACCATGGGATGGACACGATTCTGACTGAAGATTCTCTCCTCTTCCCCTCTTTTTTTCACATGCATCTCTCATCTGTCTCACCTGGAGCTGCCAGCTCACGTTCAATTTCCCACCAGTCCAGTTGTGTTAAGGAATCAGTGGCTTGATCAGCTTCATTTTAGAAGCTTTCTGAGATGGTGGGGTGTTTTTCCTTCTTTCCCATGCTTTTGGAACCCTGCCAAAGCAAATGAAGGTAAAATTAACATGTATATCTTGGCTTTGTTTTTCGGAGCCGGGTAACGTGATGGACAGGATTGTATTACAAGAGGAATTAAGGAGGAGATGGGCTGCACACATTGGTTGATCCACAGAGTCTGTGGGTAATGAACTGGGAAAAAAACTGCTGATTGAAAATTTGAATCATTAAGAGCTTTGAAATCAACAGCTTCTTTTAGAATTTCAATCTTCTGTGATTTGCTTCGAGTCAGTGCTGCAGTGGTCTGAGCCACAGGCCAAATGGTCAATCAAAATGAGCAGGGTTTGCTCACGGCCTCTGTTGTTTCAGAAATTATATTAAACACTTAAAAAAAGCTGCAGTAACTCTTCCAGGGCACCGGAGTGGTCATGATGGTATAGCACTCTCTGGACTTTCATTGATTTAGAATTTGCATTTCTCATTATTTGCAAATGACCCTCCAGGTTCAAAATATATTATGATTTGTATTTTTGTTGAAGCATGAATTAGAATTGCACTTGCTGGCCGGGATGCTGGAGTGTAGTGTTGGTGAATGAGTCTAACACCCTGCCCCCAGCCGCTCAAAGAAAGTGTTTTTCCCCCATTGTATATGCATGTTATGGGGGAGCTTATGTGATATCGTGAATTGGGGAGATTTGTAAAGGTCTTGGAAAGAATTACGCTTGAGTGTCAGGCTATGCTGTGGGGTATATCTTACTCTAATGAAAACAAGTTCTGCGATGCCCTCCTTATCTGGACATTAAGAAATGACTTATTTTGTAATCAGTCTGTAAAAATAAAAGGGTGCTGCCGAGCAGATAATATAGGTGTTCCCACATCTATCCACACTAAAACTCATGCTGTTAGCTCAAAGGTAATCTCCTCAAGTCCTTGTTCAGAATTGTCCTCTGCCCTTTTCTCTTTAGTTTGGGCCTTAGATGCAAAGAATTGCAGCCATCATCCTGAGGAGCTCATGGCATGCACCTGTTCATGGTCTCTCACTTGGGTTAGTTTATTATAGTCTTTCTCCCCTTCATGCCCATCTGTACGCTTATTGTCTCCTTCATGTATAGTAAACATGCATCCTAATGTGTTGACAATATGTCATTGAAATGTATGATCTTTAACAGTTTTTTTAATGTTTCTTTATTTTTGAGAGAGAGAAACAGAGACAGAGAGTGAACAGGGGAGGGGCAGAGAGACAGGGAGACACAGATTCTGAGGCAGGCTCCAGGCTCCGAACTGTCAGCACAGAGCCTGACATGGGGCTTGAACTCATGAACTGCGAGATCACGACCTGATCCGAAGCCAGACATTTAACCAATTGAGCCACCCAGGCGCCCCGAAATGTCTGATCTTTAGATTTACATGAGGGTACTTTAGTATATGCCTTTTGGTTTTACTGCTTCTACTCTGTATAATTTTTCAGAGTAATTTATTATTATTATTATTATTATTATTATTATTATTATTATTCTTTGTAATTTTAGAGAGAGAGAGCTCATGAATAGCAGAAAGGGCAGAGAGAGAGAGGGAGAACTTCAAGCAAACTCCACGCCTAGTGCAGAGCCTGACTCAGGGCTCAATGTCACAACTGCGAGATTGGCTCACAACTGAGCCAAAATCAAGAGTCAGACCTTTAACCGACCGAGCACCCAGGCACCCCTAGAGTTCCATGTATATTTTAGACATTAATTTCTGTCAGTTTTAGTTGATACGAGTTTACTCTGATAGCTTTCCTTGAAATTGTTTTGTAAATGGCAAATGTTTTATTTTGGAATAATTTCAGGTTTACTAAAATTTGTAAAGACACTACAGAGAGTTCCCATGGCCCCTTAACCAAGCTTCTGCTAATGTTAACATCTTATATAACTTGGCACATCTGTCAAAACCAAGAAATTAACATTGGTATAATACTGTTAACAAACCACAGATTTATTCAGATTGCACACGTTTTTTCACCATTGATGTCCTTCTACTGTTCCAGGATCCAGTCGGGATACCACATTGTGGTCAATTGCCTTCTCTTCTTAGTCTCTCTCTTTTTTTCTTGGTCTCTTTTGATCTGTGACAATTTCTCAGTCTTTCCTCGTTTTTCATGACCTTCTTAGTTTTGAAGAGTACTGGTCAAACATTTTGTAGAACGTCTCGCAATTTGGGTTTGACTGCTATTTTCTTATGATCAGACTGGGCTTATGCATTTCTTGGGAGAACACCCCAGAAGTAAAGTGTGCTTCTCATCATGTAGCAATATCAGCATGACTTATCACTGGTAAATGTTAACCTTGAACACTCGGTGACGTCTGCTAGTTTCCTCCATTGTAAGGTCAAAATTTTTTCCTTTCCATATTCTATTCTTGGAAGTAAGTAAGTTCAGCTCACACTGAAGAGGAGAAGGAATTAAGCTTCACCTTCTAGACAGAGGAATATCTACATATATTATTAGAAAGTCCATAAGGAAGAAGGGATTGTTAATTTTAACGGAACCAAAATTGCCTATTTTTTACTGTATGGCTTGTCCTTTTTAGGTCTTGTCTAAGAAATCTTGCCACAAAGATATTCTATATCTTCTTTACACACACACTCACCTAATACATTATTCATCTTTAATCTTTAGACTTTTAATTCATCTGGATTTTACCTTTGTGTAAGATGTGAAGTAGGGCCCAAATTAGAAGTATATCCATATAGTTTTTTTTTTTTTAACTCCTTTCCTGAACTAATCCTTCCCCACTGATTTATCATGTCAACTGTCCCATATATTTAATTCTCAGCTTGGAACCCTTTCTGGGCTCTATTTTGTTCCATTGGTCCATGAATCCATTACTGTGCCAGGGCACGATAGGATCATACTGTGGCTTTACAGCACACCTCCATATCTTGTAGGATGAGTGCTGTGGGTTGCATGGTGGCTTCCAGAAAGATCTACAGCCAAATCTCCAGAACCTGTGAGTGTGACTTTACTTGGAACAAGAGTCTTTACAGACACCATAAAACTGAGGATCCTGAGATGAAATTTGCTGGGATTATCTGAATGGGTCCCAAATTCAATGACAAATGTCCCTTTCTGGAGGCAGAAGAGGGAAAGATGCAGACATACAGAAGAGAAGGTCATGCAAAGACAGGGACAGAGATGGGAGTGATGTAGCCACGAGCCAAGGAAAGCCAAAGTAATGCTGATATCCAGCAGAAGGTGGAAGAGGCCCAGAATGTGTTCTCCCCTTGAGCTGGCAGAGGGAGCTCAGCTCTGCCAACACCTTGGTTTTGGACTTCTAGCCTCCCAAACTGAGAGAATAGATTTCTGTTGTTTTAAGCCAGTTTGTGGTAACTTGTTAACAGCAGCCCTGGAAAACTATTCTAGATATTGACGGCTTCTGCCCCTTGGTTTTCAAAATTGTCTTCATTATTTTTTTTAAGTTTATTTATATTTATTTTTGAGAGAGAGAACGTGCATGCAAGTGGGGGAGGGGCAGACAGAGAGAGAGAGAGAGAGAGAGAGAGAGAATCCCAAGCGAACAGCACAGGGCCCGACGTGGGGCTCGAACCTGTGAACTGTGAGATCATGACCTGCACTGAAATCAAGAGTTGGGTGCTTAACCCACTCGGCCACTCAGGTGTCCCCAAATTGTTTTTATTTATTCATATGTTCTTTCATACTCATTTTAATTCTTTTTAAAATGTATATTTATTTATGTTGAGAGAGACAGAGTGTGCATGCACATGTACACGCAAGCATATGAGCAGGGGAGGGACAGAGAGAGGGGGAGAGAATCCCAAGCAGGGTCCTTGCTGTCGCGCAGAGCACAACAAGGGGCTCGATTTCATGAACCTTCAGATCATGACCTGAGCCAATATCTAGAATCAGATGCCTAACTGACAGAGCTACCTAGGCACCCATTCCCTACTCATTATAGAATCAATTTGATGAAATGTTTAAAAAAGCCTGCTGAAATTTTGTTTATAATTCCATTAAATTTATGAACTAATTTAGGTGGATAATTTACATTTTTACAGTGTTGAATAATCTCATTCAAGAGCACTGGGTTTTTCTCCACTAATGATTGACTGTGTGATTTAATGGGTCTTAAAAATTTCTCTATAAAATCCTGTGTATTCTTTGTTATCTGAAAACATTGACAGTTTTGCTGTTCCCTTACAATCTTCATGTCTCATTGCATTGGCCAAGACACTGAGGACTATGTAAAGCAGTGGCAGTAATAGTAAGTACCTTTGTCTTATTCTGGTATTAACAGGAATGCATTTAGGGGCGCCTGGGTGGCTCAGTCGGTTAAACGTCTGACTTTGGCTCAGGTCACGATCTCGTGGTTCATGAGTTCGAGCCCCGCGTCAGGCTCTGAGCTGTCAGAGCCTGGAGCCTGTTTCAGATTCTGTGTCCCCCTCTCTCTCTGCCCCTCCCCCGCTCATTATTTGTCTCTCCCTCTCTCTCTCCCTCAAAAATAAATAAAACATTAAAAATTTAAAAAGAAATAAAAGGAATGCATTTAAAACACATTGATTATGATATTGTAATAGTGGGGACAGACGGTAGCTACACTTCCAGTGAGCATAGCACAAGGTAGAGAGAAGTTGAATCACTATGTTGTACTCCTGAAACAAATGTAATATTGTTTGTCAAAATACTCCAAAAAATTGGAAAAAAAATGCATTGATTATGTGTGAGGCTTCCGGTGGGTTTTTTGGTATATCTCCTTTTTCTTTTATCAACTTAAGGGATTTTCATTTCCTTCTTGATTTAAGGGGATGGAAAAATAGACGCTACACTGTGATAGGAGTAGATGCAAAGTTACAGTTTGAAGGTCAAGGACATAGTGGCCAGTGGAAAATTGTGATCATTTTGCCCATTGTGACCATCTATCTACCACACCCCCACTGGGTAAGTTATTAGCAATATTTGGCACAGTACATTTCTGGGTGGAAAAAAGATGATGGGCGTGGCAGTTGTGGAGTCAGGGACTCCTTGGCCATGAGAGAAAGATCCATAGTTTAGAGATGGGCATCGGTGGAAGGTAACTAATTGCAACAGGGACGTCATAGGGGCAAAATACACTAGTGTGTTGTGAGGCTTTTGTTTTTCAGAGAGTAGATTTCCAGTAGGTAAAACCTTGTATACTGTGGAACTGGCCAACAACTTGAGCCCCAATCCATGAGCAAATATACTGGAGGCCAGGCACTATCCTAGTGTCGGGAGAAATACAAACAATAAGACAGTTTGCCCTCAAAACACTTCCTATCTGGGGGTGCTTGGGTAGTTCAGTCGGTTAAGCGTCTGACTCTTGATTTCGGCTCAGGTCATGATCTCAAGGGTGGTGAGATCAAGCTCCGTGTCTGGCTCCGTGCTGACAGCAAGGAGCCTGCTTGGGATTTCCTCTTTCCCTCTCTCTCTGCCCCTCCCCCACTCACATTCTCCCTTTCTTTTTCTCAAAATAAATAAACAAATATTAAAAAAAAAAAAACCACTTCCTATCTGTTCGGGAGCCACAACAGTCCCCAGAAGAGGCCCAATGATACAAAGTGAAATGTAACAGATGTCAAGAGAGGTCCACAGAGATGGCAATAAAACATTCAGCTTTTAAGAGAGATTAAAAAAACTTGAATATATCTTCAATATAATGAAAACCAGTGGAGAGGGAGATTCACTTTTCATCACTAGGCCACCAAAGTATTTAAATTCTAAAAAGCAAGGAACGTTTATATTAAAATTTTGTCACAAATGGCACCCTACTAAGTGAATGTCCTAGAGGTATGAGAGGATTATTGTGACTTTGAAAATAACTTCCCACAATTTGGTTCTGTGAATTTAATGCAAGAAACATGAACAAGTTTCCAAATCTTCTGTACTTGAATCTCTCCACTTGCAAACCCCTAATAAGAAAACTCAATGGATGTGTTGACATGAGAATTAGCTAATAGAAGCCATTGCAAAGCACTGTGGAAATCTTAAGTGCTGTGGAACTAGGTCAATAATGCATATTGGCTTTTCTCCAGTTGCCCCTGAAAGGGAAGAGTTCAATGACAGTTGAGTGACCATTTAACCTGCTAATCAGGCAACTGGCGGGATGCCTGGTGATAGACGGAAGAAGATAATTTGTGGAAGACAGAGATAGGGGCAGTGAAAGAGACCAGATCCCGTGCTTCTCACCCAGGGCATTGCAGGCATTTTCGGCAGGACACGTCTCTGTACATGGCTTCTTAGCTTGTTGAGGATATTTGGCATCACTGACCTTTGTGGAAATAAACCCCAGTTTACCTACCTCTTGTGAACATAGCGACACCCTCGCTAAAAAATGCCAACTGATTTCCGAATCCTGTGCCCCTCCTCTGGTTGAAAATTATTGAGTCAGAGGGCTAGGAACCCTTAGGAAATAATATTTTCAGGGGAGTTAGAAAGACCAGAGTTTGAAGATGCAATTAATGGGGAAAGTGAAAGGTCTAATTAGAATGACAACAGTAATTCAGTATTTGAGTGGATTTCAAGTCAGTTCATTTTGTACAGTTATGCCAGTCTATTCTTAAAAATTTGCTTTCATCTCATCATGGCTCTGCTCTAAAGCCTTCAATGGCTCCCTGTTGCTCACAAATGCAGACCACATCCCGAATCCTGACATTTGCCTTCCCTCCAAAGCTCATTTCCAACCCCCCATCTTCCATTTTCTCATGTGGACCTTTCTGGTTCTAGTTAGGAGAGCCTGACGAAAGAAACTTGAACAATCCAGAAAGACTAAGATGGGAAATGAACTGATGTCGGACTATTTTGTGGTTGAAAATTTTAATGAAGAGTTTCAAATAGGGCCCATCTCAAGGCATAGTCCTTCATCACTCTGGTTTTAGTGCTTGTTAGCTGAAGCGCCCCCAAGTTGTAGCGGGTCGCTTTCTCACTTTCTCTAGTGTTCTGATCACATTCCCACCATCAGGACATCAGGCATTTGTCTTGTACCTGTATGAGAGCCTTTGCTTCCATATGTATCCCCCCCACCCCCTTCCATCTGGTCTTTGTATAGGTTGTCATTTCCAGCAGACTGGACTCCAGTAGTAGATGTTTCAGTTGAATACAAGCTCTATTGCTGCCTGAAAAAACTTGTCCATCTGAGGCTTCAGGGTCTAGAAAGGAAGTATTTGTTACCCATTTGGTATGATGAATGAATCTTCTATTTAGCATTGTCCAAAAATCGAGAATATCTGTAATATTGCCCAGAGAAAGTATCATATAAATCTAAATACTCTTAGAATTTCTAACTCATAAATCAAAGCTTCACTTTTCATTGATGACAGAAATCTGGGACTCTTTCATCTCTGCTTCCTCCTTTCTCTTCCTAACCAGTGCCATATCCTGATGACCTTACCTCCTAAATAGTTCTGAAATAGCTTCACTTTTTCGATCCTGCCAATAGGTCCTTAGTTCAGGTTCTTACCAGCTCTCACTCGGATTATTACAAATAATCACTAAATGATTTCTGCTTCTAAACATTCTCCCCTGTTTTCCCCCTCCACAAAACTCTCTCGCTTTTATCCAAAGCCAACTTTTACTGTGTTACTCCCCTGCAAGAACTGTTCAATGTTTCCTCTTTCATCCCAGAGTAACATCTAAATGACTGTAGCCCTTTCATGATCTGCTACCTGCCCATCTTCTCAGTCTCTGAGAAGACCCTGTGCCCTCCAGTGCTGCAAAATGACTAGAGTTACAAAATCACCCTCTATATTTTTTATGCCTGTGTTCTTTTTAAGAGCGCCATTCTTTTGTTAATGACTACTCATCCTTTAAGACCCCTCTCTGGGGTCACCGCCTCCTGGAAGCCTTTCCTGATCTCCATGCCTGGCTTGGATGCCTCTCTGTTCTCTGAAAGCTCCCTGTGCATTGCTCTGATGCAGCACTTCATACACTGCGTGGGAGTGATCTGTCCAGCTGCCTGCCTTCCCCTCTTGACTGTGACCTGGCAGCTAAAGTCTGTCTCTGATTCATCTCTACATCCAGTCTCCAGCCAAGCACCTGCCATAACACTGATGGTTGGTGAATGTTTTCTGAAAGGTTGAATTCAAATTTGTAAACTTTCTGAGTGGGAGAGTCCAAAGACAAGTGTGAAGTTGAGAAACATCTGGCAATTCGAGGTGGTACGGACAATTTAGACATTTTGGGCCCCAAGTCACCAATGTTTATGATCTCTCAACAAAGGATTAAGCCAGAAGATTCCATTGGACCTCTGACCTCTTTCCTGCCCACCTGGAGGAATTTGAGGCAGGTCCTGGAGCAGAGCAGATCTAGGATGCTTCTGAAGACCGACATAGCTTCATCAGGAGGAGCTGGTGAGCTGTGCTTGTTATCAAAGCCTCTAGGGAGTTAGTTGTCTCTTGTGTTGGGGGACTGCTGAGGGCTGTGTGTGTGTGTGTGTGTGTGTGTGTGTGTGTGAGTGTGTGTATCACACGTGTGCACATGGTGGTTTTGATGACAAATAGGGAGTTTTGAAGAAACCCCTGGGCAAACAGAGAACCATCTCAATCAGCCTGATGGCAAGGTTCCCGAGACCGTGATGATGGAGGCCTTTGTTCATTAATTCTCACAGCTAACACTCACTGAGCACCCACTACCTGCCTGGCCATATTCTAAGTGCTTCGTGTGTATGAAGGAATCTAATCTTCACAACAACCCCACGAAGCATGTACCCCTATTGTCTTCGTTGTACCGATGCAGAAACACAATGTTGAAACGATATGCTCACGATCACCCGGCTGGGAAATAGTGAAGGCAGGGGTGACCCCAGGCGGCATGACTTGGGAGCTCAGGTTCAGGTTAACCTGCCTGGACCCTTCCTTCCTGCCTGTTGGTTGCCGTCACAGTCCACAGTCCGTGCTGCTCACTCTCTAGGAGCCCCGGTTGACAACCGGTCACTAGGAATGACAAGGGGCATTGCCTTTCGAGGAGATGCAGGGAAGTCTCGGCAGGAGCACATGCAGAGCTGTGATCTGTGAAGAAAGAGCCGAGAGCACGGACGGGGTCCCGGACTCTGGCTGTGCCCTCTCGCCCTAGTTAGGACTGTGAGGGGCTGGTGGAGTGAGCCCTCCATGTGAGGAGACTTGGAGTGAACCCACCGAGGCTGGAGATGGCAGTGGAGCGATGTAACCCAGAGGGGGAGGCTAGGGGCCAAGATCCATGCTGAAATTCTAGTGCATTGACTTTAGCTCTCACACCCTGCAAGGTGATTATTAACCCTGTTTGCAGATAAGGAGGCAGCCTCAGTCAGGGAGGTTACCTGATGCGCTCAACCAATGCCAAGCATTGGTAGGTCTCTGAGCTGGGGTTTGAATCCAGTTCTACTTGATTCCAGATCCCATCTTTTTAACCCATACTCGATGCCTTTCCTGTATCATGTCTTCTCTTTTCTTTCCTTTCCTTTTTTTTTTTTTTTGGATAGAATTTCCTCTGAATTCCTGAGGGCTGAGGGAGAACCATGGCCTATTTAGTGGACAATACGGTGGAAATATTTTCCCAGGATCTGGGGGGAGTGTTAGAATAAGGAGGATCATGATATGCACATATAAAAATAAGGTCGAATTTGCTTTTAACTCCTAGATGTCTTTACTGAGAATCACCTCAAATACCGTCTTTCTTTCTCAGCTTTTCCACATGCCCGGGAAGTCGGTGTGTGGGTGGGAGGTGAGACTGCAGAGCCCAAGCTCCCCTGTGTGGCCGGAAGGAGGGTTCAGTGGGAAGCCCAGCTGGCAGTGGGAGGCCCAACAGCGGAGACCCTGCCGGTCAGCAGGTGTGGGCACGACATCCTGAAGGCAAAGGGCGCTCACACAGTATTGCTGAGTTGGAGACTGATGAAATCAATTCATATTTTATGTCGGTTATTCCGGACTCAGGTGCTCGGCGGGTGGGGTTGGGGAGACACTAGGAGACAGGAAGGAGGCTCTGCAGGAATGGGGACAATGTGATATGGGCAGACACTGGAAGACACAGTGGAAGAGACAGAGACGGCATTAAGATGCTACAAAGAGAGGAACAGGATTTGCTTGGTCGTGGGGGTGATAGTACCGTGAGATGAGAAGAATAAAGCATTGAAACAGAACGGGGGAAATCAGAAATGGGAACTCATTTGGGGAGAAAAAGAGCTTAACTTAAAACAGCATTTTGGGTTTTTAGGGGGGATTTTTAAAAGGATCGAGTTGGAAGTGTTTTCATTGCGGAGATCATCCCTTGTCTTTGAGAGACACCATAATTTGGGAAATGTGAATCTTTTGCCCATCTATTCAGGACTTGTGAAGACAGAGATGAGCCTTCTGCTTCCAGTGATCATGGGGCCCCCAGATGAAGCCAGCCTCAGGATAATAAACCAGGTAATTATCTCCATCCTTCCTGTGACAATAATGGTGTCGAAGCAGGCAAAAATTCATCAGAGGAGGCTTTGGAAGTCCCCGGGGAGACTAGCGATAAAGGGGCTGATTGTCAGAATCTGCCTCTGCAGCATTACACCCAGGCGGCATGATGACGGCCAAGGGCCACACGGTGCCCCCAGAGTAAAGCACTGTGGAGATGAAACTGAGACAGACACCTACATCCTAGCACGGCACCCCACCAAGTCTGCCTGGATGGTCCGGATCAGTAATTAGAAACACAGTGCAATAAATATTGAAAGAAACTTCTGTAAACATTCTAGAGGACAATGAAATTAGAAATAATAAGCAGATGGGCTTTTATTCAAAGCAAATCATGCCAGATGGACTCAGTACCTCTTTTCTTTCTTTTTCTTTTTCTTTTTTCTTTTTTCTTTTTTCTTTTTTTTTTTTTGGATGGAAGTACAAAGTTGGTGGATGAAGGGAAAATGGCACGTTTGATGTCATGTGTTTGAAGAATGTTAAAACATTTGAGTCTTCCAAGAAGTCTGATTTGCAGAATTGGCTCAGAATGCCTGGAATAGAAGCACATACCTGACAAAAAAAGTTGGATAAATGCTGCTAATTGGGCAATAGAAAGTGCTAGAACACTGGGCTGGTAGGATAGCCTCAGGAGGAGTCTTGCAAGCGACCACACACCTTTGGAACCTTAGAGATCTTTGGTCCCAACCCTCTCATTTAAGGATAAGGAAACTCAGTCAAAAGGAGACAATGACTTCGCACACCTGGGACTAGAACAAGGATTATCTTCAGTGTAGGTGAGAGCTCTCCTCTCTACCCAGCATCTCTCTTATCTAGGAAAGGAAATAAATGTGGTCAAGTACAATTCTTTTTTTTTTTTTTTTTTAATTCAAGTGTAACTTATAATACCATGTTACATTAGTTTCTGGTTAGGTACGATTATGAAATAATTGGACTCGGAACAAATAAAGCTCGAGATGTAGACCGTGTCCCCAGAAGAGGCGTCGGAGTGGAGATGGTGGTTGAGGAACCACTGGGAATGCTTCACTGCAGGCCATGTTTCTGAGATCCGGGCAGTTTTCAAGCCGCCTTCAATGAGATTCATTCATCATTGCTGTGAAGCAAATAGTGCCCGTTTTGCAGGTGAGAAAATGGCAAAACTCGAGGAGATTCAGTGACCCACCTAAGGGGGAGCAGCAGGCATACAACACAGTGAGGACCGAAGGCAGCAGCCTGTGATTGTAGTCAGGCTCGCTCTCACCCATATTTGGTCTTTGGTAAAATCCTGATGGAGGCCTGGCCTTCCTTCCTGCACTGTTCTTTCTCCAGAAGGCTCCTCTCTTCCTCTGCTTTCCCAGCTCACGTTGCTGCCTTTAGAAGTTCCCAGATGCCGGGTGATCCTAACTTCACAGAGTTCTCAGGAGCTTCTCCCATTCCCTCCCTGTTCCTCCTCCAGTGTCCGGGTCTCCTTTCCCACTCCTGCTAAGCTCTGTGCTCAGCCTTCTGTTACCCTAGAAGCATGAACTTTGTCTAAACTAATTTCCACCATGGCCTGTATAGGCCACAGTTTCACCTTCAGGAAATCACTTCACCTCCTCAGCCTGTTTCCACAGGTAAAAAAAAATGAAACACAACAATGACGCCGAGTTTGTGGCTCATGGCACATTGTGACTTGCAGTGAGGACCATGTGTGTACCCAGCTCGTCAATGCCAAATACAAAGTAGATGCCCAATGTGTATGTATTGGAGGGGGTTAGGCTGGGAACTTTCCTCAAGGTCCCTCCTTTTTTTTTTTAAGTTTGTTTGTTTATTTAGAGAGAGCACACATGAGGGAGGGGCAGAGAGACAGAGGGAGAGACAGAGAATCCCAAGCAGGCTCCAAACTGGCAGTGAAGAGGGGCTCTAACTTACAAACTCATGAACCCAAGAGATCATGCCCTGAGCTGAAATTAAGAGTCAGAGACTTAACCTACACTGAGCCACCCAGGTGCCCCCTCAAGGTCCCTCTTCATAGTTCTTCCTTTTTTGTTGTTGTTTTGTTGTTTGGAATCTAATGCGTTAACTCTAAAAATCAGATTCCTCCCCTCCCTAGGGTTTACTGTTTTGGTTTTTGCTAAATTTTTGTTTGATTGTTGTCAGCTGCCTCTGCTGAGGACCAGCCTGAGCTGTGAACTTAGGATATTCTCAGGTGTTTTTTGAGCCTGTATCTTTCCCTGTGCACGTGCAGTGACTTTCTGATTTCCCCCATATACACAGTTGCTTTTGAATATCTTAGTCTTTGACGTCTGGCTCCAAAAAATTGGAAAAAGAGAAAAATAAAAGGAGAGAGAGAAGGGTGCCTGTCCTTTAAATCCCCTGGAGGTCACTTCTGCTGTAGGCCAGAGGCTCGCATCATTGGAAGGAGGCACAAAAACAATGACTGCCCGCCATTTTGTCCGCACCTCTGGGATTAAAAGTAGCACTCAGTGATCAGAGCACTGATTCACAATATCCAAAGGACAAGGTCAGTTTTGCCCAGCCTGGCTCCTGCAAGCTGTGTATACTGTGCAGCTGCTTGCCGTGGGAGTGGCTCTTTCTTTCCTATGCAGAGTAATCTATTTCCCCTAACCCATATCTGAACACCCCTACTCTACCCATTAAACAGAGAGCTTTCTGGCTATCAGGATCTAGTCCTTTGGGTGGGTGGCAGGTTAAAGTGGGAGGTAGAATGTTAATAAATGATTTTGTTCCTTTTACACATAAATTTTTCCCCGTCAGCGTATGGAAGAGTTTTTGCAACAGGCAATTCTTTTTTTTTTTTTTTGAGAGAGGAATCATTGAAATGCAGGGGTGAAAATGGAAGGCTGTCTGCATTTCCTTCTACTGCTGAAATATAGCTCCTTGGTCTTTACTGGTCCAGGTTTTTAAGCTCTGAGTGACCCATGAGGCAACACTGTTAAATAAAACTCGAACTTATTTTTTGCCTTTTTTGTAATAAACCTCATTACATGCTTAGTAGGAAACACCCTGTCTGCCATCTGCTATGGACTGAATATTTGGTCCTCTCAATATTCATATGTTGAAATCCTAACTCCCAAGCTGGTATTAGGAAATGAGGTCTTTGAAAGGTGTTTGGGTCATGAGGGTAAAGCCGTCACGAATGGCATTAGTGCCCTTACAAAAGAGATCCCAGAGAGATCCCTCTTTCCTTCTACCACATGAGGACACAGGGAAAAGATGGGTCTATGAACCGGAAAGTGGGTCTTTGTTAGATGCTCAGTCTGCTGGTGCCTTGATCTCGGACTTTTCAGTCTCCAGAAGCATGAGAGATAAATGTCTTACTGATAGCCAGCCAGTCTATGCTATTTGCTCAGAGCAGCCTGAGTGGTCTCAGATACTATCTGATGTAGTACTATTTTTTTCTTTTACTTACCTTCTACAGAGGGGGCATGGAAGCTGAAGAAATGCCCTTTCCCCTTCACCTGAAATATAAGCCATTGGAAAGAGCAGTGTCTGGGAATGACTAGACCCGTATTTGTGTCCCACTTCTGTCACCTGGGAGCCTCAGGCAAGTGTTCAGCCTCTCTGCTGCAGCTGGTCCTGGGTCAGTTGAAGTCCGTACACTATGACCTCCCCCAGGGTGGGAAATATAGCTTGTTTATAGTGCTTGACATAACGGAAGCAAATTTAGTAAGCATTTAGGACTTCATACCTTTAAGTGTTGCTGAAACACATCCTCGTACACACACATCCATCACCAACAAATATCACTGCAGGGAGTGGCAAATATGTCTTGCATTACTTAATATAATCATTATAAGAACTCTGCAATGAAACTATTACTAACATCACTATTTTGCAAGATAAAACTGAACCACACTGAAGCTAATGTAACATTACATGTCAACAATACTTCAACAAAATAAACTGAGGCACTGAGTTGCCTCTGTTCTTTTAATCTGTATTCAGGATCTAAGCTCCTATTTAATAACAACACTTCACAGTTGAAAAGGGCTTTTACTTTTTAAAGGTAACAGCCATGAGGCTGTTTTGCTCTAAGGTAGAGTAAGAAGGAGACACAGATTCTTTTTTCTTTTTTTTATTAAGTTTTAATTTTAATTCCAGTATAGTTAACATACGGCATTATATTAGTTTCAGCTGTACGATATAGTGATTCTACACTTCCATACAACATCCAGTGCTCATTATGGTGAATGTACCCCTTCATCCCCGTTACCTATCTCACCCACCCCCCCACCTCCCCTTTGGTAACCATCACTTTGTTCTCAAGAGTCTGTTTCTTGGTTTGCCTCGCTCTCTCTTTCTCTCTCTCATTTTTTCCCCTTTGCTTGTTTGTTGTTTCTTAAATTCCACATACGGGTGAAATCATATGGTACTTGTCTTTCTCTGATTGGTTTATTTCACTTAGCATTATACTATCTAGCTCTATCCATGTCAATGAAAAAAATGGCAAAATTTCATTATTTTTATGGCTGAGTAATATTCCAGTGTGTGTGTGTGTGTGTGTGTGTGTGTGTGTGTGTGTGTGTGTACATGTACCACATCATCTCTATCTATTCATCTATTGATTGACATTTGGGCTGCTTCTTTATGTGGCTATTGAAAATAATGCTGCTATAAACTAGGGGTGCCTGTATCCCTTTGAATTAGTGGTTTTCTATTTTTTGGGTAAATATCCAGTGCTATGATTACTGGATTATAGGATAGTTCTATTTTTAACTTTTTGAAAAAACTCCATACTGTGTTCCACAGTGGCTGTACCAGTTGGCATTCCCACCAACAGTGCATGAAGTTTCCTTTATCTCCACATCCTTACGACATTTATTTTTTGTGTTGTTGATTTTAGCCATTCTGACAGGTGTAATCTGATAACCCATTGTGGTTTTGATTTGCATTTCCCTGATGATGAGTGATGTGGAGCATCTTTTCATGTGTCTGTTGGCCATCTGTACTGTCTTCTTTGGAAAAATGTCTGTTCATGTCTTCTGCCCATTTTTTAATTGGATTGTTTGTTTTGTGGGTGTTGAACTATATCAGTTATTTTTTTTAATTTTAATTCAAGTATAGTTAACATACAGTGTTATATTAATTTCGGGTAGATAATCTAGTGATTCAACAATTCCATACATCACGCAGTTCTCAGAGTTGTATCAGTTCTTTATATATTTTGGACACTAACCCTTTATTGGATATGTCATTTGTAAATATCTTCTCCCATTCTGTATGTTGCCTTTAGTCTTGTTGTTTCCTTTGCTATGGAGGTTTTTAGTTTGATTTAGTCCCAATAGTTTAATTTTACCTTTATTTCCCTTGCCTCAGGAGACATATCTAGAAGCATATTGCTATGACTGATGTCAGAGACATTTCTGCCTGTGCTCTCCTCTAGGATTTTTGTGGTTTCAGGTCTCACATTTAGGTCTTTAATCTATTTCAAATTTATTTTTCTATATCATGTAAGAGACTGATCCAGTTTCATTTGTTTGCATGTAGCTGTCCAGTTTTCCCAACACCATTTGTTGAGGAGACTTTTTCCCATTGCATATTCTTTCCTCCTTGCCAAAGATTAATTGACCATATAGTCGCAGGTTTATTTCTGGGCTCTCTATTCTGTTCTATTGATCTATGTGTCTATTTTTGTGCCAGTATATACTGTTTTGATTACTACAGCATTGTAATATAACTTGAAGTCTGGAATTGTGATACCTCCAGTTTTGTTTTTCTTTTTTAAGATTGCTTTGGCTATTCAGGATCTTTTGTGGTTTTATAAAAATTTTAGGATTGTTTGTTCCATTTCTGTGAAAAATGCTGTTGGTATTTTGATAGAGATTGCATTAAATGTGAAGATTGCTTTTGAGTAGTATAGACATTTTAACAATATTTATTCTAATACATGAGCATGGAATAGCTTCTCATTTCTTTGTGTCTTCTTCAGTTTCTTTCATCAATGTTCTATAGTTTTCAGAGTATAAGCCTTTCACTTTTATGGTTAAGTTTAGTCCTAGGTATTTTATCATTTTTGGTGTAATTATAAGCGGGATTATTTTCTTAATTTCTCTTTCTGCTGCTTCATTATTAGTATATAGAAACACAAATGATTTCTGTACATTGATTTTGTATCCTGTGATTTTACTGACTTCATCAGTTAGTAGTTTTTTGGTGGAGTCTTTAGGGTTTTATACACAGAGTATCATGTCATCTACAAATAGTGAGTTTTACTTCTTCCTTACCAGTTTGGATGCCTTTTATTTTTTTGTTGTTGTCTGATTGCTGTGGCTAGGACTTCCAGTGCTATGTTGAATAAAAGTGGTGAGTGGGCATCTTGTTCCTGACCTTAAGGGAAAAGCTCTCAAATTTTCCCCATTGAGGATCATGTTTGCTGTGGGTTTTTCATATGTTGAGGTATGTTCCCTCTAAACCTACTTTACTGAGGGTTTTTATCATGAATGGATGTTGTACTTTGTCAAATGCTTTTTCTGCATCTACTGAAATGATCATATGGTTTTTATCCTTTTTCTTATTGATGTGATGTATCATGTGGATTGATTTGTGAATAACGTACCATCCTTGCATCCCAGGAATAAACTTCACTTGGTTGTGGTGAATTGTTTTTTTTTAATGTAATGTTGGATTTGGTTTGCCAATATTTGGTTGAGGGTTTTTGCATCTATATTCATCAGAGATACTGGCCTGTAGTTCTCTTTTCTCATGGCGTCTTTATCTGGTTTTGGTATCAGGGTAATACTGGCCTCAAAGAATGTGTTTAGAAGTTTTCCTTACTCTTCTATTTTTTTTTTTTTTTGAAAAGTTTGAGAAGAATAGGCATTAGCTCTCCTTTAAACGTTTGGTAGGATTGTCCTGTGAAACGTTTGGTAGGATGGCCCTGTGAAGCCATCTGGTCCTGGACTTTTGTTTGGTGGGAGTTTTTCACTTTCCTTGCTAGTAATCAGTCTGTTCAAATTTTCTATTTCTTCTTGCTTCAGTTTTGGTAGGTTGTATTTTCTGGGAATCTATCCATTTCTTCTAGTTTGTCTAATTTGTTGGCATATAATTTTTCATAATATTCTCTGACAGTTGTTTGTATTTCTGTGGTGTTTGTTGTTATTTCTCCTCTCTCATTTGTGACTTTATTTACTTTAGTCCTTTCTCTTTTTTCTTTTAAAAAAATCTTTTTCAATGTTTATTTATTTTTGAGAGGGAGTGGGAGAGCATGTGTGTGAGCAGGGGAAGGACTGAGAGAGAGAGAGAGAGAGGGAAACAGAGGATCCAAAGCAAAGCAGGCTCTGTGCTGATGGCAGAAAGCCTGATGTGGGGCTTGAACCCACAAAGCATGAGATCATGACCTGAGCTGAAGTCAGACACCTTACTGGTTCAGCTACCCAGGCACTCCTTCTCTTTTTTTCTTGATGAGGCTGGCTAAAGGGTTATCAATTTTGTTGATTTTTTCAAAGAACCACCTCCTGATTTCATTGATCTGTTCTATTATTTTTTTTAGTTTCTATATAATTTATTTCTGCATTAATCTTTATTAATTCTTTCCTTCCTTCTGCTGGTTTGGGTTTGTTGTTGTTGTTGTTCTTTTTCTGGCTCCTTTAGGTGTAGGGTTAGGTTGTTTATTTGAGATTTTTCTTGCTTTTGAAGTAAGCCTATATTGCTATAAACTTCCCTCTTAGAATCACTTTTGCTGCATCCCAAGGATTTTGGACCATTGTGTTTTCATTTTCATTTGTTTCTATGTAATTTTTTATTTCTTCCTTGATTTCTTGGTTGACCCAGTCATTGTTTAGTAGCATGTTATTTAGCCTTCACAAATTTGTGCTCTTTCTGTGTTTTTTCTTGTGGTTGATTTGTAGTTTCACATCATTATGGTCAGAAAAGATGTATGATGTGACTTTGATCTTTTTGAATTTGTTGACACTTGCTTTGTGGCCTAAAATGTGATCTATTGTAGAGAATGTTTCATGTGCACTTGAAAAGAATGCGTATTCTGCTGTTTTAGGATGGAATGTTCTGACTGTATCTGTTAAGTCTATGGTCCAGTGTGCCATTCAAAGCCACTCTTTCCTGGGGCGCCTAGGTGGCTCAGTTGGTTGAGCTTCCGACTTAGGCTCAGGTCATGATCTCATGGTCTGTGTGTTCGAGCCCTGCATCGGACTCTGTGCTGACAGCATGGAGCCTGGGGCCTGCTTCGGATTCTGTGTCTCCCTCTCGCTCTGTCCCTCCCCCACTCATGCTCTGTCTCTCTCTGTCTCAAAAATAAATAAACATTAAAAAAATTTTAAAAAAGCACAAAGCCACTCTTTCCTTATTAATTTTGTTTGGATAATCTGTCCATTGATGTAAGTGGGATATTAAAATTCCCTATTATTGTGTTACTATTGATTAGTTCCTTTATGTTTGTTATTAACTGTTTTATGTATTTGGTTGGACTCATGTTGGGTGCATAAATATTTACAATTGTTAGGTCTTCTTGTTGGATTGTCCCCTTTACTATTATATAGTGTATGTCTTTGTCTCTTGTTACAGTCTTTGTTTTAAAGTCTATTTTGTCTGATATAAGCATTGCTACTCCAGCTCTCTTTTGACATCCATTTGCGTGATAAATGTTTCTCCATCCCCTCACTTTCAATTGGCTGGTGTCTTTAGGTCTGAAATAAGTCTCTTGTAGGCAGCATATAGATGGGTCTTGATTTTTTATCCACTCTGTCACCCTGTGTCTTTTGATTGGAGCATTTAGTCCACTTACATTAAAAGTAAATGTTGATAGATATGTATTAATTGCCATTTTTTTACTTGTTTTGTGGTTGTTTCTATAGTTTTTCTCTGAACCTTCTCTTGCTCTCTTTCATGGTTTGCTGGTTTTCTTTAGTGATATACTCAGATTCCTTTCTCCTTATTCTTTGCATATCTATTACTGGTTTTTCATTTGTGGCTACAATTAAGTTTGTATATACCATCTGTATATAGTAGTCTATAATAAGTTGATGGTCACTTAAGTTTGAATCCATTCTTTAAGGAGCCACAGGTTCTTAAAAGGAAGCTCCAACAGACATTAATTGGCAAGGGGAAAAATCTCGTCCTTGAGATGTTTTTCTCTATAACCATCCCTCCAGAACCCCTCCAACCCCTAGTACTTGACCTGGTTTACCTTGTATGTGGGCTATTTCAGGGTTTATTCCACTCCTGGGTTCAGATGCTCTGTTTTTCCCCCTCAGCTAGAGACTTCAGTGAAGTTAGTACAGGTATTAAGCCCCTTAAATACATGTTGTGTTGACCCTGAAGGTACCCCAAGAATAAGATGTGCCTCTTCTGTTTCTTCTAGGAACATACAATCTAGCAGGGGAGATAAAGAAGTAAAGAGTTTCTATGAGGACATGATTATAGGGTGCTGGATAAGTACATGGTGGTGTCACAAAACTCAGCTTTGAGGAGCTGGGAAACTCAGGCTACAGGAAGTGGTGTTTGTGCAAAGACCATAGGATGTGTAGGCTAGCGTGGGGTAGGGCAGAAGGAACAACCTAAACAAAGCACCAGAGAGCACAGAGAATATTTTAGATGTATTTTACTAAGATTAAAAAAAAATGTTTATTTACTTTTTGAGAGAGAGAGAGAGAGAGAGAGAGAGAGCAATCTGGGGAGGGGCAGAGAGAAATCCCAAACAGGCTCCATGCCGTCAGTGCAGAGCCTGATGTGGGGTTCAAACTCAGGAACTGTGAGGTCATGACCTGAGCCGAAACCAAGAGTCAGATGCTTAACTGATTGAGCCACCCAGGGGCCCCTAGAATATTTTAGATTTAGAGACTGAAGTTTTCTCTTGATTCAGAGCTGCAATATTTCAGGGGAGAAAAACCTACCCCTCCCCCCACCACCATGCCTCAATTTCATTCAATAAGGCCACTGTACTTATTCTCTGGCCCTAAGATCAAGTGTTCCACCCCACCCCCCACCACCCACACAGGTAGCGTTTCAGCCTCTCAGGCATCGACTCCTAATGAGATCAGTTAGTCCTTTAGTAACTGATGGGCTCTATGGCACACCTGCTCCCTATAGACTTCAGTCTCAAAACAGTAATACCACGTGCGGGAACTGCCACTGTATTTACCTGACACATATTTTTACTCAGTGACAACTGAGTGCTCAGATACTCAATTAACATGTTGTGTGTGTGTGTGTGTGTGTGTGTGTGTGTGTGTGTGTGTAAGGCACATAAAGAACATCCCAGGTAGCTTCTACTGACTTGTCATGTTTCCTCTTAACCTTCACATGGTTAATAGTAAGCAAATCCTACATAGTTTTTTCTCTTAAATCTTTCATTGCAATCCCCAGCTGAAAGGGTTTTTTCTTTGTACTTCTTTGGTAGGTTTGATTAATGTCTTCAGAAAAAGAAAAGATTAATGTTTCTCAGCCCATAATTAGCATTACTGCAGAGGGACACAGAAGCTGGAAGCCACAGAAGCAAGCCTGGGACAATGGCTTCAGCCTGTGTGTGGCCTCCACACCCACGTGGAGCCACCAATTAATGGGGCAGCCCCCCCTTGCATTGAATCTTCAAGTCTGTCCTATTAACTATCTTTGCGGCTAATGATACAATTCCTTCTATTTTCCCATATGCTAGGAGAGGTCTCTCCAAATGTCCTGCCTATTGTCCCCAAAGCAAAAATATTCCTCACAATGTGAAATATTGCACACACAACTTTTTCTGCTTTGCTTTTTTTTTTTTCCTTCTCCCCCTCAGGTTTTGCAGAGTAACTCTGAAACCAGCTTCTGCAGTGAAGTGAATCTGCCCAAGGGATATTTTCTACCCTGAAAAAACACCAACTCCCCTAAGAACTGAATAGTTTCTTTTTGCAGAGCTATCTTATTGTTATTTGGGACTGATGGACTGTCAGTCTTTTCTGCTGGAAACAGAAATGCTAATCAGGCCTTCAGCACGATGGGACTTGGGACTCACACTTCTAATGCTTTTCTTAGGCCCACGTGGACAACGGTTTTGCTGAATCTTGTTTTTGTGGGTCCTTCTGGAGATGCAGCCTGTAAGAAATTTTGGCAATCAGGAGAATGTTGTTTTAACCGAGCCCATTGTAGTACATTTTTCACCAAATTACATTAGCATATAAAACTTGGATTATTGATTTCTTCTTTACTTGTTGTGCATTCTGGGCAAAAGTCCAGTTTACAGAAGCAAAGAGAACATACACACACTTGAGTGGAGAGTCGATCCTTTATTTATTTCTTTATTTTCTTTATGTTAGAGGCGGGATGAATGATTTACGAAGGTAATGTGACTTTGTACTCGATTTTCTCCGCCTAACACCTTCATTAGGCTGCACTCAAGACTTCCATGGTTATGGGCATTCCAGTTTGAATCCAAAATAGGGAGGGACAGGCAGGGAACCATTTGCCAGGGGCAACAGAGTACTTACCGGTTATTAAGCACCTGATGAGTGTCAGTCAGTAGACGGCACTGTACTTACAATATCTCCTCTGGTAGACAATGCCCTCACTTTGCTGATGAGGAAATCGAGGCTTCATGAGGTTGCGGGATTTTGTTCCCAGTCACCTCAAGGCAAGTGCAAGATGAGTGACTATTCACTTTGGAAAATGGTCTGGCAGTTCCTCTAAAGGTTAAATATAGAGTTACCATATGACCCAGCAATTTGACCGTATATACCCAAGTATAAATGAAAGTATATACCCAAGATAAATGAAACTTGTACAAAAACTTGTACTCTCATGTTCCAGCAGCATTATTCATAATAGCCAAGAAGTAGCAGCCACCTCAATACCCATCAATTAGTGAAGGGATAAATACGATGGGGTCTACCCCCATAGTGGAATATTATTTGAAGTATTGATACACGCTGAGGCTGCGGGGACCTCAAAAACATTGTACTAGGTGAAGTAAGTCAGTCATAAAGGACCACATATTGCATGAGTCCATTTACATGAAATGTCCATAATATAGAGAAAATAGATTGGCTGCCAGGGGATGGTGGGGGGAGAGTTTGGGAGAAATGGCGAGTGACTACTAATGGTTACAGAGCTTCATTTTGGGGGATGAACCCCCCCCCCCAGAATTGATTCTAAATTTGGTTCTAAGTTGATTCTAAAAGAGAATTGGTCTTAAAATTGATTGTGCTCATGGTCGTACAGTCCTGTGAATATACTAAAAACAACGGAATGGTATACTTTAAATGGGTGAATGGTATAGGATGTGACCTACATCTCAATAAAGTTATAAAAAGATTAGTGGCTACTGTCCACTGCTGGTGTAGAGAGGCAGTGCCACTCCACTTGTGGAACAGCCCAAGATGCTCCTAATGATGGAAAGCCACATACCCATAGCAGCAGCCACGTCTAGCTTTAAAGTATTTACTGAATGCCTGGCACTGTGCTAAGCACTTTATATGCATTATCTAATTTCATCATCATGTAACTGCATGAGCTCAGCGTTACTCTCATTTTCTAGAAGAGGACACTGAGGCTTAGAGAGGCTTAGTAATTTTCTCAAGGTCATGTGTCTAATAATTACTACAGCTGCCTCCTACTGAATAAAAACCTTGGAAACAACTGTATGGGTTTTTTTCTTTGTTTTTTGTTTGTTTGTTTTTTGTTTTGGGGGGGGGTTGTTTGTTTTTTGTTTTGTTTTCGTTTGTTTGTTTGTGGTCTAAGACCCAGTATTGTATAGTAATGACTAAGAGTTGGATCAGTAGGTAGATGGACTGGGTTTGAATCAGAATTCTGACTCCTGGGTCCTGCACAAATGTGAGCAAGTTGCTTAAAACTCTGTACTCCGTTGAGAAAGTATTCAACTCACAGAGGTGAAGATTAAGTAATATATGAAAAGCATGTAAGGCAGTGGCAGACACATAGTGAGAGCTCAATACGTGTGAATTATTACCAGATGCAGTCTCTTTTGAAGGGTGGGGGGTACAGCAGAAAATAAGTCACAGGTCGTGGATCAGCTGTGGTCTAGGGGGGAAGACAGGCAGACCTACTGAAATAGGAAACAATGGTGAAAGCACGCAGGAGGCAGAGCGGAAGCACAGAGGCGGAGGGACTCGTGATCAATGAGGGCCATTTGCGCTTGTGGTCCTAGATCTTGGGTCTTTTAGGCTCTGGTAGGAGTGTGTTTACAGCAGCAAGATTTTCTTTCTTTTCCCTCAGGTTGCAAGCATACACAAGAATTATGAAATCTGGTTGGGGAGTTTCATGATTGTGCTTTTCCTGACAGCATGGTAAACCTTTAGACCTTTAAAGGGCGGAGGAGAGAGTAGAGCCCAGTCTTTTATTGGGGCTTCTTGAATATTTACCATTGGTTAGATCCTTAGGCTAATACATTAGAAACTTAACGCTTTATTTATTTTTGAGACAGGGACTGAGCATGAGCGAGGGAGGAGCAGAGAGAGAGGGAGACACAGAATCTTCTGAAGCAGGCTCCAGGCTCCGAACTGTCAGCACAGAGTCCCACACAGGGCTCAAACTCACAAACTGTGAGATCATGACCTGAGCCGAAGTTGGACACTTAACCAACTGGGCCACCGAGGCGCCCCTAATATATTAGAAATTTAATCAGGAGATGAACTCGCTAAGGGAGCGTGAGGTGTGTTCATACTCTCTGTGGGTATTTTCTCACCTTCCAGTTTCATGGAACCTCAGGAGTGTGTTGGAGATTAGCTCTTGATTGATGAGCACGAACTGTAAGATTTAGAAGTAGATGTGTCGATGTTGATGTGTCAACATAGTTGAGAGGAAGCAGGAATTCATCACAGAAGGTTCGGCTTCTGGATACGAAGGGGCAGAGGAGAGGGTAACACATGGTCCGAAACTGATGCTTATGCTCACGCCTTCGTTCCCAGCAGTGCCCCTGTCTGGTGTGTGGCAGGCACTCAGCAAATGTTTGTTCACTCTGAATAAATAAATGGGGTATATTGTAGGTCACGTGTTGAAGATAACCTCTATGACCTGCAGATTCTGGGTTTGTTTACCCTCTGAAGTTTTTATCCAGGGCAGCAAGGAATCGGCGAGACCACCTTTGTCAGAAGTCCCTGAGAGCAGTCATCTATCCTTGCAAAGAGTGACCCAGAGGACTTGGAGGGGCATCTGGTAGCCCACCCTGGCTGCTGCTTAGAGTCACTTGGGGAGCTCTTGAAATGCATGGCTGCCAGGCTGGACCTCACTCCAGACCAATCAAATCAAAATCTCTGAGGGCAGGGCCTGGGTGTTGGCATTTTTCTTTACAAGGACTTCCCAGGCGATTCTAATGGGATCCAGGGGTGTGAAGCACCTGACAAGAGCATCCGGAGATGGGAAGGCTGGAGGCAGCTGCAAGAAACCCTGGTTGGCTAGAGGTACACTGCAGGTCTCACCTGGATGAGGGTGGAAGTGTGTTGGCTACCCCTTAAGTTTCCAGGGTTCTTTCTTTTTTTTTTAACTTGTTTTATTTTTTTATTTTTTTTAATTTATATCCAAATTAGTTAGCATATAGTGCAACAATGATTTCAGGAGTAGATTCCTTAGTGCCCTTTAGCCATCCCCCCCACACCTCCTTTAGTAACCCTCAGTTTGTTCTCCATATTTATGAGTCTCTTCTCTTTTGTCCCCCTCCCTGTTTTTATATTATTTTTGTTTCCCTTCCCTTATGTTCATCTGTTTTGTCTCTTAAAGTCCTCATATGAGTGAAGTCATGTGATTTTTGTCTTTCTGTGACTAATTTCACTTCGCATAATACCTTCCAGTTCCATCCATGTAGTTGCAAATGGCAAGATTTCATTCTTCTTGATTGCTGAGGAATACTCCATTGTGTGTGTGTGTGTGTGTGTGTGTGTGTGTGTGTACACATGTCTTTATCCATTCATCCACCGATGGACATTTGGGCTCTTTCCATACTTTGGCCATTGTTGATAGTGCTGCTATAAACATGGGGGTGCATGTGTCCCTTTGAAACAGCATGCCTGTATCCTATGGATAAATGCCTAGTAGTGCAATTGCTGGGTCGTAGGGTAGTTCTAGTTTTAGTTTTTTGAGGAAACTCCATACTGTTTTCCAGAGTGGCTTCACCAGCTTGCATTCCCATCCAGGGTTATTTCTAAGAGACCTCTCTGAGCTTGGACTGAAGACAGCCCAGCGTGGGGGCAGGGAAGGTGCTGGAAGGATGGCTGCAGAGAAAGGAGGTAAGCTTTAGTAATTGGAACGGGCACTGGGCTTTCAAATCCTTCACTGCTATGATTTTGAGATTTCTCTTAGCCTGAGATGAGGTACCTGGTGAAGGAGGTGGGAGTGTGGGGATGTAAGGAAGGGGAAGGGCACTGAGGTATCCTGGGACCCAGACCTTGTCTCATTGAAGGAGCTGGGCTGGGTCAGCAGAAGGTTCCACTGCCTCTTGGAAAGGCTGAAAAAGTTCCCTTGAGATCTGGCTCCCCTCAGCAGCTGCATCAGGACCTGGGACTCTTACTGTGAAGCCCATTAAGATGATCAAAGAGTCACTGGAGAGCTGTGAGAGCCTCTGAAGAGTTTGCAAAGTGTGACTGTGACCATAGGAACATATTTCATCTGGCCCTGAACCACACAGCTGGGGGATGATTCACTTATATTTTTTCTTTTCTTTTCTTTTCTTTTCTTTTCTTTTCTTTTCTTTTCTTTTCTTTCTGAGAGAGAGAGAGAGAGAGAGAGAGAGAGAGAATCTTAAGCAGGCTCTACACTCAGTGTGGAGCCTGACATGGGGTTCGATCTCAAAACCATGAGATCATGCCCTGAGCTGAAATCAAGAGTGAGTTGCTTAACCAGCTGAACCACCCAGGTGCCCCACTTGTATTTTCAACATTACTAAGGTATTGGTCAGCCACACAGCTCTGAGCACTCCTCTGGTTAGCAAACAGCATCCTAGAAAAGCTACCTGAAGTTTCTATGGGCAGCTTGTCTCCTTTGAGATGTAAACTCTCCCTCAGTAAGGGATGCTCTTGGATCCCTTACTGAGTTTGAGGATACCAGGGAAAATGTAGGCTCAGGGAAGGAAAATTTTCATTGTACTTGAAGCAGGAGAATTAGATTATCAACAAAAACCCTTCTCTACAATGCATTCTAGCAAACTCTGTGCTTCTTGCTGCTGCCTCCTTTTCTGGAATCTTTCTTCAACCCCACCCCCACCCCCCCTCCCCATTACCTCTCTCCCACTCTCCTCCCTCTGGATGATTCCATCTCAGCCATATGCACTTGATAGAATCTCGCACACAGGCACATTTATTATTGACCAGCTTCTTTATCTTGGATAGTATGTCACAAGTAGTCAAGACTATAGCTTTTGAAGGTAGTTTCACAGATTTAAGATGAAGAAACAGTATCCATATAGTTCCAGAGTCAAGGAAGTCTGATAGCCAGCCGTTGGGGTGTGTGTGTGGGGAGGGGGATGTAAGACTATTGGAGAGTGGAATTTTACTCACTGGAGCCAGCTTGGACTTTAGATATGAAACGTTTGATTTATAGTTTCTATTTCACTCTGATAGAAAACTCTGCTTACCCTTATTGGAAGGTCGAATGTGTTGGGTTCTTTAGCTAAGGTAGCTGTTAAAATTTATTTCACATTCAAGGAAAGGGGCACTTGTTATTCACCATGTTCCCATTTTAATTATGATTTTCCTGGCATCATTTTTAACAAGAATAACCTAAGGCCTGCAAGGAGTGATTTCCCCTAATCAGTTCTTAAACCCGCCCTCCCCCCTCCAACTAACGGCTGCAGCTACGGCTACACAGACAAAATGAAATGGGGAATTGAGCAATTACCTGGTGAATCTGAACAGTGTAGAGTCAGCAGTCAATTAGAATAGTTCAATTACAAAAATCCTTTTTTCTCCCTTCTTCTTTTGCTCTGTAGAATTATCACCTTAACTCTTGTTTCTCCAACTGCCCCGTGTTGAACCTCGTTCTCATCCTTCTGGCTCTGCTGACCCCAGAGCACTCTCAGCTAGATGCCCTGGGCTCCTCTGCACGCATCTCCACTCCTCCCCTGAAGAGGCCTCACGTTAGTCCTCCCCAGAGAGGGTGGGCTCAGAATTGAGAACCCCTTTGTGTCAGGCTGACCCCTGAACTGTCCCCTCATTTCCCAGGTGGGAGCCCACATCCCCCTGGGCCTCTCAGACTGTGGACCTGGGCTTCTGGAATGTTCCCTCATTCTGAGATTGCCTTTGCATACCCTGTTGGCTCTTCACTCTACACCTGGGGGGATGATGCTTATTCTTGCCAGCTTCCCTCACCAGGGCCTGGTTGGTGCCTCACCCTAGCCCGTTGTGACGAGGGTGCCTGCTCTCAGGCACAGACCTCACAGATGCAGGCCACAGACCTTCTTTGTATGTCCGTGTTCTCCTAACAGGTTAGGGCTTCCAAGAATTTCCTCTTCGCCACAATGTCCAACACTCGTCTGCCTCTTGACTAGTGACTTTCATATGTGGTAGATCCCCACATATGGGTGTCAGCCACGTCTTCTTAACAGTGGCCTGGATATTGGCCTTAAATATGTCTCCTCTGGCATATCTTGCTGAGAATATGAGCCATAAGTGTCTATTTATTTACTTAGATATTTATTCATTTATTCCTTCACTTAATACATGTTTATTGAGCGCCTAGTATCTGCCAGGCCCTCAGCTGCTGGGGACTCAGAATTAAACAATATGTATTCCCCTCCCCCCATTTTATTGCTTTTGACTTTTTTAAAAATTGAAGTATAATTAACATAGTCTTATATTAGTTTCGAGTGTACAATATAGCGACTCAACAAGTCTATATATTACTTGGTGCTCATCACCATATGTGTAATCTTAATCCTCTTTTATCTGTGTCACCCATCCTCCCACCCACCTGCCTTCTGGTAACCAACCGTTTGTTCTCTGTTTTTAAGAGTCTGGTTTTTGTCTCTTTTTTCTTTGTTCATTTGTTTCGTTTCTCAAGTTTCATATATGAGTGAAATCATATAGTATTTGTCTTTCTCTGAGTGACTGATTTCACCTAGTCTTATGCCCTCTAGGTCTATCCATGTTGCTGCAAATGGCAAGATCTCATTATTTTTAATGGTGGAGTAATATTCTATTCTATATATGTGTGTGTATATATAATGGGTGGACACTTGAGTTGCTTCCGTACTTTGGCAATGGTAGATAATGCTGCAATACACATAGGGTTTCATATATATTTTCAAATTAGTGTTTTCATTTTTTTAGGGGAGGTAGATACCCAGTAATGGAATTACTACATCATATGGTAATTGTATTTTGAATTTTTTGAGGAAACTCCACAGTTTTCCACAGTGGCTATACCAATCTGTATTTCTACCAACAGTGCACAAGGGTTTCTTTTTCTTTACATCCTCACCAAGAACAGTTATTTCTTGTCTTTTTTATTTTAGCTATTCTAACAGTATGAGGTGAGGTGATATCTCATTGTAGTTTTAATTTGCATTTCCCTGATGATTAGTGATGTTGAGCATCTTTTTGTGTGTCTGTTGGCCATCTGTATGTATGTCTTCTTTGGGAAAATGTCTATTTATGTCCTTTGCCCATTTTTAAATTAGATTGCTTTTGGTGTTGAGTTTTATAAGTTCTTTATATATTTTGGATACTAACCCCTTATTGGATATGTCATTTACAAATATCTTCTCCCATTCAGTAGGCTGCCTTTTTGCTTTATTGATAGTTTCCTTCACTGCACAAAAGCTTTTTATTTTGGTGTAGTCCCAGTAGTTTAATTTTGCTTTTGTTTCCCTTGCCTGAGGGAACATATCTAGAAAAATGTTTCTGTGGCTAACATCAAAGAAATTACTGCCTATGTTTTTTTCTAGGGGCTGTATGGTTTCATGTCCCATATTTAGGTCTTTAATCCATTTTGAGTTTATTTTTGTGTATTATGTAAGAAAGTGGCCCCATTTCATTCTTTTGCATGTTGCTGTCCAGTTTTCCCAGTGCCATTTGTTGAAGAGACTGTTTTTTTCCCTATTGTATAATCTTGCTTCCTTTGTCATAGATTAATTGATCATATAAGTGTTTGTTTCTGGGCTCTATTCTGTTCCATTGATCTGTGTGTCCTTTTTGGGTCAGTAACATACTGTTTTGATTACTGTAGCTTTGCAGTGATCTACAAAAATCTAGGATCATGATACCTCCACCTTTGTTCTTCTTTCTCAAGATTACTTTGTCTATTGGGGGTCTTTTGTGGTTCCATACAAATTTTAGGATTATTTGTTCTAATTCTTTGAAAAATGCTGTTGGTATTTTGACAGGGATTGCATTAAATCTGTAGGTTGCTTTGGGTAATATGGACATTTTAACAGTATTGGTTCTTGAGTGTAGAATATTTCTCCATTTATTTGGGTCATCCTCAATTTCTTTCACTGGTGTTTTATAGTTTTCAGAGTACAAGTCTCTCACCTCCTTGGCGACGTTTATTCCTAAGTGACAATATATACTTCTTACCTTTAAGGAATACGTATTTGTTTGCTAGGGCTTCCTTAATAAAGTACCATAAAATGGGTGAAATTTATTGTTTTTGCAGTTCTGGAGGCTAGAACTGTGAGATCAAGTAGTTGGTGGGACTTATTACTTCTGAGGTCTGTAGGGAGGATCTGTTCCATGCTTCTTTCCTAGGCTTGTTGATGGCTGTCTTCTCCCAATGTCTTCATATTGTCTGCCTTATTTGCATGTCTATGTGTCCAAATTTCCTAATTTTTATAAGGACCCCAGTCATATTGGATTAGGGACCTACTCTGCTACAGTTTTAACTTATTATATCTACCCTGACCCTATTTCCAAATAAGATTCACATGCTGAGGTGCTGGGGTTAGGACTTCCACGTATTGTGTTTTGGGGACACAGTTCATCCTATATGCATCCTTTTATGAAGGTGACAAAGATAGTGAGAGATGTATACATATATGTTCACTGTGGACCTAGTGTGGGGAATAGCTCCCTTTTCTTCACTTTTCAGGCTGACACACCCTCAAGACAGCCAGTATTTATCAAGCAATAACTATGTACCAGGAGCTATTTATTTTTTGAGCACTTTCTGTGTGTTGGACACTATTCAGTGATTTACAAGCATTGATACAATCCTTTGAAGAAACTGAGGCCCAGAGAGGTCAATTAACAGCCCAACTTCACATGATAAGGAAAGAGAAGCAGATCAGATATATTTTGTAGGAAATGAATTACTTAAACCTTCTATCCCTGGCTTCCTGTAACACCAGGCTCTCTATGGGGGATCTGTCCATTGTTTTAGAATCTACCCCTCTCAGGGCACGGTCGGCAGAGATTACTGCTATGTGCAGAAGCCCTATTGCTCTAGGCTTCTAATCCTTGTGGCTAGAGCCTCTGCCCCTATGTACTCTTAAAATAGGTACCTCCCATCTATTTTGGTCCTATTTATTGCCTTCACTGTATCTTTATATGATTCTTTTATTCATTTGCTAACTTGCTAAATGTCTGTCTTCCTGACAGAACGTAAGGTCCATTAGGGCGGGGATCAGCATTGCTGGTGCCTAGCACCCTGCCTGGCCCGTAGAGGCATTCCAGAAAGACCTTCGAGTAACTGGATTCTGCTACAGAGAAAGCAGATTTCTTTGGAGCCTTCTCAAAAACAAGATTTTTTTTTTTAAAGCACAGGGGGGTGCAAAATGACTCTAGGAACACATATATTAAATAATTGAGTAAAAATGAGACATTTGGAGCATCATTGCTGGTCCCTAGCACAGTTGTGGAGGACATTGAAGACATAACTCTCTGCACTAAAGTCCTATTATGGCATTTTTAAAAATAATTATCATCACAACTGGAGCAAAGAATGCTTATATAGCTCTAGCAATGTAGTTGCAGGTTTGTTTTACTTAGAATGCTGACTTATCACCCAGGCCACCACAGCACTGTCTCTCCTCACAGTGACCCACTCCTGCCACTTGTGGCCAAGTCATCAAGGCAAAGTGACCAGTCTGAGGTCACTTTGGAGGAGAGTGTAATTCATATAATCTCTGTGCCACTGAAGTGGTGAAGCAAAGAGGGTGGAGCTGGTGGTTGGAAGGTCTGTGTTCTCACCTGTGAGCTCCCACAGGCAGCTCGCAATTTCTGTGGACATTGGGTGTCATCATCTGGAAAAGGGGGTAAATCATTCCTGTCCTGTCTGCCTCACAGACCATTGTGGGGTTCAATTAAGTTAATGCACAGAGAAGTGCTTCTGACCCAGCACATACACATATGAAGAATAATTACCTGGGAGCCACACAGCAGAGTGGAAAGAACGGGATTGTTGGTAGCTGGCAGACCCGGGCTCAATTCCTAATTCTACTATTTATTAACTCTGACTTTAGTTATTTAAAAATCTCTGTGCTTCAGTTTGTCATCTGTGAAATGGGGAGACTAACACTAACTTTGCATGTTTATGAGGATTAAAGGGGATGATATTTGAGAAGCTCCATGTACATCGTAGGTGCGGTAATATTTTCCCATTCCATTTACTTTGTCAATCAGATCTTGCCACTGTATCAGTTTTCTAGTGCTGTCATAATGAATTGCCACAAATTTAGTGACTTTAAACAATACATATTTATTATCTTATAGATCCGTAGGTCAGAAGTCTAGGGGGCTCTGTTGGGTTCTCGCCTGTTTTGTGAGGCTGAAATCCAGGGGTTGGCAGCCTCTGTGGGATAATCTGCTTCTAGGCTCATTCATTATGTTGGCAGACTAGAGTTCCATGTGGTTGTAGGACTGAGGTCCCACTTCCTTGCTGGCTGCAGGCTGGGGAATTATTCTCTAGAGGCCACCCAACTCACTTGGTCTGTGGCCTCCCTCCTCCACCTTCAAAGCCAGCAACACCTGGGGGAGTCCTTTCTCACACTGCATTGCTCTGTCCTCCTTTTCTGCTTTGCTGGTCCCTTTTTAAGGGCCCATGTGATTTGATTATATTGAGCCCACCTGGATAATCTGGGCTAATCCATATCCCTGTCTGAAAAGTCAGTAACCTTAATTTCATCGGCAAACCCCTTTTGCATGTGACCATACTGTGCCAATGTAATATATTCACAAATTCCAGCAGTAAGAACATGGACATGTTTTTGGGTGCCATTACTCTTCCTACCACAGTCATATGTTGATAGCCTATTGTTCCATATATATTAATAATGTCTCCTCAACAAGATCTAATAATCTAAATACTTAACGCCTGGCATAGAGTAAGCTCTTGATCAATATTAGTTTCTGGTTTTGCTTTCAATAAACAGATGACAATAAGTCTCTTATTTTCTCCACAGGTCCTAGCAAGGTCAACTGGTTGAGGGATACCTCCCTTACTACCCCTGTTTAGATTTCTCCAGAAAGCCTTTCTGATCCCAGCCCTTACCCACCAGCTGGACTCAGTGCCAAGCCTCTGTGTTCCTGTATCACAATATTTACCTGGCTTAATCTTTCATATCTCTTTCCTTGAACCTCTTCCACCAGATCCCGAGCTCTTTGAGGACAGAAACAAACACTTTTTTTTCTGGTATCATTTAGTAGAGCGGCTGGTACATAGTAGGTAGTCAATACATGTTTGTTAAATAAATGAATGATGAGAAAATCTGTTATTAAAAAGAACTGATCAGGTGATTACTGTTGGAATGCATCCCTTAAACAACATAGATATTGAAACATTCATTTAAGAAGGGGACGACGCATGCCAATAGCCGCTGTACTTTCTAAGCGCGTTGTCTTTACATACAGGTCTCTTGAAAAATTAATATTGGTTGTGTTTTTGAGCCAGTTAGGCCCAGATCTTGTGGAGGAAGGCAATTCTAAAATTGCTGCAGGCTCCTGGTGACTATTGCCTTTGGAGCTTATTGAATGATTCTGTCACTTTTTTTTTCTCTGAATGCATCTGCGAACAAACACACACAGTATTGAAATGAAGCCACATCAGTTTGGCTTACTTCTCATTTGCTTCCTTACTGGGTCTTCTTGTATCTAACAGCAAAATTGGACCCTGGCGCTATTTCTTTCGGAAATTCACAAGTAGCTCCTCCTTCTGCTTCTTGGTTGGTGTTGTTTTCCTTCACATGTCAACTGCTCACTTTCTATCTATTCTGTGATGTGTCCTAACGATACTGCAAGGAGTTAGTGGTCAATAATGATCAAGTAAGAGTGACGTGCATAGGGCGGGGTGTTTGCCATTGCTGTGTATGTGTGTGTGTGTATTCTGTGTTTTAAAATTTTGTCTACTTTGCTTTGTCAACCTGCTCACGTTGACTCCAGATCAGCCTGGGCCAGGATCCCTTCACAGCTGTTTTGAGCTTGGCCAGTCCTTTTGCAATAATTGCTCCCACTCAGGGACTTTGGTCTTTTGACAGTTATTTTTAGGTTCAATATAGTCTCCATTATTTTAAAGGAACAGTTTTATTATCTGAAACAAACAGCCACAAATGAAAAATTGGAGCCAAATCACAGGCCTCAGGACCCAGATGAGGAATAAAGAAAAATTGTTCATAACCATAAATGCTTCCTTTGCAGTTTTCCTTCTATTGGGCTGGGGCACATTTCCTACTATCACAGACCAGTGATTAGGCATTAGATTATGTCTAGATGTTATAAATGTGCTGCCCTCTATTGGAAGTCTGGGAATCTTAATTTCCTTTGGATTCAGTGCTCCCTTTTGGAGTGACAGTCAGCTCAGGTGTGAGGCTCGCGTGGGCCATTGAACAGTTTTAGTGAAGCCTGTTCGCAATGGTTACTTTTGATTGACCACCCTTGCACAATTACTTGCAATTCTGCAAATGCTTATTGAACACCCACTGTGTGCCAGACATCATGGGCAGTCCCTGATAGACTCACCGATGCCTAAAACATGCTTTCTGATTTCCAAGAAGCATAAGACAGACTTATACACAAAGAAGAAGAATGGGAAGCTGACTCGTGAAATTCTACAACCCCAAGGACTTTTAAGTGCTATGTTAGCAGAGGCATGGCTAAAGAGTTAGGACTCAGTACTGGACCAGTTGTTGTCTCCATGTCTGGCATATGGTAGCTATTTCCTATGTGCAGCACGCATGATTTTCGGAAGGTGATGTAATTAGAACATGGGGGGGGGGGGTGATGGGCATCAGGCAGGGCTTCACAGGCAGGGATGCAGCCAGAACCTCACTGGTGTCTTCCTCTCCTACTTATACTCTGAGCATTACTAGAAACATGGCGTGTGACTTCAGCTGCAGGAGAGAGGGTGGCAGCGTGATCAGGAGAAGTAACATACTGACTGAGTATCCAGTAAGACTTCGTCCATTAGCAGGCACAACAGACTCATGTGCCACCCATACCAGTGCAACATGAGCCTGTCCTATATATGTGTATGTGGTGACCCAGCTCGCCGAGTATGAAGAGTGGGCACTAGGGACCCATGTGCACCAGCCACCTCAGTCCCTCGCCTGTCCTACAGTTCTTGCTCCCCTTGAGGAATTCACTCCTCTGTAGAGTGTCTGAACAAAGAAAAGTTTTAGCTGCCCTTGAGGCAAACTCTTGAGCAGGGCCTACAAGGCCTTTCTTTAGCCTAGGCCTTGACTACCATCCCTGTCTCCTCTCCCAGAACCTTCTTCACTTCCCTCTGACTGATGTAAGCTGCTATTAGTTTCTTCTCACACCTCCATGCCTTTGCACTGCCTTTCTCTCTGCTTGGAATGACCCTCACAACAAGTTCCTACTTTTAACATGTAGCCCAAAGGCCACCTCCTTTGGAAAGCATTCCTTGGCCTTTGTAGGCAGTGAAGCATTCCTCTGAATCTCCATAACATCTGGTCATATATCTGTTTTCATACTTACTCTAATTCTACAAGTAGTTTATTCTATGCCTCTCTCCCCAGAGGTCAAATACCAGGCTATATTAGTCATTTTAGCTCTTAGGGGCCGAACACATGCCTGGCACCTGGCATTTAGTGAATGATATTTTACTAAATGAAGTGGATTCAGTGAAAGACTCTACTTTAAGGAAGGAATAATGAAATGTTTTTCATCTTTTATATATAAATACCTACCATGGTAGGATAGGTCCATTCTCCATAATCTGCATTAGTGGACCTCAAGAACTGCCAAAGGAAGAACCCTTTGGGGGAAGAACCCCCAAGAGTGGGGGAGAGAAAAAGCCAAGCAGACAAAGCCATGGCCTCTTGAGCAGACCAGGAGACAGACAGGGTGCAGTTGCTTGTTCATAAGGAATGCCCCATGAAAAAGAGATCTGTGTTAGAATTACAATTAGAATAGGTAGAATAATTTGGGGAAATGCTGTTTACTCTTTTCTATTAATTCATTATTACTTATTCATCCCTTCATTTAATGAATATATTTTAAATATCTACTATGTTCCAGGCATTGTTGTAGGCACTGGAGACACAACAGTGACCAGCAAATTTCAAAGTGCCTGTCTTCATGGAGCTTACATTCTACCTGGTGTGACAGACAGGCAACCAATAAAATGAGAAATTGAAGCATATAGTATTTTAGAGAAGAGTATTAACTCTTACAGAGGAAAAAATAAAGTGGGAAAGAATATTGGAGGTGTGGGGGAGGGGAGTGTTGGGATTTTGAAAGGGAGGTCAAGGAAGTTCTTTCCAGATGTTATGTTTGGGGAGGGACCTGGAAAAAGAGAAGGAGCGAGGTGGGAGGTGGGTGTATCTCTGGCTAAAGAGCAATCAGAGGAGAGGGAGCTGTGAGTGCCCAGGGTTTACAGAGCCTGGGGGCCGGTGTGGCCACAGCCCAGGGAGGGAGGGGAGAAGATGTGAGATGTGGGGAGAAAGTCATGCAGGAGCAGTATTTAGGGTTTGGGGTCATAGGACTCTGGCTTCCTTTCTGAGTAAAAGGGGAAGCAGCTGCAGGGTTTCAGGAAAGGGGTGTGGTGACCTCTTGAAGTCCATGAGACACTCCACCTAGGTGTTGGGTTGGGATTAGATGCATCAGGGAAGGGCAGAAGCAAGCACGCTGGTCAGGAGGCTCTTCAGAGAATTCAGGTGAAGGATGATGGTGGCCAGTGGGCTATGAGTAGTGATTGAATTCTGGAAATAGTTTGAATGTAGAGCTGATGGGATTTGCCAATGAACAAAATATGGGCGTGGGAGAAATAGAGGAATCAAGAATGGCATTAAGCTTTTTGACCTGATTAACTTATGGAATGAAGCTGCTGTTAAGTGGGGTGGCAAGACTGAGGGAGGAGATTGAAATAAGGTCAAGTTTCAGATGTTGCTCAGGTATCTTGCGAGAGTTGGGAATAGGCTGTCTGGCGTTCGGAGCAGAGGTGTGAGCCAGCGATTCAAATTGAGCAGTTGTCAGCATATATGCAGTACTTAAGGCTAGGAGACTGGGTGAGGTCACCCAGGATATGAGTGTAGGTGAGCAAGAGAAGAGAGCCAGGACTAAGTCCTGGGAGTCATGGAGAGTCACCCTTAAATTCTCAACTCTGACAATCCCCGAAGAAACAAAACAGGTTGAACTTGCCTTTTCCCATTATATTTGACCATAGAACCCACATTTATCTTCATAATCATGGAAATGATATTCCATTGATCTCATTTTGAAGAAGGCCACTTTAGGCTTGGGAGGTAGCCTGGGGGCATAAGGTGAAGAACTTTCCTTGTTCTGCTAAAGGGTTTGGACTTTATCTTCCAGGTGGCAGGGGGCCACTGAGGGATGTTAAGAGAAGAACTATCAGGATTATAAATGTTGATGGCAGTGTGGAAGGTGGCTGACGGAGGGGAGTCTGAAGGAAGAAGACAAGAAAATAGGTGATTGCAATAGCCCAGGTGAAAGATGAAGAAGCCCTGAGTGTAGTAATTGTCAATGGAGAGAAAAATTAGATAAACACATACTTAGGAAGTTTAGAATCTATAACATTTGAAGACCAATTAGTTATATAGTGGGTGATGAAAAGATTCTATGATAATTCTAAGGTTGGATGGGATTTCCTATCATTACCTGAGTCCTTTAGAGAGGTCTATCAATGCAAGCTACAAGCTAACATTCCATGTAATTAACTTTAAAAAAATTTTAATGTTTATTAATTTTTGAGAGAGAGCGAGACAGAGACAGAGTACAAGCGGGGCAGGGACAGAGAGAGAGAGGGAGACACAGAATTAGAGGCAGGCTCCAGGCTCCAAGCTGTCAACACAGAGCCCGATGCAGGGCTCGAACTCACGAACCATGAGATCGTGACCTGAGCTGAAGTTGGACGCTTAACCAACTGAGCCACCCAGGTGCCCCTACCTATGTAATTAGCTTTCTTTTTTAACATGGTAAAAACATATATCTCAAAAAACAAATGCGAATTAATGTCCAAATGATGTTGCCTTCCATTTTTGTTATTCATAAAGTCATATTAGTTTTTTTTGTTAGCACAAGAACATTTTAAAATGGTACTTAATGGAGTATGATAAACTGTATGTACAGGGGATTTTAATGGTATTTTCTTTAACATTGGTAGTTGTGTTTTGGTATTGGTGTGTTCTCATCTTTTATATTTGCAGAGTACAGATTTAAAAAGAAAACAGGTTATATTGACTAGAAAAATGTTCCCAGTGACTGGGTTAACAACTTGTGTGTGTGTGTGTGTGTGTGTGTGTACACGTATATATATATATTTATATATGCCCTGTTCTCCAACATTGAAGAAAAGGTGGGAGACATTTCCAACATGGCTTATTTTGATTTTTCTGTGTTTAGAATGCTGGCTGGAAACTGCTGACATTCCCCTGGCTACTCCATGAGCCCTGGAAAGAAAGGATGTTTCTGTCGTGTAGCTCTGGTATGTTTGCAGCTTGTTTACCTTTTTAAATAGCCTCTTGCCTGCAATAGTGACATCTCTCAAATAACCTAAGTTCTGTATGCTGAATTGATAGGCAGAACCAAGTTGTTCAGGGTTTTATGAATGATGCATAATGTCACATCTTGATGGCTAATGAAGCAGAGAGGAAAGACTTTCAGTCCGACATCTAATTAATTCTTAAGAAAAAAAAATGATCTTTTTTGGGGGGTAGTAAATATTGGTTCTGTTCACAAATGTTTCTGATTCTCTTCCCTCTAGGCACATTGTAGGATTGAGCTTTTCAGTCTGTGTTAGAAAAGACTCATCATATGACTGACTTCAGCCAATGAAGCATAAGTGGAAGTGACATGCATCACCTCTGGATGAAAGTCAGCAAGAGTCAGTTTATAATTTCCCACATTTCCTTGCCCTTGTCATGGTGACCATGACGCTTCCAATGATGGAGGCTCTATTTGTTTTTGTTCCTGAGTGAGACAACGTGGGGACGAGTCTCTAGTGGACTTGCAAGACTTTATTGTTTCAAGCGACTGAGCGTTGGGGTTTGTTACAAAGCCCATACTGACTAATGTGCTTTTAATTCTTTATTTACACATTTAAAACGCTGCTTACATTTTCTGATCAGCATATGTGCATTATGGGGAACTTTGAAAATACAGAAAAGTATCAAAAAGAAATAAACGTGCACTGAAATTACCTATACAGAAATAATTTCTGTTAATATTTTGATGTATTTTCTTTCTCTCTTTTTCTCATAAAACTAAGATCACACTATATATACACTATTGGTGTTTTTGGTTTATATTATATCAATAGTCTTTAAAATATATCATCTGTGGCACAATATTAGTGAAGGAATGTTGTAATCTATTTTTATATTTGTGTATTTCCTATTTATATTATATATTCAATAACAAAATAACATTTTACTTTTTATTCTTTTTCTTGTTGTAAACAACATCCCAATGATACATTAGTATGTATCTTCCTATCTTCGCTCAGATTGCTGCTTATGTCCTTAGGGTAGAAGCTAGAAGGAGAATTACTGGGCCAAGAAGTATAAATATTTTTAAGACTTTTGCTACCTGTTGCAAAACTGCCCAGGAGAAAGGTTGTACCAATTAGCACTGCAGCAAGGAGACATGGGCCATCTCTCCACCTCCGTTGACGGCTAGAATTCCTTTTAATCTCTGTTAATTTGGTAGGTGAAAACACTATCTTGTTGTTTTATATTTGCATTTCTTTGATTACAAGTGATGTCGAACATTTATTTCATATGTTTATGAGTCATTTGCATTTTTTCTTCTGGGAATTGTCTAAATGGATTCTCAAGTCCCCCAAACACCAAACTGTTAAACAGAGAGCAACGCGGGAAGCCAGCAGCGCTGTTCTGTTGCCACGGAGCCTCAGCACGTGTTTTTGAAGTGTGAGTGTTGAACAGGCTTCTCTTATTCCCTCTCATCTTCCTTGTTTTGATTATTTTCTCTCCAGTCATCTCCCTCCACAGCCCATGTCTCCCTCAAGCCTTGGTCTCGCTCCAAACATTTTATTGCACCAGGCGGCAGT
The DNA here is from genome assembly GCF_027475565.1 of Acinonyx jubatus. Lineage (NCBI taxonomy): Eukaryota > Metazoa > Chordata > Mammalia > Carnivora > Felidae > Acinonyx > Acinonyx jubatus. The sequence continues at coordinate 48,942,365 of NC_069395.1, forward strand.
CGTGACCGAACCTGAAATTTTGGAGAGAGAGGGACAAATGACATCAAAGTTGGTTTTCAGGGGAACAGCATTGTTGTGGAAAAACCCACGAAGTGTCTTCCCTATGAAAATCCCTCCATACCCAACTGATACGTTCCCATGACCATGACCAAAAGGTGGTGGGCACATCCTCTCTTCTACTGGGTCAGTGGTTAAGGGCCTGCTCCTCTGGCTTTAGGCTTGAATCTACAATCCCTGGCGATAAAGCTTAAATTACTCTTCCCGGAAGCGTTGTTGTTTATCTCATAGACATTGCATTACCCCAGATTGTCTATTTGGTGCTTTTAAGAAAGAAGAAGAAAGAGTCTAAATTTCCCCAAAGTGAGTGTTAATTTTTAGCCAGTGTGAGATAAAAGACAGATTGAAATGGAGCCAGAGGGACCTGCCCTTCACCCTCCATCTTCATTGGAGCTGGAAGCTCACATTGGTATGTCAGACAGCAGCTGGCAGGCTCTTTTATCATCATTAATTGTCCGCTGAGTTGTCACAAGGAGAGAGTAGAATTCAGGTTTAATTACATCTGTATCATCTCTGATAAAGTTCAGGAGATTCTGGTGGTACAAAACAGGCGTGGGCCAGTGATGTGCCAAGGATAGTCTGTGAGACAGAAGCCATGTGTATCCTTGAGGGGGAAAAGGTAAATTAACTGAATTCTGAGGGAAGGAAGGCTTATCAAGGCTGGAAAACTCTCATGAGACATGGTGATGGGGGGAGGGCCAGCTGCTAGTGGCATTGAGCTGGCTGAGGGTAATTTGGTTTATTTGGGGCAGGGGTAGTGAGGCTTCACAGGGGATAAGCAAAGATCCGTTCAAGGAAATTTGCTGGTTTTTTATGGACAATAACCAACGGCCAGGCAGGGAGCAAGGAAATGCATTTAGTTTTAGGTAAAACAATAGCACCCCCCACTCCCATTTCCTTTATGAAATCAGTCTCTGGATGGTCTCAGATTTAATTCTGGAAACGCTGGTGCAGAGCAAGGCTTCAGTGACAAGGAAGCTGGCTTTGGCTGTAACAGGAACTAAAGTGCAGCTTACTGGGAACAGCAAGGGGCAGGTGGCAGGGAACTGAGTGCGTCAGTAGCTCATTGTTCCCCCAAATACGTCAGTAAGTGCTAAAAGACTGTACCACGGTTAGGACAATGTCCCTTCTGCCCGGCTTAGCCCACGAGGTCTCATTCAGATCTGATATGAAGCCCTGGGGACCTCCCTATCTGCTTCTGGTCCTCTCCTCATTGACTGCCATTTGAACTTTGTAGCTCAGAACAAAGCTTTGGCCCCTCATTTCCCTCCTTCGCCGCATGGATCTTGTGCTTAAGAATATTAGCCCTTGGTTTCATCTTCTCTCACTTCCTGAAAGAAAATCTGAGGCCATTTCATGAGCTCTCAGTGGTAGAATTAAGTGTTTTCAAAGAATTGTATACATTGGCCATCTGGTCCTCTGCTTTTCAAAAGGATAATTTCAGTGCTACTCCCATATCTTAGGAAGAGCAATTTATTTTAGTCCTTAGGCCCTCTTTCAGTATTTAGGGAAAAAAAGTAGATCACGTAAATGCAACCTGAAAAATCTAAATATAATAATTGTGTGTGTTTGTGTACTATACATAATAAAAGGGTTTTGCACATATTCTAAGCTCTACTAAAAGAAAAGTCTTCCTAATCTAAAGTTTGTGGTGTTTTATGTTAGGTTTCTCACTCAAACCACATAACTAGTCTTTGCTCTGATTTTTATAGTCGGGAACAGAGCTTACAGGGTTAAGTTTGGAAAAGCAAGTAAGTCAAATTCAGAGTTCTTAGAATTTAAAATATATGTTGACTAAGATACATAAGAGGATTAATATTGAATATAAGAAGATATTTATGACAGTTATCATATTTCATATATATGAATATGTATTCCATATATATGTGTGTGTGTGTGTGTGTATATATATATATATATATATATATATATATATATGTATGTATGTATATTTACATGTGATTGCAAGTTTCTTGAAGTCAGAGCTCTGTATTTGTACCTCTATCCAGGAGCACTAGGCACAGGCCGATGCTTGATGAATACATACTGAATGTGTAAAGTATGTGTTGAATGTGTTCAACAGATTTTGCAGTTATATACCCTGAGGGCTAATCATGTTAACTGGGGTATAAGCAGAATTGATGCTGAGTGCCAAAATACCAAGTTATGGCTGAGCTCATCCCAGGTCATGGAACCCACCTGAGCTGCCCCTGGAGTATGGAGAATAGAGGCACGTGCCCGGGCTCCAGGGCTGCGACTTTGCCCTGCAGGGGCTGGTAGCTGGGTTTAACTCAGGTGGACTTCCGACTAAGGAGAAGGACATACGCATACACATAACCAGGGAGGGAGGTCAGGTAGTCACCTGCATTTTTCTTCTACTGACTTCCGAAGTCCACTCTGTGGGACTGATTTCTTGTCTTCACCCAGTGAAATATAGACGTGCCCTATGACCTTTCTGTCTAAGCCAGAGTAACTGAAATGGTTCCCTCATCGCTTCAAGGTGCCAGCATCATCTCCAGATGGAAATTAGTATTTCTGATCCTATGTTATAGTTAAAACTCAAATTTTGTTTTAAAATAAAAAGTTTTCTTGCGTCGCCTGGGTGGCTCAGTTGGTTGAGTGTCCGACTTCGGCTCAGGTCATGATCTCACAGTTTGTGGGTTTGAGCCCCACATTGGACTCTCTGCTGACCAGCTGAGCCTGGAGGCTGCTTCTAATTCTGTGTCTCCCTCTCTCTCCTGGCCCCTCCCCAACTCACACTCTGTCTCTCTCTCTCAAAAATAAATGAACTTAAAAAATAAAATAAAGTAAATAAAATGAAATGACATGACATGACATGACACGAAATGAAATAAAATAAAAAATTCTCCCTTTTGGGGCACCTGGGTGGCTCAGTCAGTTGGGCGTCTCACTTCAGCTCAGGCCATGATCTTGCATGTCATGGGTTCAAGCCCCACGTCGGGCTCTGTGCTGACAGCTCAGAGCCTGGAGCCTGCTTCAGATTCTGTGTCTCCCTCTCCCTCTGCCCCTTCCCCACTCGCACTATCTCTCTCTTCCTCAAAAATAAACATTAGAAAAAAAATTCTCCCTTTCTTTCACTTCAGGCTTATTCCAGGCAGGAGGCCATGGTCAGGGAAAAGGAGTGTTCTCAGACTTCTCTCTCTCCCCTCTCCTCCCTGGCACTTCTAATCCTTTTTCCACATTCCTCCAACTCTTGGGTTTTGATGAAGAAGATCATGCATCCCAATTTACTCAGGCTGGTCCCAGTAGCTTGTTGTCTGAGCCTCGTTATTAACAGTTCCCTTTGTATCATGGCTTCCAAGAGAATTAGAACCAATAGGGTACATATTTATCCATATATCTACGTTATACATACATCCATACACATATACACACATATAGCTTACTTGTCTCTAATGGTGCAATCTTACACCTTGATGTGGGTGAAGGGATTAAGGGTTGAATAGATTTGTTTCCCTCCTTTGAAATTTGACACCATTGCAAAGTGATATCTGTGTTTCAAGACTTTAGCCTAAAGCCCCATTTTCTCATTCTGTACAGACACACACAAATGGACAGACGGATGTACATTTACCTATAAATATCATCAGTCGGCGGAATCCCCAGTAACAAAGAAAAAGTAGGTAAGGGGATTGTGCCTCACACTGCCCTTCTTTCTTTTCTCTTTAAGATTGCCCTGGATGTGTGTTGTGATTTCATTTTACCAGCAGGTGTGTGTGCGTGTGTGCGTGTGTGCGTGTGTGTTTGGAGGTGGTGGGGAGAGGGGGGCAGGGTATGACTCCCCACAGGGTGGTTAGTCTGCACCTTCATATTCCCGTGAGTTCAACCCTGGGTCCCACATCAGACAGGCTGTCTGGATGCTCTTTAAACTAAGCAGCAGGATAGATGCTACTTCTGGCATCACCCTTTGCTACAAAGGCATTGAAAACAAGGCCTGAGGCAATTAGGACATCAAATAGTCCTGTTGCTCTTATAATACCTAAATATTAAATATTTAAAAAGGTAAGCAGGCTTGAAATTTGTAATGGAAGGAAAATTTCCCTTTAAGTCATTAAGGGGTATGAGTAGCCCCAAGCCTTTGAAAAATAGTTGGAAAAGTTTGAAGAATTCATAACTCAAAAGAACCTCGGTTACGTTCATAAATATGTAGAGCTTAGAGTAATAAAATAAGGGCCAATTCAGAGGTACATTTAGGAAGGTGACCAGAGCATAATTAAAGTAACTGGCTTCACAGCCAATTTGGAGTTCTGTCTCCAGGAAAGTGGTTACTATGAGACAGTCACAGACAACCCTGAGAAAACGAGCGCACAAACCCTCATCAAAGAAGAAAATAAGCTGAGGTGGTTAAGAGAGCAGATTCTATAGTGCGAGGGAACAGATCCTAATCTGCCTAAATAATTTATGATCTAGGTGGCCTTAGGAAACAAGTAGAACTTTTCTCCGCCTCCATTTTCTCACCTGTCAATTGGGACCTACCTCCTAGGGTGCTCGTGACAATGCTAGCAGTGTCTTTGATGCAAAGTAAATGCTTAGTATTACTAAATCTAGTGATATTTTTTTTTTCTCCTAGAGGCACCAAGAGTCTGATACAAATATGAGTATTTCAAATAAAGAGCATCTGTAAGAAAAAGACAGTGGATCCAAGCTAATAACAGACAGCAGTTCAAATTTTTTATTGATTGGATTTGATTATATAGTCACAAAAATAAATAACTGACTCAGTTTCAGATACAAACAAGACAGAAGTGTGACAAAGAAAGTGTTTAGTTCTACAAAATAGAGGGAGTGACTTTCAGTTTGCTCTGTTTTGTGTGTGTGTGTGTGTGTGTGTGTGTGTGTGTGTGTGTGTGTGTAGTTTACTAAATCTCCTTTTTCTCCAGGAGAGAAAAAAATTCCACAAAGATTGTTTCATCTTTTGATTATATTGTTTTGTATTGGCTTATAGATATGCCTATTATAGACTCAATTCTTGAGTCATGAAGATGTGACCCATATTAGTTAGCACAAACTGTGTGTTGTAACCAACACCCCCCACACCTCATTATAATATATGCGGATATATATATAATATATATAATATAATATATAATATGCGGATTATATTAGCGGAAGCTTACTTCTCCCTTGTGCCACGGCTTCCTGGAGATCAGATACATCTTCTGAGGGTTCTGCTCCAGTGTTGATATGGGGGTCTAGACCCATTTTGTCCTGTGGTTCCCATGTTTCCTATGGCTTTTCTGATGTTCTCCACTGGGGCTTCAGCTTTCTTCACTGATGAGCAAAGCTATAGAATGTGGATGATTGTGGGATATTTTACCTGGCTTGGAAGTGGCAATCATCATTTATTTTCATATTCCTTTGGACAGAACCTGGTCACATCGTCCCACCCTAACTGCAAGGGAATCTAGGAAATGTAGATTTCCTGTATTCCCATGAGGGGAAAAAGGGACTGGCGAGCATTTAGTTAGCTTCTGCTGCATGACTTTCGTTGATGTGAAATTAAAGAAGGGTGTTGTATGTAAGCAATGAATCACAGGAATCTACTCCCCAAAACCAAGAGCACACTGTGTATACTGTATGGTAGCCAACTTGACAATAAATTATATTGAAAAAATAAAAATAATAAAAAATAAAAAAAATAAGAAAGAGTTTTTGTATTGGGTAAGGCTTTATAGGGTGGGTTGCAACAAGGGAAGTTTGGAGACCTTGCCACTGGATCAAGGCAAAAGCCCTTTGTACTTTAAAATGTGAATGTGCACATTAACATGCACAGCAGAGTGAGGACCTCTTTGAGTAGGATGCCCCCTGATCCACTGGGTAGGCAAAACTCGTTTTCTGCTTCCTAGGGTCAAGATGCTGAGGAAGTGGTGGTAACCTTATGCTTTCTAGATGTTCTCATAACATCAAGACCCTTCCTGATAAACTCCAGGGAACATTGAAACCCCTTTTCTCTGGCTAATCTAATTCAACTTGATGTTAATTGTTATTGCTTATCTCTTCTCTAGAATTTCCCCTTAATGTGAGTCTGTCTGGATCATCCAAATGGTTCTTGCCTTGCCCTCGTTCAATGATTCATCCATCAAACAGCTATTGGGCATCTACTGTGCAAAGACAGTAAGAATAGTTTTTGGTTATATCTTCAGATAGTAAGATAGCTTTACAAAGGGGTAGAAACTTTCAGTTCAAGAAATAATCTATTCAATAATAGTGATTTGTAAAGGTACAACACAGTGTCCTATAGGAATAATTATGCTATATGGCTGCTAGCGTCTCATTTGAGTTATTAGCTCCATGAGAGGGTGGGCAAATATGGCAGAGTGTTGACTAACTTTGAGAAGAAAAACTTGAGACTGCCCTCACAGAGGTTTCAAATGCCAATTGGGCTATATAACGTATGGCTGGGTACTATTTTGGTCAAGGCTGGATTGTCTTGGCCTTTCATATTTCTATTCCTTTGTTTCTCAACCTCAGTCAACGAGAAGCTGGACTGGATAATCACTATAGTTCTTTGAGTTGGTCATTTGTTTTTTCTGCCATCTAGCACACTTAAGGAGCAGCTTTCCTTACTTCTTCCCTGCCCTGGTGTGAGCCCAAGAAAAAGGAAAAGCAATTTAATTTTAATGTTATCTGAAGTCAGACATAATTAGGAAGACAAATCTACCGGAAAAAAAAATCTGCATTCCAAAGCCAAATACTGTGGTGTTGGCAGTCAGATCAAGCACCAACCTCATGCATTAACTGTGCTCTATGAGGCTTTCACTGAAGGTAATAGTTATGTTTCAAGAGGGCATGATGTGACCCATGGTATTTCCAAATTCTCAAGAGTAACAAGCCATGAAAAAATAGGATTTATTTGTATGCATGAGTTCTAAAAATCATCCTTTGATTTTTCATGGTACGAAGAGTATCAGGCTGAGGCAATGTTATCAGCGGGCCATCTAGGTTGTTCAAAATACCGATTTGTGAGCCCCATCCCACACTTTATTAAGTCCAAATTTCTGAGATAGAACCTTATAATCTGAATTTCTAACCAACTCCCCAGTTTGAGAGTTCATTAAAAGTTTGGTGACCATTAAACAAGTAGTCAAATCACAGAACTGTCCTCATCTACAGAAGGAGAATATTAACACTCTGCTGTCACACAGCGCTGTTGTACAGGTTAAAAGGAAATCATGCACCTGCAGCCCTCTGCCAAATGCAAATTCCCCTGCAAATATAGGCTTATGTTTTTATCCTCAGGGGTAAAAGTTGAGACAACTGACCATCGTTTGCTTTTGTATTTTCCACTTCCTTCCCCTTGGGAGTTTAGGCACAGAGAGTATCAGAATGTGATGGATTTATTCTGGACCCCTTGCTTTAGTTGAGTTTATGTCAACTGCAGTAGCTCCAAAGTGCATGTGAAGTTAAGTATAAGCAAAGTTCCATTTGTGCACTTTACGATTTTAAAGGGGACAAGCACAACGTTCTGTTGATCAGGGACACAAACAAAGCTATTAGCTCTAGGTCTAGGGAAAGGGAAAAAAATCACTTTTCATATTGTGCAACCAACCCTAAATCAGGTCAATCTCTCCTTCATTGCTGGCTAATATCCAAGTCACAGTGAAAAGCTGATGTTTTTGTTTAGAATGGATTTTTGCAGTGTTTATAAACCAAGACTCCTTGAAATTTTCATTAGGAGGATCATACAGTTCACCTCTTGTCCTGCCCTTTATCCTTTCTCCTGGAATAGTTGAGTGATTTTGAAAATTCTCACTAGTTTAATTGATTAGTAAGGAGAGTTATTTTTGAAAGTCACCTTCTGCAGAGCAGAACTGAGATTGACATACAGTCAAGATTCTACGACCTTGGTTTATGCAGCATAGGGAGTGATGAGAATGTGACCTTCATTACAGCTTTGAATATGTGAGGAAGGGAAGGGAAGGGAACTGTCACATGTGAATTCATTGCCAGCCCTTTGCTTGGCACATAAGTCCTGTTATGTCATTGAATACTAATGAGTTATAATCCTATGACATAGGTATATCCACAAGTGAGGAAACTGAGGCGCAAAGTGGTTAACTTCCTGGTTGATGGTGGAGCTAGGATGATTTCTGTGTGACAAACCACCCTAAAACTTGATGGCTTACAAAGATAGCCATCTAGTAATGCTCACAAGTCTATGGCCAGTATTAGTTGTCAGGGCAGCTGGATAGTCCTGCTGATCTGAGTCAGGTTCAGCTAAATGGGGTTGAGTGTGCTTATGCATTTGCAGCCAGTTGGCCAGTTGGCTGATGTGTGTGTGTGTGTGTGTGTGTGTGTGTGTGTGTGTATCTGTGTCTGGTTCAGGATGGCCTCTTGTGTGTCTGGCAGTTGGTTAACTGTTGGTTAGAGTACGAAGGTATGGAAGACTGTATGTTCCAAAGATGGCCACTGCAATATATCCTGTGTTATATGTCCTTTTTATAGTGGGATATCATGGTTTTCTCCTTTATCCTTTTCCCTTGAATCTGGGAAGAGCTTTGTGACAACTTTGACCAATAGAATAGGTCAAAAGTAATGCTGGGCCAATTTCTAGGTTTAGGTTTGAGAAACTGACAGCTTCCATTTTCTTCCTTTCATGACTTTACTCTTGGAGCCCACCTACAATGCTGTGAGGAAGTCCAGCAGCCACAAGGACTGTCCAGCCCACAGTCCCAGCCGAGATCCCAGCCGGCAGCCAGTATCAACCGGAAGACAGGTGAGTGAGTAACACCTAGATGACACCAGCTCCCAGATGAGTCACCCCCAGCCTTTGAGCTGCTCTAACAAATGCCATGTGAAGCAGAGATGAATGGTCTCTGCCAGGACCTGCCCAAAGTGCTCATTTGTAAGGAAAATGAATGATAATTGTTTGAAGCCACTGAGTTTGAGGTGGCTTGTTATGCAGCAATGGATAACTGGAATGGAGTTACAGTGTCACTCAGCAGGCTGGACCGGGCTTGTTTGCATGCAGGAACTAGCAGGGGTCCTGCAGATGCACAAAAGGTCTCTTGAGGCCTAGGCTCCAAACTAGCTCACTGTCACTTTCACTGTGTTCTGTTGTGTAGAGCACATGACAAGGCCAGACCAATTCAAGGGAAGGGGAAAAAGACTGCCTTTGGATGGAAGGAGCTAAAAGTCACATTGAAAAGTGCTTGGAATAAAGGGAGAAATGAGGCCCTGTGGCCATGTTTGCAAGCTACTGCATTATGCAACCTCCTAACATGGGCAATTCGGGTCGGTAAGAAAGGTGAAGTGACACTTTAAAAACCCAAGAAATCTTAATGATTGTGTTTCATATAACAATATATATAGACAATAGGGCCTGATTTCTGGCAAATTTGGCCATATAGACTATCACTCACATAAAAAAAAAGTCAAGAAAATAGCTATCACAAAGGCCATCCATATACTTTACTGATAGCAGAGGCATGCTCTCTCCCCCCCAAAGCCCCACTGAAGTAGCAAGGAACAGAGCTTGGAAGGAATGGGAACAATTTTATTCCTTTATGCTGCAGAATACATAGGGCCTGTGTCAAAACCTTATTTATATTCATTAATTGATTGATTTGAGAAACACACATTCAGTGGGGCTGTCAAGAGGTTGAAGTGATGGTTTTAGGACTATTGTCAAGTCCCTTTCTGGGTCTAGGACCATGAACACCAACCTCCGAAGATGGATTATTTTGGAGAAGACAAGCCAGGTTCACGGGGGCAACCAACGTATTTGGGCCAGCTTTGGAGTAAGTTTCATGACTTTTTGGAGAGGGCTGACTTATGGAAAGGCTCCAGTCAGTCACCAATTTGCTGGGCTGGGGAATGCAGGCATGCCTCTGGAGTTGGGTAGAGTCAGAACAAGGCCTCTTTTGATTTCTTCAGACTAACCAAACCAGATCCACTTCAGTTCAGTGCTACCCAAATCAACAAAGAGTTATCAAGCACCTCCTATGCTCAGTCACTTTTGTGGGTGCTCAACCCACAGAACTGAAATAGGATCTGGGCCCTGCTTCAGAGGTGTTCATGGTCTTGAAATCTTACCATTCAGTTCTCCCCATTCTTACCATTCTTACCATTCAGTTTCTCCATACTTGATCCTGTCAACAGGGATGTGAACAGGAAGCACTGGAGAGGGACTCTGAATTCACTCTGCAAGAATGGGTTGGTTTTCTGGAAGCCGAGATGAGAAGAACTTACCTAGGGGAAGGGGGGAAAGGTGCCTATAGGCTGGGGGAAGAACATATGGAAAGACTCGGAAGCAAGACCGAAAAGTCTGGATGTGTGTGGGAGAAAGGCAAGAAATACATTCACAGAAGAAGGTGGGAGCCTGAGAGAAGGGATGAGATCAGATGTGGTTGTAGGAATCAAGAATGCGGAGAATGGATTCAAGGGAGAAAACAGGGAGCTTTGAGAGGGGATTGTGGTAATTCAGGCCAACAGAGGGCCCCACGTGTAGTCATGGGACTGGACATTTTAAAGACATTTGCTGTCACTGGATTTGGATTAACTGGATCGGGGAATCCAGGGTGATGCCCAGATTTGGAACAATGGGTGGCTGGTCCTGCCATTGTCTGACACAGCGAACAGAAAAGGATGGGCGGGCTAGGGTTGGGAAAATGCTGAGTTTGGCCTAGGATATGCCATGTTGGAGGATCCTTAGACATTTAGCCTGAAAAAGTGTACCCTGAAGTCATTTTCTGGGTTGTTCCAATTCCTATATTCTCTCTCTCTCTCCTTGTCTGCTTTTATCCCTGCCTCCCTATCCCTGACAAAATGCAAATCTCCAAAACAAAATAGTAACAAATGCATTCGAAACAGTCTCTATGTTCACATGGAGTATTGTACATGTCTCTAGCACCTCCTACGTGGCATTATATCCTCCCTGGAAAGACCTGCATGTGTACAGCGCATATCCACAAATGACTATTTATAAAATGTTGCCAAACACAGGATGAGCACTCTTGCATACACATCCTGCAGATTAGAGGCATGGGTTTGTCTGTATCTGCCTCCAAACCTGAAAGCTATTACATAGTTTTCCAGTTGTAGTGCAGGGAAATTTCCTTCTATGGCCTTATACATTTTATAATTTATAAATTACAACTCTGATTTGTATCTCACAACAGTCCACGAATATCCACGGGAAAGATACGAATTCCATTTTATTGATGAAGAAATTGAGGCTGAGAAAGCGTGTGACTTAACCACTATGGTAGATCCGGAACATGCAGCCAAGCCTGTTTTCCCAAGTCCAATGTTCCCTCTGTCCCAGTACCTTATCCTTCTTTGGGCAAGAACAGCCAAGAAATGGTGAGTTCCACAGGGACGAAATTGGGTCTTCTAAATAAGCATGTCGTGATTTGACCTAGGTGATGTCAGCCTCTCCTACCAAACTGAGCCTTTCCCATTGTATCCTTGGTTGTTTCACTGGGCAGAGGCTGCATCTGGGTTTTGCATTTGTCTGTTAGGCCCTTTACTAAGGCTGTCTGGATAGAATGGAATCACTACAATTCTTTTGGGAACACTAAATATAATATAATATAATATAATATAATATAATATAATATAATATAATATAATATAATTATATCATATAAATTATATTAGCTATATATACATATATATGTATATATGTGTGTGTGTGTAGATATATATATATCTACACACACACACATATATATGATAGCTTTCTGCTTTTATGCGTAGGTACTATTTTTCCTTGCCACATATTTCTTTCCAGCTCAATAGCTAGTGAAACTCAAGTACCACCACTAACCCAAGGGCCAGACTCCATGTCTGAAACTGACAAAGCAGATGGGCAGCTTGGTAGCCCTTCACTTACAGCCTGAGTTAACAGGGCCAGGGGTCAGCAGGGGAAAAGGATGGGCTAAAAATATCTCACTTTCCTTGGTTACTTGCTTGATGAGCCTTGGTGTGCCACCTGCCTTGCACTTACAAAGAGTTTTCAGGAGAGGGTATGTTTATTATTTATTTATTTCAATGTTTGTTTATTTTTGAGAGAGAGAGTGAGTGGGGGAGGGGCAGAGAGAGAGGGAGACAGAGAATCCCAAGCAGGCTCTGTGCTGTCAGAGCAAAGCCTGACGTGGGGCAGGAACCCACGAATCGTGAGATCGTGACCTGAACCGAAGTCAGACGCCCAACTGACGGAACCACCCAGGCACCGCAAAAGGGTATATTTTAAAAGGATATGTTACAGGGGCACCTGGGTGGCTCAGTCAGTTAAGCATCTGACTTTTAGTTTCGTCTCAGGTCATGATCTCAATTTTGTGAGTTTGAGCCCCATGGCAGGCTCTGCCCCTCCCCCTACTCATGCTCTGTCTCTCTCAAAATAAATAAACTTAAAAAAATAAAATAAAAGGATATGTTACAAACATTTGCTGGCCAATTCCATGTCCTCAGTGATATAATGGGAATGGTATTATACAGTAGACAGTCTATTATGGTAGCAAGGAAGGGGAGAAGCTAATGAAATATAATTCTAGAGGACTTTAGTGATTGTAAGATAAAGGATGTTCAATGTGAGTGTTGAGTGTATACAAAATATTTATAGTACACACACACACACACACACACACACACACATATAGAAAACTGGCTCCCAAGAGGCATTCTTTGAATAACTGATGGTCATATTAAAGTCATTTGAAAAATACAACACCAAGTTCCAGCATGAACAAATGAGCATATTCTCATGAGAATAAGTACCATTCTTGTTATTTATTCTGGGGCAAGATCCTCTCCATTTTAAGAAATTGCCAAGTGATAGTGGCTTCCTGGGCTATATTTCCCTGCCTAGTGGTTCCCTCAGAGCCCTGGAGGTTGACTGTCAGTAGACAGGTAGGGGACCGCTGAGCCAGTAGTCAAAGAACCAGTATTTTGGTATTCTTTAGGCCATAGGCCTACTTTATGATCTCATCTCAATTTCTCAGTAGTTCACCCTTTCAAGCAGGGATGTCATTGGGATACCTGAGAACATCCTGGGGGAGGGACATATGTGGGAGCCATGGCAGTTTCAAAGCCTTACCAAATGGTGTCCAAGAAGAGCCTCAAGGATGGAAGAAGCACAAAGCAGCCAGCTGGATTCCTGGTCACCTCTCCCTGAAGCTCTCTGGGTTTTCATGGACTGGGCAGCAGCAGGAGACAGGCCTGTGGTTCTTCATAGCCCATGATCCATGGTCAGGAGCTCCTGCTCTAGTCTTTTGATGTTCCAAACCGTATACTCTTTTTAGCTTGGTCTGAAACAGTTGAAAAGCCATTCCTTTGTTGAGAGGCGGTGTGGCTTTGTGAAAAGAGCCCAAACTAGCATCAGAAGTCTCTAGGTTCAGCTTCCTTTGCTGACTGAGTGACACTGAACAAACCAGTTTAACTGTCGAGAAGTAATTTCCTATCTAAGATAAGGAATGAAATAATTATATATGGAGAATGCCTACCTGAGTGATTGGCTATAATCAGAACTCAAAAACAGCAATCATTATACTTAATATTACTATGGTGGTCAGCGCGGCTGCATGAAGGTGAGGATGAGGGAAAACCCCACACCTTGGTCCCCAGGCTCCAGAGCAGAGCTTGTTTTCTGACTCTCCCTGGGCTGTCCCCCACCCTGCCCCAGTCCTTATCACACCCTCACTGCTGGACTTCCCTTGACAGTTCCTTGAGGAACTGTCCATTCTTGTCCCCTTGACGATCACTCAGCTCTCTGAATGCACTACAGTCTGCCTTGCCAGCAGGCTCCAGACACTCCCAAATGTAGGTGCTTTTTCTCATTCCCTCCCACTCCTTCCCCAGGCTCAGTGTGAAGCAATAGAGTGTGGGATATTTGGTGTCCAGACAGAAGCCTTTTGGCCAGGCTGCAGATGGTTTTAGTAACAATAATGACAAAAATGTCATAATAGATACCAATTACAGAGAAGATCTGCTCTGTTCTGGTGCTTTCGCTCATCAATTCATTAGGTTCTTATTCTAATCCTTTTGGACTCCAAGACCACGTCTGTTCCACTAAACCTTGACCAAATGTGGGGGCCCGATAACCACCCCCTTCCTTATGCACCATTCATTCTTAAGGATTCCCAGTTCCTGGAGTTTCAGATCGTTTATTCATTTGGAATCAGCTAAGGAGCCACAAGAAATTAGTCTCATTAACTGATAGTCACACCAGGTTTCCTTTCTACATCAATCAACACCTCACATCCCAGTCCCATGGGGACTATTTCTGGAGTCTAGTCTGTCCCAGACCCCACTAGACCCTCTGGTGTCAGTGTTTGGTACAGAGCACGGGCCCATCTGTACAGCTGCTGGGTAGCTTCCTGTGGGGTGTGTTATCCAGGCAGAGGGCTTTTTCATGACAATGTGAGCTCCAAGGAGTCTGGGGAGACCCAGGGCTGCTCCAAGATTAGCATCTTTTCAAAGACAGAGTCTGTGTTCTCAGCACAGACTGTGACAAATGCCATAGCCTAGCAAGGGTTAGCTTGAGGTATCAGCTGGCAGAAGACCCATGTCTCCATTAGTTCCCCTCTTTGAAGAAGGTGTGGGGGAGGAGAAGATGGGGAAGGGGAGTTTGAATGTGGTGGCCACCAGACATTGGACATTCTCACAAAGGCACACCAGACCGTTCTTGTCATTGGAGAGTCATAGTGTCATGCCACAATCTCTACACACACACACACACACACACACACACACGTTCTGCTGGTTGAGCCATCCTCCAGAAAGCAAAGCGTATGGCTTGCTTTTCCCAAATTGCCTGATGTCTCTTCTCATCTCCTTTAGATGTACAGATGCTGCAGACCTCCTTCTCCAGATTTCTCCTAGTGCTTATTTCTGTCCTGGTCCTGTGCCACGCCTGACTTTCCCCCCACCTCCCCCTTTGCTTTGAAGAGTGGGGACCCTGCTTTGTAGGATAACAAATAGAAGTGTCAAACACATCAGCACTGCTGCCTGCAAAGATAAATGGGGTGACACATGGAGCAACCTCTGTGGATCCCGGGGCCCCAGCAGGAGCTGACATTGTGACAGATGGGGGGACAAGTGGCACTGACACAATCGGGTCATGTGAATGTCGAGGGGGTGAGGGTGGTGTCTGCTCCTCTGCTGGCTCCCCCTCCCTCTCTACCACGTACATAGCATGTTGCTGGAGATCATAAAGAGATAGCAGGCAGGTCACTGCTCCTCACCAGGCCTTATGAATCTTCCCTGTCAGTGGCACAGGGCAAGGAAGAAGGCTGTCTGCAGAGCTTCCTGCTGTCTCAGCAGTGACAACTGAGTTACCTCGCAAAGAAAGTTGGTCTTAGGCAAAGACCTAGGCAAAGGTTCACATTCGGCCTCATCTTTTTCCAGGCCTGCCTGTTTGATTAGACTGTCCCATCAGTCCTTCCACATACCCAGGAGGACCACCTCATCTCTCATGCAGAAACCCCTCCCAGGCCTTGCCAATCAGCCCAGGCCTTTCCATTCCTTCCTCTTAAATTCGAGGTGGTAATGGTTCAGTTTCAATTTCCTTCTTCATTCTGCCTAAAGAGAAGTTTTCCTTTACTCATAGGTGTTATTCTGAGCTGAAATATTCTCTGGGTCTCTGCCTTTAATATCTATTGCTGATGGGTCACCTGGGGCCCAAACAGTCAATTCAACTCATTAAATGTGTAGTGAAGATCTACTTTCTGTAAAGCAATGTGCTGACGGCTATGGGGTGGGGGCAGGCAGAGAAATGGCTGCAGAGATGAATAAGCCATGGCGTGTCACATTTGGGGAATCACAGCTTAGCTGAGAAGATAGACATGCCTGAGTAGCTATAGTATAAGGCCAGCCATGAACAAGAGGTAAAGGGGTACAGTGAGAACAGAAGGAGGAAGATTAACCTTGACTTGGGAACAAGGACATCCTCGAGGAACAGGTGGAATTTGGCAGGGCCTTGAAGGCTGAAGAGGGTCTGGATGGGTTGAAATGTCAGGGAAAAGGCTGTAGAGGGGAGAGTAGGAATTCAACCAGAACAGAGATGCAGAGTGTTCTGGGGTCTGGACTTGGCCAGATATGACTGTGTGTGTGATGTGGAGTAGGGAGGAAGTGGAAGAGGAAGAGAATGTCTGGTTGGGAGAAAAGATCGGGCACAGCCTTAGGAGTTTGAATTTCATTCCATATTCAGCTTTGGGTTGGGGGACAGGATGCTACTTCACATTCCATTTTGTCTCTTATTGCAGGTTTCTCAATGGAATTGGATACTTCCCTTGGAGATGAGTAAGGAAATAATCACATAGTTCTCTTAGATGCTTCAAAAACTGGGGGGCGGGGGCGGTGATGAGCAAGCAGTAGAGAAAGAGAGGACAGATGGCAGGAGCCAGTGGATGGTGCCTTCAAGTGGAATGAATGGGCTTGGGCCAGCTACTTAAACTCTTTCAGCCTGGTTTCCCTGTCTTAAATAGGGATAACATATAATACCTGGCCTCACAGGGGGATAATAGTACTTCCGCCATAGGCTGTCGTGAGGCTCGTTTGAGAAAATGCATGTGAAGTGTTTGGCATAGTACGTCTCGATAGCTGGTGGCTATTATCATGATTACCCCCTGCCTCTTGATCCGATTTAGTAGGCAAGAGCTCTCAGACACTGGGAATGGACAGCTGCATGGAAGCAGTGCCTGGTTTGCCCACAGGAATGATGTTGCAGAGGGATGCTCGAAGTCTAGATGATGAGGAGACTTAACAAGATCAATACCACTTTTGGAAAAGATTATATGCTATACTAGGCAGCAAATAGACCATTGAAACTGGATTTGAAAGCATTTATGGAGTCTATTAGAGATGGTTAAACATATCAACACAGAGAAAAATAAATAGTGTCTACGCATGTGCATGCACATATGCAGCCTACTGGCACTCTTTCTTTCTGTGTTCCTCTTTCCCTCCCTTCCTGCCTCTCCATTTGCAGGTTTAGGTAAGTAGGGCTGATCAAGTACCATCTTCTGAGAAAACTACTGCCTGGTATTGTGGCTGCACAGGGCTAGCTGTTTAGAGTGTGTGAGATTTCAGAAGCTGAATAGGAAGCGATGCCTCAATTTATAGTGGGCAGTGGATGAGTTCTCCCTGATTAATAGGCTGATGGGTTTTCCAGGAATAACTTAGACCTTTTGGTTAGCTTTTTAAAGTTACTGGCGAGCAATTTAGTGCACTAGAGCGATAATTTCATGTTCTCTGGTGGCTTGAAATAATTAGATTATTTTGTGGAATGAATAAATGAGAAGTTAACTCACTGGCATGGATCAGTGTGGTAACATGATTTATTTCTTGTAAAGGTGAATGCTCTAGGGTCTTGACCCTACAAATAATTGTTTTGACTTCCTCCCCTTTCTCATTTGTAATATGTTTGGGTCATTTTGTGGGGGAGGTTGCTCAGTAGAGTGAGAAGAGCATATGGACTTTGGGATCAGCCAAATCTTGAATCAGTTTTTAATGGGTGGGTGACCTTGGGCCAATCACTTAACATGCCAGACCCCACTTCCTAATCAGTGGTAATAATACTTTCCTTATATGACAGGTGCATGAATTAAGTCTGTTACTAAAAGGAAAGCCCCTAACGCAGCTCCTAGTCCACATTAGACATCCAAACAAAGAGTGGGTTTGTTTCAGTCTCTCTCCCTGCCATATTATTTTCAAATGATTAATCTTTATACCAAGGATAAACATCCAGCACATTAATTAACTATGGTTTTACTCATTTTTAGGTTAGAATAAACCTCTGTCTTGATAAAGTGCTTTAATGAAAATGTTTACTGAGCTTATGCTCTTGGATGAAATGAAAGGTGCTTGACCCATCCAAGGCAACACCTCTATCTCCAAACCAACCAAAGATTACCTCGATATATAGAGTTTAAACAGAATCTTGATTAGGGAATTGGCTTTGTATTGTCTTCTGTTATGGCGTTATATTCAACAGACACTGTACAGCCCTTAGATAAAGTACGGCCCTTAGAAAAAAAATCAGTAATCAAACTGCATTTGGAGGTTGTAGGGCCATTAGTGTTTTAGTCAGTTGGTGATAGAAGCAGACTTTGCTTTTCACAAGTTTACTGGTTTGTGATACTAGCAGACTACCCAGCCACAACAGGCCCAAATTAATTCAGTAGAGTGGGATGGGGATGTGTGCTCTTAGTTCCTGCTAGAACATTACAGAATTGGAATTCTTGTTACATTTATTCCAAGCCTCGAATCTGTATATCACTTATCCGCTGAATTGAACAAATTGAAAGTGATCACATTTAGGAACTATTGGTGGGAGGTTGGTGCTTCCTCTGCTTTAATAACATCTTGAGAGCTAACGGGGTTCACTGATGTTCCTCAAATCTATCCTACCTCCCTCTGCACAAATGAACTCAGTTGGAAGTCGAGTTTATTGATGTTTAAATGAGTATATTTGGCTCACTGTAGTGTCTATCTAAATGAACACTGCTTTGGTGCATTGAAACTTAATGACTTACTCTGCATCCAGGTGAGAGAGGGAGATGTTGTGGCATTCAGGCAGGGGTGAGGACATATGGAACACATGTCTCCCAGCCAAGAATAGTTGCGATTTGAATTAATTTCTGAAATAAGGTTATTTTGATATTGGGATAAAGAAAGTTTAGGAATATCCTACTGAGGCTTGGAAAAGTAAAATAATAGCTGGGGGTGGGGGGAAGAAAGTAGGAGGAGTGCCCAGGATGGACTACTTACACATGTCAGTGTTTTCCTACAACTTCAAGCTTCCCCTTAGGGGACAAAAGATGTAAGCCATTTGGTGACTGAGCTTAGAATTTCTGAGGCAAAGTCATGGAAACCAAAGTTCACTTCCTATAAATACTAGTGATGTTATGACAGAACTCCTTCCTTGACTCCATATGCTCTCCAGCTACTGTCTCATTTCTCTGGTATTCACACACAAAATTTTCAAGAGTTGTCTGTACACATTGTTTCCATGTCTTAACTTCCCAATCTCTCTTCAACTCACTCAAGTCAAACTTTTGACCCTACCAATTGATTGAACTCAGTTTTGCCAAGATAACCGGTGACCTTCAAGTTACTAAATACAATGGCATCTCTTCATTCTCACCTTGTTTGGACCTTCAACATCTTGGGACAATGTTGACTATTTCCTCCCTATTCTACTTTCCTGGCTTCCATAAAAATTCTTTTCCTGACTCTTCTGACCTCACTGACCATGACCCCCCAATCTCCTTGGCTGGCTCTTACTCCTACACCCAACTTCTAAATACTGAGATTCTTTACAGCTTGGACTTGGCTCTTCTTCTCTTTTTCTTTCCAAAGGCTTGTCCTATCTGACCTACTCAAGGTCAGATTTATGTATGTATTTAAATATTTAAATATGTTTACACTGATGTGCATAATACTTGTATCTTCTTTTTAAAATTTTTTTAATGTTTACCTATTTTTGAGAGAGAGAGAGAGAGTGCGAGTGGGAAAGGGACAAAGAGAGAGGAGACACAGAATATGAAGCAGGCTCCAGGCTCCGCGCTGTCAGCATAGAGCCCAATGTGGGGCTTGAACCCACGAACTGTGAGATCATGACCTGAGCCAAAGTCGACTGAGCCACCCAGGCACCCCAATATTTATATCTTCTGTCTCACCTCTCCTGAGTTCTAGACTTATAAATCCTGTTGTCTACGTGACACTGTTGCCTATAGACATTTCTTACTGAGTAAGACCAGAAAGGTACTCTTGGTGCCTCTTTCCCGACTCTTCACATGATATCCATCAATAAGCCCTGTCACTACAAATTTGATAATATACCTTGCAATGTCCATTGCTATTCCTAGTCCCAGCCTACATCATCTTCCACCTCGACTAGTGCGCCCACCTCCCAATTGGTTTTTCTTCTTCCAGTCTTATTCTATATTACAGTCCACCCTACACACAGTGGCAACTCTAGAATAAAACCCAAGTTCCTGTCATATATACCAGACCTTCCTTGCTCTGGCCTTTACCTCTCTAATTTTTTCATACTATGTTTTCAATGTTTTCATCTTTATTAACCATGCTCCAGTCATGCCAGCCTTCTTTTAATCCATTGAACATATCATACTCCCTTACACATCAGGGATTTTGCACATGCTGTCCCCTTTGCCAGGAATGGTAATTTACATCACTAATTTAATGGCATTTATTATGAGCCTAGTCAGTTCTAAGTGCTTTCCATGGATTAACACATTAAATTCTCCCATCACCCACGTAAGACAGGAACTGTTATTCTTTTATTTAACAGATGAGAAAATTGCCTCATATTTAGTCATCTGAATGCTCTTTCCCCCTTTTCCTGTAACAACTTCCTCTTGTTCTTTTAGGTCTTAGCTGAAATATCACTCTTCAAGGATGCTTTCCTTGACTCCCCTATCCCAAGTGCTAATTTCATTCTCAGTACCTTGTTTTGGCTTTTATAGCATCAATTATTGCTTGCAATTTCTTTGTTTACTTGTGTTTTGTCTGCATGGGCTGGGGTTATGTCTTCCTCACTCACTGCTATATCCCCATAGCTCAGAACGGCACCTGACTCTTAAATCTTTATTGAATGGATAAATGATGGAATGAATGACTTTTCATGGAACTTAATCAGTGAACTAGGGATAGGATAGGAATAGGATAGGGATAGGATAGGATAGGAAAGGGAAAGGGGTGGGTGGGTATATTGTGTGGAGACACTAAATGAATCATAGATGTGGTACTCTGGTCCACATGACTTGTTCCATTTCATTCTCTTCTTCCTGAAACAACAACAAAACTAAACAAACCAACAAAAATGAATGAGAAAGAGCTTAAAGGGAAGAGAGGTTACTCATCTGTATTTCTCTGATCATGGCATAAGCCCTGAAGTAACAAATACCTACCAGGCACACACTCCGTGGGAGACATGGCATAGACAAAAGTGTGGAGGCAGGAATCAAGTTTCAAGGGGTGACTATAGCCGTCTGTCTAGGGTAGAGGGTTTGAGTATGTGTGCAGTAAGAGATAACTTCAGGAAATTAGGTTGTAGCTCTGAATGCCGGCCTAGGGAGTGTGGATGTGAGTCACTGAAGGTGAAAAGCCACCAGAAACCTTTGTACAAGTTTAGGAATTACTGAGAATCATGAGACTCTCAATATATTACAGATATTAAATTTGTGGCCTAAAGGCCTTTCTGTTATGGCCTCAGCTTGTATTGAGGGAGGTTATAAGAAATGTATTTTCTCTATGCCATTTACTGTCCACCTCTATGAGAACCCACAGTTTCAGTGCCAGTAAAGCTATGTTAGATAAAGTTAGCATATATTTTCTTGTAGCTAATTGTGTTTCTTCCTTTACTCGGGTTTATAGGAATCAGGACCTCAAATTTAAATGATTTAGATCATTGTGCGTGTCTTTTAATCTTGCATTTTTCTCTCCTATCATTCCATGGCTTCATGTTACTGTTAGATGTTATTTCTTTTTTTTAATGTTACTATTTTTGTTTTTATTTTTATTATGTATTTTGCATATTTTTATAACTTCCCATAAATCCTTTTTTGCTACAATGAGTTACCCTTTGAGTAATATATACACAAAAGAAAGGTTTCATAGGCTTAGACATGTTTTGGGGGTATATTATTCTTGTCTTCACTAGTGTAAAGGTGACATTTATTTATTTGACATGGGATTGGTATATGGGTAATTGATTGTACCTTTTCCTTTAAAACAACTTGCTTTATCCTTGTAAGTCATTTGGTCCTCAAGAGGATGAAACAGGATTAATGGAGGAGAAACACTGGTATAGCAATGACCCTGCCTTAAATTTCATGGGCCTGATGTAAAGAGTATTAAATGTTCCTGGGGAGTTGCTGTCCAACCTTAAAAAAATAATTAAGTGGTTACGGGGGGAACCATGTTCCACCTTGACTCTCTATCCTAAATGGGCATCTGTTCAGAGGTTTAACACACCCAGGTCCCTTAGCATTTTCCTTTCCCTTTTAACTTTCCAATTTCCCTCCTCCCCTTATCCCCAAGTGAAAGGAAGATTAAATTGTCTTTGGGACAATGGTTCTCTAAGTGTGGTCCAGGGATTTGGGGGATGTCCTTAAGACCACTTAGCGAGTCCCTGAGATTGAAACTATGTTCAAAACAATATTATGGCATTGTTTATTGTTTCTACTTTCCATATTCTTAGTGTACCATGGAATTTTCCAAAGGCTACAAGACATGTGGTGTCACAAGAGCTGAAAGATAGAACCAGACATGAGAATCTAGTTCTTTTCTTTAAGCTAGGCATTAAAGATATTTGACAAAATGTAAAACATTGCCACTCTTTTTACTGAAATTATTTTTATTTGAAAAATACAATTTTTCAAAAAGAAAAATGATATTTATGTTAACATGTGGGTTTACTATAGTCATATTTAAATGAATAAATCAATACATATATCAAAAATTTCTTATTTTTACTTTTAAATATGGTAAATATTGTTAGCGTTAACAGTTATTATGGAAGATGAACAAAAAAAACCCCCTACATTAAACAAAAGCCTTTTGGGGTCTACAATAATTGCTTAAGAATGTAAAAAGATCCAGAGGTCCCAAAGTGTGACAATTGCCACTTCATAACTACTAGCAAACCCGTAGAAACATTTCCTTTGTGAAGGGGAGGATGATTGAAGAATTAAAGAAATAGAATGCAAAGGTGGTATTGGTGAGGAAGTTAGGCTGGTGAGGAGCTCACATTAGACCAGGGCTCTTGGAGGGCAGAGGCTGTGACCTGCCCAAGCCATCTTTCTCCTCCCCAATGTACAGCATTATATCTAGCACACAGGAGCAGCAAAATACAATTTGGATATTGACTGAATGGATGAATGAATGGGAAAACACAATTCATCCTAGGGAAAAGTGCATTTGACATGGTATACTAGGCCTAATTAGGACCAGTCCTGCCATCAGCTATTTGGGTGAGCATTCATTCATTCATTCATTCAGTTTGTAATTCATCCATTTATTCAATAGTTATTTATTGAGTACCTATTATGTGCCACATGCTATGTATAAGTCACATTATGCCTTCAATTTTCTCATCTCTAAAAAGGAAGCTCGAATAATCTGTGAAAACCCTTGTAGCAATGTCTTCCTCTGAATAACACCAGAACTCTATCTTTGTCTCTCTTGGATAAGCTAACACAAGAAGGAAGATAACTTTCCTCAGGCAAAAAGCATTGTCTGCTTTAAGTACTACTGCAGAAACTTAAGTGGCAGATGGTCTACTGCCTTGGTGTTTTACAGATGGAAACCATCAGGTTTGGAAATGAAAAAAAAAAAAACTGGAAGCACGAAATCAGCTAGCTCCATCTAATTTCCTAGATCTATTTGGTATTAGACTTTAATTGAATAATTTCAATTTAGAGAATTTGGAGACCCTACTAGTGTCTGTCCCCTAGTAGAAAGATGATGATCAAAGGTCTTTTGTGAGAACTCTGAGATTTTGTGCAGTGAATGCAAGAGAGGAAATGGTGTCATGTTTGAAATGGACTGTGACTTTGGGAGAATGAATGCCCCTTTTCCTTTAGTCATTTGTCCAAAACTTCCATTCTGGTTGGCAGAGTTTTAAACATTAAAGCTCCATTTGCCTGTTTCTTGGAGCCTTCTGTTAGGCAGTTTCCATTAGATTAGGCTGCAGTAACAAGCAACCCCCACATGTCAGTGGCTTACAACAAAACTTTATTTCTTGATCACATTTCAGATCGTCTGTGGGTTGGAAGGGCACTGCTCCTACAACAAATATATTCTTCCTTTAACTAGGTTGAAGAAACAGCCACCATCTGGGATAACAGTTCTTATGGAAAATGAAAAAGAGACATGGCTGAATCACACGGTGGTTCTTCTGTAGAATGTGGCACGTGTCACTTTGGTTCACACTGAGTTGGCTAAAGGAAGTCTCATGTGGCCAGTGGTCAGTGGGGGCAAGGAATATATTTCTTTTGCAAGGAGTCTTTGTAAATCGATGTTGTTTGGCGGTAGAAAGGGATGCATATTTCTTATAAAAAGGGAGAGGGAACAATTGAGAACAATAATAGAATCTAACAGATCATTTTTTTAAATTGAGGTAAAACTGATGTGTAACATTATGTTAGTTTTAGGTGTACAACATAATTATGCCATATTTGTACACACTGTGAAATGATCACTATAATAAGTCTAGTTAACATTTGTACCCTTACATAATTACAATTATTTTTCTTGTGATGAGAACTTTTCAGATCTACTCTCTTAGCAACTTTCAAAAATGCAATACAATACTATTAACCATACTGTACATTATATTCTAAGACTTACTTATATTCTAACTGGAAGTTTGTATCTTTCACTTCCTTCACCTATTTCTTCCATTTGCCCACACCTCTAGCAACCACCAATATGTTCTCTATATCTACAAGCTTGGGGTTTTTTTTATTTGTGGGTTTTTTCTCTTCTTTTTAAATTCCAAATTTAAGTGAGATCATATAGTATTTGTCTTTCTCTGTAGGACTTGACTTTCTCTGAATGACTTATTTCACTTAGCATGATGCCCTTGAGTTTCATTATGCTGTTACAAATGGCAGGCTCTCATTATTTTTTAATGGACATATAATATTCTGTCTTCTTTACCTGTTCATTCACTGATGGATACTTAGGTAATTTCCATATCTTGGCTATTGTAAATAATGCTGCAGTGAACATAGGGAGCACATATCTTTTCAAATTACTGTTTTTGTTTTCTTCAGATATATACCCAGAAGTAGAATTACTGGATCGTAGGGTACTTCTGTTTTTCATTTTTTGAGGAAGCTTCTTACTGTTTTCTATAGCAGCTGCACCAATTTACATTTGCACCAACAACAAGGGTTTCCTTTTCTCCACATCATCACCAATAATTGTTATTTCTTATCTTTTTAATAATAACCATTCTAATAGGTGAGAAGCGATACCTCATTGTGGTTTAGATTTGCATTTCCCTGATGATTGGTGATGTTGAGCACTTTTTCACGTACCCATTGGCCAATATGTATGTCTTCTTTGGAAAAATGTCTGCTCAGATCTTGTGGCTGCTCACAACCAAAGCAACAGTTTTGGGCCCCCCATCTACACCCCCATCATCCGTACCCACACTCTATGCTCCAGCTTTGACAAACTACACTCAGTTCTGTAATCAGCTATCCTGTTCTTCGGCTCCATGCCACTGGCCATGTGCCTTCTAGAATGCTTTTCCTCACTCAGTCTACTTGGGTCCTTCATGCTTAGCATGAATATGCATTTCAAGTTACTCAGTCTTGATGTTGTTCCTGGCCCTCCAGGAGAATAAACTGTCCCCTCTACGGGCACCCCTGAGTCACACTTCAAATACTAAGTTATGCTCTTTTCTTTTCACGTTTGTCTTTTCTGCTAGACCGTTAGTTTTCTATGGGCAAGAACTCTGCCTTAATTATCTCTCCATATGGTACATATTGCCTGGCCTGTAGTAGGGGCCCAAAAAGTGCTTTTTCAATCAATAATCGTGATAAATGATAGACTACAGGAAGGGGTTGAATAAAAGGTAAGATATGATAAACAAAAGCCACACAAAGATTCTAGAATTTAAGCCTTAGGATGAGAAAACAGAGAGTAGGTCTGTACTCTGCACCGTGAGGGGGTCAACACTGCCTTGGGGAAAAGTGGCTTTAGTGTATATATGTCCTTAGGAAGATAAATTTATCACACACACAAAAAATCCCGAGTTACAAAGACCTACAGATTGGTTCTTCCTTTATGTAGTAAATAGGTCCTTTACGGATGTGCTAATTAGTCTCCTAGATTCTGAGATGTCACGCTGTTCCTGGGGTAAGACAACCCCCTGAAACTGAGTAGGCATGCAAAGGTAAGATTAAACAAGTAATTCTCTTGGCCTGCTGCACACACCATTGTTTAGCTAGAAAAATTAAATTCTTATTCAAGCTTCTCAGTGGGTTTAATAAATGTTTCAGGTGCATAGAAACACGTGTGAGGCAGGAAGGAGCAAAGCCATTTGCTGGGAGTGACATATTTATTAACCTTGCTGAGGAATGTAGGACCTGCATCTGGGATGCTGGTCAGGAAGTAGGAGAACCTGGCAAAGAAGGATGCAGAAGATTCCTGTAACACACTTGCTCTGTCTCCTGTAGCACAGTGTAGCTAGAAGGACAGTGCTTCTGTTATAGTATCAGGAGACCTGGGTTCAGATGCCAGCTCTGTGGTTTTGAAACTTGTTACCTTGGACACATCACTTGTTACACTTTGCCCCCCAGTCTTGTCAATAGTCGCCATTTTGGGAGAACCTTTTATGTACTATGCACTATAGTTTCTCTGCTTTAACCTTGTTAGGTTCTTCTTCTTTTTTTTTTATAGTGGTAAAATATACATAACATGAAATTTGTCATTCTAACCATTAAAAAAATTTTTTTAAGTTTATTTATTTATTTTGAGAGACAGAAAGGGAGGAGCAGAGAAAGAGAGAGAGAATCCCAAGCAGGCTCCACACTACCAGTGCAGAGCACAACGCGGGGCTTGATCTAACGAATGATGAGATCATGACCTGAGCAGAAACCGAGTCAGATGCCTAACTGACTGAGCCACCCAGGTGCCCTAACCACTTTAGAATATAGAAGTCAGTGGCATTAAGTACAATCACAGCGCCTCTGCTTTAATCTGGCATCAACCCCGTGAGACCGTGTGATCATTCTCTTCCTTTCACAAATAAGGAAACTGAGGCTCTGAGAAGTAAGATGATTCTTAGAAGATTCTTGATGCTAAATAAAGATTCTTGGTAGCTATTATTATTATTTTCCCTTCAGGACACAGCCCAGAGATCCTATTTAAAACCTTGGAAAAGGAAAGGAGAGAATGTAAGTTCTAGATTTATTAATTTTCCTGATGTATTAGCAGAGATACATGTAGCAGCCAATGGAGAAAGTGAGAATAGCCAGTACCCCAACAGTCTTGCCTTCCCTGCACCTGGCAGATGGGTGTCTAGGCTCCAGCTTCAGTGCTGATCTCCCAAGGCTGACCCATTCCAACCACTGCCCCTGGAGAAAGGAAATGAGTTAAGCTTTTCTTCAGACACGTTTGTATTGATTCTGTCAGTATCGTGCTGCTTGCTGACAGGAGATAGATGGCTCATAACGCAGCTGGGCACAGCACATTACGTCCCCGTCTCGGGGCTCCTAAATCATTTCGAAATTTTAAATTCCCTAATCAATATTTTATGGCGAACACAAGACAGTGATCAGGCCTGCTTCTCTCCAGGGCATGTGCTCACACACCGGGACCGGTGGATGTGAGTGACTGGGGGGTCAGCCCCATCTGGGCAGGATTGAAGGCTGCATCCTCCTGAGGACAGTCACTCTGTCAAGCCAGGACCAGAAGGGCCTCAGAAGTCATGTGATCCCAGTGCACTCCTTTCGGGGCAAGAGACCTGAGGACTTCAGAGATGACGAGGCTGATCCTTGGTCACCTGACTCCTTGCAAAAGAGTCAGGTTGTATGACTTCTAGACCAAAGCTGTTTCTGTGAAACCACGCCTAGCACAATGCCTGGCCCATAGTAGATATTCAACAAATATGCGTTTGGTGTGGAACAAATGCTAACATTTACAAAAAGCCAATGACTGGGCCAAATAAGGCCTTATGCTTCTTAAGCACTCACTAAGAATCAGCCTCTGCTCTAAATTCTTTACTTGTAAAATATCAGTCCGTACTCACCCGCCCGCGAAGTAGGGACTATCATTATCTTTATTTTACATATGGCAAAACTGAGGCTCTGAGAGATGGCCTGCCTAAGGTCACATAGCTGGCAAGTGAGAAGGAACCTGTATTTGGGCTCAGACCCTGTGCCTTAACCACTGTGCTACATTGGCGCGCCCCTGACCCACCCCCCTCCCCTGGAGAGATTGAGTTTGTTCTTTCCTGGTTGTATTTGGACCTGAATCCACTCTGCACCTGTGTTTCATCACAGGGAAAAGACAGATAAAAGAAGAAAAAGGATGTTGGTTCTGTAACCAGCTGGTGGATCAGAAAGTAAGCAGTTGGCTGTCAGATCCAAGTTTTTCAATGATACTTAGTGAAGAAAGATGCTGAAAGCAAAGGCCAGGCTCCTCGGTGTTTAGAGGAAGTAGCAGCTGGTTGGGGGAGGACAGGACCTTGGTTTCCTGAGGTTTGTAGCAGGAAGTAGGTGCTCAACGAAGAAATTTCAATGATGCTGGCAGTCAGCAGTCCTGTTTAAGTGCTGCAGTAGAGAAAGAAAAAACAGAAGAAAAACCCCTCCAAACCCCATACGCTGGCTAATAAGGCCTTCCATACAGGATCTGGTCTGTCCCTGCCTTCTCTTGGGGTTTGCCCCCACTGACTGTGCTCCAGGACTCCTGCATCAGGACCTGCTTTACACCAGTTGTTCCCTTGGCCGGATGTGCTCGTCCACATAATTTTCCCACTTCTGGCGCTTGCTTGTGATCTAGATCTTAGCCTACAACATCACTTGTGCAGAGAGGCCTGCCTTGTTCACCTAGTCTAAACTGAGAGCAAGGCCCTTCATGCTGAGTGTGTAGGCCAGTGCCTGACTTGTGGTAGGTGATGAGCAAATACCAGCTGAATGAAAGAAGGGATTTAGGGATGTTTTGAAGAAGGCTTCTCAGGTATCAGGCAGAGCACACTGCTCCTAGACCTCGGTAAGAAGACAAAGGATAAAATAGCCCCGCCAAAGGGTCACTGGCCTGTGAGTGACCGTCTCCTCGGTCAGGGATCTCACTTGCCACCTACTAGGGAAGCTTAGGCCACTTTGGGGCAGCTCTGATCCCTGCAAAGTTCTTCCTTACTTGGGCATGAAACCCGACCCTTTGTAGCTTTTACCCACTTATTGGTCTTGATTCAAATCTTGGGGCTACCTGGAAGCTATCCTCCATCAGCAGAAAGCTCCCAAGGCACAGAAAGCCCCACCGTTGTGGGCCAGCTGTGCAGGCCAGAAACCGGAGGGAATAGCTGTCGGGTCTGAGCTGCAGGGATCTTATGATACACCGTGTAGCAGTTTTAGCTGTCAGAGTTAGCTTGCTTTTCCCAGGAAACATGCAGGGAATTCTGGGTCAATGTTCTTGCAATCCTCCTAGAGCAGTAGGAGGTTTTGCCAAGAGCAGGGGAAGGAAAGCCAAGGACTTGGCTGTTTTCCCTTTAAAAAACCCTATTACAAATGTGGTGATAAGAATCACAATCTCTTCCATGCTCACGTTGTTTGATGTGTTGCAAAGCCCTTTCAGGCACATGATGGGGTGCTCTCATCAATCTTATCACTGCTTCTGGAGAAGAAAAGACTTGCATAAGATACTCTGCCAGCAAGAATTTAACACCCATGCCCCTCCCCCAGTGCTTTACTCACACACTATGGATGACTTCAGGCCTATCTGTGGTCATGGAGTCATGCTTCTCAAACCTGGGTTCATAAAGTCACCTGGAAAGTTTGTTAAGATACAGATTCCTGGAGATTCTGGTTCCATAGTTCTGGGGTGGAGCCCAGGTGTAACAAGCATCCAGGTGATGCTGATGCTGGCGAACACCTGTCCGGATGGCCGCGACCAGCTTCACACCATTGCCTCTCTCTGAACTCCAGTGAGTAGCAGGTAACTGTAAAAAGCATGCTGCATAAGGTGTCTCGTTTGATCTTATGAGGAGATAACTACAGTTATTGTTTCCATTTCACAGACGAGAAAGTGATGGTGCAGAGAGGTCAAATAGCTCACCAGTAGTCCCTCATTTGGTAAGTGGCTGAGTCTGAATTTTGCTGGATATCAGAGCAATGGATTTAACTACAATGCCATACTCCTTCCTGGAAGTGAGAGGGATTTCTGGCTAACCGGGTCTCCTGTCCTCATTGGAAGAAGGACCCTGCTTCCCACTGGGCCCTAAGATGAAAGCTGAGGTCCCTTGAGTCTAGAAAAGAGACTAAACTTCTTTCCAGGTGTCCCAGCTAACCTGACCTCTAGGTGATCTCTATACTGCCCTAGTGCAGGCATCAGACCATACTCACAGGATCATGTTAAACTTCTGCTAAGCTCCAAATGCTTTTGTACAGGGCGGAGCAACCCTGGGCAAGACTGCCAAGCAAGTTTGTTGTGAAAACCTCCATCCCTATGCACTCCTGCCTGTGCCCCCTGCCTCCCCTCCCACCCCCCATTCTTCCCTCCATCCCTATGTGCTCCTGCCTGTGACCCCCTGCCTCCCCCCCCCACTATTCCCCCTATTCCTCCCTTCATCCCCATCCCCGCAAA
The DNA here is from genome assembly GCF_027475565.1 of Acinonyx jubatus. Lineage (NCBI taxonomy): Eukaryota > Metazoa > Chordata > Mammalia > Carnivora > Felidae > Acinonyx > Acinonyx jubatus. The sequence goes on from NC_069395.1 coordinate 48,972,728, forward strand.
CCCCCTGGGTTCCTCCGCAGTTTCCCCGGTGAGTGATCCTCCTACGTGCTCCTCCCCATATGCTGCGCACTTCCTGCTCCCAGCTACCACGGGTCCCCACTGCTTGCTCCTCCCTACGTCCCCTACTAGACTTTTGGAGCCTTCCTCTTTTTGATCTTTTGAACAGAATGACAATTATTAAACTCTCAAAATGCAAAGGTTAGCAAGTTCACGAGCAACTCCTTCCACAAATCTTTGGAGAAAGTGATGGTGAACCAATAGAATTCATGTCTAGATGCTGAATTTCTGGCATCAAGATGGGCAGGCAGGAGGATTTGGGACAGCGGTCTTCCTTTCCTCCTTGTACTTTCCCTTCATAGCACTGAGCACAACAGTTGTCTTGTATTTTATCTGTTGGATTGCCTGTTTAACCACTGCCTTCCCACTGAACTGTAGACTGCATAGGGGAGTACAGATTTGATCTGTTTTGCTCTTACTGTTGCCCAAAACCAAGACATGTAGTGGGTCTGAAACTTAGTCACAACTCAGACGTGCTAACTGTACTGTTATTTTCTTAAAACTGTCACTAGGCATCATTTTTTTTTGCTATAGTGAAAATACTTATTCCTGACAATTAAAGGTAGCTTAGTCAAATTCTGTCTCGATTTGTAGTCTTTTTTCACTACCCAGACAGTAAAAACGAACTTATTTATTTTGCTTTTTAAAAAGTTGATTGACTTATTTATTTTGAGAGAGTGAGAGTGAAGGAAGGGCAGAGAGGGAGGGAGAGAAAAAGAACCCTAAGCAGGCTCTGCACTGCCAGTGCAGAGGCTGATGCAGGGCTCGAACCCATGAACTGCAAGATCATGACCTGAGCTGAGATCAAGAGTTGGACCTTAACCTGACCTAGCCACTCAGGCACGCCCAAACTCACTTATTTTAAACTCAGACTTTCTATCGGCATCCTTATCCCTCATCAAGTGTTCTCTCTTCTCCTACCTGGGGTGCACTCCCTGCAGGAAGGAGTTATGGAATCATGTCAGCGAGAGGGAGGACGGTTCCTGTCTGGTTTGTGTTCGGGCTTCTGGTCCTGGCTGGCCTCTGAGGTGGAGCAGTTGGTCCTACCAGGTTTGGGAGCACTACCCTCTGTTCTCACTGCATTGGTGACCTCCATATCTGCAGCCCATGTAATGTGTGGCCTGTCCTTCTGGTTCAGAACAAGTGACCCTGACCAATGCCCTATGAACTCATGACAGGGGGCCTTTCTTTCCACTTGGAATTCTGTAAGCAACCACCTGGAGAGGTGCCCCAGAAGGGATAGGCTGAGTCCAATCAGGACACTCATGCCACAAAATTCTACTCCGTGATTTTCCTTGAGCTTCTCCCCCTCCAGTGGAGGTAAACTGCTCCCACCTCATGTCTCCATCCTGCCTACTCTACAGAAGTCAGAAACTCTTTCATCGTCTCAAGTGCCAAGTTCTCGCATTGGAAAACCAGGGCTCTCAAGATTATTGTCTTCTCTGTGAACTTAAAAAATTGAACTTGAACGTCAAAGTCTTCTTGGAAAATTTAATTCCTTGTTCTCTCTTCTACTCCATCCCACCCCACGTCATGGGTAACTCAGTCTATGAGGATGGAGGGCTGCTGGGCAACACAAGCCACCAAATCACCAGAAATGAAAAATATGTAGAATAACATTGCCAAAAATTATTCTGCTTAGCTTTAGGCACAAATATTTATGGAATAAACAATAGTGTGGGCTCAGGGTAAATTCTGGGCTAAAATTAGGGCTCATTTTGAGGTCTTGAGAGCCTTAGAATGTTGAATAGATGAGGACTGATTGGCACTCTTAAATACAACATGCCAGGGAGAGCCCAGGGTAACATGGTAATGATTATGATGGTAACATTCAATTTGCAAGTGTTTTTCCTACAAACTATTTTATAATTTATCCTTCATTTTATTAAGCAATACATTGTATGAAGCATAGTGCTAGGACATGTTCCTATGCAAGGAGACAGAATTTATTAAGTTTCCAGCATTGATAAATTTTCCTCTTTCTCCAGCCCATCAAAAATAATCTTCTTGGGGTGCTTGGGTGGCTCATTCGGTTAACCATCTGACTCCTGATTTCATCTCAGGTCATGATCTCGTAGTCCTGGGATCGAGCCCTGCATCGAGGCTCTGTGCTGAGCATGGAACCTGCTTGGGATTCTCTCTTTCTCTGCCCCTCCCCACTCTCCAAATAAATAAACAAATGAATGTTTATTATTTAAAAAAATTTTTTTAACATTTATTTATTTTCGAGACAGAGAGAGAGCATGAACAGGGGAGGGTCAGAGAAAGAGGGAGACACAGAATCTGAAACAGGCTCCAGGCTCTGAGCTGTCAGCACAGAGCCTGACGCGGGGCTCGAACCCACGGACCGTGAGATCATGACCTGAGCCGAAGTCGGACGCTTAACCAACTGAGCCACCCAGGCGCCCCACAAATGAATGTTTAAAAAAGAACTGAAATTAGGAAGTACTTTAGGGGCACCTGGGTGGCTCAGTTGGTTAAGCATCTGACTTCGGCTCAGGTCATGACCTCATGGTTCGTGGGTTCGAGCCCCGCATTGGGCTCTGTGCTGACAGCTCAGAGACTGGAACCTGCTTCAGATTCTGTCTCCCTCTCTCTCTGCACCCCGCTATGCATAAGTGTTTAAAAAACCCAGCTTTATATATATATATATGTGTGTGTGTGTGTGTGTGTGTATATGAAAGTATTTAAAAAATTCTTGTTATCTAGCCCAATTTTCTCCTCTTGTAGAAATGCAGAGTCTCAGGCACCATCCCAGATTTGCTAAATACAAATCTGCATTTTAATGAGTGAATTATACACATCACTGAGTAGTTAGAAGCTCTATAAATAATATTCACTCATCTCCTACCTTCTGATGCTGTGTCAGGTGTCCACTCTGCCCCTGATTCTTTGCCTCCTGTCCTGTCCTCTATCCCTTCTCTCCAGGGAAGATGGGAGCTGGGGCTCCTTAGGTTTATCTACCTTATAAAAACTTGCTCTGCTCTGTGCTGACAAGACATTTGCATTTCAGAGTCTTGTTTAGCTTTGCACTGCACTTCAGCACAGAACTTGAAGTTTCTCCAAGCAATGGTTTCTTGGGGGAATGTTGTCATGAAGGAGCGAGGCAGCTTTTCCTTGGTGACATTCTGTGCCTGCAGATCTGGATCTGGGCTTTATATTTGTTGCTCTCCAACTGTGCTGATGAGATCGTTGTGATCCTGTTATTCTCCCTGAACACAAACAGAGCTCATTGAACTTGGAAACTCCCTGACCTGGGTCTCCAGGTGGGGGTGGAGGAGTCTGTCCTGCTCCTCCCCAGGGAGTTATCCCTCTCCTTGCATGGATGTTCCCTGTAGTCTACCTACTGGGGACAGAGGTACTTGATAGCGGCTGGCTATTGTGCTCAGTTGCTGATTGAGATGAAACATCATTTGTAACAGTTATTTTTTATTTAGCACCTTCTGTATGCCAGGCACTGTGCTAGGTTTATGATTTTCATTTTGTAGCTGATGAAATTAATTCTGAGAAACATTAAGTGGTGTCCTCAAGGCCAAATGGCTAGTAAGTGGCTGAGCTGTGATATAATTCCAGGTTCATACTCTGAACTCTGAAATTCATCCTTTTGCTAAGTCACTTTTTTTTTTTTTTAAAGAAATGTTTCTCTTTAACGGCGGGTCATTCCTAAGTTCTGTTAGGCAAAAAGGGACAGACTCTCACAATCTTGAGTCTTTGAGACCTCTAGTGCAGTGGCTCTTAAATTTTAGTGCACATCAGAATCAGTGGGCGGGCCCGCTAAAACACGTATTCGGCAGTTATGGGAGGGGGGACAGCATTTGCATTTCTTACAAGTTTCCTGGTGATCCTGCTGCCACTGGCACAGGCCACACTTTGAGAACCACTGTCTTAATGGTTTGGGGAAGTGTGGGAAGCAAGGCACCTGTTGTTCCCAGCCTCTCCAGCCCATGGTGCTGGTGGGGCAATGCTGCCTTAACACCTGTGGCTTGCTTAGTGCTTCCTGAACATTATTTCACAGGAGAGCAGAAGGATGGTTATTTGCATGTGTTTCAATGTAGTGTCTCGCATCTGGGTTGTGTTTAGGCTGGTGCACTGCCCTCAACTCATGAGGGTCACCTGCTAACAAGCTGAGGACTTTAAAGCCATACAGTAACATAAGTAAGGTCCTGGAAACTGAAAGCATGTTGATTTATGGGCATTTCCCAGGAACTAGTGATCCAGTTCAGAGGGGAAAAAACCCTGGCTCATTCTCCCTAGATGGCTTCTCTGAAATTTATAAGATTTGTAGAAATGGGATTCACTATTTGCCTTTCCTTAGAGTTATTATTTTTTAATCTGCATAGCCAAGGTTCCAAACAGGGTCTGCTTTGAATTTTTATCATCAAGGATGTTTGGGTGGACCACTAGGGGTCCATCTACATGGCAACCCAATAGGCATCCGGTCAGAGAGAGTCCTAATGTATGGAACGTTGGGGCTAACAGCACTGGGATGTGCAGTTAGATAAGGGCTGGTTATGAATGCTGGCTCTGCCATTTGACAGTTGAGGGTCTATAGGCATATTACTTAACTTGTCTGGGCCTCATTGTCTCCAGAATCAAGGCTGATATAAAAAATATTTAGCCAACAGATACGGCATGGGCATCAGCTTGTCAGAATGGATGGAGGCCAAATCAGAAGCAATGCCAGCTGTAAATAAGCCAGAGCCAGTGTGGACGACTGGCTTGCATTTTCAAATACGATGTGGGTTCCATCTGTGGTTTATCTCTGTGCAGGGGATATGGGTTTTTACTCAGTAAGGAGGAGGTTGGTGTTGTGTGTGTGTGTATGCATGCATGCACGTGTGTGCTCTCAGAGAACAGCAGGAAACTTTCGTGGGACTGAGGCCACACATATTCTCTGTTGAGGGTCAGGAGGGATACCTCTTTTGGAAGCCTTGGAACATGGCCAGTTTGGCCTATCCCACTCCCTTTCCACAATCTGGTAGCCCGCGGATATGAAGCCAAGAATGAGAGAGGATCCCATTGGTCAATCCATCTTACAGTGCTATCTTTGGAGAGAGGCAAGGCCAGAAGCTATTGAACATACAGAATATATTGAATTTATAGAAGCTATTGCCTGAGATATTGAAAAGTACAAAAGAGTGTGTAAAGGCCTCCTCCCCCAGAGCAGAGGACCGGAACGTTCTTTGTACTGTCATACAGTCATTGGCTGTTCTGCTTTACCTCTTCTGGGAAATAGGACAATGCTAGTACCTACCTCATTGGCATGAACTGAGAGGGAAATGAGATAATTAATGTGAAACAATGGCACACAGTAGGAACTTAACAAAAGAAAACTTTGTGTTGGACCACGATCTCCTAGGCCATGTACTTAATGCAGCAGGAGCTCTTTGAGACTTGGAGGGGGACTTAGTCTTACTGCCCGAGGGTTTTAACTGGGATGCCGTATGGACCTTGCTCATTGATACCTAAGCAGGTCCTTCTGGGAAACTTGTACTAAGTTCTAAGACAGATGAGCCATTTATTATTCTGGGAGAGTAAGTCAAATAAAAGTGCTATTGAGTTCTAACAAGCAAGATGGAGGAGGTCTTCCTATTTGGGGCCTCATGAGAGAATATCAAGGTTGATGGCAATAGTGTCTGTCACCTCTGTACAAACAGCTTGGGCAGCTGCAGAGGCCACAGTGTGGCTGGCCGTGGGGTGAGTGACTGGGTCAGTGTCTGTGGAGATGAAGGAGGGTGGCCGTGGGGCAGTTGCACACCTCAGTGTCCTCCCCAACCTCAGATGTGGCCTCTGCTGGCCCTTGTGGGGGCACATGGTGGCCACGAAGAGCAGGTGTAAAGAGGGGCTACTTTGCTCCGGTTCTAGGGACAATCAGTGATTCAGGCCCCTGGGGCCCCCCTGAGAACCTGGGGGAGGCAGGCGTCCAGCCACGCAGCAGGTGGAGACGCAGAGCCAGAGCCTTTAACGTCCTTGTGCTCTTCTGGGCCGCCACTGCCTGGGAAACAGCCACCGACTACATCTGCATCCTCAGACGTTTCACCCTCTGTCGCTCCCCTCAGCTATCTCAGATGCTGTAGTCTTTACCCTACCCCTGGATTAATTTACAAGTTTGGCTGCTCTATCTGCCCCCTGAAACTCTTGTCTCTGGAGTCATGTGATTTGCTCCTTTGATCATCCTCTCACCTCCAACCCCCCTCCTTGGAAGTCTCCTTCCTCCACCTACATCTTTACCTCTGGTACCCATTCTCATTCTCACTCTGGGAAACTCTGGACTCAAGAGTTCAACTGCCACCTCATGGATGGGCCCCTAAATCTCCATCGCCATCTCCAGCCAGACACTCTTTCCTCAATATCTGGATGCCATCTGCATGTTCTTCTTCGGTTGCTGCCAGGGCCATTGCACCACCCTCCTAACTTGGGTTCTCACTCCAGGCCCACTGTCTTCTAACCCACATGCTTCCTGCTGCCCAAGTGGTTTGTTTTGCTTTTCCCCAGAGTACCCATTAGATCCTATCCCCAAGCAGCTTCAACGACTCACCAATACGGATAGGATAACTGCCTCGTATGGTTTAAAAGCATCTTGCTCCTTGGGGTCTACTTCCTTGCCAGCTTCATTTCTTGTTACTCTCCCACCCCTATCTCCTACTCTCGCCTAACTGAACTTGTTCCATTTCTCAAATATGCTGTGTTTCCACCTCCTCCTGCCTTTAGACATGCTGTTATCTTTTTCCAGAATGTTCTTCCTCTCCCGTGTGCTGGTGACTTCTTTGTCATTCAGACTAGGCTGTAGAAGCACCTCCTTTGTGAACTGGAATGTGACAGACATGGACATAGCAGTCACACAGGACCCTACGCTCAGAAGATCCTCATATTTGGTTTAATGCTCTTCTGTCACCATCTTAAAATTCTGAGAATTTTTTTTTGACAGAGGCCCTGCATTTTTATTTGGCACCGAAGCCCATAAATTATGTATCTGGTCCTGCTGACACCCCCACAGCAACATATACACAGCACAGCCATGACACTTATTAGGTTGTATTGTGGTGGTTATTATCTGTCTGCTTCACCCACTGGCCTGTGGACTCCCTGGGGGCAGGGACTGTGTCTTGTTCATCTCTATTCCCCAGCCCACAGGACAATGGATGACAAACAGTAGGGGCTCAATAAATGCTTGCTGACAGAATTAATTCATGTCTGTAGGTCCTTTTTTCCCTGAGTCTGTGAGAACAGCCTTTCCCTTTTGAAAACATTTGCCATGTGAAAAGCAGGCACCAGAAACTGTGAGCTCCAGTTTCAATTTACTTTTTTTTTTTTTTTTGAACTTGGCTTTATGATGTAACATAACTCCATTTACTTCTTGGAGCCCCAGTTTCCTTATCTGTAAAATGAAGGGTACGATGGAACAGCCCAACGCATGAGGGGCTGCTGGGCTTCAGCGGGTTGGCTTCTCCACCTCCACCCCCTTCCCTAAAACTGGGTCTCTCAGGAAACTTGAGCGTCCTCACCCTTTGTCCTCATTTCTCCTCACCTTCTCTCTCACTCCCCTTCTTTTGTTTCTCATCAGGAAAGGCAAGGCCAGACTCTTCACTCAGCAGAAGCAGTGTTTGTTGACATTTGGAAAAAAAAATGAAGAGAAAAGTCAAAGATCCTTCAGAATCTTGGTGTTTGGATATTTAAAGGCGATGAATGCTAGAAACATTGACAGGTCTTGTGTCAGGCTTCATTCTGATCCCTCGGCCCATTATTTAGTCTCTAAACAACAAAAGTAGCTCCACTCGCAGGGGCCCTGTGCAGAACAAATTTGCTGTTCACCTTCCTGCCGGTCCGCTCCCTCCCCCAGCTGCCCTACTGCTCTTGGACTGTTCCTCACCCAGGGTGTCCAGTGTCTGGATGAGGGTGATGGCATGGGAGGAGGACCAAGGAGGAAGACCTCGTAGATGGGCTCTGGGACCCCCGCCCCTGTCTCCACCACCTCCACTGCTTTTCCCTAATGGGTTTCTGTGTAAGAGGTCACTGGAAAAAAGGGGTTGTAATGCTAGAAAATGCATGAAAGCCTCTGTCTACTGACCCAGGATCAGATCTCAGTTTGAGTGTGGGGCCTTGGCAGGTTGTACTGACTCAGTGGCATGACTCTTGTCAATAAAAAAGAATCCAAATTACTTAGGCTTTCTGTCCTTACTCTCAGCCGAATTACTGTGGAGGAGTCGGGGCCCTGGGTCCCATGTTTCCCTGGCCGTGGGCTGAGTTTGGGCTCAGGATCAGATTCCTTGGCAAAAGCTAGGACAGAGCTATTGGTAACATTGCCACAGACATTAAATGGCCTTAGACTCCACTTCTTGACTGAAGGGTTTGTGTACTTGCTAGGAGGCCATGCAGTGTGGGCCAGGGGGCAGGGGAGATCTGTTAGTTCTGAACACCCCTGTCCTCTTATCCCCAGATCCAATAATAATAATAATAATAATAACAACAACAACAACAACAACAATAAAATAACTTTTCCCCAGAGGACCTTCTGGTCAGCCCAGCCATGGAAACCATGGAACAGAGGAAAGCATGTGATGTAGAGCAGAGATGTTTGAGTTTGAGTCCCTGCTTTGTCATTTAGCTAGCTCTCAAGCAACTAAATGGGCCTGGTGCTATGTTACCTCCTGCAGGCAATAAAAAGGAATTTGCATTCTAATTGGGGAGAAAAAAATCTTAACTTTCTGGGTAGCAAGACGGTTCTCTCTCTTCATCTTTAGCCCCTGAACAAGCCAGAGAGAAACCCAGAAATGGAGGAAGCGGACCTGGGCACAGTATCTTTCACCATGCAGGAAGGCTGGGAGGGGACAAAGGTAGAATAATCAGCTCAAAATTGCATTAATGGGAAAATTGCAATAATGGGATAAACGTGTGTCTTTCTAGCAGCCCTGGTGATGAGTTTTGGCAGGATGTGAATCCTTGCAGTTTGAGATGTGTCTGGTATATTTAGATATTTGGGGAAAGAGCAAACTACAAACTTGGATGATAAACCCTAAAGTCCTTCCTCCTCCCCCACCATGGACCCAGAGCCCCCAAACACATGTCCAACAGCAGAAACTGGGGGCAGAGTAGACCTATCGTTGACTTACCACAGACAGCAGAGCCTGAGCAATGGACGTCTTGATGCTACATAATACGTGCAGGGAGGGAGTGAGTTCTGGGTGTGTGTGTGGAGGGTAAAGAAGGGAGAACGTCAGCAAAGGGTTAAATAAGATGGGGACTGAAGGAGGGGTGCCTAGGTGGCTGTCAGTTAAGCAGCTGACTCTTGACTTCAGCTCAGGTCATGATTTCACGGTTCATGGATTCGACCCTCGTGTTGGGCTCTGCACTGTGGATTGGGGACTGGCTGCTTGGGATTCTCTCTCTCATTCTCTTTCTCTCTACCCCTCCCATGCACTCTTTCTCTCAAAATAAATAACTAAAGTTAAAATAATACGGGGACTGAAGGAAAAGGATGAAAAAGCAGCTTAGGAAAGAGTGCTTGGGATCCAGCGAGTGTCCATGTGCCAATTACAGGCATTATGGGAGTTCAACCTCAGAGAAGGGAGGGTTTCTTGAGGCACCAGGGATGCTTCAAGGAGCAGGCAGGATTTGAACTGAACCTAAAGGACCAGAAGATTCTGCAGACAGGCGGAGGGGATCGGTGAGGCCATTTCATGTGCAAGACTAATATGGTGAAGATGGCATGTTTTCAGTCCTAGCCTCTTTTGCATCCTCCGGTCTCCTCCCTCCAACTGGGCCCATACATTTCACCTGGAGCTGGCAGGGGCCGTGGCCCCTTCTCCTCACCAACAAGCCTGGAGCATTTACTCAGGCCTGGGACTGGCCTTTTCTGGGGTTTGGAGGAAACACAAACAAGCCGTGCCACGCCTGGGAAGTCTAAACAGAGGAAGGCATATTTCACATTTCCAATTATGACACAATCTGGCCGGTGTAGAAGTGGGAGCCTGTTGACTTTAACGGCCCAGCTGCTCTCGTCTTCCTGACAGCAGTCGAAATATCCTCTAAGCCGAGGGGAGAACAGTGTGAAGTTCTGATGAGAGTCCTCCAGGATGGCCATACAAGAGCAGTGGTAATGTGGCCCTGGGGGCCTCTGTGCTTCCGTCCTGCACCATGCATTTCTAAATGTCAGTATTTGCTGAGAGGAACAAGCCCCATATTTCTTACAATTCCCTAAGAAATGTAATTTATTTGAGCTTTCCATTGCTTTCTTTTCCTGACCCCTTCTCTCCCTTCTACCTTCCTTAAGAGGAGGCAGCTGGAAAAAACCTTTCTTTTTTTTTATTAAAATAAAAAAAATTTTTTTTACATTTATTTATTTTTTGAGAGACAGAGAAAGACAGAACACAAGTGGGTGAGGGGCAGAGAGAAAAGGAGACACAGAATCCGAAACAGACTCCAGGCTCTGAGCTGACAGCACAGAGCCCGACGCGGGGCTCGAACTCACAAACCATGAGATCATGACCTGAGCCGAAGTCGGACGCTTAACTGACTGAGCCACCCAGGCACCCTTATTAAAAATTTTTTAATGTTTATTTATTTTTGAGAGAGACAGAGTGTGAATGGGGGAGGGGCAGAGGGAGAGGGAGACAGAATCCGAAGCAGGCTCCAGGCTCTGACCTGTCAGCACAGAGTCCAATACAGGGTTCGAACCTACGACTGACCTAGGCAGAAGTTGGATACTTAACTGAGCCACCCAGGTGCCCCCCAAAAGCCTTCTTTCTTTCTGACCATCACAAGCTGTGTCTGCCTGCTTTCCCCAACCCTCAGGCCTTTCCCTCTCTTCCTTAGATCTCTGTGCAAGGCTTTTCTCTCCACCAAGAAGGGACAAACCCCTCTCCCAGGGTTTTTCAGATAGGGCCACTGAACCTGCTTTTGTCTCATGGGTTTCTAACTTCTAATTACCTTTGAATGCCTCACCTTCTCCTTCCTATTCACCTTTTGAACCCCATTACTTGTTTCCTGCCTTATAAAAGAGGCCATACCACAACATTAATTGCAAAGCAATGGAAAATGTAAGTGTAGTAGAAAATAGGATTAATCTCTCTTCTAAAACAAGTGTATGGTTAACATGGTTTATTCATTTGCAGCTCAATCCCTTGTTCCACCAACAGAAGAGCTGGTACAGCTGCTTGGGCTTCCTCGTGAGGGTTGGTATTCGCCACCAAACCCTCTTACCAGTGTTCGTACTTGAGGTTTCACTGTAAAGCAGTTATGTGTGATTTTTTTTAACATAAATATACCAGTATCTTGTGAGATGAAAACTACCCTCTTCAAAGTTGTGAGCTTATAAGTACTCCACATGTGCCACTTGTGTGTTTAGAATTGGTGATGCAGTTCTCTAGCAAAGTTTCATCTGGTTCTGTTCATAAACCACTGAAATAGGTCAGAAAGTTCGGTAATTTTAGCATCTAAGTTATATTGGCAAGATAGCTTCTTCCACGTGAAAGTGGCTTAAAAAGTCGTTGTCAGGTCACGTGTCCCGATTTTTGGCTTCAGAAAATATCACTCACCACAGTAACCATACCCTCAGGCCCACGGTGCTGCTGTTCCATAAGAACACTCATCAGACTTCAGGATCAGTTTACACAGTAATCCCCCCCCCCCCCCCCCCCCCTTATCTGACGATTCGCCTTCTGCAGTTTCAACAATCCGCAGTTAACAGCCGTCTGTGGGTGCCCGGGCAGTTCAGTTGATATAAGCGTTGGACTCTTGATTGCGGCTCAGGTCATGATCTCACAGTTCATGAGATCCAGCCCTGTGTTGACACTTGTAGAGCCTGCTTGGGATTCTCTCTCTCCCTCTCTCTCCCTCTCTCCCAGCAGAGGATCCACCTCCTGATGAATCATCGAAAGGTCAATAGTAGCCTAACTTTACATCACAATGCTGCGTCATTCACCTCACTTCCCTCGGCATTTTCTCGGCTTGTGTCGTCACAAGGAGGGTGAGTACAGTACAATAAGATATTTTGAGAGAAAGAGAGCCCACACTCCTGTAACTTTTATTGCATATATTGTGACAATCGTTCTGTTTTCTTTTTATTGTTGTGAATCTCTTACTGTGCCTAATTTAGGGAAAACAGTGTGGATAGGGTTCAGGACTCTCCATGGTTTGAGGCATCCACTGGGGGTCTTGGAATGTACCCGCCGCAGATAAGGGGGACTATTGTGTTCGTACAAGAAAACCGCATTCCTCTTTCCACTGTCATCTTCATATTGGCCCCAAAGTTTTCTGCCTGCTTTATTCCAGTGATGTTTGAAGGTCTCCTGTCTGGAGATGAAACTTTACTGTAGCCAAAGGTATTCAAAGAATAGCTGCAGACTCTGAATAGGATTCCCGGAGAGCATTCTCAAAGTCTTCTGAACAGTTGTAGCATCAAAAAGAGAGACTTTTCCCCAGGGGTCCGCCTTGAAGGAGATGGTTGTTGGGTTGGGGGGCAGAGGAGGCATTCTTGCTTTGACTACATACACCTGAGTAGAGGGCCATCCTCTAGAACAACACTGCTGACCATTCACCACCCTCTCCCTACCCCTGCACATTCCTCCTGGGGGCAAAGGATAACTGAATCTGACCTTCAGTTGGGGAGAAGGACCGGATGTGGGTGGCTCAGCCTCTTCTGGGCTCTACTCTCCTGATTTGCCAGTCTGCAGATCTCTTAGCCTGAGGGAAGACACCTGCCCTGGAGAAGTCTGTGGGTGGGTCTGATTAACTTGGAGGTAAAGTATTAGAAAGCCCTCTTGGCTGTAGATTCGAAACCTCATGGTCAATAATGTTGGCAATATTTTGAATTTGATCTGTATGACTCCTGTGTATCTCTCTCATTCGGCTTTAATCTCCAGATGATAAAGAAAGAGGTGTTATTTATTAGCCTTTTAAAACACCATCAACTATGTTCATTTGGATGTATAAATTTCTGTTGCCTGTATTAGGAGACCAACTTCCTGTGTTATAGATACGTCTGATATAGTAAAAAGTAAGGAGCCACAAGAGGGAGAGTCTTCCTTGGCCCTATCCCTTTATTTTAAAAATTCCTCCAGGGGCATCTGGGTGGCTCAGTTGGCTGAGCATCCTACTTTGGCTCAGGTCATGATGTCGCAGTCTGTGAGCTCGAGCCCCGCGTCAGGCTCTGTGCTGACAGCTCAGAGCCTGGAGCCTGCTTAGGATTCTGTGTCTCCCTCTCTTTCTGCCCCTCCCCTGCTCATGCTCTGTCTCTCGCTCTTTCTCTCTCTCTCTCTCAAAAGTAAACAAACATTAAAAAATTTTTAAAAATTCCTCCAAAAATATGGAAAAAGGGAAAAATGTCCATTTCCTGCTTGTGGAAGTTTCCTGTGAGCAGCTTTACTTGGCCGTTATAAAAGAAGATGATTTTCTCACGTTGGGTTATTTTTAGAATTGATGGAAATGCATGACTTTTGCTGTGATACTTATTTCCTCCTCGAATTAAGCTCCAACAGGGCAGGACTGTGTTGTTTAATTGATCACACCTTCTTTTGCTGCTGGTTGTGTTGCTGTCGCTCTTTGCCGCCTCACTGAGGCTCAGGTGTGCTTGCAGAACCTTAAGTGAAGGTATTCTGGAGAGAGGTCAAAGGATCTTTCCCCCTGAGAACTCGTGTTGCAGCTACACTCTAGGAAGACTTTCTTTTCTTCCATGGTGTCCTTGGGCCCTTTCAACCCCAAAAGCAGGGAGGACTTAGTTCACCTGTCCACGGGGGCTGGGAGAACAGGACCTTCACCCAGGATGGATGTAGACTTCCCCCCTAGCATTGTGTGTGTGTGTGTGTGTGTGTGTGTGTGTGTGTGTGTAGGGCAACTGTGTACATCGAGCTCTGCTAGGAGCTGCAGGTTCTGACCTGGGCACTCTGAAGTTGGGTCTCAGACTGGTGGAGAAAGTTCCACTAGCTTCTCCCACAGAGTCCCTCAAGGCTTCCCCCCATATTTGTCTTGGTGCTCCTTTGCTCAGGAAATAGAAGTAAGTTGGAGATGGAAGTGTGGGGGAACCATTGTGTGGTCAGCCCACCCTCTTTCCAAAAATCTTCTGGATTCCAGCCTAATCAGGTATCTGGCCCTTAGTCTGTCTCCAAGAAGCAAATACCGTCGTAGTTTATAGCAATCACCTTAGAATCCCCAGGCACTTGACAGCATGTTTGACCCCAGTGGGGGGGAAAAAAAAACATATCAAACCCTCTAGCAAGGGCGGATTCGATTGATATGCAATATAATCTGACCCCTTCCTAGCCTGGGCCTGGTATTTGTCCTAGTGGCCCTCTTTTCTTGGTGGTCTTGGGAATCTCTTCTTATCTAGTCCAGTCTAATTTCCCTTTGGGCTTTCTCTACTCAGCTCTGTACTTCTGATTTCTTTGCCTCTGGTCCCTCTCATCTCTGGACTTGGGTTTGAAGCTCCTTTTCAGGGCGGGGTGGGGGGCTTTGTTGTGTTTGCCCCACTAGATCTAGTCTCCTGTAGTAAGTGCCTTTTTATAGACCCTAATCCCTGTCCTGGACCCTTGACTGGGGACCTGGTTGGAGCCAGCTCTGCCCTCTCTGGGTGGTAGAAATCAGGTGCCTGATAGTGAACGTGACAGAACTGGGGGCTGACGTGGGGGAGTTTTGCCTTGAATTATAAGCAGTCCCTTCTTATTGGTAGGTGGGGAATTGAGTGGCCACATTCTGTGACATTTTCAGAGTGAACATTTTCAGAGTGAGTTTGGTAATAATGGTTTTGGATACCCCAGGTTGTCTCCAGTATTTTTATAGCTTTCATGAAATTCTCAAAATAAAGTTGCTTTTACTTTTATTTTATTGAAAACAGAACAGTAAGGTGTAAAGCTGGATGAGCAAGAAAAGGATTATCAAACAAATCAGAGAAAACTTCTGTTAAGATTCCTTTCTGTGCTACTATCCTTGTGTCTATGGCATGTGAAAATCAGGCCAAAAGAAGCTTAAGTAGGGAAAAAAGATTTTAATAGTAGAGAAGCCTTGCCTCTTGATGTTTTATTTTTTCCCTCTTCAAATACCAAAACCAGACCCATAAGTCTGGGTGTTTAAGTTTTGTTTCTAGGACACAGAAGGGAATCTAGAGTTTTTAGAGCCATAAGAAAGTTAGAAGTGATTTGACTCAAAACGCCCGTTCTGTACATGAAGTAACTAGTAACCACATTGGTGAGATGAGGCAGCCGAGTCTACGCAGATGGTTTGTGGCAAGTGTGGAAGTGGGTGCCAATATGCTGACTTCCCAGCTAGTTCCTTGTCCACTCGTGTCCCTTCATGACCAGAGGAGGGAAAGGAGGAGAAAGGGGTCTCAATGTCCCTGTTCTCAAGTAGACACCAAGGATGCTGAGTCAAAACTGAGAGATGGGAGAATGCAGAGGATGAAAGAAAGGCTTGGTACTTTAAATGTCAAGCTTAGGTCAGCTGGTTGAGAAAAATGCAGAATTCATATGTAAGCGCTCGCTAGATTTCTCTAAATTTTGCAATATGAGGTGTGTAAGTCATGTGTTTAAAACAGTATCCAAAAACCTCACAGAAGCAGTTATGAAATATTTTGTTTTACTGGCAATGGGACAAAAAATAATTGGGCATTAAATCAAGGAAATGGGGAAAAGGGAGCTGCAAATCAAGGAAAATGGTGGAAAATTAGGTCTTAGTGGAAAGAAATGTGTACATATGAACTGCCTGATGCTTCAGGGAAAGAAATATGGTACTGTAAATCTCCTCTTTAACCCTTTAAACTCAAGGGCTGAGTTGTTCCTGCCTGCCTGCCAGTGTCTGGGGAGCCAGCCACTCTTGGGGGGGAGAATTGGCTTCTCCCTGTCCCCTATTGTCAGAAATGGGGTGTAATGATTTAGACACAGCTCCTGTTTGAAACAGGAGTTGGAGATCCATGCTGTGATCATATTCCTAGGACTATCACAACATCCTCCTTCCTCTTGCCTCCAACTGGTGGCAGCCTGGACCCAGGGAGGAGACACTGCAAAGCCTTTCACTGGAGGGCACTAGGGCCCTGCCGATATGCCACCTGGCTTCATTAAATCCCGCTGAAAGCATGCCTTATTATCTGTCTACTATATACATAATTTCTATAAATTATATATTAAAAAATAAATAATAAACACCTTTTTAATTGCATATCCCCTTTTTCTCGTCAATTAAAGTGAACTTGCAAAGCTGCTTAACACAAAAAAGCTACACAGACATCAACTCTTGTTAGATGCAGTACAAGCTGTTACACTGATTTTCCCATAGCTGCGAGGATTAATCACAGATAATCATCACAAAAGGATCACACCCATATAAATAATATAAAAATAGCAAAATGCCCAAAGTGGAACTACTGAGAAAGAAGAAAATCACTTAAAAATGGATAGCTCTGAGTTACCACTTAGGGGCGAAGAAGAGGACAAGGACAGGGGTCAATGCTTGCTTTTGAAAGAGCCCGGATCTTGTCCGTTTGATTAGGGACTTTGGACCAGAAAAGTGGCTGAGTGGCTGGCCCTGGGATGCAAGCAGGCTTTTAATCCCTTGGCCTTGATGATATTAATTTGTCAGAGAGCAGCCTTTAACTCCTATTGCCTACATGTGAAATAAGTCATGAAACTTCGTAGAGACAGGGAATGTGCACAGCTGGGAGAAATGATTCAAAGCTTCAGCAGAGTTCAGGTTAGACATGAGGGAGAACTTGTTTAGGGAAGGCCAAATGGTGACTTGATGGCAGAGGAAAGAATGGAGTTCCCGTGCCCAGAAATGTCTAAAATGAAAGTCAGTTCTCTCACATGACTTAGGCTGGGTCTGGGCTGGTAGATGGACAAGATGGCACCTGGGAATCCCCATCAGCTTGAGTTCTGTTATGTCTTAATTTGGGGAGGTCATTGAAAGGGTGTGACCTCTGGCTGACCCATGAGATGGACCCCAACACTCAGAGGCCCCTCACCCCCTCCCTGTCCTTTGAATGTGGGTTCCATTTGCCTTTCCGACTCCCAAGGACAGAGTCCTGAGATGGTGATGTGATGTTAGGACCATCTGAATGGGGTGTGTGGCCGAACCCAGTTAAGGCCTCCATATGAACTGTGAAGATATGCAGGCAGTTGTGGAGATCTACTCATCTTGAGGTCCCCAGAGGCAAGCTTCTTATGTAAGTTCTCTTTGTGTATTAAACCTGCCATCTGCCAACCTACAGTGGCCGCCTCTTTCCTCCTTGCTGCAGGCCCTCTGAGTACAGGGGCTGGTTTCAGATTACACGCTCTGAGTACAGGGGCTCATTTCAAGAGTACACCTGCCTGGGATGCTCCCAAGTTTCCAAACTAATACTTGTGTCTTTCCAGGGCATGTGGCAGCACTTAGACTAAGTCCACATACAAGTTCATTAAAGAAACAGCTGTGGCATACTGCCCTTGACTGGTACTCTGTGGCAGGTAGAAATCCACATGGCTGTCTGTGATGTGATGGTCCCAGTGAAAGGAGGGTTAGCATGATCGCCTGCAGGAAGGGGGAAGAGGTAGGAGCAGGATAGAACCCTTCTCCATGCTCACCGTGGGGCTTCAACACAAGGGACTAGTGTGCGCAATCTCCAGTGCTGGGAACCAGCAGGAGGCCCGACAGGTTGGGGCCATATCCCAGCCTGCAGAAATTCCTATAAAATTCCAGAGAAGGGCTTCATTCACCCTCATCTTTGCTTGAGACCCCCTCCTGCTGCAGATGCCCACCTGTTTTAGCAGGGAGCACATTACATGCTTTACTTTAGGGATATCTGGCTTAATCATATGGAGACTCTTAATCTGTATCACATACAAGATTATTCTCATTCCTTTTTGAGTGGGACACACGAGGAACAAGGATATATGGCACAGAGGTTGATAAGAGGTATTCATCTTTTCTTTTTTTTATTAAAAATTTTTTCTAATGTTTATTTTTGAGAGAGAGAGCGAGAGAGAGCACAAGCAGGGGAGGGAGAGAGAGAAAGGGAGACACAGAATCTGAAGCATGCTCCAGGCTCTGAGCTGTCCGGCACATGGGGCTGGAACCCACAAACTGAGATTGTGACCTGAGCTGAAGTCGACCACTTAATGGACCGAGCCACCCAGGCGACCTTGACTTCAAGGTTTCACAAAGCGATGGGAGTTTGAAGTCATTTTTTTTTTAAAAAAAGTTTATTTATTTATGTTGACAGAGAGGTGGGGGGAAGAGCAGAGAGAGAGAGGGAGAGAGAGAGAAAGAGTAGAGGGAGGGGCAGAGAGAGAGAGAGAGAGAGAGAGAGAGAGAGAGAATCCCAAGTAGGCTCAGAGCTGTCAGTGCAGAGCTGGGTGTAGGCTCAAACTCATGAACCATGAGATCACTACCTGAGCCGAAACCAAGAGTAGGACACTTAACCAACTGAGCCACCCGGGCACCCCTGAAGTAATTTTTGAAGCTAGAAAGGCAGAAGAGGGCCTGGGAGCAAGGGAGCATCATATGTGGAGAGTGAAGATATTGACATAATTATGCCATCTTAGAACCAGGCGCCGTGAGACAGGACCGGCAGGCTAAAACTCACGGCTGCTGGTTTGAATATTGCTGCACTAGTGTTTGAGGCTATCGCGTGCCTTCTCTGTGTGGAGCAAAATGAGAAGAAGCTCAGGTGAGATCTCCACAGGTAAGATCCAGTGAGGTTTGAAGTGCTGCCCTTCCGATCACTGGCACGAACTCGGCTTGTACTCAGGCCGGACTGGCTCAGCGTTGGACTTTACAAGGCTGGCAAAGCCACATCTTCCATCAACACTTACAAGTTAAATTTTAAAAAGAAGAAACTTTGCCCCTGCATCTTGTTTTCTGACAACGTGTATGGCTGGTCTTCCAGCATCTGGATATAGAGCTTTACCGGCGGCCTGTGTTGGGATTCGCTGATGCGCTGAGCCCTAGGCTGTCTCTCAGAGACCCCCGTGATCACCTGGTGCTCCCAAAAGCCGAGACTGGGGGTCTCTTCTCAAGGTGTCCTGCATGTTGCTTTCTGTTTTAACCTTCAGGTAGTTTTTCCCTTCCTCCTTCTAATTTCTTGATTTGCTTTGCTTTGGAATCATGTGGTTGTCAGTCCTGAAGACGGCGAGACAAGGCATCTGCGGGCTAATGAACAGCTGCGGGAAGATAATTAATGCTCTCCCACCTTCTTTGCAGCCTTTACCACCTCACCACGACAAAGCCTGCAACATCTGTGCTTCCCAGCAGCCGAGCTGTAAAACACCCTTCCCTGCTCCTCACAAAACAACCATCAGATGGGCGGGCGCCCACGTTAAGGGCAAAACTTACAAAATGCTACAAAAGATGAGCTGTGTTACTCCCGAGTCACAGATGTGGAGTCTTTCTGTGAGAGAACTGTAGAGAACTTGGTTTGGGATGGGCCTGGTTCTGGTGTGGTGTGGATGGGGAGGTAAGTGGGAGGGTGGGGGGAACAGCTTCCAGTACCTTCTTTCAGGGAAGGTTGCTGAACCTGCAGACTTTTGAGCCGGTCAGGAACTGCTTTGACAGTCACTAGAGGAGAAGGCAGGGTCATCTCAGACTTCTTAGTGTCTTATCCAGGGGCAATATTGAAAACAACGAATGGAATAGCACAGACACCATCCAGAGCAGACTTTAGTGGTGAGCACTTGGCCACTGTGGTGTGTTCCAGCTGCATATCAGCCCTGTGCTCACATTCCACCATCCTGCTTCCTTTAAGTGTAATAACATTTACTGAGTACCTTATTTTTAAAAAATGTTTATTTATATATATTTTTTTAATTTTTTTGGTAACGTTTATTTATTTTTGATACAGAGAGAGACAGAGCATGAACAGGGGAGGGGCAGAGAGAGAGGGAGACATAGAATCCGAAACAGGCTCTAGGCTCTGAGCTGTCAGCACAGAGCCCGACGCGGGGCTCGAACCCACAGACCGTGAGATCATGACCTGAGCCGAAGTCGGATGCTTAACCGACCAAGCCACCCAGGTACCCCAGAAATGTTTAGTTATATTTAGAGAGAGAGAGAGAGCGGGGGAGAGAGAGGGAAGGAGAGAATCCCAAGCAGGCTCTGTGCTGTCAGCACAGAACCCCATGTGAGGCTCGATCCCACAGACTGTGAGATTGCAATCTGAGCTGAAATGAAGAGTCAGATGCTTAACTGACTGAGCCACCCAGCTACCCCCTGAGTACCTTTTTTGTGCCAGAAATGGTTTTAGGTGCGTTTGATAATTTTGCACATGAAAGGTATGACCAAAATTGCTTTAACAATAATGTTAATTTTGTTTCCTGGTTTATGAGTGCTAATTTGCATGTGTAAGACTTTAGCCCCAGTTGCATTTTCAGGATTGCAGCCTGTTTGAAGTCTTAACCATCACCACCCTCCATCTAGGTATTTCTGGGCATTTGCAGGAGGCATCTCATCATTGATCGTTAATGGGCCTTTCATATTCTCCTAGTTCTGACTCCTGATGGTGTCCTTAACCCACAAGACACTGTAAGAGGGTACCCGTGGCTGGTACCCTCCATGGGAAATTGCTTTCCTGACTGGGGTGCTGTCTTCTGATACTCTTACCTGCAAACTCTCCTGACATTACTATGCTAATAAAGTACATCAGGGTTGCACTTTGTCCTCTATGCCCTAGTGTGGCATGACTGTGCCTGAAGTATTACAAGTATTCCTATGAAAGCAGTGCCTTCGCTTCTGCTTGTGGGCCTGGCCACTATTAAGCAAAGCCCAACTGGAAATCTTACACCTAGGATCTTACTTCCTTATGTTCCTTATCTCTCCATAGCTGGAGCCCCAACTCTCTCTCCATGTTCTCCCCATGCAAGCAAGTATCTGACATGAGGGCTGTGGGTGTCTCTGGCCCCACGCAGGCCCTTTGTGGCCTGTGTGGTTACAATCACCTAGCATCAAGTAATTCAACTAATGTCAAGTCTCAAATTGCCTTGCCCAGGGGATATTTACTGGTGTGGCTCAGTAAATGATGTGGCATT
The DNA here is from genome assembly GCF_027475565.1 of Acinonyx jubatus. Classification (NCBI taxonomy): domain Eukaryota; kingdom Metazoa; phylum Chordata; class Mammalia; order Carnivora; family Felidae; genus Acinonyx; species Acinonyx jubatus. Next base: position 48,993,766 of record NC_069395.1, read on the forward strand.
ATGCAAATGTGGTCCAAATAAGTTTGAATAGGAGCAGGGAGACTGTTTCTACCAAACAGACTGTAAAACCACTGTCAGCTCAGAGGAATATGGAGGCTTCCCAGACAACCTACTGGTCAGAGCCATGGCAATGGAGCACAGCATGGGAATTTGGTGCTGTAGGGTTATAGAGGCACAGCCAGAATTTTGCAGAGAAGAGGAGAGCAGCACCTTTCTAGAAATTAACTGAAGTCAATTCTTAAAATATCATTTGTTGGCCAGGCGGCTAAGACAAAATTCACACTACAGTTCAACCTTGACGAAGCCATAAAGACGGAACCATGTGGGGCCAGAAGAAGAGAGCCCAGGCCCAGGATAGTTGCTGCTCACTGTTCATCGTTGTTCTTCAGAGAGGAGGCATCAGAGGAGGATATCAGAAGTCTGCCTCTCTTTATAAATTCTCAATAAGTCCTTTTGTAAAAATATCCTTAATAAATTTCCATGTTAAAAAACTCTTTTGGGGCATCTGGGTAGCTCAGTTAAGTGTCTGACTCTTGATTTCACCTCTGGTCATGATCTCACGATTCCTGAGATCGAGCCCTATGTCAGGCTCTGAGCTGATAGCACAGAGCCTGCTTGGGGTTCTTTCTCCCTTTCTCTCTGCCCCTCCCCCAACTCGTTCTCTCTCTTTCTCTCAAAATAAATAAACACTAAAAAAACAAACAAGAAACCCACAGAACTCTTTTGAGTGTTGTTAAAATTCAGATATCTGACCAGAGAAGACACTATGCAACTAATAGAGTTTAGTCTCTGGTGCCTAGACTTTGCAAAACCATTATCTATTAAAAAAGTTTAATTCTTTCTGAATGTACTGAAGGGGAGCAGATTTGTCTACCCCAAGATATACCTCTCTGGCATAGTGATTATTATAAACTGGTTATTGTTAAGAAAAAAAAACCTCTGAAACTGGTTTTTGTAAGAGATAGTTACATTTAAAAAATGAAATCTCCACTTATAATGGTGTCTCTCTCGCTGTACCAGGAAGAGGAGGCTGACTCAATCTCTAGAAGCTCTTATCAAAGGAGAAGGCAACAACTTAAATATGCATAACAACAATGTCCTTGTTTACTGTGCTCTTCCTGCTCACCTCCCATTATTGACTTTCTGCCTCCAACATCTTCTTTTCTCTTTAGCTGATTGTGGTATTTAATGGGATAGTTTCAGCCATTTGGGGAGTTAGTTTTTTTGGCTCTCTAGGAGGTATACACGTTATTAAACTTTTGCTTTTTTTCTCCTGTTGATCTGGCTTGTGTTGATTTAATTATTGGACCATCCAAAGAACTTAGAAGGGTAGAGAATTTTTTTCTCCCCAATAGTGTCAAGTAATATTACTCTCCATTATCTTTATTATTTAACTTTCTTACTTCTTTTTTTCCCCTTGATCTATGGGTTCCATTCAGCTTGAGTCTGGCAAATGAACTCTTCATGATAATTGGCTCCAGAGAAAATGGAATGAAAGGCAAGCCCTGGCCCTCAAGCTGCTCATTGTCTAGTGGGGGAAGTGGACAGATAAACAGTATAGGATGTGATTATACAGAAATACACTAGATGCAGTAAGAACATGGAAGAGATGCCAAAACCAGATTTGGCAGGGGAGTGTTAGGGGTTAGATTAAGGAAGACTTCAGAATGGAGGTGACTCCAGGGGTGGGCTCAGTAAGTATGAGTTAGATGAAAGGGATTCTCTGAATGAACAACATATACAAAAGAATGAAGCCTTAGCACAGTGATCAAAGAATTGTCATTAATTTACTACAGTTCAAAATTTTGATGTGAGTGTATCAGGGTTGAGTTATGAAACTTGGAGAGAGCCTTGTAAGTGAAGGATTTCATGTTAAGGAGACCATGGTTTGTTCAAAAAAACAACAGGATACCACTGATCGATTTTAAGCAGGGGTTGACATGGTTAGAGTTGCTTTTTAGAATGCTCACTGCTCACATAGGCTCCAAGTTTAGTAGTAGCTGATGTGGGAAACAAAGGCAGAAGGAAACAGCAGACAGAATTAAATGTCCTTATAACGTGCAGCCCATTGGCAAATACTTGAGGCAGGCAGAATACTTGAGGCAGGCTGAATAAAATGTTTCTCCAGGAACTCCCTACTGTCTTAATGCTTTGCTAGAGGGAAAAACAACCTTAGCTTGACAATAGCTAGGCCTCCAGTATCTTATGAGTCTTCTTTAGCATATGAAAATCTCTTTGGAAACTTCCCCTTGACTATACCTCCCCCAACTCCCAAGTAAATAATGAGTCCGGAGGTGGATTTTCCTGCCCATGGGTCTTGTCCCTGTGTTTTCATAAAGTCCTCTTTTTGACACCAAAGACGTCTCAAGAATTCTTTCTTGGTCATTGTTTCCAGACCCTCACCACTACAAAAAACCTCATCAGTAGCTGCATCATTCAGTATTAGAGCTCAGACAGAACTCTGTTGGAGACTAAAATGAGTAGTTGCATTTCCTAGTTTCTCCATAGTTTTTCAAAACCCACAGAAGAGTAACACTGTACCATTTGTTGGAGCCATGAAGCCTACAGGATGGACACGTGAGAGGCCTTGATTGACCATTCTCAGTTTAAATGTTTAGACCAGCTCCAGCATGGAGAACTTTTAATGTGCCCATTTCTGACAAAGTTAAGGATTGAAGAATAATGTCAAAGAGCCTCAACTCCTTGTCCTTAGAGAGCTGTCTTGGTCTTGGCAGAGGACAATATGTTGACATGGACTGGAGTTATCATTACAAGTGAAAAGATCAGGAAGCTGCTGGTTGGCTTAAGGAAGCTTCACTGGTTGGTCAGATAATACTGTTCTCAGCCATATGGACTTTAAGAGTTTTTATTATCCAGCACACCGTTATTTGGACAGAAATAATACTTTTTTTTTTCCCCTGCACTGTTATTTCTGAAAATGTGATGTATTCCTTCATTGCTCTACCTGCCTGGAAGATGTATTTCTAAAGTCAGGCAGAAGAAAAGTGGATGCCTGCTATTCACAATGCAATTACCATGACAAGTATTTCTAATTGCCACTTCCCTTCCTCCAAGCCATCTTTTCTCCAGACATTGCGGATTGCTGGTAATCTTGGGTTATTATCACCCTGAGCTGCTAACCTGAGTCTTGACAGTCCTCCTGGAGACCCGTGTCAGAAATAATTACAGCTGAAGAGAGGTGATTCTTCCTTCGTTATTAGCAGTTGCTGGTGTTGGTGTCTAACATTGATTAGCAGTTTGAAGCAACGCATTCTTTGGGCTCCGGCACACATTTTGTTTCTTCTTCTGTGCCTTAGAGGACAGCATACATTGTTTTTCATTTCCTACCCTCCCTTTGCCCTTTGTGTCCGTCTGTGTGTCTTGAGAAGGTTCCTTTCATGCTCTAGTGATTTATTTACTTCTAGTGTTATTCCCTCTTTCTTGTTTTTCAAATAATTTGCTGGTTGTATTGGTGAAGTAGAGAGAATTCGCCTCTTGGGATTGGATGCTGTGTGTGGTTGAGAGAGTTTTCCAAGAGCTGAGACGGCCATTTAGCACCCAGTAAACTAGGTCTTCAGCAACACAAGTAGGAGAAGACAGGGAGAGATGAGGCTGATTTGAACAGGAAGTAGAGGCAGGCAGGGGTGCTGCTTGCACAAATGCCTGATTCCAAGAAACCCACTTCTTTTCTTTTATACAACCTCTTACCCTGCTCATTAGCTGTTGGAGACTGGGATTGCCATGGGGAGTGGGGGTGTGAGAGAAGTTTATAACTGTAGCTCTGGGAGAGGTTTGCTCAGCAGTTGTTTTTGTCTGCTCTGGATGGTGAGTGAAGGCATGTACCCTGCTCAACAGCTCATCATTAAATGTCACCCTGTTCTGATGGGGCTCTTACATATGGTTGTAGAAAGTCAAAAGAACTTCAGGAAGGCAGTATGAACATAGGGAAATTCCTTCTCGAAATTCCAGTTCTTCCTTCTTTCCTTCTTGAATGGGCTGGGCAGGAAAATGTCATTAAATAGGAAGTGGTCTTTCCTGGTCTGTTCATTCTTCTCAAGATTCACCAAAAGCCAGAATCATAGTGCTCAAGTATATTTTAGGTGTTTTGTGCTATAATGTGGTTGCTGTGATTTATTGAGATTCTTCCATATTTTAGTCCTTGGATAGACACAACTTCCTTGACTGTGGCTCTCTTTGAAAAGGCAACTGCCCTAGAGGTCCCCTGGTAATTGGATTTGTTATACCATGGGGTTGGATGGCCACTGGAAGCCCAAGTGGCTGTCTCAGTGTGAGTTTATTTGCTCATTTATACATCCATTCAACAAACCTTTATGAAAATAGTGCATCATACTGGGTGATAGTCTAGGCATTACTGGTATTTATTGATAATCTATTATGTTTCAGGAGCCTGCACACATGTTGATGGAGTGGCTGTGTTGCACAGAGGTTACTAACATGAGCTTTGAACTCAAACAGATCTGTTTGAAGTCCCGGTTCCATCAGTTGGTACGTGTGTGATGTTAGACATGTCCACTATCTTTTCCAAGCCTCAACACACTTATCTATGAAATGGTGGTCATATTAATTCCTATTTGGAGAGGTTGCTGATAGAAATAAATGATTTGATGCATATTAAGTGTTTGTAATGCCTGGAGCATCATAAATTTATGTTATCTGGTTTCATTTAATCTTAAGAGCCTGAAGAGTAGGTATGATTACGCTGCCATTCTACATAGAGAACCCAGTATTACAGAGTTAGGGGAATTTGTATCCTAGACTTTTAGAACATTAAATCACTATGTCCATACTTACTGCTTTATAGTGGAAACAGCTGAGGGCAAGAGAAGCCATGGACTTGGGTCCTCCGACTCCCAGGCGAGGTCTCCTTTGTTACTCAATGTTTCCCCTCACTTGCTTTACAATCTCCATAGCCATTTACAAGGAAACTCTCTGAACTGTCTGCAAATGTCTGTCTGACCACTACTGTTAGCATCGGCCCACCCTTATTTGAAGGTTGACTGCACAGTTTATATTTTCCAGACCATTTTCATCTCCTCTCTCTGTGCTCTTTGGGCCTTTCCATCCTAATTAACACCTCTACCAGAAAGGAAATGTAAAAGGAAATAAAACTTAAGCCACTCAGTTTTGCTCCTTATTAGCAGCTCTTTTTAAAAGATTTGGCGGATGGGGAGGCTGACTTTTAGCTACAGTGGGGATTTTTGATTATAGCAATGGATTTAAATTAGCTGGGCAACCTTTCTTGCTGTTACCATGGATAGATGAGAGTTGATTGTCTGAGCCCCAGTGGGCCTGTGGCCACAGAGACCCCCGTCAGTCCAGCCAGCAGCTCTGGCCCTTCAGGCTTGCTGCCCTCCCTGCTGCGCCTCCTTTACAGACCCTCCACTAGGGGCTCCTCTTTCCATATTAGACACTGTGCCCTTGGCCATGTTAGTTAGGACCGGCACATTGTGAGAGGAGCCCCCGGATTTGTGCAAGGTGGTGGCCCTGAGCTGACCTGAATTGGCAAAACACAAAGCTGGAAATCAGAACATGTCAGACATTTCCTTTCATTCCTGTTGTGTTTTAAAACCTAGCTCCTTTTCGAGTTACACTTCACTCTTCCTTGGAGAGTGCCCTATTTCCTTTGCCAGCAGGTCCTTAGGGCCTCCCTGCTGCTTGTTACCTGGATTTCATTTGGCCAAGGGCTGGGAGGGGGGCCTGGCAGCCAAGCTTCTGTTAACCTTGCCAAGCAGACCTCCTTCTGTCAGGTTTTTATCCTGGGAGTGTCAGGAGGATACAGTCCCCAAATGATTGTGCTCTTTTGGCCTACTCCACTTCTTAATTCTTCTGCCCGGTTTAGCATAGACCTTCGACACCTCCTCTTGTCTTTTATTACCTAAAGGCTTTCTCTGTGATTTCCTGCAGCCAAGTATGGGCTGGATTTTAATGGTGGATGTGATATTGAGCAGCCACTTGGGAACTAGGGATGGCCACTAAATGGCCTCAATTTCCCTATTTGTAAAAGCATAGGGCTCTTCTAAAAGACACCTATGGTCCCTTGGCACTAACTTTCTACGACTCTGTAAATACTTGTTTTAGGAAGTTTCTCTTCAGATTTGTGGAACCAAAACAATATATAGGCAGGAAATCAGGCAACTGGTATGTAGGCTAATATTTTCATTAATCGTGTGATTTCAAATTCTGGATCTCATTTTTTTCCTCATAGAGTCTTCTGTTAAAAGTCTTAGCAGTATTGTAAGAAGAAATGGGATGCCATCGGTGGAAACACTTTTGAGTGTTTCATGAAATAATAAGAACATTATTATTATAAATCTAAGCTATAATTACAAGTATTTTAAGATTTCTCTGATGTAACAAAAGAGTAGTTTCTTTGTTTTTAGAGTCTCTAGGAAATGCTCCACCAGAATTTAGGGATACTTTTTTCATGGTGTATATTTACAGTTATAAATAATTGTTTTTGTAATTAAAAGGTTTTATGAAATGTTTGATAATTTTTGGCAAACTTAAAAACGGTTTTTTATTTATAGGTAAGGAGATCTAACTCAGGAAATGTTATGTCCTAGAGGAGAAAATACCAGCCTGTATCCTGGGTTCAAGTCCCAGCTCTGTCATAATTAGACTAGAAGCCCCTTAAGGGCAGGGCTCTCTTTCCCCAGCACCCAGGATGGCACCTAGACCGAATCCCTGCTGCCTGAGGTACTCATAAATATAATAAATACCTAATAATAATAATTAAAAGAAAGTATAATACATAAAATAATAAAAATAAATAACTGGGTGACCTTGGGCACCTTGGTTAAATTTCCCAGGTCTAATTTCATTAACTCAGAAAATTCAGGGGTAGCAAGAGCACACTGTATACACTGTGTATTAGTTATCTTGCCAATGAATTTTATATATATATAAAACTATATATTATATATTAATACGTATATAATTATATAACATGTATATAGTATACATAGTGTGTGTGTGTATATATGTGTGTGTATATATATATATATATATATATATATATATATAAAACTTCCATGGATTTCCTCTTTTTGTCCTGTTTATTTCTGCATCACTATCCTCCATCACCACCAGGTAGAGTTCATCCTGCTGAAAAGGCCTGGGCCTTCCTTTCTTTGTAAATCCTCTGCAAACAACCACTTGTGACTGGGGTCCAAGATGCTATAGGTACAACAGTCCTGCTTATCTGCTGTTTCTCTTTTGTGGTTTCAGTTAGTCACCTTCAACTGAGGTATGGAAGCAGATGATCCTCCCTCGGTGAATTGTCAGAAGGTCCATAGCAGCCTACCTAGGTCACAAGGTCTGGGTCATTCACCTGACTTTACCTCATCCTGCAGGCATTTTATCATCTCACATCATCACCAGAAGGGTGAGTGCAGTACAGAGATTTTGAGAGAGAGACAAAGAGAAACCACATTCACATGACTTTTATTATAGCGTATTGTTCTAATTGTTCTTATTTAGTGTTATTGTTGTCAATCTCTTACCATACCTAACTTAGAAATTAAATTTTATTATAGGTGTGTACATATAAGGAAAAACATAGTATATATAGGGTTTAATACCATCTGTGTTTGGAGCATCCAGTGGGCATCCTGGAATGTGTTCCCCATGGATAAGTTGAGGGGGGACTACTGTATACAGAATATTTAAGAAGCTTCTGTGAACACAGCTGGCCTTAGTGGGGATATATAACCTGGCAGGTTCTGATTTGCATGTCCATTTCCCCCCAACCCTCCCTTTCTCTTCAAAGAAATTTGAGTTCTTTTATTTTATTCTGGCCCTGGCTCCCACAGGGATTTGGAACTGAATAACATATTTAATAATTTCAGAAAGAGAGAATTTGGGAGCTGGGGGATGAGAGAGGCAAGTTGGTCATCAGAAATGGAGCTTTTGGGATTGAGCCTTGGGGAGAAAAAGAACACTCTGTCTGTGTTTGGGGAAGAAGAAAAGAGTGGGGAGGAGGGAAGGGAAGGAGGGAGATAGGGAGTGAAGGCTGGGGCTGTGAATGGGGGTGGGAGCATCAGGGGCTCAGAGCTGGCTGGATCTAGCTACTCCTCCATGGAGTTCCTGGGAGAGAGGCCTGGAGCCTATACCCTGTGAATTGGGGAAGGGGGTTGAAGACCCTCTGGTGAGCAGTGAGGGTCCTGCAGGGTGATGAGGGGGACCATGAGTGTTATAAGTGGAACCCATGGCTTTTCCTATCAGGAGCATTTAATTTACTCCATGAACTCAAGAACCATAAATGTACTGGAAAAAGAAGTTAACAAACAGGTCCCTGTCTTCAATTCTGTGAGACAGCCATGCTGTATAAGCTTAACAGATATATTTTAAACTCTGCTGGGTTTCTGATTATAAAAGTCATGCTTGTTCATTGTAGAAAATACAAAAAGCATCTAGAAGAAAATAAAAATCACCTAGAACTCTCCTTCTGAGAGATGACCACTGTCAGGATTATGACACCTGTGTCATTTTGTAGCTTGCTTTTTTTACTTAACAGTAAGTTCTGAACTTTTTTATAGGTCTTCAATATTTGCTTTCAAGATAATTTTTTAAAAGTTTATTTATCTTTGAGAGAGAGAGACAGAGAGACAGAGAGACAGAGAGAGAGAATCCCAACCAGGCTCCATGCTGTCAGCATGGAGTCCAGTGTGGGGCTCGATCCCACAAACCCTGAGATCATGACCTGAGCCGAAATCAAGAGTCGGATGCTTACCTAACTGAGCCACCCAGGTGCTCCTGCTTTCAACATAATTTTTAATATATACCCTTCACTCTTAGCTGGTTGGTTCTTCATGGCTGTCGATGCCACTGACAAGCTTGGGGGCAGATAGGAGTTCAACAGCTCTGCTCTTCTCCGTGTGGAAACTACCTCCCTAGGTTTTGTCCCATCTCAGAGCTTGAAGAGCTCTGTTCCTTGTCAAGGCAAGTCATTGTTCTTGATTGTATTCCCGCCAAGAAACATGCCTGCACTGGCCTCCACCCCACACTGTTTCCTGTCCATGGGCGTGCCCCTTAGTTCATGCCCCTTAATTCCACCCACTTAGTAGATGTCAGAAGAGAGCTCTCACTTATTTTCTCCCCTCTGGTGTTTCTCCTGCAACCTGTATTACATGTTATTGGCATATTAGTCATATTAAGTAACAGCCATGAACTCTCCTCTCCTCAAAAACATTTAGTGTCTCCCTACTGCTTACCGTCTCAAGCCCAGACACCCTAGGCTAGCATGCAGGGACCTCTCATGTATGGCCTCATTTCTCACACAAGGGAGGAAATTTTGGTGTTTCTCTGTCTTTTCACCAAATCCAATTAGTCACAATCTCCTGTTGAATGTACCTGGTAGGTATGATTGGTCCTTCTGTCCACCTTCTTTGCTCCGGCCTTAGCTCACACCCTCCTAATTACTGAATTATAAGAGACTGTCCCTGGCTTTCCTGCCTCCAGTCCTTCCCCCTCTACATTGCTCTTCACACTGCACACAGAATGCTCTTCTGAAGTGAAATACGACCATTGTACATTCCCTTAAAATGTGTAATGGCTTCCCATAGAATTTGGAAAAAGCCCTAATTTCTTAGCATAACCTAAAGGCTCTTCCTGATGGGGACCCTGCCTCATGTCCCTTTACTACTTCCTTGATGTTGGGCTTAAATCGCAGGAAGTGTCTCCAGTCCCTGTGTAACCCTGAGGCATTCTCCAGTCCCCTTCATACTGCCCCACCCCTCTTTTGTCTTCCCTGCCCTCCTTCTGAGATTCTGCCCCTGCCCCTGGGTTAAATGGCTATCTTAAGTACTTCTGAGGCAACTTGTTCTCCCTTTATTCTAGCTTCAGTCACATTGCTCTGAAGTTGTCCCTTGTCTGTGAAGTAAGGAAACTTAGGATCTTTGAGGACAAAGATGGTGTTGAATTTGTCTTAGTATTTTCCCAACACTCGGTACAGGGGATACAGCATTGTGTATTCAATCAGTTTTGGTTTATGGATGAATGGGTGAGTCCTAATATTTTGCAGGAATGTATCAAGCATTCAGACACAGAGAATTGGCAGTGGGTACTTATGGTTCCTCATTGGCAATACAGGCAAAAGGACAATTGAATCTAACATGCAAGTCCCATGATTGCTCTAAGTCTTCATCCTTATGTCTGTGCTTGAGGCTGTTGATACATATTCTCTTTCTGGGCTTTTTATGTTCGGGGTTTCTTTAGATGTTTGTGTATGCTTTGTGGCTGGGGCATGGTGCAGTTCGCTGTGATCTCAGAGGGGAGAACCCATGCCTAGGAGCCTGAGTGGGGTCATCACTAGCCCAGGACCACTTTGATCTTTGCCCGTGATTTGAGTGCTGTGTTCCTGGGATGTGACAAGCCTAGGGTCCTCCTACTCTATCACCATCTTCTCTCCAAAATCCACCCATGATTTAATAGTAATGATGACAGTGATGATGAAAAACATAAAAAAAGTTTTATTTGTATCAAGTCCAGGCTGAGGATGTGAGTGATACCTTTATTCTATACTGGTCACAGGGTACTTCCCTCATCCATAATAAGCTTAGTGTGTCCCTGGTCCAAATCACTAAACATTATCACAGTTGGCTTCTAAGAATCCCCCATGCTTTCATTCTTGGCTCATGCCAGGGAAACACTCAGATCAGGTTTCCCTTCCTTTTAACACTCTCTAGTAGTTTCCAGCTGCATTTGGATCTGAGGTCTCTGTAATGACCTATGAGTTCTTGCCATGATCTGGATCCTGTTCTCCATTCCAGACACATCCCACATCCTTTCTTCCTTAATCACCCCATTCCAGCCAGGCCAGAACTTCTTTCAGCTTCTTCCTTCAGTTTCTGATCTCTTTCCCACTTGAGTATCTCCTTTATGCTGTTCTCTCTGCCTAGGATTCCCTCCCTCTGCTTTTTGCACAACTGATTGCTTCTCTCATTTCAAGTCTCAGCATGGGGTACCCTGACCACTTTCACTAGTGGGTCCTCCACTATATTCTATCACTGGACGCTTTGCATTGTCTTCATAGCGTTTCTTACCAGCTGTAATAATTATGAATTTATCTTTTGGTTCATTGCTACTCTTCAAATTTTAGGTCTAGCACTTACTGGCTGAATGACCTTGGGCAAATTATATAACCAACTTTCACCCACATCACCTCATCTGAAGATGGAGATAGTTTTCTTGAGAGCTATTACTTTATGCCAGGTACTGTACTCATTATTTAACATGGATTGAGTTAGGCCTCCCAGCAGAGGGGCACAGAGAGAGTGCCCAAATTGCCCAAGGTCACCCAGCTAGTTAATGGCATAGACGAAATTTGAACCCATTCAGTCTGGCTTCAGAGCCCATGCTCTTCCCTGCTCTGCCAGGCTACGTGCAAATGTTCATTGAATACATAAATGAGAAGCTTCCTCCTCAGCTTTCCTGATTTTTCTCTGAAAGTGTTCTGTATGATAGGAGTGTTTGCCAGCTCTCCAGATCCATGTAGAATGCCTAGATGCCCCCCACCTTGCCCCACTTACCCTACTTAGAAGGAAATGTGGCTTCTTTGGCCCCCTGAAGGCTGGATTCTGAGCTGCAGCCCCCAGGGTGGCCCTGATGAGGTGGAGGCAGGGGCCCTCCTGCCTTTGTGCAGCAGGAGCTGGTTTCAGACAAATACGCTGTGTGTGCTCCTGGCAGCATCTGCTGCCTACAAACATCCAGCTACAAGGAATTCACTCTGAGTTGATTCTTCTTTTCTTTTCCTTGACAAAAGGCGAGAACTATGCAGGGAGGGAAACCTTTACTCTGAAAAGAATTGTTAAGTGCCTAACCGGCTTTACTGTTCCACTGATCAATTCAGAGGACGCGGGAGCCTGGCAACTGGGGCAGGGGGCTTGGCTCAAGAGGGCCCGGGATTTGAAGCCCCACTTTCCCCAGCAGCCCTACCATATAAGCCCCTGACCTGGGGAGTGAGAGGTGCTGTGGAGACACGGGCTTTCCCTTCAGCTGCCGACGACAGATGTCATCACACACAGGTCCATATTTCCATTTCCAGTGCCTGCTTCTCCTTTAAAAAAATTTTTTTTATATTGACGACCTATAGGGGTTCCTTTGAGCATCTCTCCTAGTTGATGAACCCCACCTTTGGGGGTTTGACTACAAGTACTGCCCTCCTGCTCGATCCTTCATTTTACCAGATATATCTCTGTGTACCAGGCTCGTAGCAGGGATCTCGTGAGTGAACACACAACCCTCAGTGACTCTTGAATGACCCTGAGCAGGTCTCTCCTGCAGGGGAAAAGCATTGGGAAGAGAGGATGTGGTGTGAGCAAAGGCATAAGATCAGGAAACTGTGTATGTGATTAGGAAATCATGAGCTCATGCATTTGACTGCAGATAGGATACTAGTGAGGGAGTGTGTGGGTTATTCTCCAGATGCCCCTTATATCTATTTTTTGCCTTTCTCCTCCCTGCTCTGTGCTCCAGGAGGGAGACTCCCGTGGTTCCATCACATGGCCTTCCTTACCCTCAGCTTTCCTGTCGGAATTCAACAATGGGAGACATGGCCAGCTGGCAGAGGAAGGGGGAAGCAGAGGTGGGGTTATTTATTCCCTTTCTCCTCACCTCCCCCTCCTCCCACCCCCAAGCTGCTGGCGTTCTGGCAGAGCTACTGTCCACCAGTCCTTGAGCCACACTGCTGTCACAGGCTCTCCCTTCACCTGCGGCTATCCCAAGGGACCGGGGCACACTGTTCCTAGCCTTCAGCCCTTCAGGCCTAGCCACAGTATGGCCTTCCAGTGGTTGCTGGTTCCTGTGGTTCACCTCCGCTTGCTGTTCCTTCAACCCTACTTACAGCCCTATCTGGAAACGTGGAAATCATTCAGTGTTTCTGAACACAAGAAGGACTTGAGCAGAGGTATAAAGAATAAAGAGCAGTGAATGCGGGAGATGGTGTGCACATGGAGAATGAACAGAAGTGGGCAGCTGACCGGATATGTGGAAATGGAGAAGGAGCCTTTGAAGCTGGGTCCACATCCCCAGGACCAGGCTGACTGAGAGCATGATGGTGCCACAAGCAGAACTGGGGGAGGGAGGGGAATTGCTGTTACCTTTGGTTTGAGAGAAGTTGAAAATACCTCCAACCTTCCTCTAAAAATTGTGGTCCTCGTGGTTATCCCCTCCAAAGGGCTGGGTAGTATGAAGTATTTCATCAGCCTCCTCCAGGCCGGTCTTAGCTCAGGCAACACCACACACCGGATGCTGCCCTTCTGTGGAGGGGGGCTACTTAGTAGTCACCCAGTGCAGTTGGGGTACTTCAGAGGGCTAATCCACCATGAGCACCTGGGTGTAGCTGGACAACAAGGAGATCTCAAGTCTTTTTTTGTAGCAGAGGATTTTACTTAGCAATGAGTTGAAACAGCAAAATACATCACACGAGAACACTGTGAAGGAATACAGGCTACTTAGAAGGCTGAGAGGAAAAGGAGGTTCATTCTGTGTGACAGCAGAGGGCAGCTCTGAGAGTCACGAATGGAGGCGTCTGAGAGGTAGGCTACCACTTATAATGGAGACAGCCTTCTAAAGATTGATTCAGTCTGCCTATTGGTGGGATGAGCTCCTTACAGAGTGATGAATGCCTGGTCCCAAATGGGATTAAGTTGAAACTAAATGCTTGCTGGTCACTGACTGTAAAAAGACTTTCTGTATTGTGCTATAAATTGGGCTGAAGAAAGTCACATCATATTCTATTTCCCTCAGTTCCAGCCCAATGATTCTGTGATTTTCCTGTTGCCTAACTACAGGTGCAGAGGTGGGTCGATGTCCACAAGACTAAAACCAGCAGCTGTCCGGGTTCTTGGCCTTTCGTTACAGGTATGTTCTAGAGGGAATCAACAGCACAGAGAACAAACAGAAAATGCTTTGTGGGTCAGAAGCTGAATAATCTTACTTGTTTCTATTTCTCTGCTATGGTCATCTTTGTCTCCTTTAAATAATAGGCCATTTCCTATCAATTCAGATTAATAGCATGAGTTTGATTGGTCAACCATGTGGGGACTGTGTGGAAGAGAGAACAAATATGCTTTGATTCCCTAGTGGTTCTACCAGCTGGGGAGTTTCAAAGATTTCCTTTTAAATCTCAATTGAAGATAGGATAAAGGAAATGTGCTATGATGAAAGCATGTCTGGAACATAGAAAGGTGGCAAATGAAGAATTTCCTGCTAAATGGGGGCAGAGAAGAATCTCTGTTTGGGGCTGAAGGGTGTTAAAAAGATACATGCTTATCTAGAAGCACAGTATCTTGAAGGAATTCAGATTTTTCTACTTCAGTCTTCCATTTGATAAGCCCTACATAATATTCATAAATTGACTTTAAGTTTATAGACTGTTTATGTGCATTATCTCGTTTTATCTTGTGAGGCAGATGTGCCAAATAATACTTCCCAGTTTACCAGATGAGCAACTTGAGACTTGGAGATGCCAGGTTTCCCATCCAACACCATACAGATCATTAGTGGATGAGCTAGACTTTGAACTTTAATCTTGTAGTCTTCCTATCACATCATAATGAGAGATTAGATTGTAAACTGATCGTAAACACTTATTGTGTATTTATCTTATGCCAGACAGTGGGCTAAGCACTTTACGTGGGTTACGACAATTCCCATTTTCCAGATGTGGAAGCTGAGAATGCTCCTTCCACCTTCTGGCTCTACCAAAGCAGAGACTGTAGTTGAGTCTCAGTGTTGTTACATGCTTACCTTATATTTAACACCAGGATGAAAAAAGAAATGTCAGTAGCCTTCAGCTCAGGTGAGAATGTGCGTGTCTGTGTGAGGGCTGGTACGTGTGTGCCAGGAGCCCTCCCAGAGCTCCACACTTGTGTCTGTAACTGCCTCCTGGCCATCTCCACTGGTTTATACTCCCAGAAACGGAAATGTTCATCTCTCTGAAATGTTCAGCTAACCTCCCTATCTCCTCTCCAACACTGTCCCTCCTTTTGCATTCTCTGTCTTGGCCAGTGCCATGACTCAAGCTCAACACGTAGAGCAGGTGTTGGTGGTGAAGACCTCTAGATTTGACTTCAACAAAATTGCTCCTGGCCATTCCAGCCTTTCCATTCCCACTGCTGTGCCTTAGGTTGGACCAACATTACCTGACTTTGGCAGTACCTGTCTAGTGGAGTCTCTCTACTCTTCTTCCATTCCTACAGATTATCTCAAGTTATATTTTCCAGAGACATAGGTTTTATCCAGTTGATCTCTTTCTCCAAATTCTGCATTAACTTCCGGTTTTAGTTATTCATTCCTCAGATGCTAATTGAGCAACTGCTAAGCGTCAAGCACTCTTCCAGGCTCTGGGAATACCAGAGTGAACAAAGCACAGAGCCCTGTCCCTGTGCCACTTCAAAAGTACACGCTCTTCAGCCTAACGATCAATGTCACCTATAGTTTGGCTCAACTCATTTTTCTGGCCTTTATCGTCTCTGCACAGCTGCAGGTAATATCCACATTCCTTGTCATCCAGTCATGCTGAGTATTCCTGGTGCCTAGAAATTTGTGCCTAGTTGGGTGATTACCTTCACCTGGAGCTCCACTCACCTGTCCAGATTTCCTATGATGGCACTCACCCACATCTCTTCCCTGAATTCTTTCCAGATCTAGTCAGAATTAATGTCACTGATACCTTGGGCACAATGTTTCTGTATGTTATGGTTATTATCACAGCCTGCATGATTTCTATATGTGTCTGTTTCCTCCTTAGACTGAGTTCTTTGAGCAGAGGAATGTCTTACCTGTATTTGTATTCTCAGCCCTTTGCTCAGTCCCTGGCACGTAGTAGGTGCGTAATAAATTTTAGCCACTTTGAAATATTATAGTCTTGATAGCACCCCTAGTCCCCCATCACCTACCTCCCCCTTTTCAAAGATCCTTAACAGACTTATTTCCACCGATAAATACATCTTGCGCGCGCTGGTGCACGAGTTCAGAAAGGCACTTTTTAGCCTCTAGGTGGCAGTGTTACTGTGCTCAAAGGGAAGGAGTGGAGCAGCAGGCCAGGAAATTGTATCAACCCCTTAGGGTACCTGCCTTCCCGTCTCTTCCTCTGTCTTTCCCTCCTCCCTTTCACCCTCCCTCTCTCCTTTCTTCTTCCCCCCTCCCCGCTCCTCCCACCTCCATTTCTCTTCATCTATTAAATTTCTTCACAGTTTTTTTGAAACACCAAAGCATATTGTAAGCACTGAAGAAAAGATACAGTGCCGGCCGGAGACCCTGTCTCCTCCCTCACACACTTTGTGTAGAATTGTAAATTTTAATATTTCTACTAGATTCCATTTAAATTTTGGAGGTGTGAGGGATTATGATCTTCGGAGAAGGGGAGATAGGAAGCAGTTGTTTTTAGAAGCAGCCAAGGAAATAATTCAAAATGGCCTCACGACATGTCTGGCTATCTACCTCCATTCCTGGATGTGTCCTAGGTGTTGAGGTAGAGCTGAACACTCAGCTTTTCCAGGCAAGTCTGAAAACTGACTTGTCGACCACATTTAGGGAGGGCATGAGGCTGTATCAACAGGGGATGTTTCCATTCAGCTCCAGAGGAAGGTGGCGGAGTTTGCTGGGAGCCCAACTCCAAGGGGGAGAGGGAGCAGGAGAGGGTGGGGGGCCAAGTAGGGTGGATGTGCAGGCTCCAACAAAGGCAAGGGAATGCAGCTGGGCTTTGCTGTCTGGTAACGAATCTAAATCTCTACCTGCCTATTTTTCCAGAGTGCCCACTGCTCTAACAATTCAGCATTTTAAAGGAAGATGGTGGAGGAGGGAATTGGTAATTTAAGCATGAAAAATGTCATTTTGCCTCAGAGCAAACTGCCTTTCTATGCCCTGGCTCCTTTTGTGTGGTTTGGATTTAGGCATATCTGGAAGATCATTTGCCCAATACTAATAGGAAGTCTCACTGTGCTCGTTTGTTATGAGATGTAATGGGACTTCCTCTCACTGTGGGAATAGCAGCCACCTAGTGCCACTGGTTTCTATTTTTCTGTCACCAAGAGAAACACTCTGTTTCTCTCTCTCTCTCTCTCTCTCTCTCTCTCTCTCTCTCTCTCTCACACACACACACACACACACACACACACCAAAGAACTCCTGGATTTTGCCTTTGCACGTTTCTCTTTGAGACAATTAAAATGCAACCATCTTCTTCCAAATCCCATACTTATATTCTTTCCCTGCTTTGGGTTTAAGGTCATTTGGTTTAGAAGGGAGGCCCTTTGACTTGCATGGAGTTAATTAATCAGACTCTTTCCTCCTGCTAAATTCCTCAGTATCTTTGCTTTCTAAAACAGGAGCCCCGTTTTCCTCTCCCTTCTCCTTCGAGTAGCATGTGCTTATCACTTTGGGACCATGCATTTATTGTTCAGTTCTTGAATTCACTGTTGTTATTTATCGTTTTTTTTTTTTTAAATACAGATACAACTGTAAGAGGTTTAGAGCTTTACTTGACTTTTCTGTCTCCTTATAAAAGTATGTTTCTTTGGAGAAATCTTTTTTTTTTTTTTCTATTCTGCCCCAAATTCTTTGATCAGTGCCATTGATCTCTGCCACTTCTGGGTATTTTGAGGCCCATGTGTGAGGTACCATGTTCTCCTGAAACTGGCTAGGGCATAGCAGCCCTCACTGTTGGGCTCCCAGCAAATTCTGCCAGTTGTCTGTTGGCGAGTAAACTTCTTTCCTCTCTATCTTTAAATTGGGGGAGAATGACAAGAAGCATCTGTCAGATAG
This sequence comes from Acinonyx jubatus, assembly GCF_027475565.1. NCBI lineage: Eukaryota > Metazoa > Chordata > Mammalia > Carnivora > Felidae > Acinonyx > Acinonyx jubatus. The sequence goes on from NC_069395.1 coordinate 49,011,553, forward strand.
TCAAAGTCTTTATAGTTCCCCAAAGCTCCTTGAACAAAATAATACCTTTCTTTTCTTTTTCTTGCCTTCTCAGATGGTTCCTCAATGAGGTTCAAGCTGCCTTATGCCTGGGCCACAGCTGGCACCCCCTGTCACTCGTTGCCCTTGTGTTGAGTTTCCCTTGTGTTGTTGGAACGCTTGCAATTTGACTGGTGCTCCAGAGCCTCGAGAAACATAAGGAAACTCACCACCCACCCGTGTGAGGTATGCAAAGATTGCCTGCTGGGCCTCTCTGACAAAGGCTTTCTAACAGTTTTTAAAAAAATTGTCTGTGATGGGAAGTGAGGCTATTCAGAAGTGATGGCCCACAGGGTAGCCAACAGCCTGACATGTGGCTAAGGAAGAGGAATCAGACTGGCTCAGTGGTTGACAGTATGGGTTTCCAAGTCAGTTAAATTTGGGTTCCAATCCCCAGTCCATCATCACTGTGTGGTACTGGGAAAATGCCCTTAGCCTCTCTAGGTCTCCTTTCTTATAGAAAATAGAGAAAGTCATGGTACCTCAAAAAGTTATTCTGAGGATCACCTGAGATAATGCAGGCAAAATTCTTAACACAGTGCCTGAAACACGCCAAGGGCTCAGTGAATGTCATTTGTAATCTACAACTAAAATGATGACTCTTAAGGGTGGGAAGGCACCTTAGCGATCATCTGCCCACTCCATCGTCTTACAACTGAGCATGAGGCACCCTGGAGCTGTCCACAGTCACTCAGCCAGTGGATGACAGGCAGGTCTCCTGACTCCTAGCCCAACATGCTTTCTCCCTCAGCTGCAGACCCTAGACCTCCCTTCCTGTTCTGATGGTGGTAGCGGGTGGCAACACACTGGTTATGATTACATACTCATTCGTTCAGTAAATATTTATTGAGTGATGCAATGGCAAGAATACACAGATCCTATATTGAGCAATCCTGCTGTATTATAGGGGGAATAAAATACGCACCAGTAACTAAAATTCAGATCACTATAAGTACTCATTAAATAAGGATTTAAAAACGTACCACGGAGGGCAGAGAAAAGAGGCCCCATAAAGCTGAATGGGAAGGTAACAGTGAATACTTATTTGGCTCCTGTTACGTGTTAGGTGCAGTGGGCATCCAAACTCTAAGAGCAGGAACTGTCTCTTATTTATCTTTGCATACCCAGCACCTAGCATGGTGCCAGCGTGTGGTAGATGGGTACCAGATATTTCTAGGGGGATGAGTGACTCGAAGTTCTGTCTTCTATCTGTAGTCTAGAGGCCATCATGAGGACCTGAGGACCAGCTGGCAGCACCACTGCCTCTGCTTCTCCTTTCTCTGCTGCTTGTTGCTTTCTCGGTCTGTGCCTGTGGGTGCCCACAGCAGGACAGCAGCCCTCAGAAGTCAGCCCTGTGGTAGGCACCATAGTTGCTCTGCCTTAGGGAGGACTCGGCTCATAAGTATCTGACTTCTCCCCATGGGCCTGTCTCTCCTTTCCACCAAAGCCCTTGTGTCCTGCACCCCACACCCACAGCTCTCGGCACTATGCTAATCTGATCAATGATTCCATTTTGTCGTGTTATTGCCCAGCTTGGCTGCTCTGTTAGAAAGCAAGCTGAGAGCTGTGATCTGATTTCTAGTGGGTTCTGCTACTTTGGCTGGAGGATTGAGAGGAACTGTGTGGGTAGATTTATTTCTCAAATAATCTTCCCCAGAAACCTATGTTGGCTGTCTTTGTGGAACAAATGGATATTGTCAGTGTTATTGATTTGACCTTTTCCCCTCTCCTGGTGGACAGTGTCTGTGTCCTCACTGCTCCATTCTCTTGGTGCAGTGAGACAATTTAGAGCCATTTCTAGGAATCCTGCTCTTCCCTTTGGCATTTTGGAGGAAGAAAAACATTTTTTTTTTAATTGAAGCATGATCAACATATGATATTCTATTAGTTTCATGTGTATAACATGGAAAAAAATTTTGACATAAGCACAAGATAATGATGTTGCAACGCCCTAGACACAACTCTGGTCGTGTGACATGCTGGAGTCCATGGAAAATACTTCGGTGGAATGATGTGGGCTTTTATTTCTAATGGTGGTTCCTTGTCTCCTGGGAACCCAGCTAACTGGTTGGGCTTTTCAGTGATTTGTGGGTGGTATGGGAAGGAAAACGTTCTGATTTTTCCTCTTATTCTGCAACAAGAGAGGAATGCAGGCTCAGATAATATTCTTTTCACTCTAGTACTGAGGTTACTACTAACATTGGCACTGTATGTTCCTCATGTGGGAGGACACGGGGAAGCAGAAAGTTCTCAGAAGCGTCAGGCTTGGGTAGCATAATTAATTTTAAAAGGAAGAGCCTTTATATCGTTTTGGATTTTTATCATGAAATTATACATGTTCATTAGAGAAAAAAAAATTAAGCAACCAGATAAACAAAATCAAGAAAGAATTATTAAAACACCACTGCGATGCTAACAGCTTACAGGTACTTAGCTTTCCAGCCATAGCATGGCCACCTTTCAGGGTCAGAGGACGGAAGAGGCATAACTACTTCTCCAACATCAATTAAAAATAACCAGGGCTGCTTTCTGTGAACTGAAGTTAATAATGAAAATATCTTGTATTTGTGTACTTAATGTATTTATAAAACATATTTAAGTATATCATCTTATTGAATCTTGTAATGACCTTCTTCTGATTTCTGTTGTGAATACTCTCATTTTGTAATTAAAAAAAAAAAACCCCAAACTGAGATTCAGGAAGGTATAGTGACCTCCTCCAATTAAATAACAGATAAGTGGCAGATCTGGAACTTGAACTGAGGTCATTTGATTTCAGAACGAAAGTTCAATGTACTAGGTTCCAGCCACCTTATTGTTTTATGGGAGTCCTGTGTATCAGTGATTGCTACAATAATGCTGTGTAATAAACCACGTCAAAATTGAGTAGTTTAAAATAAGTATTCATGCTGTTACCTATTGGTCCACAGATTGACTGAAGTTAGCTGATCTAACCTGGCCTCGCCTGGGTGCTCTGCTTCAGGCTTCAGGCTTCAGGTTGGCTGGATTTGGCTTAAGCCTGTGCCTTGGGTTTACATCTGTTCCATGTGTATTCATTTTGAGGACCAGAGAAGAGGATGCTCTTCTCATGGCAGATCACTGGAATACAAGATCTGTGATGAACTACATGAGCACATAGTAGGGAAACGCCCTATTCCTGCCATACCTGTTCATACTCCAGTGGTCAGAGCAAGTCACATGGTCATGCCCATGCAATGAGGAAGGATATACTACCCACAATGGGAAGGGAAGGGGGGTGAATAATAATACAAGCCATCATCACAATCTGGCTTTTTATTCATTGTTTTGTGCATGCGAAATATCCTTACTCCCATCCCAATACCCTTAAATATCATCTAGTCAATATCTAGCTTAATGTCTAAGATCTTGAAATTATACCAAATCTTCATATGGCTTCTATTGACTGAGATACTTCTGAAATAAAGAGATAAGTTATTTGCTTTCCAACCACCCAATATTCAATATTAAAAGGGACAGAATACCTGAAATAAATATGGCTAATTGCAAAATGGAAGAATAGTAGGCAGACTGAAGTCACTGACCCCAGTCATTCTGAAGTCCTGTTGTGCCAGCGTAGCCAGATTTCCTCTCATCATGTAGGTATAGAGTGTTCTTTTAGTAGGCCAGGGATTGGCAATGGTACAGGGCCACATAGTAAACATTTTAGACTTTGCAGGCTGTACATTATCAGTTGTAACATCTCAACTTTGTGTTATGGCAAAAGCATCAGTAGACAATATATAAATTTATGGGTGAGGTTGTGTTTCAATAAAACTTTATCTATTACATCAGGGGAGGTAAGGTTTGGTGTGTGGGACATGGTTCACTGAGCCTTGGACTAGACCCTCGTTCTGCTCGGGTGGCTCATGGCTCACCGGGCCGCTGTTCTTCATGTCTTTGGCTCCAGTATTTTCAGACACCATGCATGGCCACCTCTGAAGAGAACTTTAAAGAATAAGCCGTTCTTTCTGGATCAGCAACTTTTTCAGCCTGCTCTCTGCTTATAGAAATTTGGGAGCTAGAGTTCTTTTTACAACTCAGACAGTTGTAGTCTCAGGTCGATGTCGTTTTACCAGTACAGGTATCTCAAAAATTTTGAGTTTCCTCCATGTGATTTCAGTCAACTCCATGTTTGTTACACCTGTGATTCGTTTGGAGACAGATCTCTTCTCTTGAGACTTCTTTTTGGCTGCCTTGGGTTTATCAGGCCTCTGTGGGATCATGCCTTTTATATTTCTTGGAACTCTTTGTCCAGTTGAAAAGTACTGATAGGCACCACTTTTGTCCTTTCAGAAGTTGTAACAAAGGACTTGACAATCACACACTTGATTTGTCCTGAGGCTGATAGGATGGCAAGATAAAGACAGTTTCACTTTTCAAACCTGCAAGTCCTGAAATTTCTGGGCTTTCTATATTTTCTGTCAGTACTGCTTGCACGCTGGTCAGTTTCCTTTACAAACTCAGCATTGTCTTGCAATACCTCATCTAGCTAGTAACAACCAAATTACACTATCAACATTCTGCCTTGACACTTTCTTGTCCAATGCTTCAAGTTCATTAGGCAGATTTCTGTCCTCCATGCTATCACAGATGAGTTTTGCCAAGAGCTTCATCACTAAATAACACGGATGGCATGTTTCCAGCTTTCCGTAACACTTTCCTCATCATCTGCCTAATCACCAAACCACAGTCACATATTTTAGGTTCTCATTATGACAGTACTCTACTTCTGATAACAGTTTCTGTGTTGGCCAGTTATTGCTACAGTAATGCTGTGTAACAAACTACCCCAAAACTCATGACTTCCAATAACAAGCACTTAATCTCACATTTGCAGGTCTGCTGTTGAATTGTCATTCAGCTGATCTAGGGTGAGTTCAGCAAGGGGCCTTGTTTTAGGTTGCATATGACTGGGGTTGGCTCCAGGCTGTTCCGGGCTTGGGTCTTTTCCAGAGGAGTCTGCTTTCAGTTCAGGATTATGGTAGGGACAAACTCTTCCTACAGCATATCAGTGGAGCACTATAAGTTGAACCACACATTTATTATTATTTTTCTTTCTTTTTCTTTTTAAATTAATTAATTAATTAATTAATTATTTTAAAAATTTACATCCAAATCAGTTAGCATATAGTACAACAATGATTTCAGGAGTAGATTCCAGTGATTCATCCCCTATGTACAACACCTGGTGCTCGTCCTAACAAGTGCCCTCCTTAATGCCCCTTGCCCATTTAGCCCATCCCCCCTCCCGCACCCCCTCCAGCAACCCTCTGTTTGTTCTCTATATTTAAGAGTCTCTTCTGTTTTGTCCCCCTCCCTGTTTTTAAATTATTTTTGCTTCCCTTCCCTTATGTTCATCTGTTCTGTGTCTTAAAGCCCTCATATGAGTGAAGTCATATGATATTTGTCTTTTTCTGACTAATTTCACTTAGCATGATACCCTCTAGTTCCATCCACGTAGTTCCAAATGGCAAAATTTCATTCTTTTTGATTGCCAAGTAATACTCCATTGTATATATATATACCACATAATCTTTATCCACTCACCCATCGATGAACCACACATTTAAAGTTTGTGCTTGCATCATATTTACTAACATTTTGGCGGACAGAGCATTTTATGTGCCAAGCCTAACATCAGTGGAGCAGGGAAGTTTACTCTGACCTCAGTGGGAAGGGGACGGGAATGACTTGTTTTGCTAAATAACAATCAAATGATTAACTAGGATTCCCTTTCAAGATATTGACATCAAAAGGAGAAGGAAAGAGGTAGACATTTATCAAATGCCTTACTCAAGGCATCTGGTTTTTGAGTTGACTTCTTACCACAACCTTATGACCAAGTTCTGGCCAGTGAGATGCAAGTGATGTGTGCTTCTGGATTGTATCATTAAAATAAATGGGCTTGTCCTCCCACTGCTCCTTCCACCTGCTGCTGGATGGAATGTGACAGGGGGAGTCAAAGAGCCACTTTGATCCCCAAATGGAAGCCATGTGTTGGTGATGGCAGGCTGCCTTCCCAATCCTGGATTGTTATGTGGAAGAGAAACTGTGATCTTGTTTAAATCATGTTTTTTTCTATCCTGTTACAGCAGCTTAGAGAGTACGTAATACTTCTTCCAGATTGTCACACAATAGGGGGAAAACTATCATGTTTGAACCACTGCATTTTGGGTGTCTTTGTTGAAGGAACTTTGTTTGTTCCTTAAGAGAGATTATATTACTACTATTGATGGTTGTTGAAGGGATCAAGTGAGATAATATGAAAAAAAAAAAAGGAAACCAGCAGACTTTCTGAATAAATGGCACTTGTCACAATAATAATGTACTAGATTAGTGATATGGTTGGTATAAAATAGAAGCATATTTAATATAATGTACAAAACACAATTAATATAATATGGTAATGATTATTAGAACTACTACTAATCAAGTACTGGCCATTTTCAGTGCACATTAGTGAGCTCTCTTGAACTGTCAATCTTAGTTCCTGGGGGAGCTCCTCTTTCTTCTGCCTCCATCCCCCGCAATGTAGTAGTAGTTGTTTCTGTCATCTCTTTCAGTTGTGGCCCACTCATATTTCAACCAGTATGTCCATAAATAGTCCTGAGAATAGTGAAGAGTTAGAGGTGTTTGAGTAGGAGATCTCAGGCCTTAGTGAGATGTGTTGAGTACGGTTGGGGTATTGGTTTCCAAAATAAAGGTGAAGTGTTATGTATTCTGTCCCTTTGGCACCACATTTTCTGGACTTTTAAAATACAGCTCAGTCCCTGCCAGACCCCTCTCAAATGCATGTAGGTGGTTCAAGGAAAATTCATCACCATTTCTGGAAAAACAGCCTTACATTTAATAGCCTATGGACAGAAGATCGATAACCTTCTCTTTGCAGAGGAAGAATAGTATATTTTCATTATATATTCAGGGTTTATAGGGAGATGTCATGAGACTGGCAAAGAGTGACTCAAGTGCCTCAAAGAGAAGCCGTCCTGCATCCCTGCAGTGAGTACTTGCTGAGCATTCTCACAAGCCAGATGCTTCGCTGGGGTTACAAAACTGAATGAGATGTGTTTTGTACCTACAAAGAGCTCACTGTCTAGCGGTTGCAAGTAATGTTTAAGAGAATGGGCTATGGAGTCAGTCTAACTGGCTTCAAACCCTGGCTTTGATGCTCAGTGGCCTTATGACCTTGGGAAATTCACTGATTTGTGCCTCTGTTGCTTCTTCTGTCATACGGGGATACTAATGTTAATGCACTTCATAGGCTGGTTGTAAGTATTAAATAGTTCATATGGGTAAAGCACTTAGAATGCTGCCTGGCACATAGTTACTCTTATGTGTTGGCCACCATTATCCACTGGACTGTAAGCTCTGTGAGGTCAGGATGTCTTGTCTGCTTTTCTCACTGCTGTATCCTTTGGCAGCTAGATTTAGAACTTGGAACGTGTAGGCATTCAATAAATAGTTGACTGAACTTGTAGATATTCAATAAATATTTATTGAACGAGTAGATGATTGGCATCAGCTGTTTGTTTCTTGTAGATCCTCTACCCTCCAAAGAAAGGGTAATATTTACTGAGCACTTAGTATCCTCCAGACTCAGTGCTAATTGATCATTCAATTCTCCACAAACTTTATGAGTTTGTTAACATCATCACATTTTACAGATGTGGAAACTGAGGCTCAGAGGGATAAAGTAACTGGCGGGAAGCCACAGAGATGCTAACTGGCAGATTCAGGATTTGAACACAGTGCGTTTCTGTTCAGGTGCTTGTGCCGCTGAACCACCGTCCTGTCCTACCCCCTGATGTCCCTGTAGATGGCCGAGCTGATGGCTTCATCAGCACCCTCACACACACGAACCATGTCTCCTTGCATAGGTGCCACCTGCAGTGTGCAAAGGGAGCTGGATACTATGGAAAAGAAAACACACAGAAACCTACATGTGGCATCTTGGCTGCTGGGTACTCTTCACATGGTTTATCAGCTCAGAACTAGAGAGCAAGCTTTGGCTCTTGAGGGCTGAATGGCTCATTGCCTTGGCTGCTCCTGTCTTCCTTCATGTTCAGGAAACAGAAGATACAGTCGAACTTTGAGCTCATGGGTCTGTTCCATTCATTATTTACCCAGGACAGTGTTTTATCATAGAAGCTCCTAAGTGTTTGACAAGGAAGAAAGCATCTCATTAGTGCCTGGGAGGTTATGAGGTAGGCAGATGGTTACTGTTTTCTTCTTTTCTTGGACAGAAGCACAAATGTCTCAGAGAGCGTGGCAGAAGCCTAAATTCTGGGGACTCCGGCAAGCAAGTGGGGGTAATCCCTCTCCCTGTTTCTTTCTTTACCCTTTGCTAAATGTAAAATAAACCCCTCTGTACCCTTCTGCTATAATGCAGGTGCTGTCAAGTTGGTATTTACATGCAGTACGGTCCTACAGGGGCAAGAGAGAGCACGAGTTCCTAAATGTACCTTGATATACGTTCTTGACTTAGCAGCTGCCCCCAGCCCTGTGCATGTTGGCAGAGTGAATGGGATAGCGATGGTGTCCATAGATGACCTGGCACCTTTAATCCTTGGCCAGTGGACCTGACCAGTTATGTGTACATAACAAGATGTCATATAGTGTTAGAAAACTCTAGTTAATTAGGGGGTGCCTGGGTGGCTCAGTCCATTAAGCGTCCGACTTCAGCTCAGGTCATGATCTCTCTCTCAGTTCATGAGTTTGAGCCCTGTGTTGGGCTCTGTGCTGATAGCTCAGAGCCTGAAGCCTGCTTTGGATTCTGTGTCTCCCTCTCTCTTTGCCCCTCCCCCACTCAAGCTCTGTCTCTGTCTCTCTGTCTCTCTTTATATTATAATTATATATATTATATATATATAATATATATATATAATATATATTATATATATATAATATATATATATATAATATATATTATATATATATAGAAAACTTTAGTTCATTAAATCTAGGCCTTTCATCTCTAGGAACCAATGGCTGGAAGAACCATGACCTGATTAGTTAATAATATCCCTCCTGTTGAATGGGAAATAATAATCACAATAATAGTAACCACTATTATAACAACAGATAATATTTACTGAATGCTTCTGTTGGCCTGCATAGAGCTAAGTGCTTTGCATGCATTATCTAATTTAGTCATCAAAACAATCTTATGAGGTTTTCATGTAACGAAAATTAAGCACCTGGTATATGCTCTTCAATGTTCTAGGCATTTGGGATAGATCAGTGAACAAAACAGCAGGAGAGAATAAACAATAGACATAATAAATGAGTCATATGGTGTGCTAGAGGTGATAAGTACTATGCAAAACGAAAAAGTAGAGCGGTATTGGAAAGAAAGCGGTATTGGAATAAGCAGAGAGAGTTTGCAATTTTACATAGAAGGGTCATAGAGGAGGTTGGACAAAGGCTTGACAGAAGTGAAGGAGTGAACAGTAAAGAGAGCTGAAGGGGAGGGCACTACTAGCAAAGGCCAGAGATGAGAGCCTGCTGGGTACTTCCAAGGAACAACAGTGAGGGGTGGTGTGGAGGGCAGAGCACTGGGAAGTGAATTGCAGGAGGGGAGTAGGAGGTGCCATGGGAGAGGTAATGGAGGGCACCAATACTGGGAGAATGCAATGAGGAGCCATTGGAGGCTGTGAGCAAAAGCATGCTATGATCTGACCTGCTTGGCTGCTAGGGGAGATTATTAGTTTATCATATTTATAGCTGAGGAAACTGGGATGTAGATGGGCCTGGTAACCTGTCCAGGATGACAGAGCTAGTCAAGTGGAAGGAAGAGCAGGATAGACTCCCAGGTCTGCTGGATTTCAAATCCCATGCCTTTAATGACCAGACTATCTTATTTGTATAACATGGTCAAAAACGCCCTTTCTTTCAAACAGATAATTTTCTTTTGATCCTCATGTTTTCTTTCTGCTACACCCACCCCTACTCTCCTTGCCCAGCCATGCTAGGACATGGTAATTTTTGGTTCAGTCTTGGAAAAAGCTTTAATCTCTTGCTATTAATGCATCCCCTCACCTGTTTTTTTAATTAAAAATTTTTTTATTATTGCAGTTGGCATGCAATATTATATTACTTTCAGGTGTATAGTATAGTGATTTGACAATTCTATACCATTACTCAATGCTCACTATGGTAAGTGTAATTACCAATACCTGGTTTTTTTATTTGCCAATTCATCTGATTCTAAGAGAGAATTCTGTAAGATTCTTTTGCTTTCTTTTGTTACCCCACAACGGGAGGGGTGAGTGTGTGCCCACTTTGGGACTAGAAGAATGATTCCAGGCATTGGACACTCTTAACATCCTCTTCAGTGGCCTGGGGAGTTGATGGCAGAGGGATCATAGCCACTCAGTGGGAAATTGGGGCTCTATTTCATTCCTTTTCCTGGAACTAGCACTTCTGTCTCAGTAGGGGCCCCTTTAATGAATCAATTAAGGAGGGTATTATTATTGGAAGCCGTTTTCAGCCCAATTAAGAGCTTGCGACATGTCAGTTGGGATAATAAAAGTGAGTTAAGTCTCAATTTTTCTTTATTAGGGTGTTTATTAGAAGATTGAAATGTTCATTAGGTGGAGTAAAGTGATACAGTCATCTTTTGCTCATCAGAAGCACAGTGGAACCTGCACCGCACTCAGGGTTAATGCAGAGGTCTCTTCTTATACGTAGAGCTGAGTTCTAACTCTGCTTCTGCTGCAGGTAAAAATAAATTTGTGAGGTTCACACTCAGTTTAGAGAATTTTCTTTTGCTTCATGTGATCATGGAAAATTTGACTATGTCTACATGCGTAGGAGTAAGATAGTGGGTCAATATTTGGAATATTGATGAACCAAACATGAGGTTTGGGAGGGTGGAAACTCAAGCCAGGTCCCAGAATCAGCCCAGAGACTAAAATCACAAATTTTTGTAAAGTATATAATTTTTGGCCGTAACATTTTTCAATTATAGAGAAAAATATAAAGAGTAAATTGCTAACACTCATATATCCTCCCAGACTTACAGATTTTAACATTTCCCCTATATTTACTTCCATTGTTTGCTTAACATTTTGGATATAATTGAAGCCTCTTATGTAATCCTCCCTGCCCCCATTACCTGCCTCTAACTCATTCTCATGAGTGAACTACTCTCCTGAATTTGGTATTTATCATCTCTTACAGGTTTTTATACTATTCTATATACTGTATGTGTGCATTTATAACAATACAAAGTATTGCTTTACTGTCAAGCTTTGGGTAAATTTTAGCGTATGGTCCATATATGTCTGCAGCTTTCTTTGATTCATGCAATATTTTGTTTTTGAGATTCATCCATGTTGACATAATCAGGTTTAGTTTATTTTCTTTGTTGCATGCATATTTACCTCAATTAACTTATCCATTCTCCTGTGGATGAATTTTCAAGGTATTTGCAATTTTTTTTTATTACAAATAATCCCACAGTGAACTTCCCTGTGTACGTTTTCTTGTGTATACTTGCAAAAATTTCTCTAGGCTAGGGTTTCTCCAATTTAAAATAAGAAAGGAAGATGAAATCATTGTTGCACTATATGCTAACTAATTTGGATGTAAATTTAAAAAAATAAAAAATGAAATTAAAAAATAAAATAAGAAAGGAAGAGATGCATTTTATGTTGCAATTTAGTAACATGCACGTTTGCATAATCATGAACACACACACCACAAATAAAAGTTTATAAAAACAATACATCCTTCTATCCATGAAGTACTGTGATATGTACATTGATATCTGTTCTGTCTGTCTTATCCCATCCTTTCTAATCCCCTCTTAATCTATTTATTCTTTTCCCTATTCTGTTTTATGTGAGTGTCTTACTAAAAATTGATTCCATAACCCAGGAATGGGTCACAGAATTCAGTTTGAAAAACACTGTTCTGTGATGTTTTACGAAGAAGTGAGAATTTTGGTCATCTTGGACTTTACCTAGATCTTGATAAATTGTTTTCCTAAGTGATATATGCTTTATTTAAAATTTTCTGGGTGTTTTGCTCTAGGTTTGTATGTTTTAAGCAATTATAGTTGTATTTAAAACAAATTCCAATGTGATATTCTCTGATGTTTTATTGAAAATCTAGTCTGTATACACGCATAGTGATATATTTGGACTTACTTTAATATTTTTATTTTGTGTTTTTATCATCTTCCCCCCTTCTTTTTTTTCTCTTTTTGCCTTCTGTGGATTAATCAATTTTCTGTATTTCCACCATCAACTTCTTACGTATTTTCTGTTGGCTTGGAAAATAAAGACTGTAGTACTGTTCTATTGGTAGCTTCCTCTACCCTTTAAAAAATCACACTTGACTATAAGCATTTATAAATAATTTCAAGTTGTTAAGTAATTTTATTCTTCTTTTGAACATAATATGGACCTAACACCCTTTTCCAACCCTTGCACCCTATCTTGTTACTGTCGTCTAATGTTTGGCTTTACCTGTTTTTTTAAAAACAGAAAAATGTTATCAGTTTTTATGGCCAGCAGTTAACTAAATTTATTGACTTAAATTATTTTCTGTTCTCATTTTTAATTTCCTGTGTTGCCATGATTTCCTTCTGTATTCATTTCTCTTTTTGTTGAAGTATATCCTTTTGTGCATCTTTTAGTAAGGCGATACAGATAATATATTTTTTTGTCTTTTTTGTGACTAAAAATTGCCCTTGTTTTGTTCCCACTTGAACAAACTGGGTCTGTTTTAACTGGGTCTGTAATTCTAGGCTGACATTTTTTTTCCTCAGCTTTTCAGAGACACAACTCCATTGTCATCTATCCTCTTCGTCACTTGTGAGAAGTCTTCTGTCCTCCCAAATGTCATTCCTTTGTAGATAATCTGGCTTTTCTTATGGTAGCTCTGAAGTATTTTTCTCTCTTTTCTCCCTGATGTTCTGCAGGTTTACTAGTGTCCGTTTTGGATTTATCTATATTTTTCTTGCTTAGTAGTCAGAGAGTAGTCTTGATTTGGGGACTCTTGCATTACTCATTTTGGAAGATTCAAAATCTTACCTGTTCTGGTACATCATTAGAAATCTCTCATTCTATTTTCTGTATTTATTAACTACTGTTTCACTTAATTTTTGTTGCCAAAATAAGTCTAGTTAACATCCATCACCACACAGTTACAAATTCTTTTTCTTGCGATGAGAAATTTTCCTCTTAGAAACTTTCAGTATTATTAGCTATAGTCATCATGCTATACATTACATCCTGAGGACTCATTTTATAACTGGAAGTTACACCTTTTGACCCCCTCATCCATTTCTCCCTTCTCGCCGCCCCTCTGCCTTACTGCCTCTGGCAACCTCCAGTCTGTTCTATGAGTTCTTTTTTTTTCTTTTAGATTCCACATACAAGTAAGATCATAGAGTACTTGTCTTGAGGTCCATCCATGTTGTCACAAATGGTGGGATTTCTTTCTTTTTATGGCTGAATAATATTCCATTTTATATATACATGTATCGCATTTCTTTATTCATTTACCTGTTGATGGATACTTAGGTCGTTTCCTTATTTGGCTATTGTAAATAATGCTGCAGTGAACATAGGGGTGCATATATTTTCAAAATAGTGTTTTCATTTTCTGCAGATAAATACCCAGAAGTGGAACTGCTAGATCATATGGTAGTTCTATTTTTAATTTTTTGAGGAACCTCAAAACAATATAGCCATAGTGGCTGTACTAATTTACATCCCACAAATAGTGTATAAGGGTTCCCTTTTCTCCACATCTTCACCAAAAATTGTTATTTCTTGTCTTTCTGATAATACCATCCTAATGGGTGTGAAGTGATACCTCATTGTGGTTTTGACTTGCATTTCCCTGATGATTAGTGATGTTGAGCATCTTCTCATGTACCTCTTGGCTACTACGTATGTCTTCAGAAAAATGTCTCGTCATATCCTCCGCCCCTTTTCAAAATTAGATTGTTTATTTGCTATTAAGTTACATGAGTTCTTCATATAATTTGGACATTAGCTCCTCATCAGATATATGACTTGCAAATATTTTATCCCACTTGTAGGTTGACTTTTCATTTTGTTGAAGGTTTCCTTTGTGTGTAGAAGCTTTTTAGTTTGATATAATCCGACTTGCTTATTTTTGTTTTTGTTGCCTTTGCTCTTGGTGGTAAATCCAGAAAATCATTACTGTCAAGACTGATGTCAAGGAGCTTACTGCTTATATTGTCTTGTAGGAGTTTTATGGTTTCAGGTCTTATGTTCAAGTCTTTAATACATTTTGAGTTATTTTTTGTGTATGATGTAAGATAGTGGTCCAGTTTTACTCTTTTACGTGTTGTCTGTTCAGTTTTCCCAACACTTATTGAAGGGACTGTCTTTTCCTTTCCCTATTGTATAATCTTGATTCCTGTGCCATAAATTAATTGACCATATATGCGTGGGTTTATTTCTTGGTTTAGTTGTGTGAACTCTGTGGTTTGACATGGGTCTGAATCTCTGGAATCTCTGGAATCATTAAATGGCTGTGAGATCTTGGGTAAGTTACATAAATTCTATGCCTTAGTTTTCTCATGTGTAAAATAGAGGTACTAATTGAACTGATCTCAGGAGTTTATTATACAGATTAAATGAGATAAGGCCTATGAAGTGCTTAGTTTAGTTTCTTGACATGATAAGCACTAACTAAAAATAAGTGATGGCTAAATAAATAAATGATGGCTGTAATAACTATTCTTCCATCTACAGATGACTGTGGACATAGTCCATCTGGATGGGAAGATTGCTGGAGAACTATTATGAATGCAAGGTGGGGATAAGCAAGGGGCAATTGTGAGGAAACCAACAGAGTGAGGAAAATTTAGGGAAGACTAGAAAGTAATAAGGGAATGTCCTCTGATTCATTTGTCTCCTAAATTTTATTAATTCCTCTAATATGAGTGGCTTTTTCATATTCCACATGTAGCAGTTAATAGGAAAAAAATGACATTCTAGTTCTATTGGACCAACACCAAGAGCTTAAATCTAAAGGTAGCTGGCGGACAGTGGAAAGAGCACTGTTCTTGGTAAAGGAAGATCTGGGTTTGAACATGGCTCTACCTCCTTGAATCAGTTATGCTACTTTCCTAAGCTTCAGTTTCCTTATCTGTAAAATGTAAATGGTAATCCTGCTTCTTAGGGCCTTATTGAAGATGAAATGAGATAATGTGTGTGTAAATGCAGGATACCTAACAAGTACTCAGTGATTTTTTAAAAACAGAAAGTCAAAGAGATTTGATTTGATGACTTATGCCCAAAGCACTGCCTCCCTGGATCTCAACTTCAACTTGTATTTGTGTAACTCTGCCTGCAGGCTGGCTCCCCTCCACTTTCCCAAGATTTTTGCAGGCAGGAAGCAGTATAGGGACATTGTAAGTTGGTAGAGAGGTGCTGTAGTGAAGGTGGTGGAGCCCCATTTCACATCTGAATGGTTGATACTGCTCTGTTTTGTGTGTTCAGAGATGGGAGTGATCTACCAACATTCTGAAGACTTGTAGTTAGAATGCGGGGGTTGAGACATGTGGTATGTCCTACTTCCTCTCTGAGTTTTCTCTCCCCCAATGTTAAACTCTACTTGGAGGCTTCTGAATGCTTTTCCTTATGGAATTCTTTTCCCTCCCTCCCCATACTCCTTTCTATCTTAGCCTCCCCCCATTTTTCTCTTTTAAGTCTCCTGTTTGATTTCCTTTGCACTGAAGAGTACACACAGGGCTAGGGAGAAGGGATAGACCCCTATCAACACCCAGGAGAGTGACACTTTCATGGTCTTTGAACAGGGAGAGTGCCAAGTTCTTATTCAAATATATTTTTTTTCCTTTTCACTTTATTCTGGACTCAAGTGTGTTCTTACTGCAGTAGACCTGTCTGGTGTTATTTCCAAAGGGAGTTCTGTGATCTTAATTCAACCCTAACCCTAGTCCTAAACTTGTTTTCAGAATCTTCAACACAATTTTCTCTGTGAGAAGGACATGCTATAAACATTGTTAAGAGGGATTCTAGGGATGGGGTATCAACACAGTTCAAAGTTCGGGCACCATTTTGAAAGAAGAGGACTTGAAGGACACTACTGTAGAAACTAAGACATTCACATCTATTAATGCAAGAAGGAAATTGTCAAAATAAGTGGTTCCCAAACTAGCTATGTATCAGAATATTCTGGGGAACTTGTTTTAGCTTCAGATTTCTGGTCCCTACTTCAGACTTACTGAACCCGAATTTCTGTGAATGGGATCTGGTAATCTGGAGTAACATGGGGCACTGAGCAGGGTGCAGGTGATTCTGATGCAGCCTAGAGTTGAGAAATACTGGACTAAATGACCCTGTCATCTGTCATAGTGTTACACTGAATTAGGAATCTCAAAGAATCTTAGATTTCAGTTAATATTTCAAAAATATTTTTGACCTCTTTCATTTTGGTCAAAGGGATGAGTTGGTTCATGTAATATCCTGACAGATCTCTGAAAGATAAAGATCATAATCCTCTAATTCACTGAAAAGCATCCCCCAAACTAATAATAATAAAAAAACCACATCCCAGTCTACCCAAAGCTAGGCACATCATGATTAGAACTGGACTCTCACCCCATCAGAAGGTAGGAAAAGCCCATTGATGAGGGTAGGAAAATGGATGATAAATTTACTTCATACTTTAGAGCAGTTGTCCTCAATATGGCAGAATATTAGATACATTCTGCAGAGCAAGTCAAGCCAGACTCGCTGTGGTGGGCAGGTGTTGGTGTTTTCTTAAAGAGCACACCCAGGTGATTCTCATATGTAACTGGGCTGAGAACCACTGGGTTAGAGAAAGAGACATGCTCTCAAGGGGAAAGGATAGAAAGGCAGGTTGTTAGAGCAACACAAGTGAATCTCCCTGGCTAAGAATAGCAGCTCCTTTCTCATTTAAACAATCAAGGTGAGTGCGCTTGTTCTCCGATAACTCTGAGCGGACTAGGCAGGGACTGAGAGGTAGAAGAAATGAAACAGGACATGATTTGCACTTTAATTTGGCAGAAAGCTGGAAATGCTGATGAGCTCTTTCTCATGCCCTAAAATGTGTTCCTGTCCTTATTCACACCCAGCATCCCCCCAAACTAGTAAGTTAGTCGCTCTGAAGTTTAACCTAACCTCCAAGAATCCAAAATAGGACAATATTTGTAATAATTATAGTGTGAAGCTCTTTTGATGAAGCTAACCTGTGAAGCAGGCAGACTGAAGGGAATCTTATCCTTACTTCTCCACCCCCGCCCTGCAAGAAGCCTTATTGTTTCCATTTGGCCTACCGTTTGGGAGCCAGCTGCAGGCGCCCGGAGCGGTTCAGGCAGAAGCCCGGGCTCCGTGGGGGAGGCCAGCGGGGCCCCTCCGAGGCTCCTGGCGGGGCCGGAGGGTGGGCCTTCGGAAGAGAAAGCGCCGGTGCAGCCCGCAGCCTGCGGAGGTGAGTCGCGTGCCGGGCGTCTTCCGATGAGGGCCCGGCCTCGTGCAGGAAGTGGCCGTCCGGAAGCCACCGAACCGGGCGTCCGCGTGGCGGCCCCGGGCCCGCAGGTCCAGGGGGCCGGGTTCGGCTCCGCTCGGGTCCCGCGGCGGTGGGACCCACGTCCTCGGGAGCCACCAGGTCTTGGCCGAGCGGCAGCTCCGAGACACGTGGGTGCGAGGCCCGCAGGTGCCGGGGAGCGGGCCGTGGAGTCGTTCGGGTGAGCCCGGGAGCTCGTGGCCCACGGGGCGTGAAGCTCACATGTTGTGTCGGCTGCTGGCCGGGGCAGAGGGTCGCGGAGAAGACGGTTCCGGAGGCTGCGGCTGCGGCTGGAGAGGAGGTTAGAGGCTGGTGGGAGGCCGGAAGACAGGGGCGTCTCTGGCTCACTTGTGTCCAAACTCTGGGGACGCCAGAGACAGGTCCAGGGGACCACCAGCTGCTGCCTTATCCTTAGTTTTTAGGGAAAAAATATGGAAGCTAAGCCAAGTATGGAAGGCAGGAATTTGAATAGTGCTGAGGTCTGTTGAAATAAATTTCTGATTCAATATGGAGCCGCTTCTGCCCAGGGTGACACCTCGGAAAATGGAAATTACATAACTTTCTTGTCCCTGCAGATGCTCTCCTTGACTAGAAAGGCAGTGTATCTGGTCAGTCAGTCCTCAAATACCAAGATGACTCTGGGCCTTCTCACTCCAAACGAGGTTGACTCTGTGGCCCCAGCCAATCATATTTTTTATATGTCTATTTAACTTGTCCTTGTTTTTTATTTTTTGTCCTATAATAGCTTCTTATCCCCACACCCCCAGTTTTGCAGTTCCCCTTTAGCAAGTGTTAAAGTTTGTATCACCTACATTGTTTACTCATTTTTTAACACTTTTTGTCCATGAGGAATGGGATCTGAAACTGGCTCCTAATGGCTTTTGGGACAAAACATACAGGTGAGGTGCTGGCTGAACCCTTTGGGTTCATTGTTCTCGTTACCAGGGCAGGGCTGTGGGCAAGTCACTCTCACATTTGAGGTCACTCCCTAACAGGATGAAAACTTTTGAGGTCTAATCCCTTAGCACCTTTCAAGTATGTATCACAGCATTATTAACTATAGTTGCCATGCTGTACATGACATCCCCATGACTTATTTATTTTATAACTGGAAATTTGTACCTTTGACTCCCATCACACATTTCCCCTGCCCCTTTGGCAACCACCAATCTGTTCTCTATATCTATGAGCTTGTTTTTTGTTTCGTTTGTTTTTAAGATTCCATGTATAGGTGAGATCATATGGTATTTGTCTTTCTCTGTATGACCTAACATAGTTCCTTCGAGGTCTGTACATGTTGTTGTAAATGGCAAGATTTCGTTCATTTTTATGGCTGAATAATATTCCATTGGGTATATATGCCGCATTTTCCTTATTTGTGATGGACACTTAGGTTGTTTCTGTATCTTGGTTATTGTAAATAATGCTGCAGTGAACATTGGAGGTACATATATCTTTTTGAGTTTGTGGTTTTTTTCTTTGGATAAATGCCCAGAAGTGGAATTACTGGATGATATGGTGGTTTTATTTTTAGTTTTTTGAGGAACCTCCATTCTGTTTCCCAGTAGTGGCTGGATCAGCATGCATTTCAACCAACAGCGCACAAGGGTTCCCTTTTCTCCACATCTTCACCAAAAATTGTTATTTGTAGCCTTTTTGATACTAGCCAGTGTACTGGGTGTGAAGTGATAACTCATGGTGGTTTTGGTTTGTATTTCCCTGATGATTAGTAATGTTGGGCATGTTCTTATGTACCTGTTGGCCAATACATTTGTCTTCTTTGGAAAAACATCTCTTCAAATCCTCTGCCCCCTTTCATAGTCAGATTGTTTATTTGCTATTGAATTTTAGAAGTTCTTTGTATAATTTGGATATTAGCCCTTCATCAGATATATTATTTGCAAATATTTTCTTCCATTCAGTAGTTTAACTTTTCATTTTGAGTTAATTTTTGTGGATGGTGTAAGACAGCAGTCCAGTTTCATTGTTTGGTACGTGGCTGAGTTCTCTGACTCTTCTTCGGAAACAGTTCTCCATTGATTCCAGCTGCACTCACCCATTTTTGCTGCTAATCCTATTTTTTCATGAAGAAGCAGAATGGAATGTCTACCATCCTTCCTTGGCCCAGCACGAGCCTCCGCTTCCAGGATTACAGAGCCCTCAATGAGAGCAGCACCACAGGACAGCTTGTCGGGAGGTGCTAATGGCGCCCTCCTCTCCATTAGCTCCATTTAGGCTGCAGCAAAGTAGAGCAGTGTGCTCGTGCCCGTGATGTGGCTGTGACACAAGCCACAGCCTATGTCCTCCCTTCGTGCTCCTACCATGTAGACATTCTGGAGCTTCTCCCTTCCTCTGCCACCCCCATTGCCTCTCAGGCGCGCCACTGTATGAAGTCTACAGGACACAGTTTCATTCCCGTTAAATGCTGCCTGCTGTTGTATTGTCTTCTCCCTGCAATGGACTGCGCATGGAGGGCAGAGGACTTGCTCCCACCACTTTGTATCTGACCATAATCCCAGTGGGGGTCGGGGGACCGGGGGGCCGGGCATGCTTGCTGGTGGAATGGACTTCCCGCCAGTGTCCTGCCTTCTTCATTTCTCCCTTCCACCTCTTGCTTCTAGTCTACAGCAGCAGCCTGCTGGTAAAATGCTCCCTTCTAGCAACGCTGTTTCAACCCACGTTGGAGAGAAGAGGTTTGACCCGAGGAACATTAAGACCTAGCTGAAGGGAAAACTTGACCAAAAAAATACTAATGACCAGCCGAGTCACCATCACGATGTTGCAGTGTGGCTGCAGGAGGACTCCCATTGCGGGGTGGGGGTGGGGTGGGGTGCTGAAATAGCTTTCTTTTTGAAGGCACTGTGGGAAAGAGGGTGACTGAACTGAGGAGGTACCCTGGGATTGGGGCAAGCTGGTCCCAAAAGGCCAACCAGAAGTGCGCAGGAGCACTGAAGGCTGAAACCAAAGCACCCCTCCAAACTGGAGTTCCCTGAGCGTGTCTCAGAGAAAGGCTGTGCTGGCAGGTTTGGAGAGGAAGCAAAGATGCTAATGAAGCGTGAACTGGCTGCTTTCAGCAGAGCCTTCCGGGCACCATGCCACCATCTCGCTTTCTTTCCTACCCATTTATTTATTTATATTCTTAATTAATGGAAATTTCAACTCCCATTAGATCAAGAGAAGTCAGTAATAAACAGCCGCAGCTTTAAGCAGGCAGAGCTACTGGGGAAGGGCAGAGGCTTCTCTTTATGCTCCTGGATTCCAGTCACATGGCCGGCCTGAGCTCAGGAGAGAAAATCCATATGCTAGTTCTGTGTAGGAGAGCCAGGAACCTGTGTCGATGAGCCTCTGACCTCCATGGGTTATCTGTGAATTTCTTTTTCTTTAAGCATCGTTGAGACTTTCCCTCTTAATTCCTCTCTTGGAATCAGACAGCCCAGGTGTGAATCCTGCCTGGCTGTGCAACCTTGGGCAAGTTAATTAACCTTTCTGTGTCTCAGCCTTTTCTGTTAAAGAAGGTAATAGTACCTAAATGAGGTAATGTGGGTGCAGCACTTGGCATGGTTCCTGGTCTGTAGTGAATGCTCACTGGGTGTTAGCTATTCTCATCATCATCATCCAGAACCCATATGTGCACGTATGAACATTGCTCCTCTCTCAGGGGCCTCTGGCAGCCCAGCAGAAGCTCCTTTCAGGAGCAGGGCTGGTGAGCACCCTCTTTCAGGAACCTCTTTCAGCACCCTCTTTCAGTATCCCTGATACTCCCTGCTCTGGGTTCTAGCATTTAATTTGGGAATAGCATTGTGAGTCAGGCTGAGGTGGGGTTTTGAATCCATAGCTTTCAACCTCAGAACTACTGGTGTCACTTATGAAGCCCCAGACCTCTGGGTATAATTCAGGGCTCAGATGTCAATGTGGGACTTTGGCCAGTGATGGGCTGAGACATGGTGGAGTGATGAGAGCTGGAAGAAATAATTCGTATCCCATAGTGAGAGAAAAACTCCCAGCCCAGCTTTAAAGGAAGGCTTCAGCGGGATGCCAGATACTAGGCTGAGCCTGCAGGGCAGGGCCAGGAGGGAGGGTGATCGCCACTGCAATCTGATGTCATGCCCTGCTGGTTTGACTCCTGGCTCCACAGCTTACTGGCTGTGGGACCTAGGACAAAGCTTGTAACCTTGCTAAGCCTCAGTGTCCTGACATGAAAAATGAGTATGAGAATAGCCGTGTTCTTCCCATAGTTGTGGGTAGGATGACATGAGATCTCACATGAAGTGATTCATAGAATGCCTGGCAAATTCCCAGAAACTGGTAGCTGTTATCTTTAGACCTGTCTTATCCATCCCTGTGTTTTCAATGCCCATGACGGTGTCTGCTTATAGTAAGTGCTCAAGAAGTATTTAAATAGTCCAGTGGAGAATGTGAGACTTGGGACAAGCTACTAACGTTTTTGTGCTTGGTAGCCCTAATGAGGGGTCCTGCTAGATGGCCTTAAATGCCACATACAGATCCAAATATAGGGATTCTGTGCCAAGTGCACAGATGCCTTCTGGGGCTGGTATCCCTGGGCCTGAGGGTGGTATGGTGTGTTACTTCAAAGAACAAACTTCTCTCTTTCTTGGGAAGATGACATTATGTATTGACAAAGGAGAAGGTAATGAAGGTCTCAGGTACCACTGGAGAGAGAAATTTAAACTTCTGCATTTCAGTCTTAAATTACTATCACCCTTTTGGATAAAAAGGATCTACTACTAGTTATCTTGAATACACTATTGGATTTCGTTTCTAAAGGGAAAAAGTAAGGCAAAAGGTGAGCAAGACATTAGTTGGCATTAAGAAAGAACTGGAGCACAATTGGGGAGGAATTGTTATTCCATCTGGTAAATGTGCACTCTCTCCTCACCTTGACCGCCTCCTTCACTTTGTGGCTCACCTCATCTTGGATAGGACACAGCAGAAATAGAAAAGGTCCTTGGAAGGGCAGAACAGATGGATATGGGGGAAGGGGCGACTTCCACACCAAGAAAGATGAAACATTTCGTTCTGAAAGGAGCAGAGGAAAGGGGTGAGCACTCTCTGAGGTGGTGAGTGTAATGAATGGGGAGCAGCAAGCCAATTGCAGGCTCCCTCTTGCCCTTTCCCCTAATCGGAGAAAGAGGCAGCACTTGACAAAATTAAAAGGGAGCAAATTTAGAACTGATGAAAGGAAATGCTCTCCACTCAATGTGTAATTAACCTGTGAAGGAACCTAACCCGCTCGCTATTAACTGAGGCAGGCGGTGAGCTGGGCTCTCAGAAGGCTGGAAGAATAACAGCCGTTTGGGCAGTTAGGCTGGTGAAGCCTGCGGTTCCTGAGGTAATTCATCCTGTGCTGTAAGACATGACATGATGACCAAGTTGAGAAGAGGCAGGTCCCCTGGAATGCAAAAAAAGTGGAGGTGAATCGGGCCTTTAGACAGGGAGGACATTAGCATGAGGAGGCTGTGGAAATGGTCCAGGAAAAAGCTAGGAGACTTGGCTGGGGTCACACAGCCACTTCGCAGTAGAGCCCCGAGCCCTAGCTTCCTGTCCTGAGCCAGTGCCCTCTCCCACACAGTGTGTGGCCCCCAGAGGGCTGCAGAGGGTCTCCACCCGGTCTGTGCTCCCTGCAGGGTTAGTGGGCAGTGGCTCCCTCCTGAAGGGTATCGCTGGAATCTGGGCCTGGGAAATCAGGACAGTCGAGGTGGGCAGCTGTTCTGGGATGTGTTTGTTCTGGGCAGGAATTCTGACCCACTTCATATCCGAGAGATCTTGAGTCTCCTGGAAAGAGCAAGCAGGACAGCAATACAGAACAGAGTAAAAGCTTGTTTTTTGGGAGGACGTCAGTATTACTGCTGAAAATGCTGTCTTCGCCACTTCCTAGGTGTATGACCGCGGGCGACTGGCTTTACCTCTCTGAATCTCAGTCTCATCAACTCACTACTGCCTTCATACGCGTGCGGGGGTTCACTGAAAAGCAGGTAGCGTGCAGTGGCACACTAACCATTCAAAAACTGGCAGGCAGAATTCTGATTAGAACTGGAATTAGCACGGGCTTACCCTTTAGGAGAAAACCTTCCTTCGTCTTTTAGATTTATTATCTCTAGCCTTTCATCTCTCATTCACTCAGCAACTACTCTTTGAACACCTAGTATGCGCTATGTTAGATACTAGATATCCACTGGTGAGTGAAATATGGTGCCTGTAGTCTTGGAGTGCACAATGAAGTGGAGGAGACAATCGTGCCAAAAGATGAAAAGAAAAACACCAAAAATTGCAGTACTGTAGACATGTGCTGTATTGGAGGTGGAGATTTATAAAGCATTGTGGAGTCAAAGAAGGAGTTTTGCCCATTAGATAAATATTTATTAAGCACTGTGTGCTAAGCACCGTGATAGGCATTCATCAAATTACTTACTTGTCAAGTAAATCTCCCCCCCTTCCCCCCCCCAGGAAAAGTGACATCTTGGAAAGGCATTCTGTTACTTATTGGGAATTCCAGAAAACATTCCAAGAATCTGAGCCTACACTGACAGCGTCATCAAACATAGCTTCAAGGGAGCATTATTTATTACCAGAGGACATTCTGAATCACTCAAAAGTGGTTCAAGATAGTTTTTGTTGTCTTGGTGAAAGATGCTGGTCAGGAAGCCCCAGAAAATGATCAAGAAAGACCCTGGAAGACAGGCCTCTTGTAAGAATTTTGTAGGCCCTGGGCCCTCTTACATTTGAAGCCTCACCCTAGATCTTATCAAACATCTCAAGTATATGATGTGATATGATATGAAATGCCTCCAGATCCCCAGTAAATTTATCTCTTTTTCTTTGCTATTAAATTTAAAATTATTTTCTAATTTTGCTTTTTAAAATTATTTATGATGAGTGATTTTTAGAAATTACATTCATATTCAAGTATTCTCATGGGATGAGAGATCTTAAGTGATTTTCTAATATAATGACTTTTTTTGATGAATACTAAATTGAACAATTAATGAAGTTGACATAGTATTACATCGTGTAGACATTCAATTAAACATTTAATTTTAGTTTTTTGTATTTGGAGCTACTTCCTTTTTGTTTTTGTTTTTTTTAGTTGTAAGACATTTGTGTAGGCTTTTGGGGAGCTCTCAGACTGGAGGCCCGGTGCCTCTGAATGGAGGAGCCTTGGGGCAGCAGTAGGCATCTTCCTCTGGCCAGCTCTTAGTTCCCACCCTTTGTCTCAACCTTGAGGACCCCTGAGGATGATCTGATGAGGTGGTTCCCTGGGGACTGCTGTTAGTGAGCCATGCTACAGTCGATTCAGGTGCTGGGTGGTAACCTGTGAGGCAGTTGTTGGTGAGGCTTTTTCCCAGGTCTCAAATGATGCCGATCCTCTCTTTGCTTGGCCCATCTTCCTCCTCATTTGTCTTTCCCCTGTTCTGCTTCTTTTCATCCTTTCTCTTTTTACCTTCTCTCCTGCCTGTGGTTTTGTGTATCACTGGGGTAGCCAGTGGCTTCCCTAGACCTGCCCCACTCTGCTGGTGCCATTGAAGTCATTTCTGATCCCAGTGAGAGTAACATGCAGAAGGATGGCCACAAACCCAGCGCTTGTAGAATTCAAGACAGTTATGGAGACACTTTGATTAAAACTGGAAATACAAAGTGCTTGCCATGTATTTCTTTACAAAACCAGCATCCTAACGTTTTTGCAGAGTAGGCAGTGTGAAATGAGCTGCTGAACTTTTGTCCTTGGTAAAGTTTTACTGAGCAGAGGGACTGCTAGAATTTTCTTGTTAGACTATATTCGAAGCGTCCTTTGCTCTACCGCTATTGCCTCTGTGAGGAATGCCCTTTTCCTGTCTGCCTGGTGGCTGCATTCCTCACATCCCAGCTGCAGGTCACCTCCCGGTGAGCCTGTCCATCACCTCCCTGGGATGATCTGAGTGCTCTTTCTTTGGGGTCCCCACTGCCCTTACCAGTGTTCACACATTCATTAAAGCAATGCCCATCTTCTGTCATAATGGTTTGCTTTATTGGCACATCTGACTCCCATTGTAAACTCTTTGTGGCCAAAGGCTCTGCCTACCTCCATCTCTACACCATCAGCTCTGAGCACAGCAGTTGGCATATAGTGGGATCTAGGGGAATGAGATAACTGGCTGGAATCCATGGACCCTTCTTTATGCACTGATTTTGAGTCCTTTTCAACATTGTCTAGCCAAACCAGGAAAGACTGCATACCTGCTATAGCTCCAGGAAGAAGTCATGGTGAACATCCATTCACCTTCAGTGTCTCTTCCTCAAAATGTCCCTAAAGTATGAATCATCAGCTCCAGGATCTACCACCACCATAGATATTTTTAAAGCTGGGATAAAGAAGCATGGGTGCAAATAGGAATAAATATCTCTGGCTGTAAAAATAAAATAAATCAATATCCCTTCTCTGTGGCCAGAGATGCTTAATAGGCAAAGATCACTGCCAGATTGTAAAAAATGTGTTTAGCAGGCACCGAGGGCAAATTTAAGCTGTAGGAATGAATGCCTCAACTGCTTTTCTCATCTTAGAATGAAATAACTTTTTCTTTGGCATTAGATAATGAATATACATCTGCTCCCATGGATGTGATTCTGAAAGCACTGGTCTTGCTTCCGGGACCTAGGTGGTGTGAGCTGCTCAGGGTCACTGGCCACTTTAGCTGGGGTTGGAGATGCGTCTCAGTCTCTTCCTTTGGCCTGGCAGGCCCCAGAAGTCCATTACCAACCCATTCAGATGCATATTTTCATGTACCATCATCTGAATAGAATAGGATAAAGCACCTGCTGACACGCATGTCTACTTTCCTGATCTCCTTTCAAACTCCTTTCCAGGCATTTCCCCCTTAGGACCGCTGCTCAGGTCTCACGAGGTTACTTGGACCTTCCCTGGATGTGCCCTGTGTTTTCTTACCTACTTCTGGGTATGTCTCTCTGTCAGCCTGGAATGTCCTTTTGCCCCACCTTGTACGTGGGACTTGCTCTTCAAAGCTCAACCCAGAGGTCACATCAGTATATCTCTGTGCTCTTCTGACTGGGAACCCTCACCTTCCTGGAGGAACTGATTTCTCCTTAATCTTTGATCCCACATGACCTTACGTGTCCCTTAATTATGGCTCTTACTACATTCTGTCATAATTTATTTCTACGGTGATTATAATAATTATTCCATCAGCAAATCCTGTCAGCACTACCTTCAAAATCTATCCCAAGTTCGATTACTTCCCACCACATCCACCTCTACCACTCCAGTGCAGACCACTGTCATTTCTCATCGTGATTACTAAGCTCTGTTTGACCTGGTCTCCTTGCCTCCATATCTGCCTCACTACAATGTATCTTCCACATGGAAGCTAGACAAAAAGGATGAATTAAGTTGTGTAATTTTTTCTGCTCACAACTCTCAGTGCTTCCCACATGTATTAGGATTCTCCAGAGAAACAGAACCAATAGGATGTGTCTCTGTGTAGAAGGAAATTCATTTTAAGGTATGGCCCGCAAGATGGTAGAGGCTGACAGGTTCTAGTCGGAAAGCCTATAGTCTAGAGACCCAGGAAGAACAATAGAAGTCTGAGAGCAGTCTGCTGGAGAATTCATTCTTGCTTGTAGACGCTGGACTCTTTGTTCCAGTCAGGCTTTCAACTGATTGGATGAGGCCCACCCACATTATGGAGGGCAATGTGCTTCCTCAGGATTCACTAATTGAGATGTTAATTTCATCCCGAAGCACCCTCCAAAGTGATACCAGGCCATGTCACTGGGTTCTCGTCATGTTTCCACCTGGTCCCACATGAGTGAACAGCCTCTGTCTCTCTTCTCCTGTTCCTGTGTTCCAAACATTCCAGCCTCCTTGATGTTCTTTAAACATGCATGGCACATTCCTGCATCTGGGCCCTTCTTTCTGCTCTCATAGAGGGCTTAGAGGGATGCTCTCCTTTCAGATAACAGCATGTCTGTCTTTTTTTCCTCCCAGATGCCTTTGTTCAAGTGACATCTCCTCTGAGGGGCCTTCACTGCCCTGTTTCTTCTCCCATGTTATTCCCCTGGCCCCTGTCATCCTTTGGTTGATTACTTTGTTTTATATTTCTTCATGGTTCTTACCCAGCACAGTATCATGTGTTTATCATGTTCATTTTCTGTCTCTTCCACCCAGAGTGCAAACTCTTTGGAGGCAAGGGACTTCATTTGTTTTGGTCACTTTTATATCCTCAGTACTGAAACCAGTGCCTGGCACATTAGAGGCAGTCAGTAAACATTTGTTGAATATGTGAATGTGTTGAAAATGTATTAATAGCTAACATATATTAAATGCTTACTATATCCTTTTATGTTTATAAAAACCTATGGGGTAGGGTAGATTCTGATCTTTTTCTAGACTGAAGGATCCATGAAGGCTGGACTTTGTTGGTCTTTCTCAGTTCTTTATCCCAACAGCTAGAACAAATAATAGGTACTCAAAAAATGATTTGCTAAATGAATGCAAGAACAAGGCAACATCTTCTAGTGTAGGAGATTGAAGCATAGAGAGGTGAGCCAACTTGTCTAAGCCACTCTGTAAGTGGAAGAGCCTGGGTTCCAACCTGGGTGATCTATCTAACCCCACGACACAACCTTGAGTGGTGTCTGTGTCCTGACTCAGCTTTGATGTCCATGGGGATGGTGGCTTGACCTGTCTGTCGTTATTCCTCCAGTTTGTGGCACAATGCTGACACTAAATGAATGTGTATAGAATGCATTCTAGTTGTCTCATCTTCTAAGCTCTGCTGTGACTGAGGTAGACCCTGAGGGCTTCGAGGGCAGAACCCCCAGTGAGTGACATTGCACTCACCTCTCAGTGTAGGCATAGGGGTGAAGAACTCAGATGTTGCTATGGAACAGACCCAGGTCCTTCCAATGGTGTGATGTTGGACCTCAGTTTTTCTGTCTGCACGATGGTGATAATAGTAATGTCTATTTCCAAGGATTATTTTTAAGCTGAACCAAAATAATATAGGTAAATCGTTTCAGTCTGAGCCTTGCACACTAATTGTTCAGCAAATGCTGGCTGTTGTTATTTGCTGACCACCTCCCTCTGAGTTTCTGTAGCACGTGTCTTGTTGCTTGCACCCAGCATGTCACTTCTCAGATACCACAGTACATCATTTGCCTCAGGGTGGGCCTCTGAGACACATAGGTGGGTACAGGCCAGGTCTCACACTTTTGTGTTCTAGAATAGGGTGATGGTGGTGCATTGTGCCCTATGGGTATTCAGTACTTAAATAAATTCATCCCTGCAACTCCCACAAGAGAGCTCTGTGTTGTCAGAGCTCATGATGATTCCATGAAAGTCTGAGGCAAGTTTCAGCTGACAGGCTTGGCGGTTTTTGTCTATGCCAATATGCTAGGGAATCTTGGGTCAGGCAACAGTAGTTTAAGCGACCTGAAAACAGAGTAAAAATGTATCCCTTAGCACATTCCTTCAGGCTTGTCAGGCATTTCTTTTTACCCAGGAGAAGAATCATAGTAATGTAAACGTCAAACAAATATTGAAAAATTCTGCTTTGACCTCAGTTCCCAAACATGTGAAGTGCAAAGTCAGGGCACCTGGAATTCCAAAGGAATGTAGACCATGTTGACGAGAGTGAGTGATGTGAATAAGGGAATAGGGAGTATTGGAGGAGAAACATTCCATAAGATGGTGAAGGAAGGAGACATTTGCGCAGAGATGTGGATGACATGAGAAACCGAGTTATGCCAATCTAGGGGGAGGAAGAGCAACCAGGCAGAAGGAATAGCAAATGCAAAGGGCCTGAGGTATTGAGTGTTAAGTATGTTTAAAGAACAGCAAAGAGGCCATTGTGCTGGAGCTTAATGAGCAAAGGGAAGTGGTTAGAGATTAGGAAGCTAAGAAATTAGGGGGCTGGATCATCTGTAGCTTCCCATTCACTGGATTCTGGACAGTCACTGGGGAGTCCCAATATAAGTATGTTCCATGTAAATATGATAGTTCCATGTAAATACTTTTCTTAAAGGCCTCTGGCTGCTTTGTGGCTTGCAGGGAGACCAGAGTGAAAGTAGGCAGACCAGGAAGCTATTGCATAACTCTGGGTGAGATAGTTTGGTGGCTGGTAGAGGTGGCAGCGATAGAACTGGTTCATTTTGAAATATATTTTGGAGGTAGATCCTGTAGCGTATTTGGATGGACTTGAAGTGTTTGAAGTGGTGCACAGTATGAAAAGTGGAGAGCTTTTCTCCCCACTCTCTCGGAGCAACGGATCAAATGGTTTGATTCAGTGAAATGGAGAGAACACAGATGGGAAAAAGCTCTTGGGAGACAACTGTGGGAATCTACCAATACTGGATATGTTAAATTTAGATATCCCATGTGGAGAAACGGGAACCCTCTTGCACTGTTGGTGGGAATGCAAACTGGTGCAGCCGCTCTGGAAAACAGTGTGGAGGTTCCTCAGAAAATTAAAAATAGACCTACCCTATGACCCAGCAATAGCACTGCTAGGAATTTACCCAAGGGATACAGGAGTACTGATGCATAGGGGCACTTGTACCCCAATGTTTATAGCAGCACTATCCACAATAGCCAAAGTATGGAAAGAGCCCAAATGTCCATTGATGGATGAATGGATAAAGAAGTTGTGGTTTATATACACAATGGAATACTACGTGGCAATGAGAAAGAATGAAATATGGCCTTTTGTAGCAGTGTGGATGAAACTGGAGAGTGTGATGCTAAGTGACATAAGCCATACAGAGAAAGACAGATACCATATGGTTTCACTCTTATGTGGATCCTGAGAAACTTAACAGAAACCCATGGGGGAGGGGAAGGAAACCCATGGGGGAGGGGGAGGTTAGAGTGGGAGAGAGCCAAAGCATAAGAGACTGTTAAAAACTGAGAACAAACTGAGGGTTGATGGGGGGTGGGAGGGAGGGGAGGGTGGGTGATGGGTATTGAGGAGGGCACCTTTTGGGATGAGCACTGGGTGTTGTATGGAAACCAATTTGACAATAAATTTCATATATTAAAAAAAAATTTAGATATCCCAGGGAGATACCAAATAGGAACTTAGAAAAAGAAGCCTAAAGGTCGAGGGGCAGGACAGAGCTAATGGTATACATTTTGGAATCATCATCCAGAAATGGGACTTAAAACCATAGAAGTGGATGAGATATAGAGGGTGAAAAGGAAGAAAGGAGGAGGAGTGACAGAGCCTCAGTCTGGGGCACCTCAGCCTTTAGAGGTTGGAAAGAGGAAGAGCCAGCAAAGGATACTGAGAATCAGCAGTGATGTTGGGAGAAAACAAGAGTGTGGCGTTGAGTTAAAAGTCAAGTTATGTTAAAAGTCCATTTCAAGGGAGGGAGTGATTGCCGCATCAGATGTCTCTGGGAGGTCAAATAAGGAGAGCAATGAGAATTGAGTATTGGGGTCAATACAAGCGTGCCCATAGAAGCACTGTTGTTTATTTTTAGCAAAATATTGGAAACATTCCCAAATGTCTATCAACAGGAGAATGAGTAAACACACTGCTGTGTTTGCACAGTGGAATTTTATTCTGCTGAAAAATGAGTGAGCTAGAGTCATGTGGATGAATCCCACAAACACAGTAGTGAGGATAAAAGTTGGGGAATGTGAGCAGTTGAATACCATGTATAAAGTTTAAAGTATGCAAAACAAACATTGCTTAGAGGAACCTACATAGTAAAAGTACAAAGACATACATGAAAATGAAATGTAAGAAATTTAGGATACTAGTTATTTTAAGAGTGGAGGAAGAGAAAGTGATTCAGGAGGGATACACAGGAGACATTCAGAAATATTGGTAATATTTTGCTTTCTTAAGTTGGGTGGTAGGTACACAGATAATCATTGAATTATTTATACTTTTTGTATGTGTAAATATTGCCTAAGAAATTCTAAATGAAAAGAAAAACAATAATCTAACCACCGAATTTGTCAATACGGACTAGGACAAAAGCATTTTCAGTGAAGCATTTATAGGGCAAGCTGATTGAAGTGGGTTTGAGAGATAAAGGGAGGAGACAAGTGAAAATGATGAAGACAGACAACTCTGGAGTTCTGGTTAGAAAAGCAGAGAAATGGAGCGGTCGCTGGAGGGAGATGTTAGATAAAGGAGGGTTTGATTGACAGAGGGACTCCAAATATAAAGTTGGCTAAGGCCAAGTAATGTGTGAAATTAAAATATAGTTTATATTTAATTATTTATCTTTAGCAGATCGTCCAAACCCCCTGGTTTCCCTTTGGTGTTTTGGCATTTGACTATCGGTGTTCATTAGCATCTTTACCGAGGAGAAAGAACTCAAATCAGTCCCTTTGGATACTGGCAAAAATAATTTAGTAGAAGCCTCAGTTGGGGAGGAGTTGGAAACAACTCATTTAAATGAGGTTTGGGATTAGTTGTGGATTAATATAGATAGAGCATTGAATAAAAACATCACACAGAATATGCAAATTAGTTCAGGTGTTTTGGACTGTATGGTTTCTGGAATTAGGAAGATGGTTCAGAATGGTGTGCAAAGGCCACTTATAACCGTAACTTGAAAGAAAAGTTCATGATGAAGGTAAGTTTGGGGAGGCTTTTAGTGTAATTGTTATTACACTAAATTGTTATAAGATCTGTTGCTGTTAAGGAATGGGCATAGTGTGGTGGTGGTGGCTATTGTTTGTACTAGCTGCTGGGGATTTATAAAGATCCTTTCACCCTATCTCTTGAGGCTCATCTAAGATCAAGGATACCTACTAGCAAGATAATGATTAGAATAATAAAATATAACTTAAACGGCCTATAATTCACAGAGAATCTATTGTGTGCCGTAGGCATTATGGCTGATTGCATCAAACCCTCAGAGCCTTCATGCAGAATAGGGTCTGTTATCTCCATTTGACAGGTGAGGAAACTGAAGGAGAGCAGAGTTCCATAGACAGTTCTAGAACTGGGATCAGAACCCTAGATGTCTAATTCCAAAGCCGGGGCCCTTCCCATTTTTCTGTGCAGCCTCGATCAGGCCCTTAACATGATCAGTTTAACCCCCCTCTATGGGGCTGCAGTTGCTAAGAGGGCCAGTCGTCTTGCTTCCTGGTGTTTTGTGTTGCTGCTGACCCTGAGAGAGTACGGGTAGGAGTGACCACTGCAGGAAATAGAGCAGTACGTCAGCTGGAGGTTTTGAAGACCTGCAGGACATTGGGAATAAAACTGTGACTGCACATTTTGAGGCCTTTTACTTTGTAGAACATCCTTGTGTTTCTGAAACATCCACAGTGACTGTTGTTCTCTATTATTTAAATGAGCAAGTGCCCTAGTTTCAGGAGGAAGAGATTTGTTTTTTTCATCAAATTTACTGCACATCTGTTTAAAGAATGTGGCAACAGTATGCATAAATCTCCAATCAAAATATTACAGAACAAGCCAATTTTATCATATTAAAAATGTATGGCCAGACACAATGTGCTGAAAAGATGAAATTACCACGTGGTGCCTTTTCTACTCTGCTTATATTGGACTGTTTATCCCCAAATTAAATCTTGTACAAAAATATACCAGACAAAAAAGGAGTTCAACTTGGCC
Source organism: Acinonyx jubatus (assembly GCF_027475565.1). Classification (NCBI taxonomy): domain Eukaryota; kingdom Metazoa; phylum Chordata; class Mammalia; order Carnivora; family Felidae; genus Acinonyx; species Acinonyx jubatus. Next base: position 49,044,771 of record NC_069395.1, read on the forward strand.
CGGAACAATTATACTGATGTTATAAAAGTATGTCTGTATAATATACCAACATTGCAAATATTTTTTATAGCAATAGAATTTTTGTAATGCCTTAAAGAGATTCAGAAACATTCAAATTATATATGCCATTACATATAATGATGTTTTATGGATATTGGATAATATTATAATATAGATGAATTTTAAAACCCCTTCACTAGAAAATCTTCAAATGTTTTCTAAGTAACAGGAAGTCTCCCTTTGGATGATTTCTAGTGCTAATTGGTATTTTGTTTCTTTTGGGTGAGATCAGCAAGTCAGCGAAGATCCAGCTGGACTTTTGTATAAGGAGGCTAATTCCTTCAGGTTTCAAGATGGGGACAGCCTCATTTTTTAGTAAGTTTTTAATTTTAATTCCAGTACCATTAACATATAGTGTTATATTAATTTCAGGTGTATAATAAAGATATCTTCTTTATCTTGTTTCTTGGAATAACACCACTACCATCATACCATATCAAGAATTTATGACTGCCTTCTAGTTATAAATACACTATTAGTCATCCTCTATACAACATTTAATTCTGAAAGTAGCTTTATCAGATGATCCTTATTAGCCCATTTTACAGATGGAGAAACTGAGGTGTGGAAAGTTAATTAATTTAGACACCAAGATCTCTGCCTTTGAGAGCGTTGCATGTCTGTAACATTTGATTTACCGCATTATTTTAGCTGTATCATCTTGGGTGGTACTCACAACAGCTCTGCTCTAGATGAGGCAGCTGAAACATGCCATTCAGACAAGCCAGGTGGCCCTCTCCAGGTCACCAGTGGTGAAGCCTGGCCTTTGGATTACTGACTAGAGTTTTCTACCAAACTTCACAGAAAACTTCACTCACCATGAAAAGAAAGCCCTTTGTTGACTGGGTCTGTGATCAGCTCCAGGGGAGATATGGTAAAGAGATGGGGAGTGGGGGAGGAGGAAGGGCTCAGAGAAAAAACACTTTATGTAGATATTTTCTCTGCCAGCCAGTCTCCACGGCCTTAACACTGATTCTTAGGAAGAGAGATTGCAAGCAGAAACTGAGGAGCGCCTGGGTGACTCAGTTGGTTAAGCATCAAATCTTTTTTTTTTTTTTTTAATTTTTGTTAACATTTGAGAGACCGAGTGAGTGGGGGAGGAGTAGGGAGAGAGAGAGAGAGAGAGAGAGAGAGGGAGACACAGAATCTGAAGCAGGCTCCAGGCTCTGAGCTGCCAGCACAGAGCCCGACACAGGGCTTGAACTCACGGACCGTGAGATCATGACCTGAGCCGAAGTCGGACGCTTAACCAACTAAGCCACCCAGGTGCCCCAAGCATCTCACTCTTGATCTCAGCTTAGGTCTTGATCTCAAGGTCTTGAGTTCAAGTCCTATGTCAAGCTCCACATTGGGCATGGAACCTACTTAAAAAAAAAAAAAAAACAAAACTGAAATGTGTATTTCACACAAACCGTCTTTGAAATGTTGGGAAAACCCAAAGTCTGTCTTTTAGAATTACAAATGTGGATCATGGTTTCCTGGGGTATATTGGAAGAAGGGAAGCTGAGGAAGCGGTTCAGAGTGGTACAGGCAAAGGGAGTCTTGGGGTGAGATTACACATGGGAAATGGCTCTGTCACTAGGGAAGGTGTCAGCATCTGGTACATGTGGCCAACACTGTGGGCAGGACTTGAGCAGGACCGCAGAAAAGGCACTGGCCACGCCATGTGTTGCAAGCACTTTGTGGTATCTCTGGGTTCTTCCAGGAAAAGCTGGGAAGACTCTGGGGAGGCATGGCACTGAGTAGGCTTTACAACAATAATTCAGGACAGGGACACACACACACAAACACACCCTTGCCTTTGGAAGAAGAGAAGAGTATGAGGTGTTGGAGACATGGGTGGGAAGTGAGATCAGGGTGACCAGAGGGTACTAAAAATGGGCAGGAACAGAGGAGGATAAGACCAGAGAAGTGGGGTGGGTTGGGGAGGTTCTGGAATAGGAGTCTCAGATGGGTAAAGTTACTTTGCTAGCCACTGGGTGTCACTTGACAATTTGTGAGCAGAGTAGTAATCAGAGCTCAGCTTTAGGCAAATGATTTAGGAAAGGAGGTACTAGATGTCTTAGAGTGGACGGAATATTAGAATAGGAAGATACTGGTTAGGAGTCTTTTGATAGTACATGGCTACCCCATTTAGTGCAGGGCGTGGGTTTCTGATAATGTATGTGCTAACTGAATTGGTTCTACAAAGACTCAGTATAGCATGTCAGCCAAGGAGTAATTCAAGTAATGGAGTATAAGACACACAGGGAGTAGTGAGGTCAGTGGACTGGAGACCTCTGTGAGGGGGAAGAGCTGGTATAATGAGAGTCTCTGAGTGAGGAGCTGGACAGATGACACGTTGTAGGATTATAGAGTACACTCTTCGGGGACAAAAGAGTTTCTGGTGGAGATTAGAAACTGGATAGAGAAGTTCTTGGGGCCGGGGTTAGAAAGTCAGAGAACTACTCAGGAGTCAAGTTTGGGGCCAGTCAGGATGGTGGCTGACTTGGGGGAGGCACTGCAGATTTCAGTGAATGAAGCACAGTGTCCATGAGGGTAGTAGATGACCAAGCTGAGGACAACGGCCTAGGTGCTACAGGGAAGGGAGCCGGGTTGGATTATGTAGGAGGGTGGAATGATGGTCTGGGAGTTGCTGGTTTCGGGGTTTTGGACCTGGCTGGTGATCCTGAGTGGCATGGGGTGTTGGGTGAATGAGAAGCCACCTGAGTTGGCTACAGGAGAAGTAGGATTCTCAGAAGACAGACACGTCAAGATTAAGGAGGTAAAGGGACATATGGTGAAGTTGGGGGTGTAAGGGAATTTAAGGAATAGAGATTCCAGAGAATATAGGGCAAGGATTTGGGAGAAATGTGAGTGCCAGAAGTTGCATCAGGGGAGAAGAAACACCCAGCTCCTTGGAAATAAGGGAAAAGAAGATGAACCATTGTAGGGGCCAACTGAGGAAGGTAGAGTCATATGGCTTCATGTTAGCCAAGGCAAGAGGTCCTGACAGCCTGCCTGGGGTGAGGTGCAGCTTGGCCTTCAGGACTGATCTGCAGCCTGAGAGGGAGGCCCGGTGTTTGGGTGGCAACAGTGTGGAGGGGCATTCAGTGGGCTCGCATGCACTGGGTGGGTGACATGCTCTGAGCATTTGGGGCAGGATTCCAGGACTTGAGATGTAGGGCTTGGCTCTGACAGGGTGATTTTGCTTAAAAAAAAAAAAAAAAAAAAAAAAGTTCATGTCACGTCCACGCACAGTACCTCTCCCTTCATCCGAAAGTGAAAGCACTATACCGTAGTTTTTATCAGCCCTGTAAACATCCGGCTCCTGCCTCCCACTTGAGACTTCTGTCTTGCCTCTTCCTTCACAAATCGTATTTCAACTATCTTGAGATGCTTATAATTTCCTGGATATTTTTTGCAGCTTCTGACTGGAATTCTTTCCTTCCTACACATCTTCCTGTCTCCTCTGCATGCCTGTGGCCCTGCAGCCTCCACTTTGAAGAGTTAGCTCAGACTTCTAACTTCTAAGTTAGACTTCTAACTTCTAAGCTCTAACTTCTAACTTCTAAGACTTCTGCTTACCACCTTGGGCTGGAGTAGATACCTCATCTCTTACAGATACCTCATCTCTGTTATTATCAGTACCCTCTTGTTACCTCGGTCCTTACACTTGCCACATGACGGTCTCCTTTTTATAGAAAGCCTCCACCAACAGCACTTGACCCTTAGAAGCTTTTGAGCGAGACTCATGTCTTATTCCCCATCACATCCTAGCATCTTTCATGATACCTGGCACATGGAAGACCCTCCATAAGTTCTTAGAGAGTGCCTGAGATAACAGGAGCACCATTAGGTTAGCCCTGTGAGGAATAAAACGGAGGTATGGATTCCAGAGGCATCGTGATAGAGAATTGACAAGAGTTAGCAAAAGTTTCAGCATGTGTGTGTCTGTGTGCACACTTGGGAGTTTAGTGGAGGAGAAAAGCAGGTCTCAAGGCTTGGGTAATGGGTAGGATTGCCATACCATTAGCAGAAACAAGGATCACAGTGAAGACACAGCACTGGGAATGAACCTGATGAGTTTTGAAACTGATGAGGACTGAGGCCCAGACAAGACACACAGATGTCAAAAAGGCAACTGAAAATGGTAGCCTGGGTGGAAGGTGATAAATTCAAAGTAATGAAAATCAAGGGAGAGGAGATACAAAAGTAAATGGCCAACAGTATTGTGACAGAAGAGCAGTCACTGGAGATTCACCCTCTTTTCTCCAGTCATTTAGTAGAACAGATTAAGTGTTATTATTATCCTTCTTAATACATGAACCCTAAAGATTGATGTAGGCTTTCTATTTAAACATGAAGCACAATAATCTCTGTTACTTCCTCTCAACTTCCCAACAATTTTATAAAGTAGGCAGGGTAGGTATTATTCCCATTTTGCGGTTGAAAATGAGACACCAGGTTAGTACAGTCTCAGGAGGGGCAGAACAGATAACAGAGGGGTTCTCCCAATCTCTAGCTGTTGCTCATTCCACTGGACCACCCGCCTTCCCCTCAGGGAGTAAGAGACCTGTCCTGCACTCCCTGCAGCCCTTGTCATGGAGAGAAGTCACTCTGGCAATCTGCCACACCGGTGGCGTGTGACCATTTGCAACTGTGAGGCCAACAGCTTCACGGTTTCATCCTTGAGTTCCGTCAGACCCTTGGGTGGGTGCCATCTACTGCTAATTTATTTGTTTCTAAATTTGTCAGTTAGGTTCTAGTGCTTTACCACCACATTTTCCTTTTCCCTAATCTCTAGGTTCTGAAAGACAATTTGTGGCTAAGACTTTCTTTAGCATATTTTTCAGTAAGCTCTTTTTAAGTATAGTTGGGGTTTATGTAGGACCAAGACTGAATTTATACTGGCTCAAAACTCAGGATATTTTATCTGTTGCACTTTATATTCAGATAGGAAGTGGGGAAAAATATTTCTCTTCTCCTGTCAAAGGTTGTGGTTGAGGTTGGGGATTGCTCAAAAATAACAGTGACCTCTTACTTGGTGATACTTACCCCCTCCTCCCTTTACTCATCAGCCCTATTATCCCCATCCTTCTACTGAAACTATTAGGAAAATCTTCAAATGATCTCTTGAATATCAAACCTAAATGACTGGTATTTCTTTTGTCCCAGTGGAGTTTTCTGTGATATATGTTTTTTTTAAGGCCCAAATCCTAGGATTCATCCTTGATTCTTCCTTCCCTTTTGTTTCCATCATAGTGATGATGATCACCTGTTTTTTGTTTGTGTGTTTAGCTTGTTCATAAGGTGAGTTGCATTGGTTGATTTTTGAATATTATGTCAACATTGCATTCCATGAATAAATTCTCCTTGGTCATAATGTCTTATTCTTTCTATATATTTGTTGATTTGTTACAATTTTGTTTAGAAATGTAGCGCCTATGTTCATAGGGATATTGGTCTGTTGTTTTCTTTCTTAGCGATGTTTTGTTTGGGGTATTGGGATAACATTAGCCTTATAGCCTGAATTGAGAAGTATTTCCTCCTCTAATTTTTTTGAGGAAATTTGTTTTAGAATTGATGTTATTTCTTTAGTATTTGTTAGAATTTACCAGTGGAGCTATCTGAGCCTGGAATTTTCTTCGGGGGAGGGTTTTCAAGTACAAATTCAATTTCTTTAATAGAAATAGATCTATTCAGGCTACATATGTATTGCCTTATTTTATTGAATTATACTCTACTCATTTACTTTTGAGTGAGATTCATTGTGTCTTTCAAGATATTTGTCCATTTTATCTAACTTGTTGAATTTATAGGCATATAATTACATATTCTTATTATCCTTTTAGTATCTATATAATCTATAATGATGTCATGTCTCATAACCAATATATCAGTTAGTCCTCTCTCTCTCTTTTTTTTTCCTGATTAGTGTTGCTAGAGGTTTATGATGTTACTGACTTTTTTTTTTTCATTGAACTAGCTTTTGGTTTCATTGCTTTTTTTTCCTATTGTTTTCCTGTTTCCTATTTCATTGATGGCTGTTTGACCTTTATCATTTCCTGTCTTTTGCTTACTTTGGGCTTAATTTTCTCATTTCTTTTTAGTTTATTAAATTTGAAACTGAGGTCATGGATTTGTGACTTTTCTTTTTTACTAATATAGGTGTATGTTTAGTGTTAGTACCCCTTGAGTACTATATTAGCAGCATCCCACAAATCCTGGTATGTTGTGTTTTCATTTTCATTCTGTTCAAAATTCTTTCTGATTTCTCTTTTCTTATTTGGCCCATGGGTTGTTTAGAACTGTGTTATTTAGTATCCAAATGTTTGTGGGATATTTTTCATAGATCTTTCTGTTATTGATTTGTAATTTAATTCCATTGTGGTCATGGAACACACTTTGTATGATTTGAATCCTTTTAAATTTATTGAGACTTGTTTTATGGCCCCGAATGCTTTTTTAAAATCAGAGGAATTAAACTTTTGGGGATCTCATTTGTGACGGTCAGTCAGCAATGCCCTTGTTAGCAATTTACTGCTTTCCAGTGGACAAAATCCAAATGGGCTCCTCCTCATAAAACTCCCTTTGCTTCCTTGCTTCATCTCCCCAAACCTTTATATCCCTGTTCAACCTAGGACTCTTCTAGAGCAAGAATGAAATTCGCTTACCTTATTTGATAGAATGGGAGGGGGAAGTGTGGAGTTAGGCTGCATAAAGTCAGAAGAGAGGGAGAGAGGGCAAGTAAAGAAGTAATCCAAGGAAGGCTGAGCTCTGGCTGTAAAGAGACATTTTATTCTTTGGTTCATAAACTGACTCTGAAGGCAATTTCAAAAGTGTTTTGAGCAATGGCAACATTGCCGGGTGAAGAGTTGTAGCCTTGGAGATTACTTTGAATGACAGTACTCATTTGGATGTATGAGTTCTTGAGTGCTTTAGAAAAAATTAATCATTATTTTTAGCTAAATATGTCATTATTTTAGTGAACATTCCAAACTCACTGAAGTACAAGCATGAAGCAATTTTCCTTTCTCTTATCGCTGCTTTTAACCGTTTTTGTCCAACTTTCCTTTCTTAGAATGGTATCAAAGATGTTTTCCTGTAGCTTTTTGGCCACTTTGTTATTAAAGTCTAGTATAGTCTTACTGAATTTGCTAGTCCCATTTCCTGGACTGACCATGGTGGAGGGATCTACTGCGAGGGAGAGGCAGGGCCTTCTTCAGCATTCCTTTGATCTTCCAGCATGTTGGGAAGAGGATCAAGATTAATAAATGGACACATATCTCCTATCTGACTGTTGCTTACCATCCTGCTCAGCCAAATGAAGTTATTTTGGTGATGAGGGAGAGGCCCCGAAGAATCCATTCTAGAAACTGGGACAGCCTGTGTACACGGAAGGCTGGCATCACATGTCCCAGGTGAACATTTGCTTATTCAGTGGTCTCGATGATCTGCATTTAGCTGCAGTTAGCCCAGGTAACTTGGAAGGTCTTTCCTTTCAACCCACAGGAACCTCTAATATTCCTGGTATCACAGTGGATGTTTAGTTACCCGAACTTCTGCTCCTCTCGCTGTCTTGCTGTCTCCCTTTCATTCATTTTTCTCTGGGTCAGATAGGCATCAAATCTGTTACATAAGCAGATATTCAACAGGGAAAAGAGGCCATTCTCATTTTTTTGCTGCTATCCTCAGTCTCTTAAAATACTTCTCTTTGAGCCCCCACTTTTGGCTTGGAGGATGATAGGAACATAAGATGGAAGTGAAGGGAAAACTGTTTACTCCCTCCTTTAACGGAATAGTCAGGATGTGCTAAATTCTGTTGTGGTGACAAACTCCCCTAAGCCTTGGGAGCTAAACACAAGTACAAAAATCTTGTTTCAGTTACTTGTCTATCACTAGTTGGTAGGGAGGCTCTTTTTATCATTGCTGAATAGAAGATACTATCTGAGGGGTGCCTGGGTGGCTCAGTTGGTTAACCATCCGATTCTTGCTTTTGGCTCAGGTTGTGATCCCTGGGTCATGGGACTGAGCCTGGCGTCGGGCTCCACACTGAATATGGAGCCTGCCTGGGATTCTCTGTCTCCCTCTGCCCCTCTCTCCCATTCTCTCTCTCTCTCTCTCTCTCTCTCTCAAAGTGAAAAAAAATTTAAAAAGATACCATCTGAATAGTGACAGACACTGTGCCAGAGGGAGGAAGATGAGTTCTGGGAGTCCCCATGCTGGACATTTTCCACTGTGACCTAGAAATGACACATGGTCTACAACTAGTCCCATGGTCCTATCTTGACCAAAGGGTCAGGACCGGCAACTGTTCTGTATACCCAAAAGGGAGAAGAACCAGAAATACTCTAGCAACAGCACAAGTGACCACCATGTTGGTCTCCATGCCATGCTTCCTAGTGCTTCTCTCTCTGCTTGCACACTTCCCCTCATTGGTCATCTGCTTCCACAGACAGTTGGGATGTGGGGGTGTCATGTAGGTGGCTGAGGCAACGGTTAAAGAGGCAGAATCTTACTCTGCTTATTGTTAACACAGACATTCGTGCCACACACATTCACATGCATATGAATGACAACTGTATAGCAGGACAGTGTTCAAGACAAGTTATAGGGATGGAGAAACTTGGGTGTTCCATAATTTAACTCAACACTGGGCATATTTGAATACAGTTTCCACTGTACATTATACTTATTTGAAAAAAAAGTTTTTTGAAAAACAATGTGGCCAAAGTTAAAGGGATGAAGCAGAGAAGATTTGGTTTATACATTTTAAAACCCAGGTATGTTTCACATAGAATAAGGGTCAGTGTGAATCCAATGGCTGAGGTGAGGCTATAAAATTTGATGAAATGGCTGTTTAAGAAATCTGGAATCCTTTTTACTTTAAAAATCCCTGACTGGTAAATAATGTGATTGCAACATCTGTACTTACGATAGGGATTTCTATTGAGAAAACTGGATAAAAACAAAAGTTAGCAAATAGTCGGTAAAAAATCCTTAAGCCTTTTAAAATTCCATGTCCTAAACAAGGGTGCTATGCATCTTCTAATTTGTTGTAGTTAAAATAAAACCACCATGCCATTTTTACTTGCCAGGCATTTCCTCATATTTGATGTCTGTGTCCCAGAACATTCTGCCCTCCTCCATGAATCTCCCCAGACCACTCCAGCCCACGCTCATTTCTCCCCTCCTTGAACCATTGCACTTGGGGGTCATTGTCATACAGCTGTCCCCTCTGTGAGCCTCAGTGGCTGAGCTCAGTGGTCATTTGAAGGCAGGGACCACACTGTGTTTGAAACCCTACAGGGCAAGGATCTTATTGATGTTAGAACAAGTAAAGGACAAAAAAGGATCTATTGGAGGTGTTAGGAGCCCAACAGGATTGCCAGACATACAGACCTACAGTGTATTCACCTAAGCAAATTTTAGTTAGAAGACAGACATTTCAGTAACATTTTAGTTTTTGGTGGGGGTGGGAGGATGGTATGTTGATTTTGGAATCTGGGTCTCAGACACATGGATTTAAGCTTCTAGGCTGCAGAAGTCGGCTTAGGGAAGATAGGTGTGGGGGAAGAGAAACCGAACAAACCTTAATCTCTTACAATTCCTACATTACAGTGTTTCAGCAAATATTTTGCAAAAGGATTTTCTAGATGAACTTCAGACTGCAAGAGGTTCACTTGGTGACTCAAAGAGCTGTGCAAATGATTTTTTTTTTTTAAGGAAATGAACATTGTCTCAGCTGAAACTTTAACCTCCATTCTCTTTTACTGGCCTGTCACATTGCTTCATATGTTTTGGTCAGACATGCTTCCCAGAAGAAAACAATATTTATAGGATTGTAGGACTGTAATATGGAATCCTGGTATCTGTCATTTTATGCTTATATAAAAATTCTAATAATAGAACCCTGACTGGCTTTTGCCTCTTTTTTGGATTTGGTAGCTCCCATGAAAATAGCAATTTAAAAAACTAGTAGAGTTTAAGTAAGAATAACTCGAGCTAGAGATCTTTTCAACTCTATCTCCTCTTGACTGCAGTCTGAGACACGAAACCCAAGGGTTGTTTGAGACAGTTTTGGTTTTCTGTTATATTCTATTACTCACTAAAGCACACTGGAATTTTTCAGGCCACATGACCAGATTTTTGGATTTGTAAACAAAGTCTTTATAAGAAAGAATCCATTAATGCAGCAAATATAGCCTGTGAGCCAAATCCTGTTTTGGTAAATAGTTTTATTGGATCACAGCCATACTTGTTCTTTACATACTTTCTGTGGCTGCTTTCTTGCTACAGTGGCAGACTTGAATACATATGTGTTCTTATAAAATGTTTATTTTTGTTTTGTGTGCATGTAGTTTTAGTTTTTGAAAGAAGTATGTGTCTTGTATTATGTATCTCATATTTCTGGCTTTTCCACTAAGAACTGTGCTTTATGATTTCTTCATGTTATGTATATAAATATCTATTGCATCTAATGCTGCGCAATACAACATAGTGCATATCCTCCACATTTGATGCAACTTTCCCGGTGACAGATGACCGTGTTTAGGTCATTGTGTATATCCTACTAGGTCACCACCGTTCCAGGAGCTGCCATTTGCACAGACTACAAATAACACACCAAACATCTTGAACACATCTTGGACTTAGGTGAAAAAATTTCTTTTAATTATATAATCTAGGAACAGACTTTCTGGGTCATGAGGTATGTACCTTTAGTTTGTATGGACAGTGCAAGACTGTTTCCCCTGAAAATGGCATCGGTCTGTATTTCCACCAGCAATGCAAAGGAATTCCAGCATACCTGCATTCCTTGCTCCAGTGCTTGGCATTATCCAGTTTTCTAATTTTTGCTAGTCTGATTGGTATAGAGTGAAATCTCCGTGTTGTTTTAATTTGCATTTTTCTGACTACTGATGAGTTTGAGCATCTCTTGATATGCTTCTCATGTTTTAGATTTCCTCTGTATGAATTGTGTGTTTATATTAGTTGCCTATTTTCCTAATGGAGATGCTCTCATTGATGTTAATTTATAGCCATTCTAGATTCTAGATATTAATTTTGTACAGTTTTAAACACTGAAAATACCTGTCTCCTAACTAACTTTGTCCATGGTGTCATTCAGTGCACAGAAATGATAAATTTTGTTGCCATAAAATTGAGTTATTGTTTTAGGACTTACCCCTAGAAATTTTATTTAGAAAGTTCTGCACACTTACATGACAATGATTTTCAACGCTATTTCTTCTAGGTTGTGTTATTCAGGGATATCGTTTTATTTTACTCTAATGAGTCAATTTCTGCCAATGACTAAATAATTTTCTTCATTGATTTATAGTACTAATTTACTGTGTATTTCTATCACATCATAGATCTCTGTTAGAGACAGATCTTCTGTTCCCTAGGTTTATTTACCTGTTTTGTGTAATACCACAGGGATTTTTTTTTAACTTTAAGCTTTACTCTCTTAGAGACTTTCAAATATGCAGGACAGTGATATTAATCATAGTTATCATGATGTACATAGGGCATTTAGAAAAAGCTTTATAAAAATATTTTGCAGGGAAAGTTCCCCCCCTTAAGTAATTTATTTTAATGATGACTTATAGATTGGTAGAGGTTATTTTCCATATACATGTTAGAGTATGTTTATTGTGTTTCACAGAGATTTGACTTAAGCTTTTAATTCAGTTGTTTTAATTTATATATTAAATCAGAGATAACCAACATCTTTAAACTACTAAATCATCCTAAGGACATGGAATCTCTTCATTTATTTGTTATGTGCATATTGTCCTCTCCAGTGTCCTTTATTTATTTGAGTTTTACATTTTCTTTGTAGAGGTCTTTTTATACTTTTGATGAAGTTAACTTCTAGATACTTTGGTAGTCATTGTTGATATTGTGATTGGTATTTTCCTTTTTTTAAAATGAAATTTTCTAAGTTGGGTTTTACAAGTACAGAGAAATTATTTTGATTTTTTTTATGTTGATATTATATCTGGCACTTGTTAATTGTATTGGTACTTCTAGGTAGGTTATCAGTCACATCCACATAGCAGACAATTTAAATGCTTGGTTCCAATCCTTATACCTCTTATTTTCTTCCACTTTTTTTGGAACTGACCTTCTACGTTAGGTTAAAATAGTAGTGAGGACGGAACGCATCATCATAGATGTCAAATCTTACTAACTGCTCTCCCTGCATCAGTTGGTATTATTATATAATTTATTGATAAACTTTTAATAATTTAGATACAGTTTTGTTATTTTTCTTCATTATGAATATGGTAAATTAGGTTGTTTGATTTTTGATGCATTCCTGGATAACGTCACTGGAGTTTGATACACACACGTACATATACCATTGTTGATTCTGTTAGGTGCTATTTTAGTTAGTACCTTAGTATCTAAATTGATAGGGGAAATAGTTCTAGAATTGTCTCTTCTTACATTGTGTTCATCTGGTTTTAGATTTTTATATTTCATTTTTATTAGGAAACAAGCAAAACATCTTTTAAATTTATCAATTTTGTTGTTGTTGTTGTGTGTGTTCTTTATTTCACTGATTTTTGCCCTACTGTTATTATTTTCCTACTCTTTATTTCTTTGGGTTTGCTCTCAGGCTCTTTCTCCAGCTTATTTAGTTGTGTGTTTTGCTAATTTATTTCTAGCTTTTCTTGTTTTATGATTTATTTAAAACTACAAATTTTTGTCTAAACACGGACGTACTAATGTCCCACAGATTTTGACAGGTGGTGTTTTAATTATCATGTGTCTTGAATATTTCTTAATTTCCTTATCTTTTCCTGTTTAACCCAAGAACTTTTTAATAAAATGTGATTTCATTTCCAAATGTTACTTAAGTTATCCCTTTATAGAAATTTCTATTTCTATTTCATTATTGTTGAAGAACGTTGTTTGATATTGTCCTTTAGTATTTATTGAGATTGCTTTGATGATCTATATGTGGCCTACTTTTGTAACTGGGATGTAATGAGAACTGTATTTCCATTTATTGGGATGGAGTTCCCATATATATTCTGTATATATTTGCTAGGATATACTAATTTGTTATTTAGGTTTTTGATAACTGTGCTGTGTTTTCTTCTGTTTGGTATATTGGCTTCCAGTGTATCTACCACAACTACAATTGTTTTATTTTTTTATTTTTTAAATGTTTGTTTATTTTTGAGGGGGGAAGGTGTGGGGGGGAAGGGGGGCGGGGCAGAATCTGAAGCAGGCTCCAGGCTCTGAGCTGTCAGCACAGTGCCCTATGCGTGGCTCAAACTCACAAGCTGTGAGATCATGACCTGAGCCGAAGTTGGATGCTTAACCAACTGAGCCACCCAGGCACCCTACAGTTGTTGATTAATCTCTTTCTTCCTGTGGTATAGACAGTTGTTTCTTTATATATTTGAAGTTGTATTCGATGCATAAATATTTATGTTGGCTACATCTTCTCTGTTTCCTTCCCCCTTTTATGAACTGGTGACATTCTTTGCCCCTAGAAAAGTTATTTAGCTTTAAATTCTATCTTGTCCAGATAATATCACTACTAAGTTTCTTTTGGTTCCATATTTTACTAATACATCTTTTCCATCCTTTTATTTCTAATATATCTGTGTATTTTTAAGTATGTATCTTGCAGTCAATATATTGTTGGATTAAAAAAACATTAAGACAGTTTCAGTATTTTAATTAATGAGTTTAATTTGTATTCTAATTACTATTATGTTAGAACTTAATTCTATCATTTAATTTTTCCATTTACTGTCCTTTTGTTTCCTTTTTCTTCCTGCTTTTTGTTGGTTTTATTGATATACTTCTAATTTTGATTTTTGATGGTTATTCTTAAGACCCAAACATATTTATTTATCCCTATTGATTTTTGAAGTCTTTCTCCTCCCCTCCCTCCATCCCTTTCTCTTTCTTCACTCTCTCTCTCTCTCTCTCCCCATTAGTAACACAAATACTTTGGCATGCTCTTAAGTCCTTTAGTATCTTAGCCCCCCTATCTCCTAGGTTGTTGTTAGGATCAATTATGATAATATGTGAAAATACCTAGCACAAAATAGGTATCTGATAACACTATTCCCCTTCCAAAGAAGGAATCTTTCATCCTCAAACTCATGTCAATAACTGAAAGTTTTTCTGTTGAAACAATCAGTATCAATGTATTTATTGAACTCCTAAGTGTTATAGTACATGGAAAATAGAAAATGGCACATATACATGACGTCTGAAGAACTGTACCTCTGTGCTGTTATTTTAGTATGATGGGACATTTTTGTAGTAGTCTAGATTTAAAGCATAAATGTGAAGACATGGAAGACACAGAGACATGGGGCTTTAGTTCCTCTTTCCCTTGGTTCTTGGTTCTTCCTTTGCTCACTCAACAGTGATTAGGTAAAATCTCTTTTAGAATTCCTCATAATGGTATCTAATGGTAGTTGAGATATCAAGTGAAGTTACTAAGCTATCTGTTACTTATTTTGATAAATACATCCATGGGAACTGTCTAGAGTAAGTTTCTTCTGCTTGTAGCTAAAGGATCCTAATTGATAAAGGCATTCTGGTTCCCCATATTGGCTTTTATAGTACAAACTGTTTTGAGGTTTCTAACACAGGTTAGAGTCCTCACTCTTACTCATTATAATAGCTCCTTGGAGCCTTTTCAGAAACAAGATGCTAATTTAGTAATAAGGTTTTAATTAGGAAATAACCATGAGCATTTGTGAATATTTATCCTGTTATAGATGTTTTATAAACATTCATCATTTACTCCTTTCTAACAATCCTGAAAGGTAGATGCATAATCCCAATAATTCAGATGGTGAACCTGAGGATCAGAGAGTTTAACTCATCCAAAGTCAGGTAACTAGTATGTGACCGAGGGAGGATTTGAACCTGTCTGTGCTCACTCTGGTACTTTTCTTCACAGTACCAGAGCTGCTCCAACATGGCAAAAACTTAACTGAGGGGAAAACCCCATACACTTCTGAATCCTCCCTCATTTTATTTTAACCCACTGTAAGGGGCTCACTTAGACAACTTATCAAGGACACATCTATGGCTGAAAGGTCAGCATCCATCTAACTCATTTCTCTTGTGATTCAAAATCATATTGAAAATCTGATCTCCTGAGAGATGAAACGCTGGTGGGTTATTGCATTTCTTGGTTTTCTTATTTAAAAATAATTAATTTTGTCCATAGTTCCTTATCTCTTTTTCTTTCCCTAGTGCTGAGGTGGTGGACTGGGCTGGAGGCTGGGGAAAGGAAATAGGCGGGGGAGGCAGGTCCAGCTTTGCTTTTATTGGCAGTGAAGGCAGTTAATAGCTTAGGGAGAATAGGCTCCCTTGCTGAACTTTGCTGCCAGCACGGCCTCTAAGGAGGCAGGGGATGGGGTTGGGGCCTGCCTGGGGCCATCCCTTGGATTGGGGAGAGAGGATACTGGAGCAAATGATAACAAGAGGCCTCCTTTTTTTCCCCTTTATTACCATCGGTAATATTACCAAAAAGGTAAATGCAAAACAAGGAGATTATAATGGGGAAAAGTGGACAACACAGCCCAGGGCCCAGGCCCAACTTCTCAGGGCATTTCCATCTGTCCCAGGGAGGCTGGTGCCTTCTGTTCCTGCCTCTTGCTCCTGAAGCAGATCTCTCTCTTATGAGATTCAGAATCTCCCAAGAACCAAAGTGTGCAGTACATATTCCTGAAAGTCACAGTGACAGGTGGGAATGTGGCCAAATGACCCACACCATTCATTCATCATTCCATGTAACAGGCTGCTGCTGTGCAGGGTTCCTGTGGGCCAACTGGTCCCAGCCAGCTCCTGAGCATCCTGACTTCCTCCAGGATCTGGTGGTTTTACCTGGACTGACCTTGGGCTGGGGTGCTGGAGAGTTTCCAACAAGTGGATCAATTTTGTCAGAAGACCTGCCTAATGTTTTATTTTGTGCTACATGTGCACAGTAAGTTCATTTTATTTTCAAAGTAATTCTTTACTTGTAGGTATAATTTCCCCTATTTTACAGAATCAAAGATTGAAGTCTAGGAAGTTAAATAAATTCTCTAAGACCCACAACTAGTAAGTGATAAGAATGGGATTCAAACTCATGTGTCGTTCCTTATCTTTTTGGTGATGTTGTTCCCTCTTAGCTGTGCTGTTTACCCTAGTTGAGAGGACAACCCCTCCCTAGCCCTTGAGGAATGCGAATGATGATGAGAGTGATGAACAAGGATGGTGATCATTCCAGGAAGAATGAATAAACCTTCCACTGGAAGCTTTTGGATATTGTTTGAATTTCATCTTGTCTAAGTTACAGAAATTAATGAGCTACTAGATCTGGACCTGGTGTGCTTTGATAAAAGGACTTATTTTTAGTGCCTTAGCATTTAAAAGGATCTGTTATAATTTCATGCTTAAATAACACTAAATAAGGGTCTGTGCTTGTCTAGCATAATTGGAAGAAGCAAAGGAAAAGGGAAACAGTTACTTTCAAACAAATGCCATGAATGCATCTTGGGAGAAACTTGAAGATAGAGAAACCCCCAGATAAAACAAACACCACGGGTTTAATTATCCTCCTTGGAGAGCATTTCCTACAGGACAAAAACAGCTTTCAAGCACACGAAGACCTACAGGCTAGGCTGGAGATGTATGGGGTAGCAGTGGGAGTTAGCTGCGGATAGCAGGGTTGCCTCAGTTAAGGAGTGATCCTATCCATCAAACAACCTACCTGAGTTGCCTGAGGAGGAGGAGAACACACAGGAGTGAATTTCCCTCCCTTCTCTGACTCTCTCAGGGATGATTTGTTGACTTGTCCTTTTGCCTTTAACACCACCGCCCTCCTGGCCTCTGAGACCACCTGTCTCAGTACCCCAGGCAATGGGGGAAAAGGTGGCTGAAATAAAGAAGTATGGGAGAGGGTTGAACCAATGGCATAGTAAAAGGACTGCTCTCTCAGACCTCTGGATCAGCTCAGGGTCACTAAGTTGCTTTCCTTCCCCGCTCTAATTGCTTTCCCTGCCTGGGAACCTCTTAGTAGCACCTCTTGGCCCCACCCCTCTCATAGCCACGCCCCTCTCCCCTCAACCTTCACCGAATTCTGCCTCCCGCCTGCCTTTTTCTCCCACAGTAAAATTTTGCTCTCTCTGTGCATTTGCATTTCTGCTGACTGCAAGGATCAGTTTAATTTCATGGGTGTCATTTCCTTCAAGAAATCTCTCTCTGAGCAGCGGCCCATCGAATCCCCGATAAAACATATTTTCCTACAGTAATGATTTTATGGGCCCATAAGTCATGAATTTATTATGATCTCAGCCCCTGCTGCTGATTGCTGTAAAATGCAAAGTAATTAACAGCGAGCGGTAGCAGTTATTCCCACCTGGTAACGTGTTCCTTCGTTCGCTGATGGGTTTGATTAAAGTAATGACTGAAGAGTGAAGCCCGGCTGTAAAATATTAGCATGATTAATGCTGTATCCTAAATAAGAAACAAAACTAACGGGCACGGTCTGAGGAATTAAAAAAAAATACACAATCTTTCCCTTTCCACCCTCTCCCCCCTTTAAGCAATTGTTCCGGCTCATTTAGAATATGTCTTCCTTCCCATTAAATAATGTATGGATTCCAAGGCCAGGGGCTGGCTAGCAGAGCCTGTCACACAGTTTCCATAACATCTTAGTGCTGGTATTAATTTTTTCCCCTTTCCTCTTGGATTTGCAGAATGGAGCTTGGATGGCAACATACTTTGAGCTGGAGCCTAAATAGCTCCTTTCATTTCTACATGGGGCCTGGGTCTTCACGGTCCATCTGGGGCATGAGTGAAAGGGCTTCTGGTGACTTTGCTCCTCTGTTGGACCGGTTGGAGCTGGGAGAAAGTTTTGGGGTGAGGGGTTAGTAAAACCAGCTTTAACCAGAGAGGGATGATTAAAGTTGCTGACCTTCAGGGGCACCTGGGTGGCTCCGTCAGTTGAGTGTCCAACTTAGGCTCAGGTCACGGCCTCCTGGTTTTTGAGTTTGAGCCATGCATGGGGCTTGCTGCTGTCAGTGCAGAGCCTGCTTCAGATCCTGTCTCCCTCCCTCTCTGCCCCTCCCACTGTCGTACTGTCTCAAAAATAAATAAAAGCGTTAAAAAAAAAGTTGTTGACCTTCAACTTCACCTTTCACAATGTCAGGAAATACTTGTTTCTAGTACCACCTTTGTCTGGGGACAAATAAGAACTCATAAAAATGCCTACAAGTGGTACCTAAACACTTGGAACATCCTTATTCCAGATGATGTGAAGATGTACAATTTTCTTAAAGTCCCACCTTCCCTGGAAGGCCAGGTTGGAGGCCCTCTTGACTGTGGGCTTGGAGGCAGTTCTGCATGTGGAACTCCAGAGCATTTTGCCCTCTCAACTGTGAGAGCACCCCACCTTCCCGAGAAATAAGAGGCTGTAAATAGGTATGGCCCTTCAGAAGTAAGCTGTAGGCAAGTAGAGATGGAGAGGTGGCCTGCTGAGGAGGTCATGGAGATATGAGAGAGATGTGCCTTTGCTCTCCCGCAATTCCTCCAGTGGCCCTGGAATTAATTTCACAATGACCTCTGTAGGCTAGGAGAGAAAGAGACAAAAGGAGGCAAATCAGGATTTGCGGGAGTGTGTGGGTAGGAGGAGAATCCTCCAGCCTTTGGTTCTGGCAAGATTTAGGAGGGTCTTTTTTATGAGAGGGTTGTTTGGCCAAGTGTTGGAAAACTGGGGCTATGGGAAGACAATCTCATTTCGTTAATTTATTATCAGGCACCTACTATACACCAGGCACAGGGATACAGTCCCTGCCATTAAGAAACTTGCTAGAAACTCAAAGGGAAGAGGACAAAGAAAACCTCACTGGCAAAGAACAGGAGTAAAAGGAGAAATGGGAGTGTTGAGAAGGGCCTCGTGGCCATCATGGCCCTAGGGAGCAGAGTGGGTGAGGGGGCTGGAGAGAGAATGCCACCGTGCTACATAGGAGACAGGTGGCTCTGGGGCGCCAGGGTGGCTCAGTCAGTTAAGCGTTGGACTTCGGCTCAGGTCATGACCTCACGCCTCATGGGTTTGAGCTCTGTGTCCAGCTCTGTGCTGACAGCGTGGAGCCTAGAGCCTGCTATGGATTCTGTGTCTCTCTCTCTCTCTCTCTCTCTCTCTCTCTCTCTCTGCCCCTCCCCCACTTGTGTGCACTTGCTCGCTCTCTCAAAAATAAACATTAAAAAAGAGATACTATTTTATTATTTTTTTCAATATATGAAGTTTATTGTGAAATTGGTTTCCATACAACACCCAGTGCTCATCCCAAAAGGTGCCCTCCTCAATACCCATCACCCACCCTCCCCTCCCTCCCACCCCCCATCAACCCTCAGTTTGTTCTCAGTTTTTAAGAGTCTCTTATGCTTTGGCTAAGAGATACTATTTTAAAAAAAAGGAGACAGGTGGTTCTCAGAGGTGGTACTATTTGTGAATCTAGAAGGCAAGAGACCGACCACCTTTTCTGGGAGCAGTGGGCATCATTCTGGCTCACAGCCATGAAAAGCAGAGAGAACAGTGTCATCAGTATACATCTCTCCTTGTTTCAGGAGAACTCAGAGTCTTTCAAAATGCAACAAGATACTTGTGGAGGAAGAGCTGAGGCATGTATGGGACCGTCTTAGGGATTCAGGGACCTAATTGTGAAGAAAGAAATGACTGGTCCAGGGCTTCCATGAGGGGTAGATGTGAGGTCAGACCCCATTAACCAGTCAGTGCCCATTTGCATAGTGCATTGTGTTTCACATGCCAAGTTTCTGGAGGTTGTGCTTCTGAACTGACAGTCCACCTGGTTGTGTTTGGGCAGACTACAGACAGTGGCAGTTTTCACAACTCTCCTGTGAGTCCCTGGACTCACCTGTGCCGTCCTAGGAAAGTATCTGTGCCGCCCTAGGAAAGTATCTGACAGAAGGGCATCAGGTTTTTCCTGCAGCAGAAAGATAGCTGCTTTCTGGCTGGGGGGGTATTCCTGCATTTTCCTAATCAGGTATGAAGCAGCAGTGAGGTGAGGTGGTGGGTCAGGTGAGAAGAAATCTATAAAATATTTAAACTTTTTCCTCTTCCCTTCTTAATAAATTTTAAAAAATACCCTTGTTGCATGAGGTTTCAGAAAAAATATAATAAACATGGGCCTTCCTGCCTTTACTCCTCCAACCCTTGCTTCTCACAGGGTAGATGAAGGAAAAGTTATTGGGATTGAGGTGCTGGTACCAGGAAGATAAATGCAGAGCCCTCCCTCTCTCCACCGCTGAGCAGGTCAAAAAATGATTGCATTGGGCGTGAAGGATTTATGTCTGCCGTGAGTCAGTCAGAGTGTCGGGGTAAATCAAGGCTGACGTTTTTAGCATCTGGGAAAAAAAAGCAATTGCATTTTATGTCTACATTTTGCTCGGCTAATCAAGGTGCGGAAGAGACAGTCTGCCTGGGGAAACTTTTCCACTTTTTATTATTTAGGTACGGTTTGGTTTTCTCCATAGAAACACAGAGAAGGTCTATAAAGGCTTCAGTTTAGAGTCAAGAGGAAAGAGAAGGGCCCTCCCTGTCAGATTTGATTTGGAGAGAGACAGAGATGTTGGCAGAGGAAGGGGATCTGGGATGGGGCCAGACATGGGGGTCATCTAAGCTGTCTTAGAATCAAGGAAGTAGATGGTCGTCTTTGCGAAAAATTTCTCCTCTCCACAGGTCTCCAGCAGGACCTATCATGTAACTGTACCATTAGGGAAAAACTGTGGTTCAATGCTTTTGACTAAATTGGCCAGCTATTAATTGACTACTAATCAGTCCTTTAACTGAAGGCACCGGCAAAATAAGTAGATCACTTAAAACTGTTGAACTAGCTGATGTGTATTGACATAGTTCAAGATCAAGCCACATTTAATGTGTGTGAGGGGAAAAGAAAAATGAACAGATTTACTAGTGATATTTCTTTTTAGCCTTCCTTTTCCAAGGCTAATTATCGGTTTATCTAAGTGCTTTGCCTTAGTAAATGAGAATGTATTTGGATTTCAAAAGTCTTCTATTTTGCACCAGGGACTAGATTCGGCAAATATACTTTCATGTGTTAACGGGTAGTAATCATGATAGCTAATTTTTTTTGAGGGGAAGGGGATCTGGCATCTCATTAAATCTCCAATGCTTCAGAAGATAGTTGTGATCTCTGTTTTACAGATAGGGAAACATGGGGCTTAGAGATATACTCCAGGTGTGCATTCCAGGACTAATATACTCCAGTTTATACCCAGTTTAGATATACACTCCAGGTTATATCCAGCTCTTCTTAGCTGGTAGGAGCTAGAGAAATTCTTTGAACAGAGGCAATTCTGTTTTCCCAGTCTTCATCCCTGACTTTTATCCCTATTGTTTCAGATTTGATCAAAGCAGAGATGCCCAGTTAGTCTAACAATGTTGGGAACAAGGGATTCAACAGAAACAGATTTCATGAATGACCAGGTTTTTCTTTTCATGGCCCTGAAATAGCTTGGGAACCAGCCACTGGTCCTGAAAGTGTGTACTTACGATGATGATGATGATGATAGTTAAAATGTATCACCTCCTTGCCATGTGCCTGATGCCATGTTAAGCTTTTTATTTTTATTTTTTAGTGCTTATTTATTTTTGAGAGAGAAAGAAAGAGCACAAGCAGGGGAGGGGCAGAGAGAGAGGGAGACACAGAATCTGAAGCAGGTTCCAGGCTGTGTGTGTGTGCGTGTGCGTGTGTACACATGTCATTGCTTTGTGATGTCTGATATAAGAGATTTCTGGGTTTTCTTTTAAAAATTTAAAACCCTTCCAGGGGCACCTGGGTAGTTCAGTTGGTTAAGCATCTCACTCCAGCTCAGGTCATGGTCTCACAGTTGGTGGGTTCGAGCTCCACATCAGGCTCTGTGCTGACAGCTCAGAGCCTGGAGCCTGCTTCGGTTTCTGGGTCTTCCTCTCTCTCTGCCCCTCCCCCACTTGCAGTCTGACTCACTCTCTCAAAATTAAATAAACATTAAAAAATTAAAAAATTTTAAACCCTTCCTCTATATGCATGTATTTAATTTTAAAAGAATGGAGAAGAAAATACTATTTGAAATTTCAATTGGTACTTCCCTGCCCAGGGCCCTAAGACCCTTAGAAGTCCGTCAAGAGGTGATGAAGACCTTAAAGTTATCTTCAGTGTATCGAAAAGCCAAATTAAAATTGATTTAGTGATAATAAGGCATCAGGGTGGAACTCAAACACCAAGCTTATGGAATTATATTAACTCAGGTAATACGGGTTATTGCACACTGATTATTCTTTGATGAATAAAGACAGGGAAATAGAATATTCTTTAGTAAAGATTGCTAATTAGGCAAAAACATATTAAAAAATAAGAAACCTTGTAGAGAAAAGAAAATAAGGGTCTTGTGATAGAAAGCCTGGGAGGCCCGATAAAAAGGTTTCTTTTTCTTCTCGTTCCCTGTAACTTGGCTATTTGTTGAAAATGTTAGCAAAATATCTTCAAAGCCCAATGAGATAATTTATGTAAATTGTTATGCAAATACTAGGGTTTTTTGTTATTAATATTAACAGTAATAGTTATGGTAATAATCTTGCTTTGGAACAGGTGATTTCAGGTAGCAATTATATCAAGATGTTTATTTTAACCTTTTCATTTCTTGACGTTGTATTGGTTCTCTTCTTCACCATATCCAGCATTAGCATAGGTGTTTCCCGAGTGCCGTGGGCTCTGTGTGCGTTCATGTGTGTGTGGGCATGTGTAGCGCATGCATCTACGTGGCTGTGTGAGTGTCGTGTTGCCCTCACCCTCTCTGTCTTGTGCAGCTGCACCTGACAAAACTCTTTTCAAAACTTGTTTGAAATGGTGATAAAGCATTTGGGTCGTGGTGTGGGTTTTTACTCCCACGTTTTGCTGTTAATTAGACAAACCTCACCACCAAACCCTCTCCTGCCTCTGTGGGGGCTGTGGGGTCTATGAGAAGCTAGATTTGAAAATCTGGCTGTCATTGTCTTGGGCCTGTGCCTATGGACACAGGGTGGTTTGAATGTCACAAAGAGGTTGTAAAATCAGGTGTCCCCAGGTATGCCCCCAACACACCCAGCTAATGCCAAAAATGGATTTTACTTAATTCTTCCTTTTTAACTAGTTTTTATGCACTTTGGAGACAGTCTGAGTAACACTATTAATTGGGCAGAGATTAGCACATAATCAAATCACATCTGCTTTAAAAAAAAAAATCAGAGCCCTCTTTATTAAAACAGAATAAAGTGTAAATTGGTCTGTAGCAACCTAACTCTGTACTCATGGTTAAAAAAAGGATATCAAGTGGAATAAGATTGGCTCTAATTATCAATCACTTCTTAGTCTGCCTCTGTACTTCTTTATATTCCCATTATTTCTTCCATGGCATTTTCGGTTTCTTTTCTCTTTATCATCACCGATTTCTCCCTTTCTTACTGCATCATTCCTACCTGTTTGCACACATGTTGTAGTATTTTCCAAGTTAACATCCAGTCAAAATAAAATCCTGTCTTGGGGGGTACCTGAGTGGCTCAGTCGGTTAAGCATCCAACTCTCGGTTTCAGCTCAGGTTGTGATCTCATGGTTTCATGAGTCCAAGCCCTGTGTTGGGGCTCTGCGTTGGCAGCGCAAAGCCTGCTTGGGATTCTCTGTCTCCTTCTGTCTCTGCCCTTTCCCCACTTGTGCTGTCTGTGTCTCTTTCAAAATAAATAAACTTAAAAAAAAATCCTGTCTTGACCCCTTATTGGCTCCAGCCAATGTCTCAATTCTTTGCTTCCCTTTAGAACCAAACTTTTTTTTTTTTTTTTAAGTTTTATGTATTTATTTTGAGAGAGAGAGCAGGCAGGGGAGGGGCAGAGAGAGAGGGAGAGACAGAATCCCAAACAGGCCCTATGCTGTCAACGCAGAGTCCCATGTGGGTCTTGAATGCACAAACCCTGAGATTGTGACCTGAGCCTAGATCAAGAGTCGGACGTTTAACTGAGTGAGCCACCCAGGAGCCCCCAGAACCAAACATCTACAAGTTGTCAAATTGTGTTTATTTCCTCCCCTCTTCCATTCATTCTGCAGTCTGCTCCTTTGTCCAGAAGGTGGCTCAAGCTCACTGACCCTTTCCTCACACTGTCCAAGGACAGCTTTTCAGTGTTCATGTTAATCAGTCTCTGGCCACCATGTCCAGGGCTGGCCACGTTTCCCCTCAGCACGGTCCTCTCTTGGCTTCTGTGAATCCACACATTTCCTGGTGGTCCTTTTCCCTGCTGGCTACTCCCTTCAGTCTGGGCTTTCTGAGTGGGGTTGTGCTTGAGGGCTTAGCTCTGGGCCTTCTCCTGTGCCTGCACTTGCTTCCTACATGATCCCCTCTATCCCTGTAGCTATAACTGCCATCTGTAATGCTGATAACTCATAAACTTAAGTCTCTAGTCCAGAAATCTCCTCTGAGATTCAGACTCCTATATCCACCTGGCTACTTGATGTCTCTACTTGGGTGTCATCACATCAGGTATCTCAAAGGAAACATGTAAAAATGGAATTGTTCATTTTCCCCTCTTACCCACTCCTTTTCCAGAATATCCTGTTTCCGTAAATGATGCCAACATCAACGTAATTGTTCAAGCCTGAAGCTCTCAATTCACAAATACGTGCTGTCACATCTATTGCATTCATTTGTTCAATTAGCGGTTATAGTCAGTTCTCATTATTTGAGTTAGTTTTGTGCTATAAAGTCATAGAGAATACAAATTTAGGGAATACTGGACCATTGCCCCTAGGGAAAATACAGTGTTCTTGTGAGCCTCTGGTCACAACATCTTTATCAGCCGCTCAGTAGGTTTTATGTGTGTTTTTGTTAAAAGATGCCTTTATTTTTTATTTTATTTTTTATTTTTTTATTTTTTATTTATTTTTTTATTTTTTTTCAGTGTATGAAATTTATTGTCAAATTGGTTTCCATACAACACCCAGTGCTCATCCCAAAAGGTGCCCTCCTCAATACCCATCACAAAAGATGCCTTTAATATATATTGTTGATTCATTAACATTGAACTTGGGTCAACGGCATTACATCTCATTTCTGAACAAGGTTTATCTAACAAGTATTTTCTCTGCAAGGCCCATCACAACAATTTGTCACTTAGGAACCCTAAGAAACACTTGAGCACTACACTTAGGGACTCTTTTAAATGGTAAAAACGCCAGCAGAAAGCATGAAAACACAAAGTGGCACTAAATATATAGGGAAAAAGACATTTGTTCATGCAGCATGAGAGCTGAAACAAGAAAGCAGAGTGTTGCCTTGTTGGACCTCGGCTAGGAGCACGTGTGTTAGGAAACTCAAATTTCTCACCTGTCTGCATGTGTGCATATGTGTGCCATGAATACTGATTTTGGGATAAAGTTTAGCGAGTAGGCAGAATCACAAATAGGCAATCAGTGAATATTGAGGATTGACTGTATTAATAGTTATGTGCCGGATGCTGTGATAGTGACATTACTCTGCTAAGCAAAACAGACATGGTCTGTCCTCTCATGGAATAGACTCACTCCAACTGATGAGTATATTTTGAATTCATCTGCCTTTCTCAGATTCTTCCCCCAGATACCCTAGTTCTTACCACCAAATTTCTCATTTGGGCAATTACTTATTAAGTAACTCCTTCAGTCTTTTCCCCTTCCATTCTCCAAAAATAACCACAGTAATCCCCTCAAACATGAATTATTCAGATTTCTGCTTTTTAACTTTTAATGGCTTCCTGTTTCTAATATTTACCATGATGGCGGTCGTGTTGACCTCTGCAGCCTCCTCTTGAACCACAGCCTCCCTTTGCCCCTGCTTCCACTACACTGGCGTCCTTTCTGATTCTCGTGTGTGCTGCGTTCTTTCTTGCCTCTGAGTCTCGTATGCCTGTGCCTATGAGCACTCAGTAAACTCTTCACCCTCAGATCTCATGCTCTAGCTTTCCCTGAACACATGGTCTGCCTTGTTATTTTCTATACAAAGATACCCTGTTCGTTTTTAACGTGCTTGTTATTTAACATTCTTACATTTTGGCTTCTTTACTGTGTCACCCCTACCAGACCTGAATTCCATGGGGGAAGAGACCCTGTTAGTTTTGTTTGCCACCACCCATTCCTTGTACTGGGTTACAGTAAGCACATAATCGATACTTAGTGAATGCACGAATTAGTGAATCACGGAATGAATGGCTAAGGGTGTCAAAGGACTGATGTATAGCAGCTTGTGTCAGCTAAGGTAGAAAAGCCCCAGTATTGTCTTCATCCAAGTTTCTTTTGCTGTTTCCAGTCATCTTAAGCAGCTTTGTTCTAGTTCCTTACTGTGGATTTATAAGTTGGTGTTTTTGTTAGGTCCAGGAGCCTGTCCTCTACTAAGCAGAACTGGGTATTTGCCATCGCAAACTACTTTTTTGAAGCAGGTTTCCATGGCTCACTGTACCACCATGGCCCTCTGGGTATTCCTGATGCTGTCCTAGATAGTCAGTGCCTTTGGGGGACTCTCCCCAGACAATTCCACATGTTAGCACACTCGCCAGTATATCAGGCTTACAGTATGTCCTTTCACAAGTGAGAAAAAGCCCTCATGGGGACCAAGTCTTATAAACCACCATCTGAACCTAAGCTCACCTGCTGTGGGGCCTGTGCTCACCCAGTGTGGGGCTTGAGCTCACCTAATGTGGGACTCGAACTCATGAACTGTGGGATCATGACCTGAGCCAAAGTCAGAGGCTTAACTACTGAGCCACCCACATGCCCCAGTGAAGAACTTTTAATAATCAGCTGCTTAAAGACAAAATAGGCTGCTTGAGTAGGTAGTGAACACACACTCCTTCAAGATGCTAAAGGGCTATTGCCTGGAATATCAGAGATAGTATTATTGTATTTGATGAGTCAGTAACCTCAGAGTTTTCAGACTGTGGTCTGTGAATTACTTGCATCAGAATCATGTGTGGGTGCTAGTGGGGCAATGGGATTGAGTAGTACATTGAATAATTTGCCCATCCCCATGTAGTATGTTTGTGAAAAACTACTTCCTGGACTCTACCCCGGCTCTTGGCATAGATGCCCTGGAAGATGAAGCATGGGGAATCTGAAGCTTGAAAATTCTAGCCTAGTCTCTAAAGTTATGCTCTACCTTCAGATTTTGGCTCCATGATCCCATAATTCTGTATTCAGCATCCACTCAACAAATTATTGGAAATTTCTAAGTATCAGTCACTGTTCTTGGCTTTAGAGATTGTGATGGTTAACTTTATGTGTCAGCCTGGCTAGATTGTGGTACCCATTTATTTAATGAAACACATACCTAGGTGTTCCTCAAAGGTATTTTGTAGATGTGATTAACATCTACAGTCAGCTTAAGTAAAGGAGATTACCCTTGATAAGATGGATGAGCCATATCTAATCAGTTGAAGGCTTTAATAGTAAAGACAGTTTTTCTGGAGAAGAAATTTTGCTTCAAGACTGAGGCAAATTCCTGCTTGAGTTTCCAGCCTGTTGGCCTGCCCTACAGATTTTAGACTTATTAGCTCTCACAATTGCATAAGCCAGTTCCTTAAAATAAATCCATATACTATTAAATATACACACACACACACACTTAAAAGATAAAACATAATCTATATATTATTTTTTATATAATATATGTAATATATATAGGTATATATCTCCCATTAGTCTGTTTCTCTAGAGAACCCTGCCTGATTCAGAGATACATCTGAGAACAAAAAGAGTCTCTGATCTTATGTAGTTTAAATTTTAGGTTCCACAGAGAGCTATTATATTTTCAGTGGTTTAAAATTTATTGAAACTTCTTTTATGACCCAGCATATGGTCTGTTTTGATGAAGATACCATGCACACTTAAAAAGAATATGTATTCTTCAGTTGTAGGTCAAGGTGGTTGGAAAGTATAATTTAGGTCACCTATGTCTCTACTGATTTTTATGGTTGTTGTTGTCTGAAGTGTTCTATTAGTTGTTGATAGACGGGTGTTGAAATATCCTATCATGTTGTGGAATTGTCTGTTTCTCTTTAAATTCTGTAAATTTTTGGTTTAAGTGTTTTGTAGCTCTGCTATTAGATACATGCCACATTGATGATTATTACATCCAATTGATGAATTGATCCATTTGTCACATTGAAATGTCCTTTATCTTTAATGTTACTTTTTATCTTTAAGTCTGTTTTATCTGATATTAAAATAGCTGCTCTGGCCTTCCTATGTTTTGCTGTTTGCCTAGTATATACATTTCCATAAATTTTCTTTCAACCTATCTCTTTTGTTTGTTTCAAGTTTTTATTTAAATTCTAGTTAGTTAACATACAGTGTAATATTGGTTTCAGGAGTAGAATTTAATGATTCATCACTTACAGACAACACCAAGTGCTCATCACAACAAGTGCCCTCCTTAGTACCCATCACCCATGTAGCCCATCCCCTGCCCATTTCCCTCAAGCAACTCTCAGTTCTTTATAGTTAAGAGTCTGTTTTATGGTTTGCCTCTCTTTTTTCTCCTTCCCCTCTGTTCATTTGTTTCTTAAATTCCACATATGGTTGTAATCATACAATACTTGTCTTTCTCTGATTGACTTATTTTGCTTAGCATGGTATACTCTCGTTCCATCCACATCATTGCAAATGTCAAGATTTCACTCTTTTTGATGGCTGAGTAATATTCCATTGTGTGTGTGTATACAAAAATACACACGCATACATACACACACACATATACATACATACATACATACATACATACCACATCTTCTTCATCCATTTATCAGTTGATGGGATGTTTGGGCTCTTTTCATAGTTTGGCTGTTGTTGATAATGCTACTATAAACATCAGGTGCATGTGCCCCTTGGAATCAGTATTTTTGTGTCCTTTGGGTAAATAGTGCAGTTGTTGGGTCACAGGGTAGTTCTATTTTTAACTTTTTGAGACCCCCCCCCCCCCAGTACTGTTTTCCAGAGTGGCTGCGTAAGTTGACATTCCCACCAACAGTGTAAGAGAGTTCTCCTATCTATTTCCATTTAAAATGGGATCTCTTATAGGCAGCATATAGTTGGGTCTTGCTTTTTAAAATCCATTTTTACGATTTCTGATTTATATTGGAGTGTTTAGTCCATTAACGTTAAATATAATTATTGATATGTTTGGATTTTGGTTTATCTTTAATTTTTTTCTCTTTGTATACTTTGTTTTGCTCTTTCTCCTCCCCCTCCTTATTTTTGGATCAAATAATTTTAGAATGCCACATTAATTTATCTATTAAATTGTTATTTTTTTTTTTTGCATTTTTACTGGTTGTTCTAGAGACTACAATATAAATTCTGAACTTTTCACAATCAATTAAGGGTTAATATTGTACCAATTTTTATAAAATATAGAGACTTTGCAACTGTTTAGGTTCATTTACCTCCATCAACCCCAACCAGTCCTTTATGCTATAGTCAGCATATGTATTAAATCTATATAAACCCTATAAGATATCTATGTGTTGTAATTATATAACCCTATATATTACCGTTTTTCTTTAAATAGTCATATGTACTGTATAGAATTAAAAGAAAAAACAGTATTTTTTTATTTACTTATATATTTGTTATTTCCAGTATGCTTCATTCCTTCCTAAGGATGAGTTTCAGTCTGGTATCATTTTGTTTTATCCCAGAGAGCTTCCTTTAGCATTTAATATAGTGCAAGTTTACTGATGATGAGTTCTTATTCTTAGAAAATACCTGAAAATGCCTGAATTTTGCCTCATTCTTGAAGGGCACTTTTGCTGGATACAGAAACCTGGGTTAACAGTTTTTCTTATAGCACTTTAAAGATGTTGTTCCACTGTCTTTTGGATTGCAAAGTTTCTAACGAGGGCTATGGTAATTGTTATTTTTTGTTCTTCTGTATGTAATATGTTGCTTTCCTCTGTATGATTGCAAGATTTTCTTTTCTTTCTCTTTTTACTTTTCTTTTTCTTTTTTTACAGTTTGTTTATGATATGCCTAGGCATAATTTTCTTCACAATTATCTTATAGCCCTGAGATTCTCGATTCTGTTTATCATCAAATTTGGGGAAATTTTGGTCATTATTTCTTCAAATGTTTGTTTTGGCCCTGTTGTCCCTCCTATTCTCACAGTCCAATTATGCATACATTAGATGTTTTGATAATGTACCCCCACATTAAGGTTTTGTCCATTTTATAATAAGTTTTACCCCTAATCTTCAGATTGGATTATTTATCTTCAAGTTCCCTGACTCTGTCTTCTGTCCTCTCATTCTGCCATTAGGCCCATCTCATGAATTTTAAACTTCAGAATACATGGTTTTTAGTCTCTGAATTTCCAGTTAAAAAAAAAATAGTTTCTCTGCCAAGATTTCATATCTTTTGTTCATTGTGCACATATTTTTACTTCATAATTTTTGAGCAGAGTTATAATACTTGCTTTAAAGTCCTTCTCTGCTAATTCCAATATTTGGGTTGACTTGTTGTTAATCTCTGTTGATAACTTTTTTTCTCATTCCTTTGAATTTTCATGGTTCTGAGAATATCAAATATTTTTTTTTATTGAAGTAAAGTTGACACGCAATGTTAACATTAATTTTAGGTGAACAACATAGTGATTCGACAGCTCTCTGTGTTATGCTGTGTTCACCACAAGTGTAGCTATCATCTGTCCTGATATGTCACTGTTACAGTATCATTGAATATGTTCCCTGTGCAGTGCCTTTTATTCCTGTGACTTACTGCTTCCATAACTTGAAGCCTGTATCTTCTACTCCCTTTCACCCATTTTGTCTGCCCCCCAACTCCTACCCCTCAGGCAACTATCAGTTTTCTATATTTATGGGTCTGTTTCTGCATTTTTGTTTGTTTGTTTTGTTTTTAAGATTCAGTATATAAGTGACATCATACAGTATTTGTCTTTCCCTGTCTGACCTGTTGAGAATGTCAAAAATAATTTTGACTTTACCCTCAATACTGTCAGTTTTGTTGTGGACACTCCAGACTTAGTTTTATGTCTTTGAAGACTATTGCCTTTTTGTTTTACCAGGCAATTAATTTGGTTAGATTTAAACTACACATCCTGTCTATTGGCCAGTCGCCAAATGTAGTTATTTTATCCTTAGGTGAACTGCTTTTCAGTTTGTCTGGTACTGGGTAGTTTAAGGGTGAGTGAGCCAGAGGCTTGAGCAAGGGTAGACTTCATTCACAGAATGTGGGAGACGATCTATCCAACTCTCTTTTCTTTCTGGGATACTCACTTTCCAGTGACTGTAAATGTGCTAAATTCTGTCTTCTTGTTCTTCTGGCCAGAAAGATTATGGTTTTCTGTTTTGACTACCTAAGTTTAAACCACCCTATAAAATTCTCTCTCTTTCTTAAACTTGTAAGAATGGGAAACTCCTTGCATGCAATTTCCTTCTTCAAAGTCTTGACTCCCCTCCAAAATCTGCTTGCTTTGATTTTCCACTGTTCAGAGTCCTCAGGTTATTGTTTTTTTTCTTTGAATTTTTTCCCCAGAGTTTATTGTTCTCTGTGGGAAAGTTAATGTCACAGGAGAACTGTGTTTCCTGGGCCGTGTTGGAAGTGACACTCTGAGCTTTACCTTTACTTTTGGGCAGACATCACTGTAGTCTCTCATAAAACATGTGCCTCTTGGAATAGAAGGAGATAAAGGATAAAGTCAGACATCAAGTTTTCGGTGGCCACTACCCCAGAGGGACAGAAGGCATTGCTGGCCATCATGTCAGGCATCTCCCGGAAATTAACGAGGAGGGAAGTGGCCCTGCTTTTTGTGTGTTGTGATAGGTGGGATCAGAAAACTCTTGGGCTTGGCAAAGAGAGTGATACAGATCAACTCTGTGCCACAACTCTCCTGGTCTATGATAGTAGGTACAAGTCATGTAAGATTGCTCACTGGAAAAACTAACACGATGATAGCTGTCCACGGGGGGTGGTAAAGGTTCAATAGGGTAGAATGCTTCCGGGCCTTTGGCGCCTGCATGGTACTCTATATACTCCTCTCCTCTTCTCTGTA
Organism: Acinonyx jubatus; assembly: GCF_027475565.1. Classification (NCBI taxonomy): domain Eukaryota; kingdom Metazoa; phylum Chordata; class Mammalia; order Carnivora; family Felidae; genus Acinonyx; species Acinonyx jubatus. The sequence goes on from NC_069395.1 coordinate 49,076,931, forward strand.
CTTTGGAAATGACCTAGTTTGAATTGCAGTGCACATCTCCGTATGGGATCTTGGGGAGAGCCAAAGTTAAGCCAGGATCATTGATACCCCTTTTAAGGGTATTAGGACGAAGAACAAATATTGTGAAAATGTCAATACTGTCCAAAGCAATGTACATATTCAATGCAATCCCTATCAAAATAACACCAGCATTCTTCACACAGCTAGAACAAACAATCCTAAAATTTGTATGGAACCAGAAAAGACCCCGAATAGCCAAAGCAGTCTTGAGAAACAAAACCAAAGCAGGAGGCATCACAATCCCTGACTTCAAGCTATACTACAAAGCTGTAATCATCAAGACAGTGTGGTACTGGCACAAAAACAGACACTCAGATCAATGGAACAGAATAGAGAACCCAGAAATGGACCCACAAACGTATGGCCAACTAATCTTGGACAAAGCAGGAAAGAATATCCAATGGAATAAAGACAGTCTCTTCAGCAAGTGGTGCTGGGAAAACTGGACACGCAGAAGAATGAACCTGGACCACTTTCTTACACCATACACAAAAAGAAACTCAAAATGGATGAAAGACCTAAAGGTAAGACAGGAAGCCATCAAAATCCTCAAGGAGAAAGCAGGGAAAAACCTCTTTGACCTTTGCCACAGCAACTTCTTACTCAACATGTCTCCAGAGGCAAGGGAAACCAAAACAGAAATGAACTATTGGGATCTCATCAAGGTAAAAAAGCTTCTGTACAGAGAAGGAAACAATCAGCAAAACTGAAAGGCAACCGACAGAATGGGAGAAGATATTTGCAAACGACATATCAGATAAAGGGTTAGTAGCCAAAATCTATAAAGAACTTATCAAACTCAATACCCAAAAACAAATGATCCAGTGAAGATATGGGCAAAAGGCATGAATAGACACTTCTCCAAAGAAGACATCCAGATGGCCAACTGACACATGAAAAAATGCTCCACATCACCCATCATCAGGGAAATACAAATCAAAACCACAGTGAGATACCACCTGACACCTGTCAGAATAGCTAATATTAACAAGTCAGGCAACAACAGATGTTGGCAAGGGTGAGGAGAAAGAGGATCTCTTTTGCATGGTTGGTGGGAATGCAAGCTGGTGCAGACACTCTGGAAACCAGTATGGAGGTTCCTCAAAAAACTAAAAATAGAACTACCCTGTGAGCCAGCAATTGCACTACTAGGCATTTATCCAAGGGATACAGATGTGCTGTTTTGAAGGGACACATGCACCCCCATGTTTATAGCAGCACTATCAACAATAGCCAAAGTATGGCAAGAGCCCAAATGTCCATCGATGGATGAATGGATAAAGAAGATGTGGTGTGTATGTATGTATGTATGTATATATATATATATATATATATATATATATATATATACACACACACAATGGAGTATTAACGTGGTGATCAAAAAGAATGAAATCTTGCCATTTTCAACTACATGGATGGAACTGGAGGGTATTATGTGAAGTGAAATTAGTCAGAGAAAGACAAAAATCATGTGACTTAACTCGTATGAGGACTTTAAGAGACAAAACAGATGAACATGAGGGAAGGGAAACAAAAATAATATAAAAACAGGGAGGAGGACAAAACAGAAGAGACTCATAAATATGGAGAACAAACTGAGGGTTACTGGAGGGGGTGTGGGAGGGGGGATGGGCTAAATGGGTAAGGGGTACTAAGGAATCTACTCCTGAAATCATTGCTGCACTATATGCTAACTAATTTGGATGTAAATTTAAAAAATGAAAAATAAAATTAAAAAAGGGGATATTAGGATTTCATTGAGTTCTGGAGTGGGTTTTTTATTATTATTTTTATCATATGGTAAATGAGCATGGGCTGTGAAGTCAGAGACCTGTGTTTGAATCCTCCTTTTGCCAATTACACACAATATAACTTGGGCCAGTTATTCTGTCTGAGCTGCAGTTTTCTATATGTGAAATAGGCATAATAAAATTCCCCTCATAAGGTTTTATGAATATTAAATGAGAGAATATACATAAGGTTTCTAAAGCATCCACCATGGTCTGCTACATGGTGGGCACCCAGTAGATGTCAGCTATTGTCATTATCATTGTTGCTGTGAAATAAAAATGGGGCTAACGTAAAACCACTGATTTTTAAGCTGAGAGAGATTCACTGGGAAGAAGGAAGGTAGGCATCAGGATAGGAGGAAGTCTGTTTCCATAAGTGGAGAGAAGAGGGGATGCGTTTTGGAAGCGAGGCTAAACTATTCATGGGAGAGAAATTAATGTGGGAAAATCCTATGGGGTTCTGCCAGTGGAGTAAGTCAGGCTCACTCTGGACCTCGGCCTTGAGGGTTAAACATGAGATTAAATATTTAATGTCCCTTCATAATTAGGTCCTTAGGAGCCCTGTGGAGCATTTCACTGGCACAGCCATTTTTCTCTCTCTATTTACATTTCCAGCTCTCTGGGAAAGAGCATTGATTCCACAGTCTGATGTGCCTGTGTGGAACAAGAGTTCCCCAGCAAAATCATAGCCCAGTTATTCATTTGCAGGTTTGGAGGACAGAGGGTGGTCATGGTGGCTTAGGGATCTGTTTGCAGCCTGAATCCAGGACTAGGGGCTTGAAGGAGGCATGGTGCATTTTCAGGTTGTCAGGAAAGTGGATCTCTTCTAATGTGTGTGGCATACAGGTGGCAGGAGAAACGAGAGAAGGGTCTAAAGAGAAGAAACACATCTGGGGATGAGAGCACTGATAACAGGACCGGGAAGCTCGGTATCTCCAACAGGAGGAGTAAGAGACAGAGGAAAGGGGCGGGCCTGCTGATTACAGCCTTGGGGGCAGGTGGGATTAGCCTTCAACTGTCCCCATTTGTCCTAAGCAAGGCAGTTGTTGGCACAATCAAGCCCGAAGGTAACAAGCTGGTCTCAGTAGCCTCAGATTTATTCATCTATCGTGACTCATTTAATACATATCTCTAGCTCTGGGGCCTCTGGATCTACTCCAAACCACTATCTGGCATTTAATATGCAATCAGAAATTCCCTTTGATAAGGATGCCAGCTCAGAAAGTTGGAGCTTTGGACCAAAAGTTGGGGACCCAACCATGAATTTTCTGTGAGTCCTTAAGGAACATCTTCTTTTCATGTCTCGGCCTCTCTGCCTTTTAGTATCCTGCCTGTCACCCTCCTCTCACAAGTGAGGATGGGTATAGGGGTGCCCGGTGACCATCTGACCTCTCTACTTCCCTCACTTCCCACAGGCACGTGAACCAAATCAATAAAAGAAGAACTTAGAGCCCACCGTGGACCTCTGTCTCCTCTTCTGTTTCCTTTCATCCGACGATTCCGCCATCCCCTTCATGGAAGCATCTTGCCTGGCCTCCACCTCTCCCTTATGTACTTTTGTTGAGTCTACCTCATACGGATTTCCAAATGTATCTACTTTTCTGAAATACCACTGCCACTAGCTTGGTTCAGACCAGAGTTGTGCCTTGTTTAGGTAACAAGAGTTTCCTAATTATTTTCCTCCTCTTCCTTTCTCCCCGTGCCCCACATGCTGCCACCATGAGTGATCTTTCTAAAATGTGCACCTCATTCTGTCGGGCCTTGCTTTCAGTGGTACTCTGCTGCCAGCAGGTTAAAATTCAAGCACCTTGCATGTTATAGTCCCACAGCCTTTAATTGGGCCCCTGCCACCACCCCACGCCTCCCCTCTTATTATATTCCCCTCCCAAGTCAAAGTCCACACTGGACTCCAGTTTTGAGAAACCACTCACAGTGATCTTACTTATTTCCTGATGGTCCCTCTGCCTGGAACACTCTTTTGTCTCTCCCACTGCACTTCTTTGAGCCTGTGTTTTTCCTCATTTGGCAGATTTCAACTCAGGCAGGACTTCCACAGGAATGTTTTCCCTAAATTTTCAAAGCCTGGATGCAGTGCCCCTCTTATGTGTGTTTCCGTCCTGGGCATCCCTGTTGTAAGTGCTTTTGTCTTATCTGAATTTTTCAACGATGAGCCCCATGAAGGCCAGGGCCCAGTCTGCCGTGCTCATTTCCACACATCCACCTCCTAGCATTGTGCCTGGTGCAGAACAGAAGTCTGGTACATATTTGTTAAATAAGCAAATATAAAGAGTTTCTCAACTATAAGCAGTGTGTGTGTGTGTGTGTGTGTGTGTGTGTGTGTGTGTGTGTGTGTGTGTTTGGGGAGGAGGAAATGTGTTAGTAAAGAAGAACCAAATAAGGTTGTTTCATTTCCGAAGGTCATTGGCATTTTCCAACACCCTGTGCCCCTTTCTAGGGTTAGGAAGGAGCCTCTATTGGTCACTCATCCCTGAAAACGTCTGGAAGACCTGTTTCATAAGATTGACTGTATCAGTTTGTGGGGTCTAACGTTGAAGGCAAAAAATGGCTTTTGAGAAAATGCATGGTCTAACAATTCCTTGTTTGCTCCTCTGGTAGGCCTGCAAAGAAGGGTCTGAGAGAAATGGGCCTTCAGTGGACCAGAGTGACCCTTCTGTGACTGTAGGCAACTGAGCTCAGAAATGGTCTGACTGATCTAATTGCCCTGACCACATACGGGGAGCATGTGTTGAGCCTGCAGCTTGGTTCCCTCTGTTCCTGGATGATGAGGCTGCGCCCTCGGGCTCCTGATAGGTTGCCAGTCTCATCCATAGTGTTTGAATGCTTCCCTGCTGCTAGGAGAACAGAAAACAGTGGCATGTCAGTGTGGAGGATAGGCCCACTGGGAAGACGGGTTGGGGCGGAAAACTTTTTCTTCTGTCACCTGATGTAAAATCAAGGGGACATGGTGAAATCACAGGAACTAGATTAAAGGAAATGTCTCTGCTCTTTTGTGTACTATAGAGCTGGTCTAACTGTGGCAACAATATTATAGGTTTTCATAGCACCTTTCTTCCCTAGGGCACTGGGCACTTTAGTGTCTATTAAGAGGCTTTCAATTGAATGGGTTCTCCCAGGACCTCAGTCCTGGTATCATTTATTTATTTTGTAGCATTAGCTTTTTCTTTTATTATGGTACATGATAAAGTGGGTTCAGAAACAGTCTGTATTGGCATGAACACAGCACTAGGTAGAAGTGTGTGTATGTGTTGGTATTAAATTCAGCCATTAAATATGAGATGGAATAGGAGAATACGTGATAAACAGAAGGAAGCCGAATAAATAAGAACCAATTTTGCACAAATCATTACAATCCATTTGTGGCATTGTTGGGAAATCAGGGCCAGTTTATACTTTGGAAACCGTGAGTAATTGGAAGAGGGGTTTCTTTCTTGTGCACAAAGACCATTTTTTCCCCAGGAGAAAACTTTCCCCTGTCCTTAGAAGTCATCACCAAATGCGTAAATCTGAAACATGTAAAATAGACTCAGAATGAGGCCACCAAAATGACTGAACCTTTTTTCTGGTTCTTGGAACTGAAGTGAAACCAGCACTGATAAGCTTGCCTCTACTAAGACTTCTGGAAGAGCGTGATTTACAAATAGTGGAAACCAAGATAGAAAGCAAGCAAGCATTCATGATGTTTTTATGAAGCTGTTTACTGAAGAAAAAGTCAATGAAACAAAATATAAATATGTATTTAGTTGCAGAGCTAAGAAAGGTTGTTGAGAATGACTTGAAGTTGTGGTATGGGAAGACCAATAGGTGGTCTGTGGCACACAGTTATTAAATACTTAGAGGGATGCTCCTCCAAATGAGAGTTCCATAGTACTTCTAGTCCACATGTATCACTTCTGCTTCTGGCCAAGATGGACTAACAGAGGCTAGATTTACCTACTCGCATGAAACAACTGAACAGTTGGACAGCTAGTATCAAACAATTTGTGAGATGTTAGGCTTCAGAGAAAAGGGATAGTGGTCCCTGAAAGGGAGAAAACAAATGATGTGGCTCTTCTGATTATTCCAGGGTACTGCAGAGAAAGATTTTCCAGGCCATGCTACATGGAGGGGAAATGCAGAAGAACCTTGCGGGTCTCCTTGGTTTGAGCAGACAGAGTTGATAGTTTAGGGAGGCCACTGTGACTGGATTTTGCAGGGCAGAGTGCTGTCAGGAGACAGCTGCGTAGAGAGCTTTGGGGATCTGCAGACAGTCTCCCTGCAGTCTGCATCTCGGTACTTATCAGCATGTGCTTATAAGGAAACTCCCTGAAGCTGGGGATGGAATAACTTGAGAGGATTAGAAGGGACAGTTTCCAAAACTCAAAACAAGACTGGGAATATATTCTCCCACCTGAGTGGAAAATCTCGTAATTCATGAGACATCAGGTAGATGGGTCAGAAGGGTCCTTCTCCAGCAGTGGGTTGAAATTAGTCCTAGACAAAGCGCTGCTCTCATCCTGCCTAGCAAAGCTTAAAAGAGTGGCTGAAAAGGATCAAACTGTTTCCAACTAAATTAATGATGAAGCAGAACAAAACTCAAGATTATTAATAGAAGTACAAAAATATCCAGCATGCAACAAGATAAAACTCACAATGTCTGGCATCCAATAAAAAATTACCAGGCATGCAAAGAAGCAAGAAAATATATGATCCATAATCAGGAGAAAAATCAATCACTGCCAACCCAGAAATGGCATAGATGACAAAATTATTAGACAAAGACATTTTGTATGCTGAAGAAGCTAGAGAAAAGATTGAGCACATTAAAGATCATATTGTGGGAAATATATTAAAAAACTTTTAGCGATAAAAATTACAATTTATGAGATGAAAAATACACTAGGTAGGATTAATGGCAGATTACACAATGCAGAAGAAAAGATAATTGAACATGCAAACACAGTAGAAACTATCCAAAATGAAACACAGGGGGAAGATAATGAACAGAGCTTCAGTGAACTGTAGTGCACTTCCAGTGGCCTGAGATACATGCAGTTGGTGTCCTCAAAGAGAGGGGAGCAGAGCAGCAAAAAAAAAAAAAAAAAAAAAAAAAAAAAAAAATTGAAGGTATAGTGGCCAAACGTCCAAATTTGATGAAAACTATAGATCCATGATTTCAAGGCTCATCAATGCCCAAGAAACATGAAGAAAACTACACCAAAGCACATCACAATCAAATTGGGTAACACTCAGTGATCAAGGGAAAAATCTTAAAAGCAGCCAAAGGAAAAAGGATACATTATGTATAGAGGAAAAAAGTTCAGGATGACAACAGATTTGTTGATCAGAAACAATACAAGAAAAGAGAGTGGGCCAGCATCTAAAGTACTGATGGAACAGTAACTGTTAACTTAGAATTTCATACCCAGTGACAATGTTTCAGAAGCTAATGCTAAAAGATTTTTCAGATGTACAAAAACTGAAAAAACTTGGTACCACACATTCTTACTACAGGAAAACATGTCCTTAGAAGGAAAATGATACAATGGATGTGACTCTATACAAAGGAATAAAGAGCATCAGACATGGTAACTCTGTGGGTAAATATAAGACTTTAAACAATTATTTTAATTTCTTTAAAAGAAAATGATCCTTTAAAGCAAAAATCATAGCTGTGTTGGAGTTTGTAACAGAAGCAAAGTATGTGGTCACTGGTACAGTAATAGCCATTGCATAGTGACAGATGGCAGCTACACTTGTGTGCACAGCATAATGTTTAGAGTTGTCGAATCACTGTGATGTTTAACTGAAATATACTGAATATATATTCAGTATACTGAAAATATACTGAAATATAACTGAAATAGTGTGTCAACTATACTTCAGTAAATAAATAAAATTTTCAAAATGTGTGAAGATAGTATCACGAAAGTTAAGAGACAAGAAATGAAATTTTTGGTTGCTAGGTTCTTGAACTGTATGTGAACTGATACAATGTCACTTTAAGGTAGGTTGCAATAGGTTTAAGATGTATATGTATTATGTAAACCATAGTCTAGTATTGAAATAAAACTACCAAGAATTCTAGCTAAAAATCCGACAAGGTAGATAATATGGAATCATAAGGGATACTCAACTAATCCCAGAGTAGGGGTGATGGATATTCTCTTGATTGTGGTGATTAATGAGTATATACATACGGCAAAGCTTATCAAATTGCACACTTTACAGATGTGCACATTATTGTATGCTAATTTACCTTAAAGCTGCTAAAAGGATCAGATAGGTTTTACTCAGTTTATCTAAAATAAAATATTTATTTTTAAAAATAAATCATTCCATAGCTCAGATTAATGTGCCGGAAACACAACTCCACAATTTGGGAAAGCACAGCATTTACAAGAGCTAGAAGGTATGTTAAAAACCATCTAGACTTCCTTCTTCATTTCACTTGTATGAAAATGAAGGTCCAGATAAATGTGAGTTGCTCCAGCTTACTTATCAATCATCTAATATGAGCAGTAATAAAAAGGAAGCGAATTCTGATTTGTTTGTCTTTGCATGAAACTTCCTGGGTGCAGATCCTCCATCTGTCTATGGTTATAGACAAAAACCATATCTGTCACAGTGTGTCCCAGGGCAGGAAGAGGACAATGTTTTGACTGAGATGCTGGCAACTCAAGCTTAGAGCGAAACAGCACTAGGGCTAACTGGGAATAGCAACAGCTGAATTATGTAGTTAAACCCAAGGCAACTGCCTTGTTACCAGTAACTATGATCTTCTTGACTTCCTTAAGCAGTGGCTTCAAAGACCGAGGGTATTAAACTTCAAAAAGCACATTTGGGGAATTAATCAATCTAATAAATATGGTGCAGAGGGAAGAAGTATTAAAATCTATAAGGGGATGGAATTTTGAACATGTGAATAGACACTATAATTAAAGCATAGTGGATTACAATTGCTCTGGAAAAGAAGATTGGAGATTGCTTGCTCTTTGCAAAGTGGATTTACAAAGGGTGGCTTAAAAACCTATGAGCAAAAAAAAAATCTGACTTGGAAAGGAAAGGAACAGGAGGGAATCAAATGAGAATATGCAACACAAGTTAGGGCAGCCAAAGAGCAGGGTGAATTAATGTGAGCAAATGAGAATGAGAAAGGCTTTTCTGAATAACCAGGAAAAAACGGAGGCAAGGGAAAAGAGAGGCTGGCTGATGGATGAAGGCGATTATAAGATTAAAGATGACTTTGAAAGTTGCTGAGGTACAGCTACATTCCCTGTCGCCCCCTCTGCCAACTGTGCTCTAATAAGAGAGATGAAGGAAGTAAACTCAGACAATTAACAGGCAATGAACACTCCTCCACAGGAGCATTTGATAAAAAAGCAGGGAAGGAAACATGGTACACCTTTGGCTTTCCATTAGGAAATAGCCCTGCTAATCAAAACTGGAAGGGAGTTCAGGATGGGGAGCTTGCCTGAGGAGAAGTTTTGGTGTTTGTGTAGAATTAAATAAACTAGGAAAAATATCAGCCTTTGGAAGGCTAGAAACACCTTTGCAATAAATGTCTGCCAAAACTGATGTCAGTGTTTAGCAGAATAGCGGAATTGATTTGGACGTAGAAAAAAATCTATAAAAGTATAAAAATAAACATTGCTATAGTTGTTAAATAGCGTAAGTTTGGGTATTTAAATTAAATTAGTCATGTCATGCTTTAACTCTTAAGCAAAATTAAAAAGAAAGAGAGTATATAGCATGAGCAGGAGAAATGAAATGATCTGTCATAACTTCCTTTTCTAATAGAGATGTGAAGAAAGTAAGTCCAGGTTGTCATTTTCCATTTGGGGCTTTAAGGACTCTGGACAACAAGCCCAAGTCATTCTCTACATGTTATGGCAATAGGCATCTACCTACTTCACTTGACCTCAGGAATCTGTGAATCCCACTTCCCCCAAAGTACTTCCCTACTCCATCTTCCAGGAAACCTGGCATTCTCCAGGTTCATCTTTCGTTGGTTGAAAATATACTTTCAGGTTATACCTTGCCCTTAAATACTGTTTAGTAGAGGGATTGACTTGGGTTGATTTTCTTGAAGAATAAGAGCTACTACAAAGGCTTAAAGGAATAATAAGAGCTAACATTTATGGAGCGCCTAAGTGATTCACATAAGGTTATCTCCAATTCTCTGGCCAATCCTTTGAAAAAGGTACAATATAATTCCATTTTGCTGAATGTGAAAACAAAGGCACAGGGAGATTTAGACAGTTGCCCAGGATTAAACAGCTGATGATTTAGAAAGATAGGGGACAGGGCACTATAGAGAAGAAATGGGACCAGTCAATAAAGGAGGGGAACCCAAAGACCAAAAATCCCACCTCGTATGAGAAGTGTTCTCTGACTTTCCTGTACTGGGGTAGAACCTAAAATTCTATGACTCTGTAGTTCTGTTAGCACGGTCCTGGGAGAATGAATTAGAAGATGGGTGAATTTTGGTGGGATATGGGCAGGAGATTGCAAAATGACATAAACTGCGACAGGGTTCCCGCAATGAGGAAAACTGCCGACTCTGGAGCAGCTCAGGTGCCTCTCTTGGTGGCTTCACTCCCTTACCCATGGTGGCATGGAACTCTCTACTGGTTTCTAGATAAAACTCTTTCCCACAGACCTAGGAAAGACACTCTTATCACGCACTTTTTCAGGAAACACCAATGTATTATCTTGAAGGCTCTGTGCATTTGTGAACCTTTCATCTTGCTGGGACCCACGAAGGAAGCAGGCTATGGATGTCTGTGTAAGAGCTGAGAATAGATTTGTGTGGGTAAGACTGGGGACTCAGGTTGGGGCTGGGGGCTGGAGGGAAGACCTATATGGTTGGTCTTGAGGCTTATTTCCTCCTGCTCTTGGTAGTATAGCCAGAAGCTGGATCAACCATCTGGGTCAGCTCCCTAGAAAGCCTGACTGATACCAACAGCTGATCTCTTCAGTCCTAAAGCTCTTGTGGTCACACAGTCAACTAGGTGTTCCTCAGCCCCCTTTGCCTATAAACTTTTTTTAGAACAGTATGGGATAGGTTCTTTCTACTAGAGCCCTTTCCATGGTGTACCCAGCTTTGCTGTATTCAGAAGCCTCTCTCCGGGATGAGAACCCGTACACTCTGCTATTCTCCCAGTGAACTGCTCAAAAGAAGTCTGATTTTATTTTCTGTGGCACAGGTGGTGGTTGTACTTTTATCCCCTTGGCAGAGCTGGATGATGGTGAACTGTGTGAGCACTGCTGGGAGGGTGCCCCCTGGGACTGAAGAACAGTGTGTGCGGTGGGGAGGGTACTCAGGCACTATCTGAAGGTGCCTGCAGTTAACAGCAACAGAGCAGAGATCAGTCCTGAATTCTGAGAGGCAGCCTTGGTGGTTCCCAGAAAAATGATCACTGAGTAACCAGGAGGGGGAATCCAAGCCCATGCTAGGACGATAGGAGTTTAGAAGCCCAGGTTGAAGCATTTGGACAGCAAGTGTTTTGAAACAGGTAAGCAAGTGGGGATACTCACACAGCCCTGGACGCAAGAATAAACTAGAATAGCAAACAACCCCCTGATGTGTGATTCACGTACATAGATCTTGCCAGGAAGAGCTGACCTGGTCCAGCAGGCAGAGGTGTTTGGTCAGGGCTAAGTGTATTAACAGAGAGTGGGCCAGGAAATGCCCAGGTCCAGGCAGACCTGGGCAGGCAGAGGTGTTTGGTCAGGGCTAAGTGTATTAACAGAGAGTGGGCCAGGAAATGGGGAAGTGCCTGTTTGCACAAGGCACCAGAACTAGGCGGAGCCCAGGGGCAGTCAGTCAGAACTTTCCAGGAAGACCAGAGGAGAGGTCAGCCCTGGTGGCGTGCTGGATAAAGCCTACGGCCGTCTAGATGGGACTCTGAGATTCGTTGCAGATGGTCACAGGTAGAGACAGCAGGATGTGGTGTTATCTGAGGTCAGCTAATGGAGGATCGAAAGCTCAGCAAATTCCAAGAAAGTAAAGAGGTTCAAGCCAGTTAATCATAAAATACTCAGGAGAATGCTAAAGAGCTCTGACCTGGACAGAGTGCCCTGCTGAGTGAAGACTTCTTTCCCGGGCAGGTCCTCAAAACCCTTTTGTCCCTTCATCAGGATTTCACCACCCATACTAGAGGATCTCAGCTGGTTAGGGAAGCTCTGTTTCTCTTGGGGACTGAGGGGAGGGAGGAATTCCCCCCATTCCTCTTGATACATTGGAATCTGAATTCTGAGGAAGGGCATGGTCTTTGAGTGGAATTTATTTCTGGGGACTTTGGGGGCTAAATCCCAGGAAAGGTGGTGGTTATCCTACAGAGACTCAAACTTTTCCTTTAATATCCAGTTCCTTCCTATCTTTCTACAACAGAGATAGTGATCCGGTCACCTAAGCCCTGAGGAAAATAATAATATTGGTTTATTGATGTATTCCTTTGCTTATGCATTCAGTGACTATTTATTGAAAAGTTATGAGGCATGGTGCTGTGGGTATGATGGCCAACTAGTTAGGTGCAGTCCCTGCCCTCTAAGCACCTTATAGCAAAGTGGGCAAGACAGAAGTAAAGAGCAATTGTATTGCTGTACAATCCATGGGATATAACGGGAATATACATGGGTGCTGTGGGACCACAGGCAAGAGGTATATCTATCTCTGATGTGGAGGTCAGGGAAGGTTCTAGGAGGTAGTCAGTCTCAGACTCTGAACTGCTCTTGGTGGCCTCCCTTCCTCACCCATTCTGGCACCAAATTCTCTATTGCTTTCTAAGTGAGCCCCCCTCCCATAAACAGGCAAGACTGTTACCATCATATACACTTACCTGAGACACATTAATGTATTATCTCTAAGGTTCCATGCATTTGTAAACCTTTTATCTCTAATTGTGGAATGAAAGATTATTTCTTGTTCAAAGGAATTTCAGGCTTCAGCAAATGGATATAATGGGTACTTTTTCCTGTATTTTTAAAAAATTGTGAGTGGGAGAGTATGCTTCATGGAAAGTGAGCACATGAAGTATGATTATGAAGGATCCAATCAGACCAATTTTTTCTGCATAATGTAATACACCATCAAAATTAAAAGACAAATTCCAAACTGGAGAAAGTATCTACATGTAGTAGATGAATTCTCTGCTAAATACATAAAAACCGTTTAAAAATCACTAAGGAAAAAGATAAACAGGCATGTAGAAATACGAACACAGGACTTGAAAAGACGATGTCATCCTGCTAATTTATAGTTTTTACTGGTACAATTCTTGCACATGAAGAAAGCTCAGAATTGTTATGGAAAATTTACAAGAAAGTTAATCTGACACATTGTAGTGATAGACGTATTATTGCGTTGCATGATAATTAGAGTTAATTTGCATAAAGGCTGTAATTAGTATTACTTTCAGCTAGCCAAAGTTTCAGTTCTTTTTCTCACTTTTAAAGTTTCTTCGTAACTAAAATTATTGTCAAAGATGTCAATTTTCCCTCAACACCCTTATGTTCTCTCTCTCTCTCTCTCTCTCTCTCTCTCTCACATACACACACACACACACACACACACACACACACACACACACACGCATGCGCGCCCATATGAAGGGAAGGTGGTAAATATCCCAGGTCAGGTTCGCATATCTCTGTTGGCTCTACCTCTCCCATGACTGAAGCTTCCTTTGTGATCACCTAAGCTCTCCTACCTCTGGAGCTGATACTTACTGAACAATAGGAAGTTTCCATCTCTTTCCCTCTCACACTTCCAAGGTATCCTTTTGCTAAAGACCTCAAGGCAGAGAACTCTCTGCTTTGAGGAAGTGGGCAGTCTTTCTAGAGGGACAGGGACAGCAGTGAGGGGGGTGCACATTTGGTGAAGGGGCACAAACAGGTCGGTGAGGGTGACTCTGGGGAGGGGAGATGGAGACACAGAAAGACTGGACTGTATAGGCCCAGGGTATAGGATTCTGGAAGACCAAGGAAGGGAAGGAGGCTCAGATCCTCTGGTTCCAGGACCAGGGGCTTTGATGCCAGAAACCAGTAATTATAGGATTTTCTTCCCTCGAAGCCACTGTACAAAAGAGCTTCTTAGGAAGCAACACAGATAAGTGCACTGAGGACAGCTGAGTGAGGAAGAAAGCAGAGCAGTCACAGCTCTCTGACTCAGGCTGTCTCCTCTGACCCCTGTCCCTCATGTTCCTGAAGCAGTACTGGCTTTGGGTCCCCCAAGACTCAGTGTGGTTTTGTAGGAGCCCTAGGAAGCTCCCTTTCACGTCTACCCTGCACATTTCCTAGTTGATGTGAGAAATTCCTTTCATGGGACATAAAATCCTTAATTCTACAATTAAAGATAAGAGCCTTAAAATTACGTAGGAGAACTAATGCGTTATTATGAAGGTGTTTTATCAAGTTGTAAAAGACTGGAGGTTATGGAATCCTCTTCTGTTTCTGACTGAAGCAATGAGAAGGCAGAAGGACCAGGAGATCAAGACTCCTGGTAGACGTCCTGGCAGACGACATTGGAAACAACCACATCAGGGTGACTCTTACCCTGGAATCTTAATGAGTCATCAGGAGTCTTTAAGAAATGAAAATGCCTGAGGCCCAGTGTCCCTCTGGCTTATATTGTAGAAGTGATGTATCAAGCTCAAATCAGAGCAGCAGGAGAGGAGAGGTGGGGGTGACAGGGAGCAGACTATACTTAGTAAACAACTATCCCCCCCACAATATCCTTGGATCCCTTTACTCTTTGCAGGGCATCTGAAAACTGAAGATCAGAAGCTTGCAAGGTTGTGAGGATCTGTTCTCGTGCTTTTTGGTGGTTCTTCTTGCACAGTTGCTGGCTCCTGCATTTTTCTACTGAAGACAGCTGGGAGGGAGTGAACATAGAGGTCTTGGGTGGGGAACCAGCTGCTGGATAGTATGACCAAGATCAGTTTTTCAATGACTTATGCTATTATTCATGTATAGCCTCCTCTTTATCTTATGGCCCCCTCTTGATGTTTTATAGTCTGTCTTGTAATTACACAGGGGCTGGTGCACCCTTTGAGTATTGTGAGGATGTGCCTGTTCTGTTATTTTAGTCTATGCAATAGTTTGTACTAGGATTATTAAATAGAAATTATCAGACCCAAGAAATAGGAATTGGAAGGTTGAAAAGGTTAATGAGAGAGCCATAAAGAAGCTGGTGGACTGTTTACAAACATTGCTTCACACTGAGGTTATTTAGAAATTTGGAACCTCTATGAGTCCCTAGAGGGAAAGGGGATATTACATGCGCAGATATTTTATTTATTGTCCTCTCCCCAAACAGTAAGTAATAAACAGATGAAACCACAAGGTTATAGAATTATATTACCTTTTGGCTGTGACCAAGTAAAACTTTAATTTTCTAGCTAGAGATAACAGACAACTCCTATTCCTCAGAGGCAGGGGAAGGGCTACTGTAAAATCTTCACATAAGGGGATTTGTTCTGGGCTTTAGTGGCTCCTAGTGAAAAATGTACAGAGGACTGGATGATCTAGGGGACAGTTTCATGGATTAGGGTAAGCTCCCTCCCAGAGACAAGCTAGTGAGGTTTATACAGTGATGCCTGAACGTGAACTGAGTGTTCTAAATTCTAATAGTTGACCATGGCTTATTTCCCCATTCCCAGCTCTTCATGCCCAGTCCCTAGCCTCACATTAAAAGTTCAAAAGGCTAGCAGACCATTGCCTGATTTCCTCCCAGCACTCCTGTCCTATGGGATCTGAGGTTAGCTGCTCCTGGCTATACAGGAAAGGACACCAGTGATAACTGCATGTTTATAAATCATGTTGGATTAAACCATTTTGCAGTAGTAAACAACTCTGATATCTCAGTGTTTTAACAGCAAGGGTTTATTTATTTATTTATTTTTGCTCCTGCAAAATCCATTGTGGTTTCCTGCAGCTATCCAGGAAGCTGTCCCCACCCACCCATCCGTCCATGCATCTGTCCATCCATCGATGCATCCACCCATCCATCCATCCTTCTTCAGTAATTTTGGCCCTACCATCGAGATACATAGCCCCCAAACTCTTGACCAAAGGGAACGATGGAGGCTGGAGAATGTCACTGAGACTTTTTGCTGACTCATCCAGAATCACTTTTTATGTGGCTTCACAAACTAAACTTCGTAATCTTACATGTGACCAAGAAGGAAAAGAACTGCATATTGGCAAGCATTACTGTAGTCTACCATGGCGTTCTTTGCACGTGCAGTAATTTTGAAAACTAATGATAGGGGCTATCTATATTATTATGTCTCTTTTTCAGAGCATGACGCTTGGATTGAGAAAAGCTAAGGACTTGTCAGAGAGCCACTGGGTCAGTCTTCAAGGTAGGTCAGCTTCACTGTCATACATAGGGTATTTGTTTGATTTTTGCATCAGGTAAAGGAGTGGCTTATTTGTTTATATTTGTTTTTGTGTTCTTGTAAAATGTGTGTTCATTTGAATGGCCTTTCAAATGTGAATGTGTTCTTTCAACTGTGACTTACCATTTCTCAAACCTCCTTAATGATCTCTGACATGACCTTATAAGCATAGTGAAGGGAGGAGGGAAACAATTGTTAGGTAAATGTAGTCACTTTATGGAATACAGGCAGAAGTTCCCCAGTAGTCTGGGCTATATCTTTCCCTTTTAATAATGTAGCCAATTGCCCAGCCCTATGTTTTGCCTCTGCTAATCATAGTTAACCTTAGATAGGGTAATTAAAGAATGTCTCAGGGCCTCAGTTTTACCATCTGTGAAATGAAGCCAAGGAGAGTTTCCCTGTATCAGTAAGGGATGTCCTGATGTTTAATTACTTCAGTGGGCAATCTGGAAAGAGACTCATGATTTCCTTGGAGGCTAGAGCTTTGCAGATATAAACTCTTATCATCCTTATTTTCCTTGTGACAGGTTTATAGCCTGTGGGACTCACTTGGTACCTGTCACTTACCTTCCTCTTGATCCCTTCCTATAGAGCTTTATCTGTCACTGCATCTCAGAATCAAAAGAGTGTATAAAATCGGGCTCATGGGGGATGGTGCTGGCAATGCATTGTTTTCTCCAGGACACCATAGGTACTGGGCTGCCTCAGCAGCAGAGTCACTTTAGGAAAGGCTGAAGTCTGGTCTACTTGTGGTCACATCCAGTCTACATGATTTGGTTAGTCCCTACTGTGTACTAAGTACACCCACTGTGTACCACTGTATCAAAAAATGTGAATACTTTCCCAGATGAGAGGATCTTATCTGACTTGTCTATCTTTCCTAGCTATTGGCTCCCTTGTCCAAACTTTGTAAAATAGCATCTTCTGTCACTCTCCTTTGGATCATTTTTTCCCCTTAGTCTTTTGTACTATTTGCCATCTTGCATATTGGTTTATTATTTACTGTCCCCTTCCCCACTCCACCCAACAACATGGACAACTGGAATGTAAGTTTCGTGAGACCAAGAACCGTTTTGTTTACTGTTCGTTTCTCAGGGCTCAGACAGTGCCAGGAACATAGGACACATTTGTTGAGTGACTGGTTGATAGGTACTCTTGAACACTGACTCTTCTGTGTATGTATCCCATAAATGTGTGTCTCTGAATGGTGTGTGCAGTGGGGAGAGTGTATATAAAAAAGTGACACCAGGGGCACATGGGTGGCTCAGTCAGTTAAGCGTCTGACTCTTGGTGGCTCAGGTCATGATCTCCATGGTTCGTGGGTTTGAGCCCTGCATCAGGCTCCAACAGCTGGCAGCCCTGAGCCTGCTTGGGATTCTCGCTCTCTCCCTCTCTCTACCCCTCCCCCACTCATGCTGTCTCTGTCTCTCTAAAAAATAAATAAACTTACAAAAAAAGTAACACCAATACCTTGCCTTAAGTAATAGTGTAGTTAGTGAACAAGGCTGCGTTGCAGGAGATGAAACTCTGTGGCTCTCCCAAGTGACTCTACTTGTACTCATTGTGCTGTGCCTTCTAAACTCCCCTTGTGCAGTACTTGTCAGCAGACCGTTTTTCTTTATTCTCCTTCTTAAATTGAGACTCTCTGCTCTAGCAGTTAACAGCTGTGGTATTTTACCTCCAAGTTGTCTGGCACCCAGTAGAGTGGTGAAGTGATCCCCCGTTAGCTTATCGATATCCGTTTGGTACATTTGTCTTGTGGACTAGCTCCTTCTCAGCCTGCCCCAACTATTCTTTAACCCTGTAAGTCATTTTAATCTGAGGTGCTCTGCAGATGAAAGTTATGCTGCATATGCCATATAAATTAATATTATGATGCTGAGACCATTCCGTTTGTCTAGGGATTTGCATCGATTTACTTTTTATGAGTAAAGTTTTATTCAACTCTTAACAGTGAAACATAAAACTGTTACAATTATAATGAAACCTATAAAAGCACAGAGGGTATTCTCTGGCAAAATTTCACAGAAGGGTGTGATGATACCTCTGAAAACAGATTGAGGAAAGCTTTGGTCCGTCATTTTCAAAGGTCCTCTTGGCATATTTTTGGTGATTGAGACCAGGGCCCCAAACCAGTATGGTTTATAACTTTGACTCACAACCTTTAAGTAACATCAAAATTTGAAACTCTGAGTGTTCACAAGGGCTTAAAGATGGTCCTCAAAAAAGGCGAACTTATTTCTACCACCTTTGCCAAATATGGAGCAGGTTGGGTGCAGCAGTCATGGTTGCTGTAGGAAACAGATGGCAGGATTACATTGGGATCATTTCAGGAGATTTTTATTAAAAGAATCATTTTTAAAGGTATGGTGTAGAAAAACTACCAGCAACAGTGCAGTACCCAGGAGCTAGCAACAGTGGGCTCTGGTACCAGCCCTCAGTCTAAAAAGGAGTGTGTGTGTGGGGGGGAGATGTATGGTTTCTGGAACCCTAAGACATTAAGAGCTTCTGGGGAGCATCATTTGACTATGGTTGAGATTGCTGGAACACAGACAGCCTTGTAACAGCCCTTCAGGAGGGAAACTGGGGAAGTTCCTCACTATTCTGGTCTCCTGCCATTACTCCTGATTGACCAAACTCGACTGGAAGCCAGAGGACACATAGGTGAGAACTTGTGGGAAACAGTCATGTAGAACATAATTAAGAGTGGATCTGCATGGGGACAGCAGGGGTGGAAAGGCTTCCCTTACGGGGAGGAAAAGGTCAGTGCCAGGATCTCAGTCATTGTAGCAGTGAAGATGATACTTCTGCAAGCTGCTATAAACCCTGGTGATGCAGAGGTCCACTGGGAAGTCTTCTTAGGCAAAAACCAGTTATATAATTTTTTGCTTCCTGCCTTGTTTTCTGACCGTGTCAGGGCAGGGCAGAAGGGAAGGAGACAGAGAAACAAGAACCCTGGGACAGTTGGGCTCTACAGCTAAGGGTAAGGTTATTTTGATATTTCACTAGTCAATAATGTCACAAATTTCACCATTAAAGATTCTACCTTTTTACTTCTCTGTAGATGTTAGAATTCCAAAGCTTTATTTTGCAGCTTAGGGTTAAAGGGAAATATTTTGGGATCATGGCAGGTCTTTGTAACGTTCCTGGTATGAGTCATCATTTGCTTGCGTCTGTCTTCATCAACCTCTCATAAAAAGCTGTGGTCATCTTCCTAGGCACTCAGAAAGGATTTAGAGGGATGAGAATAGGCAGGAGTGGGTAGGGTTGGTGCTTCTTAGGGTCTCTGGTCTTGATGAAGAAAGTGGTCCAGAGACCAAACAAGTGTGTGAACCATGAACCAAAGCAAGAATTTTCAGCCTTTGTTTATTTGCTGCATGGAGCTGATTTTGCCTTGTATGCTTAACTGTTCTGCCTCATCTCTTCACTGTTTCTCTTAATGCTGATACAGGAACTGATGAATTCTTATTTATTTGTTTGTTATGAAACCTAATGAATGTTGTTTTTACCCCTCTTTCATGATACATTATCATTAATCCATGTAAGGTTATTCACTCATTCATTCACTCATTCATTCACTCATTGATTCATTTCCTTTTGCCCCATTTCCTTCTCTGTACCAATAGGCAACCATTCTAATTTTTTTTAATGTTTATTTCTGAGACAGAGAGAGACAGAGCATGAGTGGGGGAGGGGCAGAGAGTGAGGGAGACATAGAATCAGAAACAGGCTCTGGGCTCTGAGCTGTCAGCACAGAGCCCAACACGGGGCTCGAACTCATGAACTGAGAGATCATGACCTGAGCCAAAGTCGGACACTCAACCGACCGAGCCACCCAGGCGCCCCAGTAGGCAACCATTCTAAAGTCTAATGTGCATCCTTTGGTTTGGATGTATTATCTTAAAATGTAAATTGTTGTTTTGCATACACATATTTTTCTTTTTTTAAAAAAATACTTATTTTTAAGAGAGAGAGAGTGTGTGTGTAAGCTGGGGAGAAACAGGGGGACAGAGGATCTGAAGTGGGCTCCCTGCTGACAGCAGAGAGCCTGATGCAAGGCTCCAACTGATGAACTGCGAGATCATGACCTGAGCTGAAGTCAGACCTTAACTGATTGAGCCACCCAGGTACCTCTTTATGGTTTTCTGATTACTACTAATTTTGAGCATATCTTCGTATGTTTGGTAGCCATTTAGATTTCTTCTCTGTGAATTACATGTTCCTATACTTCACCCATTTGCAAACTGATGTTCCTGGATATATATTTTTAATGTTGACTTGTTACAAGTTCCTTGTATGTTCCAGGTAGATTTTTTTTTTGTTTGAGACATTGCAAATCTATTCTCCTAATCTGTTATCTCTTTATAAACTTTTTGATGCCCTTTGTTGAATAGAGAAGTATTTAATTTTGATGCACACTCTTCTTTTTGGTCTTTATGACTTGTGCCCTTCTTCATACCTAGGCCACACAGATACTCTAATACAGCTTTTTTCCAGCTTTATATGAGATATTAAGTAGAGGTCTCATTTAATTTTTGTCCATGTAATGAGCTAACTTTCCCAATCTTGTTCACTAAACACCATTTTTCCTCTTTGATTTGTGGTGCCATCTTTATCATGCATTAAGTTCTCATGCAGACATGCTCGCTTTCTCTTAGCTCTTACTGTTCTCAATGGGACAGTGCTTTTCCATTGTCCATATTTTGTCTTCAAGTCAATATCCTCTTATTTTCATTGCTAGGACTTTATTACTATATTTAATATCTGATAGAATAACTGCCTGCTTCTATCTTTTAAGCTTATTTTTTCTTTTTTTTAATATTTATGATTCTGTTTATTTATTTTTTAATATATGAAATTTATTGTCAAATTGGTTTCCATACAACACCCAGTGCTCATCCCAAAAGATGCCCTCTTCAGTACCTATCACCTGCCCTCCCCTCCCTCCCACCCCCCATCAACCCTCAGTTTGTTCTCAGTTTTTAAGAGTCTCCTATGCTTTGGCTCTCTCCCACTCTAACCTCTTTTTTTTTTTTTCCCTTCCCCTCCCCCATGGGTTTCTGTTAAGTTTCTCAGGATCCACAATAAGAGTGAAAACATATGGTATCTGTCTTTCTCTGTGTGGCTTATTTCACTTAGCATCACACTCTCCAGTTCCATCCACGTTGCTATAAAGGGCCATATTTCATTCTTTCTCATTGCCACGTAGTACTCCATTGTGTATATAAACCACAATTTCTTTATCCATTCATCAGTTAATGGACATTTAGGCTTTTTCCACAATTTAGCTATTGTTGAGAGTGCTGCTATAAACATTGGGGTCCAAGTGCTCCTGTGCATCAGTACTCCTGTATCCCTTGGGTAAATTCCTAGCAGTGCTACTGCTGGGTCATAGGGTAGGTCTATTTTTAATTTTTTGAGGAACCTCCACACTGTTTTCCAGAGCGGCTGCATCAGTTTGCCTTCCCACCAACAGTGCAAGAGGGTTCCCGTTTCTCCACATCCTCTCCAGCCTCTATAGTCTCCTGATTTGTTCATTTTGGCCACTCTGACTGGCGTGAGGTGATATCTGAGTGTGGTTTTGATTTGTATTTCCCTGATAAGGAATGACATTGAGCATCTTTTCATGTGCCTGTTGGCCATCCGGATGTCTTCTTTAGAGAAGTGTCTGTTCATGTTTTCTGCCCATTTCTTCACTGGATTATTTGTTTTTCGGGTGTGGAGTTTGGTGAGCTCTTTATAGATTTTGGATACTAGCCCTTTGTTCGATATGTCATTTGCAAATATCTTTTCCCATTTTGTTGGTTGCCTTTTAGTTTGTTGATTGTTTCCTTTGTTGTGCAGAAACTTTTTATCTTCATGAGGTCCCAATAGTTCATTTTTGCTTTTAATTCCCTTGCCTTTGGGGATGTGTCAAGTAAGAAATTGCTGCGGCTGAGGTCATAGAGGTCTTTTCTTGCTTTCTCCTCTAGGGTTTTGATGGTTTCCTGTCTCACATTCAGGTCCTTTATCCATTTTGAGTTTATTTTTGTGAATGGTGTGAGAAAGTGGTCTAGTTTCAATCTTCTGCATGTTGCTGTCCAGTTCTCCCAGCACCATTTGTTAAAGAGACTGTCTTTTTTCCATTGGATATTCTTTCCTGCTTTGTCAGAGATTAGTTGGCCATACTTTTGTGGGTCTAGTTCTGGGGTTTCTATTCTATTCCATTGGTCTATGTGTCCGTTTTTGTGCCAATACCATGCTGTCTTGATGATGACAGCTTTGTAGTAGAGGCTAAAGTCTGGGATTGTGATGCCTCCTGCTTTGGTCTTCTTCTTCAGAATTACTTTGGCTATTCGGGGCCTTTTGTGGTTCCATGTGAATTTTAGGATTGCTTGTTCTAGCTTCGAGAAGAATGCTGGTGCAATTTTGATTGGGATTGCATTGAATGTGTAGATAGCTTTGGGTAGTATTGACATTTTAACAATATTTATTCTTCTAACCCATGAGCATGGAATGTTTTTCCATTTCTTTATATCTTCTTCAGTTTCCTTCATAAGCTTTCTGTAGTTTTCAGCATACAGATTTTGTACATCTTTGGTTAGATTTATTCCTAGGTATTTTATGCTTCTTGGTGCAATTGTGAATGGGATCAGTTTCTTTATTTGTCTTTCTGTTGCTTCATTATTAGTGTATAAGAATGCAACTGATTTCTGTACATTGATTTTTGTATCCTGCAACTTTGCTGAATTCATATATCAGTTCTAGCAGACTTTTGGTGGAGTCTATCAGATTTTCCAAGTATAATATCATGTCATCTGCAAAAAGTGAAAGCTTGACTTCATCTTTGCCAATTTTGATGCCTTTGATTTCCTTTTTTTGTCTGATTGCTGATTCTAGCACTTCCAACACTATGTTAAACAACAGCGATGAGAGTGGACATCCCTGTTGTGTTCCTGATCTCAGGGAAAAAGCTCTCAGTTTTTCCCCATTGAGGATGATATTAGCTGTGGGCTTTTCATAAATGGCTTTTATGATATTTAAGTATGTTCCTTCTATCTCGACTTTCTCGAGGGTTTTTATTAAGAAACGATGCTGAATTTTGTCAAATGCTTTTTCTGCATCGATGGACAGGATCATTATGGTTCTTATCTTTTCTTTTATTAATGTGATGTATCACGTTGATCGATTTGCGAATATTGAACTAGCCCTGCGTCCCAGGAATGAATCCCACTTGATCATGGTGAATAATTCTTTTTATAAGCTGTTGAATTCGATTTGCTAGTATCTTATTGAGAATTTTTGCATCCATATTCATCAGGGATATTGGCCTGTAGTTCTCTTTTTTTACTGGGTCTCTGTCTGGTTTAGGAATCAGAGTAATACTGGCTTCATAGAATGAGTCTGGAAGTTTTCCTTCCCTTTATATTTTTTGGAATAGCTTGAGAAGGATAGGTATTATCTCTGCTTTAAATGTCTGGTAGAATTCCTGGGGGAAGCCATCTGGTCCTGGACTCTTCTTTGGTGGGAGATTTTTGATAACTGATTCAATTTCTTTGCTGGTTATGGGTCTGTTCAAGCTTTCTATTTCCTCCTGTTTGAGTTTTGGAAGTGTGTGGGTGTTTAGGAATTTGTCCATTTCTTCCAGGTTGTCCAGTTTGTTGGCATATAATTTTTCATAGTATTCCCTGATAATTGCTTGTATCTCTGAGGGATTGGTTGTAATAATTCCATTTTCATTCATGATTTTATCTATTTGGGTCATCTCCCTTTTCTTTTTGAGAAGCCTGGCTAGAGGTTTATCAATTTTGTTTATTTTTTCAAAAAACCAACTCTTGGTTTCGTTGATCTGCTCTACAGTTTTTTTAGATTTTATATTGTTTATTTCTGCTCTGATCTTTATTATTTCTCTTCTTCTGCTTGGTTTGGGGTGTCTTTGCTGCTCTGCTTCTATTTCCTTTAGGTGTGCTGTTAGATTTTGTATTTGGGATTTTTCTTGTTTCTTGAGATAGGCCTGGATTGCAATGTATTTTCCACTCAGGACTGCCTTCACTGCATCCCAAAGTGTTTTTGGATTGTTGTATTTTCATTTTAGTTTGTTTCCATATATTTTTAAATTTCTTCTCTAATTGCCTGGTTGACCCATTCATTCTTTAGTAGGGTGTTCTTTAACCTCCATGCTTTTGGAGGTTTTCCAGACTTTTTCCTGTGGTTGATTTCAAGCTTCATAGTATTGTGGTCCGAAAGTATTCATGCTATGATCTCAATTCTTGTATACTTTTGAAGGGCTGTTTTGTGACCCAGTATGTGATCTATCTTGGAGCATGTTCCATGTGCACTCGGGAAGAAAGTATATTCTGTTGCTTTGGGATACAGAGTTCTAAATATATTTGTCAAGTCCATCTGATCCAATGTATCATTCAGGGCCCTTGTTTCTTTATTGACCGTGTGTCTAGATGATCTATCCATTGTTGTAAGTGGGGTATTAAATTCCCCTGCAATTACCACATTCTTGTCAATAAGGTTGCTTATGTTTGTGATTAATTGTTTTATATATTTGGGGGCTCCTGTATTTGGCACATAGGCATTTATAATTGTTAGTTCTTCTTGATGGATAGACCCTGTAATTATTATATAATGCTCTTCTTCATCTCTTGTTACAGCCTTTAATTTAAAGTCTAGTTTGTCTGATGTAAGTATGGCTACTCCAGCTTTCTTTTGATTTCCAGTAGCATGATAGATAATTCTCCATCCCCTCACTTTCAATCTGAAAGTGTCCTCAGGTCTAAAATGAGTCTCTTGTAGACAGCAAATAGATGGGTCTTGTTTTTTTATCCATTCTGATACCCTGTGTCTTTTGGTTGGCGCATTTAGTCCATTTACATTCAGTGTTATTATAGAAAGATACGGGTTTAGAGTCATTGTGATGTCTATAGGTTTCATGCTTGTAGCGATGTCTCTGGTACTTTGTCTCACGGGATCCCCCTTAGGATCTCTTGTAGGGCAGGTTTAGTGGTGACGAATTCCTTCAGTTTTTGTTTGTTTGGGAAGACTTTTATCTCTCCTTCTATTCTAAATGACAGATTTGCTGGATAGAGGATTCTCGGCTGCAGATTTTTTCTGTTCATCACATTGAAGATTTCCTGCCATTCCTTTCTGGCCTGCCATGTTTCAGTAGAGAGATCCGTCACTACTCTTATCGGTCTCCCTTTATATGTTAGAGCATGTTTATCCCTAGCTGCTTTCAGAATTTTCTCTTTATCCTTGTATTTTGCCAGTTTCACTATGATATGTCATGCAGAAGATCGATTCAAGTTCCGTCTGAAGGGAGTTCTCTGTGCCTCTTGGATTCCAATGCCTTTTTCCTTCCCCAGATCAGGGAAGTTCTCAGCTATGATTTGTTCAAGTATACCCTCAGCACCTTTCCCTCTCTCTTCCTCCTCTGGAATACCAATTATGCATAGGTTATTTCTCTTTAGTGCATCACTTAGTTCTCTAATTTTCCCCTCATACTCCTGGATTTTTTTATCTCTCTTTTTCTCAGCTTTTTTTCCCATAATTTTATCTTCTAGTTCACCTATTCTCTCCTCTGCCTCTTCTGTCCGAGCCGTGATTGTCTCCATTTTATTTTGTAGCTCATTAATAGCATTTTTTAGCTCCTCCTGGCTGTTCCTTAGTCCCTTGATCTCTGTAGCAATAGATTCTCTGCTGTCCTTTATACTGTTTTCAAGTCCAGCGATTAATTTTATGACTATTATTCTAAATTCACTTTCTGTTATATTGTTTAAATGGTTTTTGATCAGTTCATTAGCTGTCGTTATTTCCTGGAGGTTTTTTTGAGGGGAATTCTTCCGTTTTGTCATTTTGGATAGTCCCTGGAGTGGTGTGGAACTGTGGGGCACTTCCCCTGTGCTGTCTTGAGTAACTTGTGTTAGTGGGCAAGGCCGCAGTCAGACCTGATGTCTGCCCCCAGCCCACTGCTGGGGCCACAGTCAGACTGGTGTGTGCCTTCTCTTCCCCTCTCCTAGGGGCGGGATTCACTGTGGGGTGGCGTGGCCGGTCTGGGCTACTTGCACCCTGCCAGGCTTGTGTTGCTGCTTCCATGGCATCTGTCGTATTAGCTTGGGTGGATGGGCAAGGTGCACAGGGGTGGGAGGGGCAGGCTCAGCTCGCTTTTCCTTCGGAGGTCTGCTTTGGGAGGGGCCCTGTGGCACCGGGAGGGAGGCAGACCTGCCGGAGGGATGGGTCCGCAGAAGTGTTGGGTGTTTGCGCGATGTAAGCAAGTACCCTGACAGGAACTGGTTCCTTTTGGGACTTTGGCTGGGGGATGGGTGAGGGAGATGAGGCTGGCCCTGGTGAGCACCTGTGTTCCCTGCCAAGCTGCGCTCTGTCCTCCGGGGCTCAACAACTCTCCCTCCCTTTGTCCTCCAGCCCTCCCGCTCTCCGAGCAGAGCTGTTAACTTATAACCTTCCAGATGTTAAGTCCCGCTCGCTGTCAGAACACACTCCGACTGGCCCCTCAGCTTTTGCAAGTCAGACCCGGGGGCTCTGCTTTGCTGGCGGGCTGCCCTTCTGCCCCGGCTCCCTCCCGCCGGTCCATGTAGCATGCACCGCCTCTCCACCCTTCCTACCCTCTTCCGTGGGCCTTCCATCTATGCTTGACTCCGGAGAATCCATTCTGCTAGTCCTCTGGTGGTTTTCTGGGTTATTTAGGCAGGTGTGGGTGGAATCTAAGTGAGCCGCAGGACGCGGTGAGCCCAGCGTCCTCCTGCGCCGCCATCTTCTGCAAAAGGTCTAAGCTTATTTTTTCAAGGTTGACTTAAATATTTATGGATCTTTAATTTTCCATGTAAGATTTCAAATGAGTTTATTGAGGTCCTCAAAATTCCAGCTGGTAATTTAAATGAGATTGCATTGAATTTATAGATTAATTTGGGGGAGAACTGACATCTTTATGATATTAAAATCCTATTAACTTTTATAAATTGATCTTGTACCTTCCAGACTTGCTGAATTCTCTTTTTAATCAGTCTGTAAATAATGACAGTTATGTCTCTTTCTTGAAATGCCTTATTTCCGTCTTACGTCTTTTTTTTTTCTTTCTTTATAGTGTTGGCTAGGACTTCTAATACTATGTTAAAAAATGTTAGTGCTAATAATGACTTTCTTTTCTTGCTGTCAATTTTATAGGGAAAATGCCCAAAATTATTCATTAATTATAATGTCGCTATAGGTTCTTGTGATATGACCTTTAAAAAGTTAAGGAAGTTGTCTGGATTTCTGATTTGATAAGAATATATATTTTTTTATGTCATCATAAATGGAGATATTGAACCATGTGAAATACTGTTTCTGCATTAATTGAGAGAATCATATTTTTATTTTTAAGTCTGTTACTATTATAAATTACATTTATAGATTTCTCTGATTTTTTTAAACTACTCTTTCAATACTGGAATGACTAATAATCATTTTTTGTTTTTTCTTGTGCAAAATTAAAAATAAAAAGTACAGAGAATAATATAACCATCTCATATACCTACCACCTAGGTTCAATAATTATCAACTATGGTCCATCTGCTTCAACTATTGCCCTTTCTTCACACCCCCCAGCCTGGATCATTTGAAGCAAATTCCAGACATTCTCCATTTCATAAAAAAATGCTTCAGTATGTACCTTTCAAAGGAAAGATCTTTAAAACCACATAATTACTAGATCATTAAGATGCGTTTATGTTTAACCATTTAGCAAGAGTTTTATTTAGATTTTTCATCTACATTTAACATGATTAATTTCTTATATTATCTTTATTTGATTTTAAAGAAAATATTGGTTATTGTTGCCTCATTAAATTAGCTGGGTTTTTTTTTTTTTTGCTTTTTCTTTTCTCTTGAAAAATTTTTACAACTTAGAAAATAGCCAATCTTGAGAATTTTGGCAGTTCACTATAATCCGAACGTGGGGATTATAAATTTTTTTGGAAGGAGAGGTCTTTAACTTAAATATTGCCTTTTAAATATATACTTATCTGCCCATTCATGTCTTCTATTTCACCTTGCACTAATTTTGGCACTTGACATTTTCTGTTTCTTCTGTGTCTCAAAGTTATTAATATGTGTAGTTTACAGTTTTATTATTTAGATCTTTGTTGTATTTATAGTTATTTGCTGTTTTTCCCCTGTATTTTATTTACTGGTATATTTCCAATATTCTTTGATCAGTTTTACCAGAGTTTACTTTCTATTGCTTTGATTTGCTCAAAGAGCCAACTTGAACATCGAGACTATTCAGCTGTGTTTCCTTTGCCTATATCATGCAGCACTTCTGCTTTTTTTCCTTATTTGAGTATATTCTGCAAGAGTGGTTTTAGTGGGGATTTTTGTATGTCAACCTCCTGAAGTCTTAAAAAGTTGAAAATATTTTTATGCCCTCATACATGAATTATAATAACATTCTAGTTTTGAAATTACATTTTCCTTCAGTGCTTGAAAATTATACTCCATTACATTAAAAAAAATTCCATTATCATCTTGTTTTCATTGTTCTTGAAAATTCTAGTGTTAACCTGACTCTTTACTTCACAGGGAACCTTTTACCCTTCCATTTTGGAAGTTTTAAATATTTTTCTGTGCTTTAATATTTTAAGATGTTATTATAATGCAAATAGGTGTGGGTTTTTCCTTATCTTTCCTATTGGGTCCTCTAAGAACCTTTTCATTCTGAAGGGTGTTACCATTTATTAATCCTGGAATATTTATCTACATTATTTCTTCAAATATTTTGCTTTTTCCATTTCTCCACCCCATTCCCTCAGGGTTCCTATTATCTGGATACTTCTACTTGTGTGTTCCGTAGTCCTAGCTTTAAGATTTTTCTCTAATTATATTTTCTGTCTATTCTCTCCTGTTGCTTTTATGAAGACTTTCTCATTCTGATCCAATTCACTAATTCTTTCTCTAGCTCCATTCCACCTGTTATGTATTACAACTACATATTTTTTTTTGTATCTAGTATTTCACTTTCTTTGTAAAATACCTTATTCTTCACTAATATCATCCCACATCTCCTTAAGCCTAGTTATCTTACTAATGTTGTATTCTTCCATTTGTTGAAATGTTTCTGCTTCAGATAGCGTATGATGTTCTGTTTTTGTCTCTCTTTACTAGACTCTAGTTATTTGGGTTTATAAACTCATGTTCTGCTGTGGATATCAGCAAATCTACCTGGTAATATTTGTTGGACAAGGCCAACTATCAATATTAGTCTCTATTTAGACACATTTTAAACAATGGGATGTGTTGAGCCCTAGGCCGTAGCACAATGGGCGCCATTAAAGCACTTTGTATCATTGTCTTTATTGCCTGTCCCCTGGGCAACTTCCTTGGGTGGGGTTCTCCTTTAAATCAAATTACTGGGGAGAAGCAGTCTTGGGATGAGTCACTCTCCACAGAGTGTAATTCTTGCAGGCAAGGGAGTTTGGGGGAGGAGTTGGTGGGGGTCAGGATACTGAAAGGCTAAGGCTGCTGCTCATAATTGTGCAGGTGGCTCCCATTCATGGGAGGGGGGAATAGACGCTGCCACCCACCTCCACTCTCAAGCTGTGTACCCTGGTGTGAGGCTGTGCCTGTCTGGAGGCAGGGGTGCCTTTTCCTAACACACACACAGCATTACATGTTCCGGCAGTGGCTTTCCAGGAGGGCCTGGTCAGCTGCTCCGCTTTCGGCATCTCCTCGCGCCAGCATGTGTCGCCACTGCTTATTTCACTGCCAACGATTGTGTGGAATGTAAAAGGACTTTTGGGGGGTGGAGGCTGGTGATAATTTTCTCAAAACAGTGAGGGAGAAAGTCAAGAGCTACAGTGAAAAGCTTTTCTCCAGTCTTCTTTCTCACTGTTACCTCTCACAGCCTTTTATCTCAGGATGCAGTGCACTCCCCACGTACCAGTTCAAAACATCTTCCAGCCTGCCATGAGATTCACATGCTCTTTTATTAGCTCCAAAGAGTCACATGTTCCTCCTGCTTATTCATATACTCCAGGTTGAATTTGAAGGAGTCAGCAAGTACTCGGTCATCATCCTCATAAGATCCAGAAGCCTGTCTATCTTTAAAAATATTACTTACTGTGACTTTTATTTTGACAAAAATATTTTTGAGGGGCTATTTCTTGAAGACCTTTGAGGCAAGTAAAAAAAAAACAAACCTCAGATGTGCCCAAATGAGGGTCGGTTTGTGTATTAACAAGGGTTCTCCAGAGAACCAGAACCCAAAATAAACAAATAAATAAAGGAAGAGATTTATCATGAGGAACTGACTCATGTGATTATGGAGGCTAGGAAGTCCCACCATGTGCTGTCTGTAAGCTGGACACTCAAGAGAGCTGGTGGTGGTATAATTCCGGTCTGAGCCTGATAGCCTGAGAACTGGGGGAGCCAGTGTTGTAAACCCCAGTGCAGGGGCATGAGAAGGTAGTGTCTTAGCCGAAGCAGGCAAGCAGGAAGCAAAGGGGTGAATTCCTCTTCCCTCCAAGTTTTGTTCTGTTCAGGCCCTCAATAGATTGGATGGTGTGCACCCACACTGGGGAGGGCAGTCTGCTTTACTGAGTCCACCGATTCAAATGCTAATCTCATCTGGAAAAACCCTCACAAACACACCCAGAAATAAATTAATCTTGACCCAGTCAAGTTGACACCTAAAATTAACCATCATAATTGGGAATCATGGTGTTAGAGGCGAAATTGGGTAAAGAAAAACGAACACTAACTGCCCAGATGAGAAAACTCAGAAGACCATGACTCCGTCCCCACTAAATCAGTTATGCTCTCTGTCGTCAAGTTTCCTTGTCTGTGAATTGAGAGTGAGAATACATGCCCTGTTTCTCTCACATGGTTGTTGTGCTGCTCAGTAGGATGATATCTGTGGAAGGCGCTCTGTTCACCACTACACACAGGAAGAGAGAAAGCAGCAGTATTTAACAGGAACCAAAGAGCATTTGAAATGATATTAACTCTCAGGAGACAGGATGTTCTTTGGCTGGCAAGGCGGTAATCCCTCCCCTCAGCGACCTCAGTGAATTTCAGACAGATCTTCAAAGCAGATCAGGTCTCTGCAGCACAGAGTGGTGAAAATACTCCAAATTCTCTGACCTCCCTAAGCTGGAGAAGGTTGGCATCAAGGACAAAAGCTTTCAATTGCATTGAACATGGCCTGGACAGGTTCCAACTGGGTAATTACTTTAAGTTTACTTACAATTTCCCCTTCAGTGTTGAAGGGATACAGCGTCCCTCACTTCCTGGACTTGTGGGCTGTTGTGTGTTGCAAGGCATATGTTCAACAGCTGCCCCAGTCACCCACCTCAGCTGACACCACATTTTAGTAATGAAGTCGGGGCTCAAATCGGGAAAAGAGGAGAGCACATTTTTTTTTTTTTTGATTAGTGTGCAGGACAAATGTGGCGCCTCTCTGAACAGAAAGGAGAGTGTTTAGCATGTTTTTTTCTTAAATCAGAAGCAGGAGGAAACAGCAGGATTTTGAGAGCCAGCTTTGAGACGTGCTCTGGCACGAGTCAAATTAAAATCTATTAATTTCATCATGATCAGTAACCACATCAGTTACTCTTTGATTATGAAAAATACATCTCTTGAAAAGTATGGTGGAAAACAAAATTTAATCTAAGGAATTGTGTCCTCTGAACATCTTATGTTGTAAAACTGAGGATGTTTGTAGGCAGAAAAATACCTCCACTCTGAAGGGGTGAAGGTAGGGTCTGTGGCAATGAGGAATTTCACAGGACTGCAGATCAGAAGTTTATTTTGAGTAGTCTCGAATATGTTACCCCTCTGCC
Source organism: Acinonyx jubatus (assembly GCF_027475565.1). Taxonomy (NCBI): domain Eukaryota; kingdom Metazoa; phylum Chordata; class Mammalia; order Carnivora; family Felidae; genus Acinonyx; species Acinonyx jubatus. The sequence goes on from NC_069395.1 coordinate 49,109,007, forward strand.
CCTCTCCCACTCCTCATTTTCCCCATTGTCTAGTTAATGTAGTGATTTTGGTGCAGGCACTTAACTTCTGAGCACATTCTTTCATCCGCAAAATGGAGATAATACTGGTGCCTGTCTTGTAGGGCTCTTGTGAAGAGTAAAGGAGGTTAGTACTCCTGGCACATGAAAGAGCTCAATAAATGTTAGTAATTATTGCCACTGTTGTTGTTATTCATCTTTCAGGTCTTAGTTTAAATACCACTTCCTTTGTTACCACTAACTTCTGCTCCTTTTCCAAGACCAGGTTAGGTGAATGGCTTTATGCTTCCACGGAACACCCTACATTCCCTATAAAAAGAAATAACAGTTTCTTGAGTCTATGCCAGGTTTTCTGCACTATTTGAATTGTTTTCCATGTATATGATACTATCACATTTTACATATAAAGGAACTTAGGTACTCAGAATTCATATAACTCGTGAGGGGTGGAATTTAAATACATTTATTTTTACTTCAAAACTCACATTCTTAACTGTGACACTTATCACGTTTTGTGGTAATTATTTATATTACTTTCTTTTCTTTGCTAGACAGTAAACTCTGTGTGTCCACCAGACTCTCATCCTTTCCAAAGCCCCCGCTAACTTACGTAGTTTCTCTCTCTCTAAAACCCACTCATGCCCACAACTTTCTTACCTTTTGACTCCTCGGTTTCACCTCAATGGTAATTTCTTTCTCTGTGTTCTGGACTTCTAGTGTAATCTCTGTTTCAAGGTCAGTTACATCAATATTGTCCTTGCTAACAACTAGATATGTTCTCATCCTTCTGACCGTCTACCACTGTGTGTATCAATTTGCAGTTTTGATTGCAAGTGATTGAAACTGTCTGTTATAATTTTACCCAGAAAGGGCATAGATTGGAAAGATATGAGGGGCTCAGAGAATTGATGAGATCAGGCATAGACTTAGAAAATTAAAAGGAATCAAGGATCGTCTTACTGTCCACTGCAGTGTCCACCAGTCCCCACCTCCTTGTCTTATGTGTTCAGGATTCAAAGTTGTAGAGTCTGATTGGATGAGCGAAGAGACCAGTGCCTCTTTTCTAGGATGGCAAAATATAGGAAGAACTGGGATCTGGGTTCTTTCAGCTTGTGTAATGGAAGATGGTACTTGGAGGCACTGTGCCTTCATATACAAACCCATGCCCAACATCATAGAGAAACAGGTGGAAGGATATTTCCTCATAAGGTAAGAGGAGGGATGCTGGGCAGCAAAAAAAAAAAAAAAAAAACAACAAAAAACAAAAAACTACAGCTGTCCACTGCACATTTTAGTTGTTACCTGTGGTCACTCTCACCAAACTGTCCTCTCTCAATTCTAATTTCCTAAGATCGGAAAGGCTCTCAGATTTCAGCCCAGCTTTACTTATATAGCATGTGACCTCACTTTAGAAGCTTCCTTGTGCTGATTCCTTTGTGTCTTTTTAGTTCCTATACTATATGCCCCTATGGAGGTCTACTTGTTTCCCCAGGCTGAACACAGGCCTTAAAAATTGGGAGCACAGAATTCCTTGTGGGCAGTCACAATTATCCCATCTTATTTACATCTCTCTTTTCAGAAATACCTTAGTGTCTACTTATGTCAGACCAGTATTCTTTATTTCTGTGTGCTGTTATGATGATTATTTCCACTTCCCTGACTTTGTGGTTCTAGACCTAGTTCATGAGTCTTGTGTAGTAGCTTCTCTCTGGCCAACCAAATCTTGGATTCTGTCTCCGGAATCTTTCTGCACCATGTCCTGGGCCTATACATTGTCACTGCTGGCTCAGTCCTTTTGGAGTTCCCAAACTCATGTTGATGGTGGCAGGAGAAACTAATTTAATGTGACCCTTGTAACTAGTTAGAGGCCCAAGATTAGTCATATTTTTTAGTCCTGGTCACTTCTCTGTCCCAAATTCTTTAATACATGGACTACCCTACCTCTTTTCTCAAGAACTAACCTTCAGAATGCAATCTCGATTCTAGCGTAAAGCTTTTGACTTGCCCCTTTGTGCCAGTTCTGTTTGGTAATACCTCAGTGGTTTAGCCCTTTCCAGGACTGTGAACTTGTTTTGTGTTAGATCCTGACATTGACCTTGAGCCCTGCTGGCTGTGACACATTTCTCTGTGCCACCACCTGGTTGTTTGTTGATGCCAAAGGCCAAACATACCTTTAATATGTTCTAGGAAGAAAATGGCTGCAATTGTGGATGGCTTGATAAAAATATAGCCAAACAGCCTGGGGTGTTGTGAAATAATAAGAGTTCTCTGAGCTTCACTAGTTAGAACTCTGATACCTATCTCTGTTTCTGTGTTTGCTTCAAAGCTCCTGTTTCAGTCATCACTATTCAGCTTGGTCTTTACCTTTTTGATTAGATGCTGAGCATTTTTCTCCTGTACTGTGGGATCTGATGCGACACTCCTCTGGTTTTATTTTCCTTCTTTTCCCCCCTACTCTACCATAGGAGGTATTTGAAAATGACTTTGTCTTCCCTATCAGAATTCTTTAGCCTGTCTGGGAGAAACCAGCCCAATCACAGGGGAAGGTTTTATGTCATGTGTCCTTTATGTATCTGCACTGTTTTGTTGACTATAGGGCAATCTGACATAGGCCGTGTTCCAAGAGAGGACACTTCTTCCTATTAGTTCTTCCAGACCTTCTCTACTCTCCTTAAGTTTCCCACAGTCCTCTTTTCCTCCCAGCAAATGGTATTGCTTTGTGCTTTTCTGAGACGATGGAAGCCATCTGGCAGTTTCTTCTTCTCCACCTGCTCCCTCAAAGTCTCTGCCTTTATTCTCCTCCTGTCTTGAAGAAGGAGGAGTCACTCTTTGCTAAGCTCACTCCTGGCTCCACTAGGTATTGCTAGTTTCTGTCACCTCTTTCAGAATGATGTTCTATCAGGTGCTGCTTTTCCTGGGCATTTTCAATCTCTCTTCCTCACTGTAGGATCATTCCCATCTGCCTTTAAGCTGGCTTGATCTATTGCCTCCAAAAGAATTGTCCTCTGTTCTCTCCTTGCCAAAAACTTCTTGAATATGTGGTCTCCACCCACGGACTGGGCTTCCTCACCACTATTTCACTCCAAATGCCCTGAAATCTGGCTTCTATTGTCACCAAATTCTGAAGTTTCTCTCAGGGTTCATTGCTAACCTCCTAACTGCCAAACATAAAGGCTTATTCTCAGATTTTATATCTTTTGTTCTATCACCAACACTTGGTACTCTTAAAAGCTGATCTTATCTTTCCTAATTGAAATTATTTTTTTTCTATATGACCACCTTATTTTTTTTGAATATTTGATTGCTGTTTAAAGTGTCCTCTATTTTCTTTTATCTCCCTTCTTGCCAAATAGATGTTATATTCCTTAAGGCTGGGAGCTGTGTGTTATAGATACACATTGTTGTTCAAAGAGCATCTAGCATCATGCTGTGTACCAAATAGGTGTCTGATAAAAATTTCCAAAACAAAGAAAAGCACTATTCAGAGTGAATTATTCATTCACTCATTTATTTATTTATGAACAAATACTTAGTATGTCCAGTGAGGAGTGTATACATGTAATACACAGTTGTAATACAGAGCGGTAAGTGCTCTGATGGGGAAGCATTTAGCTGGAGGGGTGAGAGTCAGGGAAGGTTTCCCAGAAGAAATAACATGTAAGAGTTAAGGAAAAATGAGGGAAGAGGTAGCAAGTGTTCCTAAAAAAGAACAGTGTGTTCAGAGGCTAGTGCACATGAGACTTTGAAGGTACTTACCGAAGGGAAATTAGAGCCATGGAGGATAGTGAGCAAGGGGGATGAAGCAAACAGGTAGGTGAGTTGTGTCTAGATCAAAACAGGCATTTTACCCCCTTCCCCATTTTTAGATATTTGACTACTGTTTACTATTTAATCTTCACAGCTTTTTGAGGGTAGGTGGTACCTGTTTTACAATGGAGAAGCTGAGTTTTGTGGAACTAAAACTCAGTAGAAAGTCTGAAAATTTCAATTCTTGATGCAGCTTATTTTTTTAACCTAAGTAACGAGAATAAGCTGGGTAAGATATGAAATCATAATTAAAGAAAATCCATCAGAGAGCTGAAGATGCAAAGAAGCCTGTGTGAGTTATATTTGAGAAGAAAGGAGACATATGGTTGTGTTCCTCACTGGGAGAACAGTAGGAAAGAGAAGATCCCACCATAGACAGGGGTAAAGAGAAACCAAGTCGACTATGGATTTTAATAACCACGTGGGGACTAGTGTGGGTACTCAGTCACGGAATGTGTCAGTATCAACCTGCCAACCTCATCTTTCTTTATTAAGGGCACAGGGAAAGAATTTCAAAGGTGGGAACTGGGCAAGAGAGCTGACAGAAATTCCCCTGAGAAACATGGGGTCTTTCCTAAGAGAAAGGCAAGGACCTTCTCCAAGTGCAATGAAGTGGCCTGATGAATGCTAGAGGAGAGCATCTGAACTGAACAAATCCTCCACCTAGATGTATGGGGTTTTCCTGACTACAAAGTAATAGCCCCCTGAAGGCTGGCGTAAGTATAGGAGAATTTATAGCCCACTGAAGGCTGGCATAAGTCTCACTGAATCTCTCACTGGATATTCCCCCAAATGCACTGAAGATGCTCCCTGAAGGCTGAGGGAAGAGCAGCACAGGTGGAACAAAATCCCTTCTAGACACTTCAGGTCTTTGCCGCAGCCCTCTAAAAACTAGAGAGAACGTCAGAGTTCAGAGTGATCTCCTGAAGTACATAAAGTTAGAAGTGGGGCTAGAAAGAAAAGGTAACTCCCCAGTGACCCAAACACTGGTGGTCAGGCTGCAGAGCAGAGATAGCTCATGGTTCTGAAAGTTGGCGACTGGGATTCAAAGCATTAAAAAAATCTCCAGAGTCTCCCTGGTGTTTGTATCCCAAGTTGTGCTAAAGGAGATGTTCTAATCCTGCTCTCAAAATATTTAAATCCACTTGTAAACTAATCTAAGTAAAATTGCAACAAAGCCCAGTTTGAAACAGATTAGATTGAAACAGACCCTTACAGTAGTGGCCTGATAGGAGAAAGGATGCATCATTTTCTGGGAACAAATATTTTTCTAGTACATTTTGTTTTCAACACACAGTGTCTGGCATGGTAAAAAATTATGGTCAATGGAAGAAACAAGAACATATGACACATAATCAAGAGAAAAAGAATCAATAGAAACAGACCCTTAGATGAACAGAATGTTGAAATTATCAAAGAACATTAAAATAGTCAATAGACCTAGTAAAACAAAGGTGAACAACATGCAGAAATAAATGGGGGAATTTCAAGGAGGAATAGAATCTGTAAAAAAGGACCAAGTAGATATGCTAGAAATAAAAATTAAAAAATTAAACGAAATAAAGAGTTAATTCAGTCAGCATTTCAGTTATCTATTGCTGCATGACAGAGTGCCACAAGCAGGGTCTTTAAAGGATAACAACTTGAATTTTTCTTACTCTGCTATCTGGGTTGAGCTTAGTTGGGCAGTTCTGCTCCATGTAGTATCTGCTGGGCCTCAGATTGCCATATTGGTTTCTTCACTCATATATTTGGTGCTCAGAATTGCAGTTCTTTTACCAGTATAGTTTTTCAGAAGAGTTGGAAGCTGACTGGTCTTTCTCTCATTCTTTTAGGCCTCTCCAAGTTGCTAACTTTGGCTTCCTCACAGAATGATGGCCCTAGGGTAATTGGGTTTTTCATATACTGTGCCTAGTTTCCAAGAAAGAAGATGCAGAAGTTATAAGTTCTCTTAAGGTCTGGATTGGTAAATCCTATAACATAATTTCTGATGCATTCTCCTGTTCAGAGCAAGTCTCATGTTTGACCGAGATGTCGCCACTTAGAATGTGGAATAGCATGTGTGTACAGGAGAGGAAGAATTGATGGTAGCTATTCTGGAGACCATCTATCCCATTCTTTCCTCTGGCCACAGTATTCACTTCTGTCCAATGTGAAAACTACACCACAACCTCCCTTCCAAGGCCACAAAAGTCCTTCCCAGTTATGGCATCAGGCTCAACTCCAGCATCTCATGATCTCTATCAAGTCCAGATGTGGATAGGGCTTCTCAAGTGCACTTCTTTTCAGTGTGGAGGAAAAATTACTGCTCCCTCCTCCCTCATCCAACATAAACAATAAGACAGTGATACAGTAACTGTACTAATCACTCCTATTTAAAAAGGGAGAAATGGAAGGCATATAGCTGTCAGTGGCCCACAGCAATTATAAAATCCAGTTGGGCTTATATCCATAGTACCCCCTGCTCTGGAGACCATGGGACATTTCATGATGAAGGCACAGTTCTGCTTTTTGAGACTGGTTCTCTGCAGCTTTTGGCTCTGTCCTCTGGGATCTGGACTATGATCTCTGAAGTATCCTTAGGAAGTGGTCTAATTTTTCAAGTGAATAACTTTCTTAGCCTTCTTTAAATGTCTGTTCAAGTCTCCTGTCTTTCTGTGCATTTTAGTCCAAACATGTGTTGCTTTTTAGTAAAATTATCTTTAAAACTTTATAAATATTCTATGAATCTTATTGGGGGTTCACTTCTATTTTAGAAAGGCACCTATAAATCTCTTTGAGGTAGACCTCTTTCCAGTTTGAGCTGCAAGTTAGGGTGCTTTAGTACAATGCCCAAAAGATCCTTAGAAGGTTTTTTTGTTTAGTTGATGGTGTTTGAGACAATGCCACAAATCCTTCTGAACTCTTAACAAGAAGTCTTGTAGCCGCTCTTAATTTGATCTTTACTTCGAGGCCAGTTGTACTGGCAGTGCCCTGCATTTGGTCTTTGTGCTGAATTTGAATTTATTCTTACTTAAAGAACTTTTGCCAGCTGAAAAAGCTGGGAATTAAAAGAGCACCAGTAGGGTAAAGATCTCTGTTCATTGAAATGACTCAGAAGCAACAATAACCCGGCATCTATGAGCACCCCTAGTACCTAGTTTGTGTTCTCTAAATACTATTTTTAATTCAAAGAACCCAGGAATCCTTGGAGAAATGGCTGACTCTAAGTTTAGAGCGATAAATATACAAGATTATTTTGAGCATCATGTTATGCCAGAAAACTGGCAAGCAATCAAAGACTTACGGGTCACATCAATGAGAATGTGGAGAAATTGGAACCCTTGTACATTGCTGGTGGTAAAATGGTTCAACTGCTGTGAAAAACAGTTTGGCTTAAAAAGTTAAACAGTTCTTCAGAAAAGTTAAACATAGGATTAATTTAGCAATTCCACTCCTAGGTATATATCCAAACACAGTGGCTTAAACAGATGAAGATGTGCTATTGTTTATTGCAACATTATTTACAACAGCCAAAGGGTGGAAACAATTCCAAGTGTCCATTGATAGATGATAAACAAAATGTAGTCCATACAATGAAATATTATTAAACCATAAAAATGAGTGAACATAGATGGATACATGATGGAAATTGATGAATCTTGGAAAAGTTGTTCAGTGAACTAAACCAGACACAGAAGGACAAATATTGTATGATTCATTTATAAGAAGTATCTGGAATTGTCAAACTCCTAGAGACATAGATTATTGGTTATTAGAGGCTGGGGGTGTGGATGAAGAATTATTATTTACTGGGTACAGAGTTTCTGTTTGGAGTAATGGAAAAGTTGGAAATAGTGGTGATTATTGTGCAATATTACAAATGTAATTAATGCTACTGTACATTTAAAAATGGTAAAAGTGGCAAATTTTGGTCATATATATTATACTACAATAAAAATATTTTTAAAAAGCTAATAGTCACGTCCAAAGAACAATGATGCCAAATTGTGAAGACTTCCAGCTGGCTCCATTGGAAAAGTTGATCATTAAAAAGAACAATAACTACATTTAGTTGAAACACATGAAACATATAAGAACCCATGACTTCAAATTGATAATAAAAAGTGGTCAGTGTTGGGCACTTCTAGGGCACAGTTCATTACTCTGAAGATTGGTTAAAAAATGGGAAAGAGTTACACAGTTATCTTGCCTTTCCTGTAGGAACTGTATTCAGGAAAATTAGTGGCTGGTAAAGACAGGTCCTTTTTACAGAATTCGTTAATGGAATTTAAAATTCTCATTTGCAACCTCTAATGAGACAACGGGTCATCAGTTGATCAAGTGATGCACAATTTTTAGGAGAGAGGTTAGTGAAGAATATTATAATGGCAGAATCCACTGACTCCATTGTTCAATCTTAGCATCAGTGAAAATGGGACCCCAAATACTATATACCTTATGATATGGTGCAATAAGATGCATACAGCACCAACTATGAATCTTTTTATTAAAAAAAAATGTACCTGAATCTAATCAAACCTCCAGTTTATAGTAAATACGGAGGATAGAAGAACAAGTTCAGTAACACCATGAGGAAGCAATCAACCAAATTTGGAATATAGGACATTTTAGAGAACTGTTGACCCAGTTTTACTAACTGTTCTGAGAAAAAGGATGAGAATGAAGAAAAGGGAGGAGTGTTACAAAATAAAACCTGGTAACCAAATGCAACGTGTGGACCATGTTTAGATGCTGAATAGAACAACCAATTGTAAACTGACAGATTTGAGACAATCCAGGAGATTTGAATATATTTACATTGTTTCATGGTAATAAATACTTGTCAGTTTTTTTTAGGTTTAATAATGGCATAGTGGTTATATATTCATAGATGGATAGGTAATGTTCTTATCAGTCAGAAATCCACACTAAAGAATTGGGGCAGAATGGCATGAAGTCTTTAATTTGCTTCAAAATTTTCCAGGGAAAGCAAAAATAACAAACCTGAGAAGATAGATACAAGATTGGTAAAATATCGATTGCTACTGAAGGAAAATGTGGGTGGGTGTTCATTCTATTATTCTTTCTGCCTTTGTGTGTGTTTAAACATGTTAAAAAGTTTTCAAAATGACTTACCTTTTTTTTGAATAAGAAAATACAACCCAAAAATACAGAGTGGGACCGCTCCCAAGTGGGCGCACTTGGCCTAGTTTTGAAGCCATAGTAAAAGTAATTTAGAGAGCCATCAGCACATGCCACAGTGGAAAGGAGCTGTGACACGTGGAGGCTCTGCTTGGGAACACAGAAATATTTTGATCGGCAGGTTTGAGGAGCTGAGATCGAATTGAATTAGAAGACCCGGCCCGCATACAAACAGTTGGATCATGTCAGTGAGGACTTTATGTTCCTTTTGTGCTTCTGGCCTGCCAGTCCCCTCTTGGTGCCAGCAGCTCCGTCTCTCACAAGCTGGAGGCCGATTCTTCCTTCAGCGAGTTAATTTTAAATGAAATGAAAACCCAGGTCATAATGTTTGGTTCACTACACAGGCAACAGGCACTGTCTGCCTCATTAATGATTAACACAGCAGCTGGTAATGTCTTGCAGCTGGTTGACCGGTTTAATGATGCCAAAATTTGGCTACATTCTCCTCCTGCCCTGACCAATGCAAGGATCAGCTTTCTTCACAGTGGCTCAAGCTTGGTGCTCAGTGGATACCTCCCCTGCCAGTCTACATGGATTATCAAGAAGAAAGAGTAGGATTTCTTATACTGGGACCAAGCCCAGTACAGAGGCTCTAATGTTTTTGCTGGGCCAGACACAAAGAATGCATGACCCAGAATGCATTTATCTATGGTATTGGAAGAAACAAGATGTTAGCTACCCTAAGAGGCAAGGCTGAGTCTCAGAAAGACTTACGGGTCAGTGTTAGTAGATTCTGCCCCTGGAAGAATGTCTAGGAGGTCTCAGGCAAGAATATAATTAAGAACTTATTCTTCCAAGAGGCACATATAGGGTCCAGAATTGAAGGTTAAAGAGCAGGTTGTGGCAGGCAAAAGTTTTGAAATCCAGGCTCAGGTAAGCTACAACAGAGATGCAGCTTTCATAACACTGTGATGTGAATATCAAAGTTACTCTACTTACATTTCTGCAAAGTCCCAGAGCTGAGAAAGCCTGAACCCAGAAGTGTGAATGGGGAAATGCTTTTGGTTGACTATGGCCAATCATGGCATTGAAAGGCAAGCAGAATGGAAGAAGATGAACAGGTGGTCTCTGATGTCAGCAGCCTGACTTGAAATCTTAGCCTTTCTGTTTATTATTGGTGTGGCTTTGGACAGGATTCTTAACCTGTTGAGATTCAGTTTCCTCATATGTAAAATGAAACATTCAAAGAATCAAATAACTAATGAATAGAATGAGAGCTATTACGGACATTTGGAAGGTCTCAAATATTAGCTTTATTTTTTTAAATCGGGTATACATGTTTATGCATACTTTCTTAGTTATTTGGGGAGAAACCCTGGGATAGAGATAGGTTATCTTGATATTACAGGTGAGGAAACCGAGGCTAGGGATCTGTCCTGTCATTCCCTGGAAGTAGAGACTAAGCTAGTTGTGCTTTCTGTACCTCTCACTGCCTATTCTGCCACAGTTCACTGATTTCTTAGTCTCTCCTAGTATCACTTTTAGCTCTAGCATCTCTGATGATCTTGACCAGCGCCCCTGAACTGCTTTTGCAGAGCAACTCCTAATTTACAGCAGTGTACCACGACTTGATAATTGAAGGTACTGTATCATTGAGAACAGAGCTCCAACCTGGGGCCATCTTTGTCCTGGCTGCTTGACTTTCTTGATGCCCCTGATTAAGATACACTGCTGACATTCTAGACTGTGAAGACTGATTTTGAATTAACTACTTGTACATTTAATTTGTTTTTTACCTGATGCATGTGAAGACTGGTCTGTGTGCCCGTTCTGTGACCTAGGCTATTTGGTTTTCAGCGTTAGAGTTTTCAAGGACACAAGAAGAGAGTAGGGTTTTGGGATCACACTTTCTCCCATCCCTGCCCCAGCCTCCTGCTCACACAGCACACAGACACGTGCACACATGCACATGCAAGCCTCCGCACTTTTGTGTTGGAAGGAAGCCTCCCGGGGCCAGAACAGACACTATTTCACTTGGAAGAAGTGTTTCATTTCTACCCTTCTGCAACCTTGTCAGGGTAAGATAAACGGAAGCTGTGACTTTTCAATGCCATCTGGTAAGTTAGATTGAGCATCAGCACGGGGGTGCACGTCTGTTGTGCTGAAACAGGCCTCTCTAGGATTGAGTGGCTGACATTCCCACAGGGCTGTCCAGGAAAGGGGGGCATTTCTGAGCCCTGCCTCACTGAAAGGAGTGTCAGGGATTAGCTACCCACCTCTTCTCCAACCATCACTGTCACCTTTTGGATGCACTCATTCTCTTATGAGTCGTGCGTGTGCTCAGTCGCACACACTTGCCTGGGGTCCTGGCAAAGCCCTAGTTCAGTTAATGAGTTTAATAATCTCTGTGCATGCCAACATGGGGCCGGAACATCTAGCTCCTTTTTATCCAACCCCAGGCAATTTTCCTTCGTTTCCACAGTAGCACTAGTAGAACCCAGCTGATTGCAAGTCCCTGCATTGAAACCCACTATCAAAGTGAAAATTAGGGATGAAGAGAGCCTTCCTGTTTGTGTCTTCCAGAAAATCTGTAGCCTCTTTCTCTAGCAGTCAGAGTTGAATGATGAATAAGTCCCCAGCCCAGGAGGAGACCACAACATCTGCCAGTGAGGTTGGCAAGATGGCAGTATATAGTCACTTCACTGGTGCAAGTGCCCTGGGGCTGGGGAAGGAGAGGAGTGAAGGCTGTGTCAGGCCAGGCTCCCCTCTCCATCTCTGGCCCTTGGCATGTTTAGGTGACTCTGTAAACTCGGTCGCTCAGGTGTGCTTCTGTGTCCTTCCTCCAGCCCTTTTAGGGGCCAGTGCTGCAAGCCTAGAACTCCTGCTTGTGACAACACCCAGTCTGCTGGCGGAAGCTAAGCCTGGAGCCTAATCGTTGCCAAGAGAGAGACTTTAGATGGTGTGGTGGCTTTGCAATGTGTAGACTTGGGCAGGTCGAACTATATTTCCTAGAACTCCCTTTCCTGTAAGTTTCTTGCAAAGGTAAGCCACAGGCAAGATTCATGAGTGAGAATTGGGGGGTGCAAGTGAAGCAGCGGCCATTATGTAGCTCCTGTACGTTGTTAGCTCCAAGCAGCCACTGGGCCTACAGGTGCCGCACCCTCTTCTGGATCTTCCAGTCTTCCTGACTCTAAGGCTAGATGTGTGTATTTGGCTCCGTGATAAAGGAGCCTGGCTTTAGGAGAGCCACATCACCAAGGCCAGAAGCAGGAATCAGCCCATCCTGTGGTTTCTGAGTTCCTGCTGGTTCTTACTTTCCCCCACCCTCCTGACTGCCTGCCTGCCCCACGGTCTCCAAGCTCTAGCATCAGCTGTGAAGATAGAAGAAACCTATTTAACCAGGTTTCAGGTTGCATAAAGTCTAATCCCTGTACTAAACCTGTCTGTCCCTCTCTCTGTCTGCCTGCCTGCCTATCAATAATCCTAGTGGTTCTGCCTCTTTGAACCCTGACTGATACAGATTGAGATAGAGAAGTGAACCCCGTGAATTCCCATAAGACTGCCACCTGGGGACTTGAGGATAGTGTTCCTGTGCCCACACACACACAAACATGTTTTCCCATTTTCTGTTCTGGGAAATGGACCCCAAATCTTACATGGTCCACACATATAGGAAGTCATGTTTAGAGGATGAAAAATGTATTAATGTTGCAAAAGCCTCTTTCAAGTACCTATTAAGTGTCCCCTTTGCTGTACATGTATTCCTCCTTTTCATCCCTGCTCCCCCTTCTTCATTTGAATCTTTGGGAAATTTGAGACTGTCTGGTCCTGAATCATCCTCAGCCTAAAAGACCAACCTCTCCGCAGGAGCCAGGTGGGTGGGAGACTTCAAGGAAAGGGCTCAGCTGGGAAGTTAGTGCAGAAGACCCTGATAGCAGCCCCTCCAGCGTGGGGCAGGCAGATGAAGGAGGGAGAATAATTTGCTTTCTCCTACCGCAGTGTGGGAACATCACAGACCTGTCGCTCAGTCCAAGATCAGAGAAAGTTCCAAACAAGAAGCCGGCTTGGTCCAACAGTTTCCCCTGGCCCCCCTGCTGACTGCTGGGAGATGAAGGCTGACACTCCCTTCCCCTATCCCAGACAGCAGAAACAGGACCCCTTTTCTCCCATCACGAAAGGGAGAGCCTGGAAACACTGGTACCTCTAATTTGCCTTAAGTCCCTTGCATAGGATGTGAAGTGTGTTTTGCATTTTGAGGTTTGATGGGTAGGTCGATGCCCTCTGGTAATTTCTCAGCACAAAATAATGACAGTTTGAATGAAATTCAATGGTTACATTTCCCCCCCCAGCTCTTAGTTATTGTTTTGCACCAGCTCATTACTTCCCCTAGTTAAAATTGGTAGCAGAAACAGAAGGGGTGAAATACTACCAAGGGGACTATTCCTTCAGTGTTCATAGCAGGTGTCTCCATTAGGTTTTCCCCAAGAGCCACATCCAGGTGTAGCAAATTAGTTAAGAGGGCCATGGGTTCATTTGCATGTGATCTGCATATGGTTTCTGAGGACCTAGATAAACAGTGCTTGTACGTTTCAGGCAATTCTATGTTTAAATTCTGTTGCTTTTTTCTTGGTCTCTTCTCTTTGTCCTTTTCTCTTGTTTCTCCCTACAACTCCATGGTTTGATGTCACACCAGAATCCACACAATCACATATATGGAAGAACTTTGAAGGGCAAGGGGAGAGCACGGAGAGCTACATGGGGAAGATGTCTGTGCTGCTGTGACCTGGGGTCTGTTAAAGCAGAAGACACAAGGTGGGGAGGGAAGTTAGAATTACAGGAGCCTATTCTTGAAGAGTTTTCTCATCTAAAAGGGCAATAATGATGAAAGAGGTATTGTTGATGATATCCGTGACAGTAATAACCATTGAGTTTGGCATGCCATGAAGTTCCTACCTCCCCAGGCTACAATACACTCAGGATTCATCCATTTGATCTCTACATTAATGTAAATGCTGGTTTATTTCACTGATCCACAACCTGTAATGGAAAAGTCAATGGCTGAAGTCAGTGCCAAGCGTTCCTGAGTAAAACAACACTCTGCTTTCAAAGTATTCTTCTAGGATTCTTTAGGGGTCTCTCCCAACTCTCCCACTCAACTGTCCTCACTTTCCTATCCTTTCCTCCTTGCTACCATCAGGGTCTGTTAGGAGGTTTATTTTCCTTGCCAACAGCCTGCGGGCTTAAAAACACAAGCTCACTCTTTCCTTTGGCTGAGCTAAAAGAACATCTCCATCTGATTTCCTTAGGGACTCGATACAGTTTTCTCTAACTTTTTCTTCACTTTATCTCTGCCTTTGTCTTTTCGACATCTGTCTTCCTTCCCTGTTTATTTCCCTCTCCCTCTCCCTCCCTGTTCTGCACTCTGCACAGAATAACACAAAACTCAGTCCACACTGCGCAGCAGCGGTAGGGAGAGGAGCAGAGCAGAGCAGTGCTAGGGACTGCCCTGCAGTGCACAGGGCAGTGGGGGTGGCACACGTCACGCTAAGGAAGCTGGAGCCCTGTAACGATGGGTACAAAATCCTGTGATTACACACTCCATAAAACCTGCCCCGCTGCAGCTGGGTTCCATGCCAGGAGGATTAAGCAAGTTTTGTTAAGACCCTTAAAGAAGCAGTGAGTGGCAGCAGTCACTGGCGCTGTCGGAGATTTGTTGGAGTAAAGCGCCATCAGGCTGCCTGGCCTGGTTGCAGGGAGGAGAGAGCCATTATCCAGATCTGCATTAAAGCCTGGACACTGGAGAGACATGGAAGCCAGGATGCCAGGGTGCGGTGGGATTAATTGACCAGCCTTTCAGTACCAGAGCGGAGAAGGCTTAATAGCAGACTCCAGGGAGTCTACAAAACAACCTTTTTGTATTCTTTGTGTTTGACTTGTGTTTAATTTGTTCTGTCTTCAAGCAGTTCTAAGTGCTTTCTGTACCCCACACAGTATTCAGCTGATCCCATTTGATCCTGCACCTCCAGCTGAGGATGGGTGTGGCAGATACCAGACATTGTGGACCAGGATGTAAGAACCCCTTTAGTCCCTGTGAAGTCATCTCTAATCCAGGTCAGTCCTACATCTTCTTCAATGAGTAGAAATGATTGGCTGCCTCCTCTGATTGATAGGCAAGAACACCAGGGGGCAAAAGGGACATTTGCAGAGTGTCTCTCTAGCAGAGACCCTTTCAAAGGATCTGGGAGAGACCTTGGTAACATATTCATGTGATTATACGTTTTGAATAGAAAAGTTTTTGTTTTTGTTTTGTTTATGTTTTTAGTGCAGTTGCTTAAGATTGCTGTCTCTTTCAACTCCAAGTTCCCCTCTGTTTCGCTTCCCTTGTGCAGGGAGATGTTGCAATGTCTGTGGGCATTTTGGAATTCCGTTAAGGAGAAGCTGCAGCGAGCCATCTCGTTTGTGTTTAGTGGGTATGATAATATAGGTTCCACGCATAGTTATGTTATTGCCAGCTGCCCCAGTATAGGAATGGCTGCCAGGAATATTTTTGCCACCTGCTGTGCCATCGCCAGCCTCCAGAGTTGTAGGCCTGGAAGTCCTATCATGATATGAAGATGTGCTGTTTTGCCTGGTACTGGATGTGTGTAGTTAGTAGAGGAGAAACAAGTTTTGAAGTGGACAGTTAGAAGCTAGTCTATGGAAAAATCTTTTAAATCTTTCAGCTCACATATTCACATATGAGAGAAACTTGGCAGAAGTTTTCCCAAGTTTTCCAACAATATTAAAAATGTACACGGCATTGCTAATTACAAGTATGAAGCTTGAAGAAACTTCTATAAATTATTAATAAATGCTCACCAACTATGTAGAGGAAAGATTAAATTGTCTTTCTTTTCTCTCTATAGAAACTTACAACTGCCATATGAAGAGGTGATTTTGCATTTAATAATGTATGAAAAGAGAAGCAATGCAGAGATTTGTCAAGCAATTAATAATAGTATTAGTTTACTTTTTAAAATCTGAAAACTTTTGCTATTTGTGGTATTTGTCAGCTTTTAAAAATATATGCTTTATTGTGATTTCTCATTCTAAACAGATATTTACTTTCACACTTAACTTTGAGTTTGTCATTTTATATTCTTTTCTAAAACATAAATTCCCAAATTTATAAGCTTTAGGCTCAGTAAAGCCTGAATCCAACCCTGGGTAATTGACTTGTCTTTGGAAATCCAGGCTCAGGAGTTCTCTTCCTTTCTAGGGCAGGACTCTGTCTACCTCACTGTAAGTCTGGCATTAAAGCTACAGGCAGACCTAATGAATGACCCTTCCAATCCCTTGTTTTAAACTCATGTACAGAATTGAAATCCCCTGGAGTATCTTGCCTTTCCTAAAGCTTTCTTCCCCCACCCTAGTCAGAGTTGAAGCTTGTAAGGTTAAATGGAAAGATCCCTGGGATAGTCTGATTCTAGTTGAAAGTCAGACACTATCTAATCGGGTGAATTTGACCAAGTCAGTATATCTTTTTAGACTCCAATTTCCTCACCTCTCATCTGAGCATAATTATGATAGCCTGGTCTTTCTTACAGGATTATAGTAGGTGCCACTGAGATTAAATGAGAGACTAAAGTTGTCTGAGAAGTACAGAGTGCTTTAGAAACAGAAGGGATTATGTTTTATTTATCAAGTCAAAGCAACCATCTTCCAAACCTAAGATTTTTAGGTGCTTAGATTGGGATTCCATGTTGAGTGAATATTCTCTACATTTTTCCTGACAATCGCAACCACTTTGCATTTTATAGATCTGGTGCAGAAACCCATGGACCTTTATGGTGGCATGTGTGATGGGGCAGGCAACCATATCTCTTAGATGTTGGAGGGTACTGGAGGATTTGGTGTATCAGAGGGGGTTTAATTCACATTTTCAGGGGCTGCTCCTTTGAGGTAAGCTCCTCCTCTGTGCATTGAATATTCTGATGCTTCTAATTGACTTGAAAATATCTTGTCCCTCCTTTGAAATGTCACCTAGTCCTTGTCAAGTGTATTTCCAAGCAGTCAGGATCAATACATCATTTGGTTTAAGCATATGAGATCGTGATTGATGGCCCAGATGAGTGTAGGTTTCACTCCCAGCAACAGTCCTGATATTAGATGTTGCTGAAACCCATTCATATCTGTGAGCAGAGATCAATGATCTAGGAGACAATGTCTTGAGAAGAGATGTAATCTAGAGTGGAGTTTATCACAGCTGGCCTTTAGGTTCAAGCTAGTCAGAGGGTCCAGGATTCAAAGTCAATTCCACTGCAATAGTTACTTGCTGGGTCTCTGTTTTGTTCTAGGCATTGTCCTGTATGTGATGGGATGTAAGGAAGATCAAGCTTGTCCTTCCTCATAATGAGCTTACAGTATAAAGAGGAGTTAACATACATATATGACATAGTCGTGTCAATTGTGTAGGGCTGTAACAGCAG
Organism: Acinonyx jubatus; assembly: GCF_027475565.1. Lineage (NCBI taxonomy): Eukaryota > Metazoa > Chordata > Mammalia > Carnivora > Felidae > Acinonyx > Acinonyx jubatus. The sequence goes on from NC_069395.1 coordinate 49,126,424, forward strand.
TAGGAAAACAGCTTTCAAGATCCAAGGAGGTAGAGATAATGTCCTCTTTGGCCTTCATTTTTCTTTATTTGAACAGTGGGAAAATCTTGAGTAAAAAGAGACTTAGGTATAGGCATTGCAAAGTTAACCCTTTTACCCAGCTTAGTCCAGAAATGAGTCTTTGTTTCTCCTGTTTAATGATCAGACACTCATTTTCTGTGATGCGTTAGTCATTGTACCAGGTCCTGCTGAGATGAAAGAATATTTACTCCCCAACTTCAGGGAGCCCGTGATCTAATTTGATTGTCTTTCATATAGGAAGAAAATACTGCTGGCCCTCAGGGGTAGGACATACACAGTATTGGGGAGCACTTGTGCCCATTTGTGGCCACTTTCCCACTCAATTCTTCTGTCCCCAGGTATTCTTGGTTTTAGGACAGTGAAGCGACTTTCAAGGATGTGTCTGTGGATGTGGACCACCACAGTCTGATGCATGTGAAGACTGACATACAACCGTGGCTTCCTCATATTATGGCCCTAGTTATCTGCTTAATCACAGTCTCCTGCAGCATCCCGCAATCCCTGGGGCTTTTATCCTTACAGGGCTGGTACATGGATCTGGATCTGGATCTGCAGTCTAGTCCCATCTCAGTCAGAAGAAGCTGTTTGTTTCCTGCCCTTCTTTGACTCTGCCTAAATACTTGCAATCAGGGTGGGGTGTGTGTGTATCTAGATGTTATTATCTTGTAGGTAGAAGGTTGAGCTTTCTTGAGATGGACTCAGAAGGGTAAGGGATAGTAATGGCAGTGGACCTGGAACAGGCTGCCTCTCTAGCAATCCTTTGCTTGTTCCCAGAGCCTAGCTTCCTCTGTCCTTCCTGTTTGGCCCTGCTCTCACACCCTAGTTCTGGTGACTCTCCCCATGGCTGCCTGCTTTTCTGGTCACTCTGAAAGCTCTCCCCATTGCTATTTGTGTGGACATTGTGCCTTGCTAGGCTTCTGGCTTCTCTGATGCCTGGATTTCCTGCGAGTTTATACTGTGAGGTGATTCTTCCCATATGAAACATGGAACAAGGGACATCCTGAGATGGGAAATCCTGCAATTTACTAAGACAAAGGGACACTAGAATAGTTCCACTGTGTGTGTGTGTGTGTGTATAGATATCTATATATATCTATATCTGTCTATCTATCCATATCTCTATGTATTTATATATCTCCACATCTTCTTTATCCATTCATCAGTCAGTGGACATTTGGGCTCTTTCCATACTTTGTGAGGCTCTGAATCTTTAACAAGCTCTCAGATAATGCTGGTGTTCCTGGTCCATGGACCACAGTTTGAGTAGCAAAGGTCTAAGGGACCCGGAAAATGGAAGGAGAAAGAGGGTAGGGTGTTGAGGAAAAAGAATAGGATTGGGGTTGTTCAGTCCCTGAGTACCTCTGAAGTCAGAAACACAGATCGGGGACAATGCTGCTGGAGGCCTTGTAAGTTCCCCAAGTTTATTAATTTTTGTAATTATTATTAAATAACTGATTTTATATGGAAATAGCAGAAAAACAGATTAAATGGAAAGGATGCAAAGCTTGTTATCCATCATGTTGTAAGAGGAGACTCCATTCTTCTTAGCCATCAGTGGCAGAGAAGAGGAACCTTTGTCTTGTCCTGGGTGGGTTATGGCAGGTTTCGAGAAGACCTGAATCTTCAAGTTCACGGAAAGAGAGAAAGAGGAAGGTTGTGAGAGCCTAGGACAGAGTAGTGATCCTATATAGGTCATATTTTGTGTGATCTGTTTGGTCCTTTTGGACTCTTGCTTCCCCCAATTTAATAGATTATAAACTTGTTGGAGAAGATGGACTTCAATCAGAAATAATTTGTTTCCTATCAGTACTTTGCTAATGATAGTGTCTCTTGCAATATTAGAGCTTGTTTAGGGCCAGATATTATTTCATATAATCTGCATAGCAATTCTAAGAAATAGGTATTGCTTTATTCCAATATCATTCTTACCAAACATATTTTGTTTTGCCTATTTATTTTGTTCATTGTCTCCCCCAACTAGACTGCAGGCTCTGTGCAACTTTGTTCTTGCTTCCTGGTCACTACTGTAGCACATCACACTGAGTAGTTGGTCAATATGTATTTGTCAAACAAGTGATTGGATGGATGAGAAAATCAAACATTAGGAAGGCTTGCCTTAGGTCACCCAGATGGTAAATGCTGTAGTCAAAACCCAAATCCTGTGCATCTTGCTCTACAACTCTTTCCCACGCTGTTGTGCATGCTCCCTGTGATTTTAGCTACTTCCTAAGCTCACTGCCATGAGCTTAGGTAGTGAATCACACCATTCTAGTTGAGTCCTTGGCCACTGAGGCCAAATTGCTGTGGGTACCACCTAGGTATTTAACATTAGCTATCAGTGATCTCTATGAGGTCACAGTAGGACTGACTGATAAGCCAGCCCCAGGTCATGGGTACTCCCAGATAAGCTAGGGGAAGTTGCTTCTAGAGATCACACACCCCAGTATGCTAGCAGTCAGCTCAGAGTTAGGTGTTCCATATAAGGCTCATATCATCTTTTTCTTTATGAGGTTTGCCACTCACTCAGCCCCAACAGAGGATTTGCTTATTCACTGTTGTTTTCGGCTCCCAAGGAAAACATTATAAGGTACATGTTTGAATTGGAAAAGAAGCAGTCAGGCAAGCCTCCCAAGTGACACAGAGTCCACAGGCAGAGAGTATCCAGCTTTCCCTATTAGACACAACAGTTGGATGTTGACAGTGGTCCTTCTGCTGACTATTAGGCACTGCTTTAACATATTAGAGACTCAGGATGGCAGCTTTAGCAGAACATCAGAAAACGAAATCAACTCATTTCCTAAAGCTAAATTCTTAAGTCCAAATTGGCATCTAAGAATCTCCTGACAAAAGTTATACAGAGCTAGGTGACCTTTATTGAGCAAGCCAGTCACATCCTGCCATACCACAACCCTGGGCCAAGGATCCAGGAGACTGATGCTGGGGATCCCTTCTGAACCATGCTCAGAGGTATAAAAATGCAAGTGATTACACCTGCCGCTTAACACATTCCAAAATGCCCTTAACATAACCAGGCCCAGTGGGCATGAGGCCAGAAATGAGATCCAAATTGATAGAAATAAAATGTGCTGTGCCTTGAGATTGTTGTAATCAGGAAAGGAAGAAAGAAAAGGATGTTGTTCTGTGCCAGAAAACGGAAACTTTCTATTTTGGATATTTTAAATGGCTTTTCTGTGATGGAAGCCACGATTCATGAAAAGTCAACATCAGAGAATTATCTAGGCTTTTATCATGTAATCAAGACAGGACATCTTCTAATTGGTTCATTATGCAGCTACCATGGCGCCAAATGAAATGCTCAATTTTTTAATGGCTTTATCCAGTGAAAGATAAGATCTGTTGTTTTTATTATTTACCTTGAAAGAAAAGCCCCTCAAATTATCCTTGTGAGAAATTTTTGTGCATAACTGGATTCATGAATTTAGAGGGACTCTAAAATTCCTGTAATGCAGTCTAAGAGTTTACTATGGCTTAATGATCAGTGAAGGGGTTAATTTTCAGAACCCTTCTCCAGTATATCGTAAATATGGAAATGAGAGCAAGGAAAACAGCTCTCAAATTTTGGATGATCAGTGGCTCATACCTTACCTGCAGCTCGTGAGTTCATTTTGTAACAAAGGGTTGAGGAATTTTCTGCTTGAGGTACATACATCACAACAATCTCCAAACCCAAATGAGGGCCTAGCTCCATCAGGAATAACGAATGTCCAGGCCGTTTCAGACCATAATTTATTTCTGTGCCCAGAGTTCATCACATGATCCACCACCACTGCTCATTTTCTGAAAATAATTTCTCTAGATGTCCATGGGCTTCCAGCTCTCATCACCCAGAACAGTAAAGAATAGTCACATCACCTCACATAATTTATCCCAGTGTCCACAAATCTCTCCAGGTCTCCACAAACAAAGCAGAATGCAAAATGCAGAGTACAATTGTTCATCAGTGCATGAGCATGTCTCCAAGTGCATCACAGAAAAAGTGAATAAAGGAGAAAATTATGGGCTTGGGGCTTTTAACCTGTGGCTCTGATTTTACCCTTGCCTCACTCTAAAATGAATGGATCTCTGGCTACAGAGAGATTACCCTTGTTTCTCGTATGAACTCCCCATTGTAGATGGTCTAATGCAGTTTGGTCTAAAATCAAACTGGAATCTTAGTTGTCATGGGAAATACAAGAAGAAGTAAACAGCAAGAATCATGTTTCAGGCCAGATATAGGAAGTTGCATTTAGACCTTGCAAGAAGAACATGTCCCACAAACATCACCGTGTTTGTTTGCTTCAGATTTCCTGGTATTTGTGGTCAGAGCAGCGTTACAGGAGAGATAAAAGGACAGGGAATTAAGGGTATCGTGCCTTGAGTCAAGGTGATTACATCTTTTTTTGCAATTTCTTTCAGGTAAATATTATGTTAGGAAAAGCTAGAAGGGGAAAATTACAGTGAAAAATTTACCACAAGTATCATCAAACTCAATAAATCAAGTCCCATGGAAGAAGTCATTCTAATGTCGCTCTTATGTTTTAGGAAAGTAAATCAGATAGTCAAGAAATACCAACGAAATAACTGTAATCATTACTTAGGAATTTGTTCATCAAGAACCAGTCACTCACTTAGTTTGTGCCTACACAATTCCTTCTTCTGTTTCAAGCCAGTTATGTGTCATAACTAAAGAGTGACCATTGACTTTTTGTGTGCTTCTCGTATCCTTCCACTAACACTCTATCTTCCCACTGCACCTTCTCCATCAACTAGAACATATCATCCCCTTTTGTCAATCATGCTGTCTTGTTCTTACCGTCATGCCCAAACAGCTCATTATTTTGAAATTATAAGTACCCCTCTCTCTCTCCTATTTGACTGTATATCAGTCATCATTGCAACTCTGTGCCTAGCACACTGGTAACTATATAGCAGGCATTCATGTAAATTTTTTATTTATTTATTTCTTAAAAGAATTTATTTTTTAATTTACATTCAAGTTAGCATATAGTGCAACAATGATTTCAGGAGTAGATTCATTAATCCCCTTATCCATTTAGCCCATCTCCCCTTCCATAACCCCTCCAGCAACCCTCTGTTCTCTATTTTTAAGAGTCTCTTATGTTTTATCCCCCTCCCTGATTTTATATTATTTTTGCTTCCCTTCCCTTAAGTTCATCTGTTTTGTATCTTAAAGTCTAATATGAGTGAAGTCATATATTTGTCTTTTTCTAATTTCACTTAGCATAATACACTCTAGTTCCATCCACATAGTTGCAAATGGCAAGATTTCATTCTTTTTGATTGCCGAGTAGTACTCCATTGTATATATGTACCACATCTTTATCCATTAATCCATTGATGGACATTTGGGCTCTTGCCATACTTTGGCTATTGTCAATAGTGTTGCTATAAACATTGGGGTTCATATGCCTCTTTGAAACAGCATACCTGTATCCCTTGGAAAAATACCTAGTAGTGAAATTGCTGGGTCGTAGGGTAGTTGTATTTTTAATTTTTGAGAAACCTTCACACTGTTTTCCAGAGTGGCTGCACCAGTTTGCATTCCCACCAGCAGTGGAAAAGAAATCCTCTTTCTCCGCATCCTCGCCAACATCTGTTATTGCCTGAGTTGTTAATATTAGCCATTCTGACAGGTGTGAGCCGGTAGCCTATCATGGTTTTCATTTCTATTTCCCTGATGATGAGTGATGTTGAGCATTTTTTCATGTGTTGATTGGTCATCTAGATGTCTTCTTTGAAGAAGTGTCTATTCATGTGTTTTGCCCGTTTCTTCGCTGGATTATTTGTCTTTTGGGTTTGAGTTTGATAAGTTCTTTATAGATTTTGGATACTAACCCTTTATCTGATAGGTCATTTACAGCTATCTTCTCCCATTCCATTGGTTGCCTCTTAGTTTTGCTGATTGTTTCCTTCACTGTGCAGAAGTTTTTTATTTTGATGAGGTCCCAATAGTTCATTTTTGCTTTGGTTTCCCTTGCCTCCAGAGATGTGTTCAGTAAGAAGTTGCTGTAGCCAAGGTCAAAGGTTTTTGCCTGCTTTCTCCTTGAGGATTCTGATGGCTTCCTGTCTTACATTTAGGTCTTTCATCTACTTTGAGTTTCTTTTTGTGTATGGTAAAAGAAAGTGATCCAGGTTCATTTTTCTACATGTCACTGTCCATTTTTCACAGCACCATTTGTTGAAGGGACTGTCTTTATTCCATTGGATGTTCTTTCCTGCTTCATCAGAGATTAGTTGGTCATATGTTTGTGGGTCCATTTCTGGGTTCTCTATTCTGTTTCATTGGTCTGAGTGTCTGTTTTTGTGTCAGTACCATACTGTCTTGATGATTACAGCTTTGTATATAGCTTGAATACAAACTATATTCAATATAGTTTGTATATTGAACCATATACAATATATAGTTGTATATATTGTACAACTATATATTGTGGATTGTGATACCTCCTGCTTTGGTTTTCTTTTTCAAGATTGCTTTGGCTATTCGGGGTCTTTTCTGGTTCCATACAAATTTTAGGATTGTTTCTTCTAGGTCTGTGAAGAATGCTGGTGTTATTTGATAGGTATTGTATTAAATATGTAGATTGCTTTGGGTAATATTGATATTTTAACAATATGTGCTCTTCCTATCCAGGAGCATGGAATATTTTTCCATTTTTTTGTGTCTTATTCAATTTCTTTCATAAGCTTTCTATAGTTTTCAGTGTGTAGATTTTTCACCTCTTTGGTTAGATTTATTCCTAGGTATTTTATAGTTTTTTGTGCAACTGTAAATGGGATCGATTCCTTGATTTCTCTTTCTGTTGCTTCAATGTTGGAATGCAACTGGAATGCAACTGATTTCTGTGGATTGATTTTATATCCTGTGACTTTGCTGAATTCATGGATCAGTTCTAGCAGTTTCTTGGCAGAATCTTTTGGGTTTTCCATATAGAGGATCATGTCATCTGTGAAAAGTGAAAGTTTGATCTTCTCCTGGCCAATTTGGATGCCTTTTATTTCTTTGTGTTGTCTGATTGCTGAGGCTAAGACTTCCAATACTGTGTTGAATAACAGTGGTGAGAGTGGACATCCCCTGTCTTGTTCCTGACCTTAAGGGGAAAGCTCTCAATTTTTCCCCATTGAGGATGATATTAGCATTGGGTCTTTCGTATATGGCTTTAATGATCTCGAGGTGTGTCCTTCTATCTCTACTTTCTTGAGGGTTTTTATCAAGAAAGAATGCTGTATTTTGTCAAATGCTTTCTTGCATCTATTGAGAGGATCATGTGGTTCTTGTTCTTTCTTTTATTGATGTGATGAATCACGTTAATTGTTTTGTGGATATTGAACCAGCCCTGCATCCCAGGTATAAATCCTGCTTGGTTGTGGTGAATAATTTTTTTAATGTATTGTTGGATCTGGTTGGCTAATATCTTGTTAAGGATTTTTGCATCCATGTTCATCAGGGAAATTGGTCTGTGGTTCTCATTTTTAGTGGGGTCTCTGTCTGGTTTTGGAATCAAGGTAATGCTGGCTTCATAGAAAGAGTTTGCAATTTTTCCTTCCATTTCTATTTTTTTGGAACAGCTTCAAGAGAATAGGTATTAACTCTTCTTTAATTCCCCAGGAAAGCCATCTGGCCCTGGACTCTTGTTTTTTAGGAAATTTCTGATTACTGATTCAATTTCTTTACTGGTTATGGGTCTGTTCAAATTTTCTATTTCTTCCTGTTTCAGTTTTGGTAGTGTATATGTTTTTAGGAATTTGTCCATTTCTTCCAGATTGCCCATTTTATTGGCATATAATTGCTCATAATATTCTCTTATTATTGTTTGTATTTCTGCTGTGTTGGTTGTGATCTCTCCTCTTTCATTCTTAATTTTATTTCTTTGGGTCCTTTTTCCTTTTGATCAAACTGGCTAGTGGTTTATCACTTTTGCTAATTCTTTCAAAGAACCAGCTTCTGATTTCATTGATCTGTTCTGTTTTTTTGTTTTTGATAGCATTGATTTCTGCTCTAATGTTTATTTCCCGTCTTCTGCTGGTTTTGGGTTGTATTTGCTCTTCTTTATCCAGCTCTTTAAGGTGTAATGTTATGTTGTGTGTCTAAGACCTTTCTTCCTTCTTTAGGAAGGCCTGGATTGCTATATACTTTCCTCTTATGACCACCTTTGCTGTGTCCCAGAGGTTTTGGGCTGTGGTGTTACCATTTTCATTGGCTTCTATGTACTTTTTGTTTCCCCTTTTTCTTGGTCAGCCATTCATTCTTTAGTAGGATGGTCTTTAGTCTCCAAGTATTTGTTATCTTTCCACTTTTTTACTCGTGGTTGATTTTGAGTTTCCTAGCATTGTGGCCTGAAAATATGCACAGTAAGGAACTCAGTCTTTTTGTACTTGTGAGGGCTGATTTGTGTCCCAGTATGTGATCTATTCTGGATAATGTTCCATGTGCACTGGAGAAGAATGTGTATTCTGCTGCTTTAGGATGAAATGTTCTGACTATATCTGTTAAGTCCATCCGGTCCACTATGTCATTCAAAGTCATTGTTTCCTTGTTAATTTTCTGTTCAGATGAAATGTCCATTGCTGTAAGTGGGGTGTTGAAGTCCCTACTACTGTGGTGTTACTATCAATGAGTTTCTTTGTCTTTGTGATTAATTGATTTATATATTTCGGTTTTTCCACATTTGGAGCATAAATGTTTATAGTTGTTAGGTCTTGGTGGGTAGACCCTTTAATTATGATATAACGCTTGTTACAGTCTTTAAAGTCTATATTGTCTGATATAAGTATGGCTACTCCAGCTTTCTTTTGGTGACCATTAGCATGATAGATGGTTCTTCATCCCCTTACTTTCAATCTGAAGGTGTCTTTAGGTCTAAAATGGGTCTCTTATGAACAGCATATTGATGGATCTTGTTTTCTTATCCATTCTGTTACCCTGTGTCTTTTGATTGGAGCATTGAATCCATTGACATTTAGAGTGAGTATTGAAAGATACAAATTTATTGCCATTATGTTGCTTGTAGAGTTGGAGTTTCTGGTGGTGGCCTCTGGTACTTTCTTGTCTTTGGTGCTTTTTTTTTTTTTTTTTTGTCTTTTCTCCTCTCAGAAAGTCCCCCTTAAAATTTCTTGCAGGGCTCGTTTAGTGGTCACTAACTCCTTTAATTTTTGTTTGGGAAAATTATTATCTCTCCTTCTGTTTTGAATGACAGCCTTGCTGGATAAAGAATTCTTGGCTGCATATTTTTCTTATTCATCACATTGAATACATCCTGCCACTCCTTTCTGGCCTGCCAAGTTTCTGTGGATAGGTCTGTTGCAAACCTGATCTATCTTCCCTGGTAGGTTAAGGACTTTTTTTACCTTGCTGCTTTCATGATTCTTTCCTTGCCTGAGTATTTTGTGAATTTGACTATGATATGCCTTATTGATGGTCAGTTTTTGCTCAATCTAATAGGAGTCCTCTGCGCTTCCTAGATTTTGATGACTGTGTCTTTCCCAAGTTAGGAAAGTTTTCCACTATGATTTGCTCATATAACCCTTCTACCCCTTTTTTTCTTTCTTCCTCTTCTGGGATCCTTATGATTCTGATGTTGTTCCATCTTAATGAGTCACTGATTTCTCTCGTTCTTAAGTTATGCTCTTTGGCCTTAGTCTCCCTTTTTTTTTCTGCTTCATTTTTCTCCATAAGTTTGTCCTCTACAATACTGATACACTGCTTTGCTTCATCCATCCTTGTCACTGTGGCATCCATTTGAGATTGCAGCTCAGTTTTAGCATTTTTTATTTCATCCTTCCTAGCTTTTATGTCTGCAGAAAGGGATTCTAATCTGTTTTCAACCCCAGCCTAGTATTATTATTTTGATTCTAAATTCTGGTTCAGTCATCTTGATTGTATCTGTGTTGATGAAGTCTCTGGTTGTCATTTCTTCCTGTTCTTCCTTTTTGGGTAAATTTCTTGGTTTGTCATTTTGAAGGAAGAAAAGGAATCGATAAGGTAAAAAAGTAAAATTAAAAAATTTAAAACAACACATAAAAAAACCAAATAAATGATGCTAGATCTTAGGTGTGTTTTGGTCTGGCTATTGAAAGGAGCTTGATAGATTAGAGAAAAACAGGGAAAGATAAGAAAAGAAAAAGAAGAAAGAAAAAAAGGAAAATGTTTGAAAATTTGAAAAAATTAATACAATGAAATGGAAGTAAAATAGAGTGTGGGAAATTTGCAAAAAAGTAAAAAATATAGTAAAAAATTAAAGAAAAATATTTTTAATAAAAATGGGAAGTGAAAATAATTTTTTTCTCTTTCTGTAAAAAGAAAAAGAAAAAAATTAAATAGATGGACCAGCGAACATACTGAAATACCATTGAAATTACATCAGTTTCTCCTAGAAGTCAAGCTATGAAGCACTTTATAGTCCATAAACTAAGCACGTGGAGAGACTTGTGGTGTTTCTGAAGAGCGTTGTTGGCCCAGTTGGGCAGGGCTTAGTGTAACGGCTAAACCATTGTCCACTAGATGCTGCTGCTTAGTTTACTGGGGTGGATTGTTGTGGCACATGTAGGTTTTTATGTGCATGCATGAAGGGTGAAAATGGCACCCAGTCTCTGGTATCAGAACTCTCTTCTCCCTGACCAGCAATCACGCACCCCTCCTTTGTCTCTGGCTTGAGTCCACTCCCCGCTTTTACACTGTCTGTGACCAAGCCATCAGGTTGTCAGGCGGCACCTCCCTCCTGAGTTTTACTTCAGATGTGGCTGTGTTTCCCAACCCATTATTTCTGAGGGACTGCGGCTTTGACCCGTTCAGACGCCCTGGGGGAGGGTCTCACTGAGCATTGGCCGTGTGTCCCCTTGCCCCCAGGAATGTTCATGAGACCATGCTGCTTCTGATGCGTAGAGACTGTGGCTAGGTCCCATCCCGCCCCAGAAAAGTTTCACATGATCTTTTAGCAGCATTGTTTCTGGGATTATGGTAAATCACAACACATATCTGGCTCTAGGCTTGTTCTTGTCCCAGCACCAGTGAATGTGGTTATTCTCCAGGGTCTTCTGGGACCTTTGCCTGTGGGGTGGCTGCACAGCCTCTATCAAATGTCCTCCCAGCAGGGGAATCGCCTCTCCCATGTGGCCCAAGGACACCTTGGATCTCGCTGTCTGCTCCTGGGAATTTTCCAGAGATTTGCCAGAGCACTGCCAGGTATTGACCTATGGAGTTTCATAGTCTGCACTCCCCCTGTTAATAGAGTCTCACTGGAATTTAAATCCTCTTTCTCCTTTTTCCCTTGTTTTGTTCAGTCCCTCATGTACTCTTTCTTTTCTCTACAGCTGCTTTCGGGCAGAGGGGTGGATGATTTCCCATACCCCATCCCACCACCTCCCTCCCCCACCCCCCATCTCTGTCTTCTCTCTGCAAGCAAAAGCAGCTCCCTGTCCTTTGTGGCTTCTCTCTCCCCCATTTGATCTCTCTGTGCTGCATACCTTCTGAGTTCTGTGATTCAGGTTGTGCCGATTGTTGTGTTAATCCTCAAATCAGTGTTCTAGGTGTGCAGGGTGGTTTAGTGTTGATCTGGCTGTATTTCAGGGATGCAAAATAAAAAAAAGCCTTCCATGCTGTTCCTCCATCTTGATCCCCAGTAGTTCATGTAAATTTATTGAATGGATAGATTTGGAAACAAGGAGAAAATCCCATTTTCAAATATTCTGTGCGCATACATATATGTGATCTCTAAGTTATCTTTAATAGATTGAAATTTGTAAGTTAATCATCTATACACTATACACAGGGCTCTTTGGTTTTTTTCTTAATTATAAACTTGTTGCATTTAGATACAGTTAATTGTTTAGCAATGTATGATTTAGCAATGGAACTTAAGAACAATCTTCCACCTATAAAAGTCAAACTCACATAAACAGAGCATAGAATGGTGGTTTCCAGGGACTGCAAAGTGGGAAGCTGTAGGTCAAAGGGTGCCAACTTCCTGTTACAAGATGAATAAGTTTGGGGGATCTAATGTGTAGCATGGTGACAGTAGTTAATGATACTATATGCTTGAGAGTTTCTAAGAGAGTAGTTCTGAAATCCTCTTACCACACCCAGGGTAATTATGTGACATGATGGAGTTCTTAAGTAACCGTATTGTGGTAATCATTTAACATTATATATGTACACTTAATTATCACCGTTGTATACCTTAGATTTATGCAGTGTTATATGCTAATTACATCAGACCAAAGCTGCAGAGCATGGGGCAGCGGGTGGAGAAAGAAGAATCTTCCATCTGGAAGTAAATGTTTTTTTTTGTTCTCTGTGAGTTACATTGCTAGGAATACTCTGTTATGTCCAGGAATGGGCCATTTACTAAACGATGCCCTTTGCTGACAAATCCCAATTTTTGTTTAGAAAGGCATTGTGTTTTCTTTTTGTAGGGTACTTCTATAAAATTCTAAAAGTTCTAATAAGTGTCAGCAAGTGAGAAACTGTGGATATTATTTGAATAGTAGTGAGGAGGCGAAGGGATTTGTCTTGTACACAATTATCTACCAGTGTGCCCCAGTTCTTTTCTTTTTGCCTGAAGCCCTGTCCTTGGCTGTCTGGAAGTATGAGGGTACTAGGCTTAGGAAGACCTCACATCTTCAAAGAAGGTCAGGGGCCTTTCCATTATTTCTGTCTCATAAGTGTCCTAAGGCCTCTTTTCTCTTTCTTCTTTTACTTCAGGTGCCCTATTAGAAATGAAACCAACCCCTCCATTTTCCTTTTTTTTTTTTGACAGAGTGGACCTTCTGTCTTCTGCTACATACCTCTCTGAAATTAAGGGGTTATAAATGTACTTCTAAGCGGCTGCTGCTGTGTTTTTATGATGGGTGGCAAATTAATTTCTTATCTGTTGATGTTGGACTATCCTTTTCCCACATACCGGGTGTCAGAAAAAGCCTCTCATTCTCCAGACTGCTGTGCTCAGTTACCTTTGCCTTTCCTTGCTCCCTTTATTTATCTGTCTCCCTGGCTTTGTGAGTGACCTTGAAGAGAATGCTTTCTTGAGTGTTCTAGGGCTCATCTTACGGGTTGCCAGTGGTCATTGGATGACTTAAGGTCCCTAGTTCTTATTCTGTTATTCCCGCTTCTCTCCCACCTCCAATCTATAAAATATTATTCTCTTTTTTTTTTTTCTGGAAGAGGATGAAGTGCATTGTGTCTTGAGAATGGGTGCCAACACCAATGTTAGCTTTTGGGAGTCTGCTTATTGTTACTTACAATACCTGTCCTCCCTGCTCCTGTGTGGATGTGGGAGACTTCCAGAGCTTACAGCCTTTGGGCTGTAAGAGTCTCTGTCCAGCCTCAGGAGGCAGAAGGGTAGAGAAAAGAGGCAATAAAGCGATATCAAGTGTTACTCTTTCTACATGATAATCCAAGGCAATTTAACCCAATTATTATTTTAACCTTCAGAATGTATCCAGATCCCCTCCCCTGCCCCCCTAGAAAGAATGCAATAATGACTAATTTTAGCATAGTACTTTGTGGTTTTCAGTTCACTTCAGGATATTCTCTGTCATACCATTTTCAAAACAGCCCCATAAAGTAGGCAAGGCTGGTAATATCACTCTATGCACACTTCCTTCATCCTGCTTTTGCTTTCTATATTTATACATCAACATCAAGTGAACTTTGAGCAGGCCTTTGCCATTCCACTCCACAGGTAAGAAAACTGAAGCTTAGGGAGGTGAAGTGACATGCCTAATGGATGAAAGTTAAAAAATTCAGGTCTCAAGCTCATGCTGTCAATATGCTTTAAAAAAATTAACTTTTTTATTTTGAAATAAGTGTATATTCACATTATTTGTACGAAGTAGTACACAAAGATTTTTTTTTTTCAACGTTTATTTATTTTTGGGACAGAGAGAGACAGAGCATGAACGGGGGAGGGGCAGAGAGAGAGGGAGACACAGAATCGGAAACAGGCTCCAGGCTCTGAGCCATCAGCCCAGAGCCTGACGCGGGGCTCAAACTCACGGACCGCGAGATCGTGACCTGGCTGAAGTCGGATGCTTAACCGACTGCGCCACCCAGGCGCCCCTCACAAAGATTTATATTACCTTTCTTTACCCAGTTTTCCTCAATGGTAACATCTTCCAAAAGTATGGTACAGTATCACAGTCAGGATATTGACAGTGATTTAGTCAAGATACAGAACATTTCCATCACCTCGTGGATCTCACTTACCTCCTTCCCCTAACCCTTCTTTAACTTCTGACAATCACTAATCTGTTCTCCATTTTTATAACTTTGTCATTTCATAAATTGTTATATAAACAAAATAATGTAGTATTCATCTTTTCAGGATTGGCTTTTTCCCTTAGCATAATACTCTGAAGATGTGTCCAGGTTGATGTATGTATCAGTAGGTTTTTTTTTTTTTAATTGTTGACTAGCATTCCATGTTATGGAGGTACCACCACAGTATGTGTAACCATTCATCCATTGAAGGACACATGCGGGTTGTTTTTAGTTTGGAATATCAAAATAAGGCTTCTATAAACATTTCTGTAGGTTCTTGTATGAATGTAAGTTTTTATTTCTCTGGGACAAATGCCCAGGAGTGCATTTTCTGGCTTCTATGATAGTTGCATGTTTAGTTGTTTCAGGAAGTGCCAAACTATTTTCCAGAGCTGGGTGTACCATTTTATGTTCCCATCACCAATGCACGAGTGATCCCATTTTTCCACATCCTCCCAGCCTTTGGTGTCACTATTTTTGATTGTAGTCATTCTGATAGATGTGTAATGATCTTATTGTGATTTTAATATGCATTTCTTTAATGACTAATTATGTTGAACATATTTTTACGTGCTTATCTGCCATCTCTATTTCCACTTTAATGAAATGTCCCTTTATGTCTTCTTCTGCTTATTATCTAATTGCCTTCTCTTTTTTTGTTTGTTTTTATTTTTATTATTTATTTTGACTGTTGAGAAGCTACTTGTATATTCTAGATACTTGTTCTTCATTACATATGTGGTTTGTACGTATTTTTTTCCCAGCCTGTAGCTTGTGTTTTTAGCCTATTAGCAAGATCTTTTGCAGAGCATCATTTTTAAAATTTTGATGAAGTTCAGTTTATCAGTTTTTCCTTATATGCATCATGTTTTGGTATCAAGTCTAAGAACTCTTTGACTAGCCCTAGATTCCAAAGATGTTCTGATATTGTTTTCTAAAACATTATAGTTTTATATTTTACATTTAGGTCTATGATATATTTTGAATTCACTTTTGTGGAAGGGGTAAGACCCAGGTCAAGGTGGGTTTTGTTGTTGTTGTTGAATTCTGATTTAATTTGATCTAGTATCATTTGTTGAAAAAACTCTTTCCTTCATTGAATTACTCGTGTACCTTTATCAGAAATAAGTTGGGCATATTTATGTGGTCTATACCTGGGTCTTCTTTTCTGTTCCAGTGATCCATCTGCTGATTTCTCCACCAATACCACACAGTATTGACTACTGGAGTTTTATACTAAGTCATAGAATCAACTAGAATAGTCTTACTATTCACAATTGTTTTTAGCTATTTTAGTTCCTTCACTTTTCCATATAAATTTTACAATAATCTCTATATCCACAGATTTTTTAAAAAAAATTGGTAGAAAATTCATTGAACTTACATATCCCTTTGGGAAAAATTGGAATCTATACTATGTTGACTCTTCCAATCTGTGAACATGGTATGTCTCTCCATTAATTAGATCTTGTTTGATTTATTTCATTAGAATTTTACAGTTTTTAGCATATAAACTCTGTATATATATTTTGTTAGTTTTTTTGAGTTATTATAAATGGTATTGTGTTTTTAATTTTGGTGTCTCCATGTTTATTGCTGGGATATGTAAATATACTTGCTTTTGTATGTTTATTTGTATTTTCCAACCTTGGTGAGCTCACTTATTACATGAATTAAAACATTTTTTGAGTTAAAATATTCAAAAAGTATTTAATATGGAGTATTTTCATGTGAAAAAGAAATTCATATGAAGACAGTCACATCACCTGAAAATTAGAGACAGTTCTATTTCTTCCTTCCAATAAGTTTATAATTAACTTTATTTTCTTTCTTGCATTGGCTAGAACTTCTTGAACTACTTTGAATAAGAGTAATGGAAGTCAAATATGTAGGACATAGCTAAAGCAGTGCTGAGAAGGAAATTTATAGCACTGAATGTATACATTAGAAAAGAGGAAGAGTCTCAAATCAGCCATCAAAACTCTGCTCAAGAATCTAGAAAAAGAAGAGCAGATAAACCCAAAGCAAGCAAAAGGAAGGAAATCATAAAAATAAGAGCAGAAATCAATGAAATGGAAAATAAAAACAATGGAGGAAATAGAAGAAACAAAATCTGGTTAAAAAGATCATTAAAATTGTAACACTTCTCACAATATTGACAAAAAATAGAGAAGTCATAAATTACCAGTATCAGGAATGAAACAATTTTCAACAAGTTCTACCAGAAAATAGAAAAAGAGGAAATACTTCCCAATTCATTTTTTAAAGCTTGTATTTCCTTGATACCAAAATTAAACAAAGTACAAAAAATAAAACTTCAGACAAATATCCTTCATGAGAATATGTTTAATAAAATATTGGCAAATATAGTTTAGCAATATATAAAAAGAATTATATTCTATGACCAAATGGAGTTTATTCCAGGGATACATAAGATGGCTTAATATTAAAATATTAAATATTAATAAAATGGAGTTTATGCCAGGGATCCATGGATGGTGTGATAGTTACACTTATGGTAAACATAGCATAATGTATAGAGTTGTCAAGTCACTATGTTGTACACCAGAAACTAATGTGACAATGTGTGTCCACTATGTATACTTCAATAAAAAAATAGATAATCAATGTGATACTGTATTTTGCTTACCTCCCTACCTCTCTCTCTTTCTTTCTTTCTTTCTTTCTTTCTTTCTTTCTTTCTTTCTTTCTTTCTCCCTTTCTTCCTTTCTTATCAGTTCTTTTGTGTTTAGAAAACTTCTTTAGCTGCTATTTTTAGAATGGATATACTGGTGCCAAATCGTTAGTTTTTCTTCATCTGAAATGTCATGATTTTCTGTTTACTCCTAAAAGATATTTTCACTGGATATAGGATTCTGTATTGACAGTTCTGTTCTTTCAGCACTTGAAAACTATTGTGCTACTTCCTTTCACCTCCATCACTTTTGAAGAGATATATGCTGTCGTTCAAATGTTTTTTCTGTCTGTAGATGAGGTATTATTCTCTGGCTGCTCTTAAGATTATTTCTTAGTCTTTAGTTTTCAGAATTTGACTATGACATGCCTTGGTGTAGTTTTCTTTAGGTTTATCCTTTTGGGGATTTACTTTAATTCTTTTTTATTGTAGTGAAACATATATAACAAAGTTTTCCATTTTAATAATTTTCTTTATTTAAATTTTAGTTAACATATAGTGCAATATTGGTGTTAGGAGTAGAATTCAGTGATTTGTTACATACAACACCCAGTGCTCGTCACAAGTGCCGCCCTTAATACCCATCATCCATCTAGCCTATCTCCCACCAATCCCCCTCTATCAACCCTCAGTTTGTTTTCTGTCATTACGAGTCTCTTGTGGTTTGTTTACCTCTCTTCTCTTCCCCCACGTTTCCCATGTGTTGATCTGCTTTGTTAAATTCCACATGTGAGTGAAATCATATGGTTTTTGTCTTTCTCTGATTGACTTATTTTGCTTAGCATAATACATTTTAATAATTTTTAAATATACAATTCAGTGGCATCAATTACATTTGCAGTGTTGTATAACCATATTAACTATGTATTTCTAAACCCTTTTTATCACCTCAAACAGAAACACTGCATTCATTAAGCAATACCCTCCCTTTCCCCCTCCTCCCAGCCTGTGGTAGCCTCTAATCTACTTTGGTCTGTATGAATTTGTCTGTTCTACATATTTCATGTAAGTGAAATCATGCAGTATTTGTCCTTTTATGTCTGACTGAGTTCACGGCTCATCCATCTTACAGCATGTATCAGAACTTCATTTTTTTTGGCTGAATGATATTCCATTGGATGGGTATTCTACATTTTTAAAAATCTAGGCTCAAGTTTTTCATATGTGAATGTCTGGTCATTCCAACTCCATTTAGTGAAAACACTATCTTTTCTCCATTATATTGCTTTGTCAAAGTTAGTTTGACTATATTTATATAGGTCTATTTCTGGGTTCTCTATTCTTTCTACTTGTCTGTTCTTTAACCAACATGTTTGGATTACTTTAGCTTTTTAGTAAATTTTGAAATGGAATGCTGTCAGTCCTTGGCCTTTTTTTTTTGTTGTTGTTCAATATTGTGTTGGCTATTTGGGATCTTTTGCCTCTCCATATAAACTTTAGAATGAATTTGTCAACATTCAGAAAACAACTTGCTGGGATTTTGATTTGGATTACATTGAATCTGTGGATAAAATTGGGAAGAACTGACATTTTGACATTATTGAGATATTACTACCCATGAACATTTATCTCTAGTTTGTCTTTGATTTCTTTCATAAAGTTTTATAGTTTTTCTCATACCGATCTTGTGTATATTCTGTTAGATTTATACCTAAGTATTTCATTTTTAGGAGTGCAAGTGTAGATAGTATTGGGTTTTAAATTTCGAATTCCACTTGTTCATTGTTGATACATAGGAAAGCAAATAACCTTTGTGTATTAATTTTGTATACAACGTTTGAGGAATGTTTTATTGATCTTCTTGGATATTCAACCTAGGTTGTCATATCACCTGCAAAGACAGTTTTATTGCTTCCTCCCCGGTCTGTATATCTTTTTTTTCTTTTTTTTAATTTTGCTGCATTTGCTATTGATCCCAGTATGATATTGAAAAGCAATAGTGAGCAGAGACATCTTTGCCTTGTTGCTGAACTTAGTGGGAAAGCTTAGAGTTTCTAATGCTTAGGTATAATGTTCTGTGTAGATTTTATATAGATATTCGGTATCAAGTTGAGAAGGTTTCTATTATTTGTTTACTAAGATTTAAAAAAAATCAATGGATGTAGGATTTTGTCAAGTAATTTTTCTGCACATATTGAGATGATCTTGTGATTTTTCTTCTTCTCTGGCCTTTTGAAATGGTAGATTGTATTAATTGTTTTTCACATGTTGAACCAGCTTTACATACCTGAGGCAAATCACACCTGCTTGTAGTATATAATTACTTTTTTACATTGTTGGATTCAATTTGTCAACATTTTGTTGAGAGTTTTTGTATCTAGGTTTATGGAATGTTTTCGTACAATTTTGAAGTTTTCTTGTAATTTGTCTGCTTTTAGTCATAGGGTGATGCTGTCTGTCCTCATAAAATGAGTTAGGAAGTATTTTCTCTGCTTCTGCCTTCTGAAGGAGATTATAGAGAATTGGAATAATTTTTTCCCTTAAATGTTTGGTGGAATTTACCAGTGAACCAACCTGGGCCTGTGCTTTCTATTTTAGAAAGTTATTAATTATTGATTCAATATCTTTAATAGCTATAGGCCTATTCAGGTAGCCTATTTCTTCTTGTGTGAATTTTGGCAAGATGTGCTTTTTAAGGAATTGATCCATTTCAT
This sequence comes from Acinonyx jubatus, assembly GCF_027475565.1. NCBI lineage: Eukaryota > Metazoa > Chordata > Mammalia > Carnivora > Felidae > Acinonyx > Acinonyx jubatus. The sequence continues at coordinate 49,146,111 of NC_069395.1, forward strand.
CTAGGTTATCAAATTTGTGGGCATAGAGTTATTCATAGTATTTCTTTATTATGCTTTTAGTGTCCATGGTGTCTGTAGTGATGACCCTTCTTTTGTTTCTGTTATTAGTGATTTGTGTCCTCTCTCTTTTTCTCTTAGTTAACCTGGCTAGAGGCTTACTGATTTTATTTTGTTTTTTTAAAGAACAAGCTTTAGTTTCAGTTTTTTCCCCATATTGATTTCCCCATATTGATTTCTATTTTTCCCCATATTGATTTCTATTTTCAATTCCATTGGTTTCTGCTCTGATTTTTTTTCTACTCTGATATTTATTATTTTTTTCTTCTGCTGACTTTGGATTTAATTCACTATTTTCCTAGTTTCCTTGGATGGACATTTAGATGATTAATTTTAGATCTTTTGTCTTTTCTAATGTATGCATTCATTGCTATAATTTCCCTCTAAGGACTGCTTTTGTCACATTCCACAGTTTGGATAAGCTGTGTTTTTATTTTAATTTACTTCAAAATATTTTAAAATTGTTCTTAAGATTTCTTCTTTGACCTGTGTGTTATGTAGAAATGTGTTCTTTAATCTCCAGGTATTTTGGAATTTTCCAGCCATCTTTCTGTTACTGATTTCTAGTTTAATTCCACTGTAGCCAAAGAGCAGACATTGTATGATTTCTGTTCTTTTAAATTGGTAAAATGTGTTTTGTGGCCTAGAATGGGCTCTATCTTGGTGAATGTTCCTTGGTGAATATGAGCTTAAGAAGAATGTGTATTCTGCTGTTTTGAGATGAAATAGTCTATAGATATCCATTATATTCAGTTGATTAATGGTGCTATTGAGTTCAACTATGTCCTTACTGATTTTCTGCCTGCTGGGTCTGTCCACTTCTGATAGAGGGGTGTTGAAATATCCAACTATAATAATGGATTCATCTATTTCTCCTGGCAGTTCTATCAGTTTTTGTCTCATATATTTTGACACTATTCTTAGGTCCATACATGCTAAGCATTGTTATGTCTTCTGGGTGAATTGACCCCTTGATCACTGTGTAATGCCCCCTCTATCCCTGATAACTTTCCTTGCTTTGAAATCTGCTCTGTGTGAAATTAAATGTAGCTACTTCTGCTTTCTTTTGATTAGTGTTAGCATGGCATATACATTTTCCATCCGTTTACTTTTAACTATATGTCTTTGGATTTAAAGTGATTTCTTGTAGGTAATATGTAATTGAGCCTTATCTCTGATGATTTCTGTCTTTTAATTGATGCATCTAGACCATTGACATTCAAAGTGACTATTGATATAATTATATTAATATTTGCCATAATTTTTAATGTTTCTACTTGTTGCCCTTGTTCTTTGCTCCTATTTGTGTCTTCTACTTTTTTTCTGAACTTTGTTGTTTAATTGAGCATTTTAAATAATTTTCTAACTTTCTTAGCATATTAGTTCTTTTTTTTTTTGTTACTTTTTTTAGTGGTTGCCCTAGAGTTTGAAATATACATTTACAACTAATTCAAGTCTGTTTTCATATAACACTTTGTCATTTCACAGTGTGAGTACCTTATAGTAACAAAATAATCTTGATTTCTTCCTTCTTATTTCTTTTGTTTTTGTTGTCATTCATGTCACTTATACATAAGCATACATAGCTCTCATTGTATATGTTAAATTTACAAATATTTGAATATATTAATATTAAACATGTATATTAAATAACTATAAAGCACAATAATCAAAAACATTGTGGCTATTAATATTTTGAACAAATGTATCTCTTATATCAGTTAATAATGAAAAAGCTTTAAAAAAATTTTTTTAATCAATGTTTATTTTTGAGAGAGAAAGAGAGCACAGGTGGGGGAGGGGTAGAGAGAGAGGAAGACACAGAATCTGAAGCAGGCTCCAGGCTCTGAGCTAGTAGCACCACATGGGGCTTGAACTCACAAACCGTGAGATCATGACCTGAGCTGAAGTCGTACGCTTAACCAACTGAGCCACCCAGGAGCCCAAGAATAAAAAAGCTTTTATAACATATTTTTATTTTATCACTTATTTCTTCTCTGATTCTGTTACTTTCTTTGTAGATCTGAGTTTCTGACTTTTATCACTTTTCTTCTCTAAAGGACTTCTTTTAGCATTTCTTGCAAGGCAGGCCTGTCAACAACAAATTCTCTCAATTTTTTTTGAGAAAATATTTTTCTCACTTTCGAAGGATAATTTCGTAGGGCACAGAATTCTAGGTTGGTATTTATTTTTTCTGTCAACAGTTTAAATATTTTATTTCATTCTCTTCTTGCTTACATAGTTTCTGAGAAGTCAGATATAATTCTTTTATAGTCTAGGTGTTCTTTCCCTCTGCTTTAAGGATTTTAATTTTCTGTCATTTGAAAATGATCCACATAGGTGTAGTTTTTCTATCATTTATTGTTCTTGGTGTTCTCTGAGCTTCTAGATCTGTGGTTTGGTGTCTGACATTAATTTGGGAAAATTAACAGTCCCTATTGTTCCAAATATTTCTTCTGTTCCTTTCTTCTTCTTCTTTTCTAGTATTTCCATTGTACATATATTACACCTATTTTAATTATCCCAAGTTCTTGGACATTCTGTCCTGGTTTTTTCTGTGTGTTTTTTGTTTTGTTTTGTTTTGTTTCTGTTTGCATTTTGGTTTTGGAGGTTTGTATTGAGATATCCTCAAGCACGGCATGTCTTTCTTCAGCATATCCAGTCTGCTAATAAGCTTATCAAGGGTGTTCTTCATTTCTCTTACAGTGTTTTTTATATATAGCATCTCTTTTTGGTTCTTTCTTAGAATGCCTGTCTCTCTGCTTCCATTGTCTGTATGTCCTTCTATGCTGTTTTTATCTGTTGGAGCCCTTAGCATATAAATCATAGTGTTTTAAATCCTGGTCTGATAATTTCAACATTCCTGCCATATAGGAGTCTGGTTTTGATGCTTGGCTTAATTTTTTCAAAAAATTTTTTTTTCTTGATATAAGTGACATGATGTGCTAGGTAAAAGAGAGTACCACAAATGGGCTGTTAGTAATGTGCAGTTGGGGGAGAGTTCTAAGTCCTATGATTAGGTCTCAGCCTTTTAGCGAATCTTAGTTTCTCTAGGCTGTAAACCCCGCATGTATTTCTCACTCTGCCTCCCTCCTGCTGCCTTATACTGAGACAAGAAGATTAGAATGTGTTGGGAGTTGGATACTTCTCTTATCTCACAGGGAAGGTTAAAGGGGGATGGTTGAGTATTTCCCTTCCTCCATGTGGAAGACTAAAAATGGCTGGGTTTTTTTCTTGTTTGTTTTGTTTTTTAATATTTCTCTTCCCACTGAGTTAGGCTCTGATAAAACCTCAACAGGTTAGGCTCTGGTTAAATAACTTCTCCTGAGGGCAGACCTTGTTAGGTAGAATAGAGCCCTCTGGCATTTTCCAAAATGGTTCCTTTTCCCTGCCCCTTGCTGGAAGCATGAGAAGGATTTTGTCTGCTGCTCACTGTGAAAACGAAGTCAGGCTTATGGAGGTAAAACTCAGAAATATGTGAGGTCTCCTATGAATGCATCTCCTTGGGGTTTTTAACTGTCAAGAGTTGTGCACACTGAACCTCCAGCAGTTGTCAACTACACTTCAGGTTTTCCTTCTGAGCACCTGTTTCTTTGGAGGTTTAAACTCCTGAGTTTCTGCTCAGGTTAATCATGATTCTCTGTATTCACCCATCAATCTCTGCAGTTTTGAGGTCAGTGGTTTGTCCTGTAACCTCACTTCTCTTTTGGATCCAAGAAGATTTATTGATTTTCTGGTTTGTTCAGCCTTTTTACTTATTGTTAAGATGCAGTGGCAACTTACAAGCTTATTATATGGTGGACCAAAAACTGGAAGTCAAAGATGTTCTTTTTTTAACTTTTTTAAAATTGTTTTTAAATTTTAATTCCAGTATAGTTAACATACAGTGTTCTATTAGTTTCAGTATACAATAAAGCGATTCAGCAATTCTGTGAATCTAACACCTCAATCAATGCTCATCCTGACAAGTGCACTCCTTAATCTGCATCACGTATTTCCCCCGTGCCCCCACCCACCTCCCCTCTGGTGACCATCAGTTTGCTCTCTGTAGCTAAGAGTCTGTATCTTGGTTTTTCTGTCTCTCTCTTTCCCTCCCTCTCTTTCTCTCTCATTTTCTCCCTGTGCTCATTTGTTTTTTAAATTCCACATATGGATGACTTTCTTTTTCTGACTGGCTTATTTCTGTTCTATGTTCCAGTTCATTGATTCTTTCCATTGCCTTATTCATTCTGCTGTTAATTTTTTTAATTTGGTTTTTGTACTTTTCAGTTCTAAAGTTTCCAGTTGGTTCTTCTTTGTATCTTGTTTATTTTCTGGGGATTTCTGTTTCTTTGTCTAGTTTATATTTTTTAATCTATTTCAAGTATGTCTGTAACCTGTAATTGAAGCACTTTTTATGATGGGTGCTTTAAAATATTTGTCATATCGGGGCGCCTGGGTGGCACAGTCAGTTAAGCGTCCGACTTCAGCCAGGTCACGATCTCGCGGTCTGTGAGTTCGAGCCCCGTGTCAGGCTCTGGGCTGATGGCTCAGAGCCTGGAGCCTGTTTCCGATTCTGTGTCTCCCTCTCTCTCTGCCCCTCCCCCGTTCATGCTCTGTCTCTCTCTGTCCCAAAAATAAATAAACGTTGAAAAAAAAAATTAAAAAAAAATAAAATAAAATATTTGTCATATCATGTAATTCTAACATCTCTGTCATCTCAGTGAGGGTATGTATCATCTTTTTTTATTATTCAGTTCAGCATATTGCTGTTTCTTGTTATGATGAGTGATTTTCTACTTAGACCTGGACCTTGTGGGTATTCTGTTAGAGGACTCTAGAACTCATTAAAACTCTGAGTTTTAATTGATGTCCTATGAAACCCCTCTGGAAGGTGAGGGAGGTTCACAAACTCATTACTGCCATATGGAGGTGGAAGTTCAGGTTTCCCACTAACCTTCCACAGACAGCAGAGTGGAGGCTCCTTGTTAATGCTGGGCAGGGGTGGGAATTCTGGTTTCAGTCTGATACCTCTCTGGCTGTGGGAAATAAAAGTTCACCATTATTGTTCCTCACATGGTCTGTACTACCTAGTGGGGGTGGCCTTATTACCACTGGACAGTGGTGAAAGTCCTGACCCTTCACTAGGCTTCTGCTGACACCACCCTCATGGGAAGGGGAGGTCTGTCTTGGTATTTCTGGGTGGAGGTTGAAGTCTGGACTCCTCCTGGTATCTCTGATGTCATTGTTCACAGGGGTGAGAGGAACTCATTACCATCCAATTGGGATGGCAGTTGCAGCCCCTACTTATACTTCTTGGACATCCCCAGATTCAGTGGGTTAAGGTGTCCTGTGGGTTAAAGTGAGTTATAGCCTTGTCTAGGCTTTCCACTTGGCCTTTGCTGAAATGGGTGGGGATGGGGCCACAGTTTTACCTGTTGTGTTTGGCATAGAGTGATTATTGTCTAAAAGTTTTGTCTTTGTAGTATTCCCCTTTCTTGGTCCTTTGTTTAGAGAGAGTTGACTTTTGTCTGCGCTTGCTGGCATTTCCAGACTGCCAGCTTCTTCAGCTCCTACTCTGAGATATATGAGGCCAAAAGGTGACCAGAGAACTCAACAACAGTGTGTCATTCCTTGGGTTCTCTAGTTCCTAGTCAGTATCCCTTCTTCTATCATTGGGAATTTTATGTTTATTTTATATATAATTTCTAGAGTTTTTCGTTGTACTTAGGGGAATAGGTTAAAACATATCTTTTCTGTCTTACCAGAACTGTCCGTATACTTTTAGTAATACTTAAACTTTCCATATACTTCAAAGTATGGTTTTCACATTCTCCTCTTCCAGACTAGTAGCTCCTAAATAGCTAAATATTAATAGCTCCTTATCAGTATTTTTAAAACTACAAGCTGTGGCCCACTGATGAGTCATAAAATTGATTTGATAGGTCATGACAAGCATTTTAAAAAATGAAATAAAATATAATAGAGTGGAAGATAAAGTACCCCATACACAGCAAGGGGAATAATTGTGTCATCATATTTTTGATTGCTCTGTGTGTGTGCACACATGTATGTGTGAATACTGTGTTGCAAAGTAACATGTATTTATTATCTGTAGGTTAGTCAACAAAGTTTGAAAGCCAGTCACTTACGTGGCAAAGAATGGTGAGAAGGAGAGGAGAGAATTATTTAAGCTACATTAGATACAGGCCCACAGGCAAGGTTAGGGGATTGTATGTTAGCTCGGTACAGATTGGACAGAAGTGCTCTCTGCCCCAGAAGGATTTGCCTGTAGGTTGAAAGGAAGAGAACACAGTGTCACTGTTGGCCCTGAACCCAAGTTCCTTCCCACAGCCTGAGCTTGGCAGCAAGTAGGTTCTTACAGGGAATGTTTGGAGGAGACTCCTTTGTACTCCAGACATGGATTCATCCAAGCAGATTTTCTTAGGAAAAGAAAGTAGATTAGTGCCGTCCACTCCAGCCCCAGACACCTGCATGTCTGAGTTAAAAGCAAAGTCTTGCTGGGTACTTCTTGGGCTCTGCTGACACTTGAGTGAGGCCAGGTCAGTAGGGAGAGACAGGAAACCAGAACACTGGTGGATAATCCGCAGGGCTGTTCCTTGGTGGGGAGAGTAAAAAATAAATTTCTCAAAACAAAATAGTAGAACTTCAAGACCTGTGTTAGTGAAGGATAAGCGCAAGAGGTTGGATGTAAATCTGGTAAATATAAAATGGCCAGAACACCTTAAATTTCCATGGAGTGCTCCATATTATTTTCCTTTAGCAGACTCTTTGGAAGCTATTAACTCATGTGATCTCATACTAGATGAATTGTATGTGTCCTAGAGATTCTCACAATGAATCTTGATTGCCTATTTTGGGCCAGGCTCAATGCTAGGCACTTTTACGTGGGTACTGTTATGGACTCCTTCGAATACCCCTGTGAACAAGTGTGATTAGCCCCAATTCACAGATGAGAGTGATGAGACTTAAAGAAGTTAAGTAATTTGTCAAAAATTTTGTAAGTGGCAGAGTCTGGATTTAGACCAGGTGAACAGAGCTCAGGTCCAGCATGCCTTTTACTGCACTACAGTTGCTTTTGTGAAATGAGGCCATGAGAGACTGCAACCGGTCTCCCTGAGAATGAAGAGGCCCAAATATTTTTTAAAGGTCTACAGGACCTACTGTTGATATGTAGGCAGTGAAAAGGCTTCATGATATAGGACTCTTTCTGCAGCTTGACTATTTAAAGAAAATGAATCATCGTCCCTAAAACAAATTTTACTGGTTAAAAAGAGATCACCATGAAATCTACCAGACCATAAAACAAAATGTGAAATATGACAGGAGATAGAAGCAATTTCATCTAATACTGAATGGTGTATTTTCAGAAACATCTGTAAATTAAATAAAGGAGCACATATTTGAAACTGTTTAAGCCTTTAACAAATATTTGGGACAGTGAAGCTGTTATGGGAACTTACTGTCGGTGATAAAAGAACCAGTAGAGATAAATTCTGGTTAATAAATCCTGTCATTTTGTCAATGGAGTAGAAAGTACTTTCAATAAGAGGTTCATGATGCAGGACACATTCCAGAAACCCTGTCTTCAACGTCTGGAGTAGGTGGCATGGTCTAAACCCACATATCAGCCTGCTGCTACCATTTCTGTTCTCCTCTAGTGTTAAACAACCAAAGAAAATCAAAACAGATACCTGAACAATCCCTACCTCAGCATCAGAAATAGCAAAGTGGTTCCTGAGCAGATTAATAAGGACAATACTAAGGGCTGAAGTGCAGACTGAGCAATACAGGTAGAAACCTTAATAATTGACTCTATGTCAGCTCTGAGTGGCTATAAAGGATTCTTTGGGGACAGTGTTTTATAAGGCAACACAATTGACTGAATCAGCTAGACCAGCTCTCTTAGCCGAGTTGGGGGGGGTGGTGGTTGGGAAGGCTTGAACGTCTAAATCTGGTGCATTATTCACTATGCAGAGGTTTAATTAAAAAGGGGGGAAAATCATATGCTGTAACCTTCTGTAGGAAAAATGCCTTTTTTTAAAACCATCGTTCCAGTGACACCTGGATCATTACAGTGAAGAATTTAAAATCTAATCACCCACAGGGTATTTACACATGTTATCACAGGAGCTTGGAGAGCAAATCAGGATAGACCTAGGTGCTTTTTATTTAACCTGCAGTCAGTCTTGTCTTTTCAGTTCCTCAGATGCAAATACAATATCATTATGGAGGTAACTCAATTTACATAGATGTATTCCTGAAAACCAGATGTGCTGTGTGAAAGCCAAATTGTTGTGGATCAAATTACGTTTGATATCCTAAGGGAACTTGTTATTTAAGCATCTGTGATGCTTGCTATGACTTAAAGCATTGGCATTTATAGGCCAAATGGTTGTCTCTGTTCTAAGATGGTGTGTCTGTGTTACAGTCAGGGTCATGTTAGGTAGGCTATGCTGTGGGAAAAAATAAGTGTCATTGACTTAATGCAACAAAGGTTGATTTCTTATTTTTATCAGAATCTGATGCAGGTTGAACGTGCCCCCACCCCCCCACCACCCCATGCTGCTGTCTTCCAGGTACCCAGGGACTCCGGGACTCCCAACGGTTTCATTCTTGCAACTCTAACATTTCAGTGTCATGACCACAAATAGATGCACATAGGCAGAAAAGATAGCAAGGTGAGTGCCCAGGAAGTCAAAAATAGTTTGGTGACCACCCTAGCATTTGTCACTATGTGATTGCTTCTGTGGGTTTTGGAAGCATTGATGAGACTTTCTGGAATAGCCAATTGATTTTCAGAGCTCTTGGTACATTGCACATTCAGTAATACTTTTTGTATACAAATATAACCGTTCATTAAAATAATGATAAAGGCCATCTCTTAGAAAAGATATATTGGCCATGAGATTCAGGAACCAGAGGAAGAAGATCCATGGGAAAGGAGTACTGGCCCTCACAAGGAATGTTGGCACAAAATGCGCTCTGTGCGGTATCATTAATCATAAGTGCATGCTTTCTAGTTTCCTTTGCCTTGACTTTATAGTCACCTCCTGGATTAGTCTCAAATTGCTCTTCTGATTCTGGTCCTCTTGTTTACTTGTGCTTGGCCTGCATGTTCCTGACTTGGTCCCTAACCTCAACCTACAACCCTGATCCTTCCCTTCATTCTACATCCTTGATTTGTAATTGCCTTCCCAATATCTGACCATTGTCCATATTCTGCTCATATCTCTGCTCTCAGATAGCATATGCTGCTGTGTTCCCTAAAGCCTGCTCAAGGACATCACTCTGGCAATTCTTCCATTCTCCTCCATCACCAAACTTCCCCTCTCCACTGAATATCCCCTCTCTACTGCATTCATTGTTTCTCCCATCCTAAAAGAAAACTCCTCTTGACCTCAATTCCCATTCTAGTAACTATTTAATCTCCTTCTTATTACTTCAAAGCATGTTAAGTTTTAAAAATTAATTTATCTCCTCCCATTCTCACCTGAAAATACCTTAATCAGGCCTTCACTACTGCTATTCTCCTGAAACTGTATTTGTCAAGGTCACCTTTGATTTCAGTGTTGCTAAATCCAATGGTTACATTCAGTCTTCATCTTACTTAAAATCTCAACAGCACTTGACACACAGCTGTTCACTCTCTTTTCTGTGAAACTCTTTCTCTTGGCTTCCAAGATAATCACACTTGCTTGGTTTTTCGTCTACTTTTATAAATGTTCTTTCTCAGTCTTTTTATTTTCCTTTTCCCCCTGTCTTACCCCTTATTTCCTCATCTAAAGGAACTGAGTACCGCAGCACTTAGACCTTGGATCTCTTCATTTTTTCTATCCATTGTCACTTCATAGGTGATCTAGTCTAGATTTATGGCTTTAAATAGCATCTCTGTGTTGATGTCATCCAAATTCTTCAACCCAGTTGTCTTCTCTGAGATTCATACATCCTACTGCCCACTTGACATCTATACTTGGATGTCTAATAGGGGCTGCAAATTTAACATCTCCAAAGCTAAGCTCTGGATCTTTCTCTAAACCAGGTTTTCTTACTCTCTTCTCCATTTCATTTCATGGAACTTCATGTTTTTAAATTGCTAGGATAAAAAAATCTTGATACTCAGCTTTAACTCTTCCCTTTTTCTCAACAACAGTCATTGATCCATCAGAAAATCCTGACAAATTCTTCTAAAATTTGACCACTTGTCACAATTCCCATTATGTCTCACTTATGTTATCACATAACTCCCTATCTGATGTCTTGCCTGTGTCTTTGTTCTCCCTGCCTCCCTCTAAATCTATTCATACCAAAGCATCCAAAGTGACCCTATGAAAATATAAATCAAGTCATATCATCCTTCTGCTTATTACTGTCATTGGATTCCATTGTCATCAGACTGAAACCCAAAGTCCTCATGATCACCTGTGGGGCTCTGTGTGACCTGGCTCCTGGCTCCTGGCTCCTGGCTCCTGGCTATTTCTGTTCTTACTCTTGCTCTTTCCACTTCAGCCACTTTGCATATGCCAGGCAGTCTTCCCCTTCTAGGTCTTGACCTTGCTGTTTCCTCTGCCAGGTGTGCTCTTTTCCCAGCTATTCACATGGCTCACTCACTTTCCTCATATCTTTACTTAAGTGCAGCATCTCTGATCACTTCCTGATCACTTACTGAAAAATTTCAATTAATTCCCTGATGATTTATTTTCCCTCTTGCCATAACATATTCTTTTTTTTAATTTTTTTTCTAATCTTTATTTATTTTTGAGAGACACAGTGTGAGCAGGGAAGGAGCAGAGAGGGAGACAGAGAATCCAAAGCAGGCTCCAGGCTCTGAGCTGTCAGCACAGAGCCTGACGCTGGGCTGAATCTCACGAACTGTGAGATCATGACCTGGGCCGAAGTTGGACGCTCAACTGACTGAGCCACCCAGGCACCCCGACTTTTTTTTAAGTTTATTTATTTATTTTGAGAGAGAGAGAGTGTGAGGGGAGCGGAGCAGAGAGAGAAGGAGAGGAAAGAATCTCAAGCAGACTCTGCACTGTCAGGAGAGACAAGGCTTGATCTCATGAACCATGAGATCATGTCCTGAGCCAAAATCAAGAGTTGGATGCTTAACGAACTGAGCCACCCAGGTGCCTCCAGACATACCATATTCTTACACTAATTTTATTTTTAAATTTTATCTTCCCCATTGGAGTAGAAGCTCCATGAGGGTAAGATATTTGGCTGATTTGCTTGCTCTTGTGACTCAAACAATGCCTGAGATATAGTAAGTGCTCAAGAAACACTTGTTGAATGGAAGAGCAAATCAGTGATAGATTGTGTTCCCAAAGGTAATTTGAAATTCTCCTATTGAGAACATTGTTCATATTTTCCCACAGAAGTAATGATATTCATGGCAAGTCAGTCCTATGCCATTGGCTCAAAATCTAAGTTCTACAGTATGCCTAAAACGAGGGGCTTTTGTTGAGGTATCATACAATGTCCCCTAGCTAGCTTTTGCCACTGAGACATACTTGGAAGCAATTGATCACAGTATAGTGTTGTGAGGGCTATAAAAGAGGAATTGCAGAAGCGAATCCAGTGGGAAGCTGAGAAGAAGGAGGAGTGATTTTGGAATTGGAGTTAACTTCACAAAAGAAGTGGGTCTGTAAGAATGGATGAAAGTTTGCCTTAGAAAAGGAGGGATATTTATTTATTTATTTATTTATTTATTTATTTATGAATATAATTTACTGTCAAATTGATTTACATACAACACCCAGTGCTCATCCCAACAAGTGCCTCAATGCCCATCGCCCATTTTCCCTCTCCCCCACCCCCCCATCCACCCTCAGTTTGTTCTCTGTATTTAAGAGTCTCTTGTGGTTTGCCTCCCTCCCTCTCTGTTTGTAACTATTTTTTCCCCCTTCCATTCCCCCATGGTCATCTTCTAAGTTTCTCAAGATCCACATATGAGTGAAAACATATGGTATCTGTCCTTCTCTGACTTATTTCATTCAGTATGATACCTTCCTTCCATCCACATTGCTGCAAATGGCATGATTTCATTCTTTCTCATTGCCAAGTAGTATTCCATTGTATATATAAACCACATCTTCTTTATCCATTCATTAGTTGATGACATTTAGGCTCTTTCCATAATTTGGCTATTGTTAAAAGCACTGCTGTAAGCATTGGGATACATGTGTCCCTATGCATCAGCACTCAAAAAGGAGGGAAATTTAAGAGGCAGAAGGAATAGTATATCAGATGTCATAAGTATAAAAGTATATGGTATATTCATAAAAAGAACAAATTTTATGTGACTGGAATATTAAGAGAAGCAGGTGAGTTGTAGAAATGCCATGAGGCATGTTAGGGAACTGAGATATACTCTATCAGTGCTAGGAAAGGTTTCTGGATTGAATGGAGTTTTGGAGACTGAAAAGAAGCAAAAACTCATTGCTTCCATAAGAAATTATCTTAACACTTTGTGGCTTATCAGTTGTTGGGTTCTCAAATTTCCTTTGGTTTCTAACTATTTCAAAAAATTAATTGATTGAGCTACTTCAAAGTTTAGGTAATTACTAGTATCTAAAATCTTATGTACTTCTAATTAACTGTGATAAGTAATATGCTCACTTTTACCTTATTTTCAGAATGTCTGACCTCTGGAAGTCCAAATAGGAATTTACTGCGTTTTACCCAAATATCATCTTTATGATATCCACATACATTTTGGTTAAATACTGGCATGTTATCTTTATGATCATAGCTACTCAATAAAGTCAAATTTGAAATTTAGGAAGAAACTGGTGACCTGGATAAAGGCCTATCAAAAATGCAGGTGCCAGAAACCTGGGAGAGATAGCCAAGGGAAAAGACAAAGGAGTCAAGATTCAAAAGGATCCTGAGCCTGAATCCTGAATGCTGAGTCTACACCAAGAAGAAAAAATTTAAATGCAGAAAAGCTTAATGTCCTGAGTGTAGGTTCAGAAATTTAATTATGTGAGTCAAGATTGCGGAGGGGGGGCTTGAGCTGGCACCTGATAGGAAGCTAACTAAGTACAAGGTACCATTCTGAGAGCTCTCTGTAAGTGAAACCATTTAATCCTAACAGCATCCCTATGAATACGGGAAGTTATTTTCCCCATTCCACAGGCACCAGAATTCTCCCAATGTCATATACCCACAGAATGGTAGAGGTAGGGTTGAACTGACACTGGTAACTACTGTGCTGTACTCCGTGGTAGCAGTTCACGCGAACATTTTAGAATAACAGGGCTTGTAGGAAATTGAGAGATCAGGATATTCATGGATTCTTTGCACTTTCTGGGCAATGCCTTTATAGGTCCCCTCCAAGAGCAGTGGGGTGAGTAACTGGGTGGGCAGAGATCCAATGAGGCAAACAAACCAGCACACTTCCATTGGTTCTGTTTCCCTGTTGGGGATACAAATATGGTTCCATTTGAAGTAAGAGTTCACACAGCTCTTTTAAAAAAGTGCCTTTGACCTTATAGCCTAAGCGCTTGTATTGTTCATGAGGATGCCATGGCCAAACTAATGAGTGTAATATGAACTAACAGTGAAAGGGGCCTTCTTGAACATAAAACCCATTTTTTTTTAGTATGATTCCATTTTTTAGAAAAAAATTATTGTGGTAAGAACATTTAAAGTGAGATCTAACCTCTTAAATTATTAACTGTACAGTGCATTATTGTTGGCAATATGTACAATGCTATACAGCAGATCTTTAGAACTTGTTCCTCTTGCTCAACTGAATCTTTATGCCTGTTGATTTGTAACTCCCTATGTCTCCCTGCCCGGCTCACCTGGAAACTACCATTCCACTCCTTGATTCTGTGACTTTGACTCTTTCACATATTTCATATAAGTGAAATTATGCAGTATTTGTCTTTCTCTGATGGGCTTATTTTACTCAGCATAGTGTCCTGAAGGTTCATCTATGTTGTCACGCATGGCAGAATTTCCTTCTTTTTAAAGGTGGAATAGTATTCCATTGTATGTGTATCCCAGTTTTCTTTATCTATTTATTTGTCAATGGACATTTGGGTTTTCTTCCCACATCTTGGTGGTTATAAATAATGCTGCAATGAACATAGGATAAAGCTATTATCGCTTTGAGATTCTAATTTCAATTCATTTAGATAAATACCCAGAAGTAGGATTGCTGGATCACATAGTTCTATTTTTAATTTTACATACTGTTTACCAAAGAAGCTGTATCATTTTTGTTCCAACTAACAGCGCACAAATAGTCTAATTTCTCCACATCCTTGCTAATGCCTGTTAACTTTTTTTGATAATAACCATCCTGATAAGAGTGAAGTAACATCTTACTGTGGTTTTGATTTGCATTTCCCTCAAGATTAGTGACAGCATTTAAAAAAAATGTACCTATTGGCCATTTGAATGTCGTCTTTGGAGAAATGTCTATTCAGGGCTTTGGCAACATTAAAAAGGGCATTTGTGTTCCACGTACCAGAGATGACTGTTCTTTCTTGCACCACATTGGAATAATGTACTTAATTCAGGGGTTGCATTGTAACTGAGCTACAGAGTGGTCCCCAGAAAGGCAGACAGCATGCTGTGCGGTCTGGAACATACATAGAAAAGACTGAAGTGGTTAAGGATGTCTAGCCTGGAAAAGAAGTGAAGGAGAAGGCTGACAGTTGTTTCAAACATGAAGGGCCAATTTGTCCGAGAAGGAAAAGTTTGAGGAATAAAACGCTTTGGTCTCAAGATAAACATAAAGAGTGCTTTAATGGTAGAATTCCAGAAATGGAAAAGGCATCTCATGAGGTAGTAAGGTCCCTGTCGTGAGATATATTCAAGCCAGGTGGTGAGCACTGTAGAGATGCTGCTGAAGTGGTTCCTCCAGTGGTTGGGAGGTTTGACAAGTTAGCCTCTGAGATCACTTTAAACTGTAAGAATATATGAGTCTAAGAGGTCCTCAGTCCAAAGGGTAAGCCATTAAATCTTTACACTCCATTTGATGTTACAAATACCATTTTAGATTATATTCTTTATCCAAGGTCATTTACCATAACCCTTTATATAAATCAATAGATGATATGATTTTAGCAATTCCCAGCTGATCTAACAATATATCAATTCTAAACATAGAATACGCATTAGATTTGGTTCACAGATCAAAGAGTTTTAGAGCTATGAGCTATGAAGGCCTTAGAGATTGTCTGATTCAATCCTTTTATTGCAGGATGACAGAATTGAAGCAAAGAGGCAGTGTGTCTTCTCCTGCCTTACCTAGGTCCCTGCAGAGGCATAAGGAAATGAACCGTCTCAACCCCGTCCATTTCTAAGCCAGTATAAACTAGGGCAGGACCCTTAGCAACAGTCTTTGGCTCACATCTGGGAAGGCCTAGAATTTGTTGAATAATGATAGTCGTGGTTTATCAAGTGCCAGTTCTGTAGCAGACACTATTATGGGTGTTTTGCAAACACTGTGAAACTTAATTCTATGAGAGCAGGATTATTATCTTTATATTACAGATGAGGAAAGTGAGGCTCTGTGATTTACCCCAGGTCACAGAGCTAGTAAGGTGGCAGACATCTGATTCTAATACGCAAAGGTTTAACCCTAAAGCTTATGTTCTTACCCACTTCATGTTGCCATTCAGGCATAGCCCATATCTGCTCACCTTTCCTGGTGCACTTTCTTTGCTCACCAGATTGGATCTTCCTAATACAGGCATTCTCCTGGATCATGCCTGATGTAACTACTCCTTATGCACATAGGGTATGGAGCCATTGACCTGCTCCTCAGGACCAGGTTTGGCAGCCAGGCCATCACCGTACTTTTGAGGGTGTAATTTTTCATAGTTTTCACCTTGTGTTAGGACAGGTGAAGTAGCTTGCTCAAGGACACAAACAGTATAAAAGAGATCTGGGACATGGGCCCCAGAATTCTATTACTCAGCATAGTGCACATTCTTCTATCCTTCATTCTATTTCCCCATAAAGCTGTAAATAAGATATATACTTTTCGTTTTTTAATTTGAGCTTCACAGACTAATACAAAGTAAAAAGCCAGGAATTATGTTCTGTTGTCTTCTGGCACTGACTATTGGCTGTGAAGCCATCCAGGATAATATGGGTTTCTAGTATCCTTGTAGACAACTCAATATTTTTCTCCCTTGTATAGTGTCAATCTACAGGCTCAAGCATTTTCCAATTAATTAGAGAGTTTTTAAAGTATTCTGTACCATTTGGTGTATTCTATTTGTTACAAACAATTGATTATGTGTATGGTTGATCTCTTTTGTCTTCCATAGCTATCAGCTACTCTTGAATCATTTTAAAAAATTTTTAATATTTATTTATTTTTGAGAGAGAGCGAGACAGAATGCAAGCAGGGGAGGGGCAGAGAGAGAGACACACACAACACACACAGAATCCAAAGCAGGCTCAAGGCTGTGGGCAGTCAGCACAGAGCCCGATGCGGTGCTTGAACTTGTGAACCATGAGATCGTGACCTGAGCTGAAGTCGGATGCTTAACTGACTGAGCCACCCAGGTGCCCCTCTTGAATCATTTTACTAAAAGATTTCTATTCCTTCCTCTCTTAGTTTCTTTATTTATATTTAGAAACTACTTAAAACACTTGCAGAATGTTGAAGTTTTAACTCCAATAGGGGTTAGTCTGTTTCTCCTTTCAGTTCTGTCAGTCATTGCTTTATGAATTTTGAAGCTCTTTTATTAGCTATGTGCACAATTAGGATTGTTCTCTCTTCTTCACGTTCTTACCATTAAATAAGTCCTTCCTAATTCATGATAATAGTCCTTGTTCTGAAGTCCCCTTTTCTGAAATTAATATAGCTACGTTAGATATATATTTTTTAATTTTTTAATGTTTATTTTTGAGAGAGAGAGTGTGTGAATGGAGGAGGGGCAGAGAGGGGGACACAGAATCTGAAATGGGCTCCAGGCTCTGAGCTGTCAGCACAGACTGAGCCACCCAGGTGCCCTAACTACATTAGATATTTTATTCTGATTGATAGATATCTTTTTTCATTGTTTTACTTTTAACCGATTCATCTAGTTTAGTTTTCAGTTAACATTAGCATGCTCTTTTTCTGTTCTCTTACTTTTGAGATACCTGTATTGTACTTAAAGTGAGGTTCTTGGGGCACCAGGGTGGCTCAGTCAGTTAAGCACCTGACTTTGGCTCAGGTCGTGATCTAACGATTTGTGAGTTCGAGCTCCCTGTTGGGCTCTGTGCCGACAGCTTGGAGTTTGGAGCCTGCTTGGGATTCTGTGTCTCCTTCTCTTTCTGCCCCTCCCCCACTTGTGTTCTGTCTCTGAAAAATAAATAAATGTAAAAAAAATTTTTTTAAATAAATAAAGTGAGGTACTTGGGGTGCTTGGGTGGCTCAGTTGGTTAAGTGTCTGACTCTCGATTTTGGCTCAGGTCGTGACCCCTGCATCTCGCTCTGTGCTGACATGACAACATGGAGCCTGCTTGGGATTCATTCTCTTCTCTCTGCCCCTCCTGCTCACACTCTCTCTCTTTCAAAATAAATAAACATTAAAAAACAAAAACAAAAACAAAGTAAGTTTCTTATAGGCAACATATAGTTGGGAAATTTAAAAAAAAATTTTTTTTTAAGTGTTTATTTATTTTTGAGACAGAGAGAGACAGAGTGCAAGTGGGGAAGGGGCAGAGAGAGAGGGAGACACAGAATCTGAAACAGGCTCCAGGCTCTGAGCGGTCAGCACAGAGCCCGACGCGGAGCTCGAACCCACGGACTGTGAGATCATGACCTGAGCCGAAGTCGGACGCTCAACCAACTGAGCCACCCAGGCGCCCCAGTTGGGAAATTTTTTAATACATTGTATTTCTGTCTTGTGATTAGTGTATTTGAACTGCTTATATTTACATTATATATTACACTAAGTCTGCTCTGATAATCTGCTTTTTTTTTTAAAGTTTTATTTAAATTCTAGTTAGTTAATATACAGTGTAACATTTCAGGTATACAATATAGCGATTCAGCACATCATACACCCCCCGTGCTCATCATGGCAAGGGTCCTTAAGGATCATCCTTAATCTCCATCACCTGTTGCATCTATTCCCTCACCCATGCCCTTCTGGTAACCATCAGTTTGTTCTCTATACTTAAGAGTCTGTTTCTTGGTTTGCCTCTCTCTTTTTCCCCCCTTTTGCTCATTTGGTTTTTTAAATTAAATCCCACATATGAGTGAAGTCATATGGTATTTGTTTCCCTTGTCTCTGTTTCTTCTTGTGAGTTGCAATGTTCTGTAGATACCAGATCAAGTTGGTTGCTAGTATAGCTCAAGTCTTCCTTGATTTTTATTTTTTCTGTGCTGTCTGAAGTCTCTACTTTTCTGTATTCTCCTTTGCATTTCCGTGTGAATTTTGGAGTCACTTTTGCATTCCTTGAAAGACTGCTAATGTTTTAATTGAGATTGCATAAATCTGTATATATAATGTAGGACAACTGATATTTTCATGGTAGAGAGTATCCTTAACTATGAATATGGTACAAATTTACATTTATGTAGTTCTCTTTATTGTCTTTCACTTTTGGTTTGTACTTTCTCCATAAAAACATTGCCCACGTTTTGAGGTATTTATGCCCAGGTACTTTATATGTTTTTATGGTACTTCAAATATTTAAAACTATTTTCTGTTTACTGCTGTTACAGAGAAGTAGAATATCTGTATGTGAATTTTAGTCTAGCTGCTGCCATATTTTCTTACTAATTCTAGTAATTTGTCTGCAAAATCATTTGGATTTTCTGTGTAGATAATCATATCATCTGTGAATAATGACAGTTTGTTTCTATGATTCCAATCTTTATAGCTTTTATTTTCTTTAATAATAATATATGGATTAGGCTCTCCAGTGCTAAATAGGAGTTATTTTATTAGGAAACTTTATCCTGTTACTGATTCTACAGAAAATAATAGTAACAATTCTCTATTGAGGTGATGTTTCTTCCAGGTTTTTGGTAAGATGTCATTTACTAGGTTTAGGAAGATACTGTATACATGTACTGTTCATGTGTGTCTTCAGAATTAAGTTCATACTAATCCCATAAAATGAACTAATGCCAAAAATTGCTCTAGAGATTGGGGATATAGCACAGAACAAAACAGATAAAAATCCTTACCTTTATTTTCTTATGTTTTGTTGTTCCTTGAATATTTGGCAGAATTTACCTATAAAACGTTTTGAGACCAGTGTTTACTTGGTAGAATATTTAAAAATTGCTGGCTCAATGTCTTGTATGACCAGTGTTTTTCTATTCTTTTTGGGCCATTTTTGATAAATGATTCAGGAATTTGTGGATTTTCTCTACATTTTAACATACACTGGTATACGATTAATGATAATTGATATCGTTTATCTCTTTGCTGTATTACTGGTTGTATCCCTCTTTCAAATATTATTACTCTCTTTTTATATCTTTATCTTAATTTTATTTTTTGTACTTTTTGCATAGGTAATGTATTTATTTATGTGGTTAAAATTCAGGAGGCCAAGAAGGATATACAGTGGAAAATCTCTCTCTCTTTCTTGTTTTTCTGCCATTAAATTACCCTCTAATTACTGTTATCAATTTCTTGCATATCCTTCTAGATAAGGATACATATATGTAAAAATAAGTATATATAAGTAAATAGTTCAACACTTTCTTAATTGGAAATATGCTTTTGTTCCTCTAAACTCTTGCACTCAATAATATATGGAATAGTAATTTGCCATATTGGGAAAGATCAATGCTTTCATTTTCTTTTGTGGATACATAGTATAATCCTATATGGATATGTGTAGTTTATTTTATCAGGGTTTTTTTTTTTTTGTTTTTTTTTTTTTTTTTGGTCAAAGGACCTAAATTTTATACTATCTTATGCTACTAACTTTGAACATTTGTCATTCTACACTTGTGCAGATGTATCTTAGGATAAATTCCTAGGAGCAAAATTATTAGATCAAAGGGTACAGGAATATATTTTATTTTACTCATTTTGGGTAAACCAAATATGCATGTGTGTACAATTCAAAAGAAACAAAGGGGTAAATGGTGAAAAATAAATCTTCCCCATATCCCTTTTGCCAAGTTCTTCCCAGAGGCAATCACGTTTCTTTCCAGAGATATTCTAGGTATATACAAATATATATGCATATGTAGGATAACTTCTGTTTCAGATTGCGTTTCAGTTTGTGGGTATCTAAAAGGTTTTGCTTATTATTTTGGCCAAAAAAGAATTACCAGGTTTAGTGAATCTACTTATTTTAAGAATCTCTTTGTTGTCTTTCAGATTCAGCCTTATACCTTTGGACCTCATCAGGGCAAATAATGTCCTCTATTGACTTTTATTATGCCCACTCATATATTTTAGAAGAAAGAGGAGCTATTTTTATGCAGTCCTTAATTTTTGTTGTCCAGAAATTTCAAACATGATACAATTTGAATTGTTTCCTATCTTACACCTCCTCATCTGATATCCTCTTGGGGATGATTTCATCTTTCTTTTGCACCGGGCTTTCATTTCTTGTGTGTCATGTATTTCTCTTTCTTGATTTACTTCCTGGCTTTGATGGGATACATTCTTTAGTAGTATTCTGAGAAAGCATCTGTAGCAGGAAAAAATTTTAGATTATCTATGTCTGAAGACATCTGTACTTCTCCCATCCATTTAATTGGTATTTGGTTGGTATAGAAATAGAATGTAGAAAACATTTTCCTTTAGAACTTTGAAGTCATTGTTTAAGTGTCTGTTAGTTTTCCATATTGGTATACAGATATCCGAAGCTATTGTGATTCTTGATCCTATCTATGTTACCTGTTTTTTCCCTCTAGAAGTTCTAGGATCGTTTTCTTCTTCTCAGTGGTCTGAAATTTCACAGCAATATGCCTTAGAGTGGGCTTGCTTCCATCCATTGTGCTGTACCCTTTTCAGTCTTGAAAATTGTGTCTTTCATTCTTGATAAATCTCCTTGAATTATTTCATTGATGATATTCTGCTTTATCTTTTCTCTCTTTTTGGATGCTGGACATACTGAAATGGATTTCTAATTAGATTGTCTTTTTTTTCTACTCGGAATAATTTATTGTCTTTTTACTTTGTGGTAAAATTTCTTAAATTTATTTAGCAGTCCCCCTTCCTGAGTTTTATTTCTGCTATTGCACATTCAGTTTTGTTTCCTACATGTTCCTTTTATTCTCACATTCTGCTATTACTTCATTAAAACTTTGTCTTTTCTTGTATCTCTGAAGATACTAATGGTAACTTAAAACTTTTTTTCTTCCCTTTCTGAGAAATCTTTGCTTTATTTAAGTTGCCCCCCTCCCATTTGTTCAGTTTTGTTTGCCTTTCATGTTAGAGGCTTTCTTGTATATCTGATAATCTTTGGTTGTATATTAATGACTGAGAGCCAGAGACTAAAAATTTATTTAGAAGCTCTCAGCATTTGGTGGGCTTTCAACTTGGAATATCACTGTTGGCCAAAGAGTGTGAGATGTCTTGTGGGGAAAGAATTTTGTTAATAACTTTGTTTCTAGTTTCCTAACTTATCCTTTCTTTATTAATTACTTTCTTGTACTTTTTTGGGGTTTATTCTCTTGTTTTATTCTCCCTCACTTCCTGGGTTGTTTACCTTACGAGGTTTTACCCCTTCCTCTTTTCTAAATATTTAAATACATAAAAATTTTTTCTAAGCATCACTTTGCCTATGACCTACAAAGTTTGATGACTGGTAGTTTGATTGTGGGTCTTCGTCCTCTACCCGTGAATTATTTAGAAGCTTGTGTGTGTGCACACATACATGTGCACACCTTTGTTTTCCATTTATATGTTTGTTTTTTAAATTGCATTGTGGTCAGAAATATCTGGCCTTTGTGATAGTAATTATTGAGAACAGTTGCATGTTGGAGCACCTGGGTAGTGCAGTCAGTTCAGCATCCTACTCTTGACCTCTGCTCTGGCCAACATCTCACGGTCCTGAGTTCAGACCCCGACTTTGGCCCCACATGGGGCTCTGTGCTGACAGCATGGAGCCTACTTGGGATTCTGTCTCTCCCTCTCCCTGCCCCTCCCCTGCTCATTCTCTTTCTCTCCCCCCCCTCCTTCTCTCTCTCTCTCTCTCTCTCTCTCTCTCTCAAATAAACTTAAAAAAAAATTTAAAAAGGGGGATGCCTGGGTAGCTCAGTCAGTTGAGCGACTGACTTCAGCTCAGGTCATGATCTCATAGTTCATGAGCTTGAGCCCTGCGTCGGGCTCTGTGAGGACAGCTTGGAGCCTAGAGCCTGCTTCAGATTCTGTGTCTCCCTCTCTCTCTTCCCCTCCCCCACTCATGCTCAGTCGCTCTCTCTCTCTCTCAAAAATAAATAAATATGTGCTCAGTTAGTATGTGCTCAGTTTTCCTAAATATCCCCTGTATGTTTGTAAAAAGAAAAGTTACCAAATTATTGGTTGCATATCCTGTATATATGTCTTATATAACCCAAGTTTGTGTACTGTGTTGTCCAAATATTTCATACTCTATCAATTTCTGAGAGAGGTGTGTTAAAATTTTGCCATACCATTATAGATGTTCTTTCTCTAGGAAGTTCTTTCATTTTTTGTTTTATGCATTTTAAACTGTTTTATTCAGTATATTCAAATATAAAATTGTATCTTTTGGGGGAAGCAAATACTTTTACCATTATGAAATTATTTTCTTTATCTCTGGTAATGCCTTTGCTTTAAAGTCTATCTTTGCCTGATATGAACACAGCTATAGGATTTTTCTTTTGGTTTATGTTTATATCTTATATAATTTTTCCATATTTTTACTTTCAGTCTTTTGTGCCTTTATGTTTTAGGTATATCTCGTATAAAGACTTCATAGTCTTTTTTAAAAGGTCCTTCTTGACAATCTGTGCCTTTTAACCAGAGTTTATTTTATTTATTGTAATTACTGATATATTTAGCTTTATTTTTTCTATTTTACCTTATGATTCCTTTTTGTTTTGCTTTTGCTGTGTTCTTTTTTTCCTTCCTTTCTTGCCTTTATTTTAATTGATGCAAGTATTTTTTTATTCTCTACTGCCATGTGTATGTATATATATGTTTTATTTATATTTTGTTTGGTTGGTTAATATACAGTTCAATACCAGTTTCAGAAGTATAATTCAGTGATTCATCACTTACATAAAACATTCAGTGCTCATCACAACAAATGCCCTCCTTAGTACCCATTACCCATCTAGCCCATCTCCCACCCACCTCCCTTCATCAACCCTCAGTTTGTTCTCTGTCATTAAGAGTCTCTTGTGGTTTATTTCCTTTTCTTCTCTTGTATCCCCTACTTTCCATATGTTCATCTGTTTTGTTTCTTAAATTCCACATCTGAATAAATTCTGCTTTTGAAGATTTTTATTTCTTTTAAGTGGCTACCTTTGAAATTTTTAAAATATATGCTTAACACAATATAAACTTAATTAATATTTTTACCTCCCTCCCCCAAAATATAAGGCCTTAGAATGGTTTAATTTTAGTCACCTCTTACCATTGTCTAGATGTCCACCCTTTTAGCTCTCTTTTTTATTAGATCATAAATTAGACACTTTTTTTTTATCATTTTATAGAGTCAGTTTTTATATAAATATAAATACATATATATTTACTTTTTATTTCAGTATATGTGCTGCCAAAATGAACACAATATATTTACTTTTTATTTCAGTCATATTCTTTCTTGTATGTTTCCTTTCTTCTTGAGACACATGCTTTAAAATTTTCTTTAGTAAAGATTTAGTAGTGGTAAAGAGATTTCTATAGCTAAAAATATCTTTATTTCATCTCTGTTCCTGAGATATAGCTCGTATTAGTGTACAACTTTAGCATGATGTATTAAGCATGAGCCCAAATATTCATTTTTATAAAATGCAGGGTCACATTATTTTCAGGTTGAGACAATTTGATTGAACCAAACTGGCTACGGTTTCCCTAGTTGTAGCTGTATGATGCAAATCTGTGTAGATCTCAGAATTACTTAGGCACAGTCTGGTGGCCAGATGTGTCTATCAGCTTAAATATTGATGGGACATTTCTGGGCTCCATGGTAGGCTGAGATTTCCAAGAGAGTAACCATGATTCTAAGGATCTCTTATTTAGTTGGGGAAATTGAGAATCATCTTTTTTCCACTTTCCTTACCTCTTTAACCTTTGATCTGTACATGATAAGAACTGGAGCGAGAGAAGGAGCCTATCTTCAATTGTATTATATGTGTATCTACTTATGAAGAAATGCATTACTGCTTGGAGATTTTACTGAACTTACTTTTTGTCATCACAGGAGAAATTACAATATTATATTCTGAATCCACTGCTGCTGTTGGGATATTAGCTATCAATTTAATTACTATGACTATGCAAGTAATCTCTGGTTTCTTTTGAGGTCTCTGGTTTATTTTTGGTGTTCTGAAATTTTACTGTGGTTAATGTTGCAATCGTCAAGATTCCTAAAGTGAGATTTCATGTCTTTCAGCAGTTCTGGAGAATTCTTGCTCATTGGCATTTGAATATTGGCTCTTTTTTGCCTTCTAGTTTCAGTGTCCTTCTGAATGCTGGACTCATTAAATCTGTGTTTGGTCTTCTCAATCTGTATTCTTGAGTTTATTGATTTCTATTTAATGTTTGCTATTTTAATCATATCTCTGAGTGGCATTTTGCATATTTCTTATTTTCTAACTCTCACTTTGATGTATTTATTCTGTTTAATCCTTTCATTGAGATTTTTTTAATGGAGGTGTAATTAACATACAATGAGCTGCACAGTTCTTAGATACTCATTTGATGAGTTTAGACAATGTATATAATCATTTAACAACCACCCATAACAAAATAGAAAACATCACAATTACTGCAAAAAGTTTCTTGGTCTCTTTCCAGTTACTTTTGTTTAACTTCTCAGTTATTTCATTGTTAATTTCAAGAAGTTATATTGAGTTGTTTTTAAAATCTGCCTGGTCATGTTTGATAGTCTGTTGCTCCTTATTTAAAATTTTTTTTTAACATTTATTTATTTTCAAGAGACAGAGTGTGAGTGGGGGAGGGGCAGAGAGGGAGGGAGACACAGAATCTGAAGCAGGGTCCAGGCTCTGAGCTGTCAGTGCAGAGCCTGACATGGGGCTCGAACCCACCGACAGTGAGATCATGACCTGAGCTGAAGTCAGACACTCAGCCGACTGAGCCACCCAGGCACCCCATGTTGCTCCTTATTTTATAAATTCCTTTTCTAATTCTCTAACATACTAAAATAGCTATTTTATAATTCTCTGTCTGATAATTCAAATATCTAAAGTCTTTTATTATTGTCACTATTATTCCTAGCTGATTTTCACAAATGGTGGCTTTTTTACCCTGAATTTTGTGACTTTTATTGTGAACTTATACTTATTGGAACACATTTTATGAGAGGTTTATGAGGTCTAACTTGGAGGAACTTCACCAACATACTCCCTATCCCCCAGAACATTTTGTGTTTGTTGTTTTATAATATTTTCTCAAACTCTTATTTTTCTCCTTTGAATGTATGTTTCAGTTTTTTAAATTATTATTTGGTAAGAGAGATGTCAGTAGTATATAAGTTTTTGAAGACAAGAATTATTTTTTAGGGGTGACCAGTAGCTCAGTCATTTAAGTGTCCTACTTCAGCTCAAGTCATGATCTCATGATTCGTGAGTTTGAGCCCCGTGTTGGGCTCTGTGCTGACAGCTCTGAGCCTGGAGCCTGCTTCAAATTCTGGGTCTCCCTTTCTCTCTGCCCCTCCCCCATTTGCACTCTGTCTGTCTCTGTCTGTCTCTCTCTCTCCTAAATAAATAAACAAATATTAAAAATTTTTAAAAAAGGAATTACTTTTAAAATGATATTCCCTCTCTTTTGGTGATTCCTTTTCAAATGTATAATGTAATTTTCATGTGATTTTGTTCATGTCCCTTTACTCAGTTCTTTATTTTGGTCTGGGGGTCATAGCTGCCCCCAGTTTTCAGCTTCTAAGATGATGGTTCAGCTTAGAGGAAGGTCTCAGAAATTACAGGCTTTCTGTCTTGTGATCTGGTGACTACGATCATGGTGTCTTCCTCACTGGATTCATCTCAGTGATTTCCCTCGGCTAGGGGTTAGGGTCAGCGACAATAAAATGAGATGTCGGCATTGTTTTTCCTTAACTGTCTCCTCCCCTGAGTACCGTATTGTTCATCTGCTTCTCCCAAACATTTTTATATCATTTTATTTTTTTATTAAAAATTTTTATTTTAATTCCAGTTAGTTAATATACAGTGTTATTTTTAGGTGTATAATACAGTGATTCAACAATTCCGTACACCATCCAGAGCTCATCATGACAATTGCACTCCTTAATCCCCATCACCTATATTACCCTTCCCCTAACCCCCTCCCCTCTGGTAACTGTCAGTTTGTTCTCCGTAGTTAATAGTTTGTTTCTCAATTTCTCTCTCTTTTTTCCCCGTGATTGTTTGTTTTGTTTCTTTAAAAAAAAAACATTTTTTAATGTTTTTTTATATTTGAGAGAGAGTGCAAGCAGGGGAAGGGCAGAGAGAACGGGAGACAGAATCTGACGCAGGCTGCAGGCTCTGAGCTGTCAGCACAGAGCCTGATGCAGGGCTTGAATTTACTAGCCATGAGATTATGATCTGAGCCGAAGTTGGACACTTAACCACCTGAGCTGAGCCACCCAGGTGCCCCTTGTTTTCTTAATTCCACTGAGTGCAATCATATGGTATTTGTCTTTGTGTGACTGACTTATTTTGCTTAGCATTATATTCTCTAGTTCCATCCATGTCATTGCACATGGTAAGATTTTGTTCTTTTTTATGGCTGAATAATATTCCATTATGTATATATACCACATCTTCTTTATCCATTTCATCAGTAGATGGACACTTAGGTTTCTTCTAATCTTAGCTATTGTAAGTAATGCTGCTATAAATGTAGGGGTGCATGTATCCCTTTGAGTTAGTTTTCATATTCTTTGGGTAAATACTCAACTGCTTGATTGTAGGGTAATTGTGTTTTGAACTTTTTGAGGAACTCATACTATTTTTACAGAATAGCTGCACTAGTTCGCATTCCCATCAACAGTTCAAAAGTGTTCCTTTTTCTCCATATATTTGCTAACACTCTTGTGTGTGTGTGCTTTTGATTAGCCATTCTGACAGGTGTGAGGTGATATCTTTTGATTTGCATTTCCCTGATGGTGATGATGAACATCCTTATATGTGTCTGTTGGCCATGTAGATACCTGCTTTGAGCAAATGTCTGTTCAAGTCTTCTGTCCATTTTTCATTGGATTATTTGGTTTTTGGGTGTTGAGTGTTATAAGTTATTTATGTATTTTTGATATTAAACCTTTATCGGATATGTCATTTGCAAATATCTTCTCCCATTCCATAGGTTGTCTTTAGTTTTGTTGTTTCCTTTTCTGTGCAGATGCTTTTTATCTTGATGTGACCCCAATAGTTTATTTTTGCTTTTGTTTTCTTCACGTTCCCCAAACATTTTTGACCAGTAGTTGGTTAATTAGCCTTTCCTGTATAATTACTTTTGAGGGTCTTATTGAGGAACTGAGGAGCTAGTTATGCCAGCCTCTAGAATTCTCCTTCATCTTGGTCTGGGTTTCTCACTATTTGGCGTGTATGCTTCATTGTTTACAGTTGTTTTCTTATTCCCAGAGTTAAAAATTTTTTGTTGTTGTGGGGCACCAGGGTGGCTCAGTCAGTTCAGTGTCCAACTTTGGTTCAGGTCATGCTCTCACGGTTTGTGGGTTCAAGCCCCGCATTGAGCTCTGTACTGACAGCTCAGAGCTCCAAGCTGGAACCTGCTTCAAATTCTGTGTCTCCCTCTCTCTATGCCCCTCCCCTGGTCACACTCTGTCTCTTTCTGTCTCTCAAAAATAAACGTTAAAAAAATATTAAAAATTTTGTTGTTGTTGTTGTTTTCTGGAGTTAAAGAGATTATGAGTAAAAATGTCCTTCCTTACTCTGCCAGCTTTACATGGAAATCCCCTTACAATGTTTACTAGCTTAACAGTTTATCAAAATTGAGTAACCAGCTTGGGAATAAGAATTGTGGGAAAAGCCAAACGATTAAAATATGTTGGATTACTTCAGTATCTGTTTTACCTCTTTCCTGGAGTCACCTTCTTTTCACTAACACAAAACAACAACACTTGGATCATTACTCTTCCAGTCTGGCCAAGTTGTATTATCGTGGTTTGCTTTGGTATGTATTTCTGTGGCAGAGATGGCAAAAGCTAAACCAAAATTCCTGCTTGAGCTTCCATACTGTTGGGTTGTCACTGTAAAGCAGCTCCATATTCGAGAGTTACATGTCCCCATTCTTCTGCATCTAGGAAGGCCATGTACTAGTTCTCACCAATGGAATACAAACAAAAATAATGATGTCACTTTAAGGCCAAGGATATTAAAAAGAGGTGCGGCTTTTCTGCCTTCTATTTTTCCATCTGCCAGAGCAGAACAGATGGTTTCAAGGCTCTAGAGGAATAACAAATGCATAAGATGTTTCATGAACTTGGGTCTTTCACCAAATGGAGAAAAGCAGCTTATCTACTAGGAACCCCTACATTGGATTTGCTATTTAAGTGAGAAATGCACTTTTATTTTGTAAGGGTGCTGAATTTTTGGAATTGGTTTGCTATAATAATGCTGTGTGCCTTACCCTAACTTGCATAATCTAGATATTTATTTTGAGAGACCTATTCCCTTTTTTTTTGGTGGTCAGAAACAGGATATCAGGTTAGATGTTCCATGCTATCAAGCATACCAAGACCTTCCATCATCTTTAATGCTCATCCAATTTTGAGTACTTAATGAAGTTGCCTTTTGACACATGGCTTTATATAATGACATATATCTCTTTAAGGTTTTATTTTGTTTTATTGTTTAGCATATTGCTTGGGAGATGTTTTTCTAATATAGTAATTAAGAAAGTACATTCTTAGAAAGTCCACAGCATTAAAAACATTTTTTAAATTATTTTTTTATTTTAGAGAGGTGAGGGGGGGAGAGGAGCAGAGGGTGAGAGAGAATCTTAAGCAGGTTCCATGCTCAGTGCAGAGCCTGATGCAGTGCTTGATCCCACAACCCTAGGGTCATGACCTGAGCTGAAATCAAGATTTGAACCCTCAACCCGCTGAGCAACTCAGGTGCCCCAGTCTACAACATTTTATGGAAGGGCAGAAGTGCATCTTATCTCCCTCTTGAGACATTTTATAAAATGCTTTTTTAAAATTCCAGAAATTTTACATATTTTACGTCTCCTGTATTTTCTATACCAAGAGTTATTGTTATTTAATTTCTTCCTGAGACTTGATACATGGTCTAGTACTATGATTTTGAACCCTGTAATATTCACTTCTAAGGGTTTTGGTGAAATCTGATGTCCTTCTCACTTTCTTTCTAGTTCTGAAGTGAGAACAGTGGATGCCTGGCAGAGATTTCCTCTATCCATGCAACAGTCACTTATCGTGATAATTTTAGGTGAATAGTCTAACTATTGTCAGTTGTGAACTCTTGCTATAATTGGATATAAACATAGGGTTTCATTGAGGTGATCAGATTCCAGGCTTACAAGTTAGTGCAAGCAGAAAGGAAAAGGAGTTGGAAATCTTACTAGCTGTTTTGAGGTGGGAGGGCTGCTGGGCTCTGTTTCTCTGACATTCAGAACTCTTCCTACAGTCACTGTTCACGGCAGGCTGAGTGTCTGGGAAGATGAACAGGAGAATGGATTGGGTGACAGCAGCCAGGAATTTTCTTATATGCCTTTATGCAGTGACTGAGTAGGCATGAGTTACTGTTCCTGGCACTGAGACTTAGCAGGTGCAATAAGACGAAAGGGGGAAATTTGTCCTGTGAATGACAGAGGGCACTGACAGCTTGGCACAAACAGACTTAGAAGACTAGTGTTTCTGCTGTCGAACTGCGCTGCCAGTTCGTCTAGTCCTGATGAGTCTCCCTGGAGTGGCTAACATGACCCACGTGCTCCCTAGAGCTGGTACAGGGGAAGTTCATGCTCTATTCTGCCTCCTTCAGGATTATGAAGGGGCCATCCATTCTTCCCTTTTAAAGTTTCAAGTGTTTAATTCGTGAATCTCTCATCTTAAAGCATTTCCTACCAGACTGACAAAGCATAGGGGTTAATTAAAGCTGCAGAAAGAGGCAGGCTGTTTGGTTCTTCCTTACATCGGGCTGGGAGGCTACAGTCTGGCCAGTTTGAGCACAGGCTTGGAGGGCCTCCCAGCTGGAATGGAATAAAAAACTTCTGTGCCCTCAGGTTTGTTTACTTTTGGCATTATCCAATGTTTTCTGGCCTCTGATTCTTAGGCAGGAGGCTCTGAATGGCCCTGACCCAGCGTCCAGTTTAGCACTGGGAAGAATTAATGCAAGTGAGATCAGCAACATCCGGGTTTTTTTTTAAACCCTGAAACACACAGGGGGTGAGGGCTGGGCCAGCTGTCTGAGATATCCCCTGAAACCCCCAGTGCAGCTGGATTTTCCCCTCCCTTGTGCCAAGCAGGCCTATCATTATTAGATCACACTGCTCTTGGGCCATGTGACAAGCATACTATGGGGCAAATAATACAGTAAAGAAGAATGGAAAAGGAACTGCATTTTGTTTTCTTTCATTCTCTTTGCAGAAAGCCTGCAAGTGTTATGCTAAAATCTGCCTATTGATTTTGGTATAAATAGTCCTCTTTTTCTAATCCAGATGCAGCCGTGTGCCCCTCTGTTCAGGGTTGGTGATTCTCTGTTGTGTCTTGGGAGTAATAAGAAGATTCCACTGGAAAGAATGCAGGCAAATCAGCCCAGCTGAGATTACATAAAAAGAGATGGAAAATTGGAGAAAGTATGTAATAAACCTCAATATCTAGTTGAGTGTGATTTTTAACAAAAGCCTCTTGCATTTAGCTCAATGACTTAAGATCTTTAGATAGTAGCTAAATACATTTTTTCAAACTTTTCCAGCCCTGAGCAGGAGCCATTTCAGTAGGCAAGGTAATTCTACTGGAAAGGCATAAGCCGCTAAAATCAGAGGCTTAGGGGTAGATTTTAGCTCCTTGGTGATTTGTATTTAGAACTTCAGAGCCTTGGGCCCTGCTAATGAGCAGCTAGGCATCTTATGGGGAAGTTATATTTCCCAGATCTAGGAGAGAGTCCTCTTGTCTTGAAAGATCTGGTGAATCTTTGATTTATCCATATATTTTTACTATTCCATAGCTCCACTATTCTTGGACTCCTATGCATGCCCCCCTCCCCTTATTAATTTATCTTAGCTTCTGCTTTACTTCTCCAATTCTACCCATAGCTCTTTCCCTCCTGCCCTTAGATTTTGGCCTTGTAGAGGAGCATTTCCTAAGCGTGTTCTCATCGGATCTATGAGATACTGCACAATAAAAGGCTTTATGGTCAATTTAGATTGAGAAATAATGCATACTTCACAACTCTTTTGGAAATTTGTAATGCAGTTTTTAAAAGTCACTGAAGGAAAGTTATTTTCATTTGTTGATGTGGATATATGTATATTTATTTAATACCAAAGTGTCTACTAGCTTTAGTTTTAGAATTACTAGTTTTAGAATTTGCTTTGGGCATTAACACTGTAATTCCCACAGGCTGAACAATCTGTCTAGACCAGTAGACATACAGGTTACTGAGAAATGGCCATGGATCATCAAACCCTCTGAAAAGGCTTACTTTGAAGGCAAAGGATGAGCATCGACTAATTATATAAATACAAATGAAAGGAATCAAATGTTTAGTAAAGCACAGACTGCCTAAAATAAGGTGAATTGGCTGCTGTCCATTGAGGAGATGATGAAACAGGGATATTCATGATCTTGATAAAAATGGATCCCTGACAGAGCCCTTAAAAAGGAACTACTCAGAGGGGCACCTGTGTGGCTTGATTGATAAAGCATCTGCAGGGTGTGGAGCCTGCTTGGGATTCTGTCTCTCTCCCTTTCTCTCTGCCTCCACCCCCTGCTTGTTTTTTTTTTTTTTCTCTCTCTCTCAAAATAAATAAATAAACTTAATAAAGGAACTACTCAGTGAATTCTACATGCTTCATGGAATACATAGATACAAAACCTATGTAGCACAAGAGACAACATGGGGAAGAAGAGGCACATACTGGATAGAGAATCAACAGACATGGGAATTGGTCTCACTGCTCCTACTAATTAGATATGTGAGCTGGGACCAACCATTTCATTTCCCCAAGCCTTATTTGTCAAATAAGATGATTAGACAGGATGCAAGTCCATTTCTAGTTCTAAAAGTCATAGTATATATAATGACTTTTCAAGTTGAGCACAGTGGAAATCAAACTGATGCATACTTGCCCCAGCTCCCTAGGCTTCTATTCCCTTTTATTTTGGGGAGATGTTATGCATTTGAACCATATGTGTTGCACTAATTGGTAAGAGTATTCCATTCTGAGTCCGTAACCACAAGTTTGGGAAAGAAGAGAGTGCCTGAGACAGGAATGTTGCAAGTATCTTGCAAATTTTGGTTACCTTTATTGAGAAGAACTCCTTCTGCAGTCTGAAAGGAGACATTTTTTTAAAAAATGCGTTTAGCAGATATTTAATTAATAAATACCTATTATGTACCAGGCTCTGTTTTAGACACTTGGGGCAGTGTGTGTGTGTGTGTGTGTGTGTGTGTGTGTGTGCGCGCGCGCGCACACACACACACACGCAAGATAAAAGACAAAATTCCCTACTTTCAAAGAGCTTATATCTTAGTGGAGGGAGAAAGATAATAAACAATATGCCCAATAACTAAGTAAAGTATATAGCAAAAAGTAAATTATATACTATGTTTTAAAATGCTAAATTCTTTGGACAAGGGTAAGGGGGAATGGAGGGTTGTAATTAGAAATAGGGTAGTGTGATAGAGAACCCAGAAATGGACCCACAAACGTATGGCCAACTAATCTTTGACAAAGCAGGAAAGAATATCCAATGGAATAAAGACAGTCTCTTCAGCAAGTGGTGCTGGGAAAACTGGACACGCAGAAGAATGAACCTGGACCACTTTCTTACACCATACACAAAAAGAAACTCAAAATGGATGAAAGACCTAAAGGTAAGACAGGAAGCCATCAAAATCCTGGAGGAGAAAGCAGGCAAAAATCTCTTTGGTCTTGGCCGCAGCAACTTCTTACTTGAAATGTCTCCAGAAGCAAAGAAACAAAAGCAAAAATGAACTACTGGGACCTCATCAAGATAAAAAGCTTCTGCAAAGCGAAGGAAACAATCAGCAAAACTAAAAGGCAACCAACAGAATGGGAGAAGCTATTTACAAATGACATATCAGATAAAGGGTTAGTATCCAAAATCTATAACGAACTGATCAAACTCAACACCCAAAAAACAAATAATCCAGTGAAGAAATGGGCAAAAGACATGAATAGACACTTCTCCAAAGAAGACATCCAGATGGCCAACCGACACATGAAAAAATGCTCCACATCACTCATCATCTGGGAAATACAAATCAAAACCACAATGAGATACCACCTGACACCTGTCAGAATGGCTAACATTAACAACTCAGGCAACAACAGATGTTGGTGAGGATGCGGAGAAAGAGGATCTCTTTTGCATTGTTGGTGGCATTGCAAGCTGGTGCAGGCACTCTGGAAAACAGTATGGAGGTTCCTCAAAAAACTAAAAACAACTACCCTACAACCCAGCAATTGCACTACTAGGTGTTTATCCAAGGGATACAGGTGTGCTGTTTTGAAGGGACACATGCATCCCCATGTTTATAGCAGCACTATCAACAATAGCCAAAGTATGGCAAGAGCCCAAATGTCCATCGATGGATGAATGGATAAAGAAGATGTGGTATATATACACAATGGAGTATTACTTGGCAATCAAAAAGAATGAAATCTTGCCATTTGCAACTACGTGGATAGAACTAGAGGGTATTATGCGAAGTGAAATTAGTCACAGAAGGACAAAAATCATATGACTTCACTCCTGTGAGGACTTTAAGAGACAAAACAGATGAACATAAGGGAAGGGAAACAAAAATAATATAAAATCAGGGAGGGGCAAAACAGAAGAGACTCATAAATATGGAGAATAAACTGAGGGTTACTGGAGGGGTTGTAGGAGGGGGGATGGACTAAATGGGTAAGGGCACTAAGGAATCTACTCCTGAAATCTTTGTTGCACCATATGCTAACTAATTTGGATGTAAATTTAAAAAAAATAAAAAATGAAAGAAGTTTAAAAAAAAGGGATAGGGTAGTATGGGTAATTCTCATTGAGAAAGGGATATTTGAGCTTAGACCTGAAAGTGAAGGAAGGATGCTGACAGCAGAAACAGTGCAGAGGCAAGAGTGTGCCTAACAGGTTCTAGGAATAGCAAAGCAGCCTGTAAAGCTAGAAAGGTGTGAGCAGGCGGGTATGTTGCAAAGGAGGAATCTAGGATGTTTTGGCTGGCTGGAAAAAATAACCATTGAGCCTACCTACTAGGGCAGTGTCAATACCCAACAGCAGCATAGCCTGGCCTCAGACTTCTCTCCTTGTAGGAAGCCTTGTAGGATTCTCAGGAATGGCATTCCCTGCCTGGCCTGAGTTACCGAGTTAGCGGAATATCCATCCTCTCCCCAGCAATAAAGCATCCAGCCTTTGCATCTGTTAACAGTCTCCCCTGTAATTTATGCATTGTGTGGTTAGTTTAAATGCTGACTCTATCATTATCTGAGTTTATTACCATTGCCATTTGCGTATGTTTGATGGGGGGGGGGGGCGGGGAGGCAGGAAACCTCTGGACAGATTCCAAGTTGGAAGTCTGCATCTCTCTTTGCTCTTTTCCCCCAGTCCTCTGTCTTCCTCAGGGCCTGGGCCGTGGCCAGCTGTACATTATGCTATGAAATAGGTAAGTGTTCTTAGTAGCCTTGTTGCTCTCTTCTGTATCTGCTTCCTTTCTTATCCCTACCATGCCTCTCCCAACATTCCTGACTTCCGAGAACCCAGTGAGATATAGTGTATCTGCCTCTTTCTCCATCCCCATGAACCATCAGCACTGACTGTCAACCAGGACCTGATAAATTTGCTCACATTAACATAAGCCTGGTGATTACCTCTTGTGGGGTAGGGTTCTGCTTTTGGACAGGGAATAAAAAATTTACTCTTTCATTTTGCCATTTCATGCGTTGAGTTAGAATGAGGAGGGCATGGGGGTGATGGGGAAGCTTCTCAGCATCCTGGAACCCTGAAAATTATTACCAAATGGTAGGCAGCCACCTACCATTCAGAGAATCAACCTTGGCCCCTGCTGCCCACTTACCTCCAGCTCGGCTCTACCTGCTTTCCATAAATCACCTTTCTCCAGGATTTCACTGCCTTTTTTTTTCTTGTTTTGGCTAGGAATCCTTCTGTAGATAGTAAGATATATAGTGAAATGTTTGTGAGAGTCTCTGAATTACTCTTCCTCTTGAGAGTTGGGAAGCGGTTCAAGCCATAAGGGAGGGGTGGAAGGGATTGTTGCGCAATGGCCAGCAACTTGGTTTATTTCACAAGATTATGTTTTCTGTGTTGCTTGCAGTGTGAAATACTGTGCACAGGTGCCCCCATTTGATTCAATTTCAACCCTCATCATGATTGATAGTCCCACCTGATCACCGCCAGATCACTTTGCTGTTCGCCCTTGTCTGCTGGGCTGCAGTCTATGAGCAGGGAGCCAGAGCCAGACATTTTAAGGACTCAGAATGAACAAGCATGTCTGTCTCTCCCTTCTCTCCAAATGTCCACCCATCTAGATTTTTTATTCAAACAACAAAAGTCTGATCCATATTTCTTTGAAAAGAAGCACTGCCAGAGCATGGAGAGTGGTATTAAACTGAATGGAGGAGTTACAGATAATAGAGATGCAAAACCTTGGAAGAGCTAAAATGAGTGAGAAGCATTTTATGACCCATTTATGACCTCATGTCTCCATGTTCATACCATCAACTTCAGAGTCATTGTAAGTTAACACAGCAACCATCAGTTATTGAATATTTATTATGTTGTCACTCTTAGAAGTATTTTATGAGAATAGATTCTTTAAATGGTCTCAACCACCTTAAAAAGTCACTTATTATTTCCACGTCTCAGATGACAAAACTGAGGTGTTTGAAAGGTTTGGTAACTTGCCCCATATATAAGCCAATCAGGGAGGCAGAAGTCTCTATAGACAAATAAAGATAAGTGGTTAAAATGTGTATGTATAAATAAAGATAGAATTTTAGATAGTAAGACACCTAAGCAAGAATCTAAAGAGCTTCTTTACATAGGAACCTTTCCTGGTGCCTTAAGATAGGATTCTGTCACATACTGACTCCTCAGGAACAGATCTGCTCAAATAAGCCACCTCTGTGTCACCCTTGGCCTGATGCCTCCTCTCTGTTGGGTCTCTTTCTCTGTTTTTTTCTATCCCAATAGTGACATCTGGCTACTCCTGAGAAGGTGCCTATAGGCAAAGGATGCAAAGACTTCTTTGTTAGTGAGTCTAAACACCACCTCCTCCGAGAAACCTTCCTATCACCCAGGCATAGATCTCCTCCCTCTGTGCTTGCAAAGCACATTGTGTCTAATTCAGCTAATAAGACTGTTCCTGTTACTCATACAGTGCTGTGTACAGCCCATCCTTGTGAATGCCAGGCTTTGTGCTAAGACGTTAACATTTACCGACCCGTCTAATCCTCCCAATAACCCTGCGAGGTTGGTACTATTGCTAGGACACAGAGGAGGAATTGAGGCACAGAGAGATCAATAACTTGCTAAAGGTCATCTAGCTAGTAAGTGGCAGAGTCAGGATTGAGAGCTAGGCAGTTTGCTGTCAGCACCTGGGCCTTCATCACATTCCCCTTCCATGGTGGGTTGTAGCCTATTCCCAAGGCTTTTGTCCTAATTAGGCTGCAGCCTCAAAGGCAGGGAGTGTATCTCGAACATCTCTTTGTCCTCAGCTCTGGGCACACTGCCTGGCACCTAGCAGCACCCGGGAGTTACTTGCTGAGTGATCAAGTGAAAGAAGAGTGGTTCCTGGAGACGGACTGAGAGGCAGCTGGGGCAAACCACTCAGATTTGTCTCTGCTTTAAGGCACTAAATTGCTGCCTGGACCCTTACTTTTAGGACAAAAAAGTGAGAGGGAGGGGAGGTATTGCAGAATAAGCCTTGTTTGACTCAGATCTTCCCTGACACTGTGACTGTGCCTTCCTGCCTCTCTTCTGTTTGCTTCTAAAAACCTACCCTGATTTTCCCCCACTTGGGCTGCACTTACCTCATCGTCCTTTGTCCTGTCAGTTATGTCTCCATGTGGCACCTGTTACATCTTGTCATGACAGTATGTGTCCCTGGCCCCTTCTCTACCACTCTGACAATGAACTCCTTGAGGGAATGACCGTGTCTTCATCATCTTGTGCCCAAGTGTCTGGTGCAGAGCCTGGCCCACCATAGGCCTTCAAGGCATGCTTTCTGAATGAAAGGATGCTTACTTACTGCTAGACCTGGTACAGGCGGGCCAAGAAAGTACAAGAGCGAAGGAATTATTATGCATTTGAAAAAAAATACCTAATCTCTCACCCAAAGAACAGAGAATCATTTACTTGTTTCTCATTGTCTTCCCTCTCTTTCCTTCTAGCTCTCATCATTTGGTAAGCAATGCAGACAAATTCTTTTCTTAGGATTGGTTAAAAGAGGCTGAAAAGGTGGTTTGATTGGGTGGGGTGGGTAGGGAGTTAGAGGAAACATAAAACAATAAAGATGATTTAATTTATATCTGATCACAGCAACCAGCTGGCTATGCCATCAATTATTACACCCTCGAAGTTATTAAAGAGCACCTCTGTCATAGGTACCTTATTAGCTAGGGATTTATGGAGCACAGAGCCACAGCAGGAAATATTGACATTTCCCTCACAACATCACCTGTGGATGTCTGGGTTGTCTGTCTCTCAGCCCTATCTCTTCTCATGTATCCTCATTCTAAGGCCCTATCACCTCAGGCTTGAATCCCAGAATGTTTTGCTCCTAAAGTATGCATGATGAAAACAACGTCCCTCTCTTGTGCTTCAATTCATCTGGTGGGTGTCACACTTGTGGCTATTATATTCCTGCTTTCCAAGCAGAAAGTGTTCTGGGCTCATTCAAATACTTCTAGAGTATTCTGTGTCATAAATCACCTCCTTTGATAGGACCTCTGGTTTCAGTCTACTTTTTAAGAGAAAATTCTAGACATCAGATCTCACTATATATGCATGAAGTAGCCTGAGTCCCAGAACCTGAGACCTTCATTTCCTTGGCCTATGCTCTGTCTTCCCTCCTTGAAACCCAGAAGCCCCAATGCAAATGAGTCTCAGCCTTCACCTAAAGAAATTTCCAGGTTCCTTACTTGGGTCTCTGTACTTAATATAAATAAATAAGCTGCCTTGACATAAAAGGCATATTTATTTTTAACACAATTAGGTGCTTTTCTCATCACTAGAAGCAATTTATTCCTGATTATAACGAATTATTATGTGTGATATTAGAAAAAAAACCCCACCAAATAGCATTTTAAAATTCGGAACCTGGGTAGGGAGGAATAACAATATGGAGTCATTCATGTCGATTCAGGTCAGTTGTATAATTTTTCCTTTGAAGATAACATTTTTAAGAACTAAAAGAGTTTCCACATTTTGATCTTTTGAAGTACCAAAGTGACAACACAGGCAGGAAGAGATGACACAAGAAAAGTAGCAATTTAGTTACTTACCCAGAAATGCAGAGTTAGGTGTTACTAATGAGTGGCTAGATCACACTTGACATTTTACAAAGTGACTTACATTCACACCTGTGCATGTGGGTGCGTGCATACACACACACACACACACACACACACACACATATATATGTACACACACACACACCACATGTAGAGTAGAAAAAGAGGACAGAACTAGGTCTTCGTCCTGAGAGGCAGAATGAATTGTGAATAGTGCCCGTCTTGGCAGGATGGAATAAGTAATGTAAATGCATGAAATGGAGAGATCAGGAATTAAATCTATGAATGATGAGCATTAGCTGGGCTATGTTTATATGCATACACGTCAGTCACTCTGTTTACGGCTGCTGAGCTCATGGTGTCTCAAACATCAGCTACGTGAAGTGGGTGGTGGATTTGGC
This sequence comes from Acinonyx jubatus, assembly GCF_027475565.1. NCBI lineage: Eukaryota > Metazoa > Chordata > Mammalia > Carnivora > Felidae > Acinonyx > Acinonyx jubatus. The sequence goes on from NC_069395.1 coordinate 49,185,412, forward strand.
TCTTTATTATTTGTTTATTTTTTTACCTCCTTTATTGAGGTAGAAATGACAGGTAAAATTTGCATATTTTTAAGGTGTATAACATGATTTTATATATGGTAATCTTCCGTTATCCGCAGGGGATAAATTCCGAGACCCTCAGGGAATGTCAGAAACCAAGGATGGTACCGGACCCTATGTATACTATGTCTTTTTCCTATACATACATATGTATGATGCAGTTTAATTTATAAATGAGGCACAGTAAGAGATGAACAACAATAACTATTAATAAAATAGAACAAATATAACAATATACTGTAATACAAGTTATATGAACATGGTCTCTCTCTTTAATATTGTACTGTACTTACCCTTCTTCTCATGATGATGTGAAATGATGACATGAGGTGAATGACAGACTTCATGATGCAATGTTAGGCTGCTCTTGACCTGATGATGTCAGAAAGAGGATCAGCTGCTTCTGGACCACCAGTAACTGAAACTGCAGAAAGTGAAGCTATGGATAAGGGGAGAACTACTGTGCATGTACATTGTGACATGATTCCCACAGTCAAAATAATCAACACATCCATCACCTCACATAGTTTTTTATTTTGTTTTGTTTTGTTTTGGCGAAGAGTACATAAGGTATATTCTCTTCGTGGATTTCAAGTATACATACAGTATTAACTATAGTCACTATGCTGTACATTAGGTCCCCAGAGCTTATTCATTTTATAACTAAAAGTTTATACCCGTTAACCAACATCTCTCCATTTCCCCCAGCCCTCAATCACTGGTGACTGCCATTCCACTCTGCCTCTGTGAGTTTGACTTATTCATATTCCACATATAACTGAGGTCATACAGTTCTTATCTTTGTGTGTGGCTTATTAAACTTAGCATAATGTCCTGAGGGTCCACCCATGTTGTCACAAATGGCAGGACTTTCTTTTTAAAAATTCTCTTGCATACACACACACACACACACACACACATACATACATACACATACCACATTTTATAATCTATTTATCGACAGATACTTAGGTTGTTTCCATATTTTTGCTATTGGGAATAATACTACAATGAACATAGGGGTGCAGATATCTCTTCCAGATACTGATTTCATTTCTTTTGTGTGTGTGTGTATGTATGTATGTATACATATATCTATATATCTATATATATATGTATGTATATATCTATAGATCTATATATATGTATGTATATATATAGATATATCTAGATATATCTATATATATACATATATATATACATCTATAGATATATCTATAGATATCTATATATATACATATATATATACATCTATAGATATATCTATAGATATCTATATATATAGATATCTATAGATATATCTATAGATATATCTATATATATATATCTCCAGAAATGGGATTTCTGGGACATATGCAAGTGCTATTTTTTTTTTTTGAGGAACACCCATATTATTTTCCAAATGGCTATGCCAGTTTACATTCCCACCAACAGTGTGCAAGGTACTCTTATCTCCACACCCTTACCAACACTAGTTATCTCTTAACCTTTTGAGAATAGCCTTCCTAACAGGTGTGAGATGATAGCTCATGGTGATTTTGATTTTCATTTCCCTGATGATTAATGATATTTAGCACTTCTTCATATACCAATTGATCATTTATATGTCGTCTTTGGAAAAATATCAATTCAAGTCCTTTGCCCATTTTAAAATAGGGTTATTTGGTTATTGTTGATTATATTGTTGTTGTTCGCTATTGAGTTGTATCAGTTATTTTTTATTTTTTGGCTATTAACCCCTTATCAGATACATGATTTACAAAGAAATTCTCCCATTCATATGTTACCTTTTCATTTTGTTGATTGTTTCCTTTGGTGTATAGGAGCTTTTTCGTTCAGTGTAGTCCCATTTGTTTATTTTTGCATTTGTTGCCTTTGCTTTTGGCTTCATTTCCATACACACAAAAGATCATTGTCAAGGAGCTTTTTCTTGTTTCCGTCCAGGAGTTTTATGGTTTCTGGCATAACAGTTAAGTCTTTAATTTATTTTAAGTTAATACTTGTGTATGGTGTAAGGTAAGGGTCTGTTGTTATTCTTTGGTATGTGGATACCCAATTTCCCCAACCCCATTTATTGGTAACACTATCCTTTCCCCATTCCGTATTCTTGGCACCCTGGTCACATATTAGTTGATTATATATGAGTGGGTTTCTGGACTGTCCTGTTCCATGGGTCTGTGCATCTGTTTTCATGCCAGTACCATATTATTTTGATTACTATGGCTTTGTGATATAGTTTGAAATCAGGACATGTGATTCCTCAAGCTTTTGTTGTTCTTAAAATGTTTTAGTATCTGGATTTTTTCAGTTCTACAAATTTTAGGAATTTTTTTTCCTATTTCTGTGAAAAATGGCACTGGAATTTTGATAGGAGTTGCATTAAATCTGTAGATAATTTTGGGTAGTGTGGACATTTTAACAATATTAATTCTTCCAGTCCATGAGCATGAGATATTTTTACATTTATTTGTGTTTTCTTCAATTTCTTTCATAAATGTATCACAGTGTTCAGTGCACCTATCTTTCATCTCCTTGGTTGAATTATTCTCAAGCATTTTATTCTTTTTGATGCTATCATAAATTGGATTGTTGTCTTAGTTTTCTTTCCAGATAGTTTGTTGTTACTGTATAGAAATGCAACCGATTTCTGTAAGTTGATGCTACATCTTGTAATTTTACTGAATTGATTTATTAGTTTTAACAGTTTTTTTTTTAAGTAGAGTCTTTAGGCTTTTCTCTAAGATCCTGTCACCTACAAACAGACAATTTTACTTCTTCCTTTCTGATTTCAATGGCTTTCATTTCTTTCTCTTGCCTAGTTCCTGTGGCTAGAATTTCTAGCACTGTATTGAGTAGAAGTGGCAAGAATGGGCACACTTTTCTTGTTCCTGATTTTAGAGGAAAAGCTTTTGGCTTTTCACCATTGATTATAATGTTAGCTATTATAATCTTGTCATGTATGGCTTTTATTTTATTGAGGTACATTCCTTATATACCTAATTTTTTGTGAGTTTTTACCATGAAAAGATGTTGAGTTTTGTTAAATGCTTTTTCTTCATCTACTGAGATAATCATATGATTTTTATCTTCATTCTGTTAATTCAGTGTATCACATTTATTGTTTTCTATGTATGTTGATCCATCCTTGCTTCCCAAGAATAAATTCCACTTGGTTATGGTATGTGATTCTTTTAATGTGCTGTTAAATTTAGTTTGCTAGTATTCCATTGACTATTTTTGCATCTATGTTCATTAGTGATATTGGTCTATAATTTTCTTATGGCATCCTTAACTGGCTTTAGTATGAGGCTAATATTGGCCTCTTAAAAATGAATTTGGAAGTATTCTCTCCTCTTGAATTTTCTGGAAGAGTTTGAGGATTGGCATTAATTCTTTGCATATTTGGTAGAATTCACCAGTAAAGGTGTCTGGTTCTGGACTTTTCTTTGTTGAAAGGTTTTTGATTACTGATTCAATCTCTTTACTAGTAATTGGTCTGTTCAGATTTTCTTTTTCAGCATGATTCAGCCTTGGTAGGTTGTATGTTTCTAGGAATTTGTCCATTTCTTCTAGGTTGTCCAATTAGTTGGTGTATAATTGTTCATAGTAGTTTCTTATGTATTTCTGTGCCATCAGTTTTCTCTTTATCCATTATTAATGACTCTTGAGACTCCTAGGCATGTTTCTTTCACAAAATAGTTGGCCAGTCCTATTAAAGCCTTTTAAAGAGAGGAAAGCAGAGTCAGAGAGGGGCCAGATCTGTTTAAGGTCCCATAATTTTTCAGTGCTTGAGGTTAGACCTTCCTACCAGGACTTCTTCCTACCATCACATGGTACTTTCCAGGCTTGCAGGGTTCACCATTCTTTGTCACTCTCTCCATCCTGGTAGTGGCCATTAGTTATAACTGTAAGTGCCCTGTGGTTGAAATCTACATCATTATATTGTTTTCATTATTCCAGAGCAATCAGATGTACTGCACTCCTTTAATAGATCAAGGACTGTGCCTACCTGTACACCGAATACAGAATACATTGTAGAACTCCCAAAATGGAAGTCTCATCCATTTAGGAGATATTCATTGAGTGCCTACTCTGTACCAGACCCCTTTCAAGCATTATAAATGAAGCAGGGTATGAGAACAAATCTCTACCCTCATGGAACTTATTTTATCATCAGGGAGACAGAATCCCCAGCAGTCACTAGCTGGAGATGGGCAGCTGCTCATTTTAGGGAGGCGTGCAGCCCCTGTGGTCCACTGTTTTGAGATATCGGTATCCTAATACCTACCGACTAATCTTGTTTCAGTTTCCTGCCAAGCTTCTGATTCTTCAATCTCAGATTTTAAGTTTAAACCCCCTGAGTCACAACTTTACCACCATAGAGTAAGAACCTGATGACTTTCAACAGTAAGAATAAGCATGATTTCAAGTTCCCAAGTCCCATCCAGCTGGGGTCATTCTCTGATATTAGAGGATGAAATAGATCAGGCTTTGTGATCAGGTCAGATACATGAGGAGACAAATTTAGAATAAGCAAGGGATACCTTAAGTCACAACTGAGGGACGTTAGAGGTGTAGAAGTTGGTGGAGGAGGGAGGGCAACTTTAATCAGAGAGAGTGATTACGGAATCTAATTAGCCTCTCATTTTCATTTGCAGAAGGAACATTCAGTTCACTTAACACCACTCCACAGATCCTTCTACTCTCATCTGTACCCAGGGGAAAACAAATTCCAATGTAATAGAGCATTTGGACAGCAGTAGACTATCACAGGGACAGCATGTAGCTAAAAATGAGGAGGCCTGAGTTTCAGTGTTGGCTCTACCTCTACTAGCTTTGTGACCCTGAGCACAGTGCCTCACCCCTAGGGGATCCAGTGCCCATCTGCTCAGTGTGGAGATTGGATTAAAACATTTTAAAGGTCTCTTAAGCTGCAAAATGCTATACTTATTTTTTTTTTTTATTGCATATCTCCATACTATGGCCTACTAGTGCATAAAGTTACCGTTTTGGAATTACTATAGTTCTGTTGATAAGAGTTTGAGATTTGGAATCAGGCAAACCTGAATTCCAGTGGTGACCCTACCCACATATCTTTGGGCCAGTTACTTAATCTTTCTAATCCTCAGTTCATAAAACAAGGACAGTGATAATACTTGTCTTAAAGAATTGTTCTGTGGGTCAAATTGTTCTGTACAAAGCCCTTTGTACAGTGCGTGGGACATAGTAAGACTCAATAAATGTTTAGCTGTTACTATTTAGTGGACTGATTAACTAAAATGTTCAGAATAACTTGGGTATTTTATCTCTTTTTTTAAAAATGTGGGGCAGGTCTCTTTTTGAAAAAAATTCCTTGATGACACGGCTGGGGAGGTTTATTTGTGGATAAGCTAAGTAATGGGGCAAGACTGAAATAGCTCTATGGGAATAAAGCATTTAATGTGGGAATGAATGAAGTTGCCACCCAGAACTAACAGCCAGAGTCCTGGCTGAGCTGTAATTAATTAATACGATGGCCAAGATTTATAAGGATATTTTAAGAAGTAGCTGCATTGCACAGAGCCCTGGATTTTATGCCTGAGCTGAAGTAAGATCAATGGGAAATCCATTCAGTCCCATGGTTTAATGGGTGTGGATGAGGATTTGTCCCCAGAGTTGGGGCTTTGTGCATCATGGCTACCCGGGTGCTTTCCCTGGGGTGGAGGCTAAGGGAAGGTGAGAAAAGTTGATCACTTGGAGCCAGAGGAGAAAGAATGACAGCCTGTTCCTCTTTCCCTGTTAGAAAATGCAGAGAAGCGGCTCCCAACCCAAACTTTTCCAGAAGGCCTCTCTTTTAATGCCTAGATATATCCTAGCTAGAAGGTAGGATGTTTACCTCTTCTCTTTAGGAAGACTTTGGAAAGACTACACTGAGCGCAGTGTACGTCCCACTGCCAGGAGCTTGGGTACCTGAGATGACGGATCAGCAAACCACAGGCCTCTGCAGATGGCTTTGCTATCAGCAGGGACACCTAGTGCTTGTCCAAAGTTCATTCCAGGGGGCCATTTGCATCCTGGGGCCCTTCGGTAAACTGGAATTTTGTGACTTGCCTCATTTCCCTTGGTGGCAGAAATAATGTCCTTCTAAGACCTCTACAACAGGATTTGGGGATGAAATCCCCCTAATATATTTGGGGATATATGTTTTCAGTTCCTCTTTTACTTTGTGCTCAACGAGGACTGAAGAACCAGAGTACAGCTATCTATGTCTCCCTGGACTTTACTTCTGAGTACGAGGCCATAGAAACATCTGATTTAGGCTCACCCCTGGGGAAGGTGATTTTCCATTTTCCCTTGGTCCACGTTGAACTTTTTTCTGCTATGTCAGCTTTGTTCATGTTCCTTCTGTCTGCATGTCCTTCTCCCTGGAGCCCAGCTCAGCTTCTTTAAGGGTTCTCTCCTGGGCTAGCAGTGACCTTGGCTGAATATAAACCTGGCACATTCTGTTCTCATTGTTCATGGATTTAATACCTGGCTCCCTGCATGTGACTTGCTTGTAATTTTTGTAGCTTCTTGGTCCTTTCTTTTTCATAATTTACCCATTCTTTAATCCTGCCTCTTAGAAATACCTCTTATGAAATACTCATAAACTATTTCTGAGTTTCAATTATAAATCTTGTTTTGTCTTCTGAATGTGATTCTTACATTTCTTTCTCACTTACTCCATGGGCAAGGCACCTGGTGGTGAGATCTATCCCTCCTTCAGTCCCAAGGAGATCCTCCATGCACTTATATGAAAGTTTACATTTTATTAATGATTTAAAATTATAGCTCATCTTCAAAATCTAATTGGAACCCCTTCAACAATACTATAAAGTAACTATCATTATCCCGGTTTTACAGATAAAGAAAAACAGAGGCCCAAGAAAATTAGGTGACTTGCCTAAGACAATCCAATTAGAAAATAGAAAATTAAGACTTGAATATGGGTCTTTTTGATTTTAAGTTCAGTTCCTAACCCACCACATCATCCACTGTATAGAGATTGGGGCTCCTGCGTGTTTTTTTCTCATTTTCTGTGACCTAAATCTCTAGCTTCATATCAATTTCAGTCCCATTTTTTCCTGTTGCTTCATCCTCTTGCCAAGATACCACAGTTTCAGGACACAGAGACTTTGCCTTTCCCATGAAAAGTTATGCAAAAAAGTGTGAACTTATCCTAGACATAGGGCGTTTAAATGGCTTCTGCTCCAATCAGTTTTCTGTACTTGGTACCAAAAAGACAACTGAGTAGAGTTGCCTCACTAGTAAATGCAAGGCACAGGTAATCTTTGTAAAAGAACAGATAATCTTTATGTCTAATAGGTTAGGAAATTACACAGTGAGCCGATCATTTACTTTGATGAACAGTATTTATTACATATCCACTGAACACCTAAGTATTATGTACCGTTGGACAAGGGCACAAAGAAATAGCTGTAAATAGTTGCTAAAGATCCTGGAATAATCAAGACACAGACTTGGCTTACTGAATCATAATCAGCATTGGAGAAGGAGATTAAGGGAGATAAATACCTGTTAAATGTTATTACATAATACGTGGAGTGTGACATATGTGACCCCTTAGGAAGGTGTCAGATCTGAAGGGCAAGTCTCTCTGTTCATGCCTCTCTCCTCAATGCCTCACATGATGCATGTGAGACACTTGCCCCAGCTATTTTGAGAACAAAAGAATGCAACCATGAAAGTAGAGAAGAGAGTAGATGACTTCCTTGGAGAGGTATGGAGAAAGGGGTTCAGAAAAAGGCTTTGCACATGAGGTGATATTTAAAGGGGTCCCTACAAATGAGTAGGAATTTATTTTAGGGAGAAGGGTGAGAAGAGGCAAATGTGGGGTTCTGAAAGAATAAGACTCATGGGAGATGTGGCTAGGGAGGGGCTGGGTGACGAAGGGCCTTGGGTGTCCTGCTAGAGGATTTGATTATGCTTTGTAAGTGCTGGAATTAAGGCTGGGAAGTGACAGGATTTGGCCTGTATTTAGAGTGGGGCAGGGACTGAGGCAGGTCTCCATGAAGGCACCATGGCATTCTTCTCTACAGCCTTGTGGGTGTTTTTAGGGTAGTAGAGGATGAAGCCTGATCGATGAAGATGCTGTTAACTGAGGTGGGGAATTTGGAGTGCAGAAGAGTTGTGAGCATGGGAGCAAGGGAAAGGGGAATGGAGGTCATGGATTTCAAATGTATCCTATGCTGAATTCCAGATGCCTTTGGGAAATCCAAGGGGATGTAGTCAGGAGGCAAGTTGTGACAAAAGACTGGCTCTGTGGAGAGAAGTGGGATCTAGGAATTTATATATAGAAGTTATCAGCATGTAAGAATTGTGCACTATTGGTATGAATGAAATCACCTTTGGGGAAGCATTAAGCGGGCTTAGAAGATGCTTCTTGGCATTAAACCATCTCTTATACTGATGAAGCAGTCTAGAGTGTTGAGTCCCCTTTGCCTAGAGGCATCTTTTCTTTTTTTTAATTTAAATACAATTTTGCTAACGTATAGCACAGTATTGGTTTTAGGAGTAGAATCCAGTGGTTTATCACTTATATACAACACCTAGTGCTCATCACAACAGGTGTCCTCCTTAATACCCATTATTCATTTTAGTGCATCCCCCACCCACCTCCCTCCATCAACCCTGTTTGTTCTCTATCATTAAGAGTCTCTGGGGCGCCTGGGTGGCTCAGTCCGTTAAGCATCTGACTTCAGTTCAGGTCATGATCTCACAGTCTGTGAGTTCGAGCCCCGCATCAGGCTCTGTGCTGACAGCTCAGAGCCTGGAGCCTGCTTCAGATTCTGTGTGTGTCTCCCTCCCTCCCTCCCTTTCTCTCTCTCTCTCTCACTCTCTCTCTCTCTCTCTCTCTCTCCCCCCTCCCCCGCTCATGCTGTGTCTCCCTCTCTTTCTCAAAAAACAAGCATTAAAAAAAAGTCTCTTGTGGTTTGTTTCTCTTTCTCCTATCCCTGCACCCCTTCCCATATATTCATCTGTTTTGTTTCATAAATTCCACATATTAGTGAAATCATATGGTATTTTTCTTTCTCTGATTGACTTATTTCGCTTAGCATAATACAGTCTAGCTCCATCCATGTCATTGCAAATGGCAAGACTTCATTTTGATGGCTAAGTAATATTCCATTGTGTATATATGGATTCAGGTAGAAAGATCTTGAGATTATTTTTATGATTCAGTTCTTCATCTTCACCAATACTAATCAAGTTAATTCAACACCATGACCAGGCCTGAAGTGTAGGAAAGTCACTGTATTAGGTACTGTAGGTTTTACAAAAGGAGTAAACCCTCCCTTCAAGGAACTTCTAACTTCTTAGAGAACAGTAAGCAAGTGACTGTAAGGCAAAGTAGAAGAAATTACCATTTATGTTAACAAATAGGATGCTCTGAATGTTCAAAGACGAAGGGATTAGTATGTTTGCAGAGGACAAGGAAATGTTTCATAGAGAAGATGGTCTTGAAGAATGAACAGATTAATGATCATCAGTTGCTAGAGATTAGTGATAGAAGGAACAATAAAATCAAAGTGGCAGAAGATTAAATTCAGCTGGTTTGTAAGAAACACTGTGAGGCAAACCTGAGAAGGTGGGTCAAGGCCTTGAATACTAGGGTGAAAAGATTGTATTTAATTTCATAGTTTGAAGAACTCCAACTCTCTTCCAACATTTCAGAGGTCGAGCTAGGCCTTCCCCAATTCAGAACAAATGGGCGTTAGAACTGTGATCCTTTCTCAAGGAGAAAGTTAATTGATTGGCATTACAAAGTCATCATACATAGTCAACTAAAATTGAAATCCACTTCTGAAGACAGATGCTGTTTGTTCAGGACTAAGCCACAGCCCCCATTCCCATTCCCTTAGATCCAGATCTGTATTTTCTTGGCACAAGATTCCCTTGAGGGGATTGCTCTTGTTTTTCTCGTGAGTCATTTGTTATCTTAAATATTGGCATCTGTGAGATAAGAGTTTTCTAAATCACATTTACAGAATGCTTGTAAACACTCCTCATGTTTAGAACAGGTTTCTTCATTGACCTTGTGCCATTGATGTGCTTGAAGCTATTTCAGGGCATTAAATTCCCCAAAGCTTTACCATGGAAACATACTCCCAGGTCATAACTCTTCCCTCTGCCTGGGCGTGGGCCCCAAACGTTTATGTGGCGGCTGACATAACCAATCCAACAGGATTTTCAGTAAAACCTGAGCTGCCATAAGGATACAATATTTCTTTTCCTAATTGCTCATCATTTCATACTATTTCTTCTAACAGCAATTGAAGATGACATTACACTCCCTTTTATGTCAGTTGATAATGCATAATTCACTCGTGGAACAGCCAACGACTGTATTTACTAACACATTAAAAAACATCAATGTGTATTCAGGCTACAGCCATTTTTACACCAGTATTTTATGTGTGCATCAAATGGTGGAATTGTGAAAAAGGGGCTTCATTCTTATAAAATGCATCTCCCACCCTTATAGACAGAATGTACAACTGAAGGCCTGTGAATAAACAGATGCACTGGTTATTCTCTGTACCATACCCCAGTGACCCCCAGCCCAGCCCAATTCCATTTTCTGTCCTTCCCTGCCTTGCTTTGCTCTTGGGAGGCTGTCTACTGCAGATTGCATCACCTGGGCCCCTGTGCCACTGGCCCTTGATTGAGTTTGGCCAGTGGGAGACACCAGTAAAAGACCAGAGGAGAGGAGAGAGATTACGGTATTTCTTTCCTGCTCTCTTCGTGTTTTTCTCTCTCTCTTAGTGTTGTGTTTCTGGCAGTAGCTATACCCTGCAATCACTGTAGCCTTTTTTGGGTTCTGATTACCCTAATTCTTCCCCTTGTCCCTTCTACCCTGGAAGTGTAACAGCTTTTATCAGATTTTAGTCCCTAGGTGCCTCAGTATCCCCACCCATCACTCTATAGGTAACCCCTTTACAGAGATCTCTTCATTAGAGCCATTTGGGGTATATTGCATTTTCCATTGAGATTCTGAGGGAAACACAATATATTACAGTTTCCAAATAAATTATTTGGCAAATAAGCTCTCTGTTCACCTTGCCCATAACCTGCCTGGACCTTTCTTTCATGGCCATCAAGGGGCTCACTATGGAAATATCAAAAGCAATTAATTATAGAAAATTGAAGCTTACTTCTAAAAAAATGGGGTCAGAATATTCTACTTTGAATGAAGACACTATATTGTAGGTTTTATATGCATAGCTTATGGGAGCATATAAGATGATAAAGTTTTGATGTGAATAATGTGTTCACTGATGAAAAAAGGTCAGAGGAAGAGGTGTAGTGGATCAAATCCATGTGATTCAGCAGACATATATTTTTAAGTGAGAAAAGAAAAGGTAGGATATTTAAGAAACACAACAGTTGAATATAGGGGAAGGGAAGGGATGATAAGATAAAAAAAGAGGAAGGTAAACCATTAGAGAGTCTTAAATAGAACAAACTGAGGGTTGCTGGAGGGGAAGTGGGTGGGGGGATGGGCTAAATGGGTGATTAAGGACACTTGTGATGAGCGCTGGGTGTTATATTGTTAAGTGATGAATCACTGAGTTCTACTCCTGAAACCAGTGCTACACTGTAAACTAACTTGAATTTAAATAAAGAAAGAAAAAGAAGGGTAAGTGTAAAAGGAATATTGAAAAATATCCAAAGCTCTAACTACATACACTGGTTCTTGAAAAAGGTTTGCTAGTACTGATCTGTGTGATTAGGGTAGGATGGAAGGTTGTGAAATTACATCCAATACCAAGTGCTCTTTTATAAGAAATGCATAGATTGCTCAGTATGAGAATTCTGGAGATCTAGATCCACTCTCAGTTCTGCTGAGAGAGCTTCACCACGTCACTGAGCCTCAATTTTACCATGGACAAATGGGGATAATTATAGCCATTTTAGCTGTTTCATAGGATCTCTAGGATTATAAAATTTAATTATAGACATGAAAGCACTGGGGTGCACACACATGTTATACACTACTAAAATAAGATCTTAATGTATTTTATCTCATTAGAAATTAAGCCTAAATGTTTTTTCCTCTTTCAATGTGAAAAATATATATATTTGGAAGCCAGACTTGTTGCTTGAGGACATGTCTCATGGGGCTCAGTAGGACCGAGAGTTCCAGAAATAAACCCTGAAACCATTTTGCCTGTTTGATGTCTTATACACAGAGGAGGCTCAATACACATTTGTGGACTAGATTTATTTTATCTAAAATTGGTCCAGGTATCATTAACATTTTAATGACTGCAATGGCATAGACCTAAGTGACTTTTTCTGTCATGCCTCAGTTTTGATTAGATCACAGCTAAATTAGTGGGCAGGTTCTCATGTTCAGAATAAGGACTGAAAGTGATAGTTCTCACTGGGCTTTCATATGATTAACAATACAGAAAGTGCTGGAAACTCTATTGTGTTTAGTGACTTTGTAGAGCAAGTAATGAAGGAATATTCAGAAAATTCTGAATTTGGTAGAAATAACAGTAGGCTTTTAATAAAGAAGAGTGGATATAATTGAGATAGTCTCTTCCTACAAAAAATGGGAAGAGAGAATCTTTACCATTGAAATAGCATAATCTCAGCCATCAGCAAAATCTTTATCGCCAACTGCTTGACCTTGGAGCAGCTTTTTGTAAATCTCTCTGGGTCTCAGTCTCCCCATTTGTAAAACAGATGTAAAATGGCAAGAATGATATATATTTTAGTGCTTTCATTGATCAAATGCTGAGCTCAGTGCCTGGCATAGACTAGGTCCTTAATAGCAGTTATTATCTGTGAAAACAATAATCTGACTTCAGTTTGCCATCTTTTCCCCAGGGTGTATTCATCAGTATGGGCTATACTTTGTTAAAGTAAAACTTTGAAATATGTGTGGCTTAACATGAGAAAGGTGTATTCATTGCTCATGTCATATTGTGACATGGATTAGGTGGTTCTGCTCCAGGAGGTGACTCAGGGATCTGGGATTCTTCCATCATGCAGTTATGTCAGCTAAGACCCATGGTTTCAGTGGAAAGAGAAGCAGTGGAAAATACTGGCACGTAGCTTTTAAGAGCCAGGGCTAGAAGTGGCCTTACATCGCTTCTATCTACTTTTCATTGGCCAAAACAGAGTTGCATAGCCTCTGACCTAATTGCGAGAAAGGCTGGAAAATTTAGTTTTCATATGTCCTCAAGAAAATAAAAATGATGTATGTCTGTTACACATGAGAGGTAGAAGACTCACTGATCCTAAAACAATAGACTGATAAAATGCTTGTTTGGTATATTTGGTAGTTTTCCCAATTTTTTATGTGACAGTATATCAGGACCTTGTTTTGTAAAACCCTCAGTCCTTGGAAATGATCAAGCAGATTCTCGTCCACCATGAAAGGTGCAGCATGAAGGGACCTGAGGCTTGAGCTTCTTCCTGCCTCTGCCCTGGACAAGCAGAAGCAGAAAAAGGAGTGAAGGTTATCAGCCTGGAGAATGAGGAACATGTGGTGAGGAGTCGTTTGGCTGCAGGGATCTGCCAGGAAGCAGAGGTGATGTAAAGCTGCTTTGGGCTTTAGCAGATAAAGCAGGAGGCCAAGAAGATCCTCCAGGATTAAGAAGAAGAAAAGATCTGGGGTTATCATGGTGGTTAGAGGAAGAGAAGCGGTCACCTCCCCTTGTGGAGGGTGTAATGGCAAGGCAGTGTCAGAATCAGGACTAGTAGTAAAAATCTTAGAAAATAGTCACTCTAAAACCCAGGAGGAGCCTTTAACTTAGAAGAAAGGTTTTAATTGTCCCATACCTTTTTAAAAAATCATGTTGGCCCAACTATATTTTACAACCTTTTTTTTTCTACCAATAACATTTACATTTGGTAAATGTGGGGGTGATGGTAGGATCTAGACTTTATATTTGACATTTTACTGATGATACAGTTTTAGTATAAAATGCATGGAAAATTTGGGCCTCAAACTCTTAAGCATTGCTCACTTCTGTATATGCATTTACTCTGAGTCTACTGTAATTAATTCTTTTCTTTCTTAAGACTCTACTCAAGTAGTATCTCTTCCATAAAGCCTTCCCTGTGGATTTTTGCCAGCATGGTCTGTGGCTAATGTAATGTCCACATTACATTACCAGACATGTAATGCCCATGTGGCATTACCAGACATGTAATCACCAGCCACCTTATAAATTTCTTGGTTTGTTTCATGTTGTTTAATTCTAGGATTAGTATTGAACTTTTATTGTGATCATCTCTGGGCTCTGCAACCTGATCCCCAACACAAAGCATCATAGTCGATACTCCATAAATGCATCTTGTGTTGATGAATACATGCCATAACCAGACAAATTAGAGGTAGAAGCTGAATTATGTAACAGGAAATGAAAACATGCCCCCAAGCAGAGTTGCCTTTGTAAGAATTCAGATTTGGGAGTGTGGTGTTGGAGTTATCTCTGTTGGTACTTTTATGCATCATTGAGAGGAGAGATGCTATTCACAGATTCAGCATCCTTTCTTCTTAAGTGAAGTGACAGGGAATTAAGCTGGAGCCTCATCAAGCACATCTAGAAATATCCATTTGTCAATCTCCTGTTGAGAGAATGAATCATACTCTGTGACTTTAAGAGGAAATTAATGCTATAGATGTATATAATATTTTCCCAGGAATATTGTTCCTGGGATAACTATAAATATAAAGGAATTTCTACACTCATGGGAAATAGGATTATTCTGACGACCCCTGGAGATGGGAGAAAGAGAGCTTGTGGAGTAGGCAGGCATCTGTCTACCTATGTGAAAGCCCAGTGTCTGCAGTGCCCACTGGATTTAAAATCTTGCAGTAGACTCTGTGTCAGGCCCCGTGCAGTCCCAGTGCTTACTCCTCAGAACACAGCTCTCTTTAGACTCTGATCAGCACCAGAGGGAACAACCTGGCCAGCCACCCGCAACTTTCGACTCATCTGCTTTTCCTTGGATTGAATAAAAATATATTGGGCATCAGCTGCTCAGGTACTGGGAAGAGAGAGCTAATTTGGGCTCCCAGTGAAAAGGCACATCAGAGAATATTAGTAAAATCACAGTTTTTAGAGTCAGATCTAAACCTCAGAATTCCAGGACTTTGCATTCTCTTTGCTGTTTATATTGAACTGTTCATTTCTTGTATACTAACTGTGCATTAGGTATTATGCTAAGTTACACATATTATTTCATTTCATCTGTATAATATTGCTATTCTCATTTATTCAACAAATCCGTATTGAACACCTGTTATGTGCCTGGAAATGTCCTAGGTCCAGAGAGTACAATAATGTATATTATGGACAAAAATACCACTCGTATTGACCTTACCTTCTGGTAGTTGAAACAGATAATAAGCAAAATAAATAAGTAAAATAATCAGTGTGTGAATTGGTGATAAGGTTTAAGGGGAAAAACGGGGTAGGGAAGGACAGGATGGCCAGGAAGGCTTCAGAGAGAAGGTGAATGTTGAGTACAGACCTGAAAGGGGAAAGGAGTGAGCCATGTAAATACTTGGGGAAAAGAATATTGCAGAGACAGGAAGCCTAAAGTGCAAAGCCCCAGAGAACAGCAAGGAGGCCCTTGGCTATCATGGGAATGAGCAGAGAGCGGATGCTGGGAGGTGAGATCATGATGCCTTATAGGTACCCCATAAGGAATCTGGCATTTACAGTGAATGAGATGGGAAACCATCCAATAGTTTGAGCAAGTAAAAGATGCAGTCTGACTCACTGGTTAATGGCTTCACTGAAGGTGTGTGGGGCAGAGAGAGAATTGGGAAACTCACACAGTTGTCTGCATGAGATGATGGTGGCTTGGACAAGGGTTCTAGAATTGGACTTGGTAAAAAAGAGTTTAGGGGTGCCTGGGTGGCTCAGTTGGTTGAGCATCCGACTTTGGCTCAGGTCATGATCTCACAGCTTGTGGGTTCAAGCCCCACGTTGGGTTCTGTGCTGATGGCTCAGAGCCTGGAGCCTACTTCAGATTCTGTGTCTCCCTCTCTCTGCCCCTAACCCACCTGCATTCTGTCTCTGTCTCTCTAAAAAAAAAAAAAAAAAAAAAAAGAGTTTAGGTTAAGGATATGTTTTGAAGGTAGAGCCAACAGGATTTCCCTGCACATTGGATATGGGGTATAAAAGAAAGATGATGATAATAAGGGTTTAGACCTAATCAGTTGGAAGAATGAAGATGCCAGGTAATTAGCTCAGAAAAGAGGATGGGAGAAACAGGTGTAGGGGAGATATTAGCAGCTCTTTTCTACATATGTTCAGTTCTAGGTGCTGGTGAGATACTCAAGTTTAGATGTGGAATAGGAGATGTACAAATATGGAGTTAGGGAAGAAGTTCACATTATAAATCTACATTTTAGTATCATCAGCATATGGATGATGTTTAAAGCCATGAGTGTGGATAAGATAACCAAGGAAATAATAATAATAATAATAATAATAATAATAATAATAATAATAATAAAAAGAGTAAAGAAACTAAGACTTAGGGCAGTTAAACAACTTACCCTATATCGTGTAGCAATGGCAGATCAGTGACTTAAATCCTGGTCTGTCTGACCACCAAGCCTGTCTTCTTCACCAGCAGAGTGTCCTGCCTTCTGTGATGGCTGATAATGAATAGTTTCCCTGGACTTGACCAACTGGAGAGTTGGATCTGATGGCAGAAAAGAATGATCCATTGGAATTTGGAAGAGTCCAACATGGAGAAACCAAAAAGACTCCTGTTCCTTCCCTAGTTCTCCAGAACATGTTGACAATAATGTCTTACATTAAAAAAAATACTTATAGAAGAGTGTACTAACAATCCTAACTCTTTACTCTTCCCTGCATCCGTGCCCTTTGCCTTGGAACATTCCAGTTTCACGCACCACAGAGGCAGATCATGCCCTTCACCCCTTACTTCAGGTTCACCAATGTGACTTGTTTTGGCTGATGGAATGTTAGAAGGCATCATGTGATCCAAGGCTTGAGAAGCTCTTGTGTGACTGGCTTGCCCTATTATGCCTATCCCATGGTCCTGGGAAGAACATGCCTGGGCTAGCCTGCTGATTTCAGGAGGAGGATGAGGAACAGATGGACCAGAGATGGTCTGCCTCTCTGAGCCCTGCCTGGACCAGTCAACTCCAGTCTGACCACAAGACATGTGAAAGGGGTTAGTATCCAAATTCTATAAAGAAATTATCAAATTCAACACCCAAAAAACAAATAATCCAGTGAAGAAATGGGAAAAAGGCATGAATAGACACTTTTCCAAAGAAGATATCCAGATGGCTAACAGACACATGAAAAGATGCTCACCATCACTCATCATCATTGAAATACAAATCAAAACCACAATGAAATACCCCCTCACACCTGTCAGAGTGGCTAAAATTAACAACTCAGGAAACAACAGATGTTGGCAAGGATGCAGTGAAAGGGGAAGGAACACTTCTGCACTGTTGGTGAGAATGCAAACTGGTGCAGCCACTCTGGAAAACAGTTCAGAGGTTCCTCAACCAATTAAAAATAGAAATACCTTATGACCCAGCAATTGCACTACTAGATATTTATCCAAAGAATACAAAAATGCTGATTCAAAGGGGCACATGCACCCCAATATTTATGGCAGTATTAGCAACAATAGCCAAATCATGGAAAGAGCCCAAATGTCCATCAAAAAATCATATAAATCCATCATATAAATCCATCATATAAAGATGTGGTGTGTATATATATATACACACACACACACACACACACACACACACACATACATATACACAATGGAATACTACTTGGAGATCTAAAAGAATGAGATCTTGCCATTTGCAACAACGTGGATGGAACTAGAGTGTATTATGCTAAGCAAAATAAGTCAGAGAAAGACAAATACCATATGATTTCACTCACATGTGGAATTTAAGCTACAAAACAGATGAACATAAGGGAAGGGAAGCAAAAATAAGATGAAAACAGAGAGGGAGACAAACCATAAGAGATTCTTAAATACAGTGAACTGAGGGTTTCTGGAGGGGAGGTGGCTGAAGGGGATGGGCTAAATGGGCAATGACCATTTAGGAGGGCACTTGTTGGGTTGAGCACTAGGTGTTATATATAAGTGATGAATCATTAAGTTATATTCCTGAAATCATTATTACACTATATGTTAACTAACTTGGATTTAAATGATAATAAAAAAAAGACGTGTGAGTGAAGCCTGCTGAAATTAGGAAAGCTGCTCAGAGAAGCCCCACTGGTTCAGACAACCCACACATCAGGGAGGAGAAATTAATTCTTTAAGCCACTGAGTTTAGGGCTGTTTTTCTAGGCAGCACAATTTTTTGTTTTTGGCAATAACAAACTGATATAGCACCTTTCAAAGCACATCCATAGACACTGCCTCATGTGAATCTCATGGTAATTTTGTGAGGCTGAAACCACTACTACCCCCTTATACCTCTGGTGGAAGGAAGCTTAAGCTCAGAGATGTCTCCTGACTTGCCATATAGTATGTAGCTAGTAAATGAGAGAACAAGAATCCAAGCAAGGGACAGCTTCTGGTCAAGTCTCCTGCCCTCATGAGTTCACTATTTTGCCTTCTTCTTTGCCAATCAGAGAGCCTGGGGCCAACCATTTGGAAAGACAGTTTGCTCTCATGAGATCCTGGGAGCAGCATCTTCCTTGTCATTCTAGAGCTCCTGTTTTACATAACTAGTTCTTGATTTATTTTATTGGTGACTCACACATACACATGCATAAACTCACTCACTGGGTGAACTAAATCTTGCTTTTCTCATATGGCTTAAGTGAATCTATTCAGGCCAGTGACAGGGTGGAGAAGACTCTGGCCCTAAGCTCAAGGAAGACTCCACCCCATTCTCCAGACCCCATGACCGAAAGCTTTCTCTCACTTCCATGGCCTCTGCATCTACACATCCAACAGACTGCATCAAAGTCCAAAGAAGTCTCTGTTTCCCACAGCAGTTCTCCTGGGGAGCATGCTGAATTCTGGGAAAACACTTACATGAATGGCACAGTGGTTTGTCTGTCTCATGATCCACTTCCTTAAAATTAAAGCCATTTTTAAACAATTTTTTTAATTTTCTTTATTTCTGAGAGGCAGAGAGAGACAGAGTGCGTGTGGGGGAGGGGCAGAGAGAGAGGGAGACACAGAATCTGAGGCAGGCCCCAGGCTCTGAGCTATTAGCACAGAGCCTGATGCGGGGCCCAAATTCGGGAACCATGAGATCATGACCTGAGCCGAAGTCGGACGCTCAACCGACTGAGCCACCCAGGCTTCCCATAAAGCCATTTTTTAATTTTCTGCCAACGAAGCAGGGGCTCATATGTTGTCCACGGAAGCCTTTGTTATTTGTGTTCACAGGATGTTCCAAGTTAGAACGTGACCTAAGACTTCAGATAAATGAAAATGGTTCCTCCTAACAAAAAGGTTGGAGTTTTTAATAGATGTTAAGAGTAGCATCAGCCTTCTGTGGCTGTGGCAGGGGGTGCTACATGGGGATGGGAGTGTCCTCATAGTCTAGAAGACAGGGCTCTCTCATCCTCACCTTTTCAGTTTCAATCCCACTTTCCTGTAGGCAAAACCCCACTCCTGCGAGGCAAGCCTCCCCACTGCCTCCCCTCCCACCACACCAGGTGGTTTCCCACCTTTGTGATTTTATTCACAGCATTCTCCTGCCCCAGTGTTCTTTCCCAGCCACCCCAGTTATGTGGCAGGTACTGTTCTGGGTGCTGTGAAATATATACAAATGTCTTCCTTTATGCCCCTTTGCATTTAAGTAAATAGACACTACTAACAAGTAAGATGTCAGTGATGACAACAATAGGTGATAAGAGTTACAGAGAAAGATAACAGGTGGGTATTAGAGAGTCATGGGGGAGAGGGCTGCAATGTTAATTAGGATGTTCTGGGAATGTTTCACTGAGAAGATGCCATTTGAACAATGACCTGAAGGAGGTAAGGGTGAGCCCGACAGTCACCTGAGAATTCAGTGAGTATACCAGGTATGTTTGGAGAATATTAAGAACCTCTGTGTGATTGAAATGGAGTGAAGGGGCAGGGGTGTTGAAGGAAAGTAGTAGTAGATGAAGGCAATGAGACAAGAAGCCAGAAGAGTGACATGTCTGACTTAAGTTTTAATTGGACCTTCCTAACTACTGTGTGGAAAATAGTCTGTAGTGGGGGCAAACCCGAAAGTGGGGAAACTAATTAGGAGGCAATTACAGTTATCCAGGTGGGAGATGATGGGTTTGGCCAAAAGATAGTGATGGATACAAGAAGTAGTAGTCAGGTTCTGTATGTATTTTGTAGGTAGAGCTGATAGAATTTGGATGGGAGTATAAAAGAATAAACAGGGATGACTCCAAGATTTATAGATCTGCAAGGTGAGTATCTGTCCTCCTTCAAGGGCCAGCTCCAGCTGCCACTACTCTAGCAAGACTTCATTGAACACTTCAGAAATCTCTCTGTCTTCTAAACA
This sequence comes from Acinonyx jubatus, assembly GCF_027475565.1. NCBI lineage: Eukaryota > Metazoa > Chordata > Mammalia > Carnivora > Felidae > Acinonyx > Acinonyx jubatus. The sequence continues at coordinate 49,206,023 of NC_069395.1, forward strand.
AATATCATTTATGGGCCATTTATCAAATACTGCTCTGAGCTAAGAGCTTTTCCTTTTTCATGCTTTTATGTCTCTTCTTCCCAACAAGTTTGTAAACTGTTAAAGAGCTGAAGCTGTGTCTGATGCTTCTCAGCATCTCCCAAAGTTCAAGAAGTAGTGTCTAGCACAAAAGGAATACAAGTTGCCTTCTAATTATGAATTGATATAGGATTGTGGAGTGTTAGTATTCCTATCCAATAGGCATGTCACAGCCACAGGGTGTGTGTGTGTGTGCGTGCGTGTGCAGAATCCAGGGACCAGACACAAGTGGAGTGGAGTCAGGGTAGTGCAGGTGCACTGGCTAGACCAGGCTCTCACAGTAGAAGGTATGTTGTCCTCTTCATACCAGACTGCACCCCGGTGTAATCCACATGGTATGGTATTAACGAGAGAACTTTCCAGCCATGGTAAATGAAAAATATAAAAATAAAATGGCTCTAAGCAAGGGCTGGAGTGATCCCTAGCTTCTCTTAGTTCTAATATTCAAAGTGGTTCAAAAGTTCTATTTACACTAAATGAGTCCTCTAAAACTTTTGGTCCGAAACCATTTTTTTAAGTTACTATTTATTATCTTGAAACCTTGTGGAATGTGTGTGTGTGTGTGTGTGTGTGTGTACACATGCACACGCACGTGTGTAGTTAGGCTTCAAGACTGATTGGTCATTCTGAATTCTAAATAGCCAGAAAAGGAGGCAGATGGATGAAGCTCCAGGAGGTGAGAGATATGTGACTGCTTAGTCAGTTTTTGTCAATTGGTTGATCAATGACCCTCAGGACTAGGAAGTGAGATCCCAGTCTCAGAGTCAGTTGAGAGGCCTAGAAAAAGGAGAGTCTCCTTGTGAGCTCTTCAGCTTCTAGACCAGTGTTTTTCATCCTCTGGATTGAGATATAGTAGTGGGTTATGAGATCAATTTAGTGGGCTGCAACCAGCATTTTTAAAAATTGGAATAAAACAGACAATAAAATATCAAAGTGTCTTCATGAATGATGGTTTTATTTTGGGAAACTTTTGTTTTAGTGTTGTGTATTTATGGATGTGTATGTGTATGTCCTAAATAACAATGTAGAATCTATTTCAAATAAGCTTAAAATACATTTTAAAAAAGGGAAACCACTATTCAAGACAATTCGGAGGCAAGTGAAAGATCTAACTTGGAGGGAGACCCTTCACTCTTTGAGCCCCTTCCCTCAGTGATCAGCACACTGAGTCCTGGGTTTTCCAGGAGGTAGCCAGCCACGTGGTCTACACTCACACGTGAATCTCTTAAAGGGAATTAATGCTGTCTACAGTCACAGGTAACACACACATGTGCCAGCACATATGCACACCTTCACTTGGAAGAGCCCCCCCCCCCCCCCCCCGCCCAGCTCTGGGAGATATCCCTAAGCCCTGGTAGATTCTTAGAATTCAGCATTCATCCAAGCATGAAATTCAGGAAAAGGGGGCTGTCGGTTTCTTGCCTGAAGCTGCGTCTAAAGCTTCATTAAAGAGGTCTCTCCTCTTCCCTCCCTACACATGCTACTGTTTGCTGGAGCCACACATGAGCCCTTATTTAGCATGCACTTCTAAGCAAGGAGCATTGACTTCCTCTTAATTGAGGCATAATAATTAGAGCATTAGCACATTAGGAGGGTGAGACAGCATGTTTAGCTTTTGTGATTAATTATCTGAGGATTGTAATAAGTTGTTAAGACATTAATTACGCTGGCATGTTTACTGCGCTAGGTTGCACAGGCAATGCTTTGCCATGGCAAGTTGTAACATGTCTAAGGAGCTAGCCGTGATGGGAGGCACAAGTGGGTTGGGTCACCTACGTGTGTCTTTGGAGCACTGCAGCCCTGTCTGAGAGAGCTGGAGTCGATGCCTGCTTTTCTTCCTGGTTGTGTGTGGACTCAAGATGTAGAGGAATTAGCTTTTCTTTTAATGCTGACTCAGTGAAACGAAGTCACTTGAGCTCTCCAAGTTCAAAGCTTTTCAACCCTAGAGGTCAGTAAAAACGTAAAATATGTCCTACTCTAGATAAATACAGACTTGTGGGTCTTCCCTTCAGGCACAAGAATGCATCTGTCTGTTGTGTTGGTGGGCAGCCTGTCCTAGGGAAGAAGAGATACCAGTGGGGAGAACCCTGGGCTCCCGAGCTGGGCAGGAGCAAGGAGGGAGGTCCTGGAACCTCTGGACAGAAGCATGAGAGAGAAGGCACTGTCCGTGCTCTTTCCGATGTCACGGGGTGGGACCACCTGTGCTGGAAAGGCATAACCATAGGCTGGGTGTGCAGAGCATGATGGAGGCAGACAACGGTACTTCTAACTTAAAGAGGTAACAGAAACTTATACTGGAGAGATCATTTACTAGTTGATTGTTTCAGGCTCTTTATGTAGACTTTCCTAGGAAGTCATTACTTGTTCTTGCTGAGGGGGAGGTCAGCGAGAGAAGCCCAGGAGGTGCGTAGAATGCACATGTTGATCTAATGTTAAATGAAGCCACCACCAGGCTGTATAACTACACTCATGCTCAGCTTAGGTGGGTGGACTAGTGGGAAGTGTGGCTTTAAAGGTAAAGAGCTGATACATTTCTTCAAGATTATTTTAATGTTATAAATGCCACATTTGTAAAAAATCAGCAAAGATTAGAAATAAGATTTTATTTAATCTCTATTACTCTGCCTTGAATGGTTATTTATATTGTAATAAACATGTGTAGTTGCCAAAGGATGTAGTGCTCTTCCTGAAATTGTCTACATAACACACTCATATTAACTCCCCATTAATTTTCTCATTTCCCCATTTATTTAGCAATTTGAAAGTTCTAAATAATTAGTTTTGTTCTTAAAATTAACAGCTTTCACAATCACCATTAATTTTTGAGGCATTTTAGCCTTGCAGTAATAAATGTATATTTAAACCATAACTGACTGATAGAGTTTCAACACATAAAGCACATAAGGAGATGTTCATTTCAAAGTCCGTGTGCAGTGCTTTCATATATTTGAAAGTGAATACCCAGATATTAACAATAAATTTGAATGACATGGCTTTTTTTTTTCTTTAAAGGAATAATCGTGAATAGAAAAGCTGGTGAACTAGGTGATCACACACTCAGTGATCACACATACTTTCAGGGGTCCTGGAAATTATGTTGAAGCGGGCCTTTGCCTATTTAGCCTTCCAATGGCCATAATCAAACAGAAGAAGAGATTTTGGCCAAGCCCCAGGTCTGAAGGCTGACTTTGGTATATCCCAGTCTAATTTATGAAAATGCAAAGGCAGCTTCTGCATAGGGTAAATTACCTTCATCAGGAGTTTGGGGCCGGTGTCTTTAGGGCAGGGTTGAGAAGGCGTCATTTAAACAGAAAGATCTGATGTCCAAGACCACAGCGGGAGTCAGGGTGGAACCTGGACAGGAGCTGCTCACCCCTGCCGCCATCTTGTATCTCTGTATCCAGCCTAGTCGGGCCTGTGGAAGGAAGCAGGGGAGGGTGATTTGTCAGCCTGAGCTGGAACTGGTGGGAATCACCAGCTTTCAGAGCCCCAAGGAGGTCTGTGGCCTGGAAATGTGGGGAGGTGTGAGCAGAGCCCTGGTACCCCCTCACACAGAGAGTTCCTTTCTTAGCTCCCTTTAAGAATGTTCTAAATTCAGAGCAAGTCTTTCTGAGCCTTTTTACCTTGGAGTTCTTAGGGTCTGCCCTGCCAGGCTGGGCCAGAGAGAGACCTTTTAGACTCCAGAACATACCCCTGACCTGCAGGTGGAGGCCTAATGGGTTTCAGATGCTACAGAGCATACAGTCTTTCTCAGCTCAGAGCTTTCCCCCTCACTTTCCTGCTCTTTCTCACTGCCTCATTCTGCTCAGAGCAAGGTGTAGTTTGCTGATATCCCACTAGACTGTTACTAGAGCTTGGAAGATGGAAGTTATCATGACTAAATACATTTCAAGTCTTCCACACATATCTGAGTACAGCAAACATTAAAAATTAATGCCTCTAATAATAAAACCCAGAATAAAAATGCTGTTATTACTAATTGTAATTTATTGCAAACTGGTAGTGTGTTGAGTGCTCTGAAGACCATAAAGGTGAAAAACAGCCTTCTTTGTACAGGTGAGTGGGATGAATGATTTCCTCACTCCTGAGATTCCCTGCGCAAAGATACTTCCTTGCCCAGCTATCTCAGGAACACCTTCTTCCTGGTTGTAGGCCAAGGCTGCCCCTCAACGGTGGGGGAAGAAGAAGGAAGTCTTTGAGCCATTTAAAGGGGGTGATGATGGGGCACCTGGGTGGCTCAGTTGGTTAAAGCATCCCACTTCAGCTCAGGTCATGTGAGTTTGAGCTCCGCATCAGGCTCTGTGCTGACAGCTCAGAGCCTGGAGCCTGCTTCGGGTTTTGTTTCCCTCTCTCTCTGCCCCTCCCCAGCTGACTCTGTGATAGAGACTCTGTGTCTCTATCTCTCAAAAATAAACAAACATAAAAATTAAAAAATAAAAGGGGTGATAATAACCATTCCCTTTTGTGGTTCTGGAGGCTATGATTCACATGGCTGATAGCAGCTAGCATTCGGTACTATTATCTTTTCATATATGCTGTAAGTCTCTCTGCCTAAGTAATATGTCACTTGAGATTTAGACTGTTTTGTATCTTACAGTGCCTATTACAGAGTCTTAAATTTTTTTTAATGTTTGTTTATTTTTGAGACAGAGACAGAGACAGAGAATGACAGGGGGAGGGGCAGAGAGAGAGGGAGACACAGAATCTGAAGCAGGCTACAGGCTGTCAGCACAGAGCCCAACGTGGGACTCGAACTCGTCAACCATGAGACGACCTGAGCCAAAGTCGCTCAGCCACCTGAGCCACCCAGGCGCTCTACAGTGTCTTAATGTGCATTATTTTAAGAGATCTGAAAATGGAATTGTGTATGTGTGTGGGCAGGTCTTTTGCTCCTAGTAAATTATAATCTCTTTGAAGTTAAAGACAATGTCTTATTTATTTTTGTATCCACTGTTCTTAGCAGTGTCTTCTCTATTAACAGTTTTTTTTAATTAAAAAAATGTTTTTAATGTTTATTTTTGACAGAGAGAGAGCGCGCGTGAGCCAGCAGGGTAGGGGCAGAGAGACAGAGACAGAATCTGAAACAGGCTCCAGGCTCTGAGCTGTCAGCACAGAGCCTGATGCCCAGCTCGAGCCCATGGACCACCATGAGATCATGACCTGAGCCGAAGTCAGACGCTTAACCTACTGAGCCACCCAGGTGCCCCCCCTCCTTTTTTAAAATTTTACATAGAGAGAAGGTGTGAGCAGCAGAGGGGCACAGCAGGGCAGTGGGGGGGGGGGGGAGAGAGAGAGAGAGAGAGAGAGAGAGAGCGCCTTAAACAGCCTCTATGCTCAGCATGGAGCCTGACAGAGACTCCACCTCACAACTGTGAGATCATGACCTAAGCCGAAATTAAGAGCTGAAAGCTCAACCGACTAAGCCACCCCGATGCCCCTCAACAAATATTAATCAGTTACATATTAAGCTGTGTTAACTTTTCTCCTAGCTCTGATACTCTTACACATTAATTAGATACGTGATTTTCTACTTATTCATTTATGAAACATAAGTTTTGCATTATACTAAGGTCTGTGCTAAGTGCCAAGGATACAGAGGCAAACCAGACAAGGCTGTACCCTCTTGGAACTTATTTTCTAGCAGGACAGATGATAATCGAATAAGCATGTGAACAGACAGGATGACTTCCAGCCACGGTAAGTGCTGGCCGGTGAATTGTGAGTGAAGAGCAAGTGGGGGCGGGGGGGAGGACAAGGCTACTGCAAAGAGAGCAGTTGCAGAATGAGGGAACCCAGACTGTGGCTCCCTGGGTATCTGCTCCACTCCTGGCCCCGGGCCACATGTGCTCCACCCTCAGTGACCATCTGTGGAACTGCTTCAAATGGAATGGTGGAATGGAAGCCGCAGAGAGGACAGAAAGCGTGAGGACAGGCAGAGAGCCGAAGTCACTGCAAACTTGAGCAGTTTAATGCTTTAAATAGGGTTTTGGTCAGGGGCTGTACGGCAGCCTCGTTCTTCATTTGAATTTACTCCCTGCAGAATTAATTGCAGAAGTCCTTCAGAAAGCAGCAGGGAAGTATTACTTGCCCAGAAAACATTCTGATTTAGTGTGAGGTTTGTGCTTACGACATATTTCTGAGAGGAGGAACCCGATTTTGTAGGCTTCATATTTCTTGCAGAGCCTATTAGAGTACTTAATTTATACACACACACTGATACATATGCATATGTATGTATATAGGTGTGTATGCATGTGTTTCTGTGTGTTTGGTTGTTTGATTGGCTTGAGGTCTAGAACCAAAGAAGGAAAAGGATTTTTGGTTTCTAAAAGGCTGTACTCTCTGTCCCGTAAAAGAAGATGTGCCACAAGAATGTCAAAAGACAGTTTAAAAGGAGAAACACAGGATTATGCGTTCCTCCTGGTTATTGCATATAAATTGCTTCTTTGCCTGAAAGATCATGTTCCATGGGGACCAGCAAGTGACTGGCTTAATATTGTTGGTTCCTGTGCCACAGAGTGAATTGAGTTCTTCTCCCCAGTAGTGGGGTGATTGTGTCTAGAATGCCAAGCACAGGAGGTGGGCATTAATTAGGGCTAACAGCCTATAATTGGAGTTGCCTTTATTCCTCCTTCCATTCTCCAAGCCTGAGACTGTCAGAAGGCTCGTTTTCATTGAAGCGTCATAATTAACGCAGAGTCTAATGTGAAAGGCAGATGAGGTTGAAGCCCAAAATAGCTCAGAGCTCCCCAAGGGTGTATGTGTGCAGAACTGTGGGGAACAGGCATGGGGAAAGAGGAGACTGGCATGTAGGTTGACCTCCAAATGTTTCCCTTTTAGAGAGGGAGTTTGGGGGTCAACACTGCCATCTCCCTTTTATATTCCTAAAAGAAGAACTCTAAACCCCTGAAATGTTCACGGATGGACTAACATTTCAGAATCCTGGGCTACAGAAGTGGCAGGAACCATACCCAGTAAGTCTCAAATCCTCTGCTTTGCTTTGTTCTTGTTTGTAAGGGAAGATCTCCTCCCTCATGAGGCTGACATATTTTTGGGGTGGAAGCCCTGGGACCTGGGAAGCTGGGAAATGTAATAATGTCCGCAAAGCTACTGGAGTGCCTTGGAAGAAAATTCACGATATTTCTCTTATTAATGCCGGTCTCCCAATTCCCCTGAACTCTGAGAACCCATTTAAGTGATTACTTCGTGAGGAGCTAGTAGAAAAGCAAGGCTAATATATTTCTTCACTTGGCAGCGCCCACACAGCAAAGGACCCTGAGTGCACTTACCATCGCTGTCATCTTCTCACTCTTTCCCCCTTGGTCCTGCTTAGAACATAATGAACTAAACACCTGCAGTTTCTCTCCTAAGAAGATCAGATTTCATGAACTTTCCAGCAGGTAGCTTGTAGCACCCCTGGCACACATTTACACATATGTACTTAATTCTATGCCATTGGAGAACTGGGAGAAAGGTGGGATGGTGGGGGTGCCTCTGCCACACCGCTGTTCTGGGTCTCCAGTTAGGAGAGAAGGACAACAGGAAAAGAGAAGACTGTTGAATGCTCTAGGTTCTCTGCACCAGGCCTTCTTGGAGTTTTCGGACAACAAACCATTGGCTTAATTTCCATCCTGAGCCATTGATTGGAAGTGGATCCCTAAATATATGCAGTTTCCCTCTTCCCATCAAGGGGAGGCACCAGAGGAGGGTCACATGATGCTAGGTACAAAGAGAAGAAAGAGCATGTTTGCTAACTTGAGATGGGGATGATTGGCATGTTGGGGATATTGCCTTATTGCATTTGCTGCTACAGGGTGACTTTGGGAACCTCAAGCCATACAGCTCTTCTGGTGAAGATGGGAAATGAAACCCAGATTACTCACAGCCAGCTGCAGATTCACAAATGCTGGAGGCACCCACATGCAGAAACCAGCTGCCTTGTTTCTGTTGTGTGCTCATATGCCCTCAGGGCCTTAAAAAACTCTTTTAGGCAGTAATCTACTAAGTCATTACATTGCTTCATCAATAGATTTCTCTGGATTATTAGGGTTTTTATTCTCATGCTTGGCCATATTGGAAAAATTAGGGATAAATCGTTTTCCCCATCTCAGAGTAATCAGGCCCTGAATTATTATACACATTGTTTTCTGATTTTTCAAACTTCTGCTGACATTTACTAATTTACCTGGGCTGAAATGCTTGCAGGTGCAAATAATATGAGCCGAAGCCAGCCAGTGTATACTTCTTAAAGTTACTTGCGAAAAGTCACTGGGTAGCTGTGAGCGTGAGCTTTGGAGCCGACTGGGGATCATACAGCCAGGGGGAGGAGCAGTGTTTAGCGGGCACACACTGGCTGATGTGGCCGTACTGAGCCTCTTCTGATGGGTGGATACCTCGTGTTCTGGTTGTTTCATTGCTTGAGTATCACATCCGCGTGCAGCCTGCTCTTGTTTTGACAGTGGCACCGAGGTGTTTTGAAGGAAGGATGGTGCTGCTGTCCATATACTGAACCTTAAAAGCCTGGAGATACATACCTTAAATATATACAGTGTTTGTTTTTTAAAAGAGGCTGGAGGTAAAACTCCAGATCTCTGCACTTTCTCCATGATAAATCTTTAGTGGGCTAGCATTCTTCACTACTCCCCCCCCCCCCCCCACTTTTCTAAAATGTTTGAAAAGTTTTCCAAAATGTTAGAAGCTAGAGAAGCCTGTTTAGGTTGTTTTCAGGAAACCCCGAGTTTAAGAACAACTAGACACTAGGAAAGACACATGGGAAGAGATTAGCGGTTAGGGCAGTAAGTGGGCCAGCTGTGAAGGGCACTGAAAATTGTGCTGTAGTTGTACAGGAAGGAAGCCAAGGACGTGAGTTAAAGCATCAGCTCCATTGTTGAACTCCCCACGTGACCCTGGAAAAGTCCCATCAGCTCTTTGTTCTCATTTTCTTAATCTGTCAAATGGGGAGAAGACCTCACTGAAAAGACTCCGGTTCTTCCCCCCTTTCCATTCTGCATCCTCAGACTGTCAGATGGTCGGTCTCCTGTCATGGATGTAAGAGGGTTGTGGCAGTTCCTAGTCTCACAGAATCGTACACAGGTGACTGAAGGAGTCCACAGATTCTAAGTCGTCATGGGCTGTGAGTTGCACCATTACTTTATACACCACCACAAAAGAAACAGCACTGCCAGTTAGATTGTGACAAGCTGTTTATTGTCAGATGCATCCTGAGTTGTCCAATCAATGAAATACAGTATACAGTATATTTTCCTAGTATCTTTGTGCTGTTTCAAAGGGGCATATGCACCCCCAATATTTGTAGCAGCACTACTGACAACAGTCACAGTATGGAAAAAGCCTAAATGTCCATCGACTGATGAACGGGTAAAGAAGATGTGTATATATACATATATATATATACATACACGCACACACATACACATACAATGGAGTATTACTCAGTGATCAAAAAGAATGTAATCTTGCCATTTGCAGCAACGTGGATGAAACTAGAGAGTATTATAGTAAGCAAAATAAGTCAAAGAAAGACAATTAGCTTGGGACTTCACTCATATGTAGAGTTTAAGATACAGATGAATATAAGGGACGGGAAGCAAAAATAATACAAAAACAGAGAGGGAGACAAACCATGAGAGACTCTCAAGTACAGAGAACAAACTGAGGGTTGCTGGAGGGGAGGTGGGTGGAGGGATGGGCTAAATGGGTCATGGGCATTAAAGAGGGCACTTGGAATGAGCACTGGGTGTTATGTGTAAGTGATGAATCAGTAAATTCTGTTCCTGAAATCATTATTACACTATATGTTAACTAACTTAACTTGGATTTACATAAAAAAGAAAAGAATGTCTCTAAAAACTTTTGCCATGCCACTCCTCTTCTAGCAGCAGACTTGCTGCATTCGAGCCCTGAAACTAATCCCTGCAAGTACCACTGTAGCTGCCTTGTTTTGTGTTGGTCCTCCTATTCTCTTGCCTCCTGGGCCCTTGGGTGTTCACAGCTACAGTAGCAGCCTGGCCAGTCCATGTAAGCCCATGCCATTTTGCTGAATCTCTGGCTTCTCCCACCATGTGTGCGCTTCGGTGAAGCACCATGCCAACAGTTACTCCTTACGGGCCAAACTCTTCGCGGTGGGAGACAGAGACTGGGAGAATGTAGATGAATGCTTCTCTGTTCCGCCTGTGAGGGCATGTTCTGGAAGTGCGGGTTTTTGATGTAGCTTGTCTGGAGACATCTGGAGTGCCTCAGTAACTCCATGTCTCTTTGTGAAATGGTGGCCACCATGGAAAAGCATCAACTTTTAGTTACTTCCCATTCTTCCTTGCGTCCCGTCCCTCCTCCTTCACCCTTTATGCCCTGGCATCACACCTCCCACTGATGTGATCACACGTAAGCCTTGCCTAACACCCTGTTTCTGGGGAAGCAGGCCGACACAACCACCACAGTCACCTCCCACTAGTCAGGATTAGTCCTAGCTCCTTGGGAGAGGAGTGGACTTCAGAAGAAAACTGAGGCTTTCCCAACATGGAACAGAGAAGACGTGGCTCTAGAGTGAATAATGAACAGTGTTTGATTAGCGCCTGCCCTGCTTTACTGAATTGTTTAAAACTTCAGTGAGATACTGAGTTTTGAAGGCATGTAGTCAATCATAAAATAACATAAAAATGCAGAGTTGTCCTTGGACTTATGACTATTCACAAGTTCTAGAGCATCCCCATTAATTTACTCATTTAACAAGAATTATTTAAGGAGCACCTGCTATTTGCCAGTCATGTGGCTGGCATAGAGAATACCAGAGTTTCTGCCCTACAGGAGCTTCTTGTCTATAGGTGAAATGAGCAAATAAACTCCATGTGATTACGGTTTTCTAGAGGGAACTAGAGGGTGTGTTATAAGTACCTAGCTTTGGGGAATCAGAACTTCCTGGGCAAAATGATACATAGCTAAGAGCTGGAGGATGAGTAGGGGGAAATGTGGTTGGGGGTGGAGTGGTGTGACAAGTAGAAAGAAGAGCATATGCAAAGCAGAAGAGGTGAGAGAGGGCTTGCTGTTACTCCTTTTTGGCTAGAATGCTAAGTGCTGGTTTACAAAAGCATGGATACCAGAAAGTGTGGTTTGAATTGTGAAGGCAATGAAGAGCCGCTGAAATTTTTAAGAAGGCTGGTTTAAAAAAAAATCTCTTCATTGATGGTAGAATGAGTGGACTTTTGATGGGGAGGGAAGCAGGGTAGGAAGCAAGGAAGCAGAGATACCACTATGTAATGAGGTATTTCCTTTTATTTGCTTAAGTCAATTTTGAGTTTTTCTTGTTGTGAGTGTTTTTCATAATTTAAGATTTCATGAATATTGCAGACTCCACATATGTCCTTCCTTAATATCCCCATATATGTCTCCTAAAGGAGAGGTTAACATTTTCAAGTAAAGGGAAGGGATCTTCATGGCCTTTGCCCCACACAATCATCAGCTTAATGGCTCTTTTTTGTCTGTGCTGTTAGTTCTGATTAGACCTCGGGGGGCACTAATGAGTGCAAGGTCAATAATGTGACTCCCCAGGAGAGCCAATTACCCCTGCAGAGACAAGAACCACAGACTGAATTTCTACACGTGGCTGGTCATCGCAGCCGTGAGCCACCGGTTACAAGTGTACAAGGGGCATATCCACTAGTTGACTCTCTTGTCCATATTTTTACTTATTCATTCATTTGTTTATTTATTCTTTCCTTCCTCTCTGAGTGAGCTCAGGCTTCCATAACAAAATACCATAGATTGGGTGGCTTAGACAATATGCATTCATCATCTCACGATTCTGGAGGCTGGAAGTTCAAGATCAGAGTACAGGCTGATTCAGTTCTTGGTGAGGGTTGTCTTCATGGTTTGTAGGTGGCTGCCTGCCTCCTCTGTGCTCACATGACCTTTCCTCAGTGCACAGGAAGAGGGCGAGCAAGCTCTGTGGTGTCTCTTCTTATCAGGACACTCATCCCATCATGAAGGCCTCACCCTCATGATCTTATCTAAACCTCATTCCCAAAGTACCCTCTCCAGATACCATCCCATCTTGGTTAGGGTTCAACATATCAGTTTGGGGGGCATATAAGCATTCAATACAAAGCATTCAAGTACAATATTTGAAAGACGACAAATTCTTTCTCCCTTCAGTCTTTTTTTTTCCCCTTTTAACCTGCATGTATTAGATACCTTCTGTGGATGAGCTACACTGTTAGGCACTACTGGTAAAAAATTAAACTAGTAGAGACCTTGCTTCAAAGAGGTCTAGTAGAGAAAGAGGAGAGAAAATAAAAGATGCCGGTGTGGTGTGAGTGCTGGACAAGAGTTGTGCATGAAGCGCTGTGAAAGTACAGAGCAGAAATATAAACCTACATAAACCTAATAACTTTGTGGCAGAAAGCAGAGAGATGAAGGGAAAGGGGTGGGAGGCGGCACATTTTTGAGGAGAGAGTGTTGGGAAGGAAACTCTCCGAAGGAGAAGAGGTGCTTGAGCAGAGTGTTAAAGCAAAGGAGACATCAGCCTGGCTGGGGTATTGGAGGTGGGGTTGGGTTTCGTGCTCCAGTGAGAGGGGCCCTGCAGGAAGAGTACTAAGGTACGTGACAGCATGGTGTGTGTAGGGAACAGCAAGCTTACCATGAAAGGAGACACCTGGGTGACTGTGGGGACAGTCAACAGACAAGGCCAGGAAAGTGGGCAAAAAAGCAGATCATGAGAATCCCTCTATGGCATGGTGTGAAGTTTAAATTTATCTTGACGACATTAAGAGGCTCTGAAGGTTTTAAACAGGAGAATGACATACAGATTTGCCTTTTTGGAATGTGAGTGGATTTAGGCATGTGGAGGGTATTTGGGTAAAGTTAACGGGGCGCCTGGTTGGCTCAGTCGGTTAAGCATCTGACTCTTGATTTCGGCTCTCAGGTCCTGATCTCACGGTTTGTGGGTTCAAGCCCCACGTTGGGCTCTGTGCTGACAGCTCAGAGCCTGGAGCCTGCTTCGAATTCTTTGTCTCCCTCTCTCTCCGCCCCTCCCTCCCTCTCTCCCTCCTTCTCTCTCTTTCAAATAAATAAATGTTAAAAGTTTTAAAGAAAAAAAAAAGGAAAGACAATTACAGTGGTGTTTATGTGTGAATCTCCTCTCGGTGTTGCTTGTCCTGTTCATGGAGGATCAGTAGCAGTATTGATTTTGCCCATACGGGATGTCACATACAGATAGAGAATTAAAACTACTGTGGTTTGGTTAAAGAAAGTAATGAATATAGACAGTGTTCAAGAGAAGATGCTCACCCTATGTAGGGGATAGTTTCTAAAGACTTGGTGACTAAGGAAATTTTTGAATTCTCTAGTAAAATGTTCACCTCCTTTTAGCCCCTTATTTATCTAGCATATTTTTTTTCTTTAGTTGCCAAGATGAATAATATCAAGCATTCTGAAATAATACTATCTCTAGGTTTGGGAAAGAGCCTCATTTCCCTATGTCCGAGAGAGCCTGGCTTGTCACTGTATATGGTGACTAATGTTATACGGTCAGAACTGTGAGCAATGGTGATGGCATAGTCTTAAAAGTTTTCTTCTGATCTTGAATCGTGGAATCGAGAAATAAATGGGGATATTATTAGATTTTCTAAAATTTCCCAAGAAGTTTCTATTTTGGATTCATAAAAGTAATGTGACATAATTCAAAGCTTCCTATCTTTTTCAAGTGAACATTTATTCAATGGAATTTACTACCGTGCAGATAGTATGGTAGTAAATGATATTTCCTCATGTTGTTCAAACAGAAAAAAAAAATGTGCTGTTCACTCATCCCACCCTCCCTGAATAGAGGAAGAACATTTAATCTGCATGTCACTTTCTTTTGCCAGAAGTCAGTAACCCCCAGTATTTTTAGCTCCTTTTGAAAGTCCATTAGTAATGTTGCTTTTTTTTTTTTTGGAGACCTTTCCTGCCTTATGTACTGACATCAGCGTATTTCTGGTTTTCTGCTTGGACCTGTGGAAGAGTGTCTGGGTCTGTTCCTCTTTCATTCGCCTTCCTGTTCATAAACCTAACTAGATTTTCTTAAATCCCTTCCTGTCTTTCTACTTTTTATTCAGTAAGTCTTGTTCTTGTTTATATCCTCTCTTAATGGTAGAGTTGTTTCTAGAAGATACATCATTCCAAAGAGCCGCCCACATGTGTCTCAGATTCAGGCTCCCACACCTGTTTTCTCTTCACCAATTATGTGACCACCTCTCAGAGGTGGGACAAGAGAGCTGTACTGAAACACAGAATTTGTAGGCACATAGTGATGAATGCTGTATTCAAAAGCGCTATAATTCTACTTGCCAGTGTGATTGCCTGATTTTAAATCCAGGCAGATCATAGGGTGAAAACAACTTTCAATGGAAATGTCTTAATAGTTTGTTTATTAAACATTTAAGGGGAACCTAAAAACTTAACATAGAATGAATGGTGGCACTTCGATTTGAAATTAGGGTTTAGTGTTTGTGGTGTGAGATCAGAGAGAAGCAAAAACGGAGTGGCTCTCACTCCAAGCTGTTCACTTGCTGTGTCTTCTGCAAGAGAGGTGATACTCATTAGGTGCAGGCATACCCCGTGTATATTGGCATTACAGAGTTAAAAAGCAAAGCCCTACGCCTGTTGGGATGAGCACCGGGTGTTGTATGGAAACCAATTTGACAATAAATGTCATATTAAAAAAAAAGGATAAAAAAATAAAACTCGTCCATTCCAATAAAAAAAAGCCCCAGTTATACATCAATAAAGCGAAAGAAGACTACATTTTATCACACGCTAGCTCTTCAATCTGTAGCTGAGGACATTTATTATGTGAGGCAGGAATAGCCACAGACGATCAGGCATTGCAGTAATGAGAGCTTTTCCAGGCAGTCCAGAAAATATTTATTCCTCATCTAGAATCGTGAAAGGCTTAGAGCAAAACAAAGCAAAACTACTCTCTTGTGGAGGAGGAGGGGGCATTGGATGAATTATACAGGCACAGTCACATGGCCCCTTAGCCTGCATTGCCAGTATGTGTGCTGTGGCAAGTAAGAGGTGGAATCAGGAGCAGAAGCGCAATGGAAGTGGGCGCAGTCTTTACTAGCTGATGGGGGGGAGCTGCCTCCAGATGGGGGGGATTGTCAGCACAGTACAGTTTCAGTACTAGAGGGCTTTTTTTTTTCCTTTTGAAAGACTGACTTCGTTATCTCCTTCAAAATATATGATGAACTTTAGATGATCCGCTCATATACAAATATTAGGATGAAAACACGTTCCAAAGAAATGTTAATTTTAAAGAATTATTTGCTTTGTAAAATTTTCCTACCATAGCTTGATTCTATTTGGTGAAGCAGAATTTACATCATGTGACATTTACAAATTTTAAGCATTCATTTTCCTGAATTTTGATAAATACACATCACATCGCTTTCATCACCAACAAAATTCTCCCATGCTGATTCTAGTCAGTTCCCACGTCCACCTTGCAACCAGCAACCAGCAAGCTGATCCCATCACACAGCCTAGTCATGCCTGTTCTTGAGAATTCTATAAGTGGAATCATACACTAGGGCCACTGTTTTCTTTCTGCTTTTACACAAGGCAGTGTTTTAATACTAATCCATGTTGTTGTGTGTTTCAGTAGTTTATGCTTTTCATAATGGGTAATATTCCATTATGTGGATAAATTAAAATAAACTTATTTATTCTCTTGCGTAGGGACATTGAGATTTTTCTAATTTTTGGTTATTGTGAATAGAGCCCCTATAAATATTCTTATACAAGTATTTTTATGGGCATACATTTTCATTTATTTTGGTTACATATATAACAATGGAATTATTAGATACGGGTATGTGCGTATTTAAATTTTTAAGAAAGTGGGGCGCCTGAGTGGTTTAGTCACTTAAGCATTTGACTCTTGGTTTCTGCTCAGGTCATGATCTCACGATTTGTGAGATCAGTCCCCACATCAGGCTCTGTACTGAGTGCAGAACCTACTTGGGATTCTCTCTCTCTCTCTCTCTCTCTCTCTCTCTCTCTCTCTGTCTCTCTCTCTCTCTCCCTCCCTCCCTCCCTCCCTCTCTTCACCCCTTTCCCCTGCTCACACTCACTCTCTTAAAATAAATAAATAAAAATAAATTTGTAAGGAACTGGCAAACACTTTTCTTGAAGTTACTATTTTCTCCTTCTGCCAGCAACAGTGCATGAGAATTCCACTTGCTTCACATTCTCAGCTCAGTAGGTATTGTCTGTCATTTTAATTTTAGCTCTTTCAGTGGGTTTGAAATAGTAAGTGGTATTTCGTCCTTTTAACTTACAATTCTCTGATAATGGTTTTGAACACCTATTTACATACTTCTATGCTATTTCTGTGTTATATTGTGTCCTCATACCTTTGTGTGTAGGTGACATGTCCGTTCAAGTCTACAGTCTACTTTGTAGTGGGGTTGTTTATCTTTGTATTATTAGTTTATAGGAATTCTTTATATATTCTGGATACAAATTCTCTGTCAGCTCTGTGTGTAGCAAATATTTTCTACCAGATGGCGACATGCCTTTCTTATTTTCTTTGTATTTTCTTAACAGTTCGTATACATGATTCTTGTTTTTCCTATAATCTATTTATTTTTTATAAATTTTACAGCCAAGTTAGCACATAGTGCAACAGTGTTTTCAGGAGTAGATTCCTTAAACCCCTTGCCCATTTTAGATCATCCCCTCTCCCACAACCTGTCCAGTCACCCTCTGTTTGTTCTCTATATTTTGAGTCTCTTATGTTTTGTCCCCCTCCCTGTTTTTATATTATTTTTGCTTCCCTTCCCTTATGTTCATCTGTTTTGTATCTTCAAGTCCTCATATGAGTGAAGTCATATGAGGATCTCTTTTGCACTGCTGGTGGAAATGCAAGCTGGTGCAGCCACTCTGGAAAACAGTATGGAGGTTCCTCAAAAAATTAAAAATAGAACTACCCTGTGACCCACCAATTGCACTACTAGGTATTTATCCAAGTGATACAGGTATGCTGTTTCGAAGGGACACATTCACCCCCATGTTTCTCGCAGCACTATCGACAATAGCCAGAGTATGGAAAGAGCCCAAATGTCCATCAACAGATGAATGGATAAAGAAGATCTGGTGTGTGTGTGTGTATGTGTGTGTGTGTGTATATATATATATATATATATATATATATGTGTATATATATATACACACACGTATATATGTATATGTATACATACATATATATGTATGTATATATGTATATATATGTATATACACACACGCACAATAGAGTGTAACTTGGCAATCAAAAAGAATGAAATCTTGCCATTTGCAACTATGTGGATGGAACTAGAGGGTATTATGCTAAGTGAAATTAGTCAGAGAAAGACAAATATCATATGACTTCACTCTTATACATAATTCTTTTTTTTTGCTTATACATGATTCTTAACAGTACTAGTCCTTTATTTTGTTCCCTGTAAGAAATACTTGGCAACCACAAGTTTGTGAAGATATTCTTCTGTCTTTACTTCTAGGAGTTTATTAGCTTTTATACACAGACACACACACACACACACGTATATATAATTTTGTTGAATTGTATTTTTGTGTACAGTGTGAAGCAGGGATTGAAATGTTAGTATTTCTTAGATGTTATCCAGCTGGTCCATTCATATGTGTCAAAAAGACTTTTCTTCTCACCTGTTGAATTATCTTGGCATCCTTGTCAAAAAATCGGTTGGAGTTACCACGGAGTTTCTCTGAGTTCTTCTCCATCCTGAGACTTCAGCAGGCCCTTCTCACCTGCACCTCAGAGGGAGACTTGTCTCCTGCTCTGACCCCAGCCTTTCTCATACTCTACTGGAAAGGCCCATAGAAAAGACTGAGAAGTGGGTACAGACTCCCCTGGAGCCTGAGGCTTCCAGGAATCATTACTTGCCATACCCACCCTGAGCTTTAAAAATTTGAATTCAGCTCTTTGCTTCTTACTGTTTTGACAGCAGCTGCCTCCCCATGCGACCACTTCAGCAAGAATGCAAGCAACTCTGGGTCCCCTCTGAGGTCTTGGAACCTTTTGGATTTTATGTTACTATTTTTTTTTAATGACTTGGATTTTGATTTTGTGGATTAAGTAGCAGAAGCCACATGCCCAGTAAATTATTTATTTCAGATGTTGTATGTCATCTAGATTTTCTATTTGGTTTTCATTTTAGTTTTCATTGCTATTCTGAGATTTCCTCATTGGTTCACATATTCCATCTTTTCCTTAATATCATTGTGCATAAGGTTAGCAGCTGTTTTAAGGTCTTTTTATACAGTTTCCAGCATCTGTTTCTATTGATTGCTTTGTCTCTAGATTAGTTATGTTTTCCTGCTTATTCATATGTTTAGTGAGTTTTACATTTAATGAAAATTGATATAATGGGGGTTAAGTCTTCTGTCTTGCTATATATCCCATCTGTTCTTTGGTCCCCTTTTCTTTTACTCATTTCTTCTAGATTAATTCGGTAATATTTATTTTTTTAATGTTTATTTGTAAGAGAGAGAGAGAGAACGAGATCGAGTGGAGGAGGGGAAGAGAGAGAGGGAGACAGAGGATCCAAAGCAGGCTCTGTGCTGACAACAGGGAGCCCGATGGGGTGCTGGAACTCACGAAGCATGAGATCATGACCTGAACCAAAGTCAGACACTTGAGCCACCCAGGTGCCCGAGTTCAGTAATATTTACAATTCCACGTTAGCTACTTATTTTGTTTTCTTTGGTTTGCTTCATTAGCTATAACTCTTTTCTTTTGTAGTCATTGCTTTAGGGTTAATAATATGCATTTTAAAGTACTTTCAAGTAATATTGTTTATTATCTCATATAGTGTAAGAGCCTTACAATGCTATACTTCCATTTTCCCTCCCCTATCCTTTTGATACAATTTTCATACATTTTAGTCCTACATATGTTATAAACTCGGCATACTGCTCTTATTTTTGCCTGTTAAATAATCCATTATCTTTTAAGGAAATTTTAAAATTAAGAAGTCTTTTTGTATGTATCTGTATATTTACCATTTCTAGAAATATTTCTTTTGTGTAATTGCTGATTTCCATCTGGTATTTTCTTTCTTTCTTTTTTTCTTAAGTATTCATTAATTCATTTTGAGTGAGACAGAAAGAGAGAGATTGAGGGATTGTACAAGCTGGGGAGGGGCAGAGAGAAATGGAGAGAGAGAATCCCAAGCAGGCTCTGGGCTGTCGGAGGCTCAGTCTCACAAACGATGAGATCATGACCTGAGCCTAAATCAAGAGTTGGATGCTTAACCAACTGAGCCACCCAGGTACCCCTGGTGTTTTCTTTCTGATTGAAGGGCTATCATTAACAGTTTCTGCAGTGTTGATTTGCATAATAAATTCTTTCAGCTAACGTTTGGCCATTACATATGCAAAAATTTTTTTCTGTACTATGTGTCACTTCTTAAGGGACTCCTGTAATATGTAAATTGGATAGTTGAAGGTCATTGATGCTGTTTCTTTTTCTTCTGCTCTGTGTTTACCTTTGGTGAGATTCTGTCACTGTGTCTTTAAGTTTACTAATCTTTTCTTACTGAGTCTAAATGACTTTTAATACCTACCAGTGTACTTTGTCACCTCACACATTGTAGTTTTATCTCTAGAAGCACAGATTTGGTCTTTTTAATGCCTTCCTTGTCTCTAACAGTTGTAACCTTTATTCTACATATTTGAACAAGTGAAATATAGTTATAATAACTGCTAATGTTGTTGTCTACTAATTGTCATCATGGCATTTATACATCTTTTTCTGTTGATTTTATTTTTCTCTTCATTATGGGCTTTATTTTTTTTTAACTTTTTTCATGTGTTATAATTTATGGTTCGATGACAGCCATTTTGTCTATTACCGTGTTGGACTGCAGGATGATTTTATATTTTTATAAATGTTCCTGAGCTATGTTTTAAGACACAGTTAAGTTACTTGAAATGATTTAATTTCTTTTAGGTACACTTATCAGCTTTCTTAGGTGGCACCATAGAAGCTTTTATCTTGGCATGCCTTTCTACCACTAATACAATACCCTTGTGAATTGGGCAGTTTTTCTACTCTGGCAGTGGGAACATGGATTTCTTCTGACCATGTGTGAGCTCTGATATTTTTTTCAGCTCTGTTTCTTTTGGGTGTTTCTTTCCCCAGCTTTGGGTAATTTTTTTATATGCATACTCTGAGAGTATTCAGCTGAAGACTTAAGGCATTTCTCCCTCTTTAAGTGAAGACTTTTCCTCTTCAGTACATTGTCAGTGGAACTCTGCTCACATTGGCCTTCCTGGTATCCCATCTGTATCTCTTCAACTCAGGGAAACTCCCTTGCCCTGCATTTTGGGAGCTAACTCCACGTAGTAAGGTGGGACGATTGTAATCCTCCCTCATTTGTCTCCCTTTTCTCATGCATCATTGTCTTCTACTGCCTGATAGTCTGTGTTTTGAAAACCATTGTTTTATATATTTTGCACATTTAAAAAATTGTTTTAAGCGAGAAGGTGGATCCAGTTCCTGTTACTCCATGTTGGCTCAAACGGAAGTATATTTTGATGTAATTTCACGTGCATAGAAAAGTTTCAAATACCTTAAGGTATTCTCATGTACCTTTTACTCATTTCCACCAGTCGTTTACATTTTGCCCATTTGCTTGCTCTCTCTTGGTGTCTCTCTCTCTTTCTCTATTTTTTCCTGAAAAAAAAAGTTTTTGAGAGCAAGATCAAGACATCATGTCCCTTTATACTTAAATATGTCATTAAATATGTCAGTGTGCATATACTAAGGAAACAAGGGCATCCTCTTATGTAACTAGATTAGAGTTATAAAAACCAGGAAATTTGATATTAATGCAATAATGTCATCTCATCCTTTTTATCAATTGTCCCAGTAATGTCCTGAATAGTAACTGATTGTTCCAGTCCAGGATCAAATCCAGGATCCTGAATTATATTCAGTTGTCACATCTCTTTAGTGTCTAATTTGGAACAGTTCTTCAGCCTTTCTTTGTGCTTTTTGACCTTGAAATTTTTGAAGACTTTCAGCCATCTGCTTTGTAGAATGTTCCTCAGTTTTGATTTGTCTGATGTTTCTTCATGATTAGATTCAGGATATGCATTTTTGGCAAGAATACTACTGAAGTGATAGTGTATTCTCCTCAGTGAATCTTATTAGGAGGCACATAATGTCAGTTTGCTCCCAAATTGGCTGTGTTAGCTTTGATGGCTTGGATAAAATGGTATTTTCTAAGTTTCTTTACTTAAAAAATTTCCCCTTCGTAATTAATAAGTAACTTCAGTGAAATATTTTAAAAATCTATGAATACACAACTATCATCAAACTTTTGCCTACCAGTTTTAGCATCCAGTAATAATTTTCTAATTCCACCAGTCTCCCTATGTTAATTAGTCGGATTTTACTATAAGGAAAACTTTCTTTGCTCTCCTATTGATATGTTTTTATGACGGAAGACTCTTAGATTTTTAGATTTTACTAATGTATTATAATACATATGTAATAATATATATGTGTAACATATATTATAGCACATTATATTCTTTATTTAATTAGATATTCATCCCAAGTTTGATGAGTGGAGAATCCCTCTATCTTCTGTTGCATTTTGATAGATCTTCATGTTTTTTTGAGTATTTTTTTAGTTTTTGTACCAATGAGATACTCCAGGCATTGCTTGTAGTTTCTCTGCATTAGCCCTGGAATCATCATTTCTTTATGAGCCTTTGGTTTATGGTAAGGATAATAATATTTAGAAACCAAGATATGGGCACAGTGTGTGTTTATTGTTACCAAAGTGCCATCACTTGGAAAACCACGCACACGCATGTGTGCGCGCGCGCGCACACACACATTCTTAATTCTACCTGCATCTGTTTATTAAAAAGCATGAGTTTAGGGGCGCCTGGGTGGCTCAGTCAGTCAAGCAGCCGACTTTGGCTCAGGTCATGATCTCGCCATACGTGAGTGAGAGCCCTGTGTCGGGTTCACTGCTGACAGCTCAGAGCATGGAGCCTGCTTTGGATTCTGTGTCTCCCTCTCACTCTGCCCCTCCTTGGCTCATGCTCTGTCTCTCTCTCTCTCTTTCAAAAGTAAATATTAAAAAATTTTTAAAGAAAAGCATCAGTTTATTCTTACACCTTTAATTCTAATCAGATACCATGGGATATATCTTACTTTTCCTTGTCCCCATATTTTAAATCCATTTTCCAACAATGGGAAACCTGGCTTCAATATTCTCAATATATTTGTTAATAGTATACTTGCAAATGTTTAATAAATTGTTCTTCAAAAAACAAATGAAACAAAAATATTTATAACATTTGCTTATTTTTATAGTGTGAATACTTTCTCCATGGCCAAATTCAGTCTACCAACATGACTGCATCAGCGAACACAGAACTGGGAAGAGATGTTCACACTTGATGGGGTGAGTTAATGGCAAAACCTACACACCATAGCACGCAATGCAAAGAAGTCGTATCGTAATTACAAACCCCTATCTCTGTAAAAAGCAAATATATTAACAAGGGTCCAATATTTATAACTTTTTAAAGTAAAATGTACATAGTGAATTAAATCTTATATGTACAATGTCAGTGAGTTTTGATATGTAACTAACACGTGTAGTAAGATGCAAAACATTTTCATCACTCTAAATGTTCTCTGATAGCTTTTTCTAGTCAGTGAGACACTCAGAGGAAAGCACTGTTGTAATTTTTGTCATCAGAGATCAGCTTTGACTGTTCTAGATCGTCACTCTAAGTAAAATGATATGATACAATTTTTTTTTTTGATTTGGCTTTTTTCACTCAGAAAAATATATGTCAGAGTCATCTTTATTAATGCAGATGTAAGCAATTTTTTTGTGTTGCTGGGTAGTATTCAGTCCTTTAAATCTACAATAATTTGTTTACCCATTTTCCAGTGATGAGTGTTTGCATTCTTTTTACTTTTTTTGGTTATTATGAAAAAAACTATAAACATTTCCCTATAATTCACTTTGTAAATAAATGTTTTTATTTCTCTTTGATATACATCTAAAAATGAAATTGCTGGTTTATAGGGTAGATGTTTGTTTAATTTTACATGAAATAAACATTTTTTTAATTGTTTGTATCATTAACGCTTTCATTAGCAATATACAAATTTTGGGCCAAAGTTCAGTCTTTGCAGGCTTCTTATTTTAGCAACTCTATTGGGTGAATGGTAGTATCTTAGGGATTTATTTTGCATTTTACTAACTGGTGATGCTGTGAACTTTATATGTGCTCATTAACCGTTGCATGTATCATTTAAGTTTTTAGAAATGTAGTGTCATAGTGTATTTTTCATAATATTCTCTTAATTTCTTTTTAAAATCTGTAGTATGTATAGAAACATCTACTTTTTCATTATTTCTGTTGGTAATAAATTATTTCAGCCTTTTTATTTCTGAAAAGGATATTTTGTTAGTTTATAAAAGATATTTTTGCTGGATATTGAGTTTCTAGGATTACAGCAATATTGTTACACTTCATGTTTACTGATATTTTCTTCTACAATATCTAATGTGCCATTTTCCATATCTAGTGTATTTCTATCTTACACATGTTAGAATTAATTTCTATAATTTTGATTGAGCTGTTATAAAACATCCTCTAAGCCTACAGTAAACAATTGAATTTTTCCTCTAGCTTCTTGAATATGGAGAATAGAATTATAGTAACTATTTAAAAAACATTGTCTACTAATTCTGTCATCCATGTCTTTTGGGGGGATGGTTTGGATTGATTGACTTTTTTTTATTGCTATAAGTCTTCTGTCTACCACTCAGCTTTTTTGCATGCTTCTAGTATTTAATTGGTTGTCATACACTGCAAATTTTACCTTGTGGATGGTAAGATATTTTTACTATTGTAAGTACTATTGAGGTGTTTCTTCTTTTTTTGACACGGTTAATTTACCTGGAGACAGTTTGATCCTTTTAGCTCTTCAGTCTCTGTGATTCTGGGAGCAGGACAGTGTTTAGTCTTGGGCTAATTTTGCTCCACTACTGAGGCAAAACCATTCTTATGATTCTACCTGTTGCTCCCTAGATTATGAGGTATTTCCACTTTGGCAAGTGAAACTGTCTTCAGACCTAGGTGAGCTCTGGGGACTGTTTTCCTGGTTGGTTCTTTCCCTAACCTTGGGTAGTTTCCTCACATGAGTTTTAGGATAAATAATCTGAATATTTGGGAGAGTCCTCCCACTCTTGTTTTCTCTCTTTCTCAGCAGCTCCCTCCTTTGTGTTATTCTGACCTGTGTATTCTAGCTGTCCTTGCCTCCCCATTCTTCCAGCTCTGTCTCATCAATTCAGAAAGACCAATAGGTTCTGTCTGGGTTCTTTTCCTTTTACAATTAGGAACCTCTGTCCACACAATTGGCTCAAGATTTCATAAGGTTTACTTCATTTGTTTCCATTATCTTAAGGATCTCTTTTATTCACTGGCTTATAGCCAGTGTCTTGAAAAACATTGTTTCATGTATTTCCTCAGGTTTTTAGTTGTTTCAGGTGAGATAGTAAATCTGGTCCCTATTCTTCTGTCTTGGGTGAAAGTAGAGACCCATATGTCTTTTAAAAATTTACGTGAGGAGGGGGATGGCAGAGTAAGGAAGTCCAAAAGTCTATGCTTCCAAAAAAAAAAAATGAGAAAAAAAACTGTTAAAAACTATCTGGGTCAAGAGGAACCTGAGTGGCTTCGTGTTTAAGCATCCAACTCTTGATTTCATTTCAGGTCATGATTTAATGGTTCATGGGTTCAAGCCCCACATTGGGCTCTGCAGCTGGCAGCATGAAGCCTGCTTGATATTCTCTCTCTCTCTCCCTCTCTCTCTGCCCCTCCCCCTCTAGTGCCTTCTCTCTCTCTCTCTCTCTCTCTCTCTCTCTCTCTCTCTCTCTCTCAGAAATAAATAAAAACGTTAAAAAATTTTTTAAAAACCTTTCTGGGCCAACATTTTACAGAATCTGGAAACTAATCAAAAGCTTGCAAAAACCAGGGAATACTTACTCAGGAAAACCTAGCTTGATCTAAATAATTACAGTGAGCTTTGTGGTATTTTAAACTTTTTTGGATCCTTCCCTACTCTCTAACACAGTGGTACCGTTGAAAATTAAGTTTGTATTCTGGCACTAACACCAGAGGGAGCAGAATGAAGTACATTAGCAAAAATTTGTAATGGTGTTGACCTGTCTGGTGCCTCCTTAGTAGGTCAGTTTAAAAGGCTTGCCTTTATCATGCATAACACAGAATTATCCCACTGCTCTAGCAGCTACCCAGGGTGCATTTGTCAACAATGTTTATAGCCAAAGATACTTGTTGTTGCCATAAGCAATGGATAACAGTTAAGGCAAACAATACGTCATAAAAACAGTTGGGAGGAGAGATTGATGAATGAAATGTTTTGGGGAATAAGAAATCTGAAAAACTCTGACATATTCTTGGAAATATTCACCCCTAGACTGTGCATATACTCAAGAAAGCCCTGAGGAGGTCTTAACTCTCATTTCTGTCTGTTTTCTGCCTTGTTCAAGCAGGTAGTGAAGGTTAAGGCAGAGATGTAAATTATGTGGCTGAATGTAGAAGGCATACACACATAGAGTTCATCTACCAGACTGGGAGGTTTTTTGCATTCCACACCATTAGGGAAATCCATGTCCCATCACTATCTGGCCATTAAGCAAATGGAACAGAGACTTCAGTGGCCATAAGTGACAAAACCTACAGATGTTACAAAATTAGCTCAAAAAGTCACTAAACAAGAAACCAGCAATAATTACAACAGACAGCAATGGTAAACCTATGGAGCAGGGAGGGGAATGTGATTTCCAGAGTTGCTGTATCATATTATTCAAAATATCCAGTTTTCAGTAATTAGAAGTTATGCAACGAAATGAGAAAGTCTGACCCATATACAGGAAAAGCAAATTAATCATCAGAAACTCTTTCTGAGGAAGCACTGACATTGAACTTATTAGACAAATACTTTAAATCAGAAGTTTAAATATGTTCAGTTAAGGAAACCATGTGCAAGGAACCAAAAGGAATTATTGGGGCACCTGGGTGTCTCAGTCGGTTAAGCGTCCGACTTTGGCTCAGGTCATGATCTCACAATTCGTGGGTTTGAGCCCCACATCGGGCTCTGTGCTGACAGCCTGGAGCCTGCTTCTGATTCTGTGTCTCCCTCTCTCTCTCTGCCCCTCCCCTGCTCACACTCTGTCTCTTTCTGTCTCTCAAAAATAAATAAATGTAAAAATTTTTTTTAAAAAGAACTAAAAGGAATTATGAAAATGATATCTCAAATACAGTACATCAGTAAAGAGACAGAAAATTTTTAAAGGAACCAAATATTTTGGTATGGATAAAAACAGTAACTGAAGTGAAAAACTCACTAGGGGATCTCAGTAGCAGATTTTATCAATAGAAGGAAGAATCAGTTAACTTAAAGATAGGTGAATTGAAATTGTCCAGTCTGAGGAATAGAAAAAAAAGGAAGGAAGAAAAATAATAGCCTCAAAGACTGATGGGATACTGTCAAGCATATAGTAGGAGGCCTAGAGGGAAAGGAGAGAAAGGTGAAGAAAGAATATTTGAAGAAATAATGAGTGAGGCCTCCTAGAATTGATGAAAAATTTGAATCTGAATATCTAAGAGTCTCAGTGAACTCCAATTAGATAAGTTCAAATAGATCCACACTGAGATACATTATAATCAAACTGTTGAAAGGCAAAGAATACTGAAAACAGCAAGAGAAGTGACTTGTCATAAGCAAAGGATCCTTCATAAGATTAGCAGCTAATCTTGCATCAGAAACCATAGAGGGTAGAATACATCAGTATGATATATTCAGAGTACTGAAAGAAAAAAGAAACTGCCAACCAAGAATTCTATCCAGCAAAACTATCCCTCAAAGATTGGCAAATTGAGACATTCCAAGACAAAAACTGGGAGAGTTCATTGCTAGCATACAGTAACTTGAAGGGACACAAAGAAACAAAGAACACCAGTAATGATAACTACAAATGAAATTATAAAATTTGTATTAATTTTTTTTACTCCTTTTTTTCTATTATTTAAAGTAAGTTACATCAAACTATAATTATAAATCTATATCAGTGGGCACAAATGTATAAAGACATGATTTGTGACAATAACGTAAGAGGGGACAGTTTTTTTATATGTAGGAGGAAGTTTTTGTATATGTAAAAATAGGTATTGAATTATAAGTTAAGATTTTAATAAATTAATATTATTATAAATAAAGATGTTAAGTATAATACCCAGGGCGTCTACTAAGAAAATAACTCAAAACTATATGATAAAAGAATAAAAATAGAATTAAAATGATAAACTAGAAAATATTTAACACAAAATAAGATAGTAATAAGAGGAACTGAGGAACAAAACTGATGTGACATATAGAAAACAAGTAGCAAAATGGCAGAGCAAATCCTTATCAGTAATAATTAAACGTAAATGGATTAAACTCTCCAGTTAAAAGACAGAGATGAATAGAATGGATTAAAGAATCATGGCTCAGCTACATCTCTATAAGAGATTCACTTTAGATTTAGATATTCAAATAGGTTGAAAAAAAAGTATGGAAAATATACTCCTGAAAACAGTATACAAAAGAGATCTGAAGTGGCTAAACTAATATACAAAATTACTTTAATCTAGAAATTATTATGAGAGACAAAGGACATTTAAAGGGTCAATTCATCAAGAAAATATAACAGTTATAAACAATAGAACTACAAAATACATGAAACCAAAGCTGACTTAATTGCAGGGAGAGATAGTTCAAAAATAATAGTTGGAATCCTCAGTATTCTGTTTCAATAATGGATAGAACAACTTGACAGAAAGCAAGGCAGTAGAAAGGTAAATGAACTACACTATAAACCTACTAGATCTAACAGACATTCAGGCATTCTTCTGAAGTACACGTGGAACTTTGTATATGCCAAAGATAATTGAAAACATATATTCACACAAAAACTTGTACATGAATGTTCACAGCTATATTATTCAGCATAGCCAAAACAGTAGAACCACCCAAATATCCATCAACTGATTAATGGAAAAGCAAATAGTAGTTTTCTTATAAAATGGGATATTATTTGTCCATAAAAAGGAAAGAAGTACGAATGCATGCTACAACATGGATGAATCTTGAAAACATTTTGCTCTGTGAAAGAATCCAGACACAAAAATCCACAATATATGATTCCATTTATATGAAACATCCTGAATGGGAAAATCCATTGAGACAGAAAGTAGATTAGCAGTTGTCATAGGCTAGGGTAAGAATGAAATGGGGATGGCAGCTTAATAGATGTGGAGCTTCTCTGGAGGGTGACAAAAATATAAAAATATACATTAATTATGGTTGTATATCACTGTGAACATACTAAAAACTCCAAAGATTATACTCTAAAATGTTTAAATGTGAATATTATATTCTTGGGAATTTTATCTCAGTAAAAAATAAATTTAAAAACTTAAGCAAAGAAAACATAGTCTTTTATATTTGTGTTTTTTGATTATTATTCCTTTCTGTAGATCTGAGTTTCTGATAGCATTTCCCTTAATTTATTTAAGTCAATAAATTTTTACTTAAGGAGTTTTACATGTGAATCCTTCCACTCCCAATCACTGTAGTTTTTCCAAAGTCAGAATCATTACCTTCAAAATAACCCTTTTAAAAAGAACTTTTGGGGGTGTCTGGGTGGCTCAGTCAGTTAAGCATCCAACTTCAGCTCAGGTCATGAACTCCCAGTTCGTGAGTTTGAGTCCCACATCAGGCTCTGTGCTGACCACTCAGAGACTGGAACCCGCTTCAGATTCTGTGTCTCCCTCTCTTTCTGCCCCTTCTCCCCAATCAAGAATAAATAAAGAACTTTTGTTCAATCTACAGTTGTCACTGTCAGTCCAGAATTATTTCAGTTGGGCTTCTTTGAACGCCATTTGAACATGGACATACTTCAAAAATTCCCCACCTGTAACCTTTGGGATTCAGCATAACATGCATCTCAGTATAACCACTCATTTCCCTTTATTCTAAAGAACTTTTTTGTTCTCTAGTACAGTTCTGCTGGAGATGAATTATCTCAAGAATTTTTTTGAATATTTTGTCATTTAATTTAAAGGACATTTTTGCTAGCTTTAAGATTCTGGGATGACAATGTTTTCAACACTTTAAAGATGTTATAGGGGTTTATTTCTATGTGAAACTAAATGTAATTTCTTTTGCTGTTTTTCTGGATATTATGTTTCTTTTTTCCCCTAAGATTACTTTTAAGATTGTATCTTTATCTTTGGCCTTCACTGGTATGATTATGATATACCTAGATGAGTTTCTCTTTGTGTTTACCTTTATTGAGATTTTGGAGATTCTTTGTTCTGTCACTTATTTTTCCCTAAACTTGAGAACTTTTTCAAGTACATTTTCTTACATTTTATGTTTTTTCCTTCTGAGACTTTAATGAAGAGAGTATTACACAGAAGAATATTTTCCTACATGTCACTTAATATGTTTATTTATGTAAAATGTTTTCTTCCTGTTCTTCTACTAGCTTGTTTGTATTGATACATCTTCAAGTTAAATGACTCTTTTTCTTCTTTCTTCAATATGCTGGTAAGAATTTCCATTAAATTTTCATTATAGCAATTATGTACACTTTAATTCTGGTGGTATTTTTGTATTAATCTTTTTAATGGTTTCCATTTTTCTGCTGAGATTTCCCACATGAAAAAATTCTTTACAGATTCTTTTAAGTCCTGAACATACTTTATGCCACTGATATGAAGTCCTTATGCTGTTTATACCATTTGATTCTTTGGGGTATCTGCTTCTATTGAATGCTTCCTCTCTTGACTCTAGGCATATTTTTCTGTTTCTTTGTATCTCTAGTAATATTTTATTCTTTTTTAAATATTTATTTTTATGGGGGGGATGGGTAGAGAGAGACTCTCACGCAGGCTTTCTCTGTCAGCACAGAGTCTTTCACAGGGCTTGATCTTAGACTTTGTGAGATCATGACCTGAGCCGAAATTAAGAGTTGAACTCTTAACCAAATAAACCCACCCAGGTGCCTCTAGGAATATTTTGTTCTAAACTGGACTCTGGGTGTATGGTGTTTTAGAGACTTTGAACTCTGCTATTTTCCTCTGTTGAGTGTTGATTTTTGTTCTAGCCTGAAGCTAATTGGGCTGGATTTAACCTCCAAACAGTATCTTCCCTGTTGTGTTCAGCTAATGAAATACCCTCTTAGACTTTTTGAGTTCTGTTTTTAACTAAGTCCCTTGAAGTTTTCCCCATGAATGTGTATTCTAGTGATCAGCCAAGTGTTGGGCAGACTTTGTATTCCAATATAGAGGCTTATCCCACCCTGTGGCTCCACTCTTCATATAATTTTCTCCCTAACCCACTAGCCACTTTGACAGCCCCAGTTTCTTCCTCTGATTACTCAAGCTGTAAGACTACAACTTTATTCTACTCTACACCATATATACTGAGAAATGGCCTTGGGTGAAGGGTCACATATATAACTCTAACCTAATGGACTTCACTCTCCAAGAGTCAATTCCTGTAAAGTTGCTGCCTTAATTACTCAATTAGTTTTTCAGGCTTTCTGTAATAAAGCACCACAAACAGGGAAGCTTAACCAATAGAAATTTATTGTTTCATAGTTCTAGAGGCTAGAAGTCTGAGATCAGTGTATTAGCAGGGTTGGTTCCTTCTGAGGGCTGTGAGGGAGAATCTGCTCTATGCCTTCCTCCAACCTTCTGGTTTTCTGGCAATATATGGCACAGCTTGGCTTGTAGGTGCATCAAACTCTGCTCTCATCTTTACATGGTGCTCTTCCTTTGTGTGTGTGTTTCTGTGTCCAAATTTCCTGTTTTTATATGGACACCAGTCTTATTGGATTAGGGTCTATTTTTATGACCTCATATTAACTTGATTACCTGTGCAAAGACCTCTTTCTGCATAAGGTTGCATCCTCAGATATTGGGGGTCAGGATTTCAAATAATCGTTTTTGGGGGAAATCACAGTTCAACTCAGAACAGTCATTCTCCATTGCCTTCCAGTTGTTGTTTATAAAATACTTTGTCTATATTTTATAACTTTTTTCTGCCATTTTGCCTCTCTGTGCCTCTTCTCTTTGGCAGTAATGAGTCTGTTCTTTGTATATATAAGGATGTTTCTTCTTTTGTATATGGGTGTATGTATGTGTGTGTGTGTGTGTGTGTGTGTGTGTGCGTGCGTGCCACATGCCACATTTTTGTATCCATTGGGTTGCATCCATATCTCAGCTATTGTAAATAATGCTGCAATAAACATAGGGGTGAAATATATCTTTTTGAATTAGTGTTTTCATTTTCTTTTGGCAAATAGCCAGTAATAGAATTACTAGATCATATGGCATTTCTATTATTAATTTTCTGAAGAACCTCCGTACTGGTTAGCATAGTGGCTGCACCAGTTTGCATTTCCATCAACAGTATACTTGTTGTTTCTTGTGTTTTTGCTTCTGATAAATTCTGACAGGTATAGGGTGATATCTCATTGTGGTTTTGGTTTGTACTTATGATTAGTGATGTTGAGCATGTTTTCATATGTCTATTGGCCATTTATATATCTTCTCTGGAAAAATGTCTAAGCACATTTTTTAAATTGGGTTATTGTTGTAGGATTTTTTTCTTGGTGGTGAGTTTTATAAATTCTTCATATATTTTGGATATTAATCCCTTATTGGGTATATCATTTTCAAATATTCTTTCCCATTCAGTAGGTTGCCTTTTCATTTTGTTCATGGTTTCTTTTACTATCAGGTTTTATAGTAGCTATCTGTGGATATTCTGCCATTATTGGAAATGGGAATTATCTGAAAATTTTTGTTAGCAGATAGACATTGTATATAATATATGCTAGACAGTTTGTTTTATCTTGTCTTCCTTTATACAATGTTAGTTTTGTTTTGGCAGAGAGTTAAATACTGACTCTCCTTAAAACTTTCAGATTCGGTTTTATACCTTTGCGTGTAGGAATCCTCTCTAAATTGTTCTTATGCTGGGCTGTGGCCCTTAATCTAGGCAAAGCGTCTGCAAATTTTGGCTCATGGAACTAATCTGACCTGAATTTTTTTTCCCTATGGCCCATAGCTAAAAATGTTTTTTTTTTTTTTCATTTTTAAAGAGTTGAAGAAGGAGGAGTAGAAGAAACAAAGATGACTATGTGTGGCTGTAATTCTGAAAATATTTACTATATGATTCTTTACAGAAGATATTTATGACCCCTGCTCTGAACTATAGACTTTTTAGTGTCACAAATGAATAAAGAAGTGCTCAGTGAGGTCTTTCCACCTAGGCTGGGTTGGACTATATCTCCTAGCACCACATCACCTTTGGTGATGGGGGCGGCACCACATGCATGAAGAAGGGACAGGAGCAGACCCCAGCACTCCAGGTACAAGGGGCCTGCACTTGGAAGACAAGTTCCCATAGCATTTGGTTTTGGAAACCAGTGAGTCGTAACCTCATGAGTTTTTACAGGTACTGGGACTTAACTCTGGGTACTTTAAAAATCAGTGGACTTGTTTTGGGAGAGCCAGAGAGCAATAGGAAATTAAGCCTGTCCCTTTAGAGAGGCAGCATAACAAACAATCCCACGGAGATACTGCACAGAAGTAGAAGTTTGAAAAACACCTGAGGTATATGTAAAGGAGGGTTATTTACCAATCTCAGAACATGTTTTGGAGAGGCGAGGATCTTTAGGAGACTTCTCCAAGAACAAAAGAGCTGGTAGGAGCCACTTCTATCCCCCTTCTCCCAAGTCTGAACAGCTTGACACCTGTGGGAACCAGTGCAAATACTGTCTACCCTCATCCCACCCCTGTATTCTCCTGCAGATTCACCCATTCGACCTGCCCCATGCGGCAGGAGTCCCTTCAAAGCAGTTCCTGCCATGTCTCATCATGCAGGCAGCCCCAGCAGTGAACAGCCCCACCTCCAAAGTGACTCCTTCCTTGGGTAGAGGGGAAGATAACCATACACACTAGTTCCACTGCAGTCCCAGAAGCTAAACCATATAACTGGCAGTGCAGAGAGAGTACCCTGCTGATCCGTGCACCTGTAGCCCTAGCACATGTCCTGAGGGTAGGTTCTGATCTGACTGCCAGCCCTACCCACCAATACCAGCCTCTCAGGGAACAGCACAGGAAAGCAGTCTAGCTCAGTGCAACTACAGCCCCAGCAAATGGGTTGAGGGCAGACATCTGATCTGACTGCTTACACTGCCCAACTACAAGCCCATGGTGTAGGCACAATAGGCAAAGGGGGCTATTGTAGCCAAATGGACTGAAGGCAAACTAGGCTCAGCCACAACAGTAGAGCACATTCAACCCACCTAGGAGACACTCCTGAAGCTCCTGATTTTGGTGAGCAGGGGACATTGTGCTAAAGTGCATCATAGGACCTCTTCTCCATCAGGATAGTACTTTCAAGATCAGAAGACATAACTGACTTTCCTAATGCATAGAAACAAACAGAGAGTTAAACAAAATGAGGATACAGAAGAATATGTCTCAAATGAAAAAAAAAAAAAAGAAACAGGACAAAACCACAGCAAAACACCTAAGTGAAATTGAGATAAACAATATTCCTGATAAAGAATTCAACGTAGTCATTATAAAGATACTTACTGGACTTGAGAAAAAAGTGGAAGACTTCAGTGAGACCTTCAACAAAGTGAAAGACAATATAAAAAAAAGAGATGAAGAACTCAACTGAAATTGAAAGTACACTAGAAGGAATCAATGGACTAGAGGAGGCAGAAGAAAGAACCAGTGAACTAGAAAACAGAGCAATGAAAAGCAACCAAGGGGAACAGCAAAAAGAAAAAAAAAATAAAAGATGGGAATAGGTTAAGGGAACTCAGTGACATAATCAAGCCAGGAGGCACAGAGAGCTCCCAACAAAATCAACCCAATCAGATCCACACCAAGACACATAATAAAACAGAACAGTAGTGATAAAGAGAGAATTTTTAAAGCATTAAGAGAAGAGAAAACAGTTGCATGCAAGGGAAGCTCCATAAGGTCCTCAGCTGATTTTTAACAGAAATTTTGCAGACCAGAAGGAAGTGGCATGGTATACTCAAAATGCTAAATGGAAGAAAACTTGAAATCAAAGATACTGTACCTGGCAAGACTATCATTCAAAATAGGAGAGATAGAATTTCTCAAACAAAAGTTAAAGAAGTTCATCATCACTAAACCAGCCTTACAAGAAACATTAAAAGGAATTCTTTGAGTTGAAAGAAAAGGCCATAATGAAGAGTAGGAAAATTGTGGAAGGGAAAAATTTCACAGGTGAATACAAAATAATAAAAATAATACATTAATAACTTATAAACCAGGCAGAGGTTAAGCCACAAAAGCAGTAATATCAATTATATCTGTAAAAATCAGACAAGGGCTTCACAAAATAAAATGATGTCACATGTGATGTCATATGCATAAAAAATATCATAGGGGAGTAAAAAGTTGGTGCTTTTAGAATGGGTTCAAATTTGAGCAACCATCAACTTAATACAGACCGCTATATGCATAAGATGATATATATGAGCCTAATGGTAACTATAAATAAAAAATGCATAATAGGATACTGGCACAAATATAGATCAACGGAATAGAATAGAAAGCCCTGAAACAAACCCACAATTATATGGTCAATTAATCTTCAACAAAGCAAGAAAAAATATCCAGTGGGGAAAAGTCTCTTCAACAAATGGTGTTGGGAAAACTGGACAGCTACATGCAAAAGAAAGAAACTGGATCACTTCCTTGCACCATACACAAAAATAAACTCAAAATGGTTTAAGCACATAAATGTGAGACCTGAAACCATAAAAACTCCTAGAAGAGAGCACAGGTAATAATTTCTCTGATACTGGCAGTAGCAGCATCTTTCTAGCTATGTCTCCTGAGGCAAGGTAAACAAAAGCAAAAATAAACTATGAGAATATACCAAAATAAAAATCTTCTTCACAGTGAAGGAAACAGCCAACAAAACTAAAAGATAACTTATAGCATGGGAGAAGATATTTGCAAATGACATACCAGATAAAGGATTAGTGTCCAAAATATGTAGAACTTACTAAACTCAACACCCAAAAAACCAAATAATCCAATTAAAAAGGGGCAGAAGATATGAACAGACATTTCTCCAAAGAAGACATCCAGATGGCCAACAGACACATGAAAAGATGCTCAGCATCACTCATAATCAGAGGAATACAAATCACAACCACGATGAGATATTACCTCACACCAGTCAGATGGCTAAAATCAAGAACAGAAGAAACAATAAATGTTGGTGAGGATGTGGAGAAAACAGAACCCTCATGCACTGTTGGTGGGACTACAAACTGGTGCAGCAACTATGGAAGACAATATGAAGGTCCTCAAAAAAATAAAAACAGAACTACCCTATGACCCATTAGTTGAACAATTGGGTATTTACTCAAAGAATACAAAAACACTAATTTGAAGAAATATATGCACCCCTGTGTTTATAGCAGCATTACTTAAAGTAGGCAAACTATGGAAGCAGCAGCTCGTGTCCAGTGATAGAAGAATGGATAAAGAAAATGGGATGCATATGTGTGTGTGTGTGTGTGTGTGTGTGTGTGTGTGTGTGTATCCCTGCATACTCACACACAATGGACTATTATTCCACCATTGAAAAAAGAATGAAATCTTGCCATTTAACAACATGGATAGATCTAGAGTGTATAATGCTAAGTGAAATAAGCCAGTCAGAGAAAGACAAATACCATATGATCTCATATATATGTGGAGTTTAAGAAACAAAACAAATGAACAAAGGGAAAAAAAGAGACAAACTAAAAATCAGACTCTTAACTATAGAGAATAAACAGATGGTTACCAGAGGGGAGGTGAGTGGAGGGATGGGTGAAATAGGTGAAGGTGATTAAGAGTACACTCATTTTGGTGCCTGGGTGGCTCAGTCAGTTAAGTGTCCGACTTCAGCTCAGGTCATGATCTCACAGTTTGTGGGTTCGAGCCCTGCATCGGGCTCTGTGCTGACAGCTCAGAGCCTGGAGCCTGGTTTGGATTCTGTGTCTCCCTCTCTCTCTGCTCCTCCCCCACTCATGCTCTGTCCTTTCAAAAATAAGTAAAGATTAAAAGAAAAGTTAAAAGAGTACACTCATTTTGATGAGCACTAATATATGGAAGCATTGAATTACTATACGGTATGCCTGGAACTAATATAACACTGTATGTTAACTATACTGGAATTAAAAAAAAAAACTAAAAAAAAAACCCCTATTCTATATATGCAAAAAATAAAGAGAAAGGACTCCAAGCATATTAGTAAAGAAAGCCATCAAACCACAATGTAAGAGAGCAGGAGAAGAAATGAGCAGAGAAATACAAAAACACCTGTAAAACAAGTAACAAAATAACAGTAAGTACATAGGTATCAATAATTTGAATGTAAATGGACTAATTGCTCCAGTCAAAAGGCATAGGGTAACTGAATGGATAGAAAAGCAAGAGCCAACTATGTCTGCTTACAAGAGACTCACTTCGGACCTAAAGGCAGGTGCAAATTGAAAGTAAAGGAGTTAAAAAACATTTACCATGCAAATGGATGCAAAAAGAAATCTGGGGCAGCAATACTTGTATCAGACAAAATAGATCTAAAAACCAATTTTTGTAATGAGACAAAGAAGGACACTACACCATGATAAAGGGAACAGTCCGACAGGAGGATATAAAAACTGTAAACATTTATGTACCCAGCATGAGAGCATTCAAAGAGATAAAGCAACTACTAACAGACATAAAGGAAGAAATTGACAGTAATACAATAATAGTAGGGGGACTTAACACCCCACTTACATCAATGGATAGATCATCCAGACAGAAAATCAACAAAGAAATAGTAGCTGAAGGACGCATTGGACCAGATGGCCCTAACAAATATATTCAGAACATTCCATCCCAAAATAGCCCAGTATACATTTTTTAAGTACACATGCAACATTATCCAGAATAATCACATGGTAGGCCACAAAACAAGTCTCAATAAATTCAAAAAGACTAAAATAATATCATGTCTCTTTTCTTTTTTTACTTTTTTTAATGTTTGTTTATTTTTGAGTGAGAGAAACAGAGCATGAGGGAGGGAGGGCCAGAGAGAGAGGGAGATACAGAATCTGAAACAGGCTCCAGGCTTGGAGCTATCAGTGCAGAGCCTGATGCTGGGATTGAACTTGGAACAGCGAGATCATGACCTAGGCCAAAGTTGGACGCTTAATCAACTGAGTCACCTGGGAGGGAGCCCCATCATGCCTCTTTTCTAACAACAAAAATATGAAACTAGAAATCGGTCACAAGAAAAAGTCTGGAAAGAACACAAATAAATGGAGACTAAATGACATACTCCTAAACAATGACTAGGTCAACCAAGGAAATAAAAAGTAAGTTAAAAAAACATGGAGAAATATGAAAGTAAAAACACAGTGGTCCAAAATCTTCAGGATGCAGCAAAAGTTGTTCTGAAATAAGATTATAGCAACATAGGCCTACTTCAAGAAGCAATAAAAATCTCAAATAAACAACCTAACCTTACACCTAAAGAAGCTAGAAAAAGAACAAAGAAAGCCCAAAGCCAATAGAAAGAAGGAAATAGTAAAGATTAGAGCAGAAATAAATGAAATAGAAATTAAAAAGAAATAAAACCCAATAGAACAGATCAATGAAACCAGGAGCTGGTTCTTTGAAAAGATCAACAAAATTGATAAGCCATTAGCCAGATGAGAGAGAGAGAGGAAAGGAAAGAAAAGGGGGGAGAGGGGAGGGAAAGGACTCAAAATCAGAAATGAAAGAGGAGTGGGGTGCTTGGGTGGCTCAGTTGGTTAAGCATCTGGCTCTTGCTTTTGGCTCAGGTAGTGATCTCATGGTTCATGAATTCGAGCCCCACATCAGCATCTGCACTGACAGCATGGAGCTTTCTTGGGATTCTGTCTCCCCTACTCTCTCTCTCTCTCTGTGCCTGCCCAGCTTGTGCTTTCTCTCTCTCTTTCTCTCTCAAAAATAAATAAACATTTTTTAAAAATGAAAGAGGAGAAATAACAGACACCACAGAAATACAAAGGATTATAAGAGATTATGATGAAAAATTAAATGCCAACAAATTGGACAACCTACAATAAATAGATAAATTGGTAGAAACATGTAACCTTCCAAAACTGAATCAGGAAGAAATAGAAAATTTGATAGACTAATTACTAGCAATGAAATTGAGGCAGTAGTCAAAAAATTCCCAATAAACAAAAGTCCAGGATCAGATGGATTCACAGGAATCCAACCAATATTAAAAGAAGAATTAATAACTCTTCTTCTCAAACTATTCCCAAGAAAAGTAGAAGAGGAAGGAATGCTTCTAAAGTCATTCTATGACTTTATAATGTTACCCTGTTACCAAAATTAGATAAAGACACTTACAAAAAAAGAAAACTACAGGCCAATACCTCTGATGAACATAGGTGCAGTATTCCTCAACAACATATTAGCAGACTGAATTCAACAGTACATTTTTTTAAAAAGTCATTCACCACAGGTAAAATTTGTTCTTGGCATGCAAGAATGATTCAGTATTTGCAAATCAATCACAGCACATTAATAACAGAAAGGATAAAAACCACATGATCATCTCCAGAGATTCATTTGACAAAGTACAATATCCATTCATTATAAAAACTCAATAAAGTAGGTTTGGAGGGAATGCACCTAACGTAATAAGGCCATATATGAAAAACCCATAGCTAACATCATACTCAAGGGTGAAAAACGGAGAGCTTTTCATGTAAGATCAGGAAGAAGGCAAGGATGTCCACTCTCACTACTTTTATTTAACTAGTATCAGAAGTCCTATCCACAGCAATTAAACAACAAAAAGAAATAAAAGGCATCCATACCTGTAAGGAAGTAAAACTTTCACTATTTGCAGATGACATGATACTATACATAGAAAACCCTAAAGACTCCACCAAAAAACTACTAGAACTGATAAAGATACAAAATTAATATACAGAAATTATATTTCTACACACTAATGAAGTAGCAGAACAAGAAATTAAGAAAACAATTACATTTATAATTGCACCAAAAAGAGTAAAATACCTGTGAAGAAACTTAAGGAGGTGAAAGACCTATACTCTGAAAACTATAAAACACTGATGAAAGAAACCAAAGATAACACAAATAGAAAGTTATTCCATGTTTATGGATTTGAACCAATACTGTTAAGATGTCCATACCACCTAAAGCAGTCTACAGATTTAATGCAATCCCTATCAAAACACCAGCAGCATTTTTCACAGAACTAGAACAATTAATCCTAAAATTTGTTTGAAATCACAAAAGAAAAAAATTCTTAAGGAATAAATCTTTAATCTTGGCCACACTGATTTCTACAGATAAGAGTCATTGAAAATTAAATAAAAATTTAAATTATATAATACAGGGGAACATTCCACCATATGCACAAGTCAGCATATACCACAAACATCAGGGAATTGGATTTGTATGAATTTGAGATTATCAAACAACCTAAGAGATATATCTGTAAAATTATTAAATAAATGAAAAAAAAGATAACTTAGAGCAAGATGCTATTTAAAAAAGGCTAGGCAGTTTCAAAACGGAATTTATTAAAACTTACATAGAAAAAAAGTTACATAAGGTAAAACATCATTATTCTGTTAAGCATATCCTTCCCAGCTGAAGAGGGAATTAGTGAAATCAGAAAAAGCTTCTCAGTGGTATAAAAAAGATGAAAAATATGACAGAAAAGTCAAGAGATGTAGCAAAGAGAATATTCTTTTAAAAATCATAGAACTGGGGCGCCTGGGTGGCTCAGTCTGTTAAGCGTCTGACTTCGGCTCAGGTCATGGTCTTACGGTCCGTGAGTTCGAGCCCCGCGTCAGGCTCTGTGCTGACAGCTCAGAGCCTGGAGCCTGCTTCAGATTCTGTGTCTCCCTCTCTCTCTGACCCTCCCCCATTCATGCTCTGTCTCTCTCTGTCTCAAAAATAAATAAACATTAAAAAATAAAAAAAAACTTTAAAAAAAATCATAGAACTAACACTCCTGAAACAAAACAGTAAAAGTAAGTAAATTTTTTTAAATGTTAAATCCATATTCCAGTGAAGAAGTGGACAGAAGACATGAATAGAGAGTTTTCAAAAGAAGACATCCACGTGGCTAACAGGCCCATGAAAAAGATGCTTAGCATCACTCATCGGAGAAATACAAATCAAAACTACAATGAGATACCACCTCACACCTGTCAGAATGGCTAAAGTGAACAACTCAGGAAACAGATGGCAAGATGCAGAGATAGGGGAACCCTTTTGCACTGTTGGTGGGAATGCATACTGGTGAAGGCACTCTGGAAAACACTCAGAGAATTAAAAATAGAACTACCCTATGACCCAGAAATTGCACTACTAGGTATTTATCCAGAGGATACAAAAATTCTGTTTCACAGGGGCACATGCACCCCAATGTTTATAGCAGCACTATCAACAATACACATAGTATGGCAAAAGCCCAAATATCCATCGACTGACAAATGGGTAAAGAGGATACGGTGTGTGTGTTATTCCACCATTAATTTCTACAACTCATTAACAAAAGTAAAACAGCAAATAAGAAACAGGCAAAAAGTCTGAGGAGACACATCACAAAAGAAGATGTACAAAAGGCCAATAAACATGAAAAAGTATCCAGTATCTTTAGTACTCAAGGAAATGCATACACAATGGAATGCTATTCTGCGATCAAAATAATGAAATCTTGCCATTTGCAACAACGTGGATGGCCCCAGAGTGTATTATGCTAAGTGAGATAATTCAGTCAGAGAAAGACAAATATCGTATGATTTCACTCATATGTGGAATTTAAAAAACACAAAAGATGAACATGGGGAGGGGAAGGAAAGATAAGGTAAAAATATGGAGGCAAACCGCAAGAGACCCTTAAATACAGAGAACAAACTGAGAGTTGCTAAGGGGAGGTAGTAGGGGGACGGACTAAATGGGTGATGAGTATTAAGGAGGGCACTTGGGATGAGCACTGGGTGTCATATGTGAATGATGAATCACTGGATTCTACTTCTGAGACCAATACTACATTGTATATTAACTAACTTGAATTTAAATAAACTAATTAAAAATAAAAATAATAATAAAATGTTGAATCCAAAAGAACAAACAATTGGAGAGAAGATTGTGAAGAGAAGTAGCAACAGAACCAGGAAGAATAAAAAAGATGAGTGAGTATTAACTAATATAGAATACTGGAGAAAGACAATGTGTACTAATGCAATTGGAGTAAGTGAAAAAGGAGGAAGATTATCGACACTATGGAACCTCAGAAAATCTTTGGAATTGGAGACATAAAATACATCTGAAGACTAGTGTGATATGGAGCTGAAACCAGAAAGAGATTGCAGTATAGAAAGTCTAGACTCAGGAATACAAAGTGCTCCTCAGAGTGTTAGTGCTATACAGAATACGTGGTTATTAAGTGAAAGTTTACATAGTGAATGATGAGGTTTCCACCTCAACTGCCAAAGCAATAGCTGTTGGGTATTTATACACTATCTGGAAATACCATTCATGAGCCTAGTACTGCCTTATTCTCAGCTGTTTGGTCAGTGGAGACTTCTAGATGTACATCTGTGTGTCATCTTTTAATACTCTCAGCTATTTTAGCTTCCCCTCAATGAGTGCAGCTTAGACACCTTCTCCACCATGGCAGGAGTCGCAGCAATTCCAACACTCAGTTCCAGTACAACCAGACTCAAAGAAGCTCTCAACAAAGTTTCCACCAAGTCTCTGGCTCTTTCTTCTTATTTCCTGCCTGGTGATGGTAGTAGATCAGGGTGTTCAAGGGTGAGACAGTTGGGAAACCTACTATGGTTGTGCTTAACTTATATGATGAATAGAAGTTGAGCCCTGGTGAACAGAAAGAAAAGGAAAATCAGTTTTATGAATAAAACTGCATTTTTTTGGAGGGACATGTTTTTGTTCTTCTGCTCCTTTGTTCTTCCTAGGAGTAGAATTTCTGGGTTATAAGGTAGGTGTATGTTTACTTTTATAATAGGCAGCCAGATATTTTCCCAAAGTGGTTGAACCATTCAATATTTCCAATGCAATGTATAAGAGTTCTGGGTTACCACCATTGGGTGCTGTTTATTTTTTAAGCATTTTAACTATTTTAACTGTATGATTTTATTCCATGGTGAATTTCAATTGCATTTCTTTTTTTTTCTTTTCTGAAATTGTTATTTAAATCCAAGTTAGTTAACATATATTGTAATAATGATTTTAGGAATAGATTTTAGTGATTCATCACTTACATATAACACCCAGTGCTCATCCCAGCAAGTGCCGTCCTTAATGCCCATCACCCATTTAGCCCATCCCTCCACTTAACACCCCACCAGCAACTTTTAGTTTGTTCTCTGTATTTGAGTCTCTCATGGTTTGCCTCCCTCTCCATTTTTATCTTATTTTTCCTTCTCTTCCCTTCCCTTATGTTCGTCTTTTGTGTTTCTTAAATTCCACATATGAGTGAAATCATATATTTTTCTCTGACTTATTTCACTTAGCATAATACACTCTAGTTCCATCCATGTTGCAAATGGCAAGATTTCATTCTTTTTGATTGCTGAGTAACATTCCATTGTATATGCATTTCTTTGAGGACTAAAGATACTGAGTACTTTTTCATGTTTATTGGCCTTTTTTACATCTTCTTTTGTGGTGTGTCTCTTTAGCCTGTTTATTATTAGGTTGTTTTATTTTTAATAATGTGTTTTAGGAATTTTTTTATATTAACTAGATGATAACCCTTTGTGAAGGGTAAGTTTTGCAAGTGTTTTTTCCTAGCCTGTGACTTAACAATGTTTTCTTATTTTTTTTTTATTTTTTGAAGACCAGAATATTTTTATGTATGTATGTATGTATGTTTATTTTTTTTTAATTTTTTAAAATTTACATCCAAATTAGTTAGCATATAGTGCAACAATGATTTCAGGAGTAGATTCCTTAATACCCCTTACCCATTTAGCCCACCCCCCTCCCACAACCCCTCCAGTAACCCTCTGTTTGTTTTCCATATTTGAGTCTCTTGTGTTTTGTCCACCTCCCTGCTTTTATATTATTTTTTCTTCCTTTCCCTTATGTTCATCTGTTTTGTATACAAAAGTCCTCATATGGGTGAAGTCATATGATATTTGTCTTTGACTAATTTCGCTTAGCATAATACCCTCTAGTTCTATACACATAGCTGCACATGGCAAGATTTCATTCTTTTTGATTTCTGAATAATACCACATCTTCTTTATCCATTCATCTATCAATGGACATTTGGGCTCTTTCCATACTCTGGCTATTGTTGACAGTGTTGCTATAAACATGGGGGTGCATGTGCCCCTTCAAAACAGCATACCTGTATCCCTTGGATAAATGCCTAGTAGTGCACTTGCTGCATCATAGGGTAGTTCTATTTTTAATTTTTTGAGGAACCTCCATACTGGTTTCCAGAGTGGCTGCACCAGCTTGCATTCCTACCAACAGTGCAAAAGAGATCCTCTTTCTCTGCATTCTCGCCAACATCTGTTGTTGCCTGAGTTAATGTGAGCCATTCTGACAGGTGTGAGATAGTATCTCATTGTGGTTTCGATTTGTATTTCCCTGATGATGAGTGATGTGGAGCATTTTTTCATGTGTCAGTTGGCCATTTGGATGTCTTCTTTGGAGAAGTGTCTGTTCATGTCTTTTGCCCATTTCTTCACTGGATTATTTGTTTTTTTGGGGGGTGTTGAGTTTGATAAGCTCTTTATAGATTTTGGATACTAACCCTTTATCTGATAGGTCATTTGCAAATATTTTCTCCCATTCCACCAGTTGGTTGCCTTTTAGTTTTGATGATTGTTTCCTTCACTGTGCAGAAGCTTTTTATTATGATGAGGTCCCAATAGTTCATTTTTGCTTTGGTTTCCCTTGCCTCTGGAGATGTGTTGAGTAAGAAGTTGCTGCGGCCAAGATCAAAGAGGTTTTTGCCTGCTTTCTCCTCAAGGATTTTGATGGCTTCCTGTCTTACATTTAGGTCTTTCATCCACTTTGAGTTTATTTTTGTGTATGGTGTAAGAAAGTGGTCCAGGTTCATTCTTTTGCATGTCGCTGTCTAGTTTTCCCAGTACCACTTGCTGAAGAGATTGTCTTTATTACATTGGATGTTCTTTCCTGCTTTGTCAAAGATTAGTTGGCCATACATTTGTGGGTCTATTTCTGGGTTCTCTATTCTGTTCCATTGATCTGAGTGTCTGTTTTTGTGCCCGTACCATACTGTCTTGATGATTATAGCTTTGTAGTGTAGCTTGAAGGCTGGGATTGTGATGCCTCCTGCTTTGGTTTTCTTTTTCAAGATTGCTTTTGCTAATCGGGGTCTTTTCTGGTTCCATACAAATTTTAGGATTATTTGTTCTAGCTCTGTGAAGAATGCTGGTGTTTTTTTGATAGGGATTGCATTGAATATGTAGATTGCTTTGGGTAATATTGACATTTTAACAATATGTATTCTTCCTATCCAGGAGCATGGAATATTTTTCCTTTTCTTGTGTGTGTTGTCTTCAAT
Organism: Acinonyx jubatus; assembly: GCF_027475565.1. NCBI lineage: Eukaryota > Metazoa > Chordata > Mammalia > Carnivora > Felidae > Acinonyx > Acinonyx jubatus. The sequence continues at coordinate 49,250,943 of NC_069395.1, forward strand.
TTCTTTCATAAGCTTTGTATAGTTTTCAGTGTATAGATTTCTACCTCTTTGGTTAGATTTATTCCTAGGTATTTTATAGTTTTTGGTGCAATTGTAAATAGAATCGATTCCTTGATTTCTCTTTCTGTTGCTTCATTGTTGGTGTATAGGAATTCAACCCATTTCTGTGGATTGATTTTATATCCTGCAACTTTGCTGAACTCATGAATCCGTTCTAGCATTTTTTTGGTGGAATCTTTTTGGTTTTCCATATAGAGTGTCATGTCATCTGTGAAGAGTGGATGACCAGAATATTTTAATTTTGATAAAACCAATTTATAAATTCTTTTATAGTTACTGATTTTTGTATTCAGCTTAAGAAAACTTTGCTTACCCCCAAGTGGAATGACATTAATAGTATCAAAAGTAATGATGATTAATATTAATAGTTTTAGCTTTTACTTTCGGACTAGGAATCACTGTAAATTAATGTTTCTCTATTATGTGAAGTAAGGATCAAGATTCATTTTTTTCCATATATGTGTATTTAGTTGTTCATAATTCATTAATAAGATATTCCTTACCACATTGGATTGCTTTGAGATTTTGCCAGAAATTAAGTTACCATGTAACTGTGGGTATGTTTCTGATCTTTATTCTGTTCCTTTGCATTAACTTATTGACTTTTATGTCATTGCCATGTTTCTTGATTACACTATCTCTATTAAGTCTGAAATCATGTGGTGTAAATTGTGTAACTTTATTCTTTTTAAACATTATTTTGGATATTTAAGTCTTTTGCATTTCAGTATATATTTTTTCATATTATCAATTTCTACAGTAAGTTGGCTGAAATTATTTAAATTGCATTCAAGAAATTTGTAGAGAATTTTGGAGGTTAAATTATGGATAATTGACAGCTTTACAATATTTAGTCTTGCCATCCATGAACATGGTATATCTTTCAACTTTTTAGGTCTCAAATTTCTCTGCAGTGTTTTCTCATTTTCACTTTACAGATATTAAATTTATTTGTAAGTATTTTTTGATGATATTTGATGGTTTTAGGAATCGTTTTCACTAAATTTTATGATTATTGGTACAGTGTAAAATATTATGGGTTTTTGTGTATTAACTTTATATTATGCAATTTTGATAAATACACTTATTGTTCCTAATAGATGTTTTACAAATTCCTTACAATTTTTTGTGTTAAGCTTCATATCATTTGCAAAGAGACAGTTTTACTTATATTCTTATTTTTATGTGTTTTACATCCTTTTCTTCACTTTTTTCTGTGGCCATCACCTCCAGTAAAATGTTGAATAGGAATGGTGAGAATGGACATCTTCTTCATAATCTTATGGAAAAAATGTTTAGTCCTTATCACAAAATATTACAATATGTTTTTTTTATAGATGACTTTTATCAGGTCAATGAATTTCTGTTTTACCTCTAGTTTGATGAATACTCATAAAAATCATGAGTTGACATTAAAATTTGTCAGTTTTTTTCCCTGCATCATGATTATATATGAATGGATCCAATGTAGTTACCATTTCTGTTAAGTATTTCTGCACTTGGTTCATGAAGGATATTAGTAGTTCTTGTTCTCTTTGTCTCTCTTTTTGCAATGTCTATTTCACGTTCTGGTATTAACATCATTCTTGACATAGAAAATTAGTTGGGAAGTTTTTTCCTTTTTTCTTAAAGAACTTGTTTATGTTTGATTTTATTTCTTCCTTATATGTCTGATAGAATTTACCAATAAAATCACCTGAGACTGGTGTTTTCTTTTTGGAAAAGATTTTTTTATGTAATAAATTGATTTTCCTAAGCAGATATAGGAGTTTTCCAATTTTCTGTTATGTCTTATATCAGTTAAGTGTATTTTTTGAGGAATTTGTTCATTTTTTTAAGCTGCAGAATTTATAAGCATAAAGTTCCCTATTATCTTTTTAAATGTGAGTACATACTTTAGGGAGACTCTCCCCCTCCACCCCCAACCGCAGATAGTTGTAATTTGTAATGGACTTGTTTTACTGGATGAGTAGTATGTCCAGGTTTTAATCAACTGTATTTTTTTCCTGTTTTTTTTTAACTTTCTGTTCTCATTTTTATTATTTCCTTTTATCTTCACCTTATAACCAAGTTTCCTTAATTTTACTGTTATAAATGTAGAAATAGATATAGCTCAAAAAAACTTTTTTAAATATTTATTTACTTTTGAGACACAGGGGAAGAGAGAATGAGACAGAGTGCAAATGCGCACACAGGGAAGGGGCAGAGATATAGGGAGACATAGAACCTCAGGTAGACTCCAAGCTGCCAGTGCAGAGCCCGGGGGCTCAAACCCATGAACCATGAGATCATGACCTGAACTGAAATCTAGTCAGACACTCAGGTGCCCCATACCTCAAAAATTTTTTATAAGAATTAAATGAGAAAATGTTCTTTGACACATAATACTAAATTAGTGGTATTCAGCATTTAGATACCACCTCATACCAGTCAGAGTGGCTAAAATTAACAACTCAGGAAACAACAGATGTTGGCGAGGGTGTGGAGAAATGGGAACCCTCTTGCACTGTTAGTGGCAATGAAAACTGGTGCAGCCACTCTGGAAAATAGTATGTAGGTTCCTCAAAAAATTAAAAATAGAATTAACCCAGAAAGAGCATTGTTAGGTATTTATCCAAAGGATACAGGAGTGTTGATTCATAGGGGCACATGTACCCCATTGTTCATAGCAGCAGTATCAACAATAGTCAAATTATGGAAAGAGCCCAAATGCCCATCAACTGATGAATGGATAAAGAAGATGTGGTTTATATATACAATGGAATACTACTTGGCAATGAGATAGAATGAAATCTTGCCATTTGCAGCAACGTGGATGGAACTAGAGGGTATTATGCTAAGTGAAATAAGTCAGAGAAAGACAGACATCATGATTTCACTCATACATGGAATTTGAGAAACTTAACAGAAGACCATGGGGGAAGGGAAGGGGAAAAAATAGTTTCAAACAGAGAGGGAGGCAAACCATAAGAGACTCTTAAATACAGAGAACAAACTGAGGGATGATGGAGGGAGCGGGGGAGAGGGGTAGATGGGTGATGGGCATTGAGGAGGGCACTTGTTGGAAATGAGCACTGAGTGTTGTATGTAAGTGATGAATCATGGGAATCTACTCCCGAAACCCAGAGCACACTGTATACACTGTTTGTTAGCCAACTTGACAATAAATTATACATACATACAGACGTACATACATACATACACAAAGTGGTATTCATTATAATAATTATAGTGATTTCCCTGGTACTTCATTTGAGGTTTCTAGTTAAGAATGATTAAGTATTTTCTTTCTGTATGTAGACAGGAGAAATTTCTTTAAATTTTTTTTATTTGCGTATAGTTGATAGACAGGGATACTTTAGTTTCAGGTGTATAACGTATTGATTCAGTATTTCTATATGTTATGCTGTGCTCACTACAAGTGTAGCTACCATCTTCACCATACAATGCTATTACAGTATCATTGACTGTATTCCTTATGCTGTGCCTTTTACTCCTATAATTTACTTATTCATTCCATAACCACTATCTTGTATCTCCCATACCTCTCTCTGCCCCTTTCCTCTGGTAACCATCAGTTTGTTCCATGTATTTATAGGTCTGATTCTGTTTTTTGTTTGTTTATTCATTTGTTTTTTTCCAATTCCACATATGAGTGAAATCATTTGATATCTGTCTTTATCAGTCTGACTTATTTTACTAAGTGTAAAAGCTTCTTTGTCCATCCATGTTGTTGCAAATGGCAAGATCTTATCCTTTTTTGTGGCTGTGTGATACTCCGTGTGTGTGTGTGTGTGTGTGTGTGTGTGTGTGTGTGTGTGTGTGTTTATGTGTGTATACATACCGCATCTTCCTTACCCATTTGTCTATCAGTGGACACTTGGGTTGCTTCCATATCTTGGCTATTGTACATAATGCTGCAGTAAACATAGGGTGCATATATCTTTTTGAATCAGTGTTTTCATTTTCTCTGGGTAAATACTGAGTAGTGGAATTGTTAGATTCTATGATATTTCTATTTTTAGTCTTTGGATGAACCTCCATACTGTTTTCCATAGCAGCTTTACCAATCTCCCTTCCCACCAATGGTGCCTGAGGATTCCTTCCTCTTCACATCCTCACCAGTGCTTATTTCTTATCTTTTTTATTTTAGCCATTCTGACAGATTTAAGATGACATCTCATTGTGGTTTTGATTGGCATTTGATTAGTGATGTTGGACATTTTCCCATGTGTCTGTTGGCCATCTGTATGTTTTTAGAAAAATGTCTATCCAAGTCCTCTGCCCATTTTTTAAATCAGATAGTTTGGGTTTTTTGTTGTTGTTTGTTTTTTGTTTTGTTCTGGTGTTGAGTTGTGTAAGTTTTTTATATACTTTGGACATTAACTTCTTATCAGATGTATCATTGGCAAATATCTTCCTCCATTCTGTAGGTTGTCTCTTAGTTTTGTTGATGGTTTCCTTTGCAATGTAAAAGGTTTTTATTTTGATGTAGTTCCAGTAGTTTGTTTCTGCTTTTGCTTTTGTTTCTCTTGCTTGAAGAAACACGTAGAAAAATGTGCCATGGCCAGTGTCAGAGAAATTACTGCCTGTGTTCTTTTCTAGGATTTATTTTGGTTTCAGGTCTCACACTTAGGTCTTTAATCCATTTCAAGTTTATTTTAGAATATGGAGTAGAAAGTGACCCACTTTCATTTTTTTTTGCATAGAGCTGTCCAGTTTTCCCAGCACCAGTTATTGAGGAGGCTTTTTCCCATTGTTTATTCTTGCTTCCTTTGTCATAGATTTATTGACCATATAAGTATGGATTTTATTCTGGGCTTTCTATTCTATTCCATTGATCTATGTGTTTGTTTTTGTGCCAGTATCATCATACTGTTTTGATTACTACATTTTTGTAGTATGTCTTGAAATGTGGAATTGTGATACCTGCAGCTTTGTTTTCTTTCTCAACATTGCTTTGGCTATTTGGGGTCTTTCATGGTCCCATAAAAATTTTAGTATTATTTGTTCTATTTCTATGATAAATGTTCTTGGTACTTTGATAGGGATTGCTTTGAATCTGTAGATTACTTTGGGTAGTATAGACACTTTAACGATATTAATTTTTCAGTCTATGAGCATGGAATATCTTTCCAATTGTTTGCTTTGTCTTCAGTATCTTTCATCCATGTTTTATAGTTTTCAAAGTGTGCATCTTTCACTTACTTGGTTAAGTTTATTCCTAGGTATTTTATTCTTTAATGCAATTATAAATGGAATTGTTTTCTTAATTTCTCTTTTTTCTCTTCTGTTATTAGTGTATAGAAATGCTACTGATTTCTGGGTATTAATTTTGTATCTTGTAACTTTACTGAATTCATTTATTCTAGTAGCTTTTTGGTAGAGTCTGTAGGGTTTTCTATGTATAGTATCATATCATCTAAATGTTTATCTTCTTTACCAATATGAATGCCTCTTTTTTCTTTTTGTTGTCTGATTGCTATGGCTAGGATTTCTAGTACTATGTTGATAAAAGTGGTGAAAGTGGTCCTCTTTAGAAAGGAGAAACTTTAACCAGGTGGAGTACAACAGCTTAATAGTTTGAGATCTTTACTGAACAAAGTCACTAATATTTATAAGGCTGTATGCTCTTCAAAATGGAAAAAAAACAGGGACCATCCCTCCCTGAGTGAGACAATCTTCTCTTAAGATGTAGCTTCAATTTCTCACTGTCTGATGAGGACATTTTTATAGGACTGTACTGAGTCAGCATGCCAGTTCCATTTATGTACCTTGAGTGAGATTAGCCTTGTTTGAAAAGAGGTAGGGATTCATAGAACCTTACATCTATGGAAGCTTTGAATAGAGGGGAAAAACTCATAGAAGATGGGAAAGTTGGAACAGAGAGTTGCAATGGAACTGCTGCTCTTTGAAACCCAACTGTGTTGATAGGCCCATACTAGGCCCTTTATGTATTTAGCTGCTGATATTCCTGATATCATGTGACATAGATTATGGTATCATTTTAGAGATGAGGACATTCAAAGTTTTATGAGCTATAAGATGGAGTTCAAATTTAGGATTTTAAGACTCAAATGCCCATTTATTAACACTGCATAAAAGCTTATATGTAGATAGCCCTCCAAAGTAAATGAAGAGCAATGCACTTGTTCAAGTATTGGTGTGGTGTCTAATAGTGGTGTCACCTGGAGTACTGATTAAGCACACTTGTTAATGCTCATGTGCAACCCCAGGCTTTAAAATCTGCCATGATGCAAAGTGGGAGGCAAGTTTCTACAGGATCTGAAAAAAAAATTGGAGAGGGGTAGGAGTGGGTCTATACAGTAAAACAACTGTAGAATTCCCAATTTATGTTTTATTGGGAGGTAATGAGGGCTGAGGGGGTTTTAAAAGTCCCCAGGAAAATACAATGGAATATTATTTAGCCATAAAACAAGAATGAATTCTTGCCGTTTGCAACAATGTGGATGGATCTAGAGAGTATTATGCTAAGCAAAATAAGTCAGTGAGAGAAAGATAAATATATTATTTTACTCATATGGGGGATTTAAGAAACAAAACAAATGAGCAAAAGGGCAAAAAGAGAGAGAGAGGCAAACCAAGAAACAGACTCTTAACTATAGAGAACAGACTGATGATTACCAGGGGGAAGGCTGGTGGAGGGATGGGTTAAATAGGTGATGGGGATTAAGGAGTGCTCTTCTGATGACATCAGGTGTTCTATGGAAGTGTCGAATCACTATATTGTACACCAGAAACTAATACTACACTCTATGTTAGCTAACTGGAATTTAAATGAAAACTTTTTTAAAAAATTCCCCAGGAAAGTAAAAATTGACCTTGTCTTACGCACTTGATACATTAAGTTGAATATGAAGCTAATATTTGTCTATCAAATCTGTTTTGATATTATTTTAATGTTTTACTCCCATTAGAAAACACACACACTGAAATTCAAGGTCTTGAATACAAGACCCAATAAAAACAACTCTTAAGCATCCTAACATTTACCTCAGAGAAGCATTTTGTTTCTGTCAATATGTAGTCTACAGTGCATTTAATTCTCTGAGGAAACTCCTGTGAGCAGTTGGCTAAACCAGTAATCAGTCCACTTGATCTTGCCCAGTCCCATTAAGTATACCTACAAGAACACAGACCCTGCCTCTTACAGTTGAGGTGAGGGAGACTAGCAAGTGGAAGTTCCTAGCCCAACTGGGGCATGTCCTTGGACCCCACTTTCCTTCATGATATGAAGGTTAGGAAGATGGCAGAGGACAGCCCATTTGCCCCTTTACATGCTGAGTCTTCTGTTGTTCTAAATCTGTTGCTCTCTTTCTCATTGCACACTCATTCCTTGGTGGTTTTGTCTCCTCATTTCTCACTCACTCCCCTTCCCTCTTCCTCCTCTGTTTTTCTCCCCCTAGGGCTACCTTTGGTTCTTTTGGTATAGTTCTTGATAAATGACATCAAATATTTCTTGACTGTGTTGGTTGTAATCTTACTCTAGAACCAATTACCGAAGAGTTCGGAAACTGAAAATTCTGCAGGAAGGTGCTGATAAAGACTCCTTTTCAGAGAGAATGAGCCATAACTACTATTCATTCACTCAGCAAATAATTTATTTTGAATCAATCCCTGATCTACATTCTTCAACAGAATAGTAAAACAAAAGCAAAAGCATATACATGCGGAGATTTATTCTTGGCAGGAGATGGAAAGATAAATAATTTTTTAAATTACATAGTATATTCAAGATGCTAAGGGCTGTGGCAAAAATGGGAGGAGGGCAAGAAGGAGGAAGTGCTGTAAAGTTACAGTTGTAAAAAAAGGGTTGTAGGATTGGCCTTGCTGAGAAGATAACATTTGAACCAAACTTGATGGAGGTGGAGGTGCAGGAGTAGACTGTGATTCTCTTGAGGAAGATTTGCAGAGAAAACAGCCAGTGAGATGAGAGTACTCCTAGAGTATTTGGTGGAAGACAAGGATGTACAGTTGGAATGCAGTAAGCGGGTCTGAATTTCCCAGTAAAGTTGCCATTGAACTTTTATGTCTAATTTCTCAGGTGTTCAATAAGCATTTGTTGGTACTAAAGACTGATTAATTGATTTCAAAGATGAGCTCTTACAACATCAGAAACAACATAGTTTGCTAGAACCAACAGGGGCATGTAACAGGTTGTTGGAATATCATTTCAGGCTTCAGGAGGTGGAAATCTCAGGCTGATTACTGGCACTTTAGCAAATGTTGGCACATTAACTCATTCAAACCAGGCTGCATTACAATACCACATACCTCTAGTGGGTGAAAAGCAGGAAAACAACTATACTTATCAAAGTCAAGAACACATTTCCTGTATTTTATACTATCTTTATTTTCTCCCTTCTCAGACTTTACTCCCAGCAAGTACCTCCAAGCTTATTGAGAAGTTCTTGGCCATGTGACCTTAGCTTCCTCACCTTCACCTCCACTTAGACCTGTTCCCCCACAGCCTTTTCTTCCTTCTCACAAGCTCATTTTCTCTAACTTCCTCACCTCAGCCTTTTTTTGGTGTTGCTCCCAAACTTCTACTCTCCATAGAAGCTGCAGATTTTCCCATTTGACGAAATCCCTTCTTCTGCCTTCACATGATAGGAGTTTGTTTTGTTTGTGTTGCTTGCTCCTGGATACTCAGAACCTGGTACTTCCTAGCATCAAGTACACATTCCTTAAGTATTTGTGAGTGAAAAGAATGGTAGTTCTTTCTTGTCGTAAAGAAAATCTTAATCTCTTTCTGGAGGTAGTGGGAGACATATGTGCATGTGGATGAGAAGCTCCCCTTCCCTTTTCCATCTCTCTCCTAACTCCCACTTTCCTCTTTTCCTAAAGAGCAAACCTTCCAGGGGGCACCTGGGTGGCTCACTCAGTTAAGCCTCCGACTCTTGATTTTTGACTCCATTCATGATCTCACGGTTTGTGAGATTGAGCCCCATGTCGGGCTCTGCACTAACAGCATGGAGTCTCCTTGGGATTCTACCCATCTCTCTCTCTGTCCCTCTCCTGTTCTCCACCCCTCTTTCAAAGTAAAAAATAAACATTAAAAGAAACCCCAGCAAACCTTCCTGGTGCCCTAAGCCCTGAAACCCCAACAGACCTTCCTGTTGCCCTAAGCCTTGAAGTTGCACATATGTCAAAGTTACCCATGTCTTGTCTTCCTCAACCCAAAGCCGTGTTCCCTCAATGGAGGGCATTTCCCTGAGAAGAAAGGAGGGAAATAATCTGATTCAGGTAATTTACTGTGATGTTCCAATAATTACATCAGAGCCTTCTTGGGAATATCTGGATTTCCAAAAGAGGAGCCTTGTTAATCTACAGGATATTTTTATGTTGGAAATGTTATGAAAAACTACAAGTGAATTTTAAGAGATGTCGGTAGTTTGGGAAAAAAATATTGCCTGTTTCCCTTTATGAGAGATATTTCCTTAGAATTGTTCTGTTTGTTTGTTTCTTTGTGCACCTGCCTTTTTTTCCTTCAGAAAATTTTAAGTGCTCTGTCTGTGGGTCTCATCATGGTTATTTTCAAACATCCATTTACAGATGTCTTTTTGCAGCTGAGGCATTTCTGAGTGACATTTCCCATCAGGTCTGCAGGTGCATCTAATCGACCTCTGTGATTGTCCCACATCAGTGCCATGAAGGCCAAACAAGGCTCTGTGATTGTGGGGTGGCAGGCATTCCCAACCAATAGGTTAGCTCTATTTTACTCAGCATGCTCTTGAGCTAAGAACTCGTATTTTAAGGGCCACTCATGGGGCACAGGGTACAGGAACAAAGTGTAGCTTGGAAAATCAGTAGTTCTGTTATTTGATAGAGAACCATTTCCAGTGGTTTTGGAATCAGGGCAAGATGTATCTGTCCTGAAGGGTCTGACATGTCTGAGGTAACCACAGTGGCTCTCTAAATAGTGGAAACACTCATAGGATAAGGCCCTGTGTACAGGAAATGTAGACACTTTCAAATTACTTTAACTTCTCTGGTTTCTTGCCAGATTGATTTCTTTCATTAGGGGAAGTTACTTCCATCTACATACAGTTCTAGCCTCAGGAGGTAGGAGACTGATTTAGTGGTCTTAATTTAGGAGTGTCCTGCATTTTCAGGAATTTATTGTTTAATATTTGAATGCCCGTATGTGACATTTGGATTAATCGGCTTGATTTGGGTATAAGTCTTTTGTGAGTTATGCCCCAAGTTGAATTTGAAACACAGTTTCCAATTAGTGGTGCCACCATCTTGGACATCAAGCCTAGAGGTAACAGATTTGAACACTATTTTCAGCCCAGTCCCCATTTAAGACCAATAGTAGCTTTCTATTTCCTATTTTCTCTGCCTTAACTTTCTTAGTTTCACATCAGAACCCTAGAACAAAGGTTTTTCTGACCTCATCTCTCTTTACTCTGGGCTAGTGCCTTCAATGGAGGCATTACTGGTCCATACCTACCCCCAGGGAGAGATTTGGAAGTATGGGGTAATTTTAAAAGTCTCTATTACTCAGGGGCAGGACCAGCATTTGATGGGTGGAGTTTAGGGATGCTATAAGTCCTGTGTTGTGTGGCAGTCATATAAATCAAGAATTGTTCCCAATATTAAAAGGCACTCATTGATAAATACTGCCTCCCTTCAGCAGCTGTACCATGATCTCTCTGCCTTTGCTTATGTTCTATGTCCTCACTCCTTATTTTTTATCGGGATTTACCCTCTCTCCTTTACACATCTATACCTATCCCACTGAGACATCTATTCATACTATACTGTCTGCCTCTCTGAACCATCCTTAAAGGCTCAGCGTTATGTCCATATATCCTCAAAACCTTTCCGAATCATGCCACCCTGAGCAACCTCTCAATGCCATGAGTCCCCTTTCACCTTTGAGTGCTTCACTTTCAGGAGAATCAGGCACATTCTTTTGTTTATTTTTTAAACCTTCTGCCCTGAGCTCCTAGAGCGCAGTCTCATGTCTTTCCCATTTTGGGGTCAGTCTAGTTCTCTAGCCCTTTTTCCAGCTCATGGGTTGACTTTCCTTCTCCCAAACACAATGTGGCAGACTGCTGTGAGTTTACCTCTGCTTACTTCGTTTTCCTCCCTTGCAGGTGGGTGTGGTGTTGGAATTGAGGTCTAGTCAAAGGAATGTGGGCAGAAATGAAGTGTATCACTTCTAGGCCTTCTTGTGAAAAATTTCCACGTACAGTCAGTTCTCCTTACTCTTTCTTGTTCCTGCCCAACAGCTAAAGGGAGAGGACTCCACAGACCTAGAGGGGGAGAGAGCCATAAGATGAAAAGAATTGCATCCTTAAATGGCCTACTCTCTGGGAACATCTGAATTGGACTGTCTATGAACAAGAAATAAACTTTAATTTTATTTAGCCATTGGGGATTGTTGCATTTTTGTTATAGTGGCAGGTATTACTAATCTACATGCCATGTACTTTCTCATCTCCATGAACTTACGTGCATTGTTCCCATTGCCCTGAAAGGATTTCCTCTTCACAGTGCTTACATTTTATGCTTCGTCTAAGTACCTGGATCAATTCCTACCTCTTCCATGAAGCTTTCTATGATTTTACCAATTCAGAGTGACTTACTCTCCCCAAATTCTTGAAAATGACATACACCGCTTTACCATTCAGTCATCAAATAATATTACGCTGCACATATTTTTGTTTAACTTTAATGTGTATATTCTGTCTTTTCTGGTAAAATTTAAGACCTTTCAAAGTAGTGTTTTTGTCTCATGCTTTATAATATTAAGGATGTTGTGGGTGCTTAGGAAATAATTGTAAAATTGTTATTATTTTACTCAGGCCCTTTTGTACATCTTATCCTTTTCTTTTGACACAGCTTATACTGTAATCTTTTGCTCCTTCCATGGATGGTTTTTGTTTTTTAAAGTTTTTATTTACTTATTTTGAGAGAGAGACAGAGCGAGTGGGGAAAAGGCAGAGAAAGAGAATCCTAAGCAGGCTCCATGCTGTCAGTGCAGGGTCCGATCCCATGAACCATGAGATCATGATCTGAGGCAAGATAAAGAGTCAGATGCTTAACCAACTGAGCCACCCAGGCACCCCCATGGATGGTTTTTATGTCACTTCTTTTTTGTCTACTCAGAAATACAGATGGAAGATTATACCTTCCCAACATCCCTTCTTTTTCATCCTATTTACTTTAGTGCTGCTTATTTATGTAATGCATGTTAGTTGAAGAAACAAGTCAAATTATTTCCTCTGAATTTAGGAAAGAATATAGGTAAAGCATCCTGAACCTCCTGTTTTTAGAGATGTCAAAACACTGTATCATGTTTCTTTATTTTCTTTGCTATACATACAGGCAGCTGATTATTGTGAATGAGGTCAAACATTACCATATCGACTTCTGTCCAACAAAAGAAAAGATTCTTAAGTCTTATTGTAGTGTGATCATCACTTTTGCCGGATTCATCTTTTGAGTTAATGTATCCTCATGGATATGTTCTCTTTCAAGTTGGTGAGGTAATCTGGTGAGACTTTGCTTATAGGGATTTGTCTGCGGGAAAGCCTACTGAGGCGAAGGCCTTGCCAAGAAATCCAGTTTTTGACTCTGCTCTTTTTTCTTCTCCACTGAACCTTGAGACCCCATTCGTATATCAGTCGTGACCATAAAGAGGAGACATATGGGTCAAGTTGTTGAAGACCTGGCCCCTTATTCCAACAGCTTGATCCTCAGCAGCCCACTTCTTTCTGCATCACTCTCTCCACAGGAAAATGGGTCAATATATTTCTCACTTCCTTTTTGGTGTCTTTTTAGAGTCAGCGTGGCAGTATTAAGAACCATATAGGTAAATTTTGACTAATGGACAGATAGTAGGCAGAAAGTCCCATAATATGTTGGTGTAGGAGAATCTTTCTGAATCAGTGTTAAACAGAGCGCTTAAGTATCTAGTCTCAGTTACTTGGATGTACCAGGTTTAGTTCTAATAACAGGTCTGCTTCCTTGCGTACATCCCTGAGTTTCTTTCAGCACTGAAGGGGGCAGATACTAGTACAGAAGGGCTAAGGCCAGTGACTGGGACATTCCTGAGTAGCAACATGAGAAGGCTGTTTCAGTGAGGAAGTGAGCAAGGAGTTAAGCCAGGGCTCCAGTGGTTGGTCCTAACAGGGAGAGTCATGGAGGAAGGAGACATTTATGGCAGAGATAGGAGAAGTGATGGGCGTGGGAAACATCCAGTGGCTCAGAGCAAAGCGATACGGATTTATTAACTAATTAGTTTTAATTTAAAGACTTCCACTACTTTTCTATAAATGGTCTCATTTACTAATTATTCACTATGTCTGCTCAACTTCACTGCCTGCTTATTATGAGAAAGGACAAAACTTGTTTAAGTTAACATTGTGTCTATCACAACAACACAGGGTGAAATGTTTGGTACATATCTGCCAGAGGACTGTAGTCTGGTTTTAGTTTCTGTTTATTCCATTCTATGTTGGTTCAGATTCTGGGATGTATTTTCAGCTGTTCATTCCCTTATTTCGTTCAATGGACTTGTATTAAATGCCCAATAAGAGCTAGAGATACAGACAAAGTTCATAGTCTCACAGAGCTTACATTCTTGGGGGAGGAGAAAGTCTGCATGTATATACTTATGATGTAAATATATGATATTTACGCAGAGTCCTGAAGGAAGTGAGGGAGGAAACCATGCAAACTTCTAGAGGGAGAGAATTCTAGGCAGAATGATTGCTTAGTGGCAGAGATAGGGTATGTACGTGCTATGTTGGAGGAGCAGCAAAGAGGTTAGTATAACCAAAGTGTTGTAGCACCAGAGAAAGGTATAGGAAATGAGATCGAAGAGTTAGATTAGGGCCAGATTACTTAGCATTCTTAGGCAGTGATAAGGACTGGGATTTATTCCGGGTGAAATGGGAAGACATTGAATGGCTTTGAGCAAGGGAGGGAGCTAATCTGATTCCCTCCTTGAAAGGATTCTTCTGGTTGCAGTGTAGAATACAGATATAAGGGGACAGAATGCAAAGGATTTTTTGCTTTGGTCCAGAGAGGAATGATGGTGACCTGGAATAGAGGGTAGTGGCAGAGGTGGCCTTTTCCATAATCACTCCCGGTCACTGTCAGGGTAGAAGGATGATACTCTGTTTCACAAGTCTGATTGTTTGGCATACAGTACCATATTGAAATTAGAGCACCCCGGATCTTGCTCTTGAAATTGTGATCTTGTTATTGCTAGGGCCTCAGGTCCTGATCACAGCTGGATCTGGAATCTAGGAGTACAAAGGAAGGAAGTCAGAAAAGTTAGAGGAGAAGCAGAAGGTGGAGAAAGAAGAGTAATGGGATCTTGTTTCTGGTTACAGGGACCCCTAACAATGCCCTCCTCAGCCTGGAAGACATAATCCAATATGGATTACCGGAAGCTGTGTTCTCACAGCCCATTTCCTTCTCAGCCCATTGGCTTCCATGCCCATCAGTGTGTTAGATGCCTGCTTTGCCGCGTCAGCAGTGATGTCGACATGGGCATTCAACACTGCATTTCAGTTATCACCCTCCTTGATTTTGCATCATTGGGCACCATGTCCTTTCCTGGTGTAGACACCACACTCTACACAACACCTGCCTTCTACTTCCCCCTTTCTCCCTCTCCTTTGTAAGTTCTTTCTCTGTTAGCTTTTCCAGCATTGGTGTTTCCCAGGATTTTGTCCTCTGACCCTTTATCTTCTCACTCTTTCCACTGCCCCTGGGGCTCCCACCAAGTTCTGGGGTTCAAACTGTCGTGTGTGTGCAGATGCACCCTCTCTCCCCATATTTATTCCTAGTCTAAATTCTGAATTTAGCCTCAGACTGCTATATCAGCTGCCAGCCAGTCACTGCTACCTGTTTGTCCCAGCATCATCTAAAATTGACAAATTAATTGACTTTGCAGTCTCAACCTTCTCTAGGATTAGTCTGCTTTTCTCTTTATTTTGCCTCTAGGTTTGTCGTGCCATCCTGTATTCCTCCTCCTTTCTACCCAACCTCTGGTGCTATCAGTCATTCACCCAGTCTGGATGATTTTTGTTTCCTAAATATATTTTAGTCCTTCTCCTTCCCCTTTCCCTTCCCCTTCCACTTCCCCTCTGCCTTGCCTTGCCTTGCCTCGCCTCGCCTCGCCTCACCTCGCCTCGCCTTCCCTTCCCTTCCCTTCCCTTCCCTTCCCTTCCCTTCCCTTCCCTTCCCTTCCCTTCCCTTCCCTTCCCTTCCCTTCCCCTTCCCCTCTGCCTTCCCTTCCCTTCCCTTCCACTTCCCCTCTGCCTTCCCTTCCCTTCCCTTCCACTTCCCCTCTGCCTTCCCTTCCCTTCCCTTCCACTTCCCCTCTGCCTTCCCTTCCCTTCCCTTCCACTTCCCCTCTGCCTTCCCTTCCCTTCCCCTTCCCCTTCCCCTTCCCCTTCCCCTTCCCCTCTGCCTTCCCTTCCCTTCCCTTCCCTTCCCTTCCCTTCCCTTCCCTTCCCTTCCCTTCCCTTCCCTTCCACTTCCCCTCTGCCTTGCCTTGCCTTGCCTTGCCTTGCCTTGCCTTGCCTTGCCTTGCCTTGCCTTGCCTTCCCTTCCCTTCCCTTCCCTTCCCTTCCCTTCCCTTCCCTTCCCTTCCCTTCCCTTCCCCTCCCCTCCCCTCCCCTCCCCTCCCCTCCCCTCCCCTCCCCTCCCCTTCCCTTCCCTCACTTCCTAGCTGAGGCTGTCATTATCTCTGTCCTGGGCTCCTACCTGATCTCCTTGCCTCCCATCCGTTATCTTTACTGCCTCAGGGATCTACCTATCTTAAGACCTGATCATGTCATTTCTTTGCCATAAACTCCAAAGAGTTCCTATCACACGTAGTGTCCTGTCTGGTTCCTCAGGAGACTAGGCAGGTTGTTCATCATCTGATCCTTGCCCATCCTCCAGCAGGATGCCCCGCACACCTGTCCCCATCTTCCATTATCCTTCATACTCTCCATCATTGTGTCATGGCAGAACTTCCTACCATTCTCCACTCAGATCAGGGTTCAGGACGGTGCTTATGCTGTGTCCTCTGCCCAATAGGCCCTTCTTCCTTACTGCCTGGATAATTCTGAGTCTTTAAAACTCAGTTCAGTGACACACATCCCCTGGGATGCCGTCCTTAGTCTCCCCAGGATAGGTTAGATGCCCTTCCTCCCTGTCTCTGGTGCCCTCATAGCATCCTGTCCTCATAATTGTAGCATCAGTAATCTTAGTGATATGCGTATATGTCTGTTTCCCTTTCTGAGTCTTCATTTCCCTATCTGTAAAATGGGGATAATAATAGTACTTATCTCAGAATATCATTTGGAGGATTAGATAAGGTAATCCATGCAATGAATTTATAATAGCACCTGATGCATACAAAACCTATTTGTTAATAGCCATTATAATAATATCAACAATATTGTTATTATGCAATAATTAAAATAATTATATAATTAACATTATTAATAATAATATTAACACATTATTGAGGGAAAGGACTCCCTCCTAAACAGTGCTTCTCTAACTAGCAGAGCACTAGGCAATTTGAGAGTGATATCACAAAGTGGACATACCTGAAATAATGGGAGCTGTTCTTTTTTCTAATGTCAGCTGTGAATAGTTTTAATTATAAGAAAACATGGATGGTAGTTTGAGATGAAAACACAGCCCCTGGCTGCAACAAAAAGCTCTTGGCCCAGTAAGAGAAAGGCCATCGTTTTTCAAATCATGTTTCCAGTTCCTGAGAACAACATTACAACAAGTTAAACAGGTATCAAAACCGTCTAAATTGCTGACCCTGAAGGGCTTGGTGTCCAAAGAACAAAGGCATACCAGAATAAAGTCTCATGTTAGAAAATATGTTGGACCAGGAAAATATAGACGAAGGGAACAGACCCTTATTGAACAGCTATGATGTACTGAGTATTTTGCACATACTTATCCATTCAGTAACCACAGTTCCATGAATTAACTGATATTACCCTGCTTACTGATGAGGCACAGAGAGGCTTGTAATTTGTCACTCATTACAAAGCTAATTTTGTGACGCTGAGTGAACCACTTGGCTTCAGTAGCCAGCCAGTCTTTGCTTTCCTGCTTTGTTCAAATTCTTCAAGACTCAGTTTAAGTCGTTCCTTAGGAAATTTCCACACCTGGCCATGTCCACTGCTATCATCGCATTCTGGGCTTTTACCTCTCATCATTCTGCAATTTAGTGTGACCAATCGTCCTCCTGCTCAGTTTGTACACCCATGAGAGTAGGTAGGGGCTGTGTCTCTCTGGTTCACACCTTTGGGACCAAGAACTAGTGCACGTCTTGGCTTGTAGTAGGTGCTCGGTGAATGTTGTTTAATTAGTGTTCTTATCTTTAAAAAGAGACATATAGAGCGTGTGACCTGCAAAGTTCCCTCCAGTTCTTTGTTTCTGGTGCTAATGTTTAGACCTGGCAAAGGCCCAGACCCGAATAGGACTTCATGTCCTCAGGCAGCTGATGCTGTAGGAAGGGGCATGCCTGCCGATGGTGTGGGCTTCAGTTCTTGTCAAAAATTCCACCCAGGTTTTTTTTACTTCTTAGCAGGTGCCACAGGGGCTTTTCATCTTCTTCTCCACACCCCCCCCCCCCCGCCCTTCCTGGAGAGCCTGGAGACAGTCTGCAGTTGCTTTCCTCTTCAACGCTGCTGCCACTCATTCCACCCTTGAAGTCCTTCTCTCCCCAGATCTGAGTAGGAAGTGGGGTGTAGTCTTCGTGCAGAGACACACACACACAGCTCATTTCACCATACAGAGTTTTACTATGAGTCGGCACAAAGTCAGAGTTTGGGGAGCCAATATTGTAAATATAGGGAAGTTATAAAGCTGAAAATAACCTTTGCTAATTAGCCGAGACATGACTCTTGGTTTCTAGTTCCTGCCCATGACTGGCCCCTTGGGAAACCAGATAGGGCTGTTTGCCATCTGGTCCTAGGGCTGCCTGGTTCCAATCCTAGCTCTTGGAACCTCAATTCCTAATCTTTAAAATGGGGACAATGGTATCTATTAGGTTGCAACATAAAATTGCCATTTTAGTAGGTCAAAGGGGTCAAATACTGACAGTTTCATAAAGCTCAGCTTAAGACATCATAGGATTGTTGTCGGTGAAATGAATAATGGATGTAGATTACTTACCATAATGCCTATCACAAAAGTACTCAATACATGCAACTAAGATGATCCCCATGATTTTTATCTGAGACAGTGACTGAGGTCTTATTGGACTTCTGCCCTCAGTTCAATTTTTCTAAGTGGCACCAACCAAGTAAATGCCTAGCTTTATCTGACCATTGCCAAAAAAGCAAGCAGACAGCCCCAGAAGGCACTTTTCCCAGTATATTGCCTTGAATACAGTCCTGGAAAAGAATGACAAGACTCTGATGTCCCAGATGGGACAAAACCCTTTATACCTTTTATACTGAAAGTATACCTTTATACTGAAAGAAAACTATTCTCTGAGCATCTCCATACAATGAATGGTTACCTCAGAGGCATTTTCTCACACTGCCCACTTAATATTACTGTGACCCCAATTGGGTCATTTAATATTTGAGTGGCAGATCATTCATTTTCATATTCAAACAAATATATATTAAGTATTTGCTGGGTTTTAGGTAATGCCATGCTGCTTTCACAAACAAAAGTCTATCCTCATAGTAATATTGTCCATCATTTTCATCCATTCCACAAATATTTATTGAGCATCTATTAAATGTCAAGGCTTATGTCAGACAATGGATAAAGTGTGGATGAAATTAAATATAGCTCCTGGGAGCTTCTCGGAGAGATACTGTACTAGGAGAGATAGACACTAACCACATAATCTTATGCAAGTAAGTGTAAAATAGCAATTGTGGGAAGTATTATGGATGAGAATATATGCTCTTATGGCAGCAAGAAATACAGAGCTTTGACCTAGTTTGGCGATATAGGACAGAGCTGCTAACTCACATCATGCCTTTGAGAGAATTAGGTAACGATGTCATAGGAGATGCAGGTCTATGTCAGAATAAAGGGATTGGCAGGTGGAATATGACTCACTTCTACCCATCACTTGCTCCTTAGCCAATGCTCTTGTGTGGGGTGAAGGCTGCACAAATGTATATGGCAGCTTGAGTTGGGAGGGCTTTTTCACGAAATTGATGTTGGAACTCTTGTTTTTGGAAAGGGGTAAAACTAATTATAAATAAAGAAAGACGCATACTTGTATTTGATAGAGTTGAGAGTTGGAGTAACGCTCCAGACAAAGAGAACTGTGTATGCAAAGGCCCTGTGGCAAGAAGAAACAGGATCTACTTGAAAAACAGAAAATATCCAGTGAAACTACAGATCAGAGTAATAATAAAATGGAAAGGAAATTTGGAGATAAAAGAACAGATTAGAACTTCTGGGCCTTGGAAGGGAGTTTGGTCTCCATCATGAGAACAATGAAGGGTCACTTAACTGTTTGAGATTGATGACAATGACATAACTAAATTTTTGTTGTAAGACCACTTTGGATGTTAGGAAGAAAATGGATTTGGAGAGAGCTGGCAATAATAAATACACAGAGACCTGTTAGGAGGATGTTGAAAGTGAGAAATGATGATAGTTTGTAATAGTGTGGCATCCAAGGAAATGGAGAAAATGGTACATATTCAATAAATATTAGGAGCTAAACTTGATAGAGTTGCTGATGGATTGAATATTGGGGACAAGGAGAAGCAGCAGTCAAGGATAATACCCAAGTTTTTGGCTTGTGGAACAGCATGGATGGTGACCCCACAGCCTGAGATAGAGGGCTCTGGAAGAGGGCCATGTGGGGCAGGGGAGGGGAGGGGCTGGGTTGGGGTTTCTTTGGCATCATCCAAGTGGAGTTGCCAGGTCCACAAATGAGAGGAGAAATCTGTGTCTGAGATAGAAATCTGTGAGGTGCCTGCACAAAGAGGATGAATGCAGCCATCAGTGTGATTGAGGCCATCAAGGAAGAAAACATAAGACAGGGGGGCTTAGAAATGAGCCTTTAGGAATCTCAAATTTCCTGGCCTGATACAGGAAGGGAAACCTTCAAAGTTCTTTTCATATCCATTTTCCAGAAACCAAGGCTCAGAGGAGTCGAGTAATCTGCCCAAGGCAAATGGCTGGCAGATGGTAAAGGTGGAATTTAAATCTCAAGCTTTTATATTCTAGAACTCTCACTCTCCCACCATGTCATAGTTTCCAGTTTTTAAATACTTAGTTTTTAAAAAAACTTCAAAGAATATTGTCATTATTTCATTTAGCATTGAATAACTCTATATTCTTCAATATAACTATTTTTTTTTAAGCCTAAAAGATCCACTCAGCCAAGGGCGAGGAGAGAAAGGCAAAGTAGGTGCTGTAAGGAAGGATAAAACACAGAAACTCATCATCCCCTGGGAGCCTGGAGTTCACCAACTTGACATAATTAGGTGTTCACTTAACACTCAGTAATTAAATGACTTTACACCAACTTCTTTATGAGAGAAAAAATTCGTGTGAGGTGCAGCAGACACCTTCAGGCTCTTTCACAAAAGCTGCATCATGGCTGGGTTTTGAGGCTGGCTCCTGCTGAGTTACTAACTGCACTGTCACACCTCCATGGAACACACAGGCACTCCTCTCTCCCAGGCTCAGGTCTAAGAGCTGAGAAACTAGTCCCACCAAGTTCTGGAAATAAGGTGCCGAGCCTCTGCTGGGTCTGTTTTGTGTAGTCACTTCTTTCACTAAAGGATATTCCCCTGGCAGTGGACAGCATGGGAGTTAAGTCCAGGGTTCTGGGAAGTAACCTGGGACTTAGAACATTTGGTGAGGAGCTTTCTAAGTTTACCCCATCCTCAGATGACTGGGTGGCATTGGGTGTGTCTTCTAGATTCCTTCAGATTTTCTCCCTTTCTTTATAATTAAAGGTCAGAAGAGGATTCTGACTTGGAAACAGCACCAAAAGGAAAACCGAAGAGAGGGGCTTAAGTGACATGCTCCATATGAGCACAGACCCAGAAGGGCTGAAAATTTCACTTTAATTTCTTTATGGCAGGAAAGTGATTCAAGAATTTAAATGCTAGTCAAACCCAAAAAAGTATTCTCATCTACTCACCCACTTCAAACAAACAAACAAACAAACAAAAAGCAGATTTTAAAATGTATTACCCAGAAATACAATACTTGGAAAGAGTCCAAACTGGGCAGAATTTGGGGCTGCACAGAAATTGCAGACAAAGTTGTCTCCTCTGGAATAGCCACTTTGTATTCCTTGCTTTGGCTTTGCAGCAGTTCTAATTAATATTCAATTACCATGGAATGGGCCTCTTCTTCCAAGAGCTCATTGGGAACCTGAAGCGGCTTCTTCCTAAAATGACCAACTTTCATTTGGTAATGATGACTTTGGTTGGCTTACCACAAAAGCATTCAGTTGTAGACCTCAGACCATGGAAGTGACCAGGAGCATTGGGCTATTTATAGTCTTTAGATTTTTTTTTTTTGACATCTGTGAGTGTCTGTGGGTGGGATGAAGCAATGAAGAAAATGCGGGGCATAGAGTCCAAGGACTTTACATTTCAGCCCCTGTGCCACCATTTGCCACCTGCATGACCTTGGCTAAGTCCTTCAATTCAGTTTAACCAAACCTGTATTGAGTGTGACTAGGGAGCTTGGCCACCGCTAAACAGTGAGGTATTACAGGTTATTATGTCAAGGAATTTGGATTTTTTTTAAGGAACCTGGGGAGCCAGAGGACCATCTTGAGCCAGAGAATGACATGATCAGATGTGTGTACTACAAAGATCTCCCTGGTGTTAGTGTATAAGGCAGATTGGACAAAGATAAGGATAGATACAAGAAACCATTCAAGAAACTTCTACAGTTGTCTAAGTAAAAAATGTGAATGCAAGAACTACTAGGGAAATGATAACAAACATGCAAAGGAGGTGATAGATACGAGGTGTGTTAAGAAAGTAGAAAAGGGAAGACGCTGTGAAGGTTGGATATGAACATAAAGGAGAAGTTCAGGATGACTTATAGATTTTTGGTATGGGCTACCCAGTAGATATGGCTACATCATTGAGTTAATAAATAAAAGAAAAGGACCTGATTTTATGTTTGATGATGATGAATTTGGTTTGGAAAATGCTCAGTTTGAAGTTTCTATAGAGGATTCTAGGTGGAAATGTTTGGTGAACAGCTTTGGTACAAATCAGGAGAAAGTCTGAGTAAGAGGTAAAGATTTTGAAGCCATGTATTTATACGCAGTAGATGAAATTGTGAATACAGGAAACCTCATGCAGACAGGGTGTGCAAAATGAAAAGAGAAGTAGACTGAGTAAAGAACCTTCTGGGAACATTAAGCATTTAAGAGGCAGATGGTGGAAGAAGAGCTATGAAGTATAATAAGAAGCTATCATATTAGGTAAAGGAGACTATAAGAGGTCATAAAGAATCCCAGAGAAGAAGGTGTTTCAAGGAGAGCCTGGCCAACAGTGTCAGTCAAAGTCACTGAGAATTCATGTATGATAGGAGCTCAAAAATAGATGCCTGAGATGGGTTGACAAGATGGAATGAGAGGTATTTTATAAGTTCACTTGTGGGAAAAAGACAGATTATATGGTGGTAATTACTAATGAATGAAGGGATAAGATATTTTTATTCAGAGAGAAGAGACTTGAGGCTACTCATATCCTCATATGCTAGTAAGAAATAGCCAGTGAAAGAGAATTTGCACAGAAGAGTTTATTGATGGGGTTGGAGTTCTTAGGCTGGAACCTTCTTTAAGGAGGAAGGATGAACTTTAGGCAGGTCTCTTTCTTCCTCTAAGACCAAGGAAAGAAAATGAGAATGGTTGTGGATTTAATCATCTGTAACAGAGTGGGTAAGAATTCATGAGTGTTACCCAGTGATCACTGTTGTCCTTACCGTGAGGATGGGAAGCAAAGTCAGTTTCAGACTGTATAGGGGAAAAGGGTAGATGAGGAGTTCAAAGAATGTTACAGTTTGTAGTAGCTGTAAATTGGACAGTCTCAGAGCAAGGAAATACACAAAGACTATAGTTTATCAATGAAGATTCAGCTGAAGTTGAACACCTTAGGGAAAGGGTGGCATCAATCCAGAAGACAGTGGATTTTCTCCATTAGCACCAGTTGCTAGAGTGTAAGTATACAAAATGTGGATGTTTAGATTGACCTGTTCGGGGGACTTTCTTTAAGGTAGATAGCTAAAGAACCAAGGTAGAAGGAGCTCGAGTTGTAAGCCAGAAAGATGTTGATTGATGAACTATAGAATATAGACTCCCTATGAAATTACAGAAGTTCACAGGCCTGGTAGACTGGAGAAAAGTGATGTATTAAGAGGTGGGCTATAACCCTTGGGATTGGAGGATAATGGGGAAAGGAAATCAGAGAGCTGGACATTTTGAAGGGTGAGCTTTAAAAAGATGGAATTTAAACTTTGGCATGGAGCAGATTGGGGTGTGTCGTGGCAGAGCAGTGGGAATGGGTTGTTACCTAGAGTGAAGGACAGAGCTCTTGCAGTCAAAGGGATCAAGGAAGTCTGGAGCTAGGTTATTGAATTGATGGTCTATAAATAGAGGAATACAGGATCATGGAGGGGCATGGGGTGAAGAGAGAGAATGCTGAGATGCCACATAGAGATGGAGTATTATCTACAGAAAACTGAATTATAATGTTAGGAGTTTTATAGAACCCCATAGAACAGTAGGTATAGCCACCCAGGCTTAGGAAGCTGTGGACCCCTGAAGACTTCTGGGGAATGAGAGACAGACTCTTTCCAGATTATCAGAAAAAGGAAAGAAGACATGCTCTTTGAAGAGAAGTCAGCTTCTAAAAGGAGGACAGGAAGAGATGGATATATATGTATGCCTAGGTCCATAGCCTCATAAATCATTTAGATAACCACACCTCAGGCAGGAGAAAAAAAGTGTAGGTGTTAAAGCTAGTGATACTTTCTCTGCATGAAAGAAAGTATAAGGATTAGAGACAAAGATTTTTTTCCCCTCTAAAGTCTTGAGTCAGAAAAACAGAAATTGTTCTAGGTATTCCAAGTAGACAGACTTTTTCTTTAAATTGAGGCATATTTATATATAGTAGATATGCAGAATAGGAATATTGGAAATAATCCAAACTTATAATAGCAAACCTCTGCCATGTACAAAGGTTTAACAATGATGATGAGTTACAACAGATCAATTCAGCACATGTCCCATGCCCCAGCACACAACCTCTCTGGGCTTCAGTTTCCTCATATGTCAAATGATGGTGGGCTTGATGATTCTGAAGTCTTATAAAGTCTTGTAATGTATACAAGAAAGTGATGCAGACAGTGGTTGATTTCTAAGTCAAAAGAAAGTTCTATGGTGAGGTGGGACACTAAAGTGGTACAGGGGAGCTGGGAGAATGATGATTCCCTTTCATGGTGCCATGGCACTTATGGCATGGAAGTGAATACTTTCTCATTTGAATAATCTGCAAGTGAAAACATCCTTTCACAGACAACCTTATTTCCATTTAGTAAGAAATGGAATGGCTCAAAAAGTAGAAGTTTTAATTTTCTACAAAATACAGTTTCTAGCTCTAGTGAAAAGAGCTGGCTGGGAAGAAGGACAGTGGAGGGAATGCGTGTCAGTGAAACAGTGGTGGAGGATGGAATGGAGATGATGACGTGGTTAACCTCTACCACAAGACAGGCCGATCAAGTCTGGTCCAACTTGACCTACCCAACTAGTGGGTGCTTGCAGGGCATCAGTGTGGCTCCACTGAAGGGGTAATCTGCATCTCTTTGTCAGGGATATCGTGGTTGTAAGAAACAGAAACAGTCTGAGACTACTTTAAAGAAAGGGATTAGAGAAAATTTATAAAACACAGGGGGAAAAAGGAAAGCTACATTCCAGGAACTAGAAAAATTGAATTCTAGGCTTCTCTGTATATTTCTGTGCAACAAGAATTTCCACCCCCACTTCTGTCAGCACATTTGCTCTGTTCTTTTCTCTATGGAGGTAAGGTTTATCTGTCTTGGCATATATGAGGTAGGAAGTGGATTCTGTGGTTATAGTTCCTACTTAATCTTGCAGATCCTATGCACACCATCTTTTAACTAGGTTCTCCATGTCCCAGCTCCAAATTCCTAGGAGAGAGAACAGCTCACTTTGAGTCAATAATCTATTCAAGATTTAGTCAGCTTTGTCCTAGGACAGAGGGTCACTTGACCCCAACATGGAAGGTTGATTCACACTTCAACCAGGTCCATGGTTCATAGACAATTCTCAGAGAAAAAAGCATGAGCTAGACATGGGTCCAAGAAGTCTCTATAATGCAGACAAAGTCTGAAAGAAAAGTGTAGACCCTGGGACCTGAAGGACACAGGAAAAAGCAAGATAAGAGGTAAGGTCATAGAACCTATCTATTTAGTTACCTCTAAATTCTGTAATGAATGTGTAAATCTTCTCTGTTTAGAATTGTTATAAGAATTTGTTAAGAGAGGTAATATGAAAATGGAACATAAATATAAGATTATCTCTTGAAACTAGATTAGGTGATTCTCAATCTAGAAAATTTGAAATCATCTAGTTGTGTTGTAACCTGGGTTGTTCTTGAGTTTCTATTCTCTTTCTTGGCCTCAATTACTAGAAATCTTTTGGAGTCACATATTTTACCTCCCAATCAGTATTTTTTGTCTTTATGTACTTGATAAATACATCTTTACCGTTCTACTATATCTTTGTGTGTGTGTTTCCAGGCTCAAATCAGATTCTTATTTAGAGCCATTAACCAAGACCTCTTCTGTACTCTGGGAACGGCAGGATCCCTTCTTTCGCTGCTACCAGGTAGAAGTGATCGTTAATATCCCATCGGCCTCATGGTGGACCTTATGCTTTGAGGGTCTTCTGCACATAATCTATAGTCCTAACCATGGGTGATAGGGTGAAGACACTAATGATCACCATGATCCCTTGTCAGCCCCATGCCTAACAGAACCCACATGGTGATCAGGGTCCTGCCCTATTCCTGAACATGACCATCCCTGTCTTCTCACTGCACACATTAGAACCCTGACAGAAGTTCAGGCAACCCTTTTCATGAAGAATGGGGAGGCTTCCTGAGATAGCACAGAGTGAGAAGACCAATAATTGGTCGTTCCTCCTTTTCTCACTAACTCATTCTTGTGCCACACAAGGGCTTGGGGGACCTCTGCCTCATAGGTTAGGACTTTGGAAAAGATCCATGTGCATACACCCTCTCTCCTGACACTTCTCTAATTCCTCAACCTCCTCTTGTCTTCCTTATGCATCACTCTTAGGTGTTTTCTCCCCAAATGTGAGGTGGCCAATCTGAGACCCATGAGAAAGGAATCTAGAGCCGCTGTGTCCACTTGTGTTTTGAAAACACTAATATTCCACGTTTCAAGTAGATAAAAAGTAGATTTTCCCCTCTGCCTTGGGCTTTGTTGACTCTAACTAGGGACATACTGGCTCTTGAACAGAGTGATGGTGACAAAGATGCTTTGATTCCAGTTCCATATCTTCCCTGCTGAGGACTGGGATCAATTTCTTCCTGAGTTTCCCAAATTCAAACACTTCTTGGATGGTAAGCTGAGGGCAAGCAGTTTAGTCCCTGAAAAGGGATAACATATTTTTCCTATCGACATAACTTTAAATCTATATCTCCAGAAATAAGAACCCTGATGGCATTGTGTAAGGAGCATTGTGTGCGACTCCTTTCATAGCCTATTTTTATTACAAAGAAGAATCACATTGGTGGGAAGTGGCATCTGAGTCCCATACGCTGAAAATGCTACTCCCAAGTAGATTCTTTTCGATCCCTAAAGTTTTTCTCTGATAGAAGAAAGTTTGTTCTGACACATCAAGATTTATTCTTCTGGAGTATTGTATATCTCCTTTGCATGTATGATTGTCATCAAATACCCCCACGTGCAGGCAATAGGTCAGTTTTCCTCTGTGGGGTCCTACTGTGTAGCTTTGTAGCACAAAAGGTAAAGTGACCTCTGTGATATCATTACTAGCCCTCGTGAATGAAAGTGTGGCTAGGTCCTAAAGAAAGCCCAGTCCTTCACCATTACTGTAGATAATATAGTTTCCCTCACATCCTGCCCCTATTCCTCCTACAGTTAAATAGTATAAATGTGCTCTATCTCAGTAGTGTCTGGAATGCTCTTCTTCAGTCATCTGTAGGATCTAATGGATAGATGGAAGAGACAAGGGAAGAAAAAAGAGGGAAGAGGAAAGAAGATTAAAGATCTCAAGGTGTTTTTTTTTTGCTAATTTTCAGTAGAAAATAGAAAGAAATCCAGTGCAGTTTAAAGTAATGAATCAAATGAAAGTTCTCTTCAGAATACAATGATGATCTGCCTCATCATAGAGAAAACAAAGTGTGTGTATTATTACCTGAACAGTTTATGGGAAGGAACAGGTATTTGAGGAGAGTCAAACTGCCCACAGCCACTTTAAATAATATCGGGCTTGAAAAATAAAATGGGTAACTCAGTTCTGGTCCTAAAGGAAGGTAATTCTTGAGATTAGATTTATGAAGAGAATATACAGAAAACAGCACAAGCGGGTCACGTTAGGCTTTATGTGAGCAAGAGGGAAAGTGCAGACTATAAACCCTGGAATAACAGGAGACAGTAACCAAGGTAGGTGGCCCATTGCTCTTTTTCCCTTAAGATGAAGGATGTCTCTTTGGAGAACTACACCTCTTGGTTCAGCTGTGAGTTTATGGATTCCTTCTGTGGGCCAGCAGTTTTGTTTTTGATGTGTCAACGGCTGCTGCTGGTACAGAGACAGTAGCCCAGACCCATGGGTAATTTCTTCTCTGTAAGCTCCACTCAGGGCAAGAATGCTAGATTTCTGATCCTTTTCTTTTTTACTAACGTGCTTCCTGTATATCGTCAGCCGTCTCAACTTTTTGTTCGTTTTGGTCTTGAGCTGTTGGCTCCAGGGCTTATGATCAGCAAGATCATACTGAAAGAAAGAATAAGAAAGTGAAAGAAAGCTGAAGTTCAAAGCATTTGATTATAAGCTCCTCCATGGAGTTCCAGGGTGTTTAGAATATTCTGCACAGTGTGTAATGGTAATTGATGATGGTGTAGCTATACAGTAGCTTTAAGTGGATGTCAATAGAATAAGGAGATACTATCTGCTCCCTATTCAGTTTCTAATTCTCCATCAATCCTGCTCTCTTGGTTGCTCTGAAGCTGCCATCTCCTCTAGGTGATGTTTAGGTCTGTCCCACCCCTCCTCTCACATACCTTATGAAAAATGGTTGTGCCATCTGCAGCTGTCATGAGGCTGTGGAATAGGGAGTACGGCTCAATGAATATACAAATGTGCAGCTGGACCACAGCCCCTTCCAGAAGGCAGCTGCAATATAAATCATAGTGAGCTCACACTTCTCAAGTAGCAGGCTGCCATTGGGGGCTGCCATGCATAAGGGACTGGAGAGAAATAGAAGAATGTGAGAAAGGTCTCAGTGGAAATCGGCCCTGCAGTATGTGGAAAGGTTGGCTGGAAAGACAAAGCCAAGAGTAGCATGTTCTGAAAAACCTAATTGCTTGGGCTCTTGCAGATCATGGAACAAAGCTAAGCACAACATGGGGTTTATTGAGTTTCAGTACGTTTGCTTCCCTTTGAGCTGATGGGAGTCTCTCCCTCTCCCTCCAACTCCTGCCTCTCTCAGCACCTCCCATTTTCTAGGCACCGGGCAAGGTTCTGGAGCCACAGTTGTAGTTTTTGAATCAAACAAAATCTCTGCCCTAAATTTTAAGGGTGGAGAGACATGGGGGTTGGCAGTGATGATGGGGAAGCAGACTTTATAATAATGAAAAATAAAATAAACTACAATGCAATGTGCTGAATTGGAATGGAAATAGATACCAGAATCTGTGAGATGTCAAGAGGCAGAATGGGTAAGTCTGCTTTGGGGTGGTTTTTCAGAGGTGACATTTGAATGAAAATCTTCCAGCATGAGTGGGTGTTTCTTAGGAAGGTCAGGATGAAACAGGGTAATAGCGGATGTAAGGCTGGAGGCAGGAAAAGTGTGCATTGATCCTCTTTTGCTGCCAAAATTTTAATCAGCCCAAATTATTGAATGTTTTCCTTCAAGCCTCTCTTATTAAAGTCACTGCAAATTCTACTGCTATACTTGTCTTTCACACATCTGGCTTTACCCCAAATACATCTGGCCCATGCACTCCTGGGTCCCCATGAAAATAAAAAAAAAATAAATATAAATGTAACTACTTTTCTTCATATTCTCTCTCTCTCTCTCTCTCTCTCTCTCTCTCTCTCTCTCATGTACACATGCATAAGCACACACAGACATACACACTAAAGAATGTGGGCGGTTCCTAGGGATGGAAAAAGCAGAAACTAAACAAAACGGATTCTCCTTAGAGTCTTCAGAAAGGAACACAGCCCTGCTGACACTGAAACCTTGACTTTAAACCCAGTGAGACCCATTTCAAACTTCAGACCTCTTGAGCTGTAAGATAACAACCTTCTGTTGTTTTAAACCATGAAGTTTGTGGTAATATGTTGCAGCAGCAATAGGAAATTATCTGGAAGTGATGTGCTACGGTAACAAATAAAAATGGAGAACTGGCTTTTAAATTAGGCAATGGACAGAGGCTGGGATAATAAAGTTTTTGATAATAAAAATGTGTATGGTAATGATTCTGCTAATGAGGACTCAGAAAGAAGTGAGGAGTATGGTAGAAAAGGTATGTAGTCTTAGAGAATGCCTAAATTGTTATGAAAAGACTATTGATAGAAATACGGGTGTTGAAGTCACTGCCAGGGGAATGAGGACTCGAAAACAAAATGTATAAGCAGTGAACTTGGATATTTAACTAAGGAGATATCCAAGCAAAGCATTGAAGGCATGGTCTGGTTCTGTTGCTCTTTATAGCAAAATATGAAGGCAAAGAGATAGATTGAGAGAATCATTGTTAAACAAGAATGAGCCAGGCCTTCCTTGGTGATTGGGGAAATTTTCAGCCTATCTGGATTACAAAAGACAGTAAAATTTGGTGATTCACAGTCAGGAAAGTATGCTCTGGAGAAAAAGCCAAGGACATGGCTCAATACTCTTTTGCTTGTGCCTCTGAAGGTTAGCGTATCTAGTCACACAGAAGGCTCTTTGAAGAGATTAGGTATGTGAATCCCCTCAGCCATCTCAGGAGAAGCCAGGAATATAAATGAAATTATCTAGGAAAGATTTGTGAACGTCTTGTTTAATAGAGTTCTCATGACATACACAGGAGACACATGAAATATTTGAGAATCTTATATCATTAGAAGCGTGTACCTTTCATGAAATCGGAAGTAGGACTGAGAGGGCAGAGCCATTAGGGCAAAGGGCAGAGCTGAGAATCACCACGGATTATCCCCAGGTTTTGAAACCAAATGGAGGTTTCCTGGATGGATTTTGAAATTGCTTGGGAATGACAATTCCTTTTTTTTCTTCATTTCCTCCCTGTTTTTTTCAAGTAAGTGTAACGGTTACCCTTTACCTTTCCCAATATTGTCTTTTTGGGAGAAGGTAACTTGTTACTTGCGTTTCACAAATTGATAAGATGTATGGATTATACCTAGGGTTTCCCCATAATCTCGTTTTGATGAATTAGGATCAGGTTTCGGTTTCATTGGCTTTTTTATTTTCAGTTTCATTAGTTTCTGCTCTAGTTTTTGTTATTTCATTCTTCTGCTGGCTTTAGGGTTGAGTTGCTCTTCTTTCTCTATTTTGCTAAGGTGGAAGCTCAGGCTATTGGTTTTAGATCTTGCTTCTTTTCTCATATACACAGTTAATGCTACAATTTTTCCTGGAAGTGCTACTTTCTCCACGTATGACAAGTTTTGGTATGTTGTATTTTCATTTAGCTAAAAATATTTTTGGTTTTAATCTTGAGGTTTCTTCTTTGAGCCATGTGTTATGTAGGAATGTGTGGTTAAATTTCCAAATATTTGGAGATTTTCCAGCTATCTTTCTCTTTGGATTTCTAGTTCAATTTCATTATAATCTGAGACTATACTTTGTATGAGTTCTCTTCTTTTAAATTGTCTAAGTTATGCTTTATGACCCAGAATGGGGTCTATGTTGGTCTTTCCGTGTGAATGTGTATAAAATGTGTATTCTGGTATTGTTGATAGCATATTCTACAAATGCCAATTATCAAGTTGATTTATAATGTTGTTTAGGTCAACTATATCTTTGCTGACTACCTGCTTGCTTGATTTCTCAACTGCTGAAAGAGGCATATTAAAGTCTCCAACTATAATAGTGGATTTGCCTACTTTTTTTTTCAGGGATACCAGCTTTTGACACTGTGTTATTAAGTGCATATACCTTTAGGATTGCTCTGTCTTCTTGGAGAATTGACTCCTTTTTTTCATTATGAGATGCTCTTCTTCATGCCTGATAATTTTTCCTGTTCTAAGGACTCATTTGACTGATATTAAAATAGCTACTCCAGTTTCCTTGTGGTTATTGCTAGCATGGTATATCTTTTTTTCCATTAAAGAAAGTCTATTTGACTATTTAATTGAAATGTGTTTCTTGTAGACAACATATAGTTGTTTGATTGGGTCTCTGTCTTTTAAATCCCTCTGACAGTCTCTGTCTTTTCATTAATAAATTTAATTCATTCACATTTGAAATCTTTTTTTTTTTACTTTAAAATTGTTTTATTTTTATTTGTTTTGAGGGAGAGAGAGATTGAGAGAGCAGGGGAGGGGCAGAGAGACAGGGAGACAGAATCCCAAGCAGGCTCTGTGCTAGCAACACAATTGCTCAATGCAGGGCTTGAACTCATGAACCATGAGATCATGACCTGAGCCGAAATCAAGAGTCGGATGCTTAACCGACTGAGACACCCAGGCACCCTCCCCTGAAATCATTATTGATGTAGTTGACTTAATATCTATCACATTTTTAACTATTCTCTATAAAGTTACATTTGTTCTCCCCCCCCCGCTTTATCTGCTTTCCTGGTTTTAATTAAGTGTTTAAAATGATGATCTCTTGGCATATCAATTATACTTATGTAAAAAAAGATAGTGGTTGTCCTAGACTTTGAAGTATGCATTTTTAATTAATCTAAGTCCATTTTCAAATAGCACTATGCTGTTTCACATGTCGTATATCTTCCTTATGACAGAGTATTCTCAGTCCCTCCCATCCACTCTGACACTGTTGTCATTCTATATTTGCTATAATTACCCAATATGTTGTTAATATTATTACTTTGAACTGTTACCTTTAGATCAATTAAGAACAAAAAAGGTAAGACTTTAACTCTATTCCCTTCCTGCTGCTCTTCCCATTGCTTTGTATATATATTTGTGTTTTGATATACATCATTTTTCTTCTCCCTGAAGACCTTTAAAAATTTCTTTCATGGAAAATGTGCCCAAGATGTAATTCCTCAATTTTTGTTTGTTTAAGGAAATTTCTATTTCTCCTTCACTTTTGAAGGGTAGTTTCACTGGCTATTGGATTTTAGGTTGGTATCTTTTTCTTTTAACACTTTAAATATTTCAATTCACTCCCTTCTTCACTTGCCTGATTTCTGATGAGAAATCCACTGTAGTTCTTAGGGAAGGTGATAGTTCTCTGATTTCTTTTGGGATTTCCTCCTTGTCTTTGGTTTACAGAAGTTTGAATATGACATGCTTTGCTGTAGTTCTTTGTTATTATTCTTGCCATTATTTATCTTTCCTTTATCTTCTCAGATCACTGGATCTGTCATGTGGTGTTTTTATTTAATGTCACAAGGTTCATTATTTCTTTAAACATTTCTTTTATGCCGTTTTCTCTCTTTCCTCATCTTCTGGTATTCTTATTACTCATATACTACGTCTTCTGAAATTGTCCCACATTTCCTGGATGTTCTATTATAGGTCTGTTTTTGTTGTTCTTTTTTTTTTTTCTCTTTGCATTGTAGTTTTATTGAGCTATTTTCAACCGCACCGATTCTTTCTTTAGTGTGTGTAGTCTACTGATAGGCCCATTAAAGGCATTCTTTATGTTACATTGTTTTTAATTTCTCACATTTCCTTTGGATTTTTCTTAGTGTTTCCATCTCTCTGTTTATATTACCCATCTATCCTTGCATACTGTTTACTTTTGCATTTGAACCCTTCACATATTAATCATAGTTATTTTAAATTCTCCGATACCTCTGACATTTGTGTCATATCTGAGTCTGGTTCTGAAGCTTTCATTGTTTCTTTCTTCTTTCTTCTTCTTCTTCTTTTTTTTTTTTTTTTTTTGGCTACAAGATGGACATGTATCAAGTAACCCAATACTGAAGTACCTAGGCCGTTAGTGAGAACATTTATATTTATCTGGCTATGAGTTTGTCTATGCTCAATGTTTGTTGTAGCCATAGGTGCCTTGAGACTTCAGATTCCTCTAGTGTCTTTGTTAC
Source organism: Acinonyx jubatus (assembly GCF_027475565.1). Lineage (NCBI taxonomy): Eukaryota > Metazoa > Chordata > Mammalia > Carnivora > Felidae > Acinonyx > Acinonyx jubatus. The sequence continues at coordinate 49,284,498 of NC_069395.1, forward strand.
TATTTATCCTCTTGATTTTGAAATGCTCTAAGTGCTCCTCTTAAGAGACAGCCCTACATGTTGCAATTCTTTCAGCTATCAACTGCTTTTCTTTGGATCCCTGCTGTGTGGTAGTCTGATGTTGGGGAGAAGGAGCATACTATAGTCCTGCCACTAAATCTTTTTTACTAGGCTTGTGGCTCTGGATTGTGACTCTCACAGTATTTTTTTTTTTCTGATGGCTTTGTTTTGTTTTGTTTTGTTTTTCCTTCATCCCTAAAGTGAGACAGTAAGGCTAGAGGGGACTAGAGTGGGAGGAACACTCTTCCTCAGCTGGAATGGGGCTTTGGTAAATGTTTTTCCCTGGAGTGTAGGTCTTCATTATAAAGAATGCTCTGAGTGCATTTCTGAGTGATTTTCTCCCCTCCCCACCCTTGTGAGAGCCACAAGCATATTTTTCTTGGCTCTTTGCTATGAGGACCTGGAGGGATGCTTGGAAGTAAAACCCATGAACATATGGTATACCCCGTAGACTGTGATCTCTAGGATTTTCTCATTCTCATGCTAATCCACACTCAACAGTCAACAATTCATCAAAATTACCATTTAAGTGTTCCTATCAGTTGCTCCAACAGTTTCTGCTTCAGGTAAGGAGCTCTTGGATGGATCTCTGAATGAGCCTGTGTGTGCACATTGGAGGGTGGCAGCCCTACAGACTCAGTTCCCTGGTGGTTTTAAGAAGAGTCATTGGTTTGTAGTTTGTCAAGCTTTTTCTTGTCATAAGGACAAGTGTGACAACTCCTCAACTTCTTACACGTTAGAGCTGAAACGGGAAGTTGTCATTGTTATTTTTGTTACTATTGTTATCCCAACTCTTTAAGGAGGCATATTAGTTTAAGGGAGATAGAAGCTGCCGCTTTATATTTCTCAGTGGTCAAATTCATTTTTGCATTTAGTGTGCCAAAAAGGAGAGATCAGGTTTTGACCATTCATTTCCCCTGTACGTATCTATTTGAACCTGATTTATCATCAGAGTGACTATACCCACCCTGAAAAAAAAGTTATAGCTTTGTTTTGCCTTTCTGGACGTCATCTACCTTGCAATCCCATCTCTTTGGAGTGCAGCTGAAAACCAGAAAATAAGCAAAAAAAGGTCTCCTGAATAGTTAATGTCACAAGTACAGGTGCTGAATTTCTTAAAATTTAATTTTGGTAGAAGCAAAACTATATGCAATCCATATATAGGCTACGAAGTATAATGATATAATCAGCACTGATGAGTCCACCACCTGTCATAAAAACTAGAGCATCGCCAGTACCTCCAAAGCTATCTCTCATCTGCAGGACTGCTAGCCTCCTAGGGAGAACTACTCTCTGAAGGTTTAGGCCCATAATTCATCTGTTCTTTGAAAAACGTTTTCTTCTATATATATTCCAAGACAATATAATCTTGAGTATTGTTTGGTTTTTAGCTTTACTGAAATAACATTATCGTGCTATATGTTGTCTTCTGGACTTGCATTTTTCATTTAATTAATTACTTGTACTCTCTGTGCCCAGTGGCCCTCTCTGCAAAATGGAGGTAATAATAGTACCTATATCACTGCATTTTTATAAGAATTAAATAAGTTAATATTTGTAAATCACTTAGAATAGTAACAGACATACAGATCGTGCTTTGTATATTTGTTAAAGAAAATATACATATATTCATTTACACTGTGGATCTATTTGGAGTTCATCCATTTTTACTGCTATATAATATTTCACATATACTATAATTTATTAATCCAGTCTCATGTTGATTGGCTTTCGGATGATATCAAGCTTTCTGTTATTACGTACAATATCAATTTGAACGATTTTACTCACGTCTTGTCATATGCCTTTGTGAGAGTTTCTCTAGGGGTATATCCACAGTAAAAGTGCCATATCACACGACTTGAGCATATTCAGCTTTAACACCAGAATGATTGTACACATTTACACCTCTATTAGTAGAACATTAGAGGTCTTGGTGTTCCACATACTTGCTGTCATTTGGTACTATAAAATTTAGTGGGTTTTGCACTCTAGATGGAGTAGAATATGGTTTATTTTGTGCATTTCCAGAATTTCAAATGATATTGAGCATTTTTCAAACTCATTATCAAGTTCCTTCTACTGTAAAATAACCATATTGTTTGCCCACTTTTCTGTTTGGAGATATATATGTGATTTTTTGTACTTTATATATCTTCATATTTTTCTTTTGTCAATTAAATATATTGCAGTAATCTCACACTCTATACTTTGTCTTTTTGCTTACTTTGCGATTTGGTTGAAATAGAAGCCTTGATTGTAAAGTGGTCAAATTAATATTTTTTATATGCTTACTATTCTTTAGAGCTTCTTTAGGAAACTCTTTTTAAAGCCCAAATTACAATTTTATGTTTAAAATTGGAGGTTTCACAATGAAGTCTTTGTAATTAATGTTATATATGGTATGAGGTATAGATCAAATTGTATTTTTCTCTAGGTGAATTGCATGTATCCTAATATCTCTAATCCCTATATATTAAGCCATTCAGTTCTTACATTGATTTGCAGTGATACCTAAATCATATATAAAACATTCATATTTGCAAAGGTCTATTTTTGAGTCTTGTATTCTGTTCCTTTGTTTAAATTATCAATTTATTTTTTTAAAAAAATAGTTTATATTTTTGAGTAATCTTTACACTCAAACTTGGGGCTTCAGTTTACAACCTTGAGATCAGGAGTCTCATGCTCTACTGACTGAGCCAGCCAGGCACCCATAAAATTTTAATTTTCAACACCAATACCACATTAACTTAATTACACAGATTTTAAACACATCTTGATATTTGTATGTTTCTCTTCTACAGGAGAGCCCTGGCTATTCGTCACTATCCCATATTTGTTCTTCCATATAGATTTTAGAATAGGCTTTCTGTGAACCTTAATATTTTATTGGAATTACATTCAATATAAAGATTAATTTGGCTAAATTTGATATAGTATTGAACTACTATCTGTGGACATGGCATATATATCTATTTTTTTGGTCTTCTTTAATATCTTTAAATAAAATGAAAAATTTTTTACCATAAATACTGATATTTTACAAATCCTTGATAAGTACCTTCTTTTTCCTTTTCTTTTTTTCTTTTTGTTTCTCTTTTAATTTTTGATTTTGTTTTTTGCTACTGTAAAGAATCTCTTTAAATGGTTTTTAAAAACAATTGCTGCTAGCATATAGAAATCATGTTATTTTGTGTATCAATTACACATTTAGCAAATTTGTTAAACTTCTAAAAAGAATTCTAACAATTTGTAAACTATCATGGATTTCTCTATGAATAGTTACATCATCTGTAAAAGTGGTTATTTTTCTCCTTTTCCAGTTCTTCTTTTTATTGCACTGGGTAGAACATTCAGTAAAATGTTGAATAGTCAGGTATAGTTCTATCCTTTTCCTGGTTTAAAATGCACTTCTTCTAAATATTTCATATGTAAAAATGATATATCTGTAGACTTGGGGTAGGTAACCTCTTTCAGATTAAAAAGGTCACTTTGTAGTTCCAGTTTGTTGTTGTAGTTAGATACCGAATATTATCAAATGCTTATTTCTGCTTCTATTAAACTAATAATGTAGTTGTACTGCTTTAGTATGTTAATAAGTGAATTTGCTTTTAGATTTTCTGAAGTTAAACTACATTGCACTCCTGAAATGAAGCCAAGCTGTTCATGACATCGTATTTTTTATATACTCCTGGATTAATTTTTTCACTATTTGTAGAAGTATTTTAACTACTGATTTCTTTAATGGTTACAGGCCTTCTAAGGTAGGTTTTCACAAGTTTGTTTTTCTATGATTTTGCCTAATTCACATACTTTTTCAGTTTTTGTCATTAAGCTAGTCACACCACTTTCTTATTGCTTTTAATTGTCTGGGTTTTTAGGTAGTTATCCTCCATCATCCAGCTTAGTATTTTTTTTTTAATTAATCTCACCAGGAGTTTGTCTCCTCATTGGTCTCTTCAAAGAGCCATTATTTGATTTTCTTAAATCTTACCCATTATTCTTGTTTTCTGTTTTTATCTTTATTACCTCCCTCCTTTTACTTCCTAAATATTTATTTTGAAGTGCTTTTCCTATTGTCACCACTATTTCTTGTATCTCAGACAAGAAAATGGCATCAGTAGATGCCATTTTCCCTGTTCTTAATATTTATCTTTTGGAAGTCTTTTTAATGAAAGCCTACTTGTGGTAAACTTGCTTAAGTTTTTTGTGTCTGAGAGTGTCTATATTTTTTTTCTCAGTCCTTCAAATATTATTATATGTCTTCTAGCTTTCATTATAGCTCTTGAGAAGACTGCATTAAGTCTTTCATTCTTACATAGGTGATCTGTCATTTCTCCCTGACATCTTCTAGTATATCCTTTTGCCTTTGGTGTTCATGTTTTACTACAGAATAGTTACCTGAGGGTTTCTTTGTGTTTTTCTGGCTTGTGTGTGTTTTTATCTCTGGATTCTTGATGTTCATAAATTCTAGAAAACTATCATTAATTATTGTTTCAAATATTTCCTCTCTTGTTTTCTCTGATCTTCTGATGAAAAATTAGGCCTTTTCATTCTATCCTTCTTGCTGCTTGTTTTCTCTTTCACTGGTTTCCTTTTTGTTGTCTTTCTGTTGCTTTCTGGGTAAGTCTTTCTTCATCTGTAATCAGCCGGTCCAGGGTGCTTTTAATTTCACTGATTATAGTTTTTACCTCTAAAAATTCTATTTATTTTGTTTTATAAGTTTTCCTGGTAATTTCTTTCTTTCTTTCTTTCTTTCTTTCTTTCTTTCTTTCTTTCTTTCTTTCTTTCTTTCTTTCTTTCTTTCTCTTTATTTTTTAATTTAAATCCAAGTTAGCTAACATAAAGCGTAATAATGATTTCAGGAATAGAGTTTAGTGATTCGTGACTTACATACAACACCCAGTGCTCATCCCAACAAGTGCCCTCATTAATGCCCATCACCCATTTAGTCCATCCCCCCACCCAACACCCCTCCAGCAACCCGCAGTTTATTCTCTGTATATGGTTTGCCTCCCTCTCTGGTTTGCCTATGGTTTGCCTCCCTCTCTGGTTTGCCTATGGTTTGCCTCTCTCTCTGTTTTTATCTTATTTTTGTTTCCCTTCCCTTATGTTCATCTGTTTTATTTCTTAAATTCCACATATGAGTGAAATCATATATTTGTCTTTCTCTGACTTATTTCACTTAGCATAATATACTCTAGTTCCATCCATGTTGTTGCAAATGGCAAGATTTCATTCTTTTTGATCACTGAGTAATATTCCATCATGTATATATACCATATCATCTTTAGCCATTCAACAGTGGATAGACATTTGGGCTCTGTTCATACTTTGACTGTTGTCAGTAGTGCTGCTATAAACATTGGGGTGCATATGCCCCTTTGAATCAGCATTTTTGTATCCTTTGTACAAATAAATACCTAGTAGTGCAATTGCTGGGTTGTAGGCTAGTTCTATTTTTAATTCTCTGAGGAACCTCTGATCTATTTTCCAGAGTGTCTGCACTAGTCTGCATTCCCACCAGCAGTGCGAAAGCATTCCCCTTTCTCTGCATCCTCACCAACATCTGTTGTTTCCTGCATTCATGTTAGCCATTCTGACAGGTTTGAGGTGGTGGTATCTCATTGTGGTTTTGATTTGTATTTCTCAGATGATAAGTGATGTTGAGCATCTTTTCATGTGTCTGTAAGCCATTTGGATGTCTTCTTTGGAAAAGTATCTATTCATGTCTGTTGCCCATATCTTCACTGGATTATTTGTTTTTTGATTGTTGAGTTTGATAAGTTCTTTATGGGTTTTGGATAGTAACCCTTTATCTGATATGTCATTTGCAAATATCTTCTTCCATTCTTTCAGTTGCCTTTTAGTTTTGCTGATTGTTTCCTTCACTGTGCAGATTTTTTTTTATTTTGATGATGACCCAGTAGTTCGTTTTTGCCTTAATATCCCTTGCCTCCAGAGACATGTCAAGTAAGAGTTTGCTGTGACCAAGGTCACAGTGGTTGCTGCCTGTTTTCTCCTCTAGGATTTTGATGGCTTCTTACATTTAGGCCTTTCATCCATTTTGAGTTTATTTTTGTGTATGGTGTAAGAAAGTGGTCCCAGTTCAGTCTTCTGCATGTTGGTGTCCAGTTTTTCCACCACCATTTGCTGAAGAGACTGTCTTTTTTTCCCCACTGGATATTCTTTCCTGCTTTGTCAAAGATTAGTTTGCCATATGTTTGTGGGTCCATTTCTGGGATCTCTATTCTGTTCCATTGATCTATTTGTCTGTTTTTGTGCCAGTACCATACTGTCTTGATGCCTCCAGCTTTGCTTTCTTCTTCTTCTGCTGCTGCTGCTGCTGCTGCTGCTGCTGCTGCTGCTTCTTCTTCTTCTTCTTCTTCTTTTATTATTATTATTATTACTATTATTATTGTTTTAATTTTTAATGTGTATTTATTTTTGAGAGAGAGATACAGAACATGAGCAGGGGAGAGGCAGAGAGAGAGAGGAAGATGCAGAATCTGAAGCAGGTTCAAGGTTCTGAGCTGTCAGCACAGAGCCCAATGAGGGGCTTGAACCCACAAACCTCAGATCATGACCTGAGCCGAAGTTGGTCACTTAACCAGCCAAGCCACCCAGGTGCCCCTGGTTTTCTTTTTTAACATTACTTTGGCTATTCAGGGTCTTTTCTGGTTTCATACAAATTTTAGAATTGTTTGTTCTAGTTCTGTGAAGAATACTGGTGTTATTTTGATAGGGATTGCATTGAAAATGTAGATTGCTTTGGGTAATAATGACATTTTAACAGTACTTGTTCTTCCAATCCGTGGGCATGGAATGTTGTTCCATTTCTTTGTGTCTTCTTCAGTTTCTTTCATAAGCTTTCTATAGTTTTCAGAGTACAGATCTTTTACCTCTTTGGTCAGGATTTTTAGTGCAATTGTAATTGGTATCGATTCCTTGATTTCTCTTTCTGTTGCTTCGTTATTGGTGTATAGAAATGCAACCGATTTCTGTATGTTGATTTTGTATCCTCTTTGCTGAATTCATGTAACAGTTCTAGCAGTTTTTTGGTGGAGTCTTTTGGGTTTTCCACGTAGAGTATTATGTCATACTCTGTGTGACAAGTGAAAGTTTGGTTTCCTCCTTGCTGATTTGGATGTTTTTTATTTCTTTTTGTTATTTGATTGCTGAGGCTAGGACTTCCAACACTATGTTGAATAACAGTGGTGAGAGTGGACATCCTGTGAGGAATAAGACCCAGTTCTGTCCTCTTTTTCTACTCCACATGTGGTATATACAAGAGTGTATGTGTATGTGTGTGTGTTCATGTGCACCCCCACACACAGGTGTGAATGTAAGTCACTTAGTAAAATGTCAAGTGTGATCTAGACACTCATTAATAACACCTAACTCTGCATTTCTGGGTAAATAACTAAATTGCTACTTTTCTTGTGTCATCTCTTTCTTCCTCAATTCTTCCTTGTCTAGTTCCTGACTGTAGGGGGAAAGCTGTTAGTGTTTCCCCATTGAGGATGATATTAGCTGTGGATCTTTCATATATAGCCTTTATGACCTTCAGGTATGATTCTTCTATCCCTACTTTCTTGAGGGTTTTTATCAAGAAAGGATGCTGTATTTTGTCAAATGCTTTTTCTGCATCTGTTGAGAGGTTCATGTGGTTCTTATTCTTTCTTTCATTAATGTGATGTATGACATTGATTGATTTTTAGATATTGAATCAGCCCTGCATCCCAGGAATAAATCCCACTTGATCATGGTGAATAATTCTTTTAATGTATTGTTGGATCTGGTTGGCTAGTATCTTGTTGAAAATTTTTGCGTCTATGTTCATCAGGGAAATTGCTCTGTAGTTCTTCTGATTTTTAGTGGGGTCTTTGTCTGGTTTTGGAATCAAGATAATGCTGGCCTCATAGAATGAGTTTGGAAGTTTTCCTTCCATTTCCATTTCTTGGAACAGCTTCAAATGAATAGGTGTTAACTCTTCTTTAAATGTTTGGTATAATTCCCCTGGAAGCCATCCGGCCCTGGACTCTTGTTTGTTGGGAGATTTTTAATTACTGATTCAGTTTCTTTACTGGTATGGGTCTGTTCAAATTTTATTTTTCTTCCTGTTTTCTTCCTGTTTTAGTAGTTTATATGTTTCTAGGAATTTGTCCATTTCTTCCAAATTGTCCAATTTGTTGGCATATAATTGCTCATAATATTCTCTTATTATTCTTTGTATTTTTGTGGTGTCAGTTGTGATCGCTCGTCTTTCATTCATGATTTTATTTATTTGGGGCCTTTTCTTTTTTTGATCAGTCTGGCTAGGGGTTTATCAATTTTGTTAATTTTTTCAAAGAACCAGCTCCTGATTCCACTGATTTGTTCTATTGTTTTTTTTTAATTTTGTTATCATTGATTTCTGCTCTAATCTTTATTATTTCCCTTCTTCTGTTGTTTTTGGGCTTTGTTCTTTTTCAAGCTCCTTTAGGATTGTATATCTGAGGTTGTATAGTTTGAGACCTTTCTTCCTTCTTTAGGAAAGCCTGGATTGTTATATACTTCCCCCTTATGAACCCCCTTTGCTGCATCCCAGAGGTTTTAGACTGTTCTATTTTCAATTTTCATTGGCTTCCATGTACTTTTTAATTTCATCTTTAATTTCTTGGTTAACCCATTCATTCTTTAGTCAGGTGTTCTTTAATTTCCAAATATTCATGGTCTTTCCAAATTTTTTCTTGTAGCTGATTTTAAGTTTCATAGCATTGTGGTCTGAAAATATGCATAGTATGATATCAATTTTTTTTTACTTGTTGAGGGCTTTTCTGGCAATTTGATTGGATTTTGTTTCATGTTTATTTTTACTTTATATTTTTGAAAAATACCTGATTTGGTACTTATTTTATATTCTTAATCTGCTGATTCTGGTACCTAAAGTCCTTGAGGTTCTAAAATCTTTGATCCCCTCCCCTCCCCACCCCCAAGCTTTTTGTTTCTAATAGTTTATTTCCATGGGTGATTGGTGACTTTATAAAAATTGCGAGTCCACACTTGATTTCCTTTAATCTGTTTTAATCCTGAGGGTCTAATTTTGGTTTACTTTTAACTCAAAACCTTGGTTTCCAGACAGGATTTGTATTAACTTCTTCAGAAGCTGGGGACACTAGTGAGTGGGATGTCTTTAACCCCCTTATAGGGTCCTGTCTTAATGCTGGTATTTCAGGTTGAGCTCCATCCCTACCCAACCCCCACACCTTGCAGCACACCCTGGCTGTAATGTCATAGTTTCAGGCTGTTATTGGCATTTGTCCCCATGGTACATCTGAATTTGCCATAGGGTATTGTTCTCTCATAGTGGAAAGGCTTTCAGAGTGTCTAGTCCACCATAACATTATTACAGTCATTACATTTGATTTGCTTCACTCATAGCAGAGTCCTTACACCTTATTTTGCACTCATTTTTTTATATTTTATGCTTAATTATATGATTTTCTGAACAGCAATGCATTAATAGGAAGGGAAGAAGAAAGGTTTCTAGAAGCAGGCTTACAGAGAGAAAGGAGATTTAATGCCTAAACTTGAATAGCAAGAAAAAACAAAAAATAGGAAAAACAACAAAATATTGGAATAAGAACTCAAAAATGACAAAGATTTGGGGCTATTTGGTAAGAGCATAAATAACCCACAAGCATAAATACAGAAGCAAGATGGCATGGGTTGGGGCACACCTGGGCAGGGCCCATACTCTACCTTAACATGCCCCTTTGTCCAGCCCCTAACCAGAATTTTCCTGAAATAAAAAAGGAGAAAAATTGTACTTGTTGGAAATATGATAGAATATCAGTGATATAAATTGTTAAACATAGGTGACGATTCTTTCTTTATGGAATTGTTAAAAATGGCAACATTTTTATGAAGGTAAAAAGCAAAATTCTGGATGTCATTTTTGGGGAGAACAACAGCGCGTGTCACTCTGGCTTCTCTCTATAGACCCCACTACTGCGTTGAAGTCTTCATGTGACTATAGCACAGTGTGATCATTTTATGTCTGCTTCATGATCCTGAAGAAAGGTTAAATCATGTTCTGTACATTATGTTAAAGGAATGGGAAAGTACATAATGCCTTTTAGAAAAATTTCTGCTCAAGATAGCAAAACAGGAAACTCATTAATTTTTTTCTGGAAAATTCAGAAAAGGAGTTTTTTGTTTTTTTTCTGGATGATACTTCCTGTAAGAATTTAAATAATGATTTTGTACACTTTTTTTCAACCACCTTTCTATCAGTTTTTGCAGGATAACACGCTACCTTAAAATTTAGTGGCTTTAAACAGCTGTTTTTTTTCAGCTCACAACTTGGGAATTTCTGCTGGTCTCAACCAGCTTCAGTCCTGCACTTCAGCTGACAGGCAGTGTCTCACTCATGTTGTCTGGTGGTTGGCTCGTGGGTAGACTGTCCCTTGTCCAGCAGGTTAGCAGACCTGGTTCATGTGGTAATGATTTCAGGGTTCCCAAGGGCTCTAGAAGCTCAGGTTTGGAACTCCGACAGCGTCACTTTTAGTCAAAGCAAGTCACAAGGCCAGCCAGATCCAAGTGTTAGAGAAATAGACTTCTCTTCATGGGAGGAGTCACAAAGCACTGTGGCCGGTTTTGCAACCTAGCAATGCCTCTTTAGTGTAGCAGAGCAGATCAATCTAACCCCAGGCTTTGCAGTCTACCATGGGTCCTTCATCAGGAACCTGTCACCCTGCCTCTGCCTCTACACTCCCCCCCCCCCGGCCCCTTATAAACCCTGGGTCATGTTGAGACTTGAGATTAACTCAGATGGTAGTTCAAGATGAGTTAAAGGGGGAGTTCAGACAGCAGGACCTGTTGGCTCTTCAGAATTTACTCTTGATCTGGAGATGCTGATTTGAGACCACTTACTTCCTCTGTAGGTTGTGAGTGTTGGGGGTTCCAGGGGGCTCCTAAGCACGGGGTGGGGAGTATAGTGCTGTGTGTAAGTTCATTTGTCTGAACAGGTGCAGCATGCCGCGGAGGTGAGGGGTGGTGAGGGGGGAGTGTGAGGACATAACCTCCCCACTTGCAGGCCTGCTTGCGTTCTGCCTCTTCAGATTGCTCTCCCTCCTTCCCCGCTCCGGCTCTGCGTAGCACCACATGGTGGGAAATCGCAACTTGTCACTTCTTTGGGTGTGATGGCAAAATCTTGGTTCCTTGAATAGAACAGTTTAATGTTAATTTGCAGTCAGAGAAGAACTGTGGAAGTGTGTGTGTGTGTGTGTGTGTGTGTGTGTGTGTGTGTGTGTGTGTGAGAGAGAGAGAGAGAGAGAGAGAGAGAGAGAGCGCACGTGCATGTGCGCAAATGTTTGTGGGGGTGGGGGCTGATGTTCCCGAGACTGGATTCAAACTAAATCATGCTGCATCTGTGCTAGAAGAGACATCTACCTAAAATCTTCCCACATCCTCTTCCCACACTGTAAGCGCCATCATACTGTTATCCCCCTTTGCTCATCACTGGCCTTGAATTTCTTCCCTCTCCAGCTGAAATCGAGAGAGATTCTCTTAACATTTCCTCAGGCAAATCCACCCCCAGAATGTAACTCCAATTTTCTCTAGTTACAGTTAGCAAACTCTGCCCTCAGTTTATTTCTCCCCTTTTCCTACCACCTTGAATCTCAGCTTCCTTTTTCTTATTCTATGTACACTGTGATAGTTTTCTTTCTTCTGTAACACACTTCTAAATAAACAGACAACAAAGGGAGATGGAGGAAATAGCAAAATACTAAGCAATTTTTTTGACAGGTTTTTGTTCCTTATCAGAGCATTAAGAATCTAGCTATAGGCAATTCTGTTGTAGGTAATGTACAAAGCAAGTTACACAGATATGATCCTTGGTGCTAGAAATTTAATTCTTCTAAGGTATGTTCTTCTTGTATCTTCCCTAAATTCAGAGTAGCTTATGGGCAGTCATTTTGTATTAGACTGAATTGTGTGAAATTGCTGGCGCTCAACAATTACTGATGTACAAAAATGGCAGTTTCATATGGTTCAAGCTGTTTTGTCAGTCCACTAATATGTTTAATCAGTTATTTGGTGAGGCATTCTTCTGCTCAGTCTACATTAAACCAGAAAAGAAATCACCCCTTTTCCCATCTTGCCTCTACTATTGCACTTGTTTCCTATAGGGTCTCTTTGCTTCTGTCTGAACCCCCGCCCACCTGCTAATCAAGTCACTACCTTCCTTAAGAGCATCAGTGATGCCTAGGAATAAGGACTAAATAATTTAACCTGGCATTACAGGTATTTTCTTGTATGAGGCCCCAGTTGACCTCTGCAGCCTCTTATGCTTTCACTGTGTCGCACATACCTTTGGGTTTAGCCACGTTGCTCCAAGAACTGAACAGGTGGAACAAATCAGGGCTGTCCCGTATCTGTGAGTTTGTTTGTGGTTCCTCCTCCCAGAATCCCTGTTCACTACTTGTCTTCTTGAGAAACCCCTGCATACCCTGGGAAGCCTCACTTCTAATGTTACGTACTTTTCTCTGCTTCCTTAACCCACCCCAGAGTGGATTAATTGCTCCTTTTCTTGGATTCCCATTATATGGTACTCCTAAAACTGCTATACCATTTCCCCATGATATTAGACATATTTGCACATATGTATGCTTTGCTGTTTTTGAATCCTCTAAAGACTTGGCCTGTATTTTAATCCTCTTTGTATCCCTCGTGTTGCCTGGCCCATAGCAAATGACCCATCAGTGTTGGTGAAACGGATTCCCTGTCTGCAAAATTCATCAGCACTTTCATTTCCTATTCAGAATGGAGAAGGGAACTTGGAGGCAAGCAAGTTGCTAATATTAAAGTTAATGAGCTTGCAAACATTCCATTTAAGTTTGGATAGAGAGAAAATACTCAGGGCAGTTTTGTTTTCCCCAAACCCTTTACCTGTCCCAGCTGTGATTAGTTATTTTAGAAAAGATTAATATATCTTTAATCCAACTACATCACCTGTTTCTCACTTATTTTAAGCAGCAGAGAACACCTTTCAGATTTAATGTTGGAACACACAATAATTTCTATTTAAACATCACTTTATAAGCAATGAATTTTTGTTTTCTCCATTAATCCAATTTAACTTAATCCTCACAGTACCTCAAGGGAATGCAGCTGGCCAAGAATATAGTGGTTTCTCTGGGTGATGAAACTCCCTGCTTAGTTCTGAGAGACTGGGATGTTCAAATTCAGATTCAAATTCAGTTTGCTTTAGAGCTAGCCCCAAATGCTAAGCCCTGAATTGTAGGGCTTTTTTTGCTAGTTCTTTGACTCCTGGGTCTTAGCAAGTACCCGAGGAAGCTCTCTGTTTCGAAGTTGGGAGAGTTCAGCCACAGAAGGGGCCTAAACCAGTGACATTGTGGCTAAGCTTCCTAGGGCCCTGCCAAGGGCAGGTAGAAGCCCCAGCACCTGGGGTGCAGAAAGCATGGGTCTGACCCAGTGGGAGGCTGCAGCCTGATTCCACATCTTTTTCTGAAAAGGCGAGGATAGGTTGGGGGCGTGGGCACACAGTGGGAAAGGAGAGCTGCCCAGGCAGAGCCACCAACGGCAGCAGCCACAGCAGCAGGACTGGCTGGGGGAGCACCATTGCCGGCAGCTCTGCGCTAACGATGCCCTCTCCTCCCCACTCAGCAGTAGCTCTGAGGCAGACAGCAACACAAGTGTCCCGAAAGGGATCTGTGTGACTGCTCATTTGTGCAGTGGTTTTCCATTCTTCCCATTCTATACTCTTAAAGGAGTATAGAAACTACTATTCAGGCTTTGGCTCTGGGGCCATTTTGGGGGGACTCTGCCCCACCCTACCCAGTATTCACTCTCATTTCTCACTTCACGTCATCTGGATGATCTCTTGGGGAAGGAGAGGTGGGGAAGAGTGAGTGTTAGAAGTTAGGTTGATGGTAGTGTTTCTAAAGCTTGGAGATTTAGACCAATTGTTATATTGGGCTTGCCCAAGGGACCTGGACATCACTGTATTTTTTAAAAATTGACTTAAGCCAAAAACATGTAGGATTTACAAACTCTAAATCCACAAATTCAAATATCTGTTTTTATAATTCAGATTAACTATATCATATTTCCACAGATAAATTTAATATTGAGCAAGTCAAGATAAACTCAGTCAATCCAGAGTTTCTCCCCTTCCTACGTCTCTCCTCGAGGGCTTGTAAATTGCCAGGATCCTATGTATCATCAGTGTGATTGAGGTCCTATCTGGTCTTTGGTCTCTGCTACATTTTCCTGGCACCCACTGAGATGTTTGCATGTTCACGTGATCCGGAGTGAGTTGAATATTCTACTCAGATCATTCTGTCCCTTTCTTAAGAAACTGGGAGGCCACTGAAATTCACCAGTCCTATGTAGTCTACTTCCTCAGGTCTCTTGGGTACCTGAAAAAATTCCATATGCTTTCCTAAAGGTGCTTCAAGGATGGGGAAACCAGGGTGTGGTGGGGGGCAGTGCGGTGCTACTTTAGGGCCTTCCTTTCTGTGCACTCACACTCATTTTTACCCTGAAGCTGCTGCTTCATGCAGACATGGGGATTTCTGGTGCCTTGACACTTTCCTGGGTTCTATTTGGCCTGTAAAGCACAGATCCTCACTGATCTTAGACTCTCAAACTCTTTTGGATTTTCTAACCTCCCCTTCACTAATGCGAAGGCTTAGGGTGTGGCTTAGGGTACAGGCCAGGACTTTTTCTTAGAGAATTCTTGGCATCTAAGCACATTTCTTCTCCCTTTTGAGTATCGTCTCTCCCTCCCAGGGATGGACTCTTGACTGAGTTGGGATAGGATGGTCTGATCTTTCATCTTTTCTACCTAAGCCTGTGTTTGCATGGAACAAACTTTACCCTTGGAATCTTTTAAGACTTTGGTTTTGATACTCAAAAGCCAAGATTTTGGAACATAAAAGTCTTTTTTTTCTCAAAAAATTGTCTCTGGTAATCATTTCAAAACACTTTTGAGACTCAAAAACTATACTCTCCTTTAGTATTTCTGTTCTAACTGAAATACTTAATATAGATGTATATTTCTACTAAATGCAGGAAAGAACCGTGGGAGATGCCAAGGGAGGGAATTGGCAATAAGATCATTGGAAGTGTCAGGGGAACCACAGCTAATACCTCACATTGTTCTTTTGTCACACTTGTAATAAGGTCTTTCTGTGTGTTTATGAGACCCACAATGATAGATCATTTTTCTAGATTCAACATATGGGATAGTCTAGGAAGCATTATACATTGTTGTAGCAATCACGGAGAGCAAGGTCATGAAGAATCGGGTCTCTCACAAGAAGATTGAGTCCCTATTTCAAGCTTTGGGATATGGATAGTACTCGTTTAGATGAATTTCACATTGCATTGGACCCCCTAACTTGCTCTCAAAGTAGGCACCAGAAGAAGCCAAAGTATGCTTCAAGAAGAGCCATTATCATCCCACCGATCATTAGAGCTTCATGAGACAGACCATGGTCAGAAACCTATCACTGGGGATGGGTGTTTAGGCCACTACTTCGGTTTTCACTTCCTTGTAATAAACACATAGTTCTCAGAGAACTTTACATTAAAAGAGATTGATCAATTAGGAAGAATTGTGAAAAACCATTTCCTATATGCATGCATTTTGCCTCCTGTCCTAGGAACTAATGAGAAGGAAGTTGGTGAATGGAACAAATGACCAGGGAAGAGTATACAGAATGAGAGGAGAGCAGGGCCAAGGATGGAATGCCAGCACCAATAATATTTAAAAGGAAGAAAGATCTAAAAGTGTATGGGGTGAATCCAAAAATGGAAAAAGAGAGCCAGAACAAAAAACAATCTGCTACAAATATCAGAGAATACATCTCAAGAAGGGGAAAGTGACCCAAAGTGTTAAATGCCCCAAAGGAGTCAAGCAAGAGGACTGCAGGTCAATTACTGGTCTTAAAAAGGGCAACAGCCATAGAGTGGGGAAACTGGGAATCAAACTACTGAGGAGTGAAGATGAGGGAATGATGAATGTGAACCAGTATGTCCCAAAGGATGTACTTTGCTATTATTGTGCCAAGGAACATGCCATGAGAAGAGAGGTCCTGTTTGGTTTTCAGTGTCTTTGATTATAGCAGATATTCAAATGTTGGCTTCCTTATAAGTTCTTCAGAGACTGCTGTCCCACTGTCCCATTGCTGGGGCCTCCCTAAATATTCCCAATGTGAGTGATGACTCCTCTGGCTGGTCAGTTTCAATTCTTTCTCAGCCTTGATGACAAATCTAATTTCTGATAATCCACCCACAACGCTTGTACTTACTGAGGTCATTTCATTATCCTAATTTGAATGAACTTGTAGGTGAAGTCTCAAGTTCAGCTTCTTTCTACACGTGCAGATGTGGTCCTTGAACAACATACATCTTTCTCTGCTGACAGTGGCTCCCTTGGGAGGACTCTCTCCTTGCTCCATGGTCGGAGGAGGTTCCAGCTAACCTTCAGGCTTTTCCAGGAATGTGCTAATCAGGGTTAAGGCTGTAGTTAAATGGTTTGAGCAATCAAGCAGGGCCCTGGGACTCAGAAGACTGAGTGCTTGATGGGAAACCAGAAGCAGATTCCCAGTCACCTTGGTTGTTTTCATGACAGATGTGTGTAGGTGTGTATGTATCTTGATCAAATCGTTAATCCTGACATGTAAACATAACAGAAGATGTGTGTGTGTGTAACTCAGATTACTTACCAAGACATTTGTGGTGCCAACATCTTTTGGTAGTTTTCTTTATATTCCCAGTCAGCCAAATAATTTATCCCAGCCATATGCAAAAGATGCTGTCTTTTGTGGTCACGTTTCCAAAGTGAGAGAAGTCTAAACCTAGAATTTAGATGTAGACTCTTGTATTGGTGGCTGTCCATAATAATTTTGCAGTCCATTCTCCATCTTTGGATTTTGAATCACCTTCAGTATTAATTGTGACATTTATTTGCTTGTTGCTGTTGTGCCCTCGACATTTCACTTCTCTAGATCATCATGATGTGATGTTTCTTCCTCAAATCAAAATACAGAGATACAAATCTATGAGAAGTGTGTGCTACTGGCACTTAGGGAATTTTTTCTAGTCCAGATACTCACCAAAATATGCCTTTTATTGGCCACAAAGCATTTGAAAAGTGTTTTATGTTTTATCGCCACATACTAACTTCTTTTTCAAAGTCTGACATCTCCTTATCTCCCAGTTTTACCTCCATGTATGTATGTGTATTCACCCACCTGTGCTTTTATTCCCTGTTTTGAATTTCGGGAGAGTTTTCTGGGCTCAGGAGGTTAGAAGCTGTGGGAGAGTATCACTCACCTGTGCCTACAGTGGGCAGAGGGCTCTTTCCTGCAAAGTTCTTCCGTGTTCGGTCCCTCCTCTTCTCCTCTCCTTTCCCAACAACCTGGACATACCGCAGAGGAGGTGCTTCTCACCATGTACCTCATGACCTGGTGATATGTTTACACTTCCCCTCACCCTGACTGTAGTCTTCATGAGAACAGTGACCTTGTCTTAAGTTTGTATTTCCTGAGTCATACACAGTGCCTGACACATAGTAGGCATTCACTGCATGCTTACTCTAGGGCTGGATTTCACTTTGGTGGCCCAGTGTCAGGGCTTAGACTGAGAATACTCCCATAGTGAAGGACCTCCTGGAGTTTCCACTTACATATTGTTACATAGAATGGTATGATGTGTGTCTCTTCCTGTGTGTGTTCAGGGGAGTGTTGTATTTGAGAAGGGACTAAAGAGAGAATTGAAAAGAGAATAAAATTCTTTGGCCTTCCTGATAAATTGAACTGAGAAGGACACGAACTTTCTCTCTGCTCTGAACTCCTTTTGCACCTGCCTCCTGTACCACTCATCTTAGTACTTAATTAGCACATTGCCTTAAATTAAAGTCGCCCAGGATCATAGAGGGGTCTAATCTGCATAGTTACCTCAGGAATTCTGTTATGCCGTAGCAGGTTGAACGGGGTTCTGTCTTCACCAAGGCTCCTCAGTCACTGGGGAAGAACTGTGATAGGAACTTTGGGGAACCCAGGAAAGGAGCTGAAAACAAAGCCTGCCCTGCATTCCCTTGGGAAGGTGTCCTAGGAAGTCAGAGAATTTATCCTGATGTGGGAAAAGTCAGAGGACTGTGCTGGACCTCGGCTCTCAGGGTGAGGAGCAAATGAGCAAGGTTTCCAGTGGATTTCTCTGGGATTACACCAACTCTTCCTGCCTGGCCAATCTCAGAGATCAATGGAGTTGCAAACATTTGGCAATTGAAAAATGCCACAAAAACTGTTCTCTTGGGTGGGCAAACCTCCTTTTCACCTGGGGAAGGGGGCACAGGTACCTTCAGCAGAAACCATTGGAGGGGGTTCCTAGGGGAGAAGGGCAGAGATGTGTGGGCAGGCCCCAGGGCCTTGGTAAAAGGGAGCTGAAGCCTGGAGACCAGCACTCTTCTCTTACTTCTTTCATTAAGCTGCTCTGACACAAAGAAAGAGGTGGATACACTGAGGCCCTTTTCACCTGAAGGACACCAGTGGCGATACTAAGTACATTGCGAGCCAAGGGGATTCTTGGTGCAGGCTTGAGTCAATGCCGTTGGTCTGAAATGGACTGAGAAATTAAGGTGACAGTTCTTATTTAACCAGTTCTTTTAATAAATCTACGAACCATAAAATAATAAGGAACAGAGCCTTTTAGTGGAATCATCACAGGGCTAATTCCAAGCCTGAGCTTTATTTGTTGTTCTGTTGTTGTGGTTATTACCATCATTATCTTCCCTGGGCTTTCTCTGAGCAAGTGACTCTACCACCTGAATTTTTAAAAA
Source organism: Acinonyx jubatus (assembly GCF_027475565.1). Classification (NCBI taxonomy): domain Eukaryota; kingdom Metazoa; phylum Chordata; class Mammalia; order Carnivora; family Felidae; genus Acinonyx; species Acinonyx jubatus. Next base: position 49,303,417 of record NC_069395.1, read on the forward strand.
CGCCAATATAACTGATGTATATTAAACAGTTATATTTTTTAACCAACACATATAATTAAACATACAAAACATCCTGTCACACCCATTTGCCAAGGCAGTTACTATGTTGCAAATTATGGCCCAACACATCCTCTGTTTCTCTCCAGCAGCTTGTCTTCCTGGTGCTGGATTTTCTTCTTCCTTTTGCTTCCCACAGCCATGATAGGAGCAGGGCACTTAGACTTTCCAGATGGTCCACTACTTCTGATTACCTGCACCATTGCTTCCCAACATTACTAGCCTCTGTAATCAAACATTGACTGTATACTTGTCCATCATGCATCCTCAGTTAAGTTCTGAGGGCAGAGGTGCTGTTTGATCTGTTGAGTGCCTAGCACGGTGCTGAGCAAATCGCGGGTGCCCTGGACACACTAACTGGATGCCAGACTCCATGCCAGATGCCGGCTCTTTGATTTGGCGCCTCTCAGGTCTGTTTAGCCACAGTTCACATCCACTGAGATTTAGACCCTGTTTTATAACCCACATTCTTCTGATCTTGGTGTGAAGAATGTGCTGGAACAGCTCTTGGCTATGACCCACATTAATATTAAGAGCCTCTAACAGTGGACAGAGACCAGAGATGAGCTAGGACTTTCCGTCCTAGGCATGAGGACAATTCAAGTGTATTAGTCCATTTCCCCTGTCACCTGTGACTGTAATGCCTAATGTCCCCGCCCACCCCCATCAGAGTGCCATTCTTTTTATTTCTCTTTCTCTCTGGTATGTTGTATTTTTTAAATGTAAATACACCCAGATAGGTAACCTAGTAAGTAGTTACTAGCTTCTTAGTGTAGATAGGCTTAAGTACCAAATTCAAATGGGATTTTTAAGATGGGAACTCAGGTAGAGATTAAATGTTTGTTTAAATATCTATGGCTAAAGGACCCATTCTACATGGAGACCAGGATAAATGAAGGCCACACAGTTTGAAAGGCCTTTAAGGATGAACACAGTCCCTAATTTGGCTTTAACTGAAGGGCAATCAATGTGTAAGTAGAGGTGGTGGGAGGTTAGTATGTCCAACCTCAAAAATAAAAACGAGGAACAGAAATCAAATGTAGTTTTCAGCTACCATCTGAAGGGGAATCATAATTATAGCCTAGAGACTAATGCTATAGAAACTTTGAAGGTTTTCTTAAGATTTGTAACTTCACTGTCTTTATTGTCAGTGTTAGTTTTTTTGGTGTCGTTATTTTTTTTTCAGTAGTTATTAAAAGTAAACCCTTAAAACCAAAAGGGCCTTTATGGTTATTGTGGGGAAAACAAGGAAGAGGAAAGAGCCGAGCAGACCATTTTCCACACCATTGCCAGATCTTTGGGAGAAAAACCACATAGATGATTCATAAAATGAAAAGAACAGAAAGGGGGCTGAGGAAGCAGACATAAGTCTAAGAAAAGACTCTGGGCTTAATAATAGAAGGGCCCATTTGGGGGCAGAAACCAAGGCTTTCTACATCCTCCAGAAGGTAAAACAAAGCCATATTGGAGAACAGGTACTGAACTGAAGAGCAGGGGAAGTCTAGACTAGCAGAAAAAAGAGCTAGCCAGGAAGTAGGGGAGGTACTCTTTCCGTGCTGTTTTGTCTAAGGCTGGCCTCCAATAAAGCTCAAGGGAGTAACTTCCCATGAGGTCCAAGGGCCTCCAGAGTGGAAAGAAAGCTCTTGGTTTCAATTCCAGGCATGTACGCTTCTTCTTGAAGTGAGTTTAGATCACGTTTCAGCAAGTGTCCTCCTGCAGAGAAAGGTCTTCATGTTAAAAATAAAGTTCACTGGAGACACACTTGATATTTCCAGTGGCATTTCTACCTGTCCAGCCTGGGGAGGTCTTAGCTCCATTGTCCATCACTGCCTCACCACACTCCCTCATGCAATTCAAGTTGCTGGGTTTAATCTATAAAGTTTTAACAGTGTGGAGCCTAATTGTTTCCAAGGTCACCCCTGACACTGTGCATCCCCTGCTGGATGGAACCACATTCCCAGTGCTGATTTGAACTTGAGAAGAATAGAGGTAGAGTGTTTTTGATGTGGGGTGAAAGGATGATGGGTGGGGGGTGAAAAGGTATCTTTCAACACCCTTTTCTTCCCCATGGGTTCAAATCCCTGATGTGCTACAAACACATCGCTTGTTCTTAGGCAGTGAGGTCAGAAGCTTGCCATCTCAATTTATCTGCTTTGCTATAGGATTCATGACAAGTTTTTTTAAAAAAGAAAAACGAACAGAGTGAAAATATGGTTTGGTTGCCTCATATCAGACATATATATAGCTTATTGGATATGCATTTTTCATTTATCTGTTTGTTGGCACGAATGTTCCGTGACAAATTTGATAAATATAATTCCCCTTTAACCTGGGTTGGGTAGATATTTCAGGCTTCCATGTTGAAACAAAACAATGAGAACTTTAAATATGCATACTTCCCAAATTTTGCAGTGAACTTTGGATTTTTATAATGTGATATATTAGCAGAGATTGTAAAAATAAATGGGAGTGTAGTGAATGTCATTCATAGAATGCCATCCTTTTAAAACTGAATGGTACTACAACATTCTACCTTAATTCTTCCTGAAGTCATCTTTTTTAAATGTTTATTTATTTTGAGAGAGAGAGAGTGAGCAAGAGAACACAAGAGAGGTAGGAGCAGAGAGAACAGGGAGAGAGAATTCCAAGTAGACTCTACACTGTCAGCACAGAGCTCGACTTGGGGCTCAAACTCAGGAACCAAACCTGTGAGATCAAGTCCTGAGCTGAGATCAAGGGTCCGAGACTTTACCAGCTGAGTCACCAGGCACCCCTGGAGGCATCTTTTGAAAGTGTCTTGGAGTTGACTGTCCCTGATTGGATTGAGGGCAGATTTGGGCACGTGTGAACCCTGTGAAGGATACAGATGCTCAACTGCTCCACCCCTTGGAATAGGAACAGAAATCTTGTGAGATCTGCCTAAATTGGTAGCAAACTAATTAAATGGAGAGGCAGAGTTACACAATAAATCTTGCCTGGTATAAAGCAGGCTATGTGTAGGAGGAAGCGGGGGTGCCCTGTGGAGGGTGGAGAGACAGGCCAGTTTAGCAGAGATGGCACCACGGCAAGATTTGATGAAGATGCTCTCAGAAGTAATTGTTGCTGTCGCTTTTGAACCCTCTGGAAGAATAACCTGAAGCACCAAGAGAAACGAATTTTCCCTCAAGTCACAAGGGAAGAAATCCTCAAAATGACGATTTTATTCCCCACAGCGGAAGAGAGAGAAAAAGAAAGAACCGGAAAGAAAGAAGTATTTTGCTTTCTTCTGCTTGGAAGTTTGAAGAATGAAGCCCACGGTCAGGAAGAGAGAGTCACCGGGTGGAGGGGATGGACGCAAGAAGGAACTCAGACGGGCCGGTATCTGGAGTGATCTCACTCTAATTTTCTACATGAGTGCGAATACAGCACGGGACCATCAATCACAGTCACAGCCAGCTCAGAACGTCACCTTTCGCTGCTGCTCCTCTCACCTCCTCCTTCCCAGCCTCCTCCCCCTTTGAAAAGCAGGTGTATTATGTGTAACTAGAAATTTGACTTGCTACTTTGATATGCTATGTAATTTATTTTTTGTTGTCGGGCAGTTTTCTTTAAACTAGTCTTACATTTCAGCTCCTCTGGGTGTTACTCCTTCTTTCTCGTGAGTTTCAACACACAATTCGTGCAGACTCCCTTAGCAAACATGTATTGAGCAGGAACTATACTGCTCTGTTAAAACCTGCTTATAAATCCTTCTTATTGAAGTCTAAGTGGCCACTTGCTTAAAATGCCACTTGTTCTTGGAGATACCTATATTTTCAAAGAATTTGAGGACTTATGGCTGGGAAGTTATGTCAGAGAAGAGAGACTTCCAGGGATGATTTTTGCTGGGGAGAGTATTTGAGTCCAGAATTCTCCCTCACCTCCCATAGTGGCAGGAGGGGGAATGATAGGGGGCCCCCATCCTTCGGAAAGATGGCCTTTGGCTGCTTCCTAGGGGGAGGAGCTGGGGGATAATGAGGCTACACTGTGGCAGGAAAGCAAATTCCTTGTCTAAAACGGACTGTTTGGGGTTTTTCTTTTTAAGGCATTGCTTCATTAGTACATCCCTGTCCATCTCTCTGATCTTATACTTCTGGCAGGCTAATCAGGAGGCTGTAGCTGAATCATCTGTTGTCCGTGGGGCACTGGCCATGCTCAGATGCATCGCCTTGTATGAGAGCTCTTTGGCGAAACTGGTTGCGTTCTGCCCCGGTTGCCATCTCCCAGAGCCCCGCAGCTGCTGGTTACCATGAACACCTCCTTTTGGTTTTGTTCTCAGAATGTCACAGTGACCGGCTTGCAGGTGGCATCCTGCTGTAGATGCTGGCACAGATTTTAAACCAGTATGCTGCCTGTACTGATTTTTCCCTATTATTTGTTGCCAATGAGTCATTTTGATCTACCTCTCCCTCCTCCTTTTTCCTTTCCCCATGCATTGGGCTTCTTTGGAATCACTCAGGCTCAGTAATTAGAGAAAGAAACACCTCCTTTATGCTAATCCCAAAATTTCTAGGTTTACTTGCACTCAGATTCCGCCATGAGCAGCCTGGGCCTTCTGCATCTTGCTGACTCCCTCTATCCCCCAGCCCATATGGCCCCGAGGCCAGCCAGTCTTCCCGGCTTTATGCCCAGCATAGACATGATTTTCTAGTTCTTCTCTTCGCTGAATCTGCTGAACGTGAAAATCACATGGATCCCACTGACGTCAGACTTTGGGTTGTAATACTCCAGGAGCTACCAACCCCTGAACAGTCCCATGGCCCTTACCTCTCTTGCCGCCATTCATCAGGAGCAAGTTGACTTCATGTTGAAATAAATGAGTTTTTCAGGTGCTGCAAATAATATTTGTTTTCTGTCCGTGGGAATATGAGTGTGGGATGGAATTGAGAAGGACTGGGTTAGATTTGGGGGGCCATGATGCTTAGTAAGGAGTGAATATCATTTCCTAGGAAAAGTAACACAACAAAATGAACTCTTCGGAAGTCCCAAGAAAACCGTCTGGAGCCATGTAGAAAGGGTGTGACTTCTGTTGCAAGAGGGAAATGTCAGTGGAGCAGTGAGGAGGCAGTGGGTAAGCAGATAAGAGAGACAGCCTTATATTCAACAGTTATGTTGAGACTTACTTTGCGCAGTACTCATTCTAGCACCCAGAGAGCAGGAATACAGCCAACATTTACTCTAAGGCAGTGTTCTAAGTTAATTTTTACATGCTTTGTTTCATTTAATCCTATAGCCATGCTACAGTGGAATACAGTAATATCTCCACTTAAAGAAACTCCTTATCTAAAATGACACAGCTAGTGAGTGTTGAAACCAACCTTTGAACTCAGTCTGTTTCCAGAGTGTCACTTTTAACCTATGCTAATTCTATGTAATGACAATACTTCTGTCTCAGTGCCTTTTCTAATACTAGCATAAAGTATGCTCAATGCTTATTTGCTGAAAGAAAATCTCTTCTCAAGAAAGAAAATAAACCCAATTAAATCTTATCAGAGGAGGGAGTGAAGGATATGGGATGCTGTCAACAGTGACTTTTTCTCCCGAGGACTGTAGTCTCAGCTGGGTGGGGTGTTCAGGGTGGGGACTACATAGCACTGTGGAAGGGACCAAGATGTCTGCTCCATGTTTCAAAGGACGTGAGTTAGGACAGAGTTGGGACACAGCTTCTCCACTCTAGCCACTTCAAACCTTTTAGTGTTATTCCTTGGTCACACCATGCAGAGTTGCACCTCCATGTACTGGCTCTTATCTCCTATTGCTTGCAGTGCACTCTCCTTTTTACCCCACAGGACAAACAATAATTGTCTGAAGATCACCAGTCCTATATTTTTTTTTCTCCACTTCACCTTCTCGATTCAGAAGTAGCTATCTTTTCACATTTCAGTTTATATCCAACTTTACCATTTTGCCGTGTAACTGTTTACGATCTGTTTTCCCCCACTCAAGTGAGCATTTTGGAGGCAGGGTCATATTGCATTCATCAGTATATCCACAATACCAAGAATGTCTGTAATACCAAGCATAGTGCTGGATGCATACTAGATGCTTATTAATACATATTACACTGAATTTGGTTTCTTGTTTGCTGGACTTTTCTTAGTGCTCCAGAAGCTCAGCAGGCATGCATGGTGCTCATTGCCAGAACAGTTGCAGGAACCTCTCATCTTAACTGGCCATCAGCCTCAGCCACCTACTGCATGGGAAGGTCAAGTTGATCTAAAGATACAAGATTGAGTGGAGAACAGGCATATGAAAAGATACTCAACGTTACTAACCATTAGGGAAATGCAAATAAAAAGAACAATGAGAGGTCTCCTCATACCTGTTAGAATGGCTATCATCAAGAAGACAAGACACAACAAGTACTAGCAAAGATGCGGTGGAAAGAAAAGCCTTATATACGGTTGATAGGAATGTCAATTAGTCCATCCACTATAGAAAACAATATGGAGAGTTCTCAAAAAATTAAAAATAGATCTACCATAGGATCCAGCAATTCCACTTCTAAGGGTGCACCCAAAGGAATTAAAAACAGAATTTCACTAAGATATAGCCACACCCCTGTTTATCACAGCACTAGCCAAGATATGGAAGCACCCCAGATGCCCATCAATGATGAATGGATGAAAGAGATGTGATATATATACATAGTGGAATATTATTCAGTAATGAGAAAGGAGGATAGCCTGCCATTTGTGACTACGTGGATGGGCCTTGAGCACATTTTGCTAAATGAGCTTAGGCAGAGAAAGACAAATACTTTGTGTGTCACATGTGGAATATAAAAAAAGTCAAACCTATATTAAAAAAAACACATTAAAATTGTGGTTACCAGGGGATGCAGGATGGGAGGTGGTAAGATTGATGGTGTTTAAGGGTATAAACCTGTAACAAGTATTAAATAAGCTGTAGAGATCTAATATACGTTATAATAAATATAGACAATAGTATTGTAGCATAATGATGTGATAAATATTGCTTCAGTGGTAATTATATTATAATATGTGAATGTATCAAAGTAACACACTGTACACCTTAAATTTACAAAGTGTAACACATCAAATTTATTAAATACAAAAAAAAATAATAAAGGTGCAGGATTGAGGAAGAATATATCATAACTTGACTAAATGATTTTCTTAACCAGTGTCAGCCCATTGAACTGTCCCTTCAATTTTAACTGTTCCATCCATCCAACCAGCTTACTCAGCTTTTCCGGGGCCTATTACTTGATCTGAAAACATTGGCAACATTTTGACCTCCCATCCAACTTTAAGCCTGTTATAGATAATGCGTTTTCTCTGGCTTAGGTGACGCGTCTTGGTTATATCGGAGAAACATTCGTTATGTCTATGTCTTGGCTAGTATCAGCCAGAATTGGGAATGTGCCAGCTTTCACTTCATTGCTAACAGACTCCCTAATTAACCTGCTAAATCTAGTGCACGATTCACTGTTGTTTTAGAAACGACATGCATAATATGTACACTTTTTCTTCCTCTACGCTTTTTTTTTTATATGTTCAGGTTATTAGATAGTCAAATTCTCTTGGGTTGTGTACTGAACCTTCTCAAAAGAAGTGAAGATTTGAGAAACACCCAGTGGAGTTTGGTTTCTTTTGACAAGACTCACTTTTGCTACATCTTCCCCTTGATAATTGAGTTCTTCTTTGCCCTACTATTTAAGTACATCAACTCACTTCATCTAAAGTGTCTCCTTGTAATGTCTCCATTTTCATAAACTACTATTTGTAAAATAAAAGGCTGGAGAAGCCCCTTGGGGGAGTTTTTAAAAGAGGTCTGTATAGTGAGAGTAGAGGCCATGCCTTTTCATGGTGCTTGGGCTATGCATATGCATGCCTCCCCTTTGTCATGCTTGAAATAAATTTGCTACCTGTGTTTTTACTTCATGCTTTGCACATAGTGCCCCAAATTGCCACTCTTTGGGAGGCTAAGCCAAGGACGTTGTGTTCCATTTTCATGATGAAATGCAGATTTCCCATTGAACCTAATCAACCTTCATTTCAAAAGGTTGACAAGGCAGATACTTAAAGAATTCAGTTGGTTAAATTTATGGTACTGAAAAGAGTCCATTCCAAGAATATTCTCTGATTCCTAAGCTGTGGAGTTTTATTTGATTGTGAATTAAATTACATTTTTATTCACTTCAAGTCCTTGCTTTGCAATTTTGTGTCCCTCAAAGAGAGACAAACTTGTTGACAGTCAATGTTGGTCTCTGTAACATTCTGTCCTAGATTGAAAAGATCTACAGTCTGGCAGTCGTGCTTCCACTGGTTGATTTTTATATCAGCTAATAGATTTGAGATTTTTACACAAGAGAGCATGATATCTTTGTGGTCGGGAAGGAGAACTAATGTACTTTGAAATATTAACCATGTGCCAGGAACTGTGCTGGGTTTTATTATGTGATAAATTATTTTCTAGAAATTTTGTGGGTGGGTGCTATTATCCTGGTTTCACAAATAAGGGTATCTGGACTCGGAGAGTCTTTTAAGTTCTTTGCCTAAAGCAGATACTTAGCAGAAGAGTCAGCATTTGAACCTAGACTTGTCTTTGTACAAAGCAGGCTTTTTTATATTTTTCATTCTACCAAACGCTTCCTTGAAAATCCGTGTTCCCTGGGGCAGCCCAGCAGCACTGAGAGTAACGAAGGAGACAAAACTTTTGCCTGTTTACCCTCAACGTGACCTCAGAATTCTTCTCAATACAACGTCTAAGTAGGCACCACCAATCAATTAGTGTTAGTTATGCACGTTGAGAGTTATTTGGCATTCCTGTGTCTAAAGTTATCTCCACAGCATGCAGGTGTGAACTTTATTGCTAGACCATAGGATCATAACCCTAACCTACTCTACCAGAGAAGCAACTCTAATGAAAAGGGGATGTTAATACAGAGCTGCAAGATATGAAGCCATTGATGTGGAGAAGCAGGGTGGGTGTTAACAAGAGGCATTAATGACATAAATAAGTGACACACAGAGAAATCATGTTGTTTGTCATTCATCCAATTTTGAGTTCCTTCTGCTCAGAGGCTTATTAACTTTGGAACTATCTCAGAAAGGTATATGAAACCAGACTTCTCTCCCATTCTAATTTATTCTTTTAGGTTAAATATGGTGTATCATCATGCACCTGCATGAATCCTACATGATTGCTTGCTCCCTCTCACATAGTTTGCACATGCTCCTTTTTTTTAAGGTTTCATTTTTAAGTAATCTCTACACCCAACATGGGGTTTGAACTCAAAACCCTGAGGTCAAGAGCCATTTGCTGTACCAACTGAGCTAGCCAGGTGCCTCTGCCCACGCTCCTTAACATCATTGTCTCTTTGGTTACCCATCCAGGATCCATCTTCTGCCTTCTAGATCACATCAGTATTCCTTGCTCACCTCTTCCTCTAGCAACATCAGCATCCTAGTCATACACTTTGAACATTCAGGCCTTCGCTAGCATGGGAGATTTGTTCAGGAGTCAGGATATCCTAGACTGCGGGTGGCATATATGGCTTGAGTCCCAAGGTCAAACAACATGGCTTGTGGATAACATTAACAGTAAAAATATGCATGCCTTTCTCCCCACACTCACAATTTTGGAACACTTGACACACTATGTCTGTGCAGCAAGAAGGTTTATTTTCCACATATAACTCAGCCTGCTTCCAAGCAGGGTTAATATTGTCAACAGCAAGGTCTTCATTTTTCTGAAGTGCAGAATAGGCTTGGTTATGTGAAGTTGAGGGTACAGCCCTGGAGCCAAGAAGAATTGCTTTGCATAATGGAGGGGAAAGAAAGTTGAAGTTTCTGGGGCAAGGAAAGATCCAGGAGTAGTGACAAGCAAAAGGGCAGTTGTACAGTCATATGCAGAGAGACCCTCAGGATTGACATGGCTGAGAGGGGAATTTGAGGTACAGACATGTTCCAGACGGAACATTTAAGAGGTCTGCAGTGAGAGATCGTATGTAAAACTTCTCTTTCATGATTTGTTGATGCCAGCCCCTATTTTAGGATGATTGGATTTTTGATGGGATTTAGAAAGGTGCTAAGTTCTATATCTAGGATAAGGCAAAAGCAGGGAATAGGTTTGTGTGAAGGAGCTGCAGGAATTGTGGAAGGGGGACTCAAACAATCCAAGATATTTTATTTTATTTTATTTTATTTTAATTTACTTTTTTTTTAAGAGAGAGAGAATGTGTGGGTGAGCAGGGAAGGTGTGTGGGGATGTGGGGAGGGAGAGAGAGAATCCCAAGCAGGCTCCACACCTAGTGTGGAGCCTGATGTGGGGCTGGATATCACGACCATGAGATCATGACCTGAGCCAAAATCAGGAGTTGGATGCTTCACCAACTGGGCCACCCAGGTGCTCCTAAGAGAGACAATTTAGAGTTTGTATGGGATTGTTTGAATCAAGGTATCTACATTATCAAGTTCAGCCTTTCCCAGTATGGTTCCTTGCCTAAAGCATAGAACACAGAAAAATGATTTTAGGAACTGTTTTCTCAAGATTGGTATGACTAATATTATTCTAGATGCACTGAAGAGCAGCCAAATTATTACATACCTTGTGGATGCTTTAGGCAAGATTTGTCAAAGTAGTACTGGGACCACATTCAGCCCACTGCCTGTTCTTGCATTTATGTATCGTCTGTGGCAGCACTCATGCTACAGCAGGAGAGTTGAGTAGTTGGAACAGAGAACGTATGGCCCACTGTTCTGTGTTCTTTGACGAGGTGATCAGGTGCTGCCACCAGAGGAGCCACATGAGAAAGACACCAGAGTGCTCAAGAGGCAGAAGACAGGAGTGGGTGAAGTGCTTAGGTCACTGCCTTATTAGGTTTCTGCTGGAAAGGCAAAGCAGAATGAACAGTTTAGGATTGGTTAGTTTGAATAATTTCAGTGGGCTTTGGGTCATTGGGTTAGTCTCTAATTGTTTGCTTCCTGGACCTGGGATGATTAAAGTGGAAGCATATTGCCTTTTGGGGAGCACTGGCCCGATAGAGGAAGTATGGCTCTAGAGTGCGTAGTTTACATATCAGAAGAATGTTTCCAGTTGGGCCCTTCATTTTCTTCTAAGAATTGGCTAGTTCCGGGATTGGCATCCAGAAAATACATCCAGAAAAGTTTTTTTAAGGTGTCAAAACATTGCAATATGCATAAAATTAAAAATATATACAATATACCGACAAAGTCTAAAATATGTTCTGTCTGGCTCTGTAATAAAGTTTGCCACTGCATGCTTTAGGGCAGTAGATCTTCATTAGGTCTTCATTTTTTAGTGAACCCCTGTTGAAAAAGGCTGACCTAGTACATCTGGGTCACCAGATGACCAACTTAGAATGAAATCGCCAACTTAGAATTGAGCTGGGATTGTGTCCCTTCCAAGAATGCCAAGTTCTCAGATATGTACAGCCAGCGAGTAGTCATTTATTACATAGAGGATGCTAGCCTTCACCGAAGACTATAATTGAGATTAAACATATCTGAAAGAATCTAGAGCAAAAGGAAGGAAATGTGGTTGCAACTTTTCCAGAATGCCGCTCAGTTGACGCCCTGACCTATGAATTTGAATCCAGCTCAGAAAAGAGTTCCCTTGAAGGAACCCCTCATGGCCATGGGTTTGTCAGAGCTGGGGGGAAACTCAAATATACACGCAATCCCCTTTCTCAGAAAGAGAGGGTTCATTCTCCAAATGAACGCTAATGCGGTGATGGTAGTCCCAACCATCAGTATTTGAGACCCCCTTTGACCCACCCTGCATATACAGAACCCCTTATTTTGCCTTTTCCCATTGGAGCCTGTGTACCTGGCACCATGGACAAAGTTGATGTGGGCTGTTTAGAGATATAATCTCAACTGGGGCTTCGTGTGCAGATATTTACCAGTCCTGTGCCTCAGTGGCCCCACCATTGCCTTTCTCTGGGGCATTGTTTAATCATAAGAAACTATCCTTTGAGAAAGCTTTTACCTTTGCCCTGACATCCCTTTTAGCTAGAGCATTACCCTTGGAAAGTTCCTAAACTTAAAGTTGTGGTTGTCATTTCTGAAGTCTGTGCCCCTAAGCACATCTGCTATGTGATTCTTATTTTTCCTGTGCATTTGGATGTTACAGGCCTTAAGTAACGTTTCTTTCTCTCATAATTTTTTTCTGCAATAATGGGATATGCCTTTGGTGCTTCCTTTTCCTTGCTAGTTCCCCTGTGCCTTAGAAAGTCCTAGCTAAGGCTTTGACAGTTTAACCTTCTTCTTTAGTTAGTTCCTTTCCTTCTCTACCCCATGGAAGGCTGGCGATGTTTACTGGACTGAGTGCTCTCTTTTCTCCTTTTTGATTTCTGGCCTAGACAGGAGTGATACTCAATATTTAACCTTCAGTATAGCACAGGCACCAACCAATCAAAAGAGATTCTAACTAATTGATGCATAAGGGTGTGTTGTTATGAACCAGTGCATTGTTGCTGAATATCAGTCCAGCCCTAGACACTGGCTTTTAAAAAATTTATGCTTATATATATATTTTTTTCTTCTCGGAGCCCTTACAGTGAAACATGAAAAGTCCGTGTGTTCTAGTCAATAAGATCATCTATTTTCAAGCAAATCCCCATCCAGCTTCTTAACCCTGAGTTGGTTAACCTCATCTAGGAAATATTATCTCAGCTGACCAACATCTAAAGTAGTCCAGGATTCCGTCTTTTGTTGTCTTTTCCAGGTCCCTGTTAATATGTTTTATTTGTTCCTCTCATTTCCTTAGAGGCAAGATTTAACACAATTTTGAGCCTACTCCAATAAATGCCTGCCCTCAGTGGTGTGCTGGAGCTGGCTCACGTAGGCTCACAAGAAGCTTCATTGTGCACATCTCTTCCCAAGTCCGTGTTCAGTGATGTTGGCTTCAAATCAGCCATGGAGGGAGTATTCAGAAATCGGCAAACACTACAAATAAGGCTATTACTTTTTTTTTTTTCTTTCTGGAGAGCGGGTTGTTACACATTAACCATCACAATACTGCATCCCCAACTATAATAACTAAGTGACCTTGAAACTCACCCCCAGTTAATGCTGTGAGTATTTATGTTGGTCTTTATTAAAGTTGTCTATTTTTATTCTGAAACCCTTTATATAACTGTCCCCATGCTCAACAGTTTTTCCCTAATTGCTCTTACAAGCAGAGAGCATCTTCATCTGAGCATTGGCATTGAGCATTTTGTATATCTAGGCTCCCTTTAGGGAAACACTACTGGTCAGACTAGGCCCTTGCTCTCTTGTTCTGTGGAATTTCTTTGGCCTAGAATGATCCTTTTGCGCATAGAACAAGTAAAACATCCCCTCACCTTTCTGAATCCTCTCTTTTGGAGCCACTTGACCCTGGAACATCTTGTTTTCCCTTTTATATCTGTCCATTGGCGCCAAGATTTTCTTTTCTTATTTGGTTTGGTTTATGTATTCCTCTAAGATCTCCTAAGGAAAGCTTTTCTTCCTTTCTCTGAGAGCTCCTGATATGATAATAAAATAATGCGTATTTTTAAAGCAAATTAGGGGTCCCTGGGTGGCTCAGTCAGTTAAGCATCTGACTCTTAATTTTGGCTCAGGTCATGATCTCACAACAGTAAGATCAAGCCCTGCATCGGGCTCCACGCTGGGCATGGGGCCTGCTTGGGATTCTCTCCCTCCCTTTCCCTTTGTCCCATTCCTGCTCTCTTTCTCTCAAAAAATAAAACAAAATTAAAAATTAAAAACAACAACAACTTAAGTTTCTTTTCTGCTCAAACTTGATTCTTTGGGACTATTCAGATATAGGCCTTTTTTTGAGACTTTTTTTTCAAGTCCTTAATCCAAGAAGATACTGTGTCTTTCATGAAATAAAAATGTCCATTGATAAAACCTACCATCTTGGGAATCTAATGTATAACATGGTGATTATGTTAATAATACTGTGTCATACATTTGACAGTTGCTAAGAAAGTAGATCTTAAATGTTCTTATTATGAGAAAGAAATGGTAATTATGTGACACGTCAGAGGTGTTAGCTAGCAGTATAGTGGTAAACATTTTGCAGTATATCTAGTATACCAAATCAAGGCATCATCCACCTTCAACTTGCACAATGTTGTATGTCAATTTTGTCTCAGTAAACCTGGAACAAAGTAAACTCCACTGTCCCTCTGTAGATGAAGGCAAAGTCTGGGTCTTTAAAACCTGAAGCCATGGTCAAAACTTATATAATTAATAAATCTAGAGCCAACCAGTATTATGACCCAGAGGACAACCATTGGAAACATACAACATGCTGCATAATCTCGGAAGTCGCCCCTCCCCACTTCTCACGCTTGGCTCTGAACACAATTCAAAATAGCATAAAAGAGCTAATTCCTAGAATGCAATTCACCTCTTTTCTCCTAGTCATCTTTCAAGCGTAAACTTAAATATCACCTCTATAAAGACTTCTCTGACTCCCAGTGGCAGAGTCTTCCTTGTGTACTTTCTCCATTCTGTTTTATTACATTTGTATTGTGTAATAACTCTTTCGTTCTTCCACAATACTAGTAAGTCACCTTAGATCAGACACCTTTTATTCTTCTTTATATTCCCAGAACTTTGGACAAGACATAGCTGGAACTTCATAATGTTTGATTAGTGATAGAATGCAACATTTTTTTCTAGCGTTTACAGGTTTACTTAAAAAATTAAGAAGTGTCATGGAGAAACTAATGTCATTGGATTCAGTGTTCCATTTGAGAGCTATTGATCTTTTCTCTCTGGTCCAGAGTAGAACAAACTAACAGTAGTTATGCTATCATCGAGAGGAGTCTTGGTTTTCTTGTCTCTCTCTAGTGGGCCAAAAATGTGCTTTGAGTTTTACAACCCGATGGTGATGGGAGATAGATGCGGAGTAGCATCTTGCTTCGGTGATGCAGTGACTTAGCCTAATCGACTAGCACACCCATTCTTTTATGGCCTATTGAAATGAATTTACGACTTCAGAAAATCTGGATTTCACTCTTGGCTGTGCCATTTAACACTTACGTGTCATCTAATCTTGGTGGGGTCTGGATCCATATCCAAGAGTTAACTTGAGGATCATACAGGAGATGTTGTAAACATTTATTCTCTAGAAATCAGTGTTTTTGTGTGACTGACTATTGCTAGAGTCAGGGGGAGCTAACTGTAGATGTGGACCCTGAATAATACAGAAACTCCATGTAATTATGAGACATGTGTCATTTCTCCTCTGACATTTCAGGATATTCATCTTTCTCAACACAAAAACAGTTAACCTGGAAATGGCCATGCTTCATGGCTCATCCTGAAGTGAGTTTTTTTTTTTCTTTTTCAAAAGTTTGAGACAATTTCACAAGCTTCTCTGCCTCTAAGACCACACAGGCTTTTTTTCCCCCCTCCAAGTCCCCCTCTCAAATAAAATACTTCAGTCTCTTTCTTGTGATTGTGTAACTCAGAAATGTCTAAAGCTATAAGCTTCAAACTTTGCAAGGTTGTCATCTTTACTATGAAAGAAAAAAACAAGGAAAATTTGAAGGAGAAAACTTCCACTGTTTTTTTTCTTTTAGGTTAAATATAAAAAATAACATGGAGTTGTTATTTACATGTTTTCATTCTCCTTGCTAATAACATCATTGTATTGCCTGAGGAGATCCCATATCACCATCCTATTGACATACAGGATAAAGACATACTCCTAATCAGGGATGATACATAAAGTTTGTTCTAGTCTTGCAAGCCATAAATGTTTCTCATCTTCTGTTAGACTAATTTGTATCCAGGTCTAATATCAAAGTCAATTATGGTAAAAGAGGTGGTTGTCTTCAGCGTACCTTGCCACCCCAGAATCCTCCCCTATTTTAGCATAGTTAGAATGAAATTCTAACTTCAGATTTTCCTTTATCTAAGCAGCTATACTTTTTGCAAAAAGACAAATAGTGGGTATTACCTATGGACCACTCTGAGCTAATAAAGAATCTGAAAATATATTTAAAAAATTTTTTTAATGTTTATTTATTTTCATGAGAGAGAGAGAGAGAGAGAGTACAAGTGAGAGAGGGACAGAGAGAGAGAGAGAGGGAGGAAGACAAAGAATCTGAGCTCAGAGCCCAATGTAGGGCTCGAACCCACGAACTGTAAGATCATGACCTGAGCTGGAGTCAACACTTAACTGACTGAGCCACCCAGGTGCCCCTGAAAAGAATTTTTGAAGGGAGTTGGAGCAGGTTGTATATATATGTAGACTGTGTGTATAAAGATTAGCAAAAAGGGGGCTTAGAAGGTAGAACGAAGAGGATGAAGAGGTTACCATTTAATTGACCTATTTTATATATGAAGGAAGGGACATGCATGAAAACCTTGGTTAGTGAGTAACTTGTTCTGTGAGTGTTCTACAAGATGAGCAAACATTTATAATAAATTTTAACTTGATAAACAAGTGATATCTTACAATATGAGTAGTACATGATACAGAATATCACATGATCACCACTGAGCCAGTCGTTCTTCTCTCTCTCTCACTGTGGGATTGTGGGTGATCATCTCACATGTTTGGATGCTTGGTCTCAGGCCTCAGTGTTTGGTGATTTTTCAGAACGTTGGAAGTTGCCGACAACTGGTTACTAGCAAGAGTAAGCTTAGGAATGCTTTGCTTCATTCTAGGTAAGGCTCCCTGCAGACCTTTCTTCTGCTGCCTTACTGCCAGTCATATTAAATACAGTATGTGACAAAAGTTTATTTTTTTATTTTATTTTTTATTTTTTAAAAGTTACATCCAAATTAGCGTATAGTGCAACAATGATTTCAGGAGTAGATTCTTTAATGCCCCTTACCCATTTAGCTCATCCCCTCCTCCCACAGCCCCTCCAGCAATCCTCAGTTTTTTCTCCATATTTATGAGTCTCTTCTGTTTTGTTCCCCCTCCCTGTTTTTATATTATTTTTGTTTCCCTTCCCTTATGTTCATCTGTTTTGTATGACAAGAGTTTATTAATACCGTACTGTTGTCAACATCCATGTGAGTGTATACAGTAGCCCCCATGCAAAAAAAGATTCCATTGAGCCAGTAGATAGCAGCGATTCCATTAGTGATAGTGAAAGTTGTCGTATACAATATGCCTCCCTCACACCAGCCACAAAGGTTTTTAAAGGTCAGTTCAGGTTAATTTATTTTTCATTATATTTTGTATTTTCTTTATTTTGTATTATATTACACTATTGTAATCATTTTTATATGAATATTTTTGCATTGTGGAACGAATCATCTGAGTTTCCATTGCTTCTTATGGGGCAATTCACTTTGATATACAAGTGCTTTGGATTATAGCATGTTTCCAGAACGAATTATGCTCACAAACTAAGGTTTTACTGAACTTAGCTGCAGTTCACTTATAAGGAATGAGAACTTGAGAGGGCAGTCTCAAAGTGTAGGGAAGAGCCTGGAATAGACAAAGCAACATGGAATGTGAGATGAAGAACAGAGAGATACCCGGAAGACTTACATCTTTGTCTTTGTCCAAGAGTGACAAACATGTGAGGCATGGCAAGTTTGACTAGCTGAGGTTTCCTATGGAATGATGCCCAGTGTCCTTACCAGATTTAGTTAGCAGTCACATCTCCATGTACCAAAGACAGGAGATAGAGGTCCAGGTGGCCAGTGAACCTCCAGGTACTCTTTTTCCTAGATTTCCTCACCAAGAGCAATTCATAGTTTGTATTGGCTAGAAAAAAAAAAGAAAGAAAGAAATTTAAAAACAAAAGATCTAGTGTTGTTGCAAAAGACGTAACTTACAAATTCTGCAATTTGACAATAAGTTTCATATATTTAAATAAATAAATAAATAAATAAACAAACAAAAAAGTTTTAATAGAATTCTATATATGGGGAACTCAGAGTTGAAAAAGAATGTTGGGTATTGGGGCTGCAGGAAACTTGCTCAAGTCATATTAGTAGTGGATGTTTCTTGAAAGGGCACATGTGACAGTAGAGAAGACAGTATGCTCATGGGAATCCACATTCCTAGGTAGTGCTAAGCACTAGAGTCCTCTCTAGTGTTCCCCTGGGAGTAAGAATCTACAGTTCTGCCCTAACACCGTTAACGAGTGTCCGGTACTTTCTGTTTATGCTTCTCCTTGTGCCTTTCCTCATTGCCCATCAACTCTTGGGATATCCAAAGTGACTAGACAGATTCTGGAGTTAAAATACCTAGTTAAAACACCTAATTCTATTCCTTACTAATTGTGCATGTTACCCAACCTCAGTCTTCTCATCTGTAAAATGGAGGCAATAGTGATACCTCATTGGTTGTTTTAAGAACTAATGAGTTTATATTCTAAAGCCCTATTGCTAATATATTCTATCTATTTTCCCCTCTTCTAACTCTGGAGAAAGATAAATAGATTTCCTAGAAAATTGTATTACCTCTATTATGTAGGTTTTTTTTTTTTCCTGAGAGTATCAGATGGGTGGTGACCAGTGACTGACCACACTTGGGTCAGGTTTCTGTGATGTCCAATCCATGGCCAACCCTTGTTTATAAAACACCCTATGACCATTTTCATTAGGAAAAGGCTGTGGGTAGACAATTTTCCTTAGAAGGGATTATGAATGTGGCAAGCTCTGACTGGCAAGCCCATTTTGGGAAGAATTAGTGTAAAAAGGATGCTTTATCTAATTAACTAAATCTGTCCATCATGGTGCTATTAAAATCTCTGACCCTTGTTTCTTTCTCATTTAACTCATGTAATTAGTTCAATTATGTGTTTCTTCAATTATTATAATTATGTATTTTTTATTGAAGATATTCTTAGATGGTATGATGTTGACAAAATGATCTTTAAGCTTCCTTTCCATCTTGATAATTCAGTTAGGATGTCTTTACAATGATTCCTGTTAGTTTGGAGGGCAAGGGCCTTGTCTTCTTCTTTATGGCTACATTCCCAGCATTAGAATAGTGCCTGACATGTGATAAGTGCTCAATAAATATTAGTTGAATGAATGTATAAAAAGAAGATTTGGAAGAGGGAAATGGTCAGGCAGGGTGATACTGGGCATACATTTTATGGTCTTTCTCTAATGTTTAATGTCTAATGTTTTTCTATTATAAGATAGAAAATTATCCATCATTCATTTTTTACTGGTGTATTTTCTTTACTGGACCAAAATAAACCTTCTGGAGGTCAGTGCAATAAGCTAAGCCAGGCACTGAACAGGCAGGAATAGAGGATGGAGATGTTTACACCCAGAAGTTGAACTGGTGTATTGCTGATAACTAGAAAAAGCATCACCGAAGTCACTCTGCTGTTGCCATGGATACTATCTTGGGTGCTCTGAGATGTCATTACACAGTGGAAAGAGTCATGCAGAGTTGGGCTCAAATCCCAGGTCTGCTCTTCTTTGGCTGTATGTCCTTGAACAAGTTATTTAAACTCTAGAGCCTCAATTTTCTTATTTGTAATAAAATGCAGAGTTGGATTGAAGATGATAATGGTGGTTACCATGTAGTAAACATTTTCCATTACCCAGCACTAATCCTTCTCAATTATTCTATGAGGTAGGTGTTATTATTCCTATTGACAGATGAGACACCCAAGGTACAGAGAGGCAAACTAATTCGTCAAGGTCATAATAACTGATAATAGGTGGAGCTAAGATTTAAACCTGGGTTTGGCTTTTGCCTCATACGTTGAATAGAGATAATTTATGTAATGTACCTGGCCCATACGGGCATTTAATAAGTGGGAATGTTAAGATTACTTCTCAGTATATACTGCCCTCGGGACTTTCTCATCCTCAGTGTTTCTTCCCATGTCAGAGAGATTTAAACACCCTCCTTTCCACCTCACCCCATTTCTTTACACAAACTCATGAACTTCAAAGACCTTGTAAATGAAGTAGACAAGAAGTCTACTTTTTAGACACTGCCGGGAAAGGACAGTCCATTTCCTTGCTTTGAGAATCATTTAGGGGTTCACATGTATCTTATAGTGGTGTGCTCAGATCCCCAACAACTGGGTAAAAATGGGTCAGGTAGGCCTTTATCCCTAAGTAAACACAGAAAAGTGGGTGTTCAAACCTTTCTCCCACTCACCATCGTGCATCAGCATTGCCTTTTCAAGTGTTCTGCACTATAGCCAGGAAAGATTCTTTATAAAACCAAATTTGATTCTGTTCTCTGGATCAAAGAAATGATTACACCCTGGAGGGCTAAAACTATTATACATGAGGAAAGAGAAGAAGAGGGTAAATGCTGAAATGGGGAATAATTACTGCCAAAGGTGAAGGAGATTGACTGGGAGCATGATACCTGTATAATTGAGGCAAAGTGAATATAAAATCTGTGCTTGTTTCCAGCATGCACATTCAGAGGTCCTTGGCGACTGGCGTGTACAGCAGGTGGGGTGCTTAAATGTTTGCTTCTCTTGGATGTTTGCTTTTATAATCTGCTTTTATAAGGCCTATTTAAGGAGTCCACTTTACTGCTGGCAGGGGAGTGGAGCACAATAAAGCTATATTTAAGAAACCATCCCAGTTATCTTAAGTTTCTTATGGCATTCTTTGAGTGTTAAATCTGCAGACGAAGGTAATGTGCAACTCTCTCCCGACCTTAAAAAGAATTTCTGGTTATGGTTGGGTTTCCCAACAGAAGCTCAGATGGTGGGGTGAGTGGCATGGGAAACCAGAGAACCTGACCTGGACCTATCTACATGTGTAATTTTCTGCCTCTGTGCTTTCTGTTCTTTATTGGGAGCTGGAGTTTGTTTTCTGACTGCTCTAGGAACTTATTTCAGGGTCTCCTTCTGGACTCTGGGGAGAACTGTGTATCCCAGCCAACAAACTGTATTTGACAAATAAAGGGCATATCAGAGTTCTAGTTGAAGAAATTCTGTCTCAGATCTTGGCTTCTTTACCTACCTTCACTTTCTAGATTGTCAGTTTCGTTTCCATGATGAGACTATGCTCAGTCTGTGTGTGATACGGCTTATCAAAGGGAGTATGCCGTTCTCTGTGAAGTTTAGAGCTCAGCCTGGTGTTCTCTGATCCCCTTTCCTCCCTCTTCTCTTCTTCCTTTTCCTGGAAGTCCTGCTTCTCCCCCTCTCCATCCGCTTCCTCCTCTTTCTCTTCTTCCGCTTCTTTCCTTGGTGTCCTTACCCACACTTTTATTTCTTATCTATTCTACTTTCTTCACTTCATTTGTTACTTCACCTTGATTTTTTCCTCCGTATCTCAAGCCTAACTCATCTTCTGTAGTTTTGTCCTGCATGTCTGTTCCTTCCCCCTCTACGATATTTTCCATTTTCTCAAAGTAATATTATTTATCACATTTTCAAAAGAACATGCATCATTCATGGTCATGAAACCCCCAGGGGACAGAAGCAGAAGTGAAAAGCTCTGTTCCTCAATACACAGATGGACTGACAAGAGGGGAGGACTAGCTCCGGGACCCCAGACAAACTAGCCTGGGCTGAGTGCTCCCCAGTCTCCTCTGGATGCTTCTGTGGGTCCCACTCAACAGGAGACATTCACCTGTCTGACCCTTTAGAGCAAAACTTTGAATTAATTTGTCTGCTGGTTTTTGTTCCCACCCCCAGTAAGTCTGTAATTATTTGCTCTTGAGGGCAAGCATTAATATTGTTAAAAGTGCTTGCCCACTCACCATGCTCAGAAACATAACGGGAGTGGCAGCAGAGACAACACTGCAAATCGTTGTTGAGGAAAGCTCTGATTCTGAGAAAAGCAGAAAATCAGTGGTGGGAGCCAGACAGAATGAGCACTGGTCAGCAGAAGAAGAAAAAAAAAACCATGGGGTGCAGACCTCGTGAAAGGTACCATGAAAAGTACTGCAGCCAGAATGACTAAAGAGGTAGGAGCAAAGCCCGTGTGGCTGGTGAGGGACTGACACAGATGGGCAGAGCAGGAAGGGGAAGATTGGTAGGCAAGAGGGCCAAGTTTGGAGACCTATGATATACTTAGAAGTGCACTTCCCAGTCCTCCTTCAAAGAAGAAATTGTTGCCCCCGCTGCAGGGAACGCTCTCTGCAGACAGCTTTCAGCTCTCAGTCCATTAAGGGATTGGATTAGCTGCAGAGAGCCTCTTGTCAAAGGCCACATCTTCCTGAAGTGACCTACATCTAAAGACTGATAGAAGTGGGAGGAAAAAGGCTCAGCCACTTCAGGCCAATGCAGGACAACTGTGTTGGGGCATTTTAGCACCACAGTTCTTCATGAGATTGGCCAAGGCTGTCTTTTGGGTTTGTGTTGTAGCTCAGCTTCTCCCTCTACCCAGTCTTCTTTCTTTTTTTCTCCCACAGGTACTTCCCTAATCAGTATCCTCCATACTGACCTCCATCCTAGTCTGCTTCCCAGAGAACTCAGCCAGTGGTGGTTGGTGCCCGGGGGTCCAAGAAAGCAAGTATTAAGATGGAATTTTGGAGCCAGATGACTATTTCCCATTTGGTAAGGAGAATTCCCTCAATAAAAGATCACAGATAGCTTCTGGCACAAGGAGGAAGTTCAGTTATTCAAAGTTTCACTAGGGTGGGGTGGTATACCAGTGGAAAGGAATGCTATGTATTAAGGGTTGGAGAAATTGTAACCAGAATAACAATGGAATTGAGTGGCTATTGCTAAGCTTAATTGACCCACTAAACTACAGGGTAGCAAACCATGACCCATTGATGAAATTCTGCCCATTGCTTCTTTTTATAAAGTTTGATTAGAATACATCCATACTCATCCTGTGTATTGTTTACAACTGTGCTTTTACTACAAAGGCAAGTTGAATAGTTGTGGTAGCAATTTTATGGCCTCATAGCCTAAAATAATTGGTGCTATGTGCTATCTATCCCTATAAAGAAAAAGTTTGCTGACCACTGCTCAAGTAAAAGAAAAAAAAAGAGAGAGAGAGTTAGAATGATTAACAAGAAACTGGGAAACCAAACGTGAAACCCACAAGACCTTTTTGACACACTACAAAGAGGCTGTCATCTCAGGTGGTGGGAGGGCAGAAAGAGCTATGGGGCCAAACCAGGACTTACTCAGTGTAGCAACGGAGCTCCAAAGAAGGTTAAACTCCCTGTCAAGGGGGATCTATTGAGTTCAGGGCTCTGGTTAGGAAAGAAGAGGACACTAACACATTGGATAGGGATAGCTGGATATCAGTATGATAATAATCTTAAACTTCTAGGTTCTTCTGAACTCTTTGAGCCTATGGAAGTAGCCCAACAATCCCCACTAAGAGCTAACATATTCCCTTGCTTGCTTGAAGAAAATGCAAAGACCTGTCCCTTGAGAAACAATGTATACTCCCATCAGGATCTGCCTCATCTCCCCTCTTGGCCCCTAGACCTGTAACTCACAGCCAGAAGTGTTCAGGGCCTGCAAGGGAAGGAGAGACTATACTTTTTTTTATACGTAATTTATGGTCAAATTGGTTTCCATACAACACTCAGTGCTCATCCCAACAGGTGCCCTCCTCAATGCCCATCACCCATTTTCCCCTCTCCCCCACCCCTCATCAACCCTCAGTTTGTTCTCAGTATTTAAGAGTCTCTTATGGTTTGCCTCCTTCCCTCTCTGTAACCTTTTTCCCCCTTTCCCCTCCCCCCTGGTCTTCTGTTAAGTTTCTCAGGATCCACATATGAGTGAAAACATATGGTATCTGTCTTTCTCTGCCTGACTTATTTCACTTAGCATAACACTCTCCAGTTCCATCCACGTTGCTACAAATGGCCAGATTTCATTCTTTCTCATTGCCAGGTAGCAGTCCATTGTATATATAAACCACATCTTCTTTATCCATTCGTCAGTTGATGGACATTTAGGCTCTTTCCATAATTTGGCTATTGTTGAGAGTGCTGCTATAAACATTGGGGTACAGGTGCCCCTATGCATCAGCACTCCTGTATCCCTTGGGTAAATTCCTAGCAGTGCTATTGCTGTGTCATAGGGTAGATCTATTTTTAATTTTTTGAGGAACCTCCACACTGTTTTCCAGAGTGGCTGCACCAGTTTGCATTCCCACCAACAGTGCAAGAGGGTTCCTGTTTTCTCCACATCCTCTCCAGCATTTATAGTGGAGAGACTATACTTTTAAGGGAGCTTCAGAATTAGCCAGAAAATACTTGCAGGAGCTGGTAGAGTATATGTAGGACTGGATTCCTAGGGCAAGGGGACTAAAATATATGGGTAGATAAGGGGGATTTTTATTTGAATTAGGAGTATTCTTCAGAGACACAGGATTAAATACCCTACCAAAGACTCCAGAGATATGGCAGACTTTTTACAAAGTCTGGAAGCATTAAAAATTAGTAGCCCACACTGAGTAAGGCTGAAATGGCAGAATTTCCATGGAAAAAGATGGAGGAAATTATCCAAAGACTCCGGGAAATAGCATGCTAAAATGGATGTACTATGTAAAGCTAAAAACCTCACCAGATGATTATGTGCCATGGGAAGACCCAGAAGATTTACCAAGGCCCCAAGGAAAGTTCTGATGAGAGAGTCAACAGCATCAAGAAGTCCTGTGATGCCTCTCCTTTATAGGCCATGGCTAATGATAGGAAAAACTATTACAGAACAAAGCTCCCTGATAGCAATGGTCTGATTGGATTCCTAACACAATCGAGGCCATCTAGCAGTACTTAACTGTCAGAAGCTGGGTGGATATAATTTTCATAAAGAACTGCAAGGTTGAAATGGCAGCCAAGAAGATGTTATCTATAGAGAGTTGTGAATTGTTAACAGACTGTGGTATCCCTAGGGGCAGAGTAGATGTGTATGCCCCAAAGATATTATTCAATTTGTATCATCAGAGGATATCAAGGATGGATCATCAAGAGGCTGAGGGCAGTCATCCCAATAAAAAGTCATGGTTCTTGCCCACTTTCTGGATCTGAGCCAGTTTTTGGATCTCTAACTTGTTTAAAGGGGAAACAAAGCCTCTGGAACAAAAGACTACAACACCATGGCAATGTACGCAGTAATGATTCTTCCAGTTCTTCCCAAAAAAAGATGTATAACAATTTACTCAGGGCATTGTGAAAAGGGAATACTGTGTCAAGGACTGTTGGACATAGTGTTGAAGTTAACATTGACATCTGAAGACATGAAATATTTTTGTAGTTCTCTTAAAATAGAGACTTATGGGGTCAGGGTAAAACATGGACTTTGACAGAGGTCTAGCTTATTGTATGTTTCTTGGTTTGTGAATCACCCTGTGGTAATTTTCCCAGTCCCCCAAACTATAATTGGACTAGAAATACTTGGTAATTGGTACAACCTCCTCATTGTGTTTTTGACCAGTGGGGTAAGAACTATCTATAATAATGGGGAAGCTCAAGTGCAAATGCCTAAACTTCCCTACCTTTGGACAGGATAGTAAGTTAAAAATTCTACATTCAAGGATTGGGTGGAATAGAAGTTAGTGCTACCATAAACAATACAAAGGAATCAGGAGTGGTGGTCCCCATCATATCTGCATTTACATTCCTAGTCTGCTACCTGTAGAAAAACCAGACTGATCCTACCACAAATTCAAACAAGTTGTAACCTCTATTACAACTACCATGCCAAATGAGGTATCTCTTGATAAAAGAGGCTAACATGGCCTCAGGTATACAAAATATGTCCATTGATTTGGTGAATGTTTGCTTTCCTATCCCTGTTTGGAAAAGAAAATCAGAAATTGTTTGCATTTCTATGGATTGGACAGCAATATATATTTGCATTTTACCCCTAGGGCCATGTTATGTTTTCTGTTTTCTGTCATAATACAAACCAAAGAGATTTGGGTCATGTGGATACATCAAAGACCATCTCATTGATATACTATATCAAGGACATTAAGCTAATTTGCTTTAATAAGCAAGAACTAACTAGCATGTTGGAAATCTTGGTAAGACATGCTTTCAAGAAGGTGAAAGAGGGGCCTACAATATCAGTAAAATTTGTGTGAGTCCAATGATCAGGGGCATTTTAGGAGCTTCCCTCCAAAATTAATGCAAAATATTGCATCTTGCTTCTCCCCATCACAAAGAAGAAAGCAAAGACCTATAAGTCTTTTATGATCCTGGAAGAAGTATATCTCACACCTGAGAATATTGCTTCATTCATATAGCAGGCGATACAAAGGCTGCCAGCTTTGAATAGGGCTCAGCACAGGAAAGGGTTCTTCAGCAGGTCCAGGCTATGAGCCACGCAGCCTGCCACATAGGTCATATAATACAGCAGACTTTATCATTATTAGAAATATCAGTGATGAGAAAGATGTCATGTGGAGTTTATGACAAGATGCAACAAGAGAATCACAAGATAATTTGGATTTCTGGATTTAGGGCCATGCTATCTGCAGTGAAGAATTATATTACTTCTGAGAAATATCTTCTGATATGCTAACTTTCACCTTAAAATGCTAGAAAAAGAAGTGCATACTAAACCCAAAGGCAAATGGAAAGAAAGAAATAATAAAGACTAGGGTGGAAATAAATACAGAACAGAAAAGCAGGAGAGAAAATGAATACAATAGAAAGTTGGCTATTTGAAAAGATCAAGAAAATTGACTTATCTTTAGCTAGACTGACCAAGTTAAAAAAAGAAGACTAAATTTGCTAGAATCAGGAATGATATATGGGACATCACTACCAACCTCACAGAAGTAAAAAAAGCTTATAAGAGACTAGAATAAATAATTGTATACTAACAAGTTAAATAACCTAGATAAAATGGGTAAATTCCAAGAAATATAACAACTAATGACACTGAAGAAGAAGTAGAAAATATGAATACACATAAAACAAGTAGTGAAATTAAGTTAGAAAAAAAAAAACAATTAAAGTCCAGGACCAGGTGGCTTCACTGCTGAATTCTAAAAAGTATTGAAAAAAGAATTAACAACAAACCTTCAAAAAATCTTCCAAAAAATTAGAAGAGGCAGGGATACTTCTCAACTCATTCTACGAGGCAAGCATTACCTTAATACAAAAATTATCTCAAAATGTAGGTGATACCTAAATTTAAGAGCTAAAACTATAAAACTCTTAGAAGAAAATAGATGTCACTCATCATGACCTTGGATTAGGCAGTGGTATCTAAGACATGACACCAAACAAAAGCTACCAAAAAAAAATAGATATATTGGACCTCATTAAAATTAAAACAAAATATTTGTGCTTTAAAGGACACCATTGAGAAAGTGAAATGAATCCATATAATGGTAGAAAATATTTGCATATCATATATCTGGTAAGGGTTTAGTCTCTAGAATATATGAAGGACTTTTACAATTCAACAATTAAAAAACAACATGATTTAAAAGTAGGCAAAAAATTTGAGCAGAAATTTCACCAGTGAAATTGACCTATGGGTACATGAAATGATGCTCAACATCATTAGTCATTCAAGAAATGCAATGGCTATAATAAAAAAGGTGGATAATAGCAAGTGTTGGTGAGATTGTGGGAAAATTAGAATCCTTCCATATTGCTTTTGGAAATGTAAAATGGTGCAACCACCTTGGAATATGGTCTAATGTTTCCTCATAAAGCTAAATTTAGAGTTACAAGATGACCCAGAAATTCCACTCATAGGTTCAATAAAAATTAAAACATGTGCCTTCACAAATACTAAAAACTAAACACAAAAATTAAAAACCACTGAGGTGTTCACTTTGAGAGGTTGAATTTTTGTGGTGTGTGAATTAGAAATAAATAAAGCTACCCAAAAACAAAAGAATGAGGTATCTGGGATGCAAAATTTAAGGAGACACTTATGTGTGTACAAACCCCCGCTTAAATTTTGTGCCCTTGTTGTTTTGCTTTCCTCATCCTGGATCGGCCACTAAAGTTCACTTCTGAATTTCCCACAGGAAGAAATGCCCACTGAAATGCTAGAGAAGTTGTTCCACAGAAAAGCATATGAAAAGTTGACCAAGTGATAGAAGAGGTGGACTGTACTGGATATGGGTACATGCCCTCCCGATTTCTCCAAGGAGTGCCTTGTTGCACTAGTAGCAGAGAGTGCTGTGAGAAGCTGCAGGTGTCAGTCTCTTCAGAGACTTTCTGAGCTCCAGAAGCCACTTTTCTCAAAGCAGTGAACTTTCTGAAGCATTCCACATTCACCAGCTGACAGAAGAAACAGTCTAAAGGCTCAGCCATTCCATCCCAGTGTGGAGTACTCTGATGGGTCATTCTAGCTGCACAACTCCTCCACAAGTAGTCTGAGGTGCTTGTTCAAACCATCATCAGAACTCAGTTTCTCCCTCTCCCAATCCAGCTTGCTCACCTTCTTTCCACTGTTGTCCCAAGAGCACTTCCTAATAAACATTCTGCATGCTCAGGTTTCCTGAGAACCTAATCTGCAACAGGGTCTAGGGAAATTATAAGCAAATAAACAGAGATGAACAACAGACTGTCCTGAAGTTGTTCAGCGTCTTTGGACAGATGTGGGTGATAACCTTTGTAATCAATCATGTAACTTTGTTGCAGAGCTACTGATTATAGTCTGGAACTCTTCTTAGAGTTTTTCAGCTTCCCCTTTCTGTTTCTTCTCTCCTTTCTCCTCTTCCGCTCACTCCCTTACTCTGGAGCCCCTGGTTCCTGCTGCACGTGTGTTTGCCCTGGGGGTGAGGAAGGCCTCCCAGCAGATCTGCCAAGCAGACCACTGTGGCCTGGATGCGGGCTCTGGGAGAAATGTATCTATGCTGAGAAGCTGAGGGTTTTTGATGAGCAGACCAAGGACCTCAGGGCATCGGCCATGACCACTAAATGACCATATTAATGTGGTTTTGTAAAGAGTTTCCAACATCTGTTATGCAATGGACATTGCTTCTAGACTAACTCTTATTACATATAGAATCAGAGTCTAGAACCTGTTACCATTCTGCCTCCAACTAGCCCTGGCCAGCCATAGGCAGTGAGGGAGAGACAGCAGTCCAAACAGTGTTATTGGGGGATTTAGAGAGATCCTTTTGTCTGTTTTCTAGCTCCATGGTTAGTAATGCTTTTTTCCTTCTAGGCTTGAGGTTTTGCTTACCTATCCAAGAATAATCTTTAGAAAAATGAAATGGCAAAAAAAATTTTAAATAATCTAAATTAAACTTCTGCTTATTGCTTATGTGATTCTGACAGTTACAAAACTTCTGTGAGCTGAAGTTCTCTCAGGTTTAAAATGAAATGGGAGTAACTGTGGCCCACTTCACAGGGATTATTAGGAAGATAAAGGTAACAATGGTGAGAGTTTCGTATACTGTCAAGTACCATGTAGTTGTAAGAGGTTATTATTTTCAGCTGTTCCCATTTCATTGTAAATACTGTAAATGATATTACTGTCAGTTTTCTCTCTTTATCTGAGGACACTGAAAAATGGGAGTTTTATACGAACTATAGAAATGATCCCTGAAAGCATAGTCTTTAAAAATGCGAGTTTTAAAGGCAAAGAAGGAAGGGATGATTTGGGAGAAGTTATGTGATGTACTTGTCAAGAGTAAGTCCAGGCATGTGTCTAACTAAGAGGCAGAATGTACTGGATGAACCCAAGAGATAGTGAATTGGTGGTGGGGAATTGCTGGCAACAATTAGTTCATCACCTTGCAGTTCCCCAGGAGTGAGCCCTAGACCACATAATGTCTAAAGAGAGCCAAGTACAGATAACCCGATTTGTTCCTTCCTTCATTCACCCACTGAAAAAACAATTAGCCAGCTTTCGCTTTGTGCTTGACACCAAGAGAGTCGAATCAGACACAGTCGTACAGAGAGGTGGCAGAGACAGGCTAATAGATCACCCATTTCAGCATAATGTGGCAAAGCCGTGACAGCGGTAACGAGGCTCGAAGCACAGAAGAGGAGCATCTATATCGGATTAGGAAGCTCAAGAAAGGTTTCTTGGAAGAGGTGATGCTCCAGCTGAATTTAGAATGATGAGTAAGTCTTAGATGACGTGGGGGCGGAGAGAGTGTTGTCCTCGAAGAGGGAACAATATGTGCAAGGACTGGGAGCCGAAAGCAGTCTGTCGTATTTTAAGGAACCACAAGTAGTTTCAAATGACTGTTTTGAAGGTGTGTGGGGAGGGTGGGTGGGAGGAAGTGAGGTGTGTGTGGAGGTGGGAGAATAGAGAGGTAGGGGAGGATAGAGCCAGAATATCTGAACTTGATCCTGAGAGCTATGTGGAACCTGAGGCTGGGGACAGTGACACAGTCAGAATTATATTCTAGAAAGAGTAGAATTGCTATGAAGGTGGTAAAGCCCAGAGGGAGGACGCTCAGGATTCTGCACAGCAGCCGGGAGGGCATGAAGTGGGCAATAGCCTGGCCTTGGGTGGGGAGCGAGGGGGAGTAGATAGAGCCGACAGAATCTGCACAAGTTGATGGCACGGAGCTCTGTGACTACATGTGGAAGTGGGAGTGTGACAAGTTAGAATGCACCCTCAGAAGCTGAACAAACGTACAGATAATTTGGGTTTGGTCCCTTGACACTTTCTGTTAAAACCTTCCTTTACCCCACTGGGGGTATGGGTGTCTGCTGATGATCTGCCTCTTTCAGGCTCTGGCATGAGGACCAAGTGGCCATCTCTGTTCAGTTAAACAGAGGACTGAGCTCACCACCAGTCATGCCCAGTCCATTATTTACTCTAAGAAATCAAGCTTATCTAAAACAGACTTGCACAGAATGGAGTCTCCAACTTCCCACATTCCCTGTGAAGTCCCAGATTCCCTGTCCCACTCCCCCCCCCACACAGAGTGGCATGTGGGGGCCCAGAGCAGCCCCTCCATAGGGTTGTCCTCTCCACCTTATGTTCCCCTCCCAGCACACACGCCCTCCTCTGTCAGGAGTGACAGATGACTATTTTGGTCTTGGGATTTCCTCTTCAGAGTGTGTCTGTCACTTCTCCAGTCTGTGATGAATGCATTCTAAAGAACTTAAAGGCTGTTTGACTGGGGCTGAGGCATCTATTTTAGGTTAGAATTGCTGACATTCCAGGAGCATTTTTTTTAATAGAAAAAAAGAATATTAGAAAGCGGTGTTCTGCTGTCTTTTACATAGCAACACTTCTGTGCTACCTAGTGGTCTGGGATGGTGTGGCACATTGATAATCCGTAGATTGTGACCTGGGATGGGTCATCAAAATGGCCACAGCATCTGCCCAGTACTCCTGCCGTGGCAGGGTGACTTTGTATTTCTTCCCATTAAGGGGAGAAAAATTTCTCTTTTTTCTCAGGGCATTGAAAGAATGGGAAGTTTTTTTTTTTTTTTTAACAAATTTTTAAAAATATTTATGTATTTATTTTGAGAGAGAGAGGGAGGGGTAAGGGACAGAAAGATAGAGAATCCGAAGAGGCTCCGCACTGACTGCACAGAGCCTAATGTGAGGCTTGAACCCATGAAATCATGGCCTGAGCTGATATCAAGAGTCAGATACTCAACCAGTTGAGCCATCCAGGTGCCCCAAAAGAATGGGAGTGTTAAAGGGAAAAAAGGAAGGGAAGATTCGGGAGAAGTTGTGTGATTAACTTGGGGCAGCACTCAGGGAGGGCAGGTCTACGTTTGTGGCCATCTGGGAGGCAGAATGTGTAGGAGCCATCTGAGAGACAAGGGGCATTGGGAAGTTGCTGAAGAAAATAAATTAATTGCTTCTTAGTTCTCTAAGGGAAAGCCCTGTACCAAAGAGTGTCCAAAAAGGGCCATGTGCAGATTACTTCATTTATTCACCCATTAATTCATTAACTCATTAATCCATTAAGGTAAAAAACATTGATCAGCTTTCTGTTTGTATCTATCAGGTACTGTGAGAGGTTGAGTCTGAGTGTAATATGACAATCCTAGCTGAGATTTGCTGAACCCACCCCAGCCTAGGCCAAAAGAACCACCTGGGAGAATCATGACTTAAATAATGGGAATGTTTATAAGCCTCTAAATTGTGGTGTGGTTGATGTGCAGCAAAAGCTAAAGTATGATCTCAATCTAAAGGATTTGTATTTTGGTCTTTATTTCCCTAGAAACCTCCTCAGCCCTCCCCCACCCCTGAAAATGGGTAATGCCAGATTTAAACGTCAAAAAGCTCCATGCCATAGAGCAGAGCAAGAAAATTTCATGAAAGCAGAGGAAAATACTTGCACCATCATTGGAATATAGAACACAACCAGGATTAATTTTTAAGGGTATGCAAGGAAGGCTAGACCCCAATAACCTTTACAATTTAGAAGCTTACAAATATAATTAAAGACATTGATTTAATTTTTTTATTGCCCCAGGTAATACTTGATTTGGTGATTTTTTTCTATTACTTTTTTACTACACATTTTTAGATCACAAAAACTTTATACTAAGTTTCTTTATCACGGAAAAATTATCTTTCCATTCTTCTGGGTCATCTGCAAATTTTATGCATTTTACCAAAATGAACCATCTGATACCCCTGGAACACTGTGAATCTTCCAAAGGTTCTCTTTGAGAATAATAACATGAAATATAAGAATAAAAATACCAACTATTATTGTAAGTTTACTACAGACTAGGTATGCTGCTTATGGCTCTACATTCATTATCTCATCCAGTCATTTCATCAGCCCATATGAGGTAGAAATCACCCTCATTAGCGATCCCACTTATGAGGTAACTAAGGCTCAGAGGCCTTTCATTGGGAGGAAGTCAGCAGAAGGCAGCTGTGGCATTTTAGGGTGTTGTGCTGATGCCCTACTCCTGGCCCTTGCTTTGTACTGCTGTGTTGGGGATTGAACCGAAACTCTGCCACTGTTCTCCATTATTGCTCTTGGGCCAGCCCTGCAAATTCTCTGCACTTCAGTTTCATCATCTGTAGCATGGAGGTAACAATATACAGATGCAGAAACTGAGGGATGAGATATGCCATTTTATATTAGTGTAGTAGTAGCTATGGAAGCTCTCTGGGGATGGAAAATAGTATCTTGCACACAGTAGAAAATTTGTTTTTGTCCCTACAAAGATGGTCAAGGCAAGCAAGTAGAGCCTTGATGTCTCAACAGGTTTCCTCATTTTTCTGTGTCTCCCCTCTTTCTCCACATCACATTTGAAGGATATTCCATAAATATGAGTCTTTTGAACAGTTCCTGGTTCTGGCCCACTAGACTGAGCCCTGTCCATCTTTGACATGAACAGAAGACAGACCCCTTGTCTAGAAGCTCTGGGACACCAAATGATTTGTCGTTGTCCTATGCGAAATACAGCAACAAGGATGTCCCGTGAGTGATGGTAGAGGCAAATTGTCTGTGAAGATAAATGGTACTTGCTGACTGGGAAGGTTGAGGAAACTCGCAATGTGGCCAGTGTATCCAATGGAAGGTGGCTGTTGCCTTTGTGCCTCCTGCAGGATATAAACCTGTTGACAGGGGTACAGCGGATGAATGGGGATGGGTGCTTAGAGGAAATGGAATATTTTTTATTTGGGACTAGGATTTGTCCCTTGTGTGGCCTCAAGTAGTCCCAACCACTCAGACACACAGACACACAAGTGTGCGTACACACATAACGGGTGCTTGCACACACACAGGTGCACAGGGACAGATATATGCACACAGACCCAGGAACACATTATAAAAGATGCACTTAAGCAGTACTCCTTTATTTTTTTCAATATTTAGCAAATATGGCCAAAGGAAAGGAAAATCAATAGATAATACACGATAAAATGAATCTTCAATTCCTTAACAAGGAGGAAGGGAAAATGTATAAAATGTTGACATCAGGCTCAAGGCCAGTGAGGAGGGCTGCCCCTCTGGTCTCATAAATCCCACCTAACAAGACAGAGATTACCAGTCATAAAGCATCTCATTCTCACATGGTGTCATTTCCATAAATACGGTATATAAAGAACACAATGATGAGTGCTAACTCAGATCACTGGGGAAAAGACAAATGTTCATAAAGGAGCATTTGTTGTCAAAGTGAGGTTTTAGAACTTGTCTCAAAAGAGGTCCCAAAACTGCTATGAAGAAATAAATACACATTCGTGTGTGTGTGTGTGTGAATAATAATTTTTTCTTTAGTATTTCCCCATAAGCAGAAATCTAGACTGCTGAGTAAGGAGGCCAGAGGGACATGACCCTTGCATTCACAGCAGCATTAACTGCCCTTTTTTCCTTATGTGTGTCCTAAATGATGTCACTGATAGGCTTTTTACCAGTCCACACTTGGGGATTGCTGGAATGCAGTTCAGGCTTGTTGGAGGATTCCTGCCCAGGTCACCAAAGCCACCTTCTGGTTAATGGTGATCTTTCTAATTAAGAGAACTTCCGCCAACACTCTGCTCCATGAGCAAGAGGGGGCCTTTGTAAGAGGCAGTGAAACCAATCTTACAAGTCTGTTATCTCCTAGTATTTTTGACTACTTTCCACCTTAGACAACTCCTACTATTCCAGTCTCATCTCCTGTTGGGTATTTCATAACTTTGAACAGCTGATTTTCTCAAAACCAGAAATTCTGAGGGTGCAGCGACAGCTCAGTTAACCTCCTTCTGCAGTACTTCCAGAAGGCTGTCAGCTGACCCCCCATGGACAGCTGCAAATCATGTAGATTGTGCAAGGAATAGTTGTTTGGTTTTTTTTTAAGGGAGTTGTTACTATAGGAAAAACTATAGTGCATATATTTATGTGTGTGAGTGTGTATCTATCTATATATATAGATACACACACACTGTATATACATATGTGTGTGTGTATATATATATATGTGTATATATATATATATATATATAATCATATATGCATATATCCACTGCCTACTTAAGTTTCCTACCTATCCACCTACTCTGTTCTTTTTTCTTGTGTCCTAATGGCAAGAACAGACACTTGACTATGGGGCACAGGTTAAGCTTTCATATTCCCTAAACACTTAAACCTGTGTTTCCTCCCTTTCCCACAACAACCACTCCCCCCTCCCAGCTCCTGCCCCAACATCTGCCATGGTACACATAAACAAGGCACACAGAGCACGGGGACCTAGGTGACGTAGGTATCAATAAGGGTGTCAGAGAACTGGGATTATACACATTCACTCATTTGTTCACACACGCATCCAATGGAAATTTATTCCAGGCACTTTGCTGGGTACTATGACATTTCAAAGGTGAAGATGAAACGTCTCTGCCCTCAAAGAGCTTTAAACTCTGATAGTGACTTGGGATTACATTATACCTGAACTTTCCATGATAATGTTTTCAGGGACTCATTAAAAGGGGGAAAACTCATTAAAAGGGACCACTGATTTAAAGTAGGACAGATAAAATTGAAGGATTGGAAAATGGGGACTATCAGGGAAAGCTAGAGGAAGCACTATTATTTAGCACAGAAGGGAAATGCTGAAGTGATGCCTTAATAAGAGTATTTAAGTGTATAGAGGATGGACTCCATTATGGATCTATCACCCATGAATTTATCTAAAACCCTTTTTGCACCAAATTATCTTTTTTTTAGTCTATGCTATCTCTAGGGGTAATGAGTTCCTTATGTAGACTGCCTGCTGTGTGAAATAACACATCCTTTTGCTTCTGAAATTTCTTTCTTTAAGCTCATAGGAACTCCCCTCATTCTGGGTTCCCAGGATTTGGTTAGCAGTCCTCATGTTGTGTGCCCTCCCTGAACCTGGCATGATTTTGCAGCCTTCTTTCATATTTACCTTCAAGCCCCTGCTTTTCTGAAGAATCCTTGTTTTTCCTTATGGAGAAGACCCTTGAGTTTTGCGAGTTTTGCTATCAAATTAGCTATACAATCTCCTGAGATTTCTTTAGTTCTTGTGTGTCCTTTTAGGGGCATGGTAAAAACAACAAATGTATTAATTAATCGAGAACACATTTCTCTCTACATTTTAACGTCTCTAAAATCAAGGTATGTTCTACAGTCAGTGTTAAGAAAGAAATACGTCAGAGTTTAATTGGCAGCATTTTTCCTGCCTTAACAGTAAGGAAAAATACTGGCATGCCTTGATGCTCACCTTCAGTTTCATGCAATTTGGCAATAATATGCTGTTGGTCTTTGTGGGACAGTAGATGATAGGACACATGGTAATGTTTATGAGATGCCCCTTGGATTCCTCAGGATTTACTTAATTTGTAAATTTGTTCAGTGTTTCTTGGGGTGCTTTTTTTCCCCACCGACATCTTTGTTGTTTCAGAGGCCAAGCCAGCTTCTCTGTTATTTAAAACTCTTGGTATAACACCACATACCCATCAGCACCTAAATGATGCTAACTAAGAAGATTGGTGAGGAAGCACCTGTGTTCCCTCCCTTCCCCACAACAACCCCCCACCCCCAGCCCCTGCCCCAGGCTTTGATTCCTAACCTGGCTCCCCAGGTAAACCCTACAGGATATTTTCCCCCCATTGGTTCTGTCTAGAAGGACAGAGAGAAAGAGTCTGTACCCCTCATCCTCCCAACCGCGTTTGAATATAAAAGACAAGAGAATGTCAGGATGGAGCTCTGAGTTCCTTGGGAAAAGGAATTGCAGAAAACAGCACGGTATCATTATTATTACCGTGTTGACCGTGTCCCTTGAAATCTCAACCATTCTGGAGAACGGATTTTCAACTAAAGTGCAGCTCTATAATCGGAGCTTAATTGGAGGCAGAGTCTGTTCAGCAAGCTTCTCGGCATGATTCTCCTTTCTAAGGCAGATTGTATTTCACTTTGCATAATGAGGCAATCTATCTATTTACTGATTATTTCCTTATATAACTTGATCACTGAAAAGAAGTTACCACCAAGATGTCAAACAACTGACTAATATGCATATTCCCAATTCCTGATGCAGAGCACTTAAGATCCCTCTTCTGCTTGCAGATTGAAGTTTGTGCACACTATATGTCAGAGGACACATTTTGCTAGAAGGCAAGGTTTATATTCCTAGCATTTTATATATAAAGCCAGGAGGAAAAGAAACAGGGTAATGTCTCCATGGCTGGCATCTTGAAGGTATGAGAAAGGATGGGATATTCTTAGGGTTGACCTAATACTCACACAACTAACATTTGCAAAGCACTTTATAATTTCATATTAATTTATTCCCTACACCACCATGATAGAAATAAGCAAACCAGGTATTATCCCACTTTGATTATGAGAAAAGCAATAATTGAAGCAGTTAACTTGTCCAAAAATACAGTCAGCAATGAGCAGAACCAAAAATTGAGTCCAGGTGTTTTGACTCATCACCTTGGGTATCATGCTGTCTCCCCATGAAAGCTGACTATATTTCAGGCCTTCCCCCAGCCCTCCTGACAGCCACAGGGGCATCTACTAGTACTGTGTCCTTAATGGTTCAGATAAGGGAGCCAACAGGCTTATACCAGTTTCCTTAGATGATTTCCTCAATCGTCTAATTTGTTTTGTAACATAGGCCAGAAATGCTACCTTTCTCCATTGTTCCTATAGCATCTCCTTGCTTGTTTTCTGTGTAGAGCTTATCCTGATATGTAACTTTTCTGTGTATTAATATGTCTGCTCACTATCTATCTCCCCTGTGGAATGTTAGGTGCATGTGGCTGTATGTTGTGTACAGGGCCCTGCACGGTGCCTGACACATAGTAGGCCTCCAACAAATATTTGTTAAGTGAATGACTGAATAAAAGGTGCTTGAAATGGCTAAGTTTGCCAATCAACACTAGAGTTAACAGCTTGGACTTTTGTAAGTGAGCCATTTTGCTATAGATTTTATCTCCCCGAACAACAAATCTGTGTTCAAGGTGGTGGTCATAGTTTTTTGTAGTGTCAGTCCAGCATCTTGAATCGTTCTGCCAGGAATGCCATATAATCTGCATTTAATTATACATTTACTGTATTATAAACCTTGGTTATCTCATTACAACTGGAGGGAAATTAAAAGGAATGCCAAATAGCACACTAGGGACCACTGCAGCAGTATAGTCTAGACTTCAGAATAGCAGTGGCTATATTTATGGTCTTCTTCGTGGGTTCAAGTACTTTCATAATTCTTGATATTAACTCAATGAACCCTCCAATTTTCATAAACTTATGCAAGCAACGTTGGTAACGTGGTAAGAAAGAAAGCCTGTATGCAATGTAGCATGTATCTTGTACATTCAGCAAAGCTAGCCCTGTCCTCTGCCCATAAACCATCTCTTGTAAAGCTCAGCAAAGCTTCAGGAAAAATCTGTATCCTCTCTCAATAGCATCACGTCCCTTGTGCAGACATTGTGCTGTGTTGGTCGATGTGCTTGTTAAATTGACCCAGTGCTTATGTTTTAGTTAGAACTGATGACAGTGACTTAAGTCAATATTACTTATCACTGTCCTTGATCTGCTCCTCAGGATAGGAACTGCATGTATCTGCTTCCAACAGGTTGGGTGAACATCAGTAGTAAATAATACATTACAGATATAGGTCACCTGCTGATTGGTGGCAGCCATTGGCAGCTACAAGTTTGCTTCCTGTACATCTGAACCGATAATATTTCCTTCCTCCATCCTTCCAAACCACCCCCTTTCCAAATGTATCACTTTGGGTTTTTTTTTTTTTAGTTTATTTACTTATTTTGAGAGAGAGGGGCATGGAGACAGAATCCCAAGCAGGTTCCACACTGCCAGCGCAGAGCTGGATATGGGGCTTGAACCCACAAACCATGAGATTATGACCTGAGTCAAAACCAAGTGTCGGATGCTTAACTGACTGAGCCACCCAAGTGCCCCGTGTCACTTTGCTTTTAAAGAATCTTATTCATCACTAGTGTAAAAACACAAAATCTAAATTTAACCTCATCTGCCCTGCAAAATATGATCCCTAATGTGAGACACCTTGGGGTATTTAGACATTATTTTGCTAAAAAATAAAATCGCCCAGTGCCCTCAAGTTATGTGAATAAATATGAATTTGTGAATCAATGTAAATGAAACAACATGCTTGTCTTTAGAATCATACTATGTTTGAGGAATTGGGGGTTCATGATCATCCATCTGATCTAATAATCCAGTGGCCACTCATTATGGAGGAGGAAAAGGAGACCTAGAGAAGTGAAGTGGCTTGTCCAAACTCATGTGGTTACTTCAAGACATGAACAGTGTTTCTTAATGTCCAATTCAACATGATTTGTGGATGC
Organism: Acinonyx jubatus; assembly: GCF_027475565.1. NCBI lineage: Eukaryota > Metazoa > Chordata > Mammalia > Carnivora > Felidae > Acinonyx > Acinonyx jubatus. The sequence continues at coordinate 49,342,565 of NC_069395.1, forward strand.
TAGAGAAGAAGATATGGCTGGGTTTGTAGACCTGTCAGTCTTGGGCTTGTTCTACTCACTGGGATTAGTATTTCTAACATTTCTTTCTGAGTAGCCATTCTTTGTTTTTGCGAGGCTGTGGTTCACTTCATAATTCTTGCAGTAGCATGTTATCTTGTAGAGAATGCCTCTTCTTATTCCAGCTGTATTACTAGAACAGACCATGAAGAAGAATCCCTTCATTATAGTGTCTGTTTGGCCTGACTCAGGGATAGGAGCAGTTCAAACGGAAACACCTGCCTGTTATGTTCTTCTTCAATTTCAGATTAATTGCTAAGGCTTCATCTACTGGTCACTGCCCTTGATTTTAAAAAGTAGCAGCTCTCCATAAGGGAGAATAATTTTAGACACATGACCAGCATAATTTGGTTAAATCTCACTCTTGAGAATTGAATGAAAAATGCCATTCCCCATATTTATTACATAGTTACAATAAAGAAATTAAAAAGATATTATTTATTGTATTCACAAGATAGGTCACCAGGAAAATTAAATTTCAATCTCATGTTTAGAGATTACTTTCATTTTTAGCTTTGAGGGCAGGGCAGCAGTCGAGTTTTTAGGAAAGTGGATAGATGAGGAAATTGAAGGAAGATTCTTCTGCACTTTGATTGGTTCATCTGCACCTGACTCTGGTCATCTCTTATTTTCTCAGAGGAATATGCCTATGATACTTTATGCTTCTAGATTTTTAGCTCTTCTTTCTGATTCACATCCTGAGCCACTTTACAGTATAATGTGCCAGTGGGCCAGACGGCATCATTGATTCTCTGAGGTTTCTTTAAAGGTGAGCATCTAGTGACTTTGAGCAGAATTATCAGCATGCACTGATAAAACCTGGTGCAATCAATGACTGTGTGAGTCTTCCTTAAAACAAAAACTAAGGGGCACCTGCGTGGTTCAGTTGGTTAAGTGTCTGACTTCAGCTCAGGTCATGATCTCGCAGTTCATGAATTCGAGCCCCACGTCAGGCTCTGTGCTGACAGCTCAGAGCCTGGAGCCTGCTTCGGATTCTGTGTCTCCCTCTCTCTGCCTCTCCCCCACTCATTCATATTCATTCATTCTCTCTCTCTCTCTCTCTCTCTTTCTCTCTCTCCCCCCCTCCCCTGCCCTCTCTCTCAAAAATAAACATTGAAAAATTTAAAAAGCTAAAACTAAAACAAGCAAAAAGCTGAAGAAAAAAGAAATGACAATCCAAATGTAGTAAAATTCCAAACCGAGTTATGCTAAGAAGTCCCTATTTAATATGCCTATATGAAAGGGCAAGAACTTACCCCATTCAAACTAACCCAGAATTTGACAGGGTTACTTTGTTGCTACTGAATGTCTACAGTGTGATGAATTGCTTTAGGGGTACCCTTCACTGTGGCAGTGGAGACCAACCTCGCTTTGGTGGCCCTAGACTTCTCCTAGTAGACTATCCAGGGGTGGGGATTTGGGGGGAAAGCACTACTTTTGTAGCAAAGTGACCAAGAGCTGGGGCACTGAGCAAACTGCCTGGATATGAAAAGAGGGCCACTGCCTATTAGATATATGACCTTAGACAAATTGGTTGTGCCTCAAAATTTTTACCCATTGTCCATAAAATAGAAACAATAACAGCATCACCGGATGCTGAAATAATCAAATGTACTAATATACATAAAGTTCTACAATTCCTGGTACATAGTAAGTGCTCAAAATGTTATACTAAGTATGAATGATTATTAGATCAAACTGTCTGTCTAATAGCAATGTTAAGGAGGAAGCAAACCATGAACATCCATCAGTTTCTTGGCCTTCATGAAAACTGCTCCACAAGTACAGTGAAAACATTGATTTAGAAATTATTTCTGGCTGTGCTGTCTTGGGCTGATTGCCTTACCTCCCTGAGATCCAGTTTCTTATCTGTAAAATGGAGTATTAATATATACCTAACAGGGTTGTGATGAGGACTAAATAATATCATGTAGAGGAAACATCGTGCCTGATATAGAGTAATGGTTAATGCCTATCCCTTCCCTTGCCTTCCCTTGCCTTCCCTTGCCTTCCCTTGCCTTCCCTTGCCTTCCCTTGCCTTCCCTTGCCTTCCCTTGCCTTCCCTTCCCTTGCCTTCCCTTCCCTTCCCTTGCCTTCCCTTCCCTTGCCTTCCCTTCCCTTGCCTTCCCTTCCCTGCCCTTCCCTGCCCTGCCCTGCCCTGCCCTTCCCACCACCACCACCACTGCTACCAATCCCCTACAGCCAAATCGAGTCAACTGAGACAGAATGCAATATTTCTGAGTCAGAGTTTTCAAAATAAGAAGGAAAATTCATTTGATTATTATTCCAATGAATATTTATTGAGAACCTACAATGTGTCAGGTCCTGTGCTGGGCACTTGAGATATAATGGACAATGGGCCCTGCTTTCTTGGAGTCTGCATTGTACTGGAAGTGGCCAGCTTTAGAGGGTGAGAGATCCTTACTTTGATATTTAAGGGATAGAAGGAAACATTACTGATTATCATCTCTTATCAAATATCCAAGGAAATTTTTGTTCGAAGAGCAGGTTGTCTTTAGATTCTTCTCTTTCTTTGAGTTGGACTGCCAAGTTCCCTCACGCCACAGCTCCTGAGCTGGTGCTTCACTCTCCATGGATAAAATAGAAGTCTAAGGGAGCTGCATGTCATTGATTAGGCTAACTTCAGTGTCCCATCTGTCTTCGTGGCTCAAGATCTTCAGTTGCAGTTCCAAACTCCTTCAGAACTCAATACCAAATATTGGTTCTCACTAAGAGCTTGCTGGCTAATTTAGCAGAAATTTGAAAAGGTGGCTGCATGCCATAGTGCTTTGTAGAGCTCAGAATTACAAAGTTCTTCCCCTGGGAACTGAAAGTTTAACTTTGTCAAAACTATCTCAAACCAAATGAGGAATTTATAAGAAGAAAAACTGATCTGTGGGAGGGAGGAGCATGGCAGTATGAGAGGAGTATGAGCTTGGAATTGGATGAACCTGGAATCAGGAGAGAAAATTGGTTAGAGGTATGGGCTCTGGAGTTGGACATATCTTGGTTCCACTATCTTACTAGCTATGTTACTTTGAGGATGTTCCTGAACCATCCTGTGCCTCAGTTTCTTGGTCTACAACATGGGAATAATAACATTAATGATTCATTCTTGACTTGAAAGACACAGTGAGTCTAATTAAGATCCACTTGAAATGTTTAAGGGAAGAGCAGAGAGATGCTGTTCCAGGATCATGCTGGGCAATACAAGTGGGGAGGGTGCTACAGGCAGGGAAAGCCATGTGTTTATTGAGTATCTGGTATGTGTTATGTTCTTTGCTATGTGCTGGGAAAAGAAAAGATACAGGGGAAAAAGAAAACATTAACTGATTGAGTACCAGATATCTCCCACACATTAATTAAATCTTCATAACATCCTTGATATATGGTAACTTACATGATCCATAGTTTGCAGATGAGGAAATAGAGATTCCAAAAGTTTATACAGCCAACAAATGAACAGAGCTAAAACTCAAACATCATATGAACTTATTCCCAAAATCTGTACTCTGTTCACTCTTCAGAAGGTGAACAAGACCATATCTTTCTTCCAAAGTGTTCACCATCTCTTATATTAAAAAACACTGTGATTATGTATGTAGATGGTGTGGATTTCATAATTACAGACTCCATTGTGCAAATTGAGCTTTATATCCTTATATCTGAATTTACCTTAAATCTTGAGTCTGAACATCCACCAATGGGAGGAATTTTAATCTTACCTGTTTAAGATAGACAAAGTCTTTTAATACCATTTTCCTCCTCAGATTTTTTGTATAGTCAGTTTAGGTTTTTTTTCTTCTTTTCCTTAATCCAAAGGTGGTCTAAATTCCAAGCATTCAAATAATGTTCTGGTATTTTGTCTCTCATCATTCTCTGACATTGCTCACCTTTGCTGAGGAGAAGCTCATCCACCTCTGTAACCAATACCCCTCTGCTGACGCTCACAGTCCCTTCATGGTCTCAGCCCCATCCTGCCATCTTGACAACCAGTCTCCTTGACATTCACATGGATGTTCGTTTCTCATTAGTCTTTTCGACACATTCTAGCTCTTCAGGAAAATACAGGACTTCTCACATAAGACAGTTGATTATTGGGTGTATAAACTATCAACCCCTAAGTTGTGACTTTGGGTTTCACTTGAAAAACTTAGAGCTCTCCATATGTTTATATCAAAGAGTCATCTTAGTGTCCTGTCACACTTAATGAATAGCATGAAATTTATCTCTTATACCTTCATCTCCCCTACAGAGAGAAAGTCTTCAGGTCAAGAATGTTGAGAATCTGGAACACAGCTCAATGCCTGGTACATGGTGAGTGTTTAATAAATGCCTATTTGGAAACAGCGTATTAATGAATTTGTGAATACTGAAAAAAATACTTTAAAACTATAGATAGATCTTTCTGGGCAGATGTTTATGGTATCCAGGAGTTCTTTAATGACCTTATTTTTACTTCACTCATTTGTAATAAGACAACACAGGGGCTAAGTTAAGGAAGAAAAATAGAAAATCATAATTAGGGAGATTAATTGGGAAAAGAAACAAGGAGACCAATATTGAGCACTAACTGTGTGTGAGACCCAGTGTTAATGCATCTACATTAACTCTGCAAAGAAGGCTTTGCGTGTGCTGGTCAAGCTTTGATTAAAAAAGATAGCTGAGTTGTTTTGTTTTCTCTTAGTTTAGACAAAATTACTTTGGACTTTTAAAACATTTTGCCTTTAACTAAAACTCAAGGGAAAAGTTCACGGCAAACAATCTCACCTAAATAAAGATACAAATTTTCCAGAATGTAGGCGTTAAATCTAAATCTGAATGAAATCTAGCTGCAAACGAGCTTTGATGTGAGTATTTCCAAGCTACTGAGCTCACTAAATCAAACTCCCTAAATTCTGAAGCCCAGAGGGTTAACTCTGATTGGTGTTTCTCTGGTGAATTGTGACTCTGGTAGGAAATAATGTAAGAGACTTGGCATCAGCTGCCATGTTTGAACACTAAGTAAAGACCAGGTAGAATATGAAGAAAATAAGTTTCAGAGAGTTTAGAAAACTTGTAGCAGACCCAGGTTGTATATCCAAGGTCAGTGTGTCAAGGGTTAGGACATGCTGGGGGGCATAGCAAAGGCGGGGAGCCTGAGTTGGAAGGGCAGGCTTGATATTCAAAAGGCCGAGTTGAACAGAAAGCACAGGCAGAAACACGACCAAAGAAGACCTCAATATCCAGAATCAAAATGTGTGTACAGATGAAACCTGATAAAGGCTTCAGGGTAAGCACAAGAGAAAAGGCAGAATCTAGACTTTGCCGGCTTGGAATAGAATGTTTCAGGGCTCAGAACACTCCATAGCAATATCTGTTACATTGAGTATTGATCCTGGGACATGGACTGTTGGCTTATGCCTGGGTTTGAAACTGCTTTCTTGGCATGAACAAACAAGGCAAGTGGGTGGATAAGGCACGGGTCTACACATGAGGAGGCCTCATACTTTCTTGGGTGACACAAAAATGAGTTTGATGATATATAGTAGCTTTAGCATTAGAAATGGAAATTTGGATGAAAGGTTATCACCAAGACAGGAAACAGAAATGTGGAGGTCAGGAGCAGGGCTGGGCCCATGAATCTGCCTAAAAATGGGTGATGAGAAAGAGTCAAGCCAGTGATAGAACTCTTGACCTTAACTTGGAATTTTCAGAGAAGTTCAGTGACAGTAGAGTTTGGGATCTAATGTACCTGTCAAGTAACTGATGAAAAGGGATGTTCATGTCCTAGATTTTGAAGGTATTTTTTGTAGCACCTATAAAAGTGAATAACTTCTATGGTTTCTCAAGGGTTGGTGGCTAAATAAAATGAGCTACCTATAATTTGGTGGAGTGTGTTATGATGTGGATCATTCACTATAGAGATAGGGTACAGAAAAGACTAAGTTATGGGTCCAGATACAGAAAGGAATTTTCTCTTCACCCTTTGTGACACTGGGAAGCCTTTAATTTGAGAGTGACCTAGTTTTTATGAAAGTCTGAATTCCTAAACTTCGCCTAGGGCAGCTCCTAAGTTTTCTCATTTGAGAAATGAGATGGTGCTACCTTTTTCTGTGTCCAACAAACAGATAAAATACAAGCAGCCCATCCACTATGTCATTTATTAAAGCCACTACACATTAGCCCATAGAGCTTACCCATTACCTCCTACACTTTGCGGCATTAGCATGAGTCTTCCTTTAATGGCAGCAAAGCCATTATCTGAGGAAGAACATACCTCAGCCTGGGGTTTGGATTTTTAATTTTCGTAGAATATCCAGCTCACAATCCAGTTTCTTCCTGATTTGCGGGCTGTTGATATTGGTTTGATTGGAGAGGGGGCGTGCTTTTCAGGTGGTGTTTGGAACCACCGGACTGCCTTATTGAATGCCAGCCAGAGCTGCAAGTCCCCGCTCTGATTTTTTTTTTTTTTTTTTGCACATCTACCACCAACATCAGGTTTTATTAACAGGGGAGACAGCTTTCTAATGAAATATGGCCCTTAACTTCCTTTTATATTTGGTAATATCCTGAACTCTTTATCCAAATGAAGCATAAAGCACTTACAACTGTGTTTTGCCATTGCACTGACCGAGGAATATATTCATTTGCAGTAACATGGGATTCAATGGAGTGGAAAATAAGCTCTGAAAATTGCTCTTGCCACGAAATTGTATCAATAAATAGGAAAAGCCCATTTAGATTTCACTGACCAATCTCCCCCCTGTGACAAAAATTAATATGGCCAAGTGGTGTGTATTGAAGGTAAGAAGCAGTAGGCACCAGAGGCTGAGCAAGCCACGTGTCAAGGTGTGCCTGGTTTAGCTAGCCTATTTTACTTGTTCACAGAGCCAACTGAGGGTGCCTTTGTGGATGTAGGGTGAACAATGAGTGGGAGGTAGGTATAAGCCTCTGGGGGATGAAGCAAGAGGAAAGATGCTGGAAGCAGTCACCTGTAGGTCATGGACCACGCTCTTCCTGTTGTATCTCTGAGTGTGCAGAGACTAAAGTCTTTCCCCAAAGGCATCTAGCCCAAGTTAAGAAAATGCAAAGCAGGCTCATATTGTACTTCTTTGAGTCAGTGTGGCTTCTGGCTGTTAATTTCAATACACCATATTCTCATAATAAAATTCTAGCAGACACATCCGAAAATAAGCACATGCTTGATCTGTGGTTTATCCATGTGGAGATGAATAAAACATCAAGTTCAGGTGTAAAGTAGTCAATTATGATGTTAAAATTTTGTGGAAAAAATAAAGGCTTGTGATTGATGATATGGAAGTAAAGTTAAACTGAGAGTCAAAACTGACAGTTCCTGTGCGAGTTTAGGCAAACCAAATAATCTCTTGAACTTGGTTGCCATATTTGCAAAATGGACCTCATAATGGCTCTGCTGCTTGATTATCAGAGTTGTAGTCAAATGAGATTGTGAGCATCTGTAAACATTTAGGGAACTTTATTATTCTCTACCATCAGCACTGACGTTGAAAAACTAATCATGAAGGTAAATCATACCTCTTAGAGCTACTCCTTTGTGCCACTAGGGGCAACATTTTGTGGTCAAAAAGATAACGGACTTGGGAATCTGAGGAGCTGGATCCAGTACTGCCTCTCCTGCCACCACATCATGAGCCCTCAGGCAGCTACCTTCACGTCTCCCATTTTCCCATCAGTGTAATGAGATGGCTGTACTGGGTTATCTCTGAAATTCCTTTCCGACACTAAATTTTGTTATGTCTTGGGTCAAAGAGGTAGCATAATGGAAACCCAGATCATAAGCTAAGAATGAAAGAGCATATGTTGTAATTTCTAAAACGAAAAGATCACAGCTCTCTTGTAATTTGATGCTAAAGAACAGGTCATGGAGGAAATTTTGGGCAGGTTTTAGAGAGCTGTACTCTCTAGAGTAAACTTGTCTTGAACCAAAATCACATTATTTGTACTGTTATCTGAAACCTTCAGATTTCTCTTTTTAATCCTACCCTTTTGAATCTTGAGTCATCTGTCCAATGTCAGTGAAGCTTGCTAGAGGTGGTAGACTCCTCTCCTTTCCAGATACCTACTGAGATTCTTCAGTCTTGGCAAAGATATAAAAACTATACTTTCATATGCCCATTGCCCCCCTGATAGAAGCTGGCTATATTACGTCCTCTCCTTGCCAATAGAGGTGCCTTGGGGACCTTCTCTTATTCTGGATATGCACAATAACATGCAGGAGGGTATCCCAGGCCTCTTGCATGTTAACTAAGCCCCCTCTCAGCCCTCTAAATGCTTGTCAGGAAACCTTGATAAGTGGTAACTCCATGTGGCACTCAGCATGGCAGAACAAGGCTATTTTCTCCCTGTGTATGCTCTTGCCAGACTGCCCCTTCCGCCCTGCAGGGTTTCTGCTGCTCTCATTAGAGTCTAGCAGATGATCACACAGACTTGTAGCAGGTGGAACATGGAGGGGAACAATGACTTGTAGTCTGTGTCCCATTAGCAGCAACGTGGGTGAAGAGTCTGTGCTGTGTTCTGTGGCTCCACGTGCCAGTTATTCTCTTGGAGAAAGTGCAACTCCTCAGTCAAACTTAGAGAAGCTCTACCGATATAGAGTCATTGATGCGTAGCTCAATATGGCGGTCACTATTGAGATTCTAACTTTGGCTGCCTTGTTTAAACCATCCATGGTATGTCTAGAATCAGTCAATGTTCTTTTGTATTCATGAATGAAGTATGTGAAAACATTCTCTCTACAAAAACTCTATAGACAGGGTTGGCTGGGTGGCTCAGTTGGTTAAGCGTCCAACTCTTGGTTTCAGTTCAGGTCATAATTTCATGGTTCATGATATTGAGCCCCATATCAGGTTCTGTGCTGACAGCATAAAAGCTGCTTTGGATTCTCTGTCTCCCTCTCTCTCTGCCCCTCTCCCACTCATGTATGCTCACGTGTACTAAGGCTGTATCTCTCTCTCTCTCTCTCTCAAAAATAAACAAACATTAAAAAAAACTCCACAACCTAAAGTCTATCTACCATCACTCATCATCCCATTTCTCTACCAGAGGAGAACACTGTCAGTCAATTAGTTTTATGAACCTATAGCTGTATGTAACAGGATGATGAATGTGAGTGCAGCTGAGGTGTCTTTGAGAACCTCCCTGCAGGATTCTCTAAGAAGCTTTAGAACTGACCCTGCTACCATCACCCTTTAAGTCTCTCCTCCAGATGTATAAGAAAGGAAGTGAAGATGTGATTTGTTGGTTTAGAGAGAGTACTGTGGGTCTTCCCTTTTATCTCTCTGGGGAGTCAGAAGAGGTACTCAAGTGAAAGGAAAAAGTCTCCAGGAGAACCACACTTTTATATTTGAAGAATGTTGCAAGAAGAAACTGGCCTCTAATGCCCTAGTTGGACATCTGCTTATGGAGTGGATTTGTTGGTCTTCACTCAGCACCTATTTAAGCAGGGTAAAAAGAGAATTGTATACAGAGGACAGAATGAAGCAGCTGTATGTTATTTGGTTTGGCAAGGGTGACTTTTCTGTGCCTCAAGTGGACATGGAGGAAGGTAGCTTGAACATTCGTATTATTACCCTGACCGAAATGGCTGGCTTCCACAAGAAGAGACCCTGTCAGCAAGAGAATCAGGTCTGAACCTCTAAGAAAGTGGGTCAGGAGAGGTCAAAACAGAGCTTTTCATCTGTTTCAGGAAGAAATCACTCATGGTTCTCAAAAAAGATGCTGGCCAGTTCAATGGCATCAAGACTCCCAATTCTCTCTCTCTACTTCTGGTCACTAGAGGGAAGAGAGAGACCTAGAAGAGGAAGGAGGAAGATGGGCAGCAAAAGAATAAGCCAGGCATCCTCATCCTCCCCATTCCAGGTCTCTCCAGCTGGGGTCAGGCTGAACTAGGTGGGACGAAGGGTGTGAGATAGATTATTTAAACCAGGATAAATGGAGAAGACCAACCTGGGCTGTTGAATATGCGAAAGTAATTGGAAAGCTATGGGATCAGTCCCGCACATCATTAAGGGCTAGAAGGAGGAGATTCAGTACAGTTAAAGGTAGTGATTGAAAAAAAATAACAAAGCAATTTCACATCTGTATCGCAATAAATCAGATTTTCCAATAAACCGGTTATAGGTAAGATATAGTGTCGTTTGTGTTTCTTAACATTAATAATGTCATAATGTATATATCACTGTGTAACATGCTTTTTCTACCACAGCAATATGTCTCAAAGATCTTTATATGTCAGTACACTTGGATTTTGTTGTTATTTATAACTGCTGCATAGACTTTCACAGTAAAGCGTTCCTAGAGTTTATTTAGCCATTCTGTGACTGGAGGTTTTTAGCTGTTGTGGAACAGTGTGATGATTGGGCACAGACTATAAGAGAGGCTAAGGTTTGGCACAGATCTCTAAAATAGGGTCATACCTTCTGAGCCGATTAAGAACTTGTCCAGGATTTCCAAATCCCTGGTGCTCTTTAAGGCTGGGTTCTTAGTTCGCAGAAATTGGAGAAAGTGGCCGAACAGGTTACCTAGGGATGGAATGTCTTCTCTTCTTCATTCTCTCAGTTATTGTTCTTCAAAACCCCCATCTGACTGAGGGAGAAGCAAAGCCAGGGATTTCAGGTCAACACTCTGTTTCCTCACCTAAAAATTGAATTTGTTCCTTTGCCTTCCAAATTTTGCTTTTGTGGCAATTAACCAATAATGTCAGAAAAGTACTTTGAAAGTCCTGAAATGGAGATTCATTACAAACTCAAGGATTTATTAAAACAAATTCCCCTTACCAGTTGGGTGTAATATTTCATATACATTTGTCAGATACATATATTTTAACCTCTAATTTATGTTTTTAAAGTAATATATGCTCATAACAGCAGAATATTTTTCCAGTGATACTTTGCCTCATTGCTAGTAATTACTGAACAGATGTAAGGGTATCCAAATAACTATATGCAATATTAAACATACAATGCTGAGTACAGAATATATTAATGATTTCACATTTTGTAGGACTCTAGTCATCATGGTCAAACATCCATAAATATGTCTTAAAATTTAGTGAGCTCTCCCTCCTAATACTAAGAATTTTGTTTTTTATTGGCCTTTTACAGCCTCCCTCATGAAGCTTTAAAGTGTGAGCATAACGTAATGTATAAACTTGTCAAATCACTATGTTGTGCACCTGAAATAATGTAACATGGTGTGCCAAATGTACTCAAATATAAAAATAAAAAATAAAATAACAAAATAAGAAAGAAGAAAAAAGTCATGCTTTTACACGATGGAATTCTTTCTCTAAAATACCTCTTCTTCTCTCTTTTCTCCTAACAGCTGGAGAATCTGGAATTCTCCTCCTCCCTCTATGGATTTGGGCAGTTTTCTTTCATTTTTCCCATTGTCTTTTGTATTTGATTCCATTAAAATCCTAGTGTTACATTTTTAGCAACAAACACATTGTTGTTATTATCATGCACCAACCCAGGTTACCTGATGGCATGAGTGGGTTTCTAGTCAATGTTAGGATACAGAGCTACTGCAGATATGTTCTTCTGACTTATAATTCTATTCCTGGCTCTCATTTGCAGTGTCAGTCAAGTCCACAGGATGGCCACTGGGCATTTAGAAGGTGAGGAAAGGCCTTCTCTTTCTCAAAAGCTTGGACTTCAGATGAGCCACATGCCAGTAATTTTAGCCTTTTTTTCCCTCAGAGGAAAAATAAACACAAATCACTTGGCATATCTGACAGTCTTCAATTAGAAGGATTTATAGAATCACGCAGCTAGCAGAGAAACTAAGAGCCCGCAGAATGCATTGCCTTGTCTCAGACAGGTCAACAATTGGCATCGCATGTAGACTGGCTCTCTTTTTATAGCTTTTCAGAATAAGTGATTGTATTCTCACTCCAGATGAAAAAATCTAATATTTAATAATCCTCGTGGTAGGATGTTTCTCTTTTAACCTAAGAAGGAGAGTTGGAAACTGTTGTTCCTTGTCTGTATAGACCCATAGCCCTGGCTGAGACTTGGCATTAGTAGGGGAGATAACTTGCTACATTTGAATATACTATTTTTTTATGCAAATAAGTGTTTTTATCATTTTTGTGGTTTTCTTCGATACTTTATCCAGATGCCCAGGGTCAGATCCAGAAAGGTTACCCCTGCTGTGTTACCGTGGGTAGAGCCAGCAGAATACTAAGAGGACCCTCAAGATTTCCTAACAGTAGGCATGTGTGGAAAAGATAGATAGGTTCCTTTGTTTTTCATAGATTCCCACTGACTGAACATCTGTGAGAGGAATGGAAGGAATTTACTTTGAGAGCCTATCTGTATCAGTAGGAAATCAAATGTAAACTTTTGAACAGTTTCCGTGAAGGTGAAGGCCGACAGCAAGTCTGTCGCTTCATTCTGCTTTCTAGCCACTGTTTCCCTCATGGCTTGATGTCAGGCAGAGCTTGCTCTACTGTTGCATCCTTTGTGATGATACCAGCCACCTGAAGCTAGTTAGCCAGAGGGCACAGGTCCTGGCAGGGTCACATGGCCTGTGCCCTGGGGCTGTATGCCTTGGTACAGAGTGTGACCTCTCCTTTGACATTTTAGTCCCTCGCCTGCATCAGTTCATCTTGGGGGAAATAGTCCTACAATTGATATATGATGAGTGATTAAGCACAGAGTTTGATTACTCAGATTCTTTTTTATAATGAAAAATGTGCATTATTAGTATTAAGATTTCTTATGCCCTCCCTTGTAGATTTCTTCCCAATATCAAGGTAGCAGGCACATGAGTAGTAATTTAAAGTTGTTCATAAAAACAAAAAGGACTTGAAAAGTTTTACAAGAAATACCACATACTCTACAAAAGACCGGATTTCTTTACTTGAGCACATTCCTATTGAGCTGTCATTATGTGTCACACCCAACGTGATATACCTACCTTCAACGTCCTAGCCTAATCAGAGGGATCCTTTACAATAGTTGATATGTAATGTTAAATAATGCTGTGGGAAGATGTTCTAGATCAGGTGTGCCTGAGCTGAGTTTGGAAAAATGGGCAGGATCCAATTTGGTAAAAGAGAAGAGAAGGGCTAGGGCAGGTAGTGAAGAAAGAGGGAGTAGCTTCTCCAGGGAACTGCAAATTGTCCAGGAGGGCAGAAGATAGAGTGCAAAGAGGGGAATGAGAAGATGAGGTTGAGGGGATAAGTTGTGCAGGGTGGAGAATAGTTTATAAAGCATCTGGGAGTTAGCCCGAAGACAATAATTAGTCATTGCAGGGCAAGGATATCATCATATTTGTGGTTTTAAAAGTCACTTCGATGGTGGAGTGAGAGGTTTGAAGAAGACTGAATTGATGGAGGCAAAGAAACCATTTAGAAGAGTGTTGATGAGGGGCACCTGGGTGGCTCAGTTGGTTAAGCATCTGACTCTTGATTTCGGCTCAGGTCACGATCTCATGGTTTCTTGAGTTCGAGCCACTCTGCGCTAACAGCACAGAGCCTGCTTGGGATTCTCCCTCTTTCTCTGCCCCTCCCCCATTCACACTCTCTCTGTCTCAAGATAGATAGGTAGGTAGGTAGGTAGGTAGGTAGGTAGGTAGATAGATAGATAAGAGAGAGAGAGAGAGAGAGAGAGAGGGAGAGAGGATTGTCGACGTAATTCATGAGATAGGCCTGAATCAAGTAGTAGCATTTGTGATGGAGAAACCCATATTGGAGATGGAGTTTGAATTAAATTACAGAGGAAGAATTAATAGAATTTGATTGATTGATTATGGCAGTTAAGAAAGAAGGAAGTCCAAGGATTGGTGATGAAGGAGAAGGCACTGAGTTGGGTTTTAGATTTATAAATTTTGAGATGTCTGTGGGCCATCCAAGTGGCAATGTCCAGCAGCTCTGGATCTCAGTTTGAGAGTCCCCAGCGTGTATCTGTAAGCAAAACTATAAGAGTGGGTGAAATCGCCCAGGATGTGTGCAGAGAATACATTGCCCTTGCTTTCCCCTAGAAGATAGCTCTTCAGGTACTGAATATGGGGTGCAACTGGAGTGCAACATTGACAGTGTCGTTTCCTCTTGGACCGTGGTGCACAAACACTCTTACATTGTTCTGCTTTCTGGACCCTGCAAACTGCCACCTTCTATTATTACAATCTCATCAATATTTCATGACCCTTTCTAGTTTCCAGGTTGATATGGGCAGATGTTGTCTTCTTGACAGCATAAATAGGTGTCTTGATTTGGATATTAGCCATGCTCATACCCCAGAGTAAAATGAGATTAAAGAAAAGCCCTTCCGCTGTCTGTTGATGCCTCTGAGGCAGCTTCTCTGGTGACGATTCCTTGCCTTGTTACTAGCTGTGGAGGTGGTGGTTTTAGTTTTAACTCTGTTCCTTGACTACCAGAACGAGATTCTGAAACCTTTGTCACTGTGTTGGTTTCCACCAAATAGTCCATAGATCTGTTCATCCTTGACCGCTTGGAAATTGTTGTGAATGTTTACAGAAATGGAGGAGGGGAGAGAAGGGGATTTCAAAACTGGGTTTTCTAAGGCCCGACAAAAGAGTAAATATTTTTAGCTTAAAAAAACCCCAACATTTCAGAGTGGCAAATAAATGCGTCTCAGTGTTCTGGTGATTTGAATGTTCTAAATGAGGAAGCACTGGGAGCAGCATCTGTGCCTGTCTCCGCCACAGCTCTCATTCCCTCTGAGGCACTGGGAAGTGAGACGACTCTGAGCACCAATTGCTTGCAAATTTCTTCTTCTCTTCCGAAAAAAAGTTGTGCTAGCAGGTCCCCCAATATGCAGATGCTGCCTTGTTGAGTCAAAAGAACATTTTAAGTAGAAGCGTTTGCATTCTGGGGACTAGCTCCTGCACTTCTAAAATGAGACTCCGTTGAGAAGCCAGATATTCTTCCCAAATCATTAGAGTGGATAGGACGTGATTCCATTCCCATTTTTTATGCTATTTTACTTGTGCTTGATTGGAGAGCCTGTTGGAGATACATGCCTGTGTACGAGAGAAGTGCTTTGTCCTTATGATCTAGACAATTATGCCAGTTCTCTGCTTCCTTTGGCTAGTGAAGATTAGGCACAGCTCTGTCTGCACATGTGGGGGATGAGGGGGCAGGATGCCATTGTGGACTTGAGCTATACTCAAGTGACTCACCCCTGGCTAGTTCGACTTCGGAGACATGGCTTCTGCACTAATAAAAAATGCTGCCAATCACAGTGTTATATTGAAAGGTTCAGTACATTGTGTCCAGAATAGTCTTTATTTAGATGGTAAAAATGTCAAAAGAAAAAGCACAACCTGAGTCTAATGGGCTGATTGAACTCAAGGGAGAGGTAGGTGGGGGTGGGGAGAGCAAAAGAGCAGTTTCTAAGCAGAAATAGGACAGCAAAGACACGTTCTGGGGATGGACCAGCCATTTATCATGGCAAAAAGAAGGTCATATGAACTCATTTTGGAGTTCAGAGTGGTGCTGAAAACAGAAATTAAAGAACTGTAAAAATGACTCGAAGTTTTGGTAGCAGGTATCTGGTTTAGCACTTACACCCAAACAGTTTACCACATAGGTTAAGAAATGGCCGACTCTTTGCAGCCAGAGAAGAAAGCTGATTCATTCAGAAGCCGCAGCCTAGCGTGAACCGTGGCATCGGTGCCCGTGAACTGGCATTGGCATTGCCAAGTGCATTGTTAGTACGTATCTGCATAGATTTTTTGT
The DNA here is from genome assembly GCF_027475565.1 of Acinonyx jubatus. NCBI lineage: Eukaryota > Metazoa > Chordata > Mammalia > Carnivora > Felidae > Acinonyx > Acinonyx jubatus. Next base: position 49,358,349 of record NC_069395.1, read on the forward strand.
CTAAGTTACAGTTGCAGCAGGTAAGTGCAGTGACCTGAAAGCTAAGAGCAGTCTCAATGAATAACTGTCTTTCCTGACATCATTACCAGACTCAGTCTGGCAAATTATTTTTTACTTTAGGTTATCTGTACTCGGGTTATATGCCCTGCTATGGCAGGAAATGTTTCAGTTTCTCCCTCTCCCTCTCCCCACCTCTCTCTCTCCCCCTCTTCCCCTCTCTCCCTCTCTCCCCTTCTCTCCCTCTCTCCCCTTCTCTCCCTCTCTCCCTCTCTCTCTCCCCCCACTCTCTCCCTCTCCCCACCCTCTCCCACCCTCTCCCTTTCTCCCTCTCTCCCTCTTTTCCTCTCTCCCTCTCTTTCTCTCCCTCTTCCTCTCTCTCTCCCTCTACCTTCCCCCCCGCCCTTCTCTCTGTCTCTCCCTCTCACACTATCTCTTTGTGTCTTTCATATACACATGTACATCCCTGCAGGTCACATGACTTATTTTGGAGGCTATACAACTTCTCTGAATGATCCAGAATTTTGCTGGTATAGGTTGCCACAGGGTGTGACGTGACCTGTCCCAGACTATGACCATCTAAACAGAAGGTAGGGGTGTGGAATATCTTTGAGCCTGGTGGACCAAGCCATTAGTATTGGGAGTAGTTTATTACGCAGCAAAAGCCAATTGTCACAGCTTCCCAGGTGAATAGAATGCTTTCATTTCTTAATTTTAACAGACTTGGGAGAAGGGTGTTCAGAGGGAGCAGCTGCAGCCCCAAATTCCACATGTCAACTCGCACAGTGACACGAACTCTGCTACCTCTTTACAGGTGCTATATGGACAGACTAGAATATTGTCTGCCTCCCTGCTTACTTTCATTCCCTCATTTCTTTCATTTGTTGGTTAATTTTCTTAAAGATTAATACGCTCTTTTAGCGGGCAGATGTTGTGCATACAAAGATAAAAATTCATAAACTAATGAGGACATACATGGAAGAAAATATTACAGTAGATATAAAAAGTGCTACTGGAGACGTGTGCAGTCTGTTGAGAACACAAGGGACAAATCACCTGCCTCTGAGGACCAGGCATGGGTAGCTTCCCTGAAGAGCCATGGTTTCAGGAGTATCACATGGGCACTTCCACAGTTATTCCCCAGCTCATGCTGGTGCATTCAATGTGGATTTTCCCACTCAGGAGACCTAATCTATGCTATCTATGTATTTTTTATCTATGTACTTTTATAAGCATAGGGGATGGGATACAAAAACTAGGAGTTAATGTTTTTAGCTTAATTCCAGTAGTTTGGCAACCCCCTCCCCCATTTATAAGATACAGCTATCTCTAAGAGGAATTTCACTTTAATATCAATATTTTAACCTTACTGTGTTTCCCCCCCTCCCTTCCTCCCTTCCTCCCTTCCTCGCTTTCGTTGTTGACAGAAAGGGATTGTTGCACGGTGGTCCCTCCATATGGGGGAAAGGCAGAGGCCCAGAGACTAGACTGATTCACTGGGTCTAAGTGGTAACCAGGAAAGGACTCCATTGTGAACTGGAAGATCTGTTTTTAAGTCATTTCCCTTCTGAATGTTCAAGATGATGTAAATATACTGTACTCTATCTTATTAAGTTGGTCCCGGTAACCAAGGAAATGGCCTTCATTCCCATCCCTAAGATACTGTGAGATGGTGTCTCGGGAACTCATTGCCTTGATAGTCCGTACTTTGGCGGATATGTGTAACCTCAGCTCACAGGTTATTCCTTAACATGTTCTCTGCCCATTAGTAAGGCTGCCTAAAGCTGTCTCCACAAAAACTGTTCTCAGACATCCTGTTCTGCCTCAGCCAACCACTGACTCCAGCACTTTCTCTATTTATTTGTTAGCATTTGAAGGAATGATTGTATCATATGAACAGACCTACCAATGTCATTTAGTCGTAAGTGATGAAATTACTTTAAACAAACAAAAGACAACTAAATCATGAAATGATAGCTCATACCCTAGGAGAACCTGGAACCAGAGCTGCCACGTGTCCACACATTTTGTGTACCGTTCAGGTGCCAGGGCATAACTAGAAGCTGGAATCCAGTCCCTCCTCCATTCTCAAAGCTGGGCTCTTTGACATGAGGTTATGTCCAGTCAAAGAGACCTTGTGCTCACCTCCAGGGCTAGGTCCTCCTCTCGAGGCGGTGCCTTTACTTAATTGGTCTGCTCAGAGTAGACGCCCATCTTCTACCTCTTCTCTGCTCATCCTTGGCTCTTTTATTGCAATAAAAGCCCCACTATAAATGTGGAAACATGAGAAAGAACATGATGAATATAGATGATAGAAGGCAGCAGCTTTACCAGATAATTAAAAGTGTTTCTTTTGGAACCAAACTGTTGGAACAAGATTAAATTAGGAAAGATATTATTGGGAATATTTCTTGATTTGAGAAAAGACCTCACATTGGGATGACCAAATCTGCTCACTTTTCAGGTAAAATTAGTAAAACGATACCAATACCTAGATACAGCTGGGCACAATTTTTGAATTATGAAGGAAAGAAGTCCTATGAGTACCTCTGAAAAAAGGAATATAACAAATGGGGAGCTTGTCTACAGAGGCGTTATTATTAGACTGGTGACAACTTAATTTCTTGAACAATAAATGCAGAAAACAATGGAGCAACATCTGGAATTTTGGTAGCTATGGGAGGAAAGATTATTAGCGCAAGTTTTATATCCAGCCAAACAGTTCTTCAAAACATACTCATGTTGGACTGGTAAATATACTACTGACTAATTCTTTTTTAAGAGGTTAATTGAAGACATTCTCCAACTGACTAATGAATTTTTAAATAATTACGTGGGAAGTCATTATGAAGATACAAATCTGGTTTAAATTTTGGAAGATCACTTTGTCTGCTGTAAGAATGAGGTAGTGGGGGAGCAAAGAGAGCATCTGTGTTCCAGGTGAGAGATGATGATATCCATGTGACAGGTGGAAGAATGGCATATAAAAGGGTATTAGCAGTAGAAAAAGATATCAAGTGTTCTAGTTTGGGACGTGTCAAATCTGAGATGTTTGCAAGGCATTCAGATGGAGATATCCATCTGAGGGTTTGGTGATGCAGGTGCTGAGGATAGTGAAGTTGAAGGTACAAGTACAGCACATAGCTGAGGAATATCAGCATGTAGATGATATTTGAAACCATGAAAATTGATGATGTCATCACGAGAGAGAACGTGGGGAGAGAGAAAGACCGGAATTGAATACTGAGCACCATGCAAAATAGGGCAGACAGTAAGCCAGCAACCACACTAGGCTTGTCAGAGCATCATTCCTGGTGGAGGTGGGGTGGGGGAAGACTCTTAGATATAGGCATTGTAGCAGATATTCAAATTCCTCATTGCTTGTTACATTCTAGATCAAGGCCCAGAAATTTAGCAGGGCCAAATATTGGACTCCAGTGCTTGGGCTGTGGGACTTGTAAATTATCTGGGAGAAAGCACTGACCCTTGACCTGGCACAATCAGTGGCTTTATTCAATAACGTATGAATGTCGGTCCTTTGCTCTAGTCTGACTCTGCCACCTCAGTTTATGGTCGATGCAGTGTTGGCCCCATCTGATACGGACAGGTGACTGAGATCTAAGCCTTGACTGATGGAAGCCCTGGTTTACAGCCAATTTCCATAGATCTTTGCTAGAGTTCTGCAGGAAATACTCTCAATCTCCCTTCTAATTCCCAAAGGTGGTATCTGTGCGTTATATCCCACTGTCAGAAACCTGTACCATTGTACTCCTGAGAGCTGTGACACTCATTCACTGATATCACTTTAGGAGGCACTGGAAGATGGTTAGTTATGGTCAATTGACTTCCCTTTGGAGGCAGTTTCATTTTGAACATGTGAGGGGCCTCTCCTTCTGGAAGTATCCTTACTGTTTGCCCCGTACTTGAGGTCAGTTATCGTGGCAGGGACATTGGAGTCATCCTGTCACATCCAGGCTTCTCTAACACCATTGTGCTGTGATTGTTGGAAGCATACATTTGCACTCAAGATCAATAAAGCTGCATAATGTACATGGAAAGCACACGACAGGGTCTCTGGGTCCAGAAATCCCAAAACACATGGGAGAAGATCAAAGTAATGTGGGTTCCCATAAGTCACTTGATGGGCTGGACTGCCAATAACCCGTCAAGAGAAGGTAGTGTCTCTCATTGGGGTCTGCCCACTCGATAGTAAAGGGTGCGGTCTGGACTTCACAACCTCCTGAGGGAGTCCAGAGTAGTCAGAGGAGTGCCTCTAATTAGCACAATCTAATTAGAAACTGTCTTTTAAGTAAGTCTAAAAAATGTAATTTTAGGCTTTCTAGAGAGAAGAGCTGAGAATGGCAGCAAAGGTACAAAGTTTAATAAATAACATCCAGTACAGCCCACCCCTTTGGATTCTCAGTGTCCAAACATATCTTCCATTCCATATCTAACTTCTAAACAACAACAACATCAGTGTCGTGCACCCACCTAACAACATGTGTTTATATATTGCATGAGTAAAAGGTTATTCTTTCTCTCCCCAAAAAAGGAGAGATACAAAATCTCATGTGTCTATGTGTGGAGAATGTTCATTCCTTTCCTAGCATAGCCAAAAATTCACTTTAATATTCTGTAATCCTAAGAGTAAACAATAATTACTACCAATATACTGCATATAAGATAGCAAGGAAATGAGAGAGTCATGAAAATGGCATAAATCATTTCTGCTCACATTCTGTTGGCCAGAACTTAGAGGCAAGCAGCTGAGAGGGCTGTACCCAGGAGAAAAACGAAAACTGTTTAGTGAACTATAGCATTGCCTCTGTCATACCAAAAACACAGAGTGTTTTAGGAAAGAGGGACTCCTGATTAGACACATGTATTTATCTCCTAGTTTCCCAACCCTGGAATTATCCTCTAAAATGACAGTAAAGGAGTAAAACAGGTAAAGTTAAGAAAGAGAAAGACAATGAGAGGGTGAAAGACAATGAAAGAGAGATATTAACAAAATGTTGAACATGAAAATCAGATGAATTAGATGGAGAAGTAGTAAATGTTTGAAAAGAAGATGACAGAGAAAGTAGGTGATATTCCCACCCTCCCCAACCCCTCTCTAAAAACCTTAAGTATTGGAGGGACGCGGGGCATTGGTTAGCTCTAGTCACAATAATAAGGTGTGACAGTCATCAAACCTCAGCGGCCCATATAAGTCTTTCGTTGTTCCCACCTGTGAAGATTATCCGGCCCGCCCCTGTGTTTGTGGGTCGGCTGAGGCTGTTGTCAAGGCTGGGCTCCACCAGGCCTCCTCAGCTGGAGCATCTCTGCTCCAGAAGCCTCGTGTCCTCTCCCCAGGGCCACTGTGCAAGCACGCCTGTGCCGCCCTCATAGTGAGGTTAGAGAAACGGGGACAAAAAATGGGGTGAAAATTTCAAGACCCCTTAGGGACCAGGCTCAGAGTTGGCACACGGTCACTCACATCTCATTGTATTGGCCAAAGCAAGTCACGTAACCAGAGCCTAAATGTGAGGGGTGGGAATAGACTCTGGGTCTTTAGTGAGAGGAGCAACAGTCACACACCGAAAGGCGTGGATGAAAGGAGGGTGAAGAATTAGGTCCATAAACACAGGACCATAGCAGGACTGAGAGGATGGGCTGGAAATGAGATGGATTGCTGCACGGAGGTCCTCCGAAGAGCAGCTAGAATCCCAGATTTCTCTCATGCCACAAATAGCAGAGGTGGGGAGGTGATTGCTAAAACAAGCATAATAAGTATAAGCCTGCATTTTGAAAAGTAGAGCACCAGCTTCCTTTCCCCATTTATCTCCCAGAACTCTAGCAGGTCTGGAGAAGAACTTGGTAGTCTTTTCTGGAGAAATTGGAGAATGAACCCAGAGAGCAGAGCTCCCAGTAATACTCACTGGGGGCTGAATTTGTGGAGGGCATGGAAAATGAAACAAGATTTCAAAACAATCAATTGTTAATTGTATATGCAATTATATAATTAATCAGCAATGTAATTATATAACTAATAAATGATATAAGAATGACAAATATAAAATGATATATGTGAACATTTTTAAATAGTAATGGGTTAGAGATGGGAGTGGCACTAACCTACAAAAGACAATTCTTTTAAGAGATAGTGATGAAAAATGAGGTGGTAGATAGAGCAATGTGTGTGTTTAGTATTTTAAAATCTATTTCATGATACAGAAGAGAATAGAGATAGGGCATAATTGAAGGCTCAAAATCTTTGAGAAGATAGGGATCTGATATCAACTAGAACACAGGTAGTTCCAGAGACTTCAGGAGGCTCAGCAGCATGTATCTCTGTTGAGTAATTTGGAGATTCTTAAGTTTCTTTTTGTTACTTTGCAACATCAGGGACTTCTCTCAAGGCACACACACACACACACACACACACACACACACACACACAGCCTGAAGTCAACATATAAAGTGCTAATAATATATCTATGAGGTGGGATAGGTGATTATGTTCATTATGCTTTTCTGTAGTTTGCAAATTTTATATAATAAGTGTGTTAATTTCAAATCTAGGGGAAATGATATCTATCTACCTGTGTGTCTCCTTATTTATTTCCTTCAGATGGTCCTGGAAGAGCAGGTAGACTACTGAGGAGGTGGTACTTTAACTAAATTGGCATAATTTACAACAACCTGTCTTTTTAGGAAGGATTTTGCCTGAGGGGACGAATGGATGGTGTAGCAGCATCCGGGAAAGAACCATCCCATCCCTTCCCTTCTTCTGCTCCTCTCTGCACTGTGCCCTTTCTTCCCCACATCACAGTTGTCTCAGCCTCTCTCTCGCTGTTTCACATGTTTTGTCTCTCACTCCCTCAGGCTATTTTCAGATCACCCCCTCCCACTGCCTGATCTATTTTCATGTAAGGAACATGATTTCTGAGAGTCCTACTTCATTTTTTCTGGTCCCTCTGTGGACTGGCCTGAATGCACATTGTCAGAGAATTATGTTGCACCAGCTGCGGGGAAGGAATTAAATGACTAATAGATCATTCTCTCTCAGGACAAAGAAAAAAAAATGCAAATAAACACTGTCTCGCCTCAACTCCCTGCTAGGACCCTCAGACTCTGATTCTCTGGCCTTCTGGTCTCCTTCTTAGTCTCAAACCCAATGGGCATAGATTAGAAACTTTACCCTTGACTAACCATGCAACTCTGGGGAGGTTTTTATGCCCATAAGCCTAGGAGCTCTTTTCGTTAAGATGGGAGTGATAACACCCCCACCACTGAATGCAAGGCTTGGGAAGCAGCTGCCCAGCTGGAGGAGAGGTCCAGCAAACAGCCCTCTCCGTGCTGTGCTTCCTACTTGAGCTTCTTCCTACTTCCTCTATTTGTTTAACTGGCAAACTGCAGTGCTCCTGTCACCACGTAAGGGATGTCCTGCCTTCATTTCCACAGTTGGATCTGGGCTAAGCTCAGATACAAGTAGAGACAGAAACCAAGAATCTTAGCTATAAGACAACGGGAATTGTGAGCTTCTCTGTTAAGGAAACCATTCTCAATTAAAACAAACGTATAATAACTTCTCCAACTCCCACACTTCCCTGGATGATCTTAGGTATTTATTCTGGCCCAGATACTATACTTTTTATTTTAACCTTGTTTAAGCCTCAAGAAACTCGATGAGAAATGATTACCTTAATATTATAGAGAATGGAGTGAAGCTCTGAGAGGTTGCTCAAGGTCAATTGCTGGTAAGTACTGGAGACAAGATTTGAACCTACCAAAAAATCTGTCCTCTGTGTAAGCTCTTAAGTAGATGCCCTGCCATAATTGTACTGTAATTTCCTGTCCCTTTTGCAAATAGGGACATGATAGGAAACTGAATTTAAAAGCACTAATTAATCCAAAACATTGACATATCTTTAGTTATTTCCCTGTCCTCTTTGAAAACGTTCTTTCCTCTCTTTGTTTCTTATTTGTTACCTTCTTCTTAACCTGTGATTCAGCGGATGCCTTTTGGGATTGCCAAGGGATCCATTCATTCATTTGTTCATGCCTTCTACATCTCAACGTGCACCGTGCTAGGACTCATTCAAGACAGTGATAATACACAGATATCGATGAAGTCACAGTCTGTGGGGAGAGAGATGTGAATGTGCTGTGACAAAGTCCTACGGGAGGGGAGCACTGAAGAATGCAAAGTCTGTGCACTTAGGAGTGGATGCTTCATGTAGGAGGGTGTTCGGCTGCAAGTACCAGCAAACCCAGTTCAGAATTTATTTATTCTCTCACAAAACAGTGTCCACGTCATGGTGGTAAAAGTTACAGTGTGGCCAGGGCCCCAGCTCCATTGTTCTGTTCTTCTCCCAGCTCTGCCCTCTTTTGTGGGCTGGACTTGACCTGAGCTTCCCTAATGGCTGCAAGGTGATGATCAGCAGCTCCCTTGTTTGTGTCTGAAAGTAAAAAGAGAAAAACTTCTGGTTACACCGTGGAAGAAAATCTCTTCCCTTAAGATCGTGTACCCATTCCTAGGACTATAACATCTACCTGAGATACTGTAAAGGAAGGAAATTCTTTTTTCTTTTCTTTTTTTTTAAAGTAGGCTTCACACCCAGCGCAGAGCCCAGTGCGGGGCTTGAACTCACAACCCTGAGATCCAGACCCAAGCTGAGATCAAGAGTCAGATGGTTAACCCACTATGCCACCCAGGCGCCGCATAAAGGAAGGAGATTCTTATGATGGGCTTTTGCAAAAAGACCCCTTCCCTGAAATAAATTTGTTTTGAGTAATATTGATGGTATGGGAAGTGGTATAAGGAGGAAGAGACTGGATGCTGGATGGGTAGCCAAAAAGGTCCACAGCAGTAGGGTTGAGGGGGAAATGACATTTAGGCTGGGTGTTGACAGATGATTAAGAGGTTGCCAGAGAAAGGTCAAAGTGCACTTCCAGGAAGGGAAACAGCTTATGTCTTTGACCTTGTGCCAAGAACCCGGCACACTTGATAACGTGGAGTGGAAAGAGCCAAAGAGGGCTTCAAAGAGGTGAGGGCAGTCTAGGAAGAGTTTTGCATCCTTCGTAAGGCATTTGCTTCCTGTCTCCAGACAATGGAGAACAAATGGCAGGGTTTGTTTTACAGCCGGGAATGCAGGAGAAAGTTTCTCTTGGGATAATTAACTCCATAAATGGAAGTGTAGGGCGTGGAGAGGCTAGCAGGAAGAAGACAGCTACAAAGTTTCAGGTGAAAGATTCAAAGATTAGGAGTTCCTAGCTATGGCAAACTCGACATGGATGCAAAAGGAGGCAGAGGAGGCTTTTCGGGGGTGGGGGTCGTCACGTTTCCTCCTGAAGTCCCTGGTCAGGGTCACAGCAACGTCGGAATAAATAACCATGGGAGAGTGAGGCTAGCCGTGCACATCTGACCCCCAGCCAGAGGGCCAGAGATCCCAGTTGCATTCAGCTCCCCTGCTCTAGGACGTATCTGGGTCTGCAAGTGTTTACCCTTTGCACAGAGGCTTCCCAGTTAATAACCTGAGACTCCTCATCTCACGAAGAGAGCTTCAGCACCCACCCAGTGGGGCATAGTGTTCCTCTCTGGTTCATGGTCGGATGTTTCTTCCCTTCAGTTTCACTCTGATGCTGGCAGATTTCTGAATTTGTTACCAGGGGCTGAGGCTCATTCATATAAGTGGTCAAGAGGGGTCTGGGACTTGGGGATCGAGGCAATTAGAACATTTCCCACTGACAACAGCTAACAGAAGAGAAGTCTCTCGTCCACTCCTGGCCATGGTCTAGCAGTGCAAAACCTGGAGTGTGTCTTCCTTGGTGGTCTATTATTTTAGAATTATAAATCTTCTGGAAAAAAATGTTTCCACCTCAATAAATGACTAATCAACTCCTACAACTCTATTCTAAGATGGAAATTTAGCTTGGTGGGAGAGAATTTACTCACTGGGGTAGAAGTCACAGGTGGGAACAGTGTCCCACCTATGGCATAGCATCAGGAGGGGGCACTCCCCTTCATGAATTTCCCTTCTGTAATGGCGCATTTCTGCCTGTATACAAACGTGCTGTCCTATCTCACAGAGTAAAAACAACAACCCGAACAAAGACCTCACAGACATCTTGTGTTCTGCCACTGCTGTTCCATTTCTCCTTTTCCCTCTAGAGGAAAGCAACTCCAAAAAGCTGCCCAAACTCCCTCTCTGATTTCTTGCCTCACAGTCTCTCTTTAACCCATCCTACTCAGGTTTTTACATTCATCGCAGTATGGGAGCTGCTCCTATCAACATTGCAATGACCAATGGTCAGTCTTCAGTCCTCATTACTTTGCCCCTTGAAACCTTGGACACATTTGGCCATTCCTCCTTTCTGAAACTCTTTTTTTTTTTTTCACTTAACTTTCAGGTCAGTAAACCTTTCTGATCACCTGCCCACATCACTGGCCATTTCTTGATATCCTTGGCGAAATCCTCTTCTTTTAAGTGGTCCCTAAAGGTTGGGAGTCTCCCAGATCTCAACCTTGGACCTCTTTCCTTCTCATATCTACTCGCTCCCTGAGCGAGTTCATCTAGTTTCATGGCTTTAAATACCATTCGTATGCCAGGGATTCACAAATGCACTCCTTCAGTTCTGGGCATTGAACTGGTTCATTCAGCCACTTACAAGATCCCTCCTTGTAGACAACCTGTGATATTGTCTGTCAACTACTTTGTAATACTGTAACAGAGAGAGTGTTCTCCAAAAGCGTGCATTAGTTACTTCAAGCCACAGATAGTTGCTCTAGTCAGGAATCTGCACTACAGCTGGCTTCGTTACATAAAGGCCATTCTCCAGAGGCAGCCACTACCAGCGCTTCAGCTATCTTTAACTCTGATCAACACCAGACATTTTGCTAATTAGCATGCTGAAGTCCAAAATGAGTTTTCATTTGTGAAATTAGTGGCTTGTTAATCGGCATAATGGATGTTAGAAATGGGCTTTCATAGGTCAAATTAGAGGTAATCAAGATATGGGAATTGGCTAAAATATTTTAGGGACATTCCCTACCCACATAAAAACAGGGTATAAGAATCTGGCAAGGCTAATGGGCTGTGCATTTAGGGATAGTACCTGAAACTTGATTCTTAAACTATTCTGTTTCTAGTCATTAGAACAAAGAATTTCTGGATGTCTGACACCGCCTTGGAATATGATCTTCTGCTGAATAGACTTCTCATGCCGTGCAGTGATTGGAGCACTGGAAGGCCAGTGTGTTGGGACTACATCAGGCTTACAGAGCAGGTGTATAAATTGCTTTGTGCCTACTTGTTAATGACATTATGTCTGCATATGTACTGAAATCTGATCTGAGACTTGCTTTCATTATAACTTGGTAATGAGGTTGTGGGGGCAGTAACTAATTCACCCATTTCAACTTTTTCTGTGGCTGTAGTTGTATACCACAGTGAACCTAAGAGTTGTGCATTATCAAACTGGCTTATGTCAATTTTCAATACAATTCAAACATAACATGGCCAAAATAGAACTCTTTGTTCACCATCCCCCAGAATGTGTCTGCCCAGGCTTTGCCTTCACAGTAAACAGCACCTACATTCACCCAGTCACTCAGGCCTGAATTTAGCACCTTGCCTGGACTTTGCCTCACACCCCCAGCCTATGCACCCATAGGTTGTTTTGATCCTGTCTTCAAAGGATATCAGCTTGTGCACTCTTCTCTATGTCCATCTTCATCTCTCATCTCTACTACTACAGTGGCCTCCTAATAGGCCTTCCTATGTCCATAGTTCCCTCTGGTCAGTTCCCACAGAGCTGCCAGAGAGTCTGTCTACAATGTCAGTGAGATCACATTACTCTCCTGGTTTCACCCCTACAAAGCTTCCTATTTGAGTTAGAATGAAATTTCAACCTGTTGCAATGTCTTCTAACACCCCTGTCATCGATCCCCTGACCACCTCTCCAACCTCATCTTCCCATTCTTGTCTCACCCCACTGCTACAGCATTTGTCCTTCGTCTCTCCAACCTCTCAAACTCATTCCTGTCTCCGGGCCTTTACACTTGCTGCTCCCTCACCAGAAATATTCTCCCTGCACCTCTCTGGTCATATGTCACTTGGCCAGAGAGAACTTCCTTGCCAACCATGTGCTCTAAAATGGCCCTAATCCTGCCATTTTCTATCCTATTGCCTGCTCTACTTTTCTTCTTAACATATATCTTGTGGAATGGCATCATGACATATCTTTATTTGTTAAATATATTATGATCCATTTCCCCAATAAGAACAAAAGCTATATGAGGGTGAAGACTTGAATCTTGTTAGATACTGTGTCCCCAGTGAAGACAACAGTGCTAGGCACATAGTAAATGAATAGCCCTTAAATGTTTGTGGAATGAATGAATGGTTGCAATATTTGTACATATTTCTGTTTCTCCCATGTTGTGATGTCAAACTCATTGCAGTTGGAAAGGCAGTTAGGGAGCGAGATGTTTCTTTGTGAGATATACTTATATGCATCCATTCACTCACGTACCTCATCTTTCTTGCCTGCCTTCTGTCCATCAAATCCTGTGGTAGGTGAGGATGCAACTGTGAGGAAGCCAGAGAGAGTTTCTGCCCTTGTGGAATTTAGAGTCATAAACTCTATCAGAGTCATAAACATTAAACAGCAAGAAAATAATTACAATTATTATGACAGATCCAAAGGGAAAAAACACTAGAGTACCAAGATAGAGGGAACATACAGAAGCTGGTTCGAGGAAGCATCTCTGAAGAGGTGACCTTATGCTGAAGCCTGAAGGATGAGAATGAACAGGATGTGTAAAGAGGATGGCAAGTGCAAAGACCCTGAGGCAAGAAAGAGGTCAGCTAGTTCCTAGGACCAAAAGACCTACACAGCTCAGAGCTGTGAGTGAGAGATGGGAACCACATGTGACGTTGAAAAGAAAGGTAGAGACTGAGCCACCAGGGGAAAATGGAAAGCTAGAATGTCAACTAGAAGGCATTTGTGATGGTTGAGCTAGACGTGATGGCAGTGGCTGGGAAAAGGGAAAGCTGTAGAAACACCGGAAACATTTTGGAGGTGGAATCAGTAGGAACTGGAGAAGGATGGAATGCGAGACATGACAAATCTCCAATAAATATGTGATTTTATTGCATTATGGGGGGAGGAGGAGAAACAAGAATATTTCCCAGATTTTATGGCATTTGCAGTGGCGGGGAAGGGCATTGTCGTTTTCTGAAAAGATGGGGGAAGACTGGGAGAAACAGCTTTGAGAAGGAAACCGACTCCTGACTTGAGCATATTAAGTGCAAGAAGGCTGCAGCACATCAGTTGAATATGCAAGACCAGAGTAGAGGGGACTGGACTGGAGATAGCGATTTTGTGTTCATGGGGAATATAGATGGTATTTAGAGCAGTGGAAATGGAGAACTTCATCCAGGAACGAAGAGAATACATCCCAGAAGGTCCCAGGAAGTCTAACAATCTCAGTCAATAGAAGATGAGAGGCTTAGGAGGAAATTTGACACAGGCAAATATAAGCAGATCCAGGATAGTGTGATATCCTGGGGACAAAAGAGGGAAGTGTTTCTAGTAGGAAGTTTGTTAGTTAGGTTGAATGCTGGTGAAACACTTAGAAAGATGAGGAGAGAAGAGTGCCGATTGCATTTGGCAACATGCAGGTTGTTAACTTTGACAACAGCAGTTTCAGCTGAGTGGTAATGGAGGTGGAAGTCAGATGTTGGGTGAAGAGTAAATTGGAGATGCGGAGAGTCGAGACAGCTTGTGTAGAAAACCTTTTAGGAAGTTTGTGAAGAGGAACAGAAAAGGGTTCCAGTAACCTGAGAAGTAGGTGGAGTCAAAGGAGAACTTACTAGCATTTTGTAAAGATGGGAGATTATAGGACGCATTTGATGCTGCTGGCACCACTCCAGTCGAGAGAGAGAGAGATTGTGCAGAAAAGAGAGGTAGACTGCCTTTAAAAGTCAAAAGGGAATGGGGTCCAAAGTAGAAGCAGAGATTGATTGGCTTTTGGGAAGAGGGGAGTTTTTATTTTATGGAGCTCAGGGTGTAAATAGTACTTCCTTTTCCTGTTTCATTGCTCAAACCCACAAGCTGAGGAATAATAGGTGGGCAAGTATTCCTGCATTCTCAAATGAGGCTCAGCATCATTTATGCAGGACTTAGGAAGAGGTAAACCCAAACCTGTTTCTGTCCCATTATTCTATCAGCCAACTCCAGGCAGCATAGGAGAAGCTGGTCGTGGCTCTCTCCTGGTGTGTCCCCAAGACATGAGAGAGCACACGGGTGCTTTCCCTCCACCTCACACCAATGCAGGAAAGGCTTCATGTAACCGCTTGGGAAGCTTGATATGTATCCCCTCGAGATTGAGACACTCAGGGACCTACTGACTTCTCTTGAAAAGCCTGTAGACAAAGGGCTGTGTGCCATGGTGGGAGCAGCAGAGCAAAGAGGGCTTCACTGGTAATGGCCTGCATTTCCAAAGTCACCAGGTTCAAAAAAATTTTTTTCCTACGGGCCATATGTGGACCCACAAAAAATAGGTAATATGAGAACTTATTAAAAGGAACTTTCCCAATAGGAGAGTCTGGAGAGAGGGGGCACCCCGAGAGAAAGTCTGTGTTGATGGGTCCGAGTCCAGGGGAGAAGAGGGGATATTCCCATGTCAGAGACCTGCACGTGGGGAGATATGTGAAGGGCCCACAAAAGCAACTCCTCACATTGGGGCTTCTGATACACAAAAGGCCCACATGCTGTGATACGAACACACCAGCAAAGCAAGATGTGGCACTGTCTCTGACTGCTCATCTCCTGAGCCAAGCTCGAGAGGATCAGAAACAGGCCTAGAGAGTGGGAAAGAGGTGAAGGAGAAAAGCAAGAGCAGAAGTGGACAAAGAGTGAAGAAACCATCTCATCTCCCTTCATTCCAGGCATCGGGGCCTGAATGAGTCTCTAGCTGACAGGTGGGGTGGAGCAGTGGGGGCACGTAAATTGGATGAGAAATTGAAGCCTTGAGATAGGACTGGACTGGACTTCCCAAACATCCTACGAGCCAGATATTTCACGAATGCCTGGAAGTGATGAAGAAAATGAAGATATGACCAGCAAATGTCCAGCAGTGAGGAAGAACAGTTCCACAGAGGGAGTATGAAGGGGCAGTGGGGAGAGAGAATAAAGTTGCTTTCTGCCTGCCCTTTTCTCATGTCAGCTTGTTCAGTAAACTGCTTATGGTTTACATTTGTTTTTATCTTAAAACTTGGTGATGTTTGGTACTGTTGCAGTCCAAATAAAACCTGTGTATGACAGTTTGTAAGCACTGTCATATTTCCTGTTCTTTCATGTTTTTGACCAGGTCTGTGCATTGAAAAGCATCTACAAACCTAGCAGCTAGCAAAAATGAATGACACAGGGAAGGAGAAGTACTGTAGAGAGGAATGGGGCCTAGGGAATGCACGGCTTCTTAATGTTTTGGAAACCCTCTGTTGGCCAAGCAACATGGAAATGGAGAATACCAGTTATGAATTCTGTGATAGACCTTAGCTACAATTCTTCCCCTACCCTGGGCATCACAAGCCTACACTACAGAGTGTGGCCATGAGATGGGGATAGGGGACCTGGCAGTGCAACATGCCCCCACCTCACATTCGTACATACTAAGCTAATGCCATTTACTAGATAACTATAGAAATATTTTGAGATTTCCTAAGTCTGTAATTTATAATTTCTTGTCAAAACTCTTGGTACAAATAGAAAGGCATCAACCTGTCATCTTAACATTAACAGGAGGATAGATGAGGGAAGAAACAGAAAATGTGCCTCACAAACTGCCTTCCCCATCCTGTGTCAGATCCTGGTAATGAACACCAACACAAGCCATTTGCTGTAGCAAGGAAACCACTTTTCAAAAGGCTTCCGTTCAATTCATTAAATATTTACTGAGTGCCTACTATGTGCAAGAAAATAATAGCAGGTCAGCTTTGACCAGAAGGACATGAACTCTCTAGTGTCTAATCTTGTCATTTGGAATTATGCCTGAGTAGCAATATGCTAGCCTCAAGCAAAATATCCTGTCAGCAAAATAAGAGCTTCCTCAACCCAAAACAAAACATATGAGAGAAATATAAAAACAGAATTTCAGATTGAGAATAGTCACATGCTAGAGCAAGATAAATGTAATTTTACTTCATTAAATGTTTGCTTTCAAAGTGATTCCCTAAGAAGGAACCCAGGATTTGTGACTTTACGTTGTATCTGAAAATACCACAGAATCTTGGGTTTTGGGAGAGTCCGCAAAGGCCATTCATATCACAGTTCCATGTGTGGCCCGTATCTTCCTTAGAGTAGGGCCCTTTCTACATGGTTCATTCCACCTAAGTGTGGCCACTCATGACTATCATAACCAGGTTCTAGTGCTGTGAGTTGTCCCAGACCATATGCAAGTAAGTGCTGGAACCTAGAAAGGTCTGTGGTGCTGAGAAAAGTTTAAGGTTCTGGTTATGCAAGGCACATGGATGTGGGTCTGAGTTGGTCTCTAATTGGGAAGTACCACGGTCATAACAACAGGTGACAGCACATGAGAAGTGAGGTCATCAGTAGAGGGCCGACTGCTGGTTATGAAGACTGACAGCAAGTCAGAATCTAACTGGAGGAGTCCTGCAATAAGCAAGAAAAACATTCCTGAAGACCTGACAATGGGACACCCCGCATTAGGGAAAGAAGTCTCCACGAGCACAGTAAAATCTTTAACAAGACTTCCAGAAGCCCAGACTTGAACAACCAGTAAACATCTCTCCCTTCTTCAGTGTCCTCTTTGCCTGGATCCTCTTTGCCTGCTGGTGAGGTTCAGTGTTCATCATCCAGTAGAGAAGAGAGATGGAATAGTAAGATCTTCAAAGGGGATGGGGAGATTCCGTCCATGCTAGGAGAAAACAATTTTATGTAATTTTCCTAAATGTAGTGACTTCCTCTTTAAATATTTTATTCTTTTGATTTTTATTATTCCACCTTCTCCTTGTTTTTATTCTGTCTTTTAGCCCTACCTCTTAATTGGTCTCTGAATATCAAAATCTTCCAAGGCTCAGTTTTGAGGTCTCTTCTTTCTTTCTATCCCTAGTACCATGACTCACGTCCCACCTATGTGTTAATGATTCCAGATCTTTGTTTCTCCAGCCATGACCTCTTTCCTGAGCTCCAGGCTCATTTAGTTATCCCTGTATGGTTTATCCACTCGCGAGTCAAGTTGGAATGTCAACATAATATATCCAAAACACGACTCATGATCCCCTCTATTGTCCACAAACTGCTCCTCCCAGTCTTTCCCCAACTTGATAAATGACAGCACCAGCCAACTGAAGAGTTAAGTCAAAAACCCAAGCGTCATTTTTAATGCTCCCTTTTCCTCTCTGCTTCCCTACTCAACATCCACTTCATCAGTAGCTCCTGCCATTTCTATTTATAAAATGTTTCTGGAATCCATCCATTTCTCCCTATCTACAGCATTGCCATACAGCTCCAAGCTGCCATTCTGTGGCACCTGAACTTCTACTACAGGATTAACCCCCCTATATTCCATCCTCTGCCCAACAGACAGGGGGATCTTTTAAAGAATAATTTATATAAGTTTACGCCTGAACAAATCCTATCCAAAACGTACACA
Source organism: Acinonyx jubatus (assembly GCF_027475565.1). Taxonomy (NCBI): domain Eukaryota; kingdom Metazoa; phylum Chordata; class Mammalia; order Carnivora; family Felidae; genus Acinonyx; species Acinonyx jubatus. The sequence continues at coordinate 49,376,011 of NC_069395.1, forward strand.
AAAGTCTCCCATCACACTTGGAATAAAATCCGAAGAGGCTTTGAATGAGCTTCCTCTGGTCACCTCTCTGACTTCATCTGATACCCCATTCATCCTTCAGCTACACTGGCCTGCTTTCTTGTCCTCAATAGCCCATGCTCAATCCTGAGTTACGGCTTTTGCACTTGATTTTCACCCTTCTCAGAACGCTCTTCCTAAGACTGGTTGTTTATCATCTTTGTGATTTGAAAATACCACCTCCTTGGAAGGTCTTCCCCAACACCCAATCCAGTGAGCTCCTCCCCCACCATGTGCCCTTCCTCTTGATCATGCGCTACCTTTTTTCACTGCACTCCTTTCCTCGGGGTACTAATCATTATCTGAAGTCATTTATCTTGTTGATTATCTGTCTCCCCATTATTAGAATGTGAGCTTCAGGAGAATAGGGATTTCATTTTGTCCCTCATTCGATCCCTGTATCTGTACCTAGAATGCTGCCTACTAAACATGGGTCTTTAATACTTATTTACTGAGTAAATGTGCACTCTACCTGCATATAGCTTCCACTCATTGATTTGTTGGAGATGTGTTTCATAAGCCTGTGTTCTTCTATTTAATGGCCCTTCAAATACTTGGAGGAAGTCTTTATCGTCATGCAGCTGTGTGTGTGTGTGTGTGTGTGTGTGTGTGTGTGTGTGTGTGTGTGTGTTTGGCGGAGGGGTGGGGCTATGGGGTGGGGGGAGGTCTGTGTGTTTCTCCTGGATATTTAAATCAATTCTCGTATGAAAGGATTTCCAGATACTTCACTATCCAGGTCACCTTCTCCTGGATAAACTCCAAGAGAAGATTCTCCAGAGTTAATTCCAGTGGTGACTAAAAATAAACTGAGTGACACCAAAAATAGGTAGCAAAAAAAAAAAAAAATGCTTTCAGGCTGGGATTAACAGCCAACTCCTCTCTTGGTCTAAAGTATTTTTCTGTAATGCAGAATTTAAGGCATAGACAATCTTAAAAGATTTTCTTTATTCCTCTTTCCCATAGCAAACAGCTCTCCCCTAGGAACCCCAAGCGCTCAGCCTTAAACATGTGTTATTGACTTCCTTGCTGACTACTTCCCAAGCTCTGATCTAAGGAGAAGCAGAAGACAGTCTCTGCTTGTATTTCCAGCCCTAGCCCCTCCTCTGGACTTCAGACTTATGCATTCACTATCTCATCTGACATCTCCCCCACTCGTCCCATAGGCACCTTAAATTCAACACATATCACAAACTGGACTTTTCTTCCCCTGCTCCTAACCTTTTATCTGTTGTTTCCAGTGCCTGTGATACCAACATGCATGTAGGCATCCAAGCTCCAAAATTCAGAGTCATTTTAAATTCTTTCTTCTTCAGTATTCACGTCCAATCAATTTCCAACTCTGAAATTTTACCCTTCCCTTCCTCTTTATTTCCACAGCCCTATCACAGGCCTTCACGACCTCTTGGTTGTGGCCTCCTGAACCAGGCTCCCCACTTTCCCACCTCTGCCTTGCTCCATGTAACCCCATTCCCGACACCCCTGGAAGTCATGGTGGCTTTCAGGCCACCTTTTTATGATGAGGCCTAAACCACCTAACGTGGTGCCCAAGGCCTTCTTAGTCCTGACCTATCTGCCTGTCCAACAACATCCACCATCTTCTGAATTATGCTTAACTCTGAAAAACTAAGGATTTCCCCCAACACCACACACTTCTATTCTCCGTGCCTTTTCTTTTCCCTCTACCTGAACTTCCCTTCACATTTTTCTTCGCCTAATACTAACCTTCAAGGCCTAGAAGAGCAGTTATTTCTTCCAGAAGCCTTTCAAACCCTCTCCTGGGCTATCCATGTCCTGGGTCGACTGCCGGTACCGTGTGCCGTGTGATTCTCTGCCTAAGCCCCCAACATCAGGTATTGAAATTATCTGTTTTTGTACACTTCACAGGCTGATGGCTCCTTAAAGGCAGGAAATGTCTCTTAATTATCTCGGTACCTGTTCCCTAGGACCCAGCTTAATGGCCAGCACAGAGTAGACATTCCACAAACGTGTGCTGATCCAAAAGTCCCTCTGAGAGGCTGAAACTTTAAGAGTTCTCGATAGGAAACTCTTAGACCTAAAACACCATTGGAGTACCCTTACGTTACAAAGGAAAGTGTTCATAGTTCTCCATCATTCATAGCCCCTGATGTTTCAAACCTTGTATTCAAAAATACTTCTAATATGACATGACATGCTACAGCAGAGTGGTTAGTGCTGCAATGATATGTGTGACCTTTTACTTTTTTATCTGTGGCTAAACCTATATTAAATAAGATGGATGGTAACATAGGTGTTCACGGTCAGTGCAATGAAATTTCATGTGATCTAACTAGATAGCTATTAAACAACAGAGACTCCAGGAAGCCTTGTTACTTAGACTCCAGGAAGCCTTGTTACTTACGTACATATCTTAGTCCCCACTACAGTGTTTCCACCTGAAAGATGAGGCCTAGGACCCATTTATCCTTGAGGCTCGGAGAATCTCTATCACAGTGCCCCACGCAGAGAATGAGCTCCATAAATGTGCATGGAATTGCACTGAGGCCGCTATGCTGAACGAAGCTCCTTCGAGGCACCACTTTGGTTTGCGATCGTCTCGCGAGAATACGAGAATGTGAATGCGGAGTGACCGTTTCTTCCTCCTTACGATGAATTTCCTTGTCAAGTGCCTTTTTAAAAGGCAGGTGAAGATAATTGCAAGTCAGCGGGAAGTGCTGCCAAGATATGACCTCCGGGAAGGCCTGGAGACCAGTGGTATTGTGTGGCGCTGCTGACACACGAGGTGTGACTGATTCGAGTAAAGAACGAATTTGAAATTAAGATGAGTAACGACATCAAGCACTTACAGCCCTAGCGAAGGGCTTTGTTACCAGACCCTGGGAGAGACCAGGACACCTCTGTTTCCCTCTCAGCCTCCCGCCGTCCTGTCAGACTCCACAGCCATTGAGTCGGACCCTCACATGCTCAGCCCTTGAAGGCTGTGATCCTCTTAAAACTGCTCGCTAGGTAAAGCACAGCATCTCTGCTACCTTTTGAATTCCACAATATCAGTCTTCCCCAACATTCATTCACTCACTTGGTCACAGGCCATCCATCAAATGCAAGTTGCAAGTGAAAATTTAAGGAGTTTACGGCCAATATTCTCCACAGTATTTCCCGTGGATGGTCTGCAGGCCCATAAAACTAGCGGTGAAGACACTCGTGTAAGGGTCGTGGCAAGCAGTTACTTGGGGGAGAAAGTGACTCTGAGTTCAGAAAGTTCTCATCTTTCCACAGTCTGCAGGGTCTCCTAGAGACCCCTTGAAAAATAAATTTGTAGGAAGTGTGAATATTAATTTGCTCTTGCCTTCACCCAAGGAATTTTTGCAGTGTTGTAGAGGAGAAAGAGTGATGACTCTGGATGATAGAGCAAAGCAGGAATTCTCAAACTAGTAAAAATCCTTTCTCTGTATGCCGCAAAGGTGACTTATAGGGAGTGCTTCGGGAAGATTTAAGAATCATAGCTTTCCTATCCTCTTGTCTCTGATAGTAATAAGCACTGTTATGTTCCTGTAATATAATTGACACAGAGACAGATATGAACCTAAAGCCTTGATATTTCATCCTTCTTTTGTCACTTAAAAGCTGACATTAGAAATATTATTTAACTTCTCCTAAACTCAGTTTCTTGTCTGTAAAATGGTATTGTAAAATGTACCTTACAGGGGCGTCTGGGTGGTTCAGTCGGTTAAGTATCCATCTTTGGCTCAGGTTATGATCTCGCAGTTCCTGAGTTCGAGCCCCGTGTCGGGCTCTGTGCTGACAGCTCAGAGCCTGGAGCCTGCTTCAGATTCTGTGTCTCCCTCTCGGTCCCTCCCTCACTAGTGCTCTGTCTCTCTTTCAAAGAATAAATAAACATTAAAAATTTTTTTAAAGATGTACCTTACAGGTTAGCTACTAGCATCAAATGAATGAAAAAAATACTTGTTTGGTACTGAATCCTTGTTTGACCTAGTTCTCAGTAAAACTCATTAAGATCTAATGTTTGGGATTGTACAACTCTCTCTTTCTTTCTTTCTTTCTTTCTTTCTTTCTTTCTTTCTTTCTTTCTTTCTTTCTTTCTTTCTTTTCTTGCCATTAATGATATTTGAACCCCCCAAATGGACTGAAATATCTGGCATTTCTGTAAAACTTTTAGCCCATGAAAAGTCATTAAAAAAAAAAAAAGATCTCCCCCTCCACACAGGTGCATCAGAGCTCAAGCAAACAAGCCAAGGAAAGCCCTGTGCTGCTGCAGGTTCTGCCTTCTCGAAGCAAACCGCACAGTAGCACTGAACATCTTATCAGGACATGCCCTGTGCTGGCCTCTAGACTATGCACTCGAAATGCATCCTCTCCTCTAATCCTCAGTGTAACTTAAGACTCTTGAGTTCCTCAGCACCGCCCCACAGCCCCCCAGTGGAGTCCGTACATATGGCTGAGGCAGACCACGGACAGCTTGCTCTGAGAAGGAAGGCTTGTTATCCCAAGTCTGAACCCTGAAGGATGCTAATTAATGAGCAGTCTGTGTCCCTTGCTATCTTGCTTCCTTTTTCCATCATTCTCCCTCTTGCTCTATTGTAACTTCATATGAAGGCCTTGTGGTCACCCGCCTCCCTCTCTTGGTTGTGTCTTCCACAGCTTGCCACAGTGATCTTCAGAACCTGGGCCATCTATGGTCCTGGGGTCTCTGGAACCCCAGGTTTTTGGTCTTTCCACTGTCTGAGGACCCACAGCACTCAGCAAATAGCATTGTGCTTGCTTTCATGAGTCTATCCCAGGAGAATGAGAGAGCCTGGAAGTTAGGAGCTCCCCCTCATCCATACCCCTCATTGTATCTGCTGAGTTGTGTGGAATGGGGACTCCTTTCCCCTCACTTTCTATTAGGTGATTCCCTACCCTTGGATGCACATTTACAGTTACATGAGGGAGTTTTAAAAATATGCATGCCCGGGGTCAAACTGAATCCAGAGGAATCAGAATTTCTGGATTTGGGGACTGAGTCTCAGTTTTGCTAAAGCTCCCATGTGACCCTAACCTAGAAGCAGGGCCAAGAGCCAGAGTATTTGTGTTTGTGTCCTGGTGTCTCTCTGTTGCCCCTTTACTCATCTCACTGAGTGTAAGAGGAAGACTGGCCTCCTCCTCTTCTTCTCTGGACCCTGCTGAACTGCAGACAGCCTGCCTGCTCTGCTTCTGGCCAAGACTTGAGATAAACAGTCCATGCTCTGCCCTTGTGGACAAGGCCTGCAGTCCTCCCGTGCCACCTGCATCTGGACAGGTGGGCTTATATCATTGTGGAATCCATTCTTAGGAAACCCACTCCTACCCCAACCTAATACTGGATACTGGGAAATTTTTTTCAATGCCAAATTTGACATTTATGTCTCCATTTGCCTGACAATATCCCATCAGTTAATTTAGAATTTAGGAAGGGAAGATACTTATTATCTCCTCCAAATCAACAGCATCTTCTTTTTCTTGCCTGGTGCCCAGGCCATATAGATGCTCAATAAATATTTGTTGAATGAATCCATTCCCGGTGTACTTCCAAGAACATCCATTCTCTAAATTTCAGTCTTACTTTCTCTCTGTCTCTTTCTTCTTCCACAAGCTACAGATGGTATAAATGCTGCAGTCCTTGTGAAGACTGAAAAAGCAGTCAGACAGATGTGTTGTTCATAGCTCCCTAGTCAGGCATAACTAAACATTTACATTTATTACCAATTAGAGGGGAAACAGACTGTAGTTTTATGCACTGTATGTGGCTGGATATATTTCTTTCTGGGATCTCACTAAAAACTTCAGAATGTATCATTGGATCTCACTCTCTTTCCAGCTCGAACCTCATTGAAAATGCCATTTAACTATAGGTCTATCAATGACAGCACAGATCGACACATCATTCTTCCAGCCACCCATGGCATGCCGTGGAGGTGGAAAAACAATGTCACAGAAGGGCAGCTGACTCGGTGTGATTGAGTTGAACCCACTCCACCGAGAGTCTATAGCGTGTTACAGAATTGATGGAGTTATGGTAGCCTTTGTTGAAGGCGATGCATGTAAAATTGTTGATGGTACACAGTATACAACAGTGTGTGTGAGCGCATAGAATTCTGCTGTGTTTACAGCCCTTTTTCTACTTACGGCAAAATAGAATGAGTGAAAATAGTGCCAGCAGTGACTTTGGAGTTATTTCCACAGAGCATCAGACCCAACGCTGAAAAATTCGCTGCTTTTAGCTGAGTTCCACCTAATTTGCTATATATCTGCCATATAAAATACTGACCCAACCTCATCAGAAAATCACAGGAAAGCACAGACTGAGGTATAGAAAACGCAAGTTCTGATCTCAGCTCCTGTTAACTCAGCTTCTTGACCTGCAAAGTCAGATGACTGCCCCCAGGAACTTTCACTAAGGAAATAATGAGATTTAATTAAAGATTTAAATAAAGATTTCATCACATAGTTATTTATAATAGGGACAGTTTCAAAGCAACCTGAATGCCAACAGGGCAGGGACTACTTAATATATTATGGAAAAAACAGATGCCATTTAAAAATTGTGGTTTTACCATGAGGTATCACTCCACACCCACTGTAATGGATGGCTATCACAGAAAAAAAAAAAAAAAGGCTGGTGAGAATGTGGAGATATTGGAACCCTCGTGCATTGATGCTAGTAGAGATGTAAACTGATCAAAAAGCTATAGAAAACAATTTGGTACTTCCTTAAAAAGTTAAACGTAGAATGACCATATGACTCTGTAGTTTCTCTCCTTGGTGTAGTCCCAAAAGGACCAAAAAACAGGTAGTCAAAGAAGTACACGTGCACACTTGTTTACAGCAGCACTACTCACAATAGCCAGAAGGTAGAAGCAGCCCAAATGCCCATTAATGGGTGAAGGGGTAAACCAGTTGTGGCATATACATACGGTAGAGTATTTTTGATCCATAAAGAAGAATGAAGTATTGATGAGCCCTGAAAACATTATGCTAAGGGAAGGAAGCCAGACACAAAAGGTCATGTATTGTACGATGTCCACGTGAAATATCCAGAAGAGGTGAATTAATAAAGACAGAAGATAGATTGGTAGTGTCCAGGCACTGGAGGAAGGGAAGAATGGGGGAAACCTCCTTAATGGGTCTGGGGTTTTATCTAGAAGTGACAAATGTGTTGGACCTAGATAGGGTGGTAGTCACACAGCATGAATGTACTAAAGGCCATTGAATTGTTCACTTTTAGATGGTTAATTTTATGTTATATGAATTTAATGTCAATAAATTAATTTTTTTTAACATATATTTATTTTTGAGAGACAGAGGCGAGCATGAGCAGAGGAGGGGGAGAAAGAGAGGGAGACACAGACTCTGAAGCAGGCTCCAGGCTCTGAGCTGTTTGTTAGCAAAGAGCCTGACGCAGGGCTCAAAGTCATGAAATGAGAGACCATGACCTGAGCTGAAGTCGGACACTCAACTGACTGAGCCACCCAGGCACCCCAATTAATTGTGGTTTTTGAGGGATAGTTATTGACATGGGAAAATTCACATTATGTACATATTGTTAAAAACGAGTTAGAATCTCAATTTTGTAAGCTTAAAAGTGTATGTGTCCATGTATGCATATGTATATAGAAATGTGTGTGTGTGTATTATATATGTATATACACATACATATGTTCACTGATGTATACAAATATTTAAATATATATATATGTGTATAAATATATATATATATATATATAGCATCCTTCCCCCTCAGAAAAGAAATCCCAAACTCTGATAATTGAATTATAGATTATTATTTCATTTCCATACTCTTCTGTATATCCCTTAAAATGTGCAAATGCCAATTTTATAATGTGAGGGAAAAGACAGTATTACTGAGGAAGAACTGGGTTACAAGGCTATTACTAAAGTCTTCTCCAACTCTACGGCTCTAGAGGTCTAAATGTATTACATTTACTTGATTGCCCATTAGATATGCAGGAGAGGATAAGCCTTTTGGGTAGGCACCTAGGAAATGGTGATTTAAGGCAGGCAGGCAATACTGGAGCACTGAGACATTCGGTTTACATACGGTTGTGTAGGCAATCTGCGTGCACAACTTCAGTCCTGATCACGTCGTTCCTTAGTGACGCCGCTAGAAGGACATACGTATCTGTTATCCAGCTCCAGAGCCCATTCTCTCTGATGGCTCCTTTAAGAATTATGGTAACATTCATGGCTCTCATGTGGACTGTTTTCATAATATGTGCATCTGAAAATAAAATAAATGTCCCCATCCTGCACAGCTACTCTAGCTGAATTCCTACTAGTAAAAGAAAATTGAGTCGCTTGACTCTTTTCTTTATTTTTTAAAAATAACATACATCATTGATATATTCCAATGGGTGGTATCTTAAAAATGATCATCTCTTGTTCCTCTTGTCACTCGCTGTGGGATCCTGAACTTCTTGCTATCCTCAATTCAACCTAACTCTTTTTCTTCCTATTACTCAGTGTGACTTACCAAGAACACTGAGAGTAAAAAGAAGAGTTGGAGGTAATGCTCACGCAGTCTGAACATTTTACTCCATCTTCACAGATTTTGTTTGTTTTTGGTTTTTACAATTTTATCATATTTAGTGATTCTCCCCAAATCGTAATTACCTTTGTGGGTTGAGGATCCTCTGTCTTCATCTTACTACCATTGGTTCAGTAGGTATTAAAAGAAACTGGGTTATTAAAATATTTGTGCTAACTGCTAGGAATTTACCCAAGGGATATAGGAGTGCTGATGCATAGGGGCACTTGTACCCCAATGTTTATAGCAGCACTCTCAACAATAGCCAAATTATGGAAAGAGCCCAAATGCCCATCAACCGACGAATGGATAAAGAAGATGTGGTTTATATATGCAGTGGAATACTACTGGCAATGAGAAAGAATGAAATCTGGCCATTTGTAGCAACATGGATGGAACTGGAGGGTATTGTGCTAAGTGAAATAAGTTGGGCAAAGAAAGACAGATACCATATGTTTTCACTCATATGTGGATTCTGAGAAACTCAACAGAAGACCAGAGGGGAGGGGATGGGGGGAAAAAAGTTACAGAGAGGGAAGGAGGCCAATCATAGAGACTTTTAAATACTGAGAACAAACGGAGGATTGATGGGGGGTTGGGGAAGGGGAAAGTGGGTGATGGGCATTGAGGAGGGTACCTGTTTAGATGAGCACTGGGTGTTGTATGGAAACCAATTTGACAATAAATTTCATTAAAAAATATAAATAAAATGAAATAAAATAAAATATTTGTGCTAAGATGATACTAGGAGATTTATTTCTGCTGGTAGAAAAGTCCTTCTATGGAAGGAACATGTACTTGGGCCTATGAGGAGAACGGTAAAGCCTTTAGTGTTTCCAGCAGAGAGAAGATTCATGAAGAAAATGAATTCAGGTGCTGTTTCAGAAGGAGTGTGAGTCAAAATGCATGAAGTAATTCATAACACAAGAAGATGCGAAAGGTTGAGCGCATGTTCACAAAATCCTGAAAACACAGATGCTGAAGAGTCATTGACTATTCTCGTATCCACAAAAAAGGAGTTTCAGGGAAGTTTTGTCAACAGAATCTAGGGATGTGACCAAGCTGAAGTTTGAGAGGATGGGAGGTGAATCATTTTGAGCTCTACACTGCTTTTTTTTTTTTTTTTTAATTTTTAAATTTTTTTTTTAAATTTATTTTTGAGAGAGAGACAGAGTGTGAGCAGAGGGGGAGACAGAATCCCAGTCAGGCTCCAGGCTCTGAGCTGTCAGCACAGAGCCTGACTCAGGGCCTGTACTCGTGAACTGCGAGATCATGACCTGAGCTGAAGTCAGACGCTCAACCGACTGAACTACCCAGGCATCCCAGCACTGCTTCCATAAAACGAGACAGAACAGAGTTGGATTCCTCAGTCACCAAGAAGGCTGAGACATCGCTCTAAATTCTACCTGGAGAAAATCCTGAAAGGAGAAGGGAGGAGTGGTTAAACACCTGACATGTGTCAGCTTCATGTGTGCCAAACCCAAATGAATAATGAGACTCATTACTTATCATTATAGACTTTTATAGAGCTGTATCTCAAATAACATCCACATCAGGCATTGGTGTAAGCCTTCTAAATGTCTGAGGGTGTGCGTGCTGTTCTGAAAGTTTTTGGGGGGAACGTGCTTGTGGATAAAGGAAAGTCTGGGGATTTTAGAAGAGACTACATTCCTACCTAAGTCCTCCTCTGCTTTTTCAGTTGAATGGTAAGCTGTGAGCCCTCAATTGATAACCTGACACACTGATTACTGTTTACGTAGCTCTTTCTTTGAAAGGACACTAATCCAGCCGCAGGGGAAATGAATAGCACTGGGATTAACCAACAAAAGATATTCCCTCCCTTTACCTTGACCTAGATCTTCAGAGGAGGTCACATTTATCAAGAGGATGCTATGGTATCCTAGCTAGCCAAGCCAAGGCATTCGCAGGGCTTGCCTGACCCACTCTGGAGCTCTTTGGTTTCACTTAACATGCACACTGGGCTCACTCCATGGATTCCCTGCCCTACGACAACACTTCACAGTTGTCTACATTAAATTGTACTGTGTTCTCCACCCTCAAGTCACTCTGGGAAAAAAAAAAAAGTTTTAAGGTCCCTCTGCATCCAGCACGTGGGACCCAATTAGTTGCTCTGTCTGCAGGTTTAGTTGATCAAGAGGAAGACCTGATACTTCAGAGTGGATACGCTTCTCTAGCATCATCACCGTGTGGAGATTTTGTGAGCTGCTGTGCTATAAGAGTGGCATATCTTGTGCTTTAAGCAGCATGAAAATCGGTCCCTGTTGTCACTTGCAGCACCGCAGATGTATGCTTCTCCTGTTGCACTACTCAGGGAGCCTTCACTTGATACCTGGGAACTCATTATTAAGGTGAAGAGACAGGAAGCAATGTCAGGCATGACAGCTTTGAATGGACATCATCTCAATGCTAACAAAAACCTCTCACTTCCCAGGATTTCTCTGTGGTAGTAACACCAGGATATATTCCCCCCATGGTGCTGTCTTTACACTTCAAAGAATTAGTTGAGGGCAAAGAACAAGAGAAATACGAGATTTGCTTTCCCCCAAAGTGTCTTGATTTTAGAAAATGAATTGGGCTGCCCCTCACATAGGAACAGCATGCTCTGTTTTTCTAGCAGTCAGGATGGGTTTATGTAGAACCAAACACACATATTCTCCTGATCTCCCTTGTGGCCAGTGCTCTAAGACAGCTGGTTGGAATTAGAATCCGAGTTTGTTACCATTAGAAGAAACAGAGCTGCCGTGCCCAGCATTATGCAGAATTAAGATCCACGCTGGGAAGTCCGGAGTCGCCCTAGAGAACCAGAAAGATGTTGGGTTCATTTAATGATCCAAAAACAAGGTCAAATGGAGGGAGGGCACTGAGGGATAATGAGACAAACCAAATCGGTCTGTGGAGGTAAGAGGAGCAAGAACAAAAGGGGAGCAAAGAGCTGGGACTCTAGGAGACAGGACCTAGGGAGATCCCAGTGCCTCTACCCCACAGCATCTCCTTGGCCCGGGGCTGTCTTTGATGGGCTGGGTACAATTTAGCTACTGATAACTTTTCTACTTCAGACATGGTGGTGAATGCCAGAAGGGTTAGGGGGTTGATAGAAGTAGTCAGCGTGGGGGCCTGACCACCAGATTTCTGACTCTCAGTCTGTGCCCTTACGCAGGGCTGATGGCCACAAGGAGTTGGGGAAGGAGGCCCAAGCAGAGCTTTTCCTCTGGGAAAAGAGGCCAAGGGAGAAAGCCTGGACACATTGTCTCCACTGTGCAGCAGAAGCTGAGGGCCTCCCCTCTTATCTTCCTCCCCCAGTGCCCGCCTTTCTTCTCTCCTCTGCTCTCTCTCTGTCTCTGCCCTCTCCTCCCCACCCCCTACCCTTGTTCTTTCTATTCCTAGCCCCACTTCCCCCAGCTCTAAACTTATCTTTGGATTTTAGTTTTATCATAACCTTGCATCTTTTAACTTCCACATTTTAATCTCTCACCTTGATAGCTCTGAGCTTCCCTTTGTTTTCTCACCGGTTTGCCCGGCCTTATTTTTCAACTCTTAATCATGTGAAATCTTTAGCCTAACGTTTAACTCTTTCCTTTGTCTTACTGCTTTCACTTGTCTCTAACTCATTTTAAAGTTTCTGGTCTTTTATTTTCTAGTCTGTATTTTATCTGTTTTCTAAATGCCCTTTGCTCTCTTTTCTCCCTTTTTTTTCATTGTCCTTTTTTGTTTTGGTTTGGTTTTTGTTTTAATTCTCATCTCATGGTTTGCCATGTTCTGTAATGACTCTGTGATATACCAGCCCCGTGGTAAGCACAGTATCAAGAGCCCACATTCCTGAAAGGGAGACAAGAAAGCTGTCCTACTCCTGCCTCTTGCCAGGAGTCAGTCAGTCTCTCTCTCTCTCTCTCTCTCCCTCTCTCTCTCTCTCTCTCTCTCTCTCTCTCTCTATATATATATATATATATATATATATATATATATCTTTCCCATTTCTCTCAATAGATTTCCTAGTTTAGCTGAAGATGACTTTGCAAAGAATCTTGCCTTGGGAGACTTATGGGTAGAATCTCCTAAGAGCCAAAATCCTACTGTTCAGATAGCATGTTTTACTTGCTGAGTATTAGTTATTTGCAGCTCACACTATCCAGGCATTTTCAGAAAAGTCATGCGTTTTAAAATCTATGTCCTCCAAGGTTTGTGTCATCGGCATGTGAGTAAATCATCTGAATGCTTTGCCCTGGGTGGTTGGGAGTCTCGTCTCCCGGGCAGTGCTTCCGGCCCGACTTGGTAAAGAGCCAGGTAGGGCTGAGTGGGGAGAAAAAGGGTGGAATTCTGATACCTTCCTGACATCTCTTTACTCCTCACTGGGCTGTTTGCCCGCATCGGGGGTGATCACAGAGGAGGTGCCTACCTGAATGTGAACACCCCACCCTACCTTGTTTCCTGCATCATGAGAACAAGAAGTCCATAGCAGGGGTGATTCTGAACAAGGTTTCTAAGTGACCGGACAACAGAGGCTCTCCAGAAAATCTTCAACCATGGCTCCTCTTACTTGCCAGTATTTCTAGACTTCTCAGCTCTCACCACCTCATGACAGAAGAAGACTGGGGTGTGGGGGAGTCTCATTTTTTCTAAACTCTCTGAGGAAGAAAGGATGACAGTACTCCCCATCAGATGCATGTCAACTAAGCCACGTGGGCTGGTGAGATACCTCACTTGAGGGCTAGTGCTTTTCCTCAGAATTGGAGAGCTCCAATACATCAAAATAGGGTTTTCTAAAGCAACAGCCAGTAGGTATTGAATGACTGCTATAGACAGGTCTTAGTTTTAGATGCCAAGAGAGTGACATGGTATATAAGTTTTAATCCGTATTCAGGGGCCTTAGGATTTAGTTGGTGATACAAAGAAATACGCCTAAAATAGTTATGTGGCTTACAAGGTGCTCACATCTGTAGACACTTCCCTCCTTCCTCCTACATCTTGCCTGAGACCTACTCACCATAGGTCAAACTTCCAGGTTACTTTCTTGAGGAAATCTGCCTTTTCTGAGTTAGGTAATTCTCTTATCGACATTCACCAAAGCCTTCTCTGACCTTTATCACTCTGTGATTTCCTACATTTCTGCTTGTTTTGTCACTAGACAGTAAGCTCTTTAAGAGCAGAGACTGATTGGCACACTGTTTTATTACCAGCATAGAGAGATGCTCAACAAGTATTTGCAAATGAATGAATGAATCAACAGGAAGAGGTAGCATATGTTACATGAGGAAAGCATAGAAGAAACAGCATATTTTGAATTTAGAAGGGGATGGAGAAAGTGATTCCCTGAGGTACTTGGTAAAATTGTGTTGCCAGTGCAGTATGAGTGATCTGGCAATTTTTGTGACCCTGGGCATCTGGTTGCATACTTAGTCACTTCTCATCTGGTGTCATGTTAAGTTAGAGAGTCCCTTGATCACTAGGAAGGTGATGTGGGTTGATTAACATTCCTCTGGAAGAGGTAGCACTGTGATTCTGAGTCTACTTCCAAATGTGTGTGTGTGTGTGTGTGTGTGTGTGTGTGTGTGTGTGTGTGTGTGACAGTAACAACTGAGCCAGATGACCTCTTTCAGCCAGCCTCTGTCACTAGTATTTCCTGAAAGCCACTGCATGTAGCAGTCTGTGGTGTGATAGAAAGGACCTAATTACCACAACCCTCCCTCCAGCTTATGTTCTGGGAGGGCTTGGGCATACATAAAAAAAATATGTACAGAAATACCTCTGAGCATAAGTGACACACTCAGAGAAACCTTCATAAACAAGCACAGTGCAAAAAGGACACAGACATGAAAATAACCAGTCGGCAGCTGGCTCAAGCCGAATAAATAAATCACATGGAAGCGGGGGAGAGAAATGCCTGCAGATGTAAGGACCTTGGAAGCCACGTAACTATTTTCCGCATATTTCTTGTATCACCAACTATATCATAAGGTCCCCAAAGGCAGAGACTAAAACACACACCATGTAGCTTTCTTGGCACTTAATGCTAAGAGCTGTCTACAACAGACATTCTGTACTAATTGGCTGCTGCTGAAGAGAATCCCATTTTGAAAGAGACCACGTGGAAGAAGATACGGTGAGGGTGTCTGGCAGGGCCCCTCCTCCTGGGCACAGTTCTAAATGGGAAAAGAGCCTGGTTTGCTGAAGGAGACCAGAGCGGGTGGTTGTGTGGGGATAATGGCAAGTATATTGTGCAAAGTACAGAGGGGTAGTGGGAGTATGTGTGTGGGGTTGGTAGGTGAGGGGATTCCTGCTGACTGGCTAAGGAAAAGTGGGTGGGGACCGTGAACAAGGGACAGCTGCTGATGGACAAGAAGGGAGAAGAAGGTTAATATCATGAATGAGCACCCTCCTGGAGGTGCTGCTTCTCTCAAGTGTCATGGAATCTGTTCCATGGAATCTGTGCATGGAAGGAAGGCTTGGCTAGGGATTTGTGAGCTTGTGTGTCACAACTGAGAGGGGAATCTGGGAGGGTGGTTATGTCATAGGGTTTGTTATGATTCTTCTAGTTTAATAAATTTGTACCGAGGATCTAGTGGGGGCTTGGTAGATAGTGATAACGGAAGTCATCCCAGCCTCCAGCCAAGAGGCTCTGTGAGAATGGGAAGGGCTGTGTTAAGAGGTTCAAACCTCATGAAGGGGGCTTTTAGGAAAAGAAGCAACCGGAGGCTTTTGAAGTGTCTGAGATGGGCTCACATGGTGCTTGAGAAAGATGACTTAACATCAGAGCCCAGATGGGAGGTGGGGAGTAGGACTGGAGCTGGGAGGCTGGCCACGCGTTGCCACAGCTTCAGGAAGGAGATGTAGCATCTGGCCTTGAGTGAGGGTAGAGACGAGAAGTGACTGCGGGAATGTGTCCAGTTCTGTTTTGATGTGGTGACACTGAATGATGAGAACAAAGAAGGGAGAAAGGCAGCCACTTAGTTTCCGTCTTTATGAGACTAATCTGCTCAGGGGGGCTTCTCAGAGCTGCTTTGTGGAGGGAGCACAGGTCAGGAGTCTGCTAGACTAGACTAGCTCTAGTCCTGCCTGTTGGACCTTGGGAGAAATTATTTTATGTCAACTTTGCCTTATTTATCTTCAGATTAGGACATTTCAGCCTTAAAAGGCCTATGATTTACAATAGTACTTCGGTGGGAAATGTATGTAATGGGTGACATAAATTAATGGTATGCTAAATTACGCTATTGATGGCAATAATGACTGGGACTCGTATGCTGATTTACACTTTACAAAGCATTTTTGCATGCATTATTTAATTTCAACCTTACCACAACCAGTGAGGTAAATATAATTATTTCATTCATATTTTATAAGTGAAGAAACAGAGATCTGGAGCCTTGTCCTAAGGCCATAAGGATAGTAAGTGGCTGAGCCAAGATCCAACCGCCTCCCAAATCACAGCCTACTGTACTCTGTGGGAACTTAGAATTATCATTTATTTATTTAACATTAGCTGTGAATTCTTGCCGAATGAAAACTAGCATTAGATATCATTGTTGTTGCTATTGTCATCAGGACATTTTTGATTCACTGATTCACCCATCTACTCACTTATCATAGGTTTACTGATCACCTACTATGTGCCAGGCACAGAGCTAAGCACCGGGATACAGAGAAGAATAGAGCACGGTCTCTGCTCAGGAGGACCCAGTCCAAGGAAGGAGTTAGGTTGCCAGGGTAAATCAAAAAATATTCACAATATAGCATGCTAGGTCCTTATCTATGGAGCACGTGTAGAGGGTGTGTGTGGAGGTCTGTTTCATAGAGGCACCACCTCCTTCCGCTCACAGACCAAATCTCTAGCAAGTGGCTCAAGAGGCCTTCCTTGGTCAAGCCTCCTCTGACTTCAGGTCACCATACTATGCTTTTCTCAGAATCGTGCCACACCTGCTACCACCATTTGGTCTGTGGTATCTTAACAGTTCATTTTCTGTTCCTTTATTCCTTGTTTCCTCTGTGTTTCCCTTCCATCTTCTGTAGAAGGCTCTGTGGTATACACGATCGTTTTTGCAGGTAAGTACTATAGGTAACATTTGCTATTCATTCATAGCACCAGGGCTGAACATGCTAGGCAATCAATAAACATTTGTTTGATTGATGAAGATTCCCAGTTTGAGAATGCACAGGGCAGAAAGGTGCCAAAATGAATCCCCTAAAAGGGCAGGAGAATGAGGTCTAGTGCGGTTGCACCGCTGTCCAGGAGCATTTTAATGTGACGACTGGAGTCCACAAGCCCAGCGGGGACCCCCTTCAGTCCATGTGTCAGGGGCTTAAACAACTGCATTCTGAGCATGCAGCCTCACCGGGATAGGGAGGGAAGGGACTTCGGCCCTTTAAAGTCAATTTTGTGAAATAGATCTCGATCCAGCAGGGACGATGTTAAGAAGCAATTAAAAAAAAATGATTGTCGTTATTTTTACCTGCATCCTGTTTCTGGCTGTGCCGCTATCTTGTGAAGGGGTCTTGGCACATATGCGGTTTTTGAGTGCCAGTTTTCCCATCTGTAAAATAATCCCTGTCCTTGATCCTCAGCTCACAGAGGTGTTTGGAAGCCCAGGGAGGTAATGTCTGTGCTGTGCTCGCAGGATCCTGGACAAAAGGCATTGTATAAATAAAGGCGATCACTCCTATTATAGCGTACACAGTGGTTCAGAAGTGTGTTTAATGCCTTGTCCCCTTTCCTTGTGTTTCCTTGCCCTAATGTCTCCCCTCTGCTTGTACCCAGGAGCACAACTGTTCTGATCTAGCTGCAGTCAGATTAATTGAACAGGAGCCTTTGAAATCCCACCTAGTTTACTCAGCCTGCTTATCTTTCAAGGCTTTTGCAAGTTCTTCTCTTTATTGAGAAAGGGAAAAAGGAAAAAGACATCACTTGGAATGACAACTGCTTGGTTCCTTTATCAGGTCAGCTTTTTTCCTGAAAGGTCCCCCCGCCCCTCAAGTGATCTCATCCCAAACTCCCCCCCCACCCTGTGATGGCTGGATGCAGGAATCTCTGGTTGGGTTGCCTTGGCAACAACTTCTGTTTGTTGCAGGTTCCGGTTAGTGTTGGGTCCTCATCATTGTTTTTCCCTCTGCCTCATGATACAAGAGGGGCAGTCAACTCTGTGAATTAGGTAAAACAAAGGAAACAGTCCAAAGAGTGATAGGAGGGAAAGGGAAGAGCAGGCAGAGAAAACCCCTAGAGGGGTCACTGTTGGGTCTTTAGAACCTACCAGGTAGTTATACATTGAATGAAAACAAAAACAAAAACAAAAAGCCAGGAAGCAATTTATCTAGAATGATTTGAAGGCAGGTATGTGGAGATTTTGATGTGATAGTCTAATTCCAATGAGAATCATAAGAACAGGGGACTTCCTAAGCGGAGCTGAATCTCTTCCAGGTAGACTGAAGAACCACACTTGATACATGTTCTCACCCTCAATGAACTTAGACTTTGGGAATCCACTGACATTTACTGAGGGCCTGCTCAGAGCTGGGCTCTATGGCTAACAGTACAATTTGGCGAAAACCTTCCCTAGTGTCCATATAGCACACATGTCCTTCAAGCACAAACACTACTCAAGTGGTTTTGCTGAATGTCAGCTTGTTATTTGTTTCTGTTTTTATAGCATTTCTTCATTTGGAAGACGTGGCATATGTGTACAAGAAAAGACAAGTTCAAGACCCATGAGTTTGAGAGAGGAGAGCATTCTGACCCACCTCAACTGCTATTCTTCGAAAACCTACACACGTAAGTAAGCAGCTATTTATTCTTTATGTTGATGCCAAGTACAACTCTTACATCGCAGTAAGAGCAAGGTGGATTGAATAGGAATGAATTAGTTTTTTTTTTTTTTTTTTTTTAACATTTATTTACTTTTGAGACAGAGAGAGCATGAGCAGGGGAGGGTCAGAGAGAGAGGGAGACACAGAATCCGAAACAGGCTCCAGGCTCTGAGCTGTCAGCCCAGAGCCCGATGCGGGGCTCGAACTCATGGACTGCGAGATCATGACCTGAGCCGAAGTCGGACGCCCAACCGACTGAGCCCCCCAGGCGCCCCAGGAATGAATTAGTTTGAATGCCAACTACAGGTGTAAACAATGTATACACTTCTCATCTTTTTATTCGTTCGCTCACCGAAGACTAGTTATTCGCCAGGCACGGTCACAGGCACTGGAAGTACAGGAGTGAGGAAAGCAGTAGGACGTCTCTGCCTTCAGAGACCCCGTGCCCTCTCTCGTCCCCACATCAGTGCCGGTGCTCGCCAAGTGCTCCTGCATTAGCAGAAAGATTAAATGGAGGATCTAGAGTGGCCACACCTGAAATTTACCACAACATTACACAGCTTCAGGGTTGAAGGGGCCTTCAGAGACCTTTATCTCCAACCTCCCACTTAAAACCCGAATTCCTGGTTCAGGCGTTCCTTGGAGGTGGGAGCCACCCTCCCGCCGTTCTCTCATCTGTTCCTTCTTGTCTAGCAGCACCTCTGCTGCCCGAACTTTCCCCAGATCTGTCCACCACGTCTCACCTGTCACACCAGTGGTCCCCTCCCAGGTGCCCCTGCTTCCATTCTTCTCCTCCTCCTTAATTCCTTCTCCACACAACTGACAGAGTGGTCTTTCAGAAACGGAATTCAAATCATGTCTTCTCTGCTTAAAACCCTCCAAAGGTCCTCTTTGCACTTAGTTTAAAATCCCAACTCTACCCCGTTCCATAAATCACTGACATGCTTGAACCTGCACAGGCTCTCTGACCTTACTCCCCTGACCTCCCGGCATAGCATATACCTCTATCTGAGGAAAAGTGCTTTGACTGCTTATGTTGTGTACTGTCCTCAAACTGCCCCGCCCCCCCGTCACACACAGCACAACACACACTAAAATCCAAGCTTCTTGGCAGCCTGTAGTTTGATTTGTTCATATCTGTTTTTTTAAGTTTATTACTTTTGTGTGTGTGTGTGTGTGTGTGTGTATGTGTGTGTGAGAGAGAGAGAGAGAGAGAGAGAGAGAGAGAGAGAGAGAGAGAGAGAGGCAGGCAGGTGAGGGGCAGAGAGAGAGAGGGGGAAAGAGAGAATCCCAAGCAGGCTCCACACTGACAGTTCAGAGGCTGAAGCGGGGCTTGAACCCACAATGGGTGAGATCATGACCTGAGCCAAAATCAAGAGTCCAACACTTAGCCAACTGAGCCATCCAGGTGCCCCACCTCCATTCATGTCTGTCTATAAATGTGTCTCGTGTATTAGGCATTCATAATTATTTTTGAATTAAAAAAAATCTAGCTTCTTTAATATCTTTTTAAGAGTGACAAGGTACTATCTGTATTAGGGTACCCAGTGTATATATGATTCCAAAGTTTGTTTAGTTTTTCTTCTATTGTGCAAAAGTTTCTTTCTCTGCCACATCAACCCATTGACTTTGTTCTGTTATATGCAATTAACCCATTTCCTGTCCATGGAAGTTCATTTAAATATTCACATGGCTTAAATATTCACATCCGCTCTCCAGACTAAACACACAGAGTCCTTTAACCCTGTAAAGGTCTTGTGCTGATTTTCAAACCCTTTTCTCTCCTGCCTCCCTTTCCCTTGAAAACTACTGGTTTGCCTAGTTCCCCCTTATAGTGTGGGGCTTGGCTCAGTTGGGTATCACAGCAACCCAAGGAAGAAAAGATGAACCAGTTAACAAGAAATGTTTAGCTGCTGAAAAAGAAACTTGATCCAACGTTATAAAATGTTTATCGATCACTTTTTCGAAACTGATTTCATGTCTGCCCAATTAAACCTAATTGAGGCCTCTCATCTGCCAAGCCAAGTACACCTTCCATCAGATTTTGAGCATCAACTCGGTGTGCATATAGGTGGGAAAAGTTGAAACTAATTCTCTGTTCTTAATTGCTCCTAATACATGTTGGTCCCCAATAAATGTGATATCAAAATAATTATAATAAGATTATATGGAATCTAAGACATGGTAATTAATGAAGAAGTATTTGAACTGTCAGTGGTGTCTTGAGCCCTAAAGGGAAAAATAATAACCTGACAATATAAGTGAAATATGAGATCAACCAATTAATTAGGAGAATAATTTGATCTGGTGCTCTGAAAGTAGGCCAATTAAAATGCATTGTTGTTATTTAACATTAAGTAAGGTGCTAGATCCTGAACACAGTTGGAAAGTAGACCTTATTCCTACCCTCAGGGAACTTAAAGCTAATTTAACAGTTGCATATAAAAGGGCAAAGGAATGGGAGGGGTGGTGTTGACTTGATTTACTTACTGGAGCTCCTTCTCTGGCATTGGGTTGAGGCTCAGGAGAGCTGTTACCACCCCTGTGCTCTTCTGACCTTCTCCTCCCTCCTTCTTCTAGCTGTTCTTGGAGTGTGGGAGGAATCCCTTTGAGTTCAATAGAGTTCAGAAGAAATGGGTTAAAAAAAAAAACTTCCCAGAAAATACTAAGTTTTCTACAGTTGAGCTAGTTAGTGGAAAAGAAGAACCCAGATATTGTTAGTGCCTTTGATAATTCATTAGGAACAATTAATTGGCTACTAATGAAACAACAGAAGCAACAATACAAAAAAAACTGAAATCATTTTGCCTTCTAGCATACTTAAGGGAATGCATGTGCCTACCCTCAACTTTAATGAGGGTGCAAAAGACAAAGCACAAAGTAGCCCATTAACTGTGCATTTAACTTTAATGAAGGCTGATCTCTGCAATAAATAATAATAAGTGTATTTATAATTTGCAAAAAAATCCTTGAAACTTTTTAAGCCTATTCCTTGTGAAAGACTGAGGTTTCATGCTCTCCCCTCCAACACCTTGTGTACAGTGTCGGATGATTAATATTTTGATGTCATAATGCTGTCCCTGAAAAGAGAATCTTCCATTCCTTCCATCTCACTAGAAGGAAACATAGAATGCCCTCCTCTCCCCCTTTCCTTCTCTCTCTCTCTCCCCTTCTCTCTTTCTTCTTCTTCTTCTTCCTTCTTTCTTTCTCTCTCTCTCTCTCTCCCTCCCTCCCTCCTTCCCTCCCTCCCTCCTGGAATACCTGTTTCCCTTTGGGGTGCCCTTTGAACTGCTTCTGTAACAATTCAAGTAGGTTGTGTTGAGATATTCATCTTCCTCTCTTCTCCTTGGGAACCACTGTGCCATTCATATAGAAGATGTTAGGGAGATCTGCCTCTGCCTAGATACCAACCATGGCTCTCTGACTCAAAGGAGACTCACACTAAGTTTTAGAGCTGACAAACATCATGCTTTCATTAAAGCACTCGGCAGGGTAATATGCCAAAATGGATGATAATTTGCTAAAATGTGTTGTAGGATGTTCAAGCACACTAAATTATTGTGCTTAAGGACAAAAGAGCTCTAAACTCATCTCCTAAGACTATTACCAATTCACCAAGCAACATTCACCAGCATCTACCTATATTCCACCTATGTATCCATGATTCTAGATTAAGAAGTACAAGGATTTGCCTAAAGCAACAGCACTGTCCACAGCTTGACTTGATTTCTTGATGCATATTTACATGAAAACAGAATGCTAATGGTAATAAAAACTCTGAGTAATTGTTCTTTCTTACTAAAGTTTACTAAAGCTAAGTGCTTTCCATGCATCATTTCATTAAATCCTCACAGCCTGTGAAGTAGACATCATAATTAATTCCCATTTTATAGAAATAAAGAAATTAAAGTCTAAAAATTAAGTAACATGGGAATTTGCAGAAGAAAACACTCAAATCCAAATCTGTCCAGAATGAATTTTTCTTCTTTGAACTCTGTGCTTTATTGTCTCTTTGTAAATAACATGCCAGGGTATGAAGGCAGTAATCGTTGCTTGGGCATACATGGTTATGATAACTTACACATCATTGCTTTCTCTAATGTACACGTCAATATGCTTAGTCCTTTTGTCTACTGATTTAGTCTCTCCTTATAATCTTTACATGCACTGTAGGCATACTTGATTATTGTAATAATTTTACAACAAATTACTGAAACCTAAAGGTGTTAAGCATCTACATGGTGCCCACTTTTTGTCCATTGTGTCCAGGGTCATATTTGTACTATGTTCCCAGTCATCTAATTAACTGAGATTACTTATGTAAAATTTTACTTTATTTTCCCCATCAGCCCAGTCTGAAGCAGTAAATTATACCTATACCTCTGCTCAGAAAGAAGAAATAGAAAAGAAAATGGTGTAGTTTTGTGTTTTTTTTTTTTTGACACTTACAATGTATCACTTTCTTTGTCCTGAGGGCTAAAATAATATTTGAAATTGCAGCAAATTGTGATCTCAGGGCCAAATCTATCTTCTTCTGTAGAGTTTTCTACTCTTCCTTGAAATTCCTTGGTTTTCCATTTATTTAGTATTGCAGATTTAAAGTTTGGATCCCCTAAGTAATCTGTACAAAAGCCCCTTTCTACCTCAGTTCCCCAACCCAGCAACCATAAGCCACACACCCTCAGGGAAGCTTTGTTTTCTTGGTTTTCATCTGATGATCTTGAATTCTTAGCACTCAAAGGGGAAAGTCTAAGGCACAAATGCCATGGAACATGGAGGAAATTATCTGAGCGTTCCTTAGGCTAGTGAGGTAACAGTGTCTTCAGTTAATAATGGGTGAATTATCCAGTTCCTGCTTCCATTCCGTGACACCGATGGTGGAGGGAAATTATGAAAGAATAATCAGAAGGCCTTGATAACTGATGAAATGTGGAGGACAAGAGAGAAAGAGGTCAAGATGATGGAAACATTGCACTTAGGTAAGTGGGAGAATGATGATGTCATTAACAGAAGTGGAAAGTCAGAAGGAGGAGCCACAAGGGATGAAGGGAAGAGAGATAAGATAATGATGAATTAGCTAGAAAGTTGTTGAGTTGGAGACAATGCTGGAAAATTAAGTACTAAGTGTCTGGTGGGCAGTTTGAATGGTAGAAATAGATTTTAGGGAAAAGGTCCAGGTAGGAGATAAAAATGTGAAGGTCATGTGAAAATGAATGATGGGGCACCTGGGTGACTCAGTCAGTTGAGCGCCCCACTCTTGATTTCGGCTCAAGTCATGATCCTGTTATGCCCAGAATTCGTGATCCCCAAAGGTCACCAGGGAGCCGAGTCTGATGCAAAAGCAAAGAGCCTATTTATTCGAGCTAGCTTGAGCTCAATCCCCTACCTGCACCAAGGCAGCGGTGAGATGCCGGAGAGAGAGAGCGTGTTTCAAAAGCACAAAGGTTTTATAGGGGTCTAGGGGCAGTTGTGGGGGGTGATGGTCGTGGCCTTAGCCAATTGGCTGGGGAAGGATCAGAGTCCCGTTGTGCAGGTTGCCAGGCGTGGTTTGAACGGGAAGTTTGAAGGGTGAGCGGGAGGTTACTCAAGGGGAGGAGGCATGGTCTGAGGTTTGAGCGGGAATTTCTTTGTGCGGTTTTTCTGGAAAGGGGGCCATGTCGGGGACATAGTCACTCAAGATGGAGGACACAGAACAAAATGGAGTCGGCCGGTCTAGGTCCGCTCTTTCAATCCCAGCTCATGGAATCAAGCCCCATTTCAGGCTCAGTGCTGAGCATGGAGCCTGCTTGAGGTGCGCTCACTCGCGCTCTCTCTCTCTCCCCCCATCTCTCTCTCACACCTTCTGCCCCTCCCCCACTCACACTCATGTGCGCTATTTCTTTAAAATTAAAAAAAAAAAGAATGATGTCTCTGGAGTAGAAAAGAGGAAAAAATGAGGCTTGAACCTTGAGAAATACCCTTGAACAAGTAGTCAACACAGAAAAGCCAATTAGGAAGTTAGAAAAAGAATGGACCATGCATGGGGAATAAATAGGGTGGTGCCACAGGGTGGGAGCCAAGATATGATAAAGTTTATTTGCTGATAGGACTGTGAGGACTCAATCAGATTAAATATTTTGAAGCAGTTCTTAAGTATCAAATGATATACCTGTTTTTTACCTGTAAACTTGCTCTTTAAAGCCAACATTTGAGGAGGTAATAGAATGTTTTGAAAGGGATTGGCATCAGTACCTGTAAGACCTCTCCAAACAGCCACTCCCACCAGATCCTTTTACTGAGGAGGATACCTAGTTAGGACACTCGAGCAAAATAGACACCTTATAGCTGAATTTAACCATATAAAACGGCCATTTATTTTGTCATATAAAGATGGTCTTTTCATGTGTTCCATCCAACTTGAGCATGGTTTCCCAAACCTGCTCTGATGAGCTTGGTCACCTTTGAGCTTCCAGAAGTCATTTTACCATCCGACCCAGATTTCTTCCCTAGGCCTCACCCTAGCTCCCCTGCTCATTCTACCTGGGGTCTTTTGAGGGCTGGAGAGGGGACATGATTGATCAGTGTTATGCAACTAAGGAGCCACAAGGCCTAGATTGAAAACCTGTTCTCCTAATTCCCACCCCATCCACTCTTTTTATCTCCCTTCTATACCCTTTCTCTGAACTAAGCCAGCATATTCCAGAATTCAGGACTGTGGAAAGTGATGACTCTGACTCTCTCTCTTTCCCTGATCTGAACACAGGAGAACATTTTCAATTGGTCTAACATACCAGGCACTCTCTTCCCACTACAGAGCAGGTAACCAGATTACCTGAAATCTGGGGCAGAAGAAGGCTTCCAATGTGTCATCATTCTGACTGACATGCAGACCCTCCTCCATGGTCTGGCGAGTTTTATGGTCAGAGTGAAGAAAAGGACAAAGGGAATTATTTCGATTATGCAAATCAACAACCCAATCCTGAACTTCCTTTTGTACACAGAGCCCGAGCATTTGCATGCCTGGTCAGTTGTTCAAATGACCAGATTTCACTTGGTGTCATTAACATGCATTCCTTAAAATGTATATTCGCTCAACTAATGTAATAGCTTGGTCTCTGCAAATGGAATTCTTCCCAAATGTGCAAGTGGCTATAAGTAGTCTAAAAAGTTTTAAATGCACAGTAAGTACCTTGTACATATAGCCTGTTGATCATTAATAGAAGTTCTACAAAACGGAAGTCAGCAGAGAGAACCATTAAAGAGCAAATAGGGCAATTAAGACCTGCCAGGCTGACTCTCCCTGTCACTCCACATGACTCCTGCCTCTTTGCCAACTCCACAGCAGTTAGAGGAAGCTGACATATATTCTTGATACTCTGGTGTGGTTTCAGGGAAGGGAGATAATTCCAAGCCACATCTTTATATCCAGAACAACACATAAGAGGTTAAGATTATTCTTGATTATTCAAAAAATTTAGCCTGGCCTTGTATCTGCCCCTTGAAATGATCTTTAGAGTTCTGACTTTATTTTTGCCTCTTCACTTTGGTTTCTCGTAACATTCACCCCTCCCCACCTCCATGGCTACTTTTCATAGATGCGATTTCATGATGAAAATTTGAAAATAATGTGGCAGAAAAGAACTGCCTTTCTTTTCTCAGAGACACATTAACAAAACACCTGTGAGCCATTTCATTTTAAATAACCAGAGAGAAAGATGCATATGTAGAGAGATTGATATAATGTTGGATACATTAAGATAAAATTATTGTACCATAGTTGTATTAAAAACTGTGTACAGTTCAAATTTGTATACATTTAATACATGTGATGCCTATTTTATTTAAAGCCACAGTCCCAGGAAGACCCAGCAATATATTTCAGAAAACTGAATGTTAATTTTAAAAAAGCTTATAACTTTGGCACCTGTGGGATACTTCAGAAAGTTAATTTTCTCCACAGACTATGGTAATTTTAACAAGAATATCCTAATATGACTCAGATGCTCAGGAACAACTTCCATGTATTGAAAATGGGGTTTGAAATAGGATTTTAGGCTGTCATTTTCATAAATGAGATTATATTTTGTACATGTAGTCTCATTTTTAATAATTTTTAAATCTGAAATTAATAAAAAAAACTCCACTGAAATTTTTTTAAGGGAAAAGCCACTGCTTACCTTCCTCTGATTGCTTCACTCCATAAAAACCCTCTTAGGGCTTCATATAGGAATTACATCTTTTCAGAGCCTTATTGCTATTATTTTGTTAATATACTTTATAAAGATAACAAGACTAAGTATATAGATTTGCTATGGACTGGAAGTTGCCTAGCAAGTTTTCTGGCAAGTCATGCTTGTTTCTAAAACCATCATAATTATTCTTTGTGGGATGTTGAGAGCTTGCTTTCCTATATGTGTTTATTAATAATTTAAACATTTTTATAACAGTTAGTTATTTGTGGGCTTTGGACTGAGATCACTAGACTGCTAGGGCACTAGACGAATGGGCTCCATTCCTAAAGGTCAAGGTAGACCTGCCTCCATGTCAGTCACTGCTACAAGTGTTACAAGGATGCGTCGAAGGTAATAACCAGGCTCGAGGAATAGAACATTTTTAGAGGATTGTTTTCTCTGTCTTTACCAGAACGTCATGCCTTTATTTTAGTGATGTATGTGAAATAAAGTGGCCAACACAGAGGACCTATAAAGTATGTGTTGTTTCTTCACTCATTTCTACTTCAAAATTCCTCCAAGGGGCTTCTCTCAGGATGGTCTAACGTCTTCCCAGGGTCTGGGCATACTGTTGGATGCATCACCTCAAACCATATTAAGCCTGTTTGTATATTATGCATGTATGTAATGCACCCAAATACCACATTAAATCACACTTGTTTGTGATTATAGAAGACTTATGGCTGAATATTTGAGATAACAACTTTTATAGATATTTAAACATTTATTTTTGCCTTTCACATTTGTTTTCAAATTTTGGAGGTTTTTTTTGTTTTGTTTTTATTTTGGGATCTCAAATAATTTTGAAGTCATTGGGAAACCTGTAGGTCCTAGATACTGAGCCAAGAGGTCTTTCCTTCCGGTCTGCCTTAGAAGAAAAGTATCATTCCTGCTGAGCAAAACTAGGCCCTTCTCTTATGCCTTCAGTACTAGTCCTGGCACCCACTTAAAGAATGTCTACCATGTGACCACATGACTAAAAGCAGTGGTAATGTAAAGTGAGAATTCCTATAGCAGAGGGAGAACAGAACTATCTTTTCTTAGGAAATGGCCTAGGATGACTTCACAGAGGAGGTGGCATTTATAGTGAGCCTCATGGATAAATTGGAATTGGCTACATGGAGACGGGTGGGGGCAAGGTGTGCATTCCAGACAACCAGCATTGGCAAAAAGCACAGCTTTCTCCAAGATCTTAGTCTCTAAAGTATCTGTACCTTCTTGACTGTCAAACACTCTAGAGACATGGGACCAATTTTATTTTCCTCCTACCTCTCAGATTGTTCTTTCTCTGGATGCCATTTTACTCCAAACCCCATGAAATTAGATGCTGTTCCCCAGTGACTATTCTTGGCTCGTTTTTTTCTTTCTCTTTATGCTCTCCTTTAGTCATCTGAAGCTTTCTCCAGATTATCAACAATTCACCCTAAGGACTCTCCCCTTCTCAATCTCCAGAGCCAAACTTTCTTCTAAACTAAAGGTATTTTGTTTTTTATTTTTGTTTTGCATTTGTATGGTGAACATCTGCATGCATCCCAAATTAAGCATATCATTTCTTCCAGAAAAGTCTGCCCTTTGCTCTGTGCTCCTTATACAGATTACTATGAGATTTTCTCAGGCATTTAGATCTAAAATTCTGAGTCATCTTTAACCCCCTGCCTCAGCCCACCGCATCCAAACAGTTTATTGTCCTTTGCCTGACTCCTTTTTGTCTTTACTCCCTTCCCATCCCACTCGTGCCCCTAGTTGATTATTCATTCTCCTCTCACATAGATTATCACCTAGCCTCCTAACTAGTCTCTCTGTATCTATTCCCACTAGCACAGGCTACACACCTAAGTTACAAAATCCCCATTTCTGATTATATCTCTCCTCTATTAAGGATGTTAAGGACATTCACTATCTAACAAGTAAAGTTCAAAATGCTCTGGCCATATTTGAGGTCTCTACTATCTATCTTTCCAATATTAAATCAAATATTCATTCCTTTGTTGCATCAGAACACTCATTTGCTGCTTGCCATGGGCACGTAGAAATTTTCAGTCTTCATCTTTTTGTCTAGAAAACCCTTGCCCCGCCCCCCCATGTCAAAATCTGATTTTTCCTTTAACACTCCACTAGAAGACTACCTCCTTCTTAGAGCTTCTCCTTATGCCTTGCTGTCCTTGCTATTATTTATTTCCCATCTCCCACAACTCCACGTCATATTGGAAAGGAATTCTCCCTCTTTTGAGTTTACACTTAATTTTTTCATTAGCAAACTCCACTGTGTTTTCTGTGTATAATCCTACAGCATTTTAGCTCTTAGGGCAATTGATTCTGGAGACAGTCCCCATAAATATCTGGTGGATGAATGAGTACAGCCTTTATAGATTTTTTTTTCCTCTAACAAGTCTGCCTTCACATCTCTAAGTCAATTGAAAGAATATTATACGTGGAGTGAATTTATGTATGCTTGCAACAAGTTATTTTAGAGAATAATTTGAAAGGGTGCTTATTTCTGGTATGGAATTACAATTTTTTATGTAACTCTAAAAAGAGAAATTAAACTGGTGATTGGATCATTTTTGTGATATCCTCTTATAGAATATTTGAGTTAAAATTTTGTATCATAAAACAGGGGATGAGCCAAGGACAATTAGCAACAACTATAATGATAATTTAATTATTTCATTGAGAATCAAATATGTGCCACATACTGGTCCATATGATATGTACACACTATTTCTATGCTTAGATTTTACAGATTTTCAAATTGAAGCCCAAAGAGATTGACTTCAATTGTCTAAGTACTCAAGATTACTATTTAAAATCCATAGTTAGGTCTTATCCTCTGGATTAAAATCAACTCCTCAAAAAATTTCTAGTTACTTAAACATCATACAGTTCCAGGTACCTCCCCTTTTCTCTAGTAAAACCTATTCCATTTTTGGTCAACCTGTGATTTGCCTCTGCTCTATTAGTGTGAAGTCATTGTTTCCTGACTATGCATTTGTGTGGTGGTTGTTCCCAAAGGTCTGAAGAAACAAAATTATCAATGCGTGAGCAGTCAGGGATGTTCCTCGTGGTGGTTCATCTTCTGGTACAGTCTAGCAATGCCTGCATCTGAAAGTGATGTGCCCTTGCCCACAGATCTATGCAGCAGGCACCACTCTTTCTTTGATATTGGCATAATTTAATATAACATCTTAAATCTAAGGAACTTGGCCGTCGTCCAAAGAAAGAGTCTGCACTGATCTGTTCCGACAGTGGAAATGTCCACCATTGGGTTCCACCCTGGAGCTATGGAAGTTCACTGTTACGTTATAAGAGCTTACTCTTGGGAGTCCCACAGGGGTAAGGTGGTGAGAGTGAGGAGCGTGGGCTTCAGATCTTGGCACTGCTGCTTCAGAGCCGTGTGACTTCAGAGTGCCTCGGTTTCCCTGTTTGTATCCTAGGTGGGAAAGAGGGCAGGAGAGGAGAAGACGCCATGTAATAGAGTGGTGTGAGGATTGGGAAAATCTGCGGACCTGGTATATAGCTGAAGCATTCAGCAAATGGTAGTCATTACTGCTCTTAGTCTCGCGGGAAATGCCTACTCCCCAGCAGAAGGAAGGGTCCTGTATGGGTTTCCTGGGACTGCTATATTACCATAGACTAGGTGGTTTAAAACAACACAGTTTATTCTCTCACAGTTCCGGAGGCCAGAGCCCGAAGCCGAGGTATTCGCAGGGCCATCCTTCTCTGGGGGCCGTGGGGGAAATTCATTCTTGGCTCATCCAGCTTCTGGTGGCTACTGACATTTTTCGATTTCTGGCTGCATCACTCCAGCCCCTGCCTCTTTGGTCACATTTTTTTCTCCTCTTTGGTCTGTGTGATCTTCTTCTGCCTCCCCCTGGTAAGGACACTGGTCACTGGGTTAGGCCCCACCTGGATAACCCAGAATGACCTCATCTCAACTGCTTTAACTTAACCACATCTGCAAAGATCAAAAAGCTAGCATTTGTAGCATCCATAGGTTCTGGGGATTAGGATATGAAGATACCTGGGCAGGGGGGCGGGGGGGGGGGGCTCTCCAGGTCAATGCAGTACAGGTCCGAAAGGAAGGGATGAGGTATTGGGTTTATTTTCTTTTGGCAGGTGAAATACGTACAGTGGACAGGGTGCTTCCCAAGTGGGGTGCTGCAGGGATGCTGCTGACAGCCAGGGAGCAGTGGAAGAGGCTGGGACAGCTTCTCGGAGGGGAGGATAAGGCTCCCAGAGAAGCAGTCTAGAGCAATGGGAGGTGGAGGGGGCCTGGACGGGGGCGGGGAGGGGGGGGTGCTAACTCCAGGTGTAGTCTTGTCCCCAGCTCACAGTGTAGCAGAGGGCAGGACCTCACTTCTCTGTGGGCCTCAGTTTCCTCATCTATACAATGAGAGAATATTGGAGCAGATCAGAGATTTTAAATAGACTACATACAGGTTGAATACTTTGTGTCTTTAAAAAATCTGAATATTTAAACATTGGCAGACATCATGTCAAAATTAGTGTGGCTTCTTGTGAAAGTCATCTGTGCCAGCCATAGGGCACTCGGTCTTCTTTGTTGCCAGTGGGTTTTGGGAAGTGTGGCCCCACCATTAGAATGAGCCATCTGGCTTGCCACCTCTCCCACCACACCCTAGTAGCTTCTGACACTGAGACTGAGTGCAAGTAGCCCTTTATCATCCTCTCGCACTGCAGATTTCCTGATGGTAGAGAAACACTTGTCTTTGTCCGTGTTTCCATCTATGGAGAGATCCAGATGGTTTTTCCTGTACCTGGCTGAGCGCACTCACTTATATGGCCTGCCTGGGCACCCTGCAGTTTTGTTTCTGTGATGGCTGAGTCAGAAGACTGAGATCATTGCTCATCTCTATGACTCTAATGATCTAGGTGCCAGAAGGAAAGGCTGGGGGTGACGGAAAGTGACTTGACCTGTGACTGTAAGAAGCTCTCCACACCCTTCCGGGCACCAATCCACCATTCTGGGACCTGTCACAGGGACGCTTCTCAATTCACAGAGTGAAGTTCTTGGCCCCTCTGCTTGGGCCTTCAAGCAGATGCCTCCACCCCAGTTTCCTCAGTCCTCAGATTCCTTTTCCTCGTCTTTCCTCATGCTTCTATCACTCCTGCCACAGGTCTTTTTACCCGTCAGCTCGTGCCAGTCGGCACCCTTGCTGTGGCTGTTTGGCAACTTGCTACAGCGGCCTCTCCTTCATCTGTACTTCACTGCACTCTCCTGCATGATTCATGGCTTAGTTCTGCATAGCATTTTTAGAGCCTTGTTTGCAATGGGAGAAAACTAGGAAAACAAAGCAGCATATTGTCGTCAATCTGGTCCCTCTCATAAGGGGGCTAGTTAATTTTTTTTAATTGTAATCCTCCAGTAATGGACCATCTGAAAAGACAGTCTCTCTCTCAGTTGGAGCCTCCTGTGACTTAGGAAGGAGTCATGTGCCCTTCTGTCACGGCTGAGCCTGCCTGGCCACTTTTCAGGGAAGCTGCCCCCACCCGTTCCCCTGGTCTCCAAGTTTGTTACTTGTCCTTTCTGGAGGTCCCTGACTGAAGCTGGAGAATGATGCCATCTCATCCCCCCTCATCCTTAACAAGGTTTTTTTTTAAGGTTTATTTATTTTGGGGAGAGAGGGGGAGAGCGCACAAGTGGGAGAGGGGCAGAGAGAGGGGGACAGAGGATCCAAAGTGGGCTCCGTGCTGACAGCAGAGAGTTCGGTGCAGGGCTCGAACTCACGAACCACGAGATCATGACCTGAGCCAAAGTCGGATGCTCAACTCACTGAGCCACCCAGGTGCCCCTTTAACAAAGTTTCTTAAACCACTGTGGGGCTACCAACTTGCCTAGAATGCTGGTTCCAGTGGTAGTCAGATGAATAAACTAAGCATTGAGAGGGGCCAGATCTCCCCTAAGCAGAAGAAACCACCACTTTCATTTTCATTTCTATTTTTTTGGTATTCCTAAACTTCTTTAACAGGTATCAGGCCAAGAAAGTTTTAGACAGTATACAAACTACAGACAAGTTTTCTCTCTTTGGGATCCTTAAGTTCTATGTCGTTCAAGTCAACAAACAGCTGGGGTATCTCTCCTTGGTGCTTTGGCCGTGCTTGTGTTCAGTTTGGAGGCAACAAAATGTGGCACTAAGGCTAATTTTACAAAACAGGTACACGGGATGGGCAGAGAAAAAAAGCGACGCTTGGAGACAGGACAGAGGGAAAAATTTGGTGACAGAGAGGAAGGCAGATTGATGATTGAGGCAGGAAATAATGTTCCTGGAAGTTCGGTTTGTAGGTGACAGCACATCTAAAGTGTTTGAAGACTCTGAGGTCAGGGAATAGTTCTTATTTTTTTTTTCATTTTTTAAAAATGTATTTTTGAGAATGTCTGCAAGTGGGGGAGAGGAGGCAGAGGGAGAGAGAGAGCGAGTGAGCGAGAGAATCTTAAGCAGGCCCCATGCTCCGCACAGAGCCCTACACGGAGTTTGATCCCATGACCCTGGGATCATGACCTCAGCTGAAATCAAGAGTCAGATGCTCAACCGACTGAGCCACCCAGGAGTCCCAGGAACTATTTCTTGAAGACCTGTGTGGTTCCCTCAACGGTGTGCACTCACGTCACATGATGTCCTATCTACCTTGCTCCCATTTTTCTCTCTTCTCTGGTGCCGTTCTTAGCCCAACTGTTCAGGCTGGAAGCTCAGATTCCTCCTGACTCCTGCTCTGTTGTCACTCCCTCACCGTCTCCAGTCCCCCGTTCAATTGTTTCTGTTTTCCAAGCGTTGAGTGCACTCCACTCCTCTCCTCCACTGCCTTGCCAGGGCTATCCAGAACCTTCCTAACTCACCTCTGCCTTCAGTCTTTTCCCTCCTCAGCTCACCTTCTGCCGTAACTGCCCATTTGATCCCATTGATAATTGGCCTGAAATCTTAAACTAAACAAAACAAAAACCAACAACACCTCGCAGGATCCTGCAGAACCAAACCCCCAATCTTGAACTGGCACACAGTTCGCTGGCACACATCCTTTGGTCTATAGTCACAGTTCCGGGAGCACTAGATTTTGCAGCTTCTTGAGCATGCCATTCTGTTTATTCAGCACCTTCTAGTGTGCATGCCTTGTCACGGAGCACCCTTCCATTGCTACTGCACCTGCTAGCCCTGTTTATACCTGGCAAACTCAGCTCATCCCTAGAGACCACCTCACACATCCCCGTTTCTGTGACGCCTCCCATAAGTTGCTTGTTACGGCTCAATACCTGGCACCCCTGCCCTGCCCTTGCTTCCTTCTCACATCACTATGCGTGGACTTCTGCTGGCCCTTAATTACCTGGACTCCAACCATTTGCATACAATTCTGATCCTACCACCAACCTGGGAACTAAAGAAAGGGTAGAGCTCTCATTAATTTCCTTCTCTCAGATGTTTAGCAGTGGGTTCAGAGCATTAGTAGGCATTCGTCATATTTACGCATACGCTCAACATTTCCAAATCATCTATTACGCATCAAGCACTGTTAATACAGTGGGGATGTAGTAGCGAAAAACTCTGGACAAACTCTGTCCTCATGGAACTTACATTGTGGCTGAGGATCTAGAGGGTGAATAAGATGAAAAGTGAAAATGTCACTTGGCAGTAGGTGCCAAGGAGAAAACTGAAGTCCACCCAAAGGAAGGATCTGAAAGAAATGTCTGTTGAATGAATGAGCCATTCTTTCTCCCTGGTTGGGGATTTTACAAAATTCTAGGATAAGGGAAAGGAGGGATACACTCGAGATGAGTAAATATGAGAGAAGGTAAGAAATCCAGATACCACACATTAATGTTTTTAAAAACAGATTTTGACCGTCCAGTGCTTCCCATCTCTGCGACAACAGGTTTTTGGTTTTGGGGGTTTTTTTTTGGCTCTGTTCCTCCCACACAAACCCCAGGGAACTCCTCATCACAAGGCTGCTTATCCACTTTTCCCCCCCCCACCAATAATTGGCAGTAAAGACGTTAAATCACTCCAGCAACCTGTCTGCTGTCCCTCCCACACTCTTGCACACACCTTTACGCGCGCGCGCACACACACACTCTTCTTTCTCTCTTTCTCTCTCTCTCTCTCTCTCTCTCTCCCATACACATACTCACCATCACACCCCTCACACATACCCTCCCACATACTCTCATGTGCATTCACACCCTTACACACACTTACCCTTGCACACTCACATTCACATATTCACACACGCACACACACCGACACATACACTTGAACACACCCTTTCGTTCACATGCACCCTCACACACTCACACACTCTCAACACTCACACATACCCACACACCCTTTCACTCACATATAATCTCCCTTACATCTTCACTCCACATACACACTCACACACCCTCTTACACACTCTCACAAACACATACATATACTCTTACATACCCTCACACACTCACGCACTCTCACACCCACACGTGCACTCTCACACACATTTCCACACACACAATGTTCACACACACTCTCACACACTTGGATCCACCCTCTCACACCCGTGCACACCTTCACACACACTCTCAAACACACTGAAATCCCTGTAGTAGAGCTTCACGGATGACTTACAACTTGAAATTCGTTGTTGAAGAAGGTCCTCCGAATCAGTCATATCACAGAATCAACCGATTGTTATCTTTTCCTTCTCTCGAGTATTCACTTTGGAGTGTATTAAGGTAAGGACTGAACGCAGGTCACAAGTCAGTTTTCATGAAGCCACCCTCAGGCTCTTTCTGCCAGCTCTGCCCTGTGAGAACTCTAGCTTCCTCCTTCAGATGTCTGTGGGTGACACTACCCTTCCTCCCCTGTGGCTGCCTGACCTAATCCACTGATCTCTTCTCTCATGGTGGTGCCCCTGTATGCACCCTTCTTCTTGGGAGAATAAATTTTATAGTCTGGAACTTCCACAACCTGGGATGTGGAGGGCAGCTGTCCGCCATGGCCTCATGAGGACTTGTGAGCGTGCCTTTGGTCTCTGACACAGGAACACCTCTGTTCTTCTCGAGTGGTACATTTATTTCCAGGATCCCTCCTCATGCCCCCCAAGAGGGTAAGAACTTCTTTGATCTGACCAAGTGGCCCGCCCCGCCTGGTATTCTCTAGTGAGGCTTCACTTCGTTGGAAACATTATTGTCCAGTCAAGGAAGAAATGAAATTACTCTGAAGTCAGAAATTGAATTAATTAAAACAATTATTACTATCATCCCCAAGAATAAGCTAGGGTTGTTAGATAAGATTGTGGGATTTTTTCTCCTCTGGATGAAAAAAGAATCTTCTTTCTTTTCCTCCCATTTTTGAGCCTCAATAGGTAGAAGAGTAGCAGCACATTTCAGAAAAGGATTGGAAAATGAAAAAAGAATGATAATTCATTATTCAGTAATCAATTCCTCCTGCAAAAGCAGCAGATTCTGCAGAGAATGTAGGACTGTGAGGAAAGGCAAACCCAGACCCTGCCCAGCTTGCACCTCTGGGGCGAATGTTCTCCACAGAGACCTTATTAGGAGCAGAAAGACAGGGAACCAGCATGGGGTACCACTCTTCACAGCCTCTGTACCTTTGTACCACACATTAACATGCAGAGTCATTGTTTTATGGGCCAGCACTCCCTCCCCTTCAAGCTCCACTCTCAGATTAAGAAACCACCATATAATTATCTGCCGTAAGGTTCCAGAATGGATCCCTCTCCACTGGGGCCTCTGAGTACAGAGAAAGATAAAGCCTTTGCATGAGGACACGCCTGTGAGGTAGCCTCTCTTTGTCCATCTGCTCCTGCTCTGTGCACTTGTACTAGGCAGAATGAAAGATGGCCCCCAAGATCCCCAACCTCAGGTGCGCGCCTACGTGTTCCAGCAAACACTAACGTAGGTGCTGCTGTGACGGGATCTCGCAGCTGTAATTAAGATCTCAAATCTGTTGACTCTAAGGAAAGGAGAGTGTCTTGGAAAAGTCTGACCTAATCAGAGAAACCCTTAAAGGGGACTGGGCTCCTCCTAAAGAGTTTGAAGTGTGAGAGAGATTGAACACAAGGGAGACTGTCCACTTCTGGCTTTGAAGGTAGAGGGGCCGTGGGGTGATGTCTAGGAGCTGAGGGCAGCCGGTGGCTGACAGCCAGCAAGGAAATAGGGGCCATGGGCCCAGAACGGCAAGACACTGAATTCTACCACAACTGTCATGTGAGCTTCAGAGAGGACCCTGCGTTCCAGGTGAGAAAGCAGACTGGTGACACCTTGATGTTAGCCTTGGGCAGAGAGCCCAGCCATGCCGTGTGAGGACCTCTGACCTACAGCGCTGCGAGCTAATAAAATGGTTTCTTTGAAGCCATTAGGTTTGTACTTACTTGCTCTGGAGCATAGTAAACCAGTTCAGCTCTCGGGGGTCCCCACAGCACTGTGCTGACAGAGCTGCCTGGTTTGCTGTGCACAGCGTTGCAGGCATGGGTTTGTGCTCTGGCTCCCCCAGGTCCGAAGCCCCTCGGAGGCTGGGACTCCACATGTCTGGCCTGTGAGAAGAAGTGGCGCTCAGTGGATAAGAGCTCTGAAGTCAAATAGACCCTATCTGAATAGCTTTTGTATCTGCTGTCTGGGGCAAATTCATCTGCTGAACTTCGGTTTTGCTGTCTGTCTGTCTGTCTGTCTATCTATCTATCTATTTATTTATTTTGGAGGGTAGGGAGGGGCAGAGAGAGAGGAGGACAGAGGATCTGTCTGTGCTAACAGCAGAGAGCCTGATGAGGGGCTTGAACTCATGAACTGTGAGATGATGACCTGAACCGAAATCAGGAGTCAGACCTTTAACCAACTGAGCCACCAGGCATCCCAAGTTTTGCTCTTTCTAAGACGAGGCCAATGACATCCGCCTCTTGGGGTTGAGAGGATTAAATGAAACAATCTGTACAAAACGTTAAATGCCATCCCACCATGACGTAATGATCAATAAATTTGTGGGAATTGTTATTATTTGCTTTCAATCCAGAAATATATATGAAGCAGCTACTTTGTTCCCTGCTAGATGCTTCTAGGTTCAAGGGATACAATGACAAATAACACCAAGCTCTGGCCTTTGAGCATCTTATAGTCAGTTTAATCCCAACAGTGTCTTAGATACAGTTTGGTCCAAAGAGGGAACTCGGTATCTTGGAGGTGACTAATGTCAGGGAGTGGCCTGTGAATAGATCCAGGCCATACCTAGAGCCCCCATATCCCCATCCCATGGTACCATGGAAGAAAGCAGGTGCTTTTCTTTTCTTTTTTTTTTTTTTTTTTTAATAATTCCAAGCACATCCTGGAAAATCATGCTATCAAAACAGAGTCAGTATGAAGATTAATTCTCAAAGTTGTTTGGTAGTATGAATCTCCTGGAGGGCCTTATTACAATATGGATCCAGGACTCCACGCAAGACAAAGGAGGGGACTGGTCCATATTGCATAAGCAGCCCATACTGTGATCCTATCCAGTTATCGCTTGCTGTGTAACAAACTACTCCAAAACCTACACGCTGAAAATAGCAATCATTTTATTATGCATGCAGATTTTGTGAGTCAGGAATCTCAGCAGTGCCTGACTGGGAAGTTCTTTCCCATGTGGTGTTAAGGTCACTTGGTGATATTCAGCTAGCAGATGAGCTGGTCTGAAGGGCCCAAGATGGCTTTGCTTCACATGCCTGTCACCTTTCTAGGGATACAACTCAAGTCTCCTAGAAAGTCTCCCAAGAGAGAGGAAGTGTCCTGAGAGACCAGTTTCTCCAGGCCTAGACCCCAACACTGGGTTGGTACATGACACCAGTGTCCTGTTGAACAAAGCAATTGCAGTGCCCACCCAGAGCCCAGGGGTCAAGACACTGACCCACCTCCCAATAAAGAAAGCATGGCCACATTTAATCTGCCTCAGAGCCTGAGTAGGGTTAGGAAACACTGTTTTATAGAATATTAAATGGCTAAGGCCTTCAATACAGACAGTTTCTGGGCGTTCTAGAATAAAAGTCAGCAAACTATTTCTGCAAAAGGCCAGATAGACAGTCTTAGGCTTTGTGAGCCACATGTGGTCTGTCACATATTCTTCTTTGTTTTATTTATAACTCTTTTAAAAATGTAAAAATCATTTTTAGCTTGTAGGATATACAAAAACAGGATACAGGCCAGATATGGCCTATGGGCTGTAATTTGCCAACCTCTGTTCTAGAATAATCTTGCATCACACTGAGTCTGGCTGAACTGTGAATATGGTGACACCCTCTACCCATTGTGTCCCCTGAGTAGCAATAACTCAGAAAATCTTAGAGCTAGAAAGACCTTGGGAGTCACCTGCTCCAATCCATCCATTCTAAAGATGTGGAAACTGAGGTCCAGAATGGTTAAGAGACATGGCAGAACCATGGTTAATTAATAGGAGACCCCCAGAGATCCTTTGGCCTCCTCATATCAGGCTGTGTCTCAATTGCTGCTCTTCTAGTCAGCAGAAATAACAGAGATTTAGGACTAAGGTTGGACATAGCAGCAGTGAAGTATGCTTGCACCCTAGGACCTTGGAGCGTGTATGCCCCTGGCTGGGGTCCAGGTTACAAGTGGAGGCCAGTCTAGCCGCAGCACTGCTTGGCCTATCTCTGGCTACTGCCTGGAAGACCAGAGCGCAATCTGTCGCTCCTGTCAGGATGGATCAGCAGTGTGGTGAGGATGCAGCACACATAAGGAAAGGGGGCTATGGAGAGGTTACACATGGGCCTGTGCAAGCTGGGCCAGAGTGTCCGTGCTTCCCCCTGGAGAGAAGCAATCAGGGCTTTATGAATAACTTCTCACCTCCTTTATGGGAGGTGCTGTTTAGCGGAGCTCCCCACTGTGCCAGGTTCCCGAGGAAGCCTCTGATTTACTAGTGGTTGCTTGAATACACCACGCCTCCTCCTGTCTTTATGTGTTCGCCGTCTCTTCCGTCTGGGACACTTGCGGTCCTGCGTGCTTTTTGGGAAAACTTAAATATTATCTCCTTTGAGAAGGCCCCCTCTGACTTTCCTAGGAAGGTTAAGACACTTGTTCTGGGCTCTTACGCCTTTTTAATTTCGTGTAAATGATATAAACGATCTGACCCTAAGTCACCCAGTAAGCTTGACACAAGTTGTAACTCCTTCTGGTATACATCTTTTTTTCTAGGTGTTCATTCATTGTGTTGTAACTATTCTCATGTCCGTGTCCTTATTAGGGTGTAAGTTAATTGATGGCAGGGACCGTGCCTTTTTGTTTCTTTGTTTTTTGTTTTCGTCAGCCCCAACGATAAAGCCTAGCACAAAGTAGGTGTTTAAATGAACGTTTGCTGAATGAAGGAATATGTGAATTTCTGTAAGTGAGTGTATCCACAGTAAGTAGTAATACGTTCCTCCCTGGCCAGGGTGCCAGGGTGCCAGGGTGCCAGACCACTCTTCCTGCTTGGTAGCTCACGCCAACATGTTCCTCATTACTGGCTCTGAAGAGGTGGAATCAATTGAAATAGTTGCCGTGAGGAGCTTCCGAAGTATCCTCCTTTGGGTCTTACCCGTCAGAGTTGTTTCTTTGAAGAGTTGCTTCGGCACAATTCTGTTCAGGTGGCCTTGTAGGATGTGATTTGGGTATATCCATCTCTCTTCCCCAACATCCTAGACACTGGGTGTCCAGATGGATCATATGTTCTGGATCTTTCTAAAGGATGGTACAC
Source organism: Acinonyx jubatus (assembly GCF_027475565.1). Lineage (NCBI taxonomy): Eukaryota > Metazoa > Chordata > Mammalia > Carnivora > Felidae > Acinonyx > Acinonyx jubatus. The sequence continues at coordinate 49,416,369 of NC_069395.1, forward strand.
AGGCTCAACAGTTGGCTTTTGCTAGCTTGGTTCATGGAACATTTGAGAATCTTTGCTTAGCATATAGCTCATATTTTAGAGGAGTAGACTTAGAAACTCCTACCGAGATCCTCTCGGATGTGTCTTGGCAGTGCATGATGCTCTTTGATCATGGTTTTTGATTCCGAGTAACTAGACCCTGGCTGATCATTATCCCTTTCCACATATCAGTTTTATTTTTTATATCGATTCCTGCCTTTTGCCCACATAATACGAGCTTTTATTAAATCTGTCCTGACCTCTTTGCAATTGCGATGCAGAGTAACAAGCCATTATTGTTTCCCCAACAGTTCCAGGAGACTCAACCAATTGTTTAATACGATATGGATTCTAGGCCCCTGGAGGGATGCGTTCTCCGTGCCAACGAAGAATGCTTTGCTTGTCTGCTTGCAGGGGGAAGGGATGTTTGGTGATTGGTACAGCCCCTCCCGGCTGCCCATCCCTACAGCTATGCTGCTGTTGTTCTGCTGTGGTTAAAAATAACTAGTTGGAGGGAGAATGTGGGCTTGCAGTGGCATCAGACTATGTAGAGAGATTTAAAATGCTGTGGACATGTTCAGACATTCACCAGCTCTCAGAAACCTCCCCTTGCTGATTGGTTTTTGTGCAGGCGTGGCTCATTCGGCAGGGAGCATGGGTCATCGGGGGGAGGACAGTGCCAGGGCAGGAACTAAGACTTCATATTTTTATTTACAATGTGTATTAGTCCGTAGTTTTGCTTGTTTGAGATCTAGTCTACTTTCTCCCCCCTCACCGTCTAGAACCTGGGGTATAAGTGGGGGGTGCTTAGACTATGAAATTCATTTAGCTGGTGCAGTTGCATTTTGGCAAACTTCAGGGCTGTAGAAATCCCAGAATGCCCACTGAGGACAAATAAAAGAACACAACATCACACAGGACTTTTGCAATAGAGGCAAAAGTCCGGTAATGTAAGTCTTTTTGATTTTCAAATGCAGTTGGATCTCATTGTGGACATATTACTTGTGACTCTGAACCTCAGTGGGGGTAATGTAACACTTTGCTGGGCCCCTCACGTATCGTCTAGCTCTGGCAGAGGCTCCTGTAAAAGTCAGGGTTGGCCTGAGGCCACATTAATATGCACTGCCCCTGGGGGCCCGCTTCCAGCTCCAGTGCTCTGCGAGGGGGTGGGAGCCTCAGAGACGGACATGCAGGCAGCCTCCGAGCGTCTCCCTTTTGCCTGTAGCTTGGAAGTGCAGAGTGAGTGTTAACGCAGACTCTGGGTCCTCCAGCAGGGAACCGGTATGGGGGACGCCAGCAGCTGTGCTTGGTGAGACCCTGGCCAGTGGCTGGAATGACTGACCACGTCCCTTTACCCTCCACACGTTCTCCAAAGGGTCGGCTCTGGTTGTATTGTAGGGAAAACATGCCAGTCCTAGGGCACCTCTTACACTCCTTCCCTACTCCTGAACGGGAACAAAAAGTGCTTGTCTTCTGTAGCGAGAAGAAGGAGTTTCTTTGATGAGGGTGTCCAGGAAGGCATTTCCTTAGTGGCATTTTCTAGAGGAAATAACGGAAAGCTTCCCTCTGAACAACAGCCCAACCACAAACAAAACACAGATTCCATAGCTGCAGAGAGTATCTGGCCTACCAGTAGCCCTTGCTAACTACGGGAGGTAGGGCAGGCAGAAGGTGGGAGGTGTAGAAAAAGGGAGAGGGAGAGAGGTGGGCAGGGGCAGAGGAGAAGGCAGGGCAGGGAAGGACTTGCAGAGTCAGGAAGTATCTGCCGTAAAACACTCTAAATCACGGTCTGTGAACTACTGCCTGTGAGCCAGATCCAGTCTGTTGCCTGTTTTTGTACAGTCCACAATCCACGAATGGCTTCTGCATATTTAAATGGCTGGAAAAAAATCAAAAGAATAATATTTTGTGCCATGTGAAAATTATATGAATTTCAAATGTCAGTGTCCATAAATAAAGTTTTATTGGAACATAGCTATGCCGGCTGGTTATTGCCCACCACTGCTTTTGCGCTTCGATGGCAGGGTTGAGCAGGTGTGACAGAGACCATATGGCCCCCAAAGCCAAAAAAATGTACTCTCTGCTCTTTTACTGGCAGATTTACTATCTGCTGACCCCTGCACTGGAGAGTATCTTAAGCGCTGGCCTGTCAATTCGATTTAGTAGTCTAAATTTCCCCAACAAGAAGCCACTTAGCAATTATTTGTTATCGTGTGTCTCTTCTGGTCAGTCGGGGCCACCGCTGCAAAGGCAAGTGCAGAACAGTATTCCCTGTTCTCTTTCTATTCTGCTCTGCCCCTCAGCCGCCTGCACAACACTTTGCTCGGCTCATGCTGCTCTTTTTGGAAGCCAGCCTGCCAGTGAAACTCAGTGTACACGCGATTTTCATTTGAGCAATCACATGGGGACTACATCCAACTTTCTGAAATATCACAGAAAAAAAAAGTTATATATGGCAATATGTGTGGAACGTGTTACAATGATTTCCATTTCTTACAAAGAATCTATAAGCACAGCACGGCCATGTTTGAATAATCAACTGTGTATTAATCATACTGTGACATGTGGTATTATTAAACTTCATCATAATAGTGAATGCTTCATATCATATGGTATAGATTGTCTTGGGCTAATAAATCACACTTGTGGCATATATTTCATATTGCTGCAGCAAATACTGCTATATTCGACACAGTTTGCACCTCATGGAGCACATATTAGGTATTCACAGATGCACTTTTTCCCCAATGGCATTTTTTATCCAGTTAATGCTTGCAGAATGGCTGGTGGACAAGAAACTAACGTTACCCAGCCTAGAATTGCCTTTATTTTCACTACTTTCCACCAACTAGATCTCTCTTTAATTAGGTTCCTGGGTAAACTAGCCATTTTTTTTTTTAATTTATTTATTTATTTATTTATTTTTGGCAGTTTGCTTTACTTCTAAGTGACTGGCTGAATCCTCATGTTTTCCCCAAGGAACTTGTTACATAATCCAAAGTTAGGTTTTTAACTCAGGGGAATCTAGTTCAGTTAGAAGGATAGGAGTATATTGAAAGAGAGAGGGAACAATAATACAGTTCTAAAACTGCCTCGTGCAGGAGCCCCTGTGAGTGCTGGGGAAGGGGTGCTGATGTGGCCACTGGGAGGTGGACAGAGAGAAGAGCCATGGGGGAGGGTTGGGTCAGGGGAAGGGGGAAGAGCAGAGATGTTCTGCTGAGAGACTGTGTGAGAAAGGAAGATGGGAGCGGGTTCAAGGTCAGAGAGACAAAATGGCAAGTGAAGGTGTTTGGAAAGAATGTCAGCTGAGAGCAGAAAGAGGCTGTGGGTGCAGCTGTGATTTGAGCGTCAGTGTGAATGCGTGGTCCGTGTGTGACTAGATGTCTCTCCTTGCACGTGGCACTCCGAGAGAGCCGTTGCACAAGGGAGAGTGTGCAAGACGGTGGGCGGGGGTCAGAAGGAGCCTTTGAAAGAGCATTACAGTGCAGGCAAGCGATGGAGTCGGGCTTGTGGGCACGTGTTGTGTGGGTGTTGGGAAGGAGAGAAAACAGAAGGACGGGGCAATGCAGAAAGCATTAATTGCTTCCCGCCTGTTTCTGTAACCTGACCATAAACGCAGTTTCCCCATCAGGCTTTTTAATGGACCGCTGAGGTGAACATGTGGCTCTGTGCCCTGTCAGGAGTGATGGTATTGAGGCGGACAGCCCTGGGGCTCCGCTCCCCCCCTGCAGCTCATCATGTCTGAATTAAAAAAAGAATTGTTTGGACAAGACTGTTAAGTGAATGTTTTTCCAGCATTAGTGGGAGAGCTTAAGGAGCTCCCATTGGATGGAAACAGCATCTAACCACCTCGGGCAGTGCTGGGAGAGAAATTTATATAACAACATGCACACAGCATCCTTCCTTTGCTTCCTTGGCTTCCTGCATTCAGGTTGGTCTGAGGCATCCATCCAGATCCCTGCCCGGGGTTGAACATACCCTGCACCCACCTCCTGAATTGTCCAAACAGCATAGGGCCTGTTTGCACACTCCAGGTTGGTCCGTTTCAGCAAGATTCTGAGTGAGCATGTATGTGCGTGCGAGCACAGGGATCCAGCACTGAAGAGAAAGGACCCCTGGTGATGGAAACCCTCCAAGCAGCCATTGCTATGGCAAAGGGTTTAAGCAAAATTTTCTGCAGCAAAATTTTGTGCTTCTCTCTGTAGGAGCCACACAGAGCCACAGGAATCCCAGCTCCTGGGATATTCTGTTATTCCACACCCAGGCTGTTTCCAGAAGAATGCACTAGGGGAAGCAAAAAAAAAAAAAAAAAAAGAGGAATTGTCCAATCTCACATAACGCAGAAAGAAAAAGTCACATGTTAAATAGTTTGGGCTTTGTATATTGGGAAGCGGAGGAGGAAGCTAATTGGGAAGGAGGCGAGACCCAGCTGCTCCACTAAGGGGAAAAAAGTGCCGGGATTCTTTGTGCCTTGGAGCAGGCCCCTCTGATGCCGCCTTGCTGGGACATCTGCACACCTCAGCAGCAGAGGCGTCTGGAAGGAGAAGCTAGCTGACATAGAGCTGGAGAGAAACCCACTGTGCCAGCAGAGAAGGTGGGGCCAAGGAGGAGAGAAATCGTTGCTGTGGTTGAGAGCATTCCTGGGTTCTGCTTGCTCCATTAACTCTGCGGCGGGAGAGCATCGGTCCCAGCCAGTGCAGGTGTGAACACTCCAGTCCTCACTTGGAAAATTGGGCCCCGGAGGCAGGAGCTGCCAGCTGCTCAGTGATGGGCTCCGGTGCCTTCCAAGTCTGGGCTGCGCCCAGCATCCCTACCCTTGCTCCCCTTTCCCGGCAGTGTGCTTGGCCCCCCGCCGCTGTCCCCCTCCCTCCGATCCTTTGCAGCTTCCCATGTAATTTGCTTGTAACAAGCCTCATAAAGTTTGATCGTGCTTGCTAGGACTGCAGACGGAGGAGTGGAATGAGCTCATGTTTCTGGCAGTGGAGCACGAGGGTTAATGCGAGTCCCAGAGGGAGCCGCCTGCCCGGGCTTTTTCAGGAATGGGAGGCAATTTAACAACCTTCAGACTTTCAAAGTGTCAGGAAAGTAAAACCTGACATGCTCTTGGTGGGTTATATATCCCCGGTCTCTGAATTCTTATGGTTAATCAGCGACCTTTTATAAGTCCAACCCCCTCTCTCCTCTGCCTCCATCTCCTGGGACCTTCAAGTCATCATAATATAAAACCTTTCTTGTCACCTCCTCTCCTTGATCCATTGTGCCCATCCAGTGTCTCTTCGGTCACTCTTCACATTTCCAACCTCTCCCACATCCCTCCCCGTTAATGTTGTCACACTCTTGCTCTGCTGTCCTTCCCGGGACTACTTACCTCCTTCTCCCTCTCCTCCTCCTCCTGCCTTTTCTCTTTCCTTCTCCTTCTCTAATCCTCTATACATTTCTGAACCTCTGCCATATGGCTTATTGGCTTGACGTCTCACTGGTACTTGGATAGATGAACAGGGACCAGAGCAACGGGGTAGGCAATTTCCCAAGGTGAATGAAAAAGCTTTGCTCTTGATTCTTCTAATCCACCCAAGGCACCTGTCAGTTTACCAGACCTGTGTAGGGCACCATTGGGTGTAGCCATCATGTTAAACACTGGGGCTCTCTCTATCATATACCTTGGAACCTGATACCACAGCCGTTATTGCTGATCTTTAAACGATCTTTCACAAAAGTACTATTATTAATGTATATTTAGTAATGTACTGTTAATGAAATGTATTTGCAAGCTTGAATAGCTCCCTCTATATTATTCATTTAAGTAAATACATCTCTTTTCGTTACCTTCTGTGTATCAGTCATTAAGCTGATCTTTTGGGATCTAAAGTATCTTTCATGAGACTTACAAAAATCTCTGGGGTAGCCAGACCCCCTAGGTAGATACTCATTGGCTAGTCCCAGGATATAGAGCTAATGAATGGACAGCTCAGATTATTTTCAGTTACAGCTAACGCTCTTTAGCATGGCTTCTCAAACTTGGATGTATGTTGGAATCACCCAGGAAACTAAAATACACTGATGTCTGGATCCCACTCTCAGAAATTCCGATATCATTTATATGGGGTAGGGCCTGGACTCGAGATTTTTAAAAGTTCTCCCACGTGATTCTGAGACACAGCAAAGAACCACTGTCTAGGGTACTTTGTAAACTGTACCACGTAGCGTTGTGTGGTGTTGTTTTCATGCTTGTTTGCACACAAGTCAGCCTTGTTTCTTCCACGAAGCTGCAAACAACTTGAGGACTCAGCTGAGTCTCCCGTGTTTTCTGTGCAGCCCACAGGCTTAGCACAATGCTGAACGCACCATAAAGAGACAGCAACTACCTGTTGGATTACTACACGCATTGTAACAAGTTGGAGGGTGGGGTTCGGTGGCAGGAAAGACCAGCAAAGGGTCTGAGTGGGCCTGAACCATTCTCTGCAACAACTCCCCCAAAACACCACACAACAAAATGTCTCCCTTTCAAACTTCAAACAAGCTCCTTGTCCTCTCTCTCAGTTCTCCCCACTTTTACCTCTTACGGGATTCCTTCCCCCAGGAGATTTCTCTCTCTGTTTAAAATGTTCTCTTTTCCTTAGGGCGCCTGAGTGGCTCAGTTAAGCGCCCAACTTCAGTTCAGGTCATACTCTCTCGGCTCGAGCCCTGCATCATTCTCTGTGCTGACAGCTGGGAGCCTGGAGACTGCTTCAGGTTCTTGTCTCCCTCTCTCCGCCCCTCCCCTGCTCACGTTCTGTCTTTCTGTCTCTCTCTCAAAATTAAAGATAAAAAAAATTTTTTTTTAAATCTGCTATTTTCCAAACTGCTAACAGATGCCAAGTTGGCCTTCCAGAACCCTCTCCTCCTTCCAGAGCTGAACCTGAGAAGCCAGTCTTTGCCACCGGCACGGGGAGGACCCAGGCCTTCAGTCCTTCCACTTTGGCCCTCGCTGCCAACACAGGCTTCCATGTCACAGAGCAGAAGCACCGTTATGAGCAGACCCCAGAGCCTTCAGAGGAGGGCGGCCGAGGCAGCTGCTCCCACATGGTGTGAGTGAGCACTCTCCAGAATGACTTTTCCCCGTCCTTTCCTGCCAGCGGCGGCTCTTTGGAGCAAGCGCCTCAAAACTCTTCAGGCCTCTACTCATTACCCGCTTCCAAAGGTGCTTCCACACGTTTAGGTGTTTGTTACAGCGCCCCATCATCAGTGCCAATTTCTGTCTTCATCTGCTCGGGCTGCTGTAACAGTTACTGAAGCCACCAGCCTGAGTGGCTGAAACAACAGACATCTAGTTCTCACAGTTCTGAGGCCTGAAAGTCCGAGATCAAACTGCTGGCTGATTCTGTTCAGCGAGGACTCGCTGGCGGATGGCTGCCTTCTCTCCGTACCCTCGCGTGGCAGAGAAAGATCTTGTGTCTCTTCCTCTTCTGTAAGGGTACCGACCCCTTCATGAGGGCTCCCCTGTGATGATCTGGTCTAACCCTAGTAAATCTTACCTCCCGTACTGTCACACAGAATGGCGGAGGGCACCAACATTCAGCCCATGGTGCACTGTGTCTGTGGGGCAGGGATGGGATTAGAGTGTTCCGCTCAGATGAACTCAGAGGATCATCTGTCAGCAGGGCTCCTCACCCCAAATGTCTCTTAGGTCTAGGAAGATGTAAAGTACAATAGCTCCGGCTTCCAACATCGTGGAGTTTTGAGAGATGGAGAAGGGGAAGGATTCATCCGTTCATTCAAGTAATCAGTCAAGTTAACATTTACTGAGTCCTTTTGAACAGTGTTAGTTCTGGGAGCAGAGATGAATATGCAAACCCTAGTCTTTAGAGGAGCTCCCAGTGTAATGGGGGAAAGACACATATATAAACAAATGACGGTGGAAAGCTCAGGAGAGGTTCCCATGCAGTTTGGGGGGGGGGGGTTGGTGGTCAGGGAGGGTTTCTGGGAGAAAGTGAGGTGAAAGGTTATATTGAAAAGAAAGTATCAGTCGAGTAGGTGGGCGCAGGAGGGTGGTAGGGCCCCCACACAGAACTCCATCTGAAGAGTGGGGGCCACAGCGAGTTGTGAAGGAAGGGGGCAGGAAGAAAGGGTAAGATGGCAGCGTGAGCTCCAGTGTGATTACTCGCCACATCCCCGTGCTCGGGGACGTGACTGACCAGCCTGCACCTCAGGATCTCCTCTGCCTCTAAGCATTTGGGATGTGACAGTAGCTTCAGTAACAACTGCCCAGGCACTCAGTTGATTCCCAGTACCACCACCTTCTATAGGCACTGTCAGATTGAAGTTCCAAGCACATCTCCCGAATTGTGTTGGGCTTGTCTGCAATGAAAGAAAATGGTAGGCAATTTCTAGTTGTGTGTTATATTCTCTTTGAGAACTGTGGTTATGCCCACAACAGGCTACAGGTCCACTAATATATTTTAAACCTCCAGAGAGAGAGAGACAGAGGAAGGAAGGAAGGAAGGAAGGAAGGAAGGAAGGAAGGAAGGAAGGAAGGAAGGAAGGAAGGAAGGGAGGGAGGGAGGAAGGAAAGGAGGGAGGAAGGAAGGAAGGGAGGAAGGAAGGAAAGAAGGAAGGAAGGGAGGAAGGAGGAAGGGAGGGAGGGAGGAAGGAAGGAAGGAAGGAAACCCAAAGTCACCTGCTCTCTATTGATGTCAGAGATTTTTATGAACAAAATGTTCCATAGCTTTATTTCTTCAAGTTCCACCCAAACCATGGGTCAGGATCTCCCATGTGACACTGGAGCTTCCACAAGCTATTTCCTCCCCTCCCCAAGTCTCTTTTTAGCAGAATGAGTGCAAAAAATATCCCAGAGCTGAGGCCAGAAAAGATCCCATGAATAAACCTTTGTTTGCTTTTTTTAGCATCATTACAGGACCTTCCGGAAATTCCATGTGTTCTGTTTGCTGAAGGACCTTGAGTTCTCAATAAAGCTAGTTTGCAGAAGCCCTAAGGGAATTTTGTGTCCCTTGCCACAGACCCAGGTATAGGCACTGCTGTCTCATTTCTGGATGTAGAGATCGGGATAGGGATAGGGATGGAGATAGAGATAGATTTTTTTAATGAGAACTCTGACCAGCTTTTGGAGAAAGTAAAAAGCTTATTTCTGTTCATCCTGGGTTATCTTCCACAAACCTGGTTTTTGCCAAATACAGTGGAAACGTCAGTGTCTGTCTGTCAATGGAAACAGCCATTTCCCATTGCAGAAAGAGATGGCAAAAGAGGAAGGGAAGGGCTGTGGGTAACAAGAACCAGGCACCTGTAAGGAAACAGGGACTTTATAGACTTTACGTTCATGACAACCAGGGAGGCAGCAGACAGTGTCCCCATTTCACATATGAGGATATAGCAACTCAGGTCATTTGAATAATTTGCCCAAGATCACAGAGGTGGGAAGTAGCAGAACTGGTTTCTATGGGTCTGCACACAGGGCAGCCTCCTAATTAATATCTGTGGATTTCAGAGTCCATGTGCAAAATTAGCTGGGAGGAGAGAGGGCCTTCTCTGATTAATTTCGGAGAGTGATTAACGAGGAATGTAAAATTTGATAAAAAGAATATGCCATCAGATTCGTAAAATGCCTATCTACCTTAGAAAACCTTCCGCAGCCTCTCAGCACAGAAGGACCAAGTGAAGTGTGGATTTTTCAGCTAGGGAAGCTGCAGCTTGACATGATCATTGGATGAATGAGCAGTGGACTAGAGGAGGAGCATAGGCCGCTGGCACCGAAGTTAGAGGCCCTACCACTATATCTGTGCATCTCAAATCTTGACATGCTTCAGTTACCACCCCAAAACCACTGTATGACCATTTCTGGAAATGGCCACAGGATCCCTATTTTAAACTCCCAGATGGTTTTTTGTGACACCAAAGTTTGTACTAAATTTTTTGGTTCCTTAGACTTTGTGAGTCAGAAGACCTACTCCCTCCCTTGCACTAAGGTCCTAAGGACCTTCCAGTCTACTGGTATCTTCTAAGCTTAAAAAAAAAAAAGTTCTCAAAGGAAGACAAGAAAATACTCTGTGTTCTCTCTCCCATTTTTAATAAGCCTCGCCATTAGCTAGTTCTTCCTATGGATCTAACTATAGCTTTTCTTTATTCAGTTTTCCCCTTTTTCTCATCATTAGGAATAGAGAACATTTGACGGCCATCCCTCGTGCAATAATGGTCCCTATAATTGAAAGCAATTCATATGTCTCTCTTCAGAATCCTCCTACCTCAGACTGAATGCTCTGTCCTTTTAGCATCAGAATTATGAAATATTTTTAGACTGAGGCATGGACCCTGAGGACAGCATCACAGAGAAGCTGCAAAGATCTGCTTTTTCCAATGTGACATATTTTGAATAAATATTATTTAAGAATCCAACTGATTTCACTTAAGAATGAAAACGGACATTTTCAATTTCTCCTTGTTGCCCTACATTTTATCTATATTTTTAAAAAAAAACCCTCACCTAAAGTTATAAAGCATATAAAAATTGAAACAATAATTTTTTAAATCATTGATCATAATGATACACTATTTATGCAAATCAATGAAAGTGGTCGAACTTCTCTTATCCATTGCTCAGTTAAGATTTATAGCTTCCCATTATCTTTCGGAAAAATTGGTCAGACAAGCTCACATTTTCTCCACCTTTCTGTAGGTTTTCTTTTTTTCCTTATAAGAAGGAGTATTGGTAAAAGGTGGGAAAAACACCCTCTTTCTCCCAACACAAAACCCAAAATGATTTTTTTTTCCACATCACTGTGAGATAATTCCAGTTTGAGCTTAAAAATACAATTCACGTATATGTTTCTTCGTGACACGAAAGATCACAGAAATGCCCTAGGGGGAGAAAAAAACTGTTTGGAAGATATGACAAGGTTAACAGAAAAGAGCAGAGGTCTTCCTATGCAGTCAAGTCACTTTGACAAGATGCTCCTCTTCTAGCACGTGGCTAATGTTTGTGCCCACTTATTCTGTGACACTTCTGGTACCATAGAGGCTTTGGACTTTCTTGGCTGTATTTTTGTATTCCAAAAAGTTTACAGTATGGCTAGATTCAATACCCAGACAAATTCTAAATTCTGAATCCAGTTTAAAAAAAAAAAAAAAGAAAGAAAGAATGACTAGGTGGCTACTGCTTCTTTCTTTTTGGTCTTTTCGTTTTGCTTCTTAGAAAAATGTAAACATTTAGAAATAGCCAACTAATAAATGAAATTGTTTGAAAAGGTGTTGTGGTCAGGGCATTCTTCCTTCCTAGCTCTACCAAAGGACCTTCCATAGGCAGAATTATTCAGCAAGAGGCCATCCCATGGAGAAGGAAGTGCTGACATTAACACAGGGATTGGCATGCAGAGGAAGTGCCTGTCGGCAGGAAATATGTACAAACATGGTGCTTTATGACCCGTAGATGCCACTCTTCCCATCGCCAGCCAACTTTATCTGGAAAGACCATTCTGCCTGATGTCCTAAATGTCACATACAAAAGAGCTTTTTTGTTCCTAAAGGATCATTTCCTTACTCAAGGCTTTTGGCCACCAATGCATAAAATCTACAAAGAAAAACAACAAACCATGCCTGGGAAAGACATCACTGGCAGCACCTTCCTCTGGCTCAGGGGATCAGGGCAGTAAAGGAAGACAAGACAGAGATAGCCAACACTTTCCATCACAGCCAAAAAACAAATGTGGTTTGCAGATGCCTTGGACAGCGATGGCCATTTGGCTCAGAACTGCCTACATTTGTTTCCCTGTCAACCTCACACATACTCCGATGGAAATAATCAAATGCACTCTTGCCCTACCCTGACCTGAGCACATACGCACTTAGAGGACTCTGCTCACACACAATCAGCTGAGCAGATCGGATATTCTACCACCCACCGTAGGAAACCTCATGAAGGGAAGATGTGCAAACATTCCTTCAACCCAGTAAGTCTTCTTAGAGAACCATGGTTCTAAGATCTCTACAGAAAGTGGTTTCTTTGAAATAAGACATCACTATTCCATTGGGGCCTAGAATGCCAAACCAGATCAAGACAACATAAAGAGAGCCTTTTGCTCCTTTAGATTGTAAACTGATATGGTATTGGTATTATTTTGTGGTCTCTCCTGCTTAAAGAAATGCAGTGTCTTGAATCTACACAGAAATGTGCTCAAGAGGCATTCCCAAAGGTTGGCCTAATAACAGTATTTTCCATTGGCTTCCTCACTTCGTGTTTTTGGTGTTCCTACTTTCCCATCTTCCTCGCCTTCTGTGTTGTTGTGGTCCAGGAGCTGACTCTCCCTCCTTAACCATGACCTTTGTACTTTGCTGAAGAGATTCCCATGGAAGTCTAACTTTCCTCTTGGTTTTCTACCAGCCTGATTGGAATTGAGTTAGCGATGGCACTTAGTCTTTTTAAAAGCTTTAGTTGATGTTCACAATCTGAAGAAATGTCAGTGGTGGCCACACCAAGTAAATGGTCAGGATGATAGGAGCCCCCATGCACGTTATGGTCAGCCATTCTCATTTCTCCAGTGACTCCTGGATTCTAAAGATTTTTTTTTTTTCCAGAAGATAGTCCCTGTGTGCATTTCCTCCTTTCAGGCCAGTTCAGCAAATGTTTTCCTAGTGGTAAGAAAACCACGTGTTCCATGTATCACTGACCTGGGTGCCATGGAAGAATTAAAGAAGTATGCCTCATTTTTTCTGAGGTACCTACCAGTTGAGGCAAATGAGACTCAGCTACATGTGAAACCATCACAAAGCATCAGGATAACGCTCATAATTGGGCACCGAACTCTGATGCAGAGTTAACAGTAAAACATGAGTTCAAAGAAGGATAAACCAATGTGGATGGCCATTCTGGAAGGTTGAGAAGGTTTGGGGTGAGTGAGAAGACGGGGAAGGCCATTCAAGGTATGGAAAATATGCTCAGCTGTGTAGCAGTCAGAGCTAACCTACTTTCATCTTAGCCATCTCTACATACTAGGTGAAAGGCTGCCTCTTTGGAATTTTGTTTTGCCCCTTGGGAAGGTTCCCAAGGTGAAGATGTGGCAAGATCCCATTTGCCCATGCACAGACAATCCAAGCAGACAGTGCTGGCAATCTTATAGCCTGGTTCTATAGGCACAGCAGGAGTAAATATCTGTCAAAACCTTGGGAAGTGGAACATTTCCAAATGATCAAGTGTCAAGATTTCAGTCCTGGGTAAGCCAGTTAGCTTTGCCTGTTTCACTACATGGGTTTGTGCTGTTAACCCTGGTCCAAGTATCCCATGTTAGTCCTAAGAAACCTGGGCAAGAACATAAATGGATTATGATAAATCTGCCACCACCGTTTAAAAAAATTCCACTTTATTACTGGCTGTGCCTACTGATGTTGTTGTGTTGGCCCATTCAAAGGTTTTGTGGGTTTTTTAATCTGGTTTTGTTTTTATAGAATGTATCATTAAAACATACTCATGGTAGCGGTATAGTACAGTGGCTGAGTATGGGTACTAGAAGCACATTTATTTGGGTTAAAATTGTAGCTCAGCCCTTTCTGCTGCATGACTTTGGACAGGCTACTTAACGTCATTGTGCCTCGGTGTTTTTAATGTGAAGAATGGGGATGATGTACTATTTTGATAGGATTGTTTTGATGACCAAATGAGGTAGTATATATAAGAGGAGTAGAGGAGGGCCCTGGGTGTGCCATAAAGTTCAAGTTATCATGATGACAACGGGCATTATTGATCCAGAATGGACCTTAGACAGCATCTAGTTAAATACTACAGTTTTGAAAATAAGGAAACTGAATTCTCGAAAGGTAAAGGGACTTGCTGAAGGTCATTAGAATGGATACAAGTACTTTGGGCCCCTGACTCATTAAAGAAAAATTTACACGTATGTGTTATCTTAACCTTAACAAAGCACATTCACACAACGTTATCCCCAGAGTCCTCCTGTTATACCATGTGCCTCTCCAAACTGAATTGCTGAAACATTTGTCAGGCACCCAAGTATAAGAGTTCCACAGGGAACGATTCTCAGTGAGTTCCAGAAAGAGGCACTTGTGTAATGAGATGAGGGAAGGGTGTAGGGAGGGCACGTCTCAACAGTGCGCCAAACAAATGTGAGGCATTCAGTGCCGTGGCAAAGTTACGTTCCATTATTAATTTGATGCTGTGTTAAATTAGCCATTTTTATGAGCAGCAGAGAGAATTCCTTCAGGGGGAGCTGCCCTATATTCCGTGAGCCTAACTGTCCCAACAGGCTGTCAAGACAGTGCCCGTTTCTCCCCAGTGATCAGGAGCAGATGACTATAATGATAGTAGGTTTGCCGCGTCTGGCTTGTGGGAAATAATATCTTTGGTCACTTGAGGCCTGCCTCCCTCTGTACGTGTGTCCATCCCAAATCAGGCTCCACTCCATCGATGACCAACCAACTGATGTGCCACAGTCCTTTACTTGGAAGTGTCTTTTGGACCGAGTGTCCCTGTATTGCACAGGCATCAAATTCCTTTAACAGTGCTTTTTATTCTTGAAGCAAGATGAAGAAAAGTATGTTTTACTAGAACTTCTCTGAGGGAGACCACTGTGTGTTGCTTGATAAATCACTTGGTTTGGTGGGTTGAGACCTCAAATTTCTTTATATGAAATAGCAATAGCCTGATTAGGGCAGGTTAGGGGCAGAATTACTTGAGACGATAGAGGAACAAAAGACTGACTTTGTGTGTGGGAATTTGGTGTAAGAACTATAGTAAGAATATTGGAGAGTTATATCTGGTGAGAGGATTTGAAATATTTTGCTCTGGAGTGTGTCGTGTAAACTGTCCTTTACTGTTTTTCTTATGATTCTTCAGTAAAATCTAAAAACAAATCATGAACTGGACTTTCTTTTTCTTTCTTTCTTTCTTTTTTTTTTTTTTTTTTTTTTTTTTGGAAAACAGTGAAGGAGTCAGTATTGTGATAGAATCTGGCAGAGGGCAAAAGGAAAGTTGGATTAAAAAATGTGCTGAGGTACCCAGTGACAACCTGAACAATAGAAGAATTCTTCTTTCTACCAATAGCTAGCGAATTCTTTAGGAGGAATGGCCAACCTTCAATTTCCTTAGTTTTGGAAACATTTTTCTTCTTTTTGTTCACTAGATGTATGTTACGGACTGAATTATGTCCTTCCAAAGTGGATAGGTTGAAGCCTTAACTCCCAGTGCTCCTATATGGGCAAATAGGGACTTGGGGAGGTAATTAACCTCTTTTTTTTAATTCTCAAGTTAGTTAATATACTGTGTAGTCTTGGCTTCCGGAGTAGAATCCAGTGATTCATCACTTACATATGACACCCAGGGCTCATCCTGACAATGCCCTCCTTCATGCCTGTCACCCATTTCCCCACCCCCACCCCACCAACCCTCAGTTTGCTTTCTGTATGTGAGAATCTCTTATGGTTTGCCTCTGTCTCTGTTTTCGTCTTATTTTTCCTACCCTTCCTCTATGTTCATCTGTTAAGTTTCTCAAATTCCACAAACCTCTTATAAATGAGGTTATAATTGTGGGACCCTAATTATTAAATTCTTCTTTATAAGAAGGGGAAGAGCTACCTAGGCATTCTCTGTCTCTGCACACACAGAGGAAAGGCCATGTGAGGACACAGAAGACAGCTACCTGCAAACCAGAAAGAGAGGCCCCTTCTTGAAACCAGCCGTGCTGGGAACTTGATCTTGGGACTTCCAGCCTCCAGAACTGTGAGAAAATGAGCTTTTCTTATTTAAGTCACCCAGTCTGTGTTTTCTGTTTGTTTGTTTTCTGACAGCCCAAGTAGACTAATACAGTGTGTTGTTCCATGAAAAGTACACCCACTTCCTACCTGTTGGATGTGGCTTTGTATTAACTTTTCCTGCTTCTTCCTTTACCTAGAATGCTGTGCCAACCAGTGTCTCCTCTTCTCCTGGAGAGACAATTTCTTATATAAGCTTATTTACTGTTGAATAGCGCTGGTGTTCAGATGTGCTCTTGTTCTTCTGTCCCTCAGTAACCAGAGGAGAAAACCAGTAGGAGATGGTAGGAGATGTGTGTGTGTGTGTGTGTGTGTGTGTGTGTGTGTGTGAGAGAGAGAGAGAGAGAGAGAGAGCGAGAGAGAGCGAGATTTGCTACAAGGAGCACACTTACGCAGTTGCAGGAGCAGGCTTCATAATCCCGCAGTCCGCAGGGCAGGCAGTCAGGAAGGAAAGAGCAGCAGCAGCCCCAGCTGCTGCTTCATGCCAATGAGGTGAGTCAGCAGATCTGCAACAATAAGGAAAGCATAGAGACCTCAGAACGTAGAAATATTTTACAGTTAACTTCTCTTTTATTACTTGGAATCTTTTCTATTCCAGGAGGGCCTAGTCCCTCTTTAAAGGGCTTCTACCTGATTAAGTCAGGCCCATCAAGGATCATCTCTTTTGATTAACTCAAAATCAACTGATTTGGGACTTTAATTGCAGCCAAAAACTCCTTCACTGTAGCATCTAGACTAATGCTTAATTTAAAAACTGGGGAAATCTGTGTGCATATTACAAAATGGCTACCTTCTGGCTTTGACACTCTGATTCTCATGAAAGAATCTCCCATGTAGCCCACCCTGATCAGAAACATACTAGAAAGGGAGTTTGGAGGAGTGTAGGTTAGCTTACCAGGTTAGCACATCCCAAAGCCATCACAGTGTTCAGTGCTTACACATGTGTCCTTCTTATTCCATAACATATCTAGGGCTGGTCTGTCAGAAGAATCTTCCCTGAATTCCATGGAAAAGACCACCAGGCTTTAGAAAGACACACTCTCCTCTTCTGTTCTTCCTCCACTTGTCTTCTTTGGTATTAAATCCTGTCCAGTCTCACCATGGCAGTCTTTGGCTCTGTTTGCTGGAATGTCCTAGGAAGGAAGGATTTACGCTTCTCATCCTAGTGGTTTGCGTTTTTGTTGTCCTTCCAGTTATAAACTGGGGTTGAATAATGGCTTTACCACTTACAAGCTGTGTGAAGCTGGGCCAATCCCTTACTTCTCCAGGGCTCAAAAAATAATCATCTCTTAGAGTAGCTGTGTAGCTTAAATTACCAAATAAAGATAAAACACTGTATGTTGCCTGCACACGGTAGAAGTTTGATAAGTAAAAAAACACATCATAATCATTGTCATCTCAATATTATTATTTTGTTGTTGTTATTTTCTCAAAGTCTTTAAAGACAATCACAGGATAAGTTCTTTACCAAACCCAGAGCTGAGAGTTTATATCAGTTGGTTTGCTGCTCACACAGCAGCAAATAGGTACCTCAACTTTCTAGTTACTTTAAGACATTTACTCACAGGGGCTTCTAATTGACATCAGCCCTTCATGATTTTCTCAGAAAAATTGCCTACAGCATTAGCAGCAGCAATGATAAATATAATAATAATTCCACAAAACCTCCATGTGTGCTAAAGGATCCAATGACAATCTGAACAGCAGGAGAAAACTTTCTTCCTACCAATTAATGGGAAGCCAAGTCTAATTTGCCACCTGCACCACACTTTTGAACCTGTCAGGGAAAAAGGAAACCAGTGAACCTTCATCTTGTCACTAGTCTTCTTAGGGACTGCTCTCTAAAGCAAATGAAAATAGCATTCATTAGAGTAAAAAATAGAAAGTCTGTGTCAGCCCCCTATGTTCTCTTCTTGGCTAGAAGCAAAGTCCATCACTGTCAGTGAGGAGGTGGTTCCCAAAACCCACTGGACTTGTCCATTCGTCTGATGTTGGACGATGAATATTCCCTTAAATGCTTTAGAAAAGTTGAAAGTGTTAAGTCATTAGTTCTCCTGTGACTTATGAGTCAAGGGACATTAGAATCATAAAGAGAGTTTCACTGTTTCAGAGTCCTAAATCTGAGAAAATGTGACAAAGACCAAGATAAATTCCAAGTAAAGAAGATAGTACTTCCAAAATGGGTTTTCTTTGACTCTCCTGAATCATCTAGAGTGACAGTACAAACATTTATACACTCTATGGGTAGTTAATTCCTTATTAAAACAAACACAGACACAACACAAATAAGCTCACAAACCCCTTCCCAGTAGGTATTTACTAATACTTCAGAATTGTTCAATTTCTTTTCATTGGCACTTTGCTTACAAATAGGGCTGTAGCCACTGGAAGCAAATGAGTACTATAAAACCACAAAGTTAAAAAATATGGATTATAGTTTACTCATTCAGTAATTCATTAATTCAACGCATATTTAGTAGACCTACTATGCACCAGGAACATTGCAAGACGTAACTACTTACATCCTGGCCATTTTTCCTTAGAAGAAAATAAACATATATTTATTGCAACATTTATATAGAAACTTTATACTATCAACTTGTAATTTATTGATGATGTACCTAATCAGAAAGAACAAGCTCTTATAGAATATTTCTTGCAAATTATGGTAATCTAATTCTCGTCTTATCCTCATACCTTGATTAAAATTACCTTCTTCCTTTGTTATGAACTCCAGATCCCCTCGTGCTGCTGCTGTTCAGAACTGGCTCATGCCTCTGGACCCTTTTTGCCTCACCAGCCTCTCTGAGGGGTGCTCAGCTGCCAGAGACCCTGGGACATTTTGCCTTTGTCCCCATTATTATTGGTCTATTCATACTGTTGCGAGTTTAGAGCCAGGTGCTAGGCTCAGTTGCAACCGTGTGCCCTCTCTACCTCTTCTACCCTGCCACACTGCCATCTCATAGTGAAGAAGGGATGGTATAAATGGACCGCAGTCGAAGAGATTTACTACTGAGCCAAGGTCTGAGACATTCTCTTTATCTCTTAGGGGATGATATTTCTTCTGAGGTCCTGCTTTACGTAGTATGCCACTTAGAATCTGGCACTGCTCTGAGAAGGCCTAGGGCATATGGCGTATACCAGAAACGGGGGGTACATGGAATCTCACTCCTTGGGGAGTTTCACCAGAGTGGGTGAGGAAGGGCAGACTGCTGAGTCTGGATTGTGTCTCTAGCTATTTATTACCAGCTACCCAACTTCTTTTGATTTAGAGGGACAGATTTCACTTGGCCTTTAAATTTCCAGGTCTCGGCTCTATTCTTTCTGATGCCCCTGTGTCTTCTCTCTTCTAGCTAGGCTGACACAGAAAGAGTAAGAAAAGCCATACAGAGCCTTAAGCCTGCTTCCCCCATGAGTGCAATAGTTCTTTCTCTCTCTCCCCCCACCCTGCTCTCTACCCCCCCCCCACACACCTTTTTTTTCTTGAGAAACCCTTCAATTTCTGTGTTTCTGATCAATACTTTATTCACAGAGACTCAGATTGTCTCTAGCAACAGCTTTGGCTTAAGCATATCATCAGACATACCTTCTCCTTTCAAGATTTGATTTCTATAAGTATGTATCTCTCATCACAGAACATTTTCCAACCACATTTATAACCAGGAGACAATGAATGAGTCCTCATAAATGGAAACAAAGTATTTTTTTAGGTCAAGCTGTGACAACAAGGATGTTTTATTGGACCTATGCAATTATTATATGGTACTCTCTTTCTCTCTCTCTTTTTACGCACACACACACACACACACACACATATAGATATGTACATATATATATGCATATGTACACATATATAATAATATATAAGACAATGTAAATATTGCCTTTGCCTGTCTATAATACTGGACATAATAGAAATATGCTCTGTTCATAAGATATTAGGATGAAGAAATAAAAAATTGAGGTAAAATAGGGGAAAAAATAATTGAATGTATTTATCTTGCTATATATTCTTCCAAGTGTAGAGCATGAATGCAGCCAGTAATTGAGGACTTCCTTGGGCTACTTGGGCATCACTAGATGTACCATATGGGCCCATTTATGTATTAAATAGAGTACTCTTTCTAAATACACCTATTTAAGACTCTGGGTTTCCCAGGTCTGAGGAAGCTCAGGATAAGAAGAATTGAAACTGAAATCCAGAAAAGTCTATGAAAACAGCCTGTTCCCAGACCACTCTTCTTAGGAAAGAAAGATCAAAGAAAATATCCAAATTAAGTATATTCTAATTTGGAACATTGCTTGCAATTAGATATATAATTTTCTATTTTCGAAAACCATTTACAGCTCTGCCTTAAATAGGTTTCATATATATATATGTGTATATATATATATGTATGTATTCATGAGTATATTCATATATATATGTATTCATGAGTGTATTCATATATATATATATTCATGAGTATATTCATACACACACACACACACACACATATATGGCTCTGATTCATAAGCAGAAGGCTTTTAAGACAATTAGTCATTATGGGTAAAAACCTGTATAAACTTCATATCTCATACTAGTTCTGGAAAAGTCTAAGAATGACTTTGAACTACCTAAGGACCTTACAGGTCAAGTATAGTTCGGCCAAACTCCAATCTCATGAGAACCAAACCTCTCATGATTTGCTTTGTCCCTTGCCCTTGTCCTGGCAGGACCATGTAAGACAGATGGTCCTAGAGATTTCTGGCTCCAGAGGGAGCCCTTTGACCTCACTAGTTCCTTCCAACTCCAGAGTTTCACTCAGCCCTTTAAGAGATAGCACAGAGTCTTCCTAGAGCTGTGGTTCAAAATTCCAGGGACGCCATCTAGACTGTGGCTGAAGATTATTTCTGTTAAAACAGAAGTGTGGTGTCTTCATGATTTTTTAAAATCTTTGAAGATGTACAGATATTAATTTTTAAATGCCAGTGCTATGAATCCACGAAGGAGAAATCCTAAGGGGAAAAAAATCCCTGATTAAAGAAAGAGTACTAATTCCCTTTGGACAAAGAGACAGAGGAGACACAGGAAGAAAGGAGTAAAATAGGGGGAAAAAACACATAGATCTGAATGGAATGATGTGGTAAATAATAACTAACGTTGTGGCTGAATTGTGTAGAAGCTAATACAGTCTGCATACGGACTCATGTTGCAGGTTGAAGAAAGCAGGTAGCTAAGTCAGAATGTCCCTGGCAAGAACCAAGGACACATGGTAGGCCGGGAAGCCCCAGTGCCATCAGCATAAGGTAAACTAAGGAAACAGAGGAAATAGGAAGAAGTATTACTTGTTGAACTATTTAGTGATATTAACAACAGAGCTATTCCACGTTTTAACACCTCAACATGTAGAAAGCATGAACTTCTTTTGTGGAAACCACTAACTTCATTAATTGATTCAACAACTGTTTATTAAGGACTTGCTATGTGCAAGGCATGATGGTTGGTGCTGCAGGTACAATTTAGAACAAAATAAAGCCCTTGTCCCATGGAGGTTTCCATCACATAGGGAAGATATAATACATCCATAAATATTTAAGAATAAAAGTTGTGATTAGTGCCATAAGGACAACAAACAGGGAGCCACGACTGAGGTAAATGAGCAGAGATGGGCCTACTGTAGTTAAAACGATGTGGGAAGACCTCACTGAGAGAACTGAAAAGTAAGGAATCAGTCAGAGAAAGAATTGTAAGAAGGGAGTTCCAACAGTGAAAGCAAAGGAGATAGCAGACCCAGAGACTGGAACAGCTTGGTGTGTGTTCTAGGAGCCAACAGCACATAGCCGAGTGGGAGACGTGTGATACTGCTGAGCTATGAGGGAACAGCAGGCAGGGGGAGTTCAAAATGACAGTTTTAGGGGCGCCTGGGTGGTTCATTCGGGGGAGCATCCGACTTTGGCTCAGGTCATGATCTCGCGGTTTGTGAGTTCGAGCCCCGTGTCGGGCTCTGTGCCGACAGCTCGGAGCCTGGAGCCTGCTTCGGATTCTGTGTCTCCCTCTCTCTGCCCCTCCCATCCATGCTCATGCTCTCTCTCTCAATAATAAACAAAAACTAAACTAAACTAAACTAAAATAAAATAAATAAATGGCAGTTTTATTACCGAAAAGAGCTAGGTCGGAGGGTGTGTCTTAGATCTTTGGGTAGATGGCTTATTGACACACTTCAGAATAAACCTGCCCACTTAGGCTGAGTCAGAAGATAACAGCCTTCCCAGATTACCCCATGGAAAAACAGAGAGTAGGAGTCTTCCGGGCGAGCAGGCCGCACAAAGAGAGAAAAGTCCAGGCTCAGTTTCTTCTCCCAAATGCATCAATAAGAAGTTATTCTGCTTCCCAGAGGAGCAGAGGCCAGGAAGCTTATTCAAATGGCAGTCCCTCCTTTTGGAGGCTTGAAGCCAGAGAAAGAGGTTCCTCCACAACAGCTACTGATGTTTTTGCCTACCTGTATTTTTAGACTAGAGAAGGCAGAGTGTTAGAAATAAGATAGCCACAATGGAAGGGAAAGGACTGTGACTTTTGGTGGGAGAAATGCCCCCCAGTCCTCACAGTTCTGTTCTTTGGATGGTGCCGACTGACAGCACCCAGCAGAGATTGTGGCAGAGACTGGGGAAATAGAGGTTCTTCTGGTGTTGATCACAATTGTGGCTAAGCCGGATTTACAAGAGGAAATGCTGCCCCACAGGAGGTAAGCTAGGCTCAAGTCTTAGCAGAGCCTTCGTCCTTTTAACTCATGCCTGTTGTAGTTATTCGCATGCACTTATGTGCCTGGACCCTGTGATTCCCTGTCCCTTCCACTAGTTTGTGATCCTCGTTGGCTGCTTTCATATCTATCCATAATGTCTCTTTGCCATTGCAGAAGTTCAAGTTTTGCCCCTACCTTGTGGGGCAGTTGAGCTTAACAAGCAGAAGAGGCAGACTGGGTACAAAATGCGGCTCAGCAGCTCAACCAGCAGGGGGACGTTCAACAGTGGACTGAAACCCTCAGTTTCCTCAGCTGTAAAATGGGGATAATAACGACACAGGCTTCCTGTAGGGTTATTGCAAGGACTCAGTAAGTTACTAACAAAGCACTTGGAGCAGGGCTAGCACATTGAACGTGCTCAGCACATGTCAACTCTTATTAATATGTATGTGCTGTATTTTCTCATCTTTCTGAAGCAATTATAAAAGTTTTTCTTTTTTCTTCTGAAGTATTTTTATTTATTTTTGAGAGAGAGAGAAAGCACAAGCAGGGGAGGAAGGGAGAGAGAGAGACTAAGGATCCGAAGCAGGCTCCAGGCCCCAAGCTGCCAGCACAGAGCCCAACACGGAACTCAAACTCCCAAACCATGAGATCATGACCTGAGCCAAAGTGGGATGCTTAACCAACCGAGCCACCAACGCACTCCCAAAATTTCTTCTTGAAAATCTTTTTTTGCTTCCTGCTTTGTCTCTACATTTTTTTTTTCCTGTTTGCTGTGGTCTCTTTCTTTCGTGAGGCTTTCCTCTAATGTCTCGCGATATATTAACAGTGAGGAATCGAAATGCTCATTGGATGCTCTGTGTGTTTGCAGCTGGCTTGCACACAAGGGGGCTTCATGGTAAGTAATCTGCTGGACATTTCACTGTAGAGCCTCCAAGGAGTATATGTCTTGGGCTGCTTTAGTGTCTTGTCTCGGGGGTCCAGGGGCCCAGGTTCTCCGGTGCACTGTGCCAACTTCCCATTCAGTCCACTGTTTTCTGTACATGCAGCTGCCTGCGCTGGGTCTCATGTCCCGGAGCCCAAAGTCCCTCTTCAGAAACTCCACATCTGACAGCCACCTAGCTTTGCAGACTAATAGAGGGTATCTGGGAACCTATCTGCTTCCCACGTAGACGTTTAACAAATACTTTCAGCCCTGCCCTCACTCTCACTTCCAGAGGTATCGTGGCTCACAATTCCTGGGCTTTGCTGGGCTTCCCCGGATACAGACCTGCCTGCTTTTCTCACTGTGGGCTTTGGGTTTGGCCTCCTCCGACATGCTAAGTTTACTACCATTTGTTCAACTCTTCTCCAGCATGAAAATTTTGTGCCCGTTTCCCCATTTGTTTTTCTCTTGACCCTTATGACTGTGTGCAGCCTTAAAGACATCCTTTTATTGCCCCGTGTGTGGAGTTGCAGGAGGAGACACATACACAGGTGTGGTTATCTGCCAGTCTTTGCAACTGTACTTCTTCTCCTCAATGCATCTCCCGTGATTCTGGGTTCCGCGCACCATGGTGAACCATAAATAATGAGGGCCACAATCCAGATAATTAATGCATAGACTTTCTTAGTCTGTGAAGATGCTGCTGCAGGTCGTCAGTGAGGGATCTGAACTTCAGGTCCTGACAGGGGACTTCCCGATCTGCCAGCAGGCTCTCAGTGCTATGGGTAAGTTGTGTTCGTAGACCAGACAGCAAGGCTCAGGTGAGCAGTGTGTTTTCCCCATGCCTGCCATATGACCTTGGCTAATTGCGTCTCTGATTTCAGCCCCTTCCCTTGGGAAGAGAAGGTACCTCCGCTTCTAAGTTTTGTGTCAGGCTTAGAAATTATAAACTGAAAAGTTCTGTACAAATAATGGGAAGCACTAAATTTTAGTTGTTCCCACTTCTGGCCTCCCAAACACACGAGTCTGTGCCCATTTATTTTACAGCACAAACTACACTAGGGTGAAATTTCTGTTTTCTGGGTTTTCTCCCATGTTAGACTGAGTGGCTTTCTAGACAGGTATATTGGCCATGATTTGCTCAGCTCGGTATCATCAAGTCATAACACTGGCATGGTACATACTATGTGTTCACTAAAAGGGTGGATGAATAAAGGGAGGCAGAGCTATCTGGCACTAGGATTGAGCCCATAATCTTGGCCTCTTTGGTTGTAACTTCTAAGCAACTACATACACCATTGGGTTCCGTGACTGAGAAGACCCATTCTTCTTAGGCTCTGAACAGCCATCAGCTCTTTGACACTGTCAGCCTTGAGTGCCTGGGGGCAGACCTGGAAAATGATACTCCTGCTATGCCTGGCTGGATGTCCTGTTATCCATCCCTTGAGCCATATGTTTAGCAACTTATATTTAATAAATGTAGTAGCAGAATCTGATTATAGCGAGCCCAGTGATAGCTAAACTCGATCTCCAGGGAAATAGAGTTAGAATCCTGAATCGTTTTTATGTATTGCAGTGGGCAATTGGAATGCCTGTTCCATATGGCACTGACTCTGTCTATGGATTGCACAGCCCATTCCCCGTCAGATGGTCCCATTTTGGGTCAGTGATGATGGCAGGGAACAATGTGTAGAGACAGGTGATCCCCAAGGGGGTCCATTAGATTTCAATTGTTTCCCGTCGCTGTCCCATTGCAGACCCATGGACTTTGGCACAGCTGGACTTGCATCCTTACATTTTTAATCGGCACATGGGTATTTACAAAGCTGGCTCTGTCCAGGGCTTCAGAAAAGCAGAGACAATGGTGGAAAGGGAGCAAATGCCTCATAGAAAGGTTAGCAGACACTGTTTTCATGCTTCCAGAGGTAGGGATGGGTTCTTTTATCTGTACCAATTCACCTGTTTCTGGCTGTCACTGTTCTGAGGAGGATCCACAAAGCTGCCGGGTGCTCAGCCAGAGGGGAGGGTGCTGCCTGCCGCTCAGCCTTCAGAGTGACGTCTCCCTCCTCTGACCACCCTGCCAACCCCCGGAATGCATTCTCCTTCCTTGTGGAGGCTTCCCGGGGAGGGTTTGCCGTCCTTTGCCCTGACAGGAAGCGATGGCTCCCTCTTCCATCACTGAAGGGGAATTATACATACTCCCTTAAAGATACCCCCCTCCGGCTCACCTGTTTAGCTTATTAATAAAGCAATTCTGTAGCTTCCAGGGCAGCACGAGTTGGGAGGATAACCTGGTATGAACATGAGGTCACTCTTTGAAAAACGGATTCCATTCAGATCCCAAGAAGAGACACACACCTCTATCTATGCCTCATGCTAGGGCTTTTGTGAATGCTTTCAGTCTATTATGGGAGGCTGGCTTTGGTACATTATGAATATCAATAGAGTTCACATCACCATTCTGCCTACTTAAAGGAGCGTTCATAGAGTATTCACCCGCATGGTAGAGACAATAAGTCTGCCTCCCTCCCCGGCCCCTCTCCCTTCCTTGTCAAGAGGAATCAGCTCAGTGAGGAGCGTGCAGCCTGGCTTTAAGTAATTGCTCTGAAACCTGGCCTCTTGAGCCAGCAGCCACTTTTTTCCGTCTGTCATGTGGCCTTCACAGGTTCTGTCTTCTCTAGACATTCTTTCTATCTTGCAGCTATCTTTCTTTCTTGCTCCTTTTGTTGTGTGCGTGTGTGCGTGTGCGTGTGTGTGTGTGTGTGTGTGTGTGTGTGTGGTGTTTTCTATGAATTTACAGCCAGGCTAACTTAGACAGGGGCTCTTGAAATGTCATGGTGACCCGTTGCTCAGTGACCAGGACACCAGGTCTTTTGCCTTCCACAGAAAGGTTGAATCACCTTCCAGCTGGAGTTTATAAATGTCTTGAAGTTCATAGAACCTTCTTATTTAAAAATAAAATTAAGCCTCCTTGCTTGAGTGGTAAAGCCTTAATGGCCTACATAAGGCAAATGGCAATAAAGCAAAACAAGTGCTGCTTTATAGCCAAGCATTCATGTGAAAGAGGTGTGTAAAATAATGATAATAGTCATAACAACAAGTAGATATTAGGGAAGGAAGGCTGGAAGTGGGGGATGCAATAAAATGCATCTTTCCCATTATTGTGATTCTTTATGTCACTCCTACAAAACAAGAGTCGCGTATTTGCTTCCTGGGTCGGGGTACCTGCACTGATCTTGTGCCTCCTGTTTTGATGTGGTCCTTGAATATACAGAGCTGCGTATTGAAGATAAGGCTGTCCTCTGGAGCCAGATGAAAGGAAGTATGGGTCTCCTTGCCTTCTCCCATGTTTGTGTAATGCCAAGGTACCCTGTAATCAGGCGCAATTACTCTACTGAAGCCCACAGGCTGTCATCCAAGTCTTAGGCATTGCAGAAGAGCTATCTCAGACAGACTCCTTGCACAGGCGGGCCTTGCTTTCTAGAGAGAAGTCTAGAGACATTTCAGTATGCTCTGGTGTATTGGGGTTTGTATAGATGTTTGGAGCAATATGGTAGTGGTTAGGAGCTGGGCAAGACCATATCCCTACAGCGTACCCCAGTGGGCCCAACCCAAAAAGTCCTTTGGCGGCAGGATCATCCAGTTTTATATTCATATCCCGTTGACTTTCCTCTTTTGCCATCCCCAGTCTTCAGGAAAGTCTTATTTAAATGTTCTCCTGGTCTTAGCTCTACTACAGAGTTGGCAGGACAGGATCCTGGCTCATATTTGGTCAGAACATTAACTATGAGCAGCTCTGTCCCCAGATGTGCAGTAGGAGCCCTAGTAATTAACAAAAGATTTCCCTCAGGCAGCATTTTCTGAAGTGGGTTGCGTATAATATGAGTTCTGTTTGGATATTAATAAAACTTACGGGGAAAGAGATGCCATGGTCAACCAAGTTTGGGGAATGTTGGGTTAAACATCTTAAAGGAGTTGACTCTTAGCAAGACTCCTCAAGGCCTTTTTGCTAATTTCCTGTGGCTGCTGTAACAAATTGCCACAAACTTGGTGGCTTGTATTCTCTCACAGTTCTGGAGCCTAGAAGTCTGAAGTCAGTATCCCCAGGTTGATGGTCCCTCCATAAGCTCTAGGAGAGAATCAGTTCTTCCAGCTTCTGGTGGTTGTCCACATTTCTTCACTTGTGTCCATCACCCTAATCTTCAGAGACAGTATCTTTTTTTCTAATGTTTATTTATTTTTGAGAGAGACAGAGTGTGCATAGGGGAGGGGCAGAGAGAGAGGGAGACACAGAATTTGAAATGGGCTCCAGGCTCTGAGCTCTCAGCACAGAGCCTAATGTAGGGCTCAAACTCATGAACCGCGAGATCATTACCTGAGCCGAAGTTGGAAGCTTATCCAATCGCACCACCCAGGTGCCCCAAAGACAGCATCTTTAGATCTGTCCCTGATCCACCTTTACATCACCTCTTTGTGTGTGTGTGTGTGTGTGTGTGTGTGTGTGTGTGTGTGTAGGAGAGAGAGAGAATGAGAGAGAAATCTCCGTTTCTCTCTTATTAAGATACGTGTGACTGAAATTAGAGCCCACCTAGTTAATCCAGGATAAACTCCTCTCAAGATCCTCAAGTTAATCACATCTTTTGCCATATTAGGTAATATTCACAGGCTCCAAGGATTAGAAAGTGAATATATATTTTTGTAGGGTCACCATTTAACCTACCACAGTCTTTAATACATCACAAGCATTGTGCATCTCTAGGATTAGTAAGAGTTGTGCAGTGTTTCTCAAACCTCAGTGACAAAGCAACACTCATTTCAGGAAACTTCTGTAGGATTGGTGTTCTGAGGAGCACACTTTGGGAAATTTCACCAAGGGAAGATGAATCTTGGGGGAAAAAAAAACAAAGTCAAACAGTCCAGCTCCCCTTCTCCCTGTAGATCTGGGATTTATTTTACCGGGAAGATGGCACTTTCTTTGCCTCAGGAGATAATATTATTACACAGATAAAATATGAAAAAATATCAGCAATTTCACAGGGACATTTAAGCCACACTCCACAGATGATGTAACTCTAGGGAATAGTTAAAATAGCATTGTATTAGGAGCTTCAAAATTTGGTTGGCTTCCTGGCTCTACTGCATACAAGCTAAATGATGCTGAGGAAGTAATTAAACTTTTCTAAGCCTTGGTTTTCTCACTCATGAAATGGGGATAATAACCATACTTGCCGTGTTATATCATGTGAATGCCAAGTGCAAAAGCACTTCATTAAATGTAAAACTTAACACAATCTAAGGAAGTACTTTTATTCTGTGAACCGCCCCCCCCCCAAAAAAAAAGAACATCCTGTCCTATAGGATGATGGTAATGGTGGGGGTAGATTTCTACAGCTCTTCCCTGGAGGTCAGGTTTTTGCTCAGTGAGAGATCATAGCCACACGACTGTTACATTTCTGTTACATGCGCAATAAGCGTGGGATGAACGAATTCTCCTTGTCTCGATCACTTCTCCCCAGTGTCCATTCCACAGGATCATGGGATCCTTGGGCTGGAAGGGCCCTTGAGATATCATCTAGAGCAGTAGTGCCCCAGCACTGATCTGAGGACTAGCAAAGGCTGGCTACATGAGAATCAGCTAGGAGCTCATCAAATGCCATTGCCATGTACCACCCTGGAGATTCTGATTCAGTAGATCTGAGGTGGTGCCCAGGAATCTGTATTTTTAACAAGCTCCCAAAAGATGTGGCACACTGATCTAGCCTTTCCCACTGTCATTATACAGAACCAACCACTCCTAAAGCATTGCACTAAATAATCTATTTCTTTTTAGAGACCTCCATGGAATTTTTAGAACTTCCTTTGCTAGAGATGCTCTTTGTACCAAGTGGTCATATGAGAGAGCCACAACTCAGTGCATCTTGGTTCATTCATTCTTTCATTCATTCGTCTATCTATTCAAACAAACGTTGTGCACCTACTATGTGCCTGACACTGTGCTAATTTATTCCACTGCATACCTTCTCAGGAGATCTCTTGTAATTGCAAACCCCATGATTTAAAGCCTCTTATTTCCCCTTTTTGGCCTTGAATAAGTAGAGATATAGAAAGACTCTCCTTTCTGCTTTACTGTTTGCTTTTCTCTTTTCCAGGGATTATCTCTAAAGTAAGAAGGAAGCTTTTCCCATAAATGATGAGTCCTTGAATTCCTCCTAATCATTGATCAGATAGTTTGGAGGGACCTCAAGAGACCCAGTTCTCAAAAATGTAAGTTTGCATCATCCCCATTTTACCATTTACAAATAAACCAAATAAAAGGCAGAAATATTAAGTGATTTTCCCAGCATCAGAATCAGGAAATGTAGGGCTTAGATCTCCTATCTCTCCCCCTTTTTTTTTTCTTAAAACAATGTTTATTCAGAATTTTTTTATCCTAAAATAATGTATGTGAGACCAGTAGTCTCCCATTTTAAAAATACTACCTTTCAAACATGCATCTGGCTGGTTTGAGGAATGGGCTTTTCTTCTTCTGCCGGGCTCATAATTAGTTATTGACGTCTTCTGATATTCACTAGTGTATGCTTATAAATAAATATCACATGCCCCTAAACTGAGCCATCCAACATCTATTAAATGGTGGACGAGTAAAATGTTGTTAGCTGTGCTTTATTTTCCTGGGCTGCAGTGGGACTTGAGGTTTTTTCCTGGGAGTTTCTCTAGCCCTGGAGAGTGGAAAGGGTCCCACCCCCCTCAAGCCTACTTCTCCTGTTTCTCCTCTGTCTCTCTGTTCCATTCATCACCAGCGGCCTCTAATGTCGATAGGCATGCAGGTCTCCAGGCAGTTCTGAAAGCCGTCATGAGATCTGCTGGAGTACGGGGTGCGGCAGCTGGGAGCCCCTCTATCCCTGTTCCTCTGGTACTTGCCTCAAACTTCACAGGGTCCAGGACGGTGCTGCCCTCCCGTGGCAAGTCACATCCTATGGCGGGGGCGGGTGGAACAGCCCCCCCAACCCCTGGTGGACCCATGTTTCTGACCTGTGTGGCAGAGGATCGGGATAATCACAGAATTTATATTTTTCATTTTAAACTAAGTCCTACCATATCTTATTGCGTTCCTCCTTTGAAGGGTCTTGAGATAGAGGTGCTGCCTTCCTTGGCTTACAGCTATCCAGAAGTTAATGGAAGGAATGTGTAGACACCAGAGGAGACCCCAGGGCCAACAGCTAGGGACGTGGGTCCTGGGATAGATGATGGGAATAGGATTACGGTGGTTTTCATAGGGCAATGGGAAGCTGGAGACTTGCGGGGTTTCTGGGCCAAACAAAACTAGATGCCTGGTGGTCTCAAGGAAAGGGCAAGAGGCTGTATCTTTGTTTGTTTATGTGCCTTGCATTTGTTTAAGTGCCTCTGACACTTGATTTGCTGAGGCTGGTGGCCTCTTTTCTTTTCTTTCTTTCTTTCTTTCTTTAAAACACTTTTATATACAATTAATATCATGAATTTTCACTACATTTACTGGGAATCTGGTCATTTGAAATAGCCCCTTATGCTGTTAGCAGTGAAATATGAAGTTGAGAGGATCTACAGAAATGAACTGTTTAAATGTCAACAAATAGTACTAATTCTGAAATTTGTGAAATTCCTACCTTTTTCTCTCCTCCCACTCTGTCACTTTATTTAATAGTTGGTCCAACTCTTTTGTGTACAGATATGCAATGTCCTCCTCTTCCCCCTTGCCCCAGCCCACTGCCATCCCCTACCACCCCCTTTATCCCAAGAGAGCCTCAATTGGCTCTGTTTGCAGAACTGTGAATTTGGGAGCAGCCTCATAGCTGACCTGACTGTTGGTGTTCGTACCCTGAGTGTTCCAACGGTTTATTTGCATATTTCCTGAGGAGTTGAGTGGAAGGAAGCCCCCAGTGTCAGCTGCCATGGCCAACCTTCCGGGATAACTGGAGTGGAATGGAAGGGCGTGCCTCATTGTGTCTCAGCTTTGGATTTATTTTGATGCTGGGAAATGGGGGGTGGAAGGGGAAAGTGTAGGGCAAAAGGAAGACAGATGAATGGTTAATGGAGGCTGAAGTGGCAGATTGAGAGAGAACACAAACACAATGGGCAGACCGATGGATTGATAGATTGGACCCAGAGATGTAAATAGGACAGTTTATCTAAGCTGCTTAGAGTCTCTCCTTCCTATCTATCCATCTATTTATCTATCTGCCATAAGCAGGAACTGATAGGGAAACAGACAGATTCCGTGAGTGCGATGGATTAGCGGCAGGCACAGGAGCCTCCTGGGCATTCCAGACTTCAGGAGAGGGAAGGGCTTGGGGACCTGGGGACAGATAACAGGTGCTTCCCAGGAGGGCCGCTTGCTCCTTCTGTGCCCCAAGTGAAAACATGATCAGCGCCCCAGCGAAGAAGGCTTGCTCAGGCCTCAGAGTGCGGGGTCACCTCCCTTCCTGCCTCAGACCCCTCCTCTGACAATTTGCAGGGGTTCTGTTCTCAGACCCCAGAAAGCGGACAGCTGCCAATCGGAGGAGGAAGCCAAGAGAGCAGGGCTTGGTGCTATCATACATTTTTATCCCAGAGCCTTGCTTTAAATTCCAGTCAGGCTTCCAGTCTTGCAACAACAGGGGAAAGAAAGAGGAGGGAAAAAAAAAAACCTGAAGGAAAGCTAACCGTGCTCCTGCTGTTCTGGAAAGCTGTCAGCTGTCAGGTCTGCTTTAACTGACAACCTGGTCTCCAGAGCCCTGGGAGCCCAGCCTCAGGAGAGGGGAGGGCTGGCCTGGGGTGGAGTGCTAAGGGGTTGTTGCCCGCTGCCCTGCACTACCTACCCCCACACCCACCCTGACTAGGCCTGTCAGGGGTAGGTCCCTGGGCTACTCAGCAAGCTTGGGGGAGGGGCGCAGGGACTAGGGAAGTATGTTCTCTGTTCTCCGAGCCATCCTGGGGAAGAAGGGGAAATGGGGTAAAAAGACACCTGTGTTATAGAGAAGTCAGGCTGTCTCAGGACCTCCTACCTTTGCTGGGATAGGATGGGTTCCTGGGGCTAGGGAAGGGTGAAAGGAGGAGAATTTAAGAGGATTCCAGAACTCACTTCAGGCCCACAGGTGCAGGAGAACCCACCTTTGCCCCTATCACACTGGGATTGAGTAGCAGCCAGAGACTAGCTGGCCTTCCCCTCTTCTCTCCATGAGCTGGCTTCCAGAATCCTCTTCCTTTCTCCTCCTCCCTTTCTTTCTGGTGGGCTCATGTCCCTAGGTATGAAATTCTAGTGCATCTCAAGATCACCTTTGCAGGACAAACTCCTGTGTCAAGTGGGAAGGCATGGCTGGGCTCCATTCCAATCCCCACTACTTACCATGTGACCTCAATTCCCGTCGTCCCCACTACCTTCTTAGCTATGTGACCTTGATTCCATTCCCCACTGCTTTCTCACTGTGACCTTGATCCTAGTCCCCACTACCTACTTATGTGTGATTTTGAGCAAATAGGTCTTATCTCTAAAAGGGAGATAATCTTTAATCCACTGATCAAACAAAATTGCTCATATGGAGACGTTCCGTAAACTCTAGGAGTCTATAAGACATTATTCTTTCCTGATTTATCTTTGTTTCCTTGACAGCCCCTAGCACAAAGACTTACACAGAGTAGGCACTCAATAATAGTCAAATGAAAGCTAAATGAATGTAGTAGAGGAATGTTTCTCTAAATTTGATCATAGAACATCTGGACCCCATTGCAGAGCTACAGAATCAGACACTCTGGGATGGGGCCTGAGAATCTGTACTTCAGCTGGCTGCACAGGTAGTCAGTATTTCAAAACCTGGAAGTTTCTACTTGAAGTAGGAAAGCAGAGGGCACATAACAAGGTTTTGTGATGATTTTTAAGATCATAGACTATGTCATTGTTGAATTCCCAACACATAGCACAGTGCCTGATAAACAGAGTGCTCCCTCAGGACAAAGTTTTCTTTCTTGAGTGTCACGATCAATATTTTGGTAGGAAACACGCTGCCAGAGTTTTACCAGTGAATAAAGCACACAAGATAATTTTAAGACATTGCTGAAGCACAGCCACAGACTTCCACAGGGACTTCACAGGAAGAGGCACCTGGGACACCAAACGTAAAGAGGTGCTACCCTAGGGTTTGTAGAAGCACCTCCTTAAACTTTGTACCATAGGGGCCCTGCCTGTCTTACCCTAGTCCTGGCCCTGGGCCAAGGGGCAGGGTTAGAGAAGGTTTCTGGAAGCAGTCATCAAGTCTGAGAAGACCAACAGGAAGGAGTTTTCCAGGGGACTTCTGGGGAGAAAGACATTCCAGGCAGAGGGAAGAGCATGAACAAAGTAGAGGTGCTAGAAACATAGTGGTGGGGGTGAGGAAGCACCCCATGCGGAGGTTAGCAGGAATGTAACATGAAATGTGGAGGCTCAGGAAACAAGGGGAGATGAGGGACGTAACATGGAAGGACTTGTCAGCCATATTAAGGACCATGGGATTTGTCCTACTGGTTATGGGAAGCAGCAGGTGTTATGGTCAGTTTGTGCCTCTAACAGAACATTCTGGTCAATCTCTAGACACTTCACTATCCAAGTCACAGATATTGTGAGGTACAAAGGCAAGCCACATGTGTAGCTCTGAAGTTTCTAGTAGCCACATTAAAAAAGGAAAAAAGCTGTAAGTGATGAATCACGGGAATCTACCCCCAAAACCAAGAGCACACTGTACATACTGTATGTTAGCCAACTTGACAATAAATCATATTAAAATAAGTAAATAAAATTTTAAAAAATTGAAAAGGAAAAGGAAAAGAAAACCTGATTTGGATAGTATATTTTATTTGACTTATAGCCAAATATAAGCATTATAATCATTTCAACATGTAATCAGTATTAAACAGCATTAATAAGATATTTTATATTCTTTATTATTGTACTAAGTCTTCAACATCTGGTGTGTAATTTGCACTTATAGTACATCTTGATTCTGTCTAGCCACATTTCAAGTGCTCAGTAGCCACATGTGGCTAATGGGTATAATATTGAACAGCACATGTCTAGAGGAAGGAATCTAGATGCCAAAAACCAGAGGCTGGATTTTACAAGGTCAAGGGAAGATGATGCATTTCTTTTCTTTTTTAAGATGACATATTTCTAATGCAGGATGTTGGTAATGAGAAGAGAGAAAAAAGAAAGTGATAGATTGTCAGGAGACTTAGCTTTTCCTAACATCTTTGTAAAATCGATATGTAGTATTTGTCTTCCTGGGTGATGTAAAGATTCATATATGTAGAGCACCAGCTCAGGCTAGCAGGGAATGTATGTTCAGCAGGCATTCTGTCCACGACCCAAGCCGTTCAATATCTCCAGGAACAAGAATTGACACCTCACTTGCATGAGGTGGTGTTCAAAGCACTGGAATGGTATAGTACCAGGTGTAGACTACAAGCACCAAAAGAAATCACAGCCTAGTAGCCCCACTGCACCTTCCCAGGTGTCTCTCTTAATAGCACCCGGGTGAAGGGAAGTTAGCGGCTTGCTGTCATGGGGAGGCTGGGAAGAAGGGTGTAGTAGAGCCAGTCCAGGAGAGGCAGAAAGGCAGAACTGCTGACATTCCGGGCAGCAGCCACTCTGACTATCAGCAGCCAGCAGTTGGCAGCGGCTCCAGATGATTGAGAAGTGAACAGCTTAATTGGAGGAGTGCGAACATTGTGGAGTGCCAGGCTGGCATGGTTAAGTGCAAAAATGTTTCCCCAGAGCCCACATTTCTTGCCTTAGGTTGATGTGCCCATGCTGTCTTGGGGAATGCCCCTGGCCAAACCCCTGTGCACAGACCATCAGTTTCTGTATTGCTTGGAAGAAAAAGGAAATGCATTTCTGAATAGATGCAGGATACAGCCCTCTAGACAGAGTTGCTCATGCTGTGGAGAGAAGCTTGGGGCAGGGCAGGGAAAAGATAGGTCATTCTCTACCTAATGAGAACTCCATGCATGGTGTCCAAAGAGTAACAGGCTACACATCTTAGATTCATTAAGACCCTTCTGATCATAGGGAAGTTCTGACTCTTCTTATTTGCACCAAGGTGATATTCAAATGAATATTTATTTATTTTCAAAATGATGATTTTGGTTAGCTGAAGTCACTGGGTGGGTGCTGAGAATCTAAAAAAAGTAACCAAGTAATTAGTGCCTGGAGCTGGTGAGAAACACAACTCAGGTTCCCTTGGGTTCTCTCTGACTCACATTAATTTGCTATCCCTGTATTAGAGTAAGCCAACTGCTGTAACAAACAAACCCAAATTCCACTGGGATAACAACAAATGATTCTTTGTATAACAGTCTGATTTGGAGGAATAGCTCCTCTGGACAGCTTTTCTTCCCAGCAGACATCCGAGGATACTTGTACTGTACACTTTAAGCCTCCAGTCTTCACTCCTCATACCTTTCCTGGCTTCTCACAAGAGAGGAAAGAAAGAGGAGAATTGCATGTGGGAGCATCCACGGGCCAGGTCTGGGAGTGGGTACATGATCTCTGTCTGCTTCCTTTGTCCAGAGTTCAGGCACATTGCTCTACTGAACTTCAAGAGGCCGGCAAATACAGACTAGTGTGTCAAGGAGAAATAGGGAAAAGGCTTGTTGAACATGTAGTCAGTCCTTGCCACAGTCACTTTCTCTCTTACTCTCTGTCTCTGATGGGACTAAGATAGACTGGGGTTCTCACTTGACCCTGGAGGCTTGAGAGTCAGGATACTGCAGGAGAGGGGCAACATTAATTAGAGGGTGATGACCTGGAGTTTCAAGGTGATTATTAATCGGGACAGTGTCATGGTCAAGAAGTTGTAATGCCAAACTAAATTTTTTCTCTCTCGTATTCCAGACCTATTTTGTCAGATTGTGAGCCAAAGAAAGGGAAAGTTGTGCGACCGCAGTGCCAACAGAGCAGAGGGCTAGGCTAGCTTTCCCATTGCTAATTGGCATCAGGTTGTCACCCGTGGCCTCCACTTGCCAGCCAAGCTTAGTGGATCATGTGTGGTGGAACTGTAGCAGGAGGGTGTTTTCTTTTTGCTCTAAAAAGCAATCCCAAATCTAGAATAAGCAATATTGTCTGCAAAGGTGTGGAAATTCCAGTCTGGTGAGACTGTGAAAGACAGGCAGTGGTCCTGGTGGGGTGATAATAGCCATGGTCATTGTGACAGATGTTGTGGTAGGCAATAGCATCCCCTCTTCGGGATTGATACACAAATGTCCTAGCTTCTTAGAATATCTAAGGACCACTCACAGTTTACAGCTATGTCTGTCAGTAGGAACTGCCTTGCCCAAAATTAAGCCTTCCCTCTTGCACATCTCCCGGGTAGCCCATGGCCAGTGACTCCTGCTTGGAGATTTAAAAGCCTAACCCTCTTGCCTCACTTTAGGAGAATTCTGAAGGGCCATTCAGGCTCTAGAACTCCCCATAGAATCTGCTTCGGTCTCAGTTACAACCTCAATACGAGTTTCTCTTCCTGCCCAAACTTGCCTTCTTCACTTCCTCACATATGTATACCTCAAGAACTCTCCCCAGTAAACCTTCTGCAGCCAATTCTCGCCTAAGAATTCTTTGATACAAAAAGCAGTTTTAGGAAGTTGACTTTCAAAATGGGACTTTAGAGATGGGTCAGTCATTGGCTCTCTGGCGGTGCAAACCCCATCACTGGTTGTAGCTGGGGTAGAACTAGCCTGTGAGGTATTGTAGCAGTGCAGCTGTTGAAAGAAGGGTAATTTCTGTGTGACTGTTAACTTTCATCAGCAGTAGACTGATGTGGGATATCCATAGAAGGGGGTACATGGTGTGGTGCAGTGTTTCTTGTGATTGAGAGGGACAAGGGAGATGGTAATTATAAGGACCATGGAACTGGGTGATTTGCTGAGCACCATTGATTTTTGAAAGCTAAATAATGACAGGCTCAGATGATTAATCATCATTTCCAGACAAAATATGAAAGCTAGAAGGCCTTAGTAGCATTTAGGGAAACCCTAATCTCCTACAGCCAGAGTACCAGGAGAATAGAAAACTAGGCTCAGGACTTAATCATTAAAGTAGTAGAGCTTCAGATAGGATTGAATTCTCAGATTCAGTAAGTCTCCTATGCCAGGTGCAGGTCCCTAATGGGAAAGTAGTAGGGTGCTGAGACTTGGAATAGGGCAATTTGAGTAGACCTTAGTACCTTGACTTGCTGGACCTTCAGAAGTCCCTTCCTCCCCTCGGCCTTGATAGATCATAGCTCTCCCCTTCCTTGAAGATGATGCAGAGACCTCGATTAAGACATTCACATTACAAAACACTGCTTGCCTGCTTAAGGAAATATCCCCTACCCCTTCCCCTGGCAAACAATCCAATAAGGAAAATCAAATTCCAGTACAATCAGACTAGAGATGCACTGAGAATTTTATGGAAGGAGTGTATACACCAAAGTTGTTATAAGGCATAGCTAACATGTCCCTGTAGTGGCTACTAGCATATGCATGGGACTGAATCCTGGAGTACCTGATCAAGAGGTGTGGAACATAAGGTTGGATAATCAAAAGTTTATCAATATTGAAATAGTCTCCATTTTATATGATTTGATGCCTTAGCAAAGGCCCTGGAGATGATTGTTACTAGAAGGGCTGTTAGGATCTGGAAAAAGCAAAGACCCACACTGTGTGAAGTAGAAATGCCAGAACTGCCATGGTGGATGGTGAAGCAAGAGATCAAACAGCTCAAAGAAGTTGGCACACAGAGTGCATATACTGTATCAGGCCATAAACGTGCCAGTGGAGTATGTTCCATGGGAGGGCCTAAAGGACACTCCAAGGAATACCTGGTGAACATGGGTCAGCTCAGTGATAGCTGTTCTCTATAGGCCAAGGCTGAAGATAGGACAGGCTAATACAGAACTAGGCTTTCTAGTAGCCTGATTAGATCCTCCAACAATAAAGGTCCAGGAGATGGCACTCAACCCTCAGAACCAAGGCAATTGCAACTATTGTAATGAAGCAAGGTGGCCCTGATATCACAATATGTGGCAATATTTACGTGGTATCTGGCTTTGGCTAGAGGGAGAATCTAACCTTCAAAGAGCTATGGTGATATTAATGGAACTTGGTGTTTCCAGAGGCATGTTAGATGAGCAAAGGAGATATTTCTTAATTTACACAGGCCAAGGATATCAAGAATGGATAAGAAGGCTGAGGGAAATCTCTCAAATTAAAATCCATGGTACTTTGTCAAGTTTCCAAACTTCAGTCAGTTCTCAGACCCAGAACACCAGGGGCAGAAAGAGATGCTGGATTTCTAGGAAAAGGAATCCTGCAACTCCATAGCAATTGTATTCAGTTGGAAACGTTCTAGTCCCTTTGCCAATGGACTATAGCCATTTACTCAAGCAACAGCCCATTTGGGAAAAAGCAATACCCAAACTCTTCAAGGACTGTGGGACATGGAGTCAGAATTAGCATTGATATCCAATATGGGACTCAATACGCCATAATAACCCTCCTGTTACAGTTGAATCTTAAAGATCAATGTGGGGGGGAGTATTGCCGTACAGAAGGGCTGTATGGGGCCAGGGAAGTAATTGAATCCTGGAATCCTTAGGTCTGGCTTCACAGATTCCTGGAATCACAGGCCCACCTGATGATCATTTGCTGGTATAATTGGAATAGACATACTTTTTGGAGTTTGGCATAAACCCTTGGAGTTGGTATTGATTCCTTAACCTGTACAGTAGGAAATTTAGTAGAGAAAGCCAAATGAAAACTGGTGCAACTGTGCCTTCACCCCAAGTCAACATAGTAAATAAAAAGATAATATTGCAACCTGGTGAGAATGGTAGGCATTAGTGCTACCTTCAGAGAATACAAGGGTGATGATCTATGATAAATCTTCATTTAATTCACCAGAATAGCCCCTATAAAAATGGAATGAATCATGACTGAGTGAATAACTACTGTAAATTTAATCAAGTACTGTCCCCAGTTGTAGCTGCAGAGCCAGATGTGATTTTACTAAAGCAGATGAATATAGCCTCCAATACATATTAAGTGACCGTGATCTGGTGACTGCATTCTTTTCCATCCCTACAAGAAAAGAGGATCCAAAGCAGTTCATATTCATGTGAGATGGACAAGAGTATATAATTATGGTCTTGTCTTAGGTTTTGTTAATGATTTGGCCCTCTGTTGTAATAAGACTGTCAAGGAGATGAAATGTCTGATAGTCCACAGAACATCACACTGGCCCATTATATTGACAATGCCATGATAATAAGACCAGATGAAAAAGAAGTGGCTACTATGTGGAAGCCTTGGCAAAATACATGTGCTTCAGAAAGTGGAGATTAAAGCTTCAGGACCTCAGCATACTAGTGAACTTCTTAGGGATCTACAGGTTCTGGAGAATGCCAGAACATCCCTTCCAAATGAAACAACAAAGAATTGTATTTTACGCCTCCAACTACTGAGAAAGTAGCGTAAGTCTTAATGGCCTCTTCAGGTTCTGGAGGCAGCATATTCTATGCCTGGAAATACTACCTTCACCCATTTGCTGTATAACATTAAAAGGCTGTGAACTTTGATTAGTATCCAGAGCAAGAAAGAGCTCAGCAGAAGGACCAGGTTTGAGAAAATGGTCTGACACATGAGCCATATAACCTAGGAGACCCTATGGTACCAGAGCCATCTGTGGTGGAAGAAAATAGTGTTCAGAGTTGATGGGAAGCTCCAGTCAATAAATCACAATGTAGACTTCTGGGGTTCTGGAGAAAGTCCCTGCCACCTAAAACAGAGGATGATCACCATCAATAAGCATTTACTGATGTGCTACTTGCCCTTGGGAAATACAGAGCTTCTGACCCTGAGATACAAGGGATCCTATGACCAGAGCCATCCATCATGAACTGGGTTCAGGCAAAGCCCACAAGTCGCAAGGTGGGGCCAGTTCTGTGGCAGTGCATTCTAAGATGGATATGGTACATCCAAGATTGGAAACAAGCAGAGCTGGAGAGCACACTATAAGCTAATCAAGCAGGTAGCCCAGAGCCCCATGCCATCAATCAGTTTGCACTCGTGTATCTCCTATAGTTCACATCTGTGGCTTAACAGAGGGCCTTTATGATGAGATAACAGATAAGTAGAAAGGCCCAGCTTCATTCATAGGTTAGCTTTGATGGACAGTGATGAGGGGGAAAGCCTCCCCATCGGCAGAGCTTTGATGTTAAGTGCAATTAGTCATCAACTTGGTGTAGAGGAAGAACTGACTTAAGGTAAAAATATAGATGAACTTGTGGGCAATGTGGAATGACATGGTTGGTTAGTTGGTTAAGGGCCTGGAAGGAGAAAGATTAGACTATCAGAGACAAGGAGTGTCTGTGAAAAAGGCAGGTGGGTGGATCTCTGGAAGTGGACAGGAAGCACAAAGGTTTTTGAACTACATGTGAGCAACCAGCAGAGAACATCTACTATGGGTGAGAAACTAAACAACCAGACAGAATGACTTGGTCAACTGCTAAAAACTAATCTCTTTCATTGGCAGTCCTAGTCCTGGCACTATGGAAGTGTGAACTGAATAGCCATGGGGGCGAGTATGGAGGCTATGCATGAGTTCTCATTCATTAATGCCGATCCAATTACTGTTACCATTGAATGCAGACAGCCGAGAACTTGGGAGATAGGCTAAGAACTTTGAACAAACACCACAGATTATTGATTATTCTCACCTTTTTACCATGTTAGCTTTTGAATGCCTTTGTTTGCCCACAGACAGTACTAAGGGTGATCCATATTTCCGAAGGCCAATCTGTCTCTGCAATAAATTTCTCAGATGCTTCCAGTAAGAGCATAAAGAAGTTCTCCTGCTCCCACAGGAGGCAGCAGGAACAAGAATGCATTGGTTGAAGAAGGGTCATTAAGAATAAAGAATATAAGAAAACTACATTTGAAGATGATATGCTCTAGTAGATAGAAAATTCTAAGGAAGCCACACACAGAAAAAAAAGCACTAGAACTAATAACAAGTTCAGCAAGGTGGCAGGATACAAGATCAATATATGAAAATCGATTGTATTTCTATACACAAATAATGAACAATCCAAAAATGAAATTAAGAAAACAATTCCATTTATAATAGCATCAAAAAAGAATAAGATACTTAGGAATAAACTTACCAAAATAAATGTGAGACTTTTAAGACCAAAACCCACAAAACATCATCAAAAGAAATGAAAGATTTAAATAGAGAGACGTTCCCTATTTATGGATCAGAATAACATACTGTTAAGATGATGATGATACTCCCCAAACTTATCCATATAGTTAACATAATTCCTATCAAATCCCAGCTTTCTTTTTTTTGTGCTTTCACAGAAAATGACAAGCTGAACCTCAAAAATCATATGGAAAATAAAGAGACTAAGAATAGCCATAACATCTTGGCAAAGAAAAAGAACTTAGAGGACTCACATTTCTTAATTTCAAAATTTACTACAAATCTACAATAATAAATACACTGTGGTATTCACATAGAGTTAGACATACAGATCAATGGAATAGAGTTAAGAGTCCAGATCAAGCCATATTTTTATGGTCAATCAATTTTTGACACCTGTGCCAATACAACTTCTTAGAGGAAGAAAAGTCTTTGAATAAATGGTCCTAGGACAACTGGATACTCCTATGTGAAAGAATGAAGTTGGACCCCTGTGTCATACCATGTACAAAAATTAACTCAAAATGGATCAGAAACCTAAAGGTAAGAGCTAAAACTGTTAAGATTATTACAAGAAAACTTAGGTATAAGTGTATGGCTTTTTAAATATGACATCCAAGACATAAGCGGCAAAAGAAAAAGTAGATCAGTTGAACTTCATCAAAATTCTAAACTTTTGTACTTCGAGGACACTATCAAGAAAGTGAAAAGAAAATCCACATAATGGTAGAAGATACTGTGTTTTTAAATCATATGATGTTTGTATGTCATACATATTATATGATTTCATTTGTACAAAAATTGGGGGAATAGGTAAATACTCAGAGATAGGAAATAGAAGAGTGTTTGCCAAGGGCGGAGGCTTGGAGAGGAATGGAAAGTGACTGCCAATAGGTACAGGATTCTTTCTTGGGTGATGTAAATATTCTGCAATTAGGTAGTGGTGATCGATGCAGAGCTTTTTGAATAAAAACTACTGAATTGTGCACTTTAGAGGGGGTGAATCTTATGACCTTACAATATCTGAATCGTATCTCAATAGAGCTGTTGTTTTTAAAAGAAGAAACAAACAAAGGGCATTGGACCAGGAGACTGGGTGTGGAACATGCACATCAGGCTGACTCATCATTGGGTCTATGAGTATGTGCCTAGACACGTGTTGCTCCCACTTCTTAGAACATTCTCTCTACCTTTCTTTCTGCCCATCCACATCTTATACTTTGGATATAACTGGAATATAAACTCTGCCTTCCTCATATCTGTCTCTAAAAACCTTATGGCAGTCCTACACCCTGGTTCCCCATCAAAGAATTCAACTAGGAATTGACTGCAAACCATACTTGCTAAAAGTGCACTTAAGATGTGCTATTTGAAAAAGACAGTCTAATGGGCATGTTAACCAGCTATTCTCCTAGGTACCTCCAAGCTCTATCACTGTAATGAGTTACATCATTAGAAACAAGGTACCTGGGCCACGTGACCCAGCCAGGCACAGGCATTCTGGCAATGAGTGATGTTATTATATTCTGTGCTTTTATACAGGGTCTGTATAAGAAATACCCACTTGAATGGCTTATCTATGTCTGCTGTAAAACTGTAATTGAAGACTT
This sequence comes from Acinonyx jubatus, assembly GCF_027475565.1. Classification (NCBI taxonomy): domain Eukaryota; kingdom Metazoa; phylum Chordata; class Mammalia; order Carnivora; family Felidae; genus Acinonyx; species Acinonyx jubatus. The sequence goes on from NC_069395.1 coordinate 49,459,614, forward strand.
TTCCACTATATTGCCCAATGACCCTTATGCAAGGGCCCGGATGATAAGTTTCTCCTTGTTTCCAGGAAAGAGTGTGCTTCTGCAGGTGAGTCACGTGGGTATTTCCTTTTCCTTTGCTTTGCTTTTCTTCCCTTTCCTTAAACATAGGAACCGTCTAATGCCATAAAAACAACCCACACTTGAGCATTATGTACTGCGAGCCTGCATCCTTTCCCATCTTTGACCATCAGAGCAGCCTGATATTGCCCCTCTTTCACAGATGTGCACACTGATGCTAAAAGAGAGTAAATGGCATTCCCGACCCCTCACAGCTGGTAAGTGGCAGAGATGGGATTTGAACCAAGGCAGCCGGACTCCAGAAAGCACGCCAAATCCAGCTTTTGCTGTCACCTCGTTGTATAGCCTCCCCACAAGGCATATTTTCTAAGGCATCCCAAAAGTTTTTGAATTAAGAGAGTGTACATACTAAATACATGTTTGCTTTATTCCCCACATCTCCTAGCTGAATATGCTCAATAAATAACATTGATTGATTTATTTCTCCAAGTGCTGAGATCCTTGGAAGAATGACCCCCTATAAATTCTGGTGGCTGTTTTTATTAACGATGCAAGGGTAGTAATCGCACAGGCTGGAGGAGAGGAGGACAGAACTGAAAACAGGAATAATTCATTTTATTTCTTAGATGAAGTGCCTAGAAATTGCATGGCACCTTAGCAGTCTAAAGTCTGGGCCTCTGGGTGCTTGCACATTGCTGGTGGGGATTTAATCATCTTATCTGATGTGTGTTTCCACAGAGTGACAGGCACTCCCTGTCCCACTTCTGAACAGATTTACTCTGTCTGATAGGCTTGGGGGAAAGACCTTTACTCAGCCAGCATGATTCAGCTGGTCTGGGGGGCTGCTTATCTGTAAACACATTCATAAGCAAGCGAGCTCTCAGCGTGCAGAATTTTGATTTACTTAAGTTTCCTTTCTTTCCTCTCTCCTCTCTTTTCTTACCTCACTAGTATATACAGGTCAGATACCTGGCTCCTGTGTGGTTGAGAAATTGGATGCCAGTAGAGCACCAAGATTCTTCTAAGTGAGGACCTCACCTCCTCGCCAGACGTTATTGACCTTTTGGCTTCTTAGCCCCTACCGTTTCTGGTAGACCCCCATTTTAGAATCCCGAGGGCTGAGGAAGACGACAGGCATGCTCTCTAGGAACTGTCTCCTCTAAGTGTGGTCTTTGGACCAGCTGCAGCAGCATCACCTGGGAGCTGTTAGATGTGCAGAATCTGGGGCCTTACTCAGGCCCTCTGAATCAGAATCTGCAAGTGAATCATATGCACGTTCAAGTTGCAGAAGCAGTGGTTTCAGAACACTGCACCCTCAAGGCGTGGAGGCAGCTGCTCTACCAAACAGACCTGGCTGTCCTTTGAGTGTGCCTTGGACGGAATAATAAGGTGCTGATGTGGTGCTCGGGAGTCCCAAATAACGGCACCGACCAGATGTAGTGTGTACCTTCGGGGGTGGGGGGAGGGGCTCTGCTGCTGCCATTGCTCCTTTCTGCTCTCTGAGAGGGGGCACATACATGGCACGTTAGGTCTTTCCCTCCACTGACATGTAAAACATTTGGAGACCTGGGGTATTGCTTCCATAGTGATTAGAGGGTTCGCAACAAATGTCATTAGTGACTCCCAGGGAGTAATTTTCTCCCTCTCTGTATACCATCAATACTCTGTACATCTCTACTAGAGAATGCGCCACTCTGGATTGTGTCTGCATCTCCATCCCCTACGTTATATTTTACAATTCTCCATGGCCCAGAAACACATAGAGGTATTGACTATTCTGCACCTATCCTAGAGCCTAGCACTTACCATAGGGAGGGAGGGAAGAAGGAAGGAAGGGAGGGAAAGAAAGAGGGAAGGATGAAGGGAAAGAGGAAGGAAATGGGATTTAGTTTTAGGGAATTGAAGGTATATATGTATTCTGCAAGCTGGAGAGGATTCGGCAAAAGTATGCAGAGAGGTGAGCATCCAGAAAGAGAAAGGAAAGAAAAACCTTAGGGAAATCTTAGGGGGTGAGCTGTTTGGGTTACACATAAGGGGATAAGTCAAGAATTAAGATCACTTAAATATAAGTGCAGAGCCAACATGTAAATTCAGGTCTGACTTAATGGCCTGCACTGTCTCCTGGGCCATACTGCCTTCAACAGCATGAAAGGATAGCAACCAGAAGGGCCCCTAGTATCTGTGTAAGAAAGGCAAGTGACCTGCTGACAGTTATAGAGCTGGCTGGTGGCAGAAGCCAAACAAGAATCTAAAAAGGGAATGTGTCTATAGCCAGTCACAGAACCTGGATTTCTCAACCTATCCGGCCAGGCCAGGAGCATAGGCCTGTTATGTCTCAGTGGCTCCTTTGGTCTGTATTCCTGCTCTACTGCTAGACAGAACAAGCACTCTTAGCGCACAGCAGAGTGTATTGCCTCATTACTGTTCTCTGTCGTGGCCCTAGACCTAGGTCATATGTTTACCACAGTGACTGCACAGCCTAGAGCCTTTGCATGTTGTTGTTACCCAAACATCTCTACCCTTCACAATAAAGATGCTTTGCAGAAGTTACCAGATTTGTAATGGTATTCAAACTCAAACTGATGGTAGAGAAAACAGCAAGAAATTGGAGGCAGGATGCTGTAATTAAAAATCACTGAGCTGATAGAGTTATCAGGAAACCAGCAAATTGATCCCTGCATCTCCAGGCTTGGAAGGAAATATGTCTACCCCATGCTTAAATCTTCTCAGGGGAGAGACTTAAGTCTTTTCCTTTCGATTGCTACAGCAGCTGATTACTTTTGTTAGAATCACTCCCAGGAAAAGATGTGAGGATTCTCCCACCTCTCAGAAGTTCTCCTCTCCTTCCCAGAAATGTGTCTTCCTTTCCCCACCCTCATACTCCCAAGCCCTGAAACTGGGTCTCTGTCACCCCCTAGGTCCCAAATGTCATTTACTGGAAGAGAGAGGTAGAGACGAAAGACTGCACTTCCTCCCCTTCTGATAGATACAACCTCAGGCAAGTGCTGTAACCTCTTCCCCCTCATGTCAGAAATGGGTAGGACTGGATGACCTCGAAAAATCTTCTAGCTCCAAAAATCTAATCCTCTATTTTGCCAGTGGGTTAGCTTCTAAGACTTATTTCTTCCTAAGGGCATTTTAATTTTCATACAAAATACAATGGCAAAGAAATCTCCCTCTTATATACAAGAGAGCAGACTTGCATGATGAAATTACAGGCTTTGAAGGTGATATTTGGGGGCAGGACATTCTGTAGGCAATATATTCCATCTACTCATAAGGCAGCTCTCCCCATCATGACCACTATTTTCATATTTGTGAAAAGAAGCCAAGAATGGAATCTGAACTATTTGTGATGCCCTGTATTTGAAGAGATCTTCATTTATGTTTGGCTGTCGATGCATGAATATGCTTACAGAGCTTAGCATTATTATTATTAGCACGGGGGATTAAATATGTTATTTAGTATTAGAGGTATCAGTCTCGAGCATTAGGGCAGATTAGCTTTTGATGTATTAGTTCTTTGGGGTTACAATTAAGGCCTGGATTCGTGATTGTTATATCCATTTGTCTCTTACTTTTCCATTCAGTTCACCAACATTGACAGACAGCCCAGGACTAATTAATTAATGACAATTCTTTATTTTCAACTGTGTATAAGAATAGGTTGTTCACATCTTCTGATTATTGTAGACTTTCAAGGTGACAATTTTGACTGGGACAGCCTTTTTTGTATTATGGCATTCTTAGCCTAGCTTTCTGAGAACCTCTGTGCTGAATGTGTGGTCTCAAGCCTTTAAAAATCTCTTAAGGAATCTTGTCCATACTTTACCACCCCCGCCACCCCCACTGTCTTCCACCTGCTTTCTGGAAGCAAAATCTTTGGTCTGTTGCTTTGATCCAAGCTCTGGTACACCAGACACCCATCACTGTCTCACAAGAGTCAGGCATCCATCACAGAGAACAGATGAGTAGGTCAAATATAAACATTCCTTCTACTGTGGTTAATTAATAATGTCTTTTAGGCCTTCTATCAATATGGTACTTACATCTGGGTTTAGAAGGGCACTCCTAAATATTTACTAATGTGTAATAGTACTTTTAAGTGGAGTTGATAAACTCAGCCTCATGGTTTAAGCCTTCTAGCAGGCAAGAAGTGGAAATCTTTGTGATTGGGTGCATCTGTTTCTAAAACCTGAGTATGTCACACCATCATCTTTCCAGAGCCTTCCTAAAATAAGGAGATACAACATCCTTCTAATAACTCTATAGGTATGCTTTTCCCCCAGTCTGGTCTGATTCAGAGACTGATAGCTAAGGTTTCCTACCCCTCAACTGTGGGACCGGCCCAGGTAAGACGTGAGCCCCCACGTACTGACTCTCTTCTCACCGGAGCAATTGCCTTCATGCTACTGAAGGTGCTCACTGCTAACTTTGTGCACAGCACATTCTCAACTGCTTTCCTCCTCACTCTGAATATTGCTGTACATGGTTTGCCATTAATTCATGGGTGAAAGCATGTGCCCACCCAGTCCTGCAGCGTGGAGACATGCACAGTCAGTGCTAAAATCAGACTCTGGTATCTCTCTTGCATCTCTCAAACCCTGTCAGTGGAAAGTATCAATGCCTTCCTACCGCTTGCAACCCCCTTCCCAACCAAAGCATACTCCTCTGGCACATCAGTACCCCATTGATGAAGAGGACATCTGCTGGTTCCATCTTCCACAGATGAGTGGCTTGGTACAAATTTGTCAAAGCAAGCAGTGGCCCAGTAGAAATAGCCAGTGTGTGCATTACCCCCTAGGTTATCCCATCACTCTGGATTTCTGCCCTAGAAGCCTCCAGGGGAACTTTGAAGATAGAAATGCTGGAGGCTGCTTGTCTACCAAAGATTTCAGGTCGTTGTGGATTGAGATAGGGCACAATGATTAAATATGATGCTGAATTCTTCTCTATGCAACAATAAACGTCGAAGGCTCTTGGGTGCATAGACACAACCATCCTTTCTGTCTCCCAGTTCGTTTTGTACCAACTGAGATATAGCCCACGTAGGGAATGGAGTACTTAGTATTTATGTGGTGACTTTCGCCTGAAGAAATTGGAACCTGTGGAGAGTAGAGAGGAAGTGGTTCTCCAAGAGATCTGCTGTGAAATGCTTCTCGGACCACCTGGGGGAGGCACTCTGGGGAGAATGATGCCTCATTCTGTGTGGCGTACATCCAACCTGCTTTTTAGGCTGGGAAAGTGGTAATCAGAACAGAGAAAACCAATGCCACGTCTGCGTCCTTCCCAGTTTCCTCAAAAGGCGATCACAGACTAGAAGATGCCGAGTATGGGAAACTCTCCTGATGCCTGCAGCAGTGTTGGCAAAGAGGCGCCCTCCCCCCCAACCCGCCTCAGTACACATTTACCCAACGCAGACGCTGCAGCTCCCCTGTGAGCAGGGACCTTCACATCACTCCTCTGATAGCGAGGAGTCCTGGCTGTAAGACTTGTGTTAGTTCTCCTGTCTGGGAAGAGGGGGAAGGGTAGCCAGGTAACTCTGGGACCCGGAGTTCTGCCTCAGTCCATTCTTCATGTAACAACCCCCGCCACACACACCCCAGTCAAGCCAGACATGCATTCGCTTTTGAAAACACACTAATCAACCAGCCTCCCCCACGGCCTGTCCACCATCCATGGATGTCCATGTATCACACACAGAGCAATTAAAAAAAAAAAATCCAGGCAGCCCAGGGAACCATAATCTTCTTTTGTTTTCTCTTTTCTGTTTTCCCCTAAAAAAGGCCTTTTAAGAAAATATATTAAACCAGGTAAACGTTTACTCATACGTTCATGTGGCTGGAGCAGATTGACAAAGAAAACAATCACAAAATAAATATTTTTGTTTTGTTTTTAAAAAAGAACATTTCCCTATACATTGTCTCTTTCTAACTTGACAGAGCTGCTTTCTTGGACAGGACGGGTGCCATTGGAAGAGGAGTTCCGGCTGGACCACGAGGGGAATGTGGAACAAAGTAGGGGGGCTGAGGAAGCAAGGGGGCTGGAGAGAGGGAGGAGTGGAGAGCAGAGCAAGCCTGCCTGTCTGCCCTTACGGTCCTCTGTTGGTGTCACCTTGAGTGTCTCAGGGGAGCCGGCTTGAGAAGCAGTCAGTGTCTGGGAGGGCACAGAGGAGGCAGCATACAAAAAGTAAGAACCAACGCTGGGGGGATCACGAAACAACGCCATTTTAAGAAACCTGGTTAAAAAGAATACAAAAGTGACTCGGTGGGGGAGGGGGAACTGCTCCTGTTCCTACCCCCATGCCCCCTCTTGCTTTCTTGAATGATAAGAATCACTTTTTAAGGATTTTGTTTTCACGGTTTGGCTGGTTCTTTTTCTTAATCTCTCCCTTGGCTCCTCTCCTTCAACTGCATGCATTTGAAAGCACCGACTTCACAGATTCGAGGCTGCTGAGTCGTAGCCTCCCTGTGTGAGTGAGAGAGTGTATGTGTATGCGCGCGCGTGTGTGCACGCACATGGTGAGCGTGTACACGTGTGCGGTGATGGTCTCTTTCTCTCCTGCCTGCTTTAGTCCACGCCCTGAGGTCCCATCAGCTGGGTGCGGAAAGTCTCAAGGGAGAACCCTGTTGGCACTAAGGTGAGCGCTTGGATGATCTTTCACCCTGGATTCATGGATCACCTCCCTGCCCAGCACTGGAGTGGGGCCCCCATTAGCTACACAGTTTGCCTGTCTCATACTCCACAGGGTTTGGCAGCTTAGAATTGAAAGCCCTCAGGGAGGACTGGATCCTGCCCACCTCGTTGTTGGCCAGCTTGAGCCGATGCCGGAGCAAGCAGGAGAAAAGGTCAAGCCGGACTTTGCCCGGGGGAGAGAGCTGGTTTACCCGGTCCCTAAGCTCTATAAGCTGCAAGAGGGCAGAGTCCTGGGAACCTTGAGTGTACGGGTAGTCTAACTGGAGAATTAAGTCCCGGATAGCATCCGGGTCAAAGGGGAGGCTGTAGCCAAAGACCTGCAAGGTGTTGATTTTCATGTAGCCCAAGTTCTTGGAGGGATCGGTCATCTCCAGGGGCTCGTAGTAGATTGTCTCATTGGAGCTGTCATCCAGGGACTTGATTCGGCTCCGTAGGTAAACATGGACTGTCTCAAAGAAGGTCTTCCACCTGTTCCCCAAGGTGACAGTCCAGTTTTGGCACTGGGCAGCTGCGTCCACGTTAGTCCTTTCCCAGTCGGGGAAGCTGCCCTCATTCACGGGCATGAACCAGCTCTCAGAGTGGCTGCCCCCAAACGGGTTGACGTAGATGGCCATGACAGGCTCCAGGGTGCTGTTCTTGGTGAGGCAGATCTGCAGGGACAAGGCCAGCATCACGTGCACCAGCCCAGGCTTGTACTTGTTACTCTTCAGCGTGAGCAGCATGCGCTTCCTCCAGGAAGGGTCAAACCAGCTGCCCAGACGCATGTCGTTGCTGATGAAGATGGAGTGCACCTCGATGCGGCTGTCCCGCTTCTGCAACAGGTACTTCAGCTCCAGGTCCTGCAGGTCTGTCTCCAGCCCCAGAAAGTTCTCCAGGGACTCGGCCACCTCTGGCCGGCACAACCCCTGGGCCAGCACGTAGCCTGGGTTACAGCCCCCACAGCGCGTGCTGTTGTCCGGAGCACAGTGGGCACATGCAGGCCCTTCGCCCAAGGCACAGGGGATGGGGCCCTGGCAGGAAGACTGGTCATAGGGGCAGGTGCAGCTGTGGCTCTGTTCCAGGAAGGTGCCGGGGAAGGTGCTTTCTCCACAGTAGAGGAGGGACTGGATGCGATTCCACCAATAGGGCAAGGACCTTTGGGAAGGGAGGTAAGAATGAATAAAGAGTCACACAGAGACACGCTTTGGCGTCTCTCCTGAGGGTAGGAGGAGACTGACTAATAGGCAGGGAAGGTAATGAGAAAGATAAAAGCCCCGAGTTCTCTGAATGATGGAAACCCTACTGCACCACTCTGGAATGATCGAGTAAGGCCTAGAGCTCAGCGTCTGTCTGATGGATCAGCACCAGAAATACTTGACATCAGACTTGTACTGGCAGCAGCCGGGCTCATCCCTCCCAAGTACCACTTCCTTCGCTTACTCAAAAGCCTACAGAAGATCTCCCACACCCTCTGTACCAAAACATCTAACGTAGTTTTCAGCTTTTTAAATAAGACCGTCCGATCCCTAGTTCTCCAAACTTCCCAACTCCCATCCATTGCTTTCCCACTTACCGTCCCTGTCCTTCCTGTTCCCACTGCTTCTGTCACTCTTTCACCACGAAGAGGAATTTTCTATGGCTGGCTCCCTCTTTAGATTTAGATTTCCGCTCCTGTGATACCTCCTCAAAGAGGTCTTCTGTGACACCCTTTTTGAAAGAACCACCCAGTCGCTCGCTCTCTATCACATCAGCCTGTTTTTATATAATCCACAGCAAGGATCAGGATTGGAAATTGTTGTTTATGGTTTCCCTGTTCACAGATGGCTTCTCTAAAGATGCCAAAAGAGCAGGAACACTGCACTATTCTTCACCGACATGTTCTCAGAAACCAGGATTGTTCCTGGCGCTTGGTAAGCATTTAATAGTGATTTCTTGAAGAAAAAAAAAAGTGAACCCCTCTCAAAAGCCTTTGCTAGTCTAGGCTCTCCACTGACGCTTCCCTTCTTACGGGTGCCTCTGTCAGAGCCGCATCTCCGGGTTGCGAGGCAGCCTCCACGCCCTGCGAGGCCCCGTCTCCGTGTACAATTTCTATCTTCTCCCACACAAGCTGGCCGAGACTTCCTTCTCCAAGGTAGCTCTTCTCTCGGGCTTTTGCTTTTACTAGACCATGCCTCTGATTTATGTTCCACAAATGTGGATTTAAGTGGCTGCCACATAGGTATCATTTTATAGTTTTTGTGTTTCTATATATTTATTATGTTTTCCCGAGGACCCACACACACACTGCTTAATATTAGGATACGCAGTGTGCACTTGTTGAATAAACGAGCGTGTGAGTGGATGTGCAGTGAGGGCCTATGATGATACAGCCTGCCTCTGCTCCTGAGGGCGGGGTTGGGGTGGGGCTCAGCTTTCTTTCCTTTTGTGACTCAGAACTAATCACTTGTTTCAAGCAACCCAATGTGTGTATATTCTCACTGTATGTAATTGGTGTGTGAGCTTCAACTCCACCCCTCTGTTTCCTGAAAAAACTTCTTAAAGTAGAAATGAGTGAGAATTAGAGCATGACTAGAATAACATTTGAATATACTATACTTTATAAAAAGTAAAATTAGCCTCTCTCTGTTTGCTCTCTCCGATGTCAGACACAAGTCACAAGTAGGTGAAGAGAGCAGAGAATCTAAAAGGCCTCATCTGGGTCACCGCCGCCAGATCTGCCATGTTGGACAGAGGGCCCCCCGGGCCTCAGCAGCCTCAGGGGAAGGGGCCAGGCTTGGGCCCGGGCAGCTGGGGTGCTCACCTCTCCTTGGGCAGGCGGAAGCGAGGCTGCCGGTGGCAGCGCTTGCAGAGGTTGAAGAGCCTGCGGACAATCCGGTGGGTCTTCTTGAACAGCAATTTCAAGCTGGCTCCCAGCTGCTGGTAGCGGTGCTGAAGGCTGGTGTCCATGGCCCAGAACTGGGAGATGGCTGTGGAGTTCAGGAACCTGTCTCCAGGCAGCCTTTTCAGCAGGGCCTGGAATTCCTCTGTGGGCAAGGACGCAGAGCTGAGCTGAGGGGGAGTCACGCAGACTCTGGGACGGCAGGGCGCTCCCCAGACCCAGCCGGCCCTCCGGACTCATTGCCTGAGGAAAGAGGCTCCATAGCCATTCTCCCAGGCCCTTGTATGTATTTCTTTTTAAACTGCCTTATTTGGAAAATGAATAACATGCCATAAAACAGAGCTTCAGGGTTCTTTTCCATCTTTCCTGTCCCTAATATGCTTCTGAATTTCAAAACAGATTTCCGGTCATGACCCAAGCAGGCCAGAGGTCACGCTTTTGCCAATGACCTTGGGATGTACCACTTTCTCCCTTTATAACTTCCTGTAAGTCATTCACAACACTGTCACAGGCTGGTGTTCTTCAGTAACACCACAACATCCCGTGGAAGGTGGAAGGCAGGCACAGCTGGCAAATGTGGACCCAGGGAGACTGAGCACCCAGCTCAGAAAGCTTCTTAGAAAATTGCCAGTCCCTGAGACCAGCTGCTCCTGTCCACATCCTTCTCTCTGACTCTGGAATACCCTTTGTCTCTTTCAAGCTTCACCTCTAGGCCAGACACCCATTCTTTCCTGTAGCTAATCCAGAAGCAAGATGCTTTCTGGTCCTTGCTGCCTACTCCAAGTCTGTGCTCTTCCCAGAGCTTCCTGGTCACAACACATTGGCTGAATTTATGCCCAGATCTGCCTTTACTTGGGACCTGCAGCCACTGTCTCTTGATGGGGGCCCAGATAGCCCTCATTTACTCAGCAGTAAGTAACTCACAGCGGTGAGCGCCCGAAGTCATGCCCCACATTAAGCATCATTGAACACATCCCACCATCACAACTCCTGTGCAGCTGGTGTTGGGGGGACTGGAATGTTCTCCTTAGCAACTAACTACCTGTCTAGGACTTGAAATGTCAATGCCTGGGGCCTCAGCTTGGTTCTTCATACCCCTCTTCCCCTTCCCAGTGGTTGGAGAATCATACCTAGTGATGGCAATAACAACTAGCATGTACGTAGGTTTTTTTATAAAACATGTAAGCTTACAAAAGAGCACAGGGAGTAACAGAATAAACTCCCATGTGCCCACCAACTAGATTTAGCCACTTTGCCACATTGACTTCAGTCTTTTGTTTTGTTTTAGAGAAATTCTGCAAAGAAAATACACAGTCGAAGGCCCTAAACTTCCCTTCTATCTCCCATCTTGATGTAACCACTCTCTTGGGTGTTTTCTTTATCATTATATTTCTTAATGTTTTCTGCATATGTTTATCTGTAAAAACATTAAGTATTGGCCAGTATGTTTTTAAGCATCATATAAATAGTATTAAATATGTGTTATATTTAATAATATTGTATCATAGTATTATTCACATGATATGTATATGTAACATTTTTCATTTTCACTTTGTTTAACCCAACATGTTTCTGAGCTATATCTATCCACATAACTATCACTCATTTAGTGTTGAAATGTATGAGTGTATCAGGTAGAGATAGTTCTACATTAATTTTATCTACATTATCCCATATGAGCCTTCCATCCACCTATTATCATCACTTTCCCTCTCTTACAGATGAGGAATGGAGGTATTCTGAAGCTGCATGGCTCACATAAGGTCACAAAGCTGGTCAGTAACAGAGTGTCTCAGTCTTTGGGGGCTGCTCTCAGAAAATACCACAGACCGAGTGGCTTATAAACAACAGAAGTTTATTGCTCATGGTTCAAGAAGCTGGAAGTCCAAGATCAGAATGCCACCACGGTCAGGTTCTGGGGAAGGCCCTCTCTGGGTCGAGTGTGGCTCACTTCTCACTGTGTCTTCACATGGCCGAAGGTGAGAAGGATCTCTCTGGGGTCTCTGTTATAAGAGCACTAATCCCTAATCACCTCCCAAAGGCCCCCACCTCCCTGGGCATTATATTTTCAACGTATGAATTTGGGGGGGGGGAGGGCGGGACGCAAACATTCAAACCAGAACCCAGAACAAGGATTCAAAACCAAGCCCTAAATCTGCATCTCAAGGTAACCTTGCTATTAGCTATACGTGTAACGAGCAAGGACTAGTGTGTGCTGGGTGCCTCCTAGAACTATTCTACATACTTCATTCATCCAGCAAACATTCCTTGTGCACCTGTGCGCAGGCAATCTGTAGCAAATGTGTATCAGACAAAGCAGGCAAGTCCTAACGCCCTCAGATATATCCACATTAGCTCATTAAGTCCTCGTGACGCATGTCTTTGGTAGGGATCACGTCCATTTGCACAGATAACAAGAAGACAACCACCTGAGACGTGAGGTTGTGAGATAACCTGGTAGGGGCCAAGGACACAGGTAAGCGGATGAGGCGGGATCCAAGGTAAGTTCCCCACCTTCTAGTCCCGCACCTCAGAGCATGTCCCATTGACAGGGAAGTGTGGGCCCGTCAGCTGCTCACCTGACTCCTCAAACTGCCGGTTGTGAGTCACCCAAGAGTCCTGGATCTGCACCAGGCTGTCCTCCATGGCCTGGATGTCAGCATCCGGACAGTTGCATTCTGGGAAGGTGGGGCTGCACTTGCACCAACAGTCATTCTCCTTGCAGACGAGCTCCCCCTCAGAGCTGCATGTGATATAGCTGAGTGCCGCCGCCACAAAGCGCTCACGCAGGTACTCGGGCAGCAGCACCTGTAGGCCTAGGGAAAGGACGCATCAGGGAATTGTGGGGCAAGGACCAGTGGGGACCTGGTTTCCCACACTTAAGGCTGCAGGATCGCCAGCTGGGGTTCTGCTGACTTGGGCATTCTGGGCCCAAGAACGGTCACCCCAGGGCCTAACTCTATGGAGCTGATGGGATGAGGGGCTTACCGCTGCCCCAGTGATGGGTGGGAGAGGGTCTGAAAATGCAGATGAGGAGCATCGAAGCCCAAGGCTTCGGAGAACCCCTCACATCAGCCAAATTGAGAGCGTGCGTATCATACGAATGGCCTTATTGGCTGCACATCGGCATCTCTAGGATGGAAATGGGAAGATATTTCAGATAAAAGAAGACCTTACAATCTCATGAAGGAGGAATCAAGGCTTGATGGGCTTTTTGCTCTGCTTCAGCTAGCTATCCTGTTTCTGGCTTGGCTAAGTCACAGATGTTCTGGGATGTCCCACCCCACCCTTGACGACCAAGGAGACTGCTCTGGTCAGGAGGCAGGGACAGGCGTTGTTGGTACGCAGTGGCCAGGCACCACACCAGGTGCTTCCCAGATACGATCGCATGTGACTCCCTGGGCACACTGAGAATCCAGGGCCGATGGCCACAGTGACCTGCCCACGTCGCAGGACTAGTAAAGTTGGCTTGGTGTCGCACTCTGCCGTGGTACCATCAGCTTGTACTGCACGCCTGGGACTGGCTGCCCTGCCTCAGTGTGCTTAACTCTCACCGAGATTTGGAAGTTCAGTCAAGCCTGGGTAGGTAGGAATGGTTCTCCGCTCTCCCTGCTAATTAGCTCCCCTGATCTTGGGATATAATCCACTAAATTTCTCTAGGCTTCAGTCTTCCTATCCATCTGTGGTGGTGGGTTTTAGTTTACCAGGAGCAGAATACACCCCTCTTTGGCTTCAAGCCACACACGGTGGCTGTCGGAAGCACATCAAGGGATGAGTGAAGGACACGCATGCCTTTGGATGCCGCCTGGGCCAGGTTCGAGGGCAGACCTGCAAGAGGCTGCCCCAGTAGGGACATCGCGAGAGACGGTGCCAGGAGAGTGGGGGACGTGAGAACTTCGGATACGCTGAGCTCCCCTTTCCTCAAATACCTGCCAGCTCTTTATCGTCACACCCTTGACTGTGTCCTTGGCAGGAAATCAGAGAGCCCAAAGTATGCATCCTAGTCTCTGTGGACCTGAAAACATAACTTAGCACGGCAGCACCAGCAGAAGTCCTGTTTGAGATCCACCTTGTATCTGAACTGCTCCTCAAGTTTCCTCTCTTGATGCTGTGCCTGCAGTGGTACTGGAGCGGCCCTCCCCACATATCCGGTCCACATGCTGCCTTTCCACACACAGCCATCCAAGTCCTTTCTCTTCACCTCCCCCACTACCTCCCTCCTCCTCACCATAACACTTCCCATTGCTATAAAATAACTGCCCCGAGCAGTGTCTGCATGAGTGATGGGCTATAAAATTAAATGGCATAAACTATTCCAAATGAACCACCAGACATTCCGAACTTCACTCATCGCTAATTTCCAGACACAAACCCAGCCCATCTAAGGACAGAGGAGAAGAGGGATGCTAATTGCATTAGGTGGCTCTAAATAAAGCAGTCTTTTACTCCTTTTTATTATATATTCCTTGATTCCAAAAGAACTGATGGGTTGCATCTGGCTCAGGTTGCCTGGAGTTTGTAATCGTAGATCCTGGGTGAGGGCTATTGATTTTATAATACCAAGACAATAATATCTTAAACAGAGTCCAATTCAGTTAGGCCTCAAGAAAAAGGAACTTTTCCGACTGCCAAACAGCCCTGTCTGAATCCGTTTGCACTGCCCTGTCCCCAGGATGCCTTCGGGGCAGACAGCAGGAACTAAGCACCTCCCCTACCTCCCCTTACCTGTCCTATCGCCTTCCCGTTGGCAAGTGTGTTTTAGCTAGTTCTGTCTCCAGCGGAGGCTCCCATTCGTCTCAGACTGTTCTCCTGGCCTTGATCCCCCGTGGAGGATTATAGACCAATCACAGAAAGTAGGGACCACTCTCAGGGTAGCCAATAGTCCCATGGTTTGTAAAGCTCTACGGTGGCCCCATAACCATCTGCAAAGACTAACCGTACCCCAATGTGTCCTTAGGACAAAGCCGAGGGTTCTTTGGGCAACAAAGGTGATCATCAAACTAGACCAAAGTGTATAAGGGTGAATGTGATACTCATGCAGGATAGTGACTGGGGGTTGGGGAGGACTATGAATGCCGAGGGTTTGGGTGCTGAATGGTGCTAACAATGGTCTTGGATGCAGGGTAAACCATTTCAGAAGTTTTCTCAAAAGAATGAGGGAAAGTTGTTAAATACACGTCCCAGAAGTCCTGGTAGCTCTTGTCTTAAATATGGTTTAGCCAGGGGTGCCTGGGTGGCTCGGTTGGTTAAGCGTCCGCCTTCAGCTCAGGTCATGATCTCATGGTTCATGAGTTTGAGCCCCGTGCCAGGCTCTGTGCTGACAGCTCGGAGCCTGGAGCCTGCTTCAGATTCTGTGCCTCCCTCTCTCTCTCTCTGCCCCTCCCCTGCTTGCTCACACTGCACCTCTCTCTCTCTGTCTCTCTCAAATAAACACTAAAAAAAGAGAGTGAGAGAAGGGTTTAGCCAAATGAGGCACAGAGGGCTTTTTCCTGCTCCTTGGTGGTCTGAGTTTTTCACCCAGTGTGACACCCGTCACGGTACAGCTTACCCAGTAACTGCACTTTGTTCTCCGGACTCTGTACCAGGACAGAGCTGACTGAGTCCAGATTGTCGTAGTTGCTGCAGCCCAGAGGGCCCGTCCTGGTCTCCGTGACCTAGAGAAGGAGGGCACAGTGTGGATTTAGAGACCATCCCTACGGGGAGACCATCCCTATGCGCTTCCCTCTCCGGCCATCTGATCTCAGGCTCTGTGTCCTGTCCTTGACCAGCCGGAGGATGGCATGTGTTTCCCTACCCCAGGAGCAGAAAGCCACTTTTCTTCCCTGTTCTAACAGACTCTCAGCGGCAGAGGGCTGGCAGCGGCAGGTGCACACAGTGGGAGGCTTTCAGAGGGGGCTGAAGGGAATTTGCGTCCGGGAAGAGAAGATTCAACGTAGGCTGAGGAAGCTGGACCTCTGAGCTGGAGTCCCCCCCTCTCCCTCCCCCAGAGGGAGACAGGAGGCCAGATGTGGAGGCTGTCAGCCGGCTGGCGAGCCCAGCTGCATCCACTCGGCATGGTGCTCACAGGCTTTAGGGATCCCGAAGATGAAAAGCACTAGAGAAATATGAGTTATGAGTATTATTATTAGTATTAAACATTTAAGTCCCACCTCGGCGCTGAGACGTCCTTAGAGAAAATCAGCCATGGGCTTACTGCATATTTTAATAAGTATATTAAATATACATAAACTCTTATAGCCATGTAATATTCCAAAACACCACAGAATCATTTTAAAATATTATAAAGTTGGCCTATCAGTTTTTCCCTGATGTTTTTAAAGTATAAGATGAAAAATGGGGAGCTTTAAATGCACTGAAATAATTCCATAATAAGAATGATGGGGACCTGCGGCCCTTTCTTCTCAGGATCTGCGAAAGCTCTGCCAACAATCAATCAACCAATCAACGAGTATTTATTGAGCAGCCACTGTTGAATTCCATACAATTCATCAAACATTCACAGAACGCCTTTCCTGGAGTTCTTCAAGGAGTCGGCCCTGATACCCCTGACCTTCTGCCCTGGCTCCAGATACCTCTGCCCTGCAGCAGGCACACGCGTTGCAGTTTTCCATCCTTTACTGAGGACGTGGGGTGAAAGTCTGGGTCCTCCACACACCAAACGCTCCACAGGGGTAAGCCCATGTTTATTTTGTTCACCATGTAGACAGCCGCAATGAACACAGTGCCTGGCACACCGGGTATTTAATACATTAGAGAATGTGTAATACGTTCCAGGCTTTGGGGGGTGAGAAATGAGCACAGAAATGCACAAGTTATATGCTGTGTCCTCTAGGGAACTACAACCTGTGGGGAAGGCAGGTGCATATGCAACGGTCCGAGATGCATCCAAGTGGAGCGGAAGCTATGTGTCAGTGAGCGCTGAGGAAAACACAGCTCTAAACAAAGGGAACATGAGGGAAGAAGGGCAGAGGAGACTCAACTGAGCTGGTCCTTAAAGATAAGTAGAAGTCTTGTTGAATCACTATATCGTACACTTGGAACTAACATGATACTGTATGTTAGCTATACTGAAATTAATATAAAATAAAATTAATAGTAATAAAGATACGTACAAGTGGACAGCGAAAGAAGGGAAGACAGGCACTCTGAGAGAAAGGGGAAGGGGCACTGCGGGGGCTCAAAAGTATAGTGTACGTGACTAGCGCCCTACAAGCTACAAGGTGAAGTAACCAGGTGAAGAGCAGAGTGTAAATGAAATTTTCAAAGAGAGTTTAGTCTATTTAGTTTTAAAAAATACTCATGGAAGAGAGTAATTCAATGAGAGATGATTTGATACTGACTGGAAATACAGTAGGGAGAGAGACAGGAGAAATCCTTGTGATGTAAAGTAGTCTGACTAGGCTTCATGGAAGAGGTGAGCCATGAAGGATGAATGGGGATGGATGGGAAGGCAGAGAGATTTAGGAGAAAAGGGGGGTAATTACAGACAAAGAAGAAGGGGCGGCCTTAGACACGGTGCATGAAGAGCAGAAAAACCCAGCCTGAATAAAGAATGGGACCGAGCCCATGACATGGGCAGGAACAACCTCTCTACAGCTGCCAAGTTCATCCTCCAGGATCATCCCATTTAACCCTTACGGAAACTCTGAAACAAGTCGCACTACCAGCACTCTCCAAAATAGGAAAGCAAGGTTCCAAGAGTTATGGTGTGCCAGGCCACAGAGCTATGCGCAGCTGGAACGGGATCTTATCGTTTGAATCCTAGCACCCAGTCAGTGTCCCTCCTGTCTCCTCTGAGGGCACATCAGAGGACTTCAGGAAAATAAAGTGAGTTAAAGCCCTTTGGATGACATCACTTTTAAAAACAAGTGTAAACAGCGCAGTTCATCCAAAATAGCTTAGTGATCTGCCCTCTGTTGAGAATGTGAACACAGGGCAAAACAAATTGTATAGACTTGAGATCACAGTATCCTAATATTACAGATGGGAAGACCTTGGCCAGATGAGTTAAATGATTTATTCAAGGTCATATGGCTAGTTGCCTACAGGACTAGGATTCATTCAGCTCATTCATATACTCTTTCATTCATTTATTCATTTAACAAATATGCAAGGAGCATGCAGAACTCACACTGAGTGAGTGAGGCACAGTCACTTCCATAAGGAGTTTCCAGACAAGTAGAAACATGTTTCTCTAATCCCAGTGTTCGGGCTGTTACACATGCACTTGCCTCCCTCCACAGGTGGGCACCAGGTGCTGAATAATGTCTCTGTATAGAGTGAGTGGGTGATTGGCTAGCTGTCAAACTACAGCGGGGAGGCAGAGCCAGGCTTCTTTCAAGGTAAGGTCTTCTTTATCTCTATGGTGTGTTAAAGTCCCTGTAAGAGGAGCCCTGGCCGAGGACTAGCCCGGGTCTTCTGGAATGTGATGGACTGAATGGCAGGGTGGGATGATGGGTGAGATGGCGGGTGGGTCTGGTCTTTGGGACACTTGCCTGTCCCCGCCTCCATCTAAGCTGTTCACACTGTCATTGAGTTTTGCACTGGCTTTTCCATCCACCCACCCCTGAGCTGGTCGCTCACCAGCATCAAGTCCAGGTAGGGAGGGAGCTACATGCCTTATGTAGGAGTAGGATGACCCCTCAAGGAGGATAACAGAGAACAGCCACTCTCCTCTCCTTTATCTCAGCACAATCCCTACCTACGTACTGCCAACCCATCTGCTTCCCCACCACCACCGCCATCTTGTGCAGTGTTCCGGGCCTGGCTCTGATGTGGTTTTTTGACCTTTACTTGGCTACTCCCAAAGGTTAGTTCCACAAGTGGACAATCAAATCGATAAAGGCATTGAAAGGATGTGGGTAGCTTCCCTTTGTTAATTGCGCCATGAGAACTGGCATGAAGAAGAGACAAAGGCTGTGATCCTCAAGCTCATTTCCTTATAAGGAGGCACACCAGATCTCCAAGAGTGAGGAAGGCACTCAGATTACATTAGATCCCAACGTCCTTGCTCCTTCCACTGCTATTCTGCTTTGAACCACCTCTGTCCTCCCTAGAGATATAAGGAGATGGGAAGAAGAAAGGGAGCTGGAGAGGGTCCTCTTGCAGATATTGCCTGGGCACTGACTTGGTAACAGGATGCCCAAAGGCCCCTTCCCCCAAGTGATGAAAATACCAGAGTCTCTGGAGGGTTAGTCCAAAGAACCCTGGGCTTTCTCTGTAGCAGAGGCAGACAGCTTTGGCAGATTATAGAAAAGGCCCATAGAGGTAATGGAAAGTGCAGTTCACTCAGGCACACACATTCAAAGAGCATCTCAGATAAGCTTTTAGAAAGGGAAAATAATTGTGTGCTAATTGGTCTGTTGACAGAGACTGTCCTGCCTTCAGAAAGCCCTGATGGATCTCAGGTTCATTAGCACATCCAATTTTCCGTAAATACTAGGTCGTGCGAACACTCACTCCAGTGAGTCTGCTCTCCTCCCCCTGCCCTTTGCCTCCCCCGCTGCTCTTGTCCTACCTAGGGGGACACCTGCAAAGCTAAAAGGGACAGAAATGGGCTTCTAATTGTGAGCGATAGGGCTGGGCAGGGCGAACACAGCTGATGGTGTGTGTGCTTAAGAGGACTGCAATTTAATCCCAGGCTGTGTGCTGAGGAATTCAGACAAGTCTTTTTAAGGATGCTTTGTGAGAACCACTCCATTTTGCCATCCTGGGACCCATCTGAACTTTTGTGTGGGCTCTTTTCAGTAAGCTCTGGAACATATCAAACCAAGTCCTTCCCCACACTTCAATTAAGTAGAGGGTGAGCTGCCAATGAGAACAGGGTCCTCTGCTTAATGGCTCTGATCCCTTCCCAGGCATCACGGACAGGAGGTACAGTGTATATATTCAGCCGTTTATAGTTTGCCAAGCGTTTCCATGTGAACTGTGTCATTGGGTGTCACCCCAACCCCATGGCAGAGACAGGGGTGGGATTCACAATATTAATCAGCAGGTAAGACAGGAGTGGGTGGGCTAATCAGAAGACGTGCCAGGAGTGGTACCAGCAGCATTCTGGAGACCTCCCGAGGTCCATTCACCCCTTGGTTACCATCAACGGGAAACCTGGGGGCTCCAAGGGAGAGAGAACAGTGGTTACAATGACACCCAGGTGATTGGGTGCAGACTGTTTACCAGCTGATATGGAAGTGGTTTAATATTCTAATAGCTGGTGTAGCCCTGTCAGCTGAAGCTAAGTCCTGGGTACAGGTGAGTCAAATAGCTGGTAACTCACTGATGCTGGGAAGTCAAGTGGTGAGCATCAAGACTGAAACTTGATCCCAAGCTTTCTCCCTTGAGCAAGTTTGTTTCCCACTAAACCAGGCAGCCAGCTTTCACCTACGAAGCATTCTATTTAGTGCCTCACTGCGTGCCAGCCACGGCGAAGAAGTGGTGTGCAAGCTACGGAGTCCCAACTGCTCCAAGCCCTCCTACCATGCCTGTGGGTGTGGGGACGTGGCAGTGGGGATGCACACAGCTGGAATATAACATGACAAATCCTGTAAGAGAGGTGTGCACTGAGCAGGGTAAACCTTGCAACAGAGTGAGATGTTCAGTAGGGTCTCAGAGGAATGTGTCAGATAAAAGGGGCATGTTAGTAAACTAGAGGTGGCTAACAAGGGGGGAAAAGTAAGAGTACACCTGCTTACAGACATAAGAGACAGGCAGAGAGGCTGGAGGGTTTTCCCTTCCCCAAGGCTGAGCAGGTGAGCAGAACCCCTCATGCCACCCACCTCGATGCAGAGTAATGGCCTTGGTGGAAGCCAGCTCTACTCCTGCAAAGGCATGTTCAGTAGAGGGAAGCAGGTGGCAGGGGCTACAGCCCCAGTAAAGGAGTATCAGCTAGCAGGGATACGCTGCGGGATGCATCCAGCCTACTGGCCCTTGCTATGTGGATCTGTAAAAGCGTGATCAAGCAAAGGAATGGTCTCTGGTGGAACATTTGACAGTAGGATAAAATGGGCAGGTCAACCCTATCAGGTGAGCATGGTGGTGGGATAGGGAGCCGAGACCTCCCGTTGCTCCTCAGTCTAGCAGGGTGTTCTTGGACAGGTCACGTGGTTCTCTAGAGCTAAGTTATGTGAGGATGAGGAGGAGTGGAGGTAGGAGAAAATAATCCTGTTTTCTCATGTTTTTCTGAATTGCATCCCATGGAAGGAGTACATTGCACCCCTCAACAGAGAAAACTCCCAGGTTAATCAGCTCAGTGGAAGATGAATTATCATCCCACATTCCATGTGTGATTGGAGGAATTCCAAAAAGAACCTTCCAAGGATGGCGGCCCCACTTCTGGGGAGATGGGCAGTGGCTCTAGTTCTGGAAAGTGCATCCCCAGGCACTACGATAGAGGTGGCTTTGGGTACCTTCCTGCCTCTCACTGTGCCACCTGCAGACTTTGCCAAAGAGATGAGTCCGGTAAGCCATATTTCAGACTATGTATTGAACTCTTTGTAGTGGACTAAAGTGAACTCTGAACAAAACTTCCCTCCAGAGAAGTCAGAACTGTGACACTGAGAGAAACAATTTAAAGGGTGATGGTGGACACCCTTAAAATTCAGAATAAATAATCATCAAGCATTACTAAGTGCCAGGAACTGAGAATACAGCAGTGAACAAGAGTGGTTCCTGCCCCAATGGCACCAGCTGAGAGATAAAACAGAAAAATAGTATTCAGTCCGGGCCAGAGTCAGCGTCAGCTCCAGAGCAAGGCAGAGCTAAATGTAAGCTGAAGTCACTGGCGTACAGAAAGGTCTAGAAAAAAAACAAAGGAAAGAACTTGGAAAAGAAGCTAGAAGGTGAAGCAGATGAAAAAAAAAGATGGCATGTGTTCCAACAAGAAATGAGGAACCTGGGAGCCTTACTGCCCTTTTATAAGACCCATGTGTCTGGACATTTAGTGTCTTGTCCTTGGAGATATGTGATAGTCTTCACCGTAGTCCTCTTTATAAACCATGTTTATGCTTAAGTGACTTGGAGTAGCTTTGTTTTCTTTCAACTAAACATGTTTATATGCCCTTGTACATACACTGAAAAGAGCATAACCTATGTGGAAAACAGTGACTCATTCATTCATTCATTTATTCTGTCAGTCAACAAACCTTTACTCATTACCCATAATGGAATATGCTCTGTACTTCTACTGGGAACCAAAGATGAATAAGGACCAGTCCCTCCCTCAAGGACTTCATGTTAGCTAGCAAATATAGTTCAAATGATAAGCCCTATAAAAGAGGCATGTGCTTGATACACCAAAGAGAGCATTTAACTACCTTGGGAGTCAGAAGAGGCTTCCCCAAAGAGTAACCTTTTTGACTTGAGCAAAGAAGAGTGAGGGAGAGACACTTATGTAAACAGACAAGCAAAGCAAACAGCAGGAGCTTTGAATAAAGACTAATAGTTAGTGGGATACCTGGGCCGCTCAGTTGGTTGAGAGTCCAACTCTTGATTTTGAACTGTGATCTCACAGTTCGTGGGGTCAAGCCCCACATCTGGCTCTGCACTGACAGTGTGGAACCTGCTTGGGTTCTTTTCTCTCTCTCTCTCTCTCTTCTTTTTCTCTGCCCATCCTCCATTCATTCTCTCCCCCTGCCCCCCAGCCTTCTCTCACTCAAAATAATAAAATTTTTTTAAACAGACTAACAGGATGGGCCTACATGATAGAAATTGTAAGTGAAGGGTTGATGGGGGAAACGGGTTGAGAAGAGACAAAAGAGACCATTAGGGATAATCTTCAATGGCTTTATGGTTTTGTTAAGATGAGGAATTCTTCTTTTTCAAGCTCCATTTGTGCTGTGGCTCATGCACTCTCTCTGTTTTTTTATTTGATCCTTACAGAAATCCTTCAAGGTAAAAAATATTTTAATTATTGAACAGTTTTAAGGATAAGAAAAGTGAGGTTCAGAGTAGTTTGGTAACTTGCTCACAGCCCACATGAGCAGTGGCACAGCAAAGACTTTTGGGTTCAACCCTATGTTCTCTCCATTGTCACACTGCCACCGTGGCTGGGGCGCAGTGGTTTAAACGGGGTGGGGGGGGGATGGTACATGATGCTTTGCACTCATGCAGGCAGCAGAGAGGGCGGATAAGAGAGAAGAGCTGAGAATGGAGACGGGAAGACTAGTTAAAAAGATAATGCAAGGAAACTGGGCAAGAGTTGATGAGGTCCTGAATTAAGGGGATGGCATGGACATGAGAAGGCAGTGAGGGGCAAGTTGAAGATATATCCAATGCCGTGATTATAGTGGTGGACCATGGAGTCTAAGTTAGGCAAATAGTGAGGCAAACGAGGCCATGAAGGGGGGAAGAAAGTGAAAAGCTGGTCAGGTCAAAGGACAGGAAGGCACATTAATGGGACCTTTGAGTTGTTGACCCAGACCTACCTTTTATTTCCAGATAAGACCAATTCTTCTCCCACTTTGACACAGCCGACTCACTACAGGACTGAAGGGGGAAAGGGGCTTCCCCAGAGTTCTGTCTTCTTGGTAAAACCCACTCCATGTTACTAATAGTCTTCTTTCATCATTTTAAGCTGCCTCAGAGACCAGAATCCCAAAGATACCCTAAATCCCTGTTAACTTCAGCCACTGTCCTGTCTCAGGCTCTCACTCCAGACACTGCACCTCTCTTAATCTGACCTCTTCAGGTAACTTCCATCGTGCTCGCTCGGTCTCATGATCAGTCTTCAGCAAGGTCCTCCATAACCTTGATCTCCTCTCAAGAGTCTGCTTCATCTTTTTGCATTAAGCACAGTCCAGAAGATGCTGAAAACAGGCGTTCCCTTGCAGTCTTGCCTAGCAGTGGCTGTCTGTGTTCCCTCACCTCACAGCTGGGCAGAGGAGTGAGGTGCGATGCAACTATCCTGAACACTGCTCCCCCTCCTCTCTAGCCATCTCTGGCTCCTCTGAAGCCAGAACCATCAGGACTTTATCACCCATGACCCCTCCTTGTTGCTGTCTATTTCTCTTGTTAGTCCCATTCAGTTGTTAAGGATTTCCAGTATTAAAGCTTGCTTACCACTGTCTTTGTTATCACCAAAAGGTTTGTATCTTTCCTGTTGACCTCAGCATCCATGTAGAAAACCCTTTAATACCCTGGCCCCCAGGTCCCTAGCCTTCTCCCCTCTCCGTTCATCTTGTCCTCCAGCCCCGTCTTAGCCACCCACACTCATGGCCATGTTCAGAACCTGATTTGTTTTGCTAATTGCACTTTCTCTCCAATCTCAACATAAATCATCACACACTTGCACTTCCCCTGGTCACTTCCCTCTAACAAGTATCAAACCTACTTAGACTTCCAATCTTTTGACCTAACCAACTTTTCACTTCCTGCCGTCCCTTAACAGTCCCAAATCCCTTGGTCCATCACCACAATCACTGCTTTGTGTATATTCTCAACTCCCTTTTGTTTCATCTTCATGTACACACACACACACACACACATTTCTGTTCAATCAACTCTCCACCTCCTCCATGCCTGCCTATACTTGAAGTGCCAAATGTAGCTGATAAAACTCACAGCTATGCTGACTGTTCCCATGTAATTACGACCATGGGTCTCAAATGGGCTCTCAGTGCTGCCCAACAACCCACAACATTTATCTAGTCCATTAAAATACCTAACTCCTATTCTTCTGAAACCATCCCCTGCATTCTTCTCTCAGTAATCCCTTCTCCTTCCTTTTAGGCAAGGACTCTGCTTCTTGTGTAATCAAGGAAATAGGATCAATCAGAAGGGGACATCCGCATCCCGACGCCCAACGTCTACATCCTACTACATGTGTCCTGCGCATTTGAATGCCTCCTGCTACAAAGGATGAGATGTTTATGCTCCTGTGTAAGAACCACCCCTCCCGCCTGCCCAGTTGTCTCCTATCACTTCTGAATCATCATTTTCTCCCCCTCTCCTGAATCATTTCAATCAACATGCCAAGATTCTTGAGTATCTCTCATCTTAAAAACAAAAATTCCACCTCTCTTGACCTTATACCACTCTCCAGCTATCACCCATTTTTTCTGTTTGCTTTTACAGCAAAACCCTTAAAGAATTGTCTCTACTCCTCTGGTTCCTCGCTTTGTTTTCTCTCTTGAACCTTCTGCACTCAGCCTTTTGTACCTGTCATGACACTGAAACCACTCTTACCTAGGTTGCTAGTTACCTCCATGTTGCCAGATTGAAGGTCCATTCTCTATCTGACTGTTTAACAGCATCTAACGCAGTTGTCTGCTCCTTCTTCTATGAAACACTTGCTTCATATCGTCTTGTGATACGGCTTTGATTCTCTTCATACCTTTCTGCCTGGTGTCAGCCTTCTCTGTTGGATCCTTCTCCTAGTCCCCATTTCTGAATATTGATGTGCTGCACAACTCAGCCTTAGGGCTGGGCAGCCTTAGGGCTGCTCTACCAGCTACATTCACTCCTCAAGTGATCTCATCTCATCCTTTCTCATGATATTAAATACCACCTACATGTGTGTATATATTTGTATGCCAAAATTACATCTTCAGTCATGACCTTTCTCTCTGAAGCCTAGTGTTTATATTCAACTGCCTGTTAGATACCTCTACTTGGATGTCTAATAGGAATGTCAAATTCACTGTGTCTAAAACCAAGCTCTTGATTTGCTTCTTTCAGATTGGCATCTCCCCCACTGTTGTCCTTCTCAGTAAATGCAATCACTGTTCATCTTGCTGCTCATGCCAAAAATCTTGCAGTTAATCTTGAGTCCTTTCTTCTAATTTATTAGCTAAGCCTGTAGGCTCTACCATCAAAATATATCTTGGCATCTGCCAAATTTTCACTACCTCTATACAGCCAGCTTTGTCTGAGCGAGCCACCATTATTTCTTCCCTTGACCATTGCAATAGTCACTGCATCCGTCTCCAGGATCCCTCTTTCTCCTCTCTTCCCTGATCAGTAATGCCCTCATGATCTTCACATCCTTTATTGATCTCCGTCTCAGGCAATCTACCGTCAGGGGGAGATAAAATTTTCTCTGCAGCCTCATCTCCTACTTCACCCCTCTTGTAACGGCACTCCTGCTACATTATGCAGTGTTTCTGGATTGTAACATGCACACTCCTGCTTCAGGGCAATTGCACCTGCTCTCACTCCCATGTGGCTTGCTCCCTCCCTTCATTCAGATGTCTGCTTAAATGGCATTTTTTCACACAGGTCTTCCCTAAAGTGTGGTGTCCCTATCCCTCTCCATCCTCTTGCCTGGCTCCACTTCTTCATATCATTAATCCCACCTGACATTATATTATATCTCCATCACTAGAATTTAAGCTTCATGAGGGCAGGGACTTTATATGTATACTTCACTCTGGGATTCTCAGTACCTGACACGTAATAGGTGTTCAGTAAATATCTACTGAACCAATAAACAAATGAACAAAACCATCTAAATTCTGGGTGTGATAAAAGCAGAATATAAGATAAGACTGACCATTACTTGCCATCTTAACTTTACATTTAGAATAAAATAATCCAGCATTCTCAAGTATCGTCATTGGTCTTCTCTTCCCTATTACAATATGAGTTTTCCTAGAATTCTCCTAGATATAAGTAGAGAAGATAGGATGGAGGTTATGATTATTAATGTTATAGTAACTACTGGATCATTTTCCAACATGCATGGCATCATATCACTCCTCTGCTTAAAACTCTCTGGGTGTTTTCCATTGCACTTTGACATATTAAAATTCCTTTTCATGGCCACGTAATCTGATTCCAGTCTACTTCTGAACGTCATATTGTACCAGTGTCTTCTTGTTCACCTTACTATAGTCACAACAGTCTTCTCTGTGTTCCAAGGCACCAAGCCGGTTGCTGCCTCAGGGCCTTAGCACTTACTGTTCTTGCTGTCTGAATACTCTTCCCTGAGGTCATTCAGACTCAGCCTCAAAGTTTAAACCCAAAGGTCCCTCCCCAGACCAATCTGGCTAATATTAGCTGCTCATTTCCCACCCCAGGAAATCCATACCTTATGACCCTGTCTTTTCTATCTTTATCTAAAATTACTTTGCTTTTACCTGTGTAAAATTCCCATCCCTCACTAGAACGTAACAGGTGCAGAATAAGGACCTTGTCTGCCTTTCTACCAATAGTCCGTTGGCTGGAGACTGCCTCCCAGTAGAAGCTACATGACTATCTGCTGTGCAAGTGAAGACCTGGGCCACCTTTTAGGGACGGTTGTGCCTCGTCTCAGAAAGCTTCTTCCCCATGTCCATCAGTCGGGTCTGACTGATTTGTAGCTGGCTAAGACCCTAGCCTCCCCCTTGCTTTCTCTCTGCTGTCTGCCCTCCCTCTCCCAGTACTCCACAGGCTGTTACCTTGATGGCCCCCGTGGCTATCTGGATATGGTGCAGCCGCCTCAGAGTGCTCTCTCTGTCGATGAAGTAGGAGGCTGCCAGCTGGTGCAAAGTCTCCAGGGACACGGCAGAGCTGTTCCCACTGCCCCCAACTACAGGTGCACTTCCTGCTGTCTCTGTCTTGCGGCTCAGTTTCCGCTTGTCCACAAAAATGGTCAGGGACTCTTCTCCTAAAGCAAACAACATGGGTCCATTGGTGAGGCCTTCTGAATCCCCTGCCAATTAGAACATGAAACCCTTGGCCAGAACAGTCAGAGCTCAGAGGGAGCCCATTGCCCCTGCTGACAACCTCTTCCTCATCACTGTCTTTAGAACAGTCTCATCACACAGTGCCCAAGGTGACCGGCATCACTGCCTGAGAGGCCCTCCTCCTTTTCCTTCATTCTTTAACTATCCCATAGCTCATCCCCTCCCCTCCAGCTTATCCATTTAACATCCTTTATTGATCTCAGTCTCAGGCAATCTACCTCCATGGGGGAGATAAAATTTTCTCTCTCAAGTTGTTTATGAGAAGTCACCATGGATATTTCTGCTCCCTCAGAAAGGGCAAAAGCCTTGAAGCTCACCCGCCCTCTTCCCCATCAGACACTCAACACCTACCACATGCCGGCAGCTGGCCTGAACCCTTGGAGAGATCCTTTTTGTCCATCAGACAGTGAGCTAAATGTTATAATAAACCTTGCTTTCTTCTTCCCAGGGCAGAGAGAACCCTGCCTCTTCAGAGCTTTTGATTTGGCCACAGGTACACCATCCCCACTCCCAACCTTGTCCCTATCCAGCCCAGAATCACTAGAATTGGTTTGTCCAGTTACCAGTCTTTAGGGAGGTAAGCAGGGGTCAGGGACTCAATGGACATTTGCTTTTTTGCCCATGGGTCTGACAACTAGAGCCACAGCAAATATTAGGATGTGGAAAAGCCTCTGGGTGAGAAGGCTCTGTCAAAAGAAAACTAGGAGCGCCCCCTGCTGGCAAGTGCTTAGTAGGAGCCTGTCAGTCCCCCAACCTCCTTACCCCGCACCCCCTCCTCAGGAGGATGCTTATAAGCAAATAGCAATGTTCTAGGTAAATTTGGATGTCAAGAGATTATACCGCTCTCAAAGGCACCAGAAAGAAAAATATTTCTCAGGCAATACCAGGCAAGGAAGAACAAAGACCCAGGAAGACTCAAGCTATATTCCTTGGGTCTTAAAGCTATTTTCAATGATCTGACAGCCAATTAGTGTAAGATCATGATGTTGCTTACCTCCAAGGGTGGCAGAAAGTAAGAAATGAGTGCCGTACTTTTTTATCAGGTTTTCAGTAACCTGTTGTAAGTTGGGTCTCCTTCCGAGGAGGCGGATGTTCCGGATAAATTCTGGGGCAAGAGGCAATGGCAAACTGAAGAAGTCCCTCCTTTCCAGAGCCAAGTTGTTTACTTTCCAACGGGCAAACTCCCTGGAGGAAAAGTCAAGGGATGAAGAAAAGCTCAATGTATTTAAGAACAAGAAACATAAAATCTGAAAGAGGTCATGTTCTTCCTCCACTTGTAGCCTCCTCACTCCCCTCAGCACACATCCCTCCACATGGAGGCACCCACTGCCTGCAAGAGGCCGTTTGGCCTTCCACCCAGCTTCCCATTCCCAGGCTGTCAACTGACTTCCATCAGAACCTATTCCCATCTGCTTTCTCACTGGAGTCTCTGATTTGCTTACTCATATGCAGGTAGCCATGTAGTAGTGTAGTACGGGAAAACAATTATGCAAACAGTGAAAACATGAGAACAATGGATTGCAGAGACATGATTTAGTCACAGTTGCCACTCAATGGATGAGTCGCATCACCTATCATGGCCTCAGTTACCCATTTGAAAGTGAGGAGTATGGTCTACAACAGTGGTTCTCAAACTTTTGACCCGTTCACACTCTTAACACATGAAGGAGTCCCCCATATTTATGCGGCTTATCTCTGTTGATAATTACCACTTTAAAAATTAAAACAGAAAATTTTTTTATTAGTTCACTTAAAGATAACAGCAGTAAATCTATTACATATAACATAAATGACATATTTTTATTACCATAACCATATGTTCTGAAACAAAGCCAACTTAGCAAGAAGAGTGGTATTACTTTGCATTTTTGCAAGTGTCTTTAATATTTGGCTTACCAGAAGAAGGCTACTTTCTCATATTTGCTTCTGCATGTATTCTTACGTAGTCTTTGTGGATATTCACTAAATGCAACAAATGTCGTTCCTTAAAGGTTACAGAGTGGAATCTGAAACCACATCCAACGCACTTTTTATACCCTATTACATTAAAATCCAGTGTTCTATATTGTATTTTGAATGGATCTTTTTACCCTTTGTGATTTTGAAACATCACGCATTGGTCATCCAAAAAGTATGGGATCACTGAATTATTCAGGTCTTCCACATTGTGATACTTCATTATATAATGTCAAAACACCGTATTTGTTAATATCACAAATCCCATGCATAAAGTTGCTAAGCACTAGAACTGCTACCAAGCTCATAATGACAAATACAAGTTTTCCAAAATTCTAATTTTCATTTGAAAGCTTAAATTTTATCATTGGCAACAGATACTGTTAGCTGTTTTCCTTGAAGAGGTAGGCTTACTTTATCCCTGCCCCCTTTATTTTTTGAGAAAATGTTTGCCAGACACTAAAGTGTCTAAATAACCACAGTTTATCTGTTGGCTGTTCTTTGAAGAAAAATTCAGTTCCAATGAAAACGCGACTAGTTCAGCTTACAATTCAATCACAAAAGCATCTTTCCCTGAGACAATCATCATTCTTCAGTAGCCTTAGACTCATTTTATGTTTACTTTATATTTCATCATACAAAATATTAAAAAGATGTGTAGGGGTGCCTGGCTGGCTCAGTTGGTAGAGCATGCAACTCTTGATCTCTAGGTCATGAGTTCAAGGCTCACACTGGGCATGGAGCCTATTTTAAAAAAAAGGTGTATACTTAAGGGTCAAGATCTAATAAAATTAATAAATTTAACTGCTTCAAGGACGTTCTTATGTGAATCTAGCATAAAAACAAGCGTGTGTGTGTGTGTGCTTAGGTGCAAGTATGTAATGATGGAGATGACTGGTGTGATTTGGTGAGACTGCCTTTATTCAAACACAGATGCCAGTAGTTTTATTCACCACAGTTTTCGTGCCATCAGTGCAGATGTCAATATGGACACCCTGAAAAGACCTAAGAGAACCCATCTTTTGAGAAGCCCTATTCTATAAGATGGCAAAATTCCAAATTCCTTTCTAGTCCCATCTATATCTTTAATCTTCATACTTTGATCCTCACTGAAAGGGACACATTTCCAAGGGGAATCTGTCCTGGGATGAAATTGAAAGGATCACATCCATTAGTGAGAAAGTACTTTTCCATAGCCTTTCAAATTATACTCTTAAGGACCAGCTCCATTGCCTTAGGGAACAACAAACTTCAAGGTCTTCTCAACCTTCTCACCTATCCCCACTCTGCTCTTTATGACAGTGCTGAAGTTTGGTCTAACTTTCTCCCCAAATCCATGGACTACAAATGACAGGGCTGCAGAAAAATAAAAAGAGCTCCAAAATAATAAAAATCCATGCCCAATTTAAACCTATAGAATTCTCCCATCTAACTATAGAGACTGAGACAGAGAGGAGGGGCATGTGCCAAATATTACCAGGGAAACAAAAGAAAAGAGACGACTAATAATTCAAGGTTCCAGCAAAGTCTTTTAAAATTCCCATTGTGTGGCTTTATTTATCTAAGAAGGCAAGTTCATAATAATACATTATCATTTATTTCCTTTGTACAGGAAATGCTAGACTTTAATTAAAGTACGGGATATCTGTCAAAGTGTTTTCTATACCAAACCCCACTGCAGCATGATGAGCAATCACTTGATCTCATGTCTAACTGGCCAAATGGCCAGTCAAGACAGAGTGACTTAATAGGTTAAAAAAACAACAGCAACAACTATATGCTGCCTATAAGAGACTCACTTCAGCATTAAGGACACCTATACTGAAAGTGAAGGATGGAAAAAGATACTCCATGCAAATGGAAACCCAAAAGAAGCCTGGGGTAGTTATATTTATATCAGATAGAGTAGACCTTAAGCCAGATTGTAACAAGAGACATAGAAGGGCATTATATAATGACAAAGGGATCAACTCCTCAAAATACAACATTTGTAAATAGTTATGCACCCAACATGGGAACAACTACACATATCAAGCAAACACTAACAGATCTGAAAGGAGAAATAGTTCCAACGATAGGAGGGGACTTCAATACCTCACTTTCAACCATGGATAGACCATCCAGATAGAACATCAACAAGGGAACATCAGCCTTAAAACTACATATTAGACCAGATGGACATAACAGATATATGTAGAACATTCCATTCAATAGCAGGAGAAAACACATTATTCTCAAGTGCACATGGAACATTCTTCAGAGTAGATCATGTGTTAGGTCACAAAAAAAATTTTAATGGATTTAAGAAGACTGAAATTATATCATGCATCATTTTCAACCACAATTGAATGAAACTAGAAAGTACAAGAGGTGTAAAATTCACAAATACATGGAGATTAAACAACATGCTCTTGAATAACCAACATGTCAAAGGAGAAATAAAAAAGTATCTTGAGGCAAATCAAAATGGAAACACAAATACCAAAATGTATGTGATGCAGCAAAAGTAGTTCTAAGTGGGATGTTTATAGTGATAAATGCCTACACTAAGAAAAAATAAAGATCTTAAATAATAACCAAATTCACACTCCAAGGAACTAGAAAAGAAGAATATACTAAACCCAAAGTTAGTAGAAAGAATAACAAAGATTAGACTGGAAAGGAATGGCATAGAGACTAAAAAGACAATAGCAGAGATCAATGAAAATAAAATCTTCTTTTCAGAAAAGATTTTGAAAAATAGACAAATCATTAGCTAGACTAACCAAGAAAAAAAAGAAGACTCAAATAAATAAAATTGGAATTGAAAGAGGAGACATTACAAATGATACCACCCAAATACAAAGGATCACAAGAGACTTTAATGAACAATTATATACTAATAAATTGGACAATCTATGAGAAATAGATTAATTCCTAGAAACAACCTACCAAGACTGAATCATGAATAAATAGAAAAATCTGAACAGACCAACTACTAGAAAGAAGATCGAATCATTAATAAAAAAAAACTCCCAACAAACAAAAGTCCAGGATCAGATGGCTTCCCTGGTGAATTCTACCAAACATTTAAAGAAAAATTCCTACCAGTGTTTCCTAAACTCTTCCAAAAATGGAAGAGGAGGGAAAACTTCCAAACTCAATTTATGAGGCTAGCATCACCCTGATACCAAAACCAGACAAGGACACTACAAGAAAAGAAAGTTATAGGCCAGTATCCCTGATACACATATATGCAAAAATCTCCAAAAAAACTATTAACAAACTGAATTCAACAGTACATGGAAACAATCATACACCATAATCAAGTGGGATTTATTCCAGGAATGAAAGGATGGTTCAACATTTGCAAGTCAATCAATATGATACATCACACTAGTAAAACTAAGTATAAAAATCATATGATTATCTCAGTAGATGCAAAAAAAAAGCATTTGAGAAAATTCAACATCCATTTACGATAAAAACCCTGAACAAAAAATGTGTAGAGGGAACATACTTCAACATAATAAAGACCATATATGACAAACCCATGGCTAACATTAGACTCAATGGTGACAAGCTGAAAGCTTTTTCTCTAAGATCAGAACAAGACAAAGTTGCCCACTTCTGTCACTTTTATTCAACATAATACTGGCAGTGCTAACCAGTGCAATTAGGCAAGAAAAAGAATTAAAAAGCCTCCAAATCAGAAAGGTAGAAGTAAAACTGTCTGTTTACAGATGACATATCATATATAGAAAACCCTAAAGACTCCACCAAAGAAAATTTAGAATAAACAAATTTAGCAAAGTTGCAAGACACAAAATCAATATATAAAAATAAGTTACATTTCTACAAACTAATGACAAAATATCAGAAAGAGAAATTACAGAAATAATCCCATTTACACTTGCACCAAAAAGAATGAAATACCTAGGAATAAATTTAATGAAGAGTGCAAGAGGTCTGTCTATACACTGAAAGTTGTATAATACATTGATAAAAGAAATTGAAGACGACACAAATAAATGGAAAGATAGTTCATGGATGGGAAGAATCCATATTGTTAAAATGTCCATTCTATTCAAAGCAATCTACAGATTCATTGCAATCCTTGTAAAATTTCCAATGGCATTTTCCATAAAATAGAAAAAAAGCAATCCTAAAATTTGTATGGAATCACAAAAGACCCCAAATAGCCAAAGAATCTTGAGAAAAAGAACAAAGCTGGAGGCATCACACTTCCTAATTTCAAACTACATTACAAAGCTATAGTATCAAAACATTATGGGCCTAGCCTAAAAACAGACGCATTGATAGTGGAACAGAACAGGAAACCCAGAAACAAAACTCACACATATATGGCCAATTAATTTGTATCTAAAGAGCCAAAAATATACAATGGGGAAAGGACAGTCTCTTCAGTAAATGGTAATGGGAAAACTGAGTAACCACATGCAAAAGACTTAAACTTGACCCCTATCTTCCACCATACACAAAGATGAACTCAAAATGAATTAAAGACTTGAACTTAAGCCCTGAAACCATAAAACTCAGAAGAAAGCACAGGCAGTAAGCTCCTTGACTTGGATCATGGTGATGGTATTTTTAATCTGATACCAAACCCAGCTTCCCTGCTTTGTGGTAGGCCACACATAGGCTTCATCAACTAATAAAGAATTTCTATCCTATCAATTAAATTACTAGGAGAAATAAAAAGCAGGCATTCTTCCATTTTTCATAATTTCTTACAATGGTCTAAACCTTCACCAAAAGGAAAGATCACCTTACCATAGAGGGAGCTCCCACTTTAATTAAATTTAATAAATAAAAATTGGTGTTCACATTGCTTGCTTAGTCTCTTTATTCAAGACTGCCAAAGAGTACCTCCTAGAAAAAGCCTTCCCTGACCATCCCATCTCAAAGAGCACCCTCTCTCTCCCAGACTCTGTCCCATGCTCTGCTTTATGTATCTTTTTTAGCACTCATCACTGTCATAATAATTTTTAAATTTTCTTTCTCTCGCAGAAAACAAACTCTATTAAGGCAAGATTGATTCTTTTGGTCTTATTCAACAGCAATAGAACAATGCTAGTGCTTCTAACAACACAATAATGGATGTTCAGTATATCTTTGTTGAATGATTGGGAGATTCTCTCATTTATTCTACTTATTCAAAATAGTCAATTATTTACTGTCATAGCTCTACTAATCCTTTAATTGTTTGCAAATTATTGACAACTAGATAAAAAAAGCTACAAGATGAGATACATAGGAGCAACTACCAATTCATGATTGATCTGAAATGAAAGTAAAGCATCCTAAATGTGTATGCATATCAATGGGAAAATTAGATTTGATTTATAGAAATATAATTTGCAGGGATGATTTTGTGCATTTTTAATATGTAAGTCAAGGCACTGATGGTATTTTCTTATGCTTTGGTAAACTGAGTCTGGGCCCTCTTCCAGTGGACATGGACAACTTCCAAACCCTGAGGTACATTCT
Organism: Acinonyx jubatus; assembly: GCF_027475565.1. Classification (NCBI taxonomy): domain Eukaryota; kingdom Metazoa; phylum Chordata; class Mammalia; order Carnivora; family Felidae; genus Acinonyx; species Acinonyx jubatus. Next base: position 49,494,327 of record NC_069395.1, read on the forward strand.
GAACCCATGGTCAACACTCTGGAGTCCAGTGAGTATGGAGCCCCCATCCAGACTCTGGCTGTGGTTTATATCTAATGTTAATGATCAGCAGCCCCACCCCCCTACAATGGGTATAACAATTTCTGCCACACTCCTAAGGTTCAAGGTCACCAAAAGAAGCAACAATCTTGGAGTTAGGCACTTTTGCTTAGTCTTCATCTTCTTTTGCCCAACATCAGACTTGGGACAATATATATTTTACCCAAACCAGAAAGAGTTTTGAGCACATCTTACTTAAATGAACCAAGCTGTGGAAGCTCAGAAAACTAATTTGCCTGATGTCACTCAACTAACAAGAGGGAAACTTGGGCTATTAGAATTAAAAGGAACATTTTAGTCCTATTTGCCAATCTTTTTCATATTATTGTGTACATTGAAAATTCTCCATGGGATGCACTGGGATCAGACAAGAGGAAATAAGCAAAATATGCTGCCCAGATTTTGCCCAGTTGCCCCAAGAGCAGAAGGGTCAACCTATGGCCATGCCCATACCTATCCATATCCATTTGCAGTACCACCAGGTGCCAGCAAGCATACCCGTTGAGAAGGTCTATTCCTCTCCTCTTACGTTATGATTGAAAACCGCAAAACAAGAGAGGGAAGCAGTTTGCTTAAAGCAATATAACCAATTTGTACCAGAACCAGAACAAAAAGCTAGTGTCCTGACCCCACCACAAGTGCTTTTAACAACCATGATGGTGGTGACAACAGCAACAGCGAGACCCGGAGAGGTTGAGAAAATCATTTGCATGAAGTTACAGAATTAGAAAGTGGCTGAGATTAAAACCCAGGTCAATACCTCACTGCTGTTTCTGTAACGCTATTTTCCCTTGTGTAGACTAAGTGTATTTTATGGTATTCTAATTACTTTTAAATGTTTATTACCTTTCAATGAAAATATTTCATCACCTGGGACATTTCATTCCTTTGGTTCTCTATATAAACATGAATTGACTGTACATCCAAAATACATACAGCAAAGCAAAACCTTTTTGGATGAAGGTGGCTTCAGCACACCCATTTGCAGAAGGAGAAATTGAGACCTAGTTAAAATCAAGTCCATATACAGAGTACCATGGGAGAAATCAAAGATAAAGGCCTGATTCCAACTCCTATGGCCTCTCAGGAAATCATAACACAGAATAACAAATGACTTAGAAAAAGTGAATGATACTGTCTTAGGAAGCATTTTATGAGCAAATAATAAAAAATAATGGTTAACATTTAATGAATTCTTAGTATGTGCCAAGCATTCCAAGCATCTTACAAGCATTAACCAATACAATATTCAAAACACCCCTACAAGGGGGAAAATATTATTATCCTCATTTTATGGGTGAGGAAATTGAGGCACAAATAAGTTAATTTGCCCACTGGGGAACACCCAGTAGGTGGCAGAGTCAGGGTTTAAATAGAAGATATCTGGCTTTGTAGTCCACAGTTTTTAGCACCATGCTAGTCTACCAACCCTGTGAGACCCAAAAGAACAACCACGATTTTGTGCAGGTATCAGCCCAGAATTAGGCATAGGCCTCAGCTGCTGGCAAGAAGGTTCAGGCTCGGAGGGTGCCTGGTGGTTTTCTCTTCTACTTCGCTAAGTTTCTTCCCTGCCCTTTGGGGGCCCTTCATTGAATCAAAATAATGGGGGAAACATCTGTGAAAGAAGTTTGAGCCAGAAAGTGGTAAAAATGTACTTACAGAACTTATTAACCTGGTTGTTTCCAGCATCTGAAAACCTCAGAAGGCAATACTGGAAGGCAGCCTGAGCTATTCAGAGAATAAATGTTCATTTCCGATTTCTCGTTTAGCAGTTTTTTTCCAGTAATAAAATAATCAAGGCTCTTTTTTTCCCTAGGAAAAGGATGTTTTCTATATATCAATTATATTAACACACTACTTCAATTAAGCCATCATCTTTGTTTCAATTAAGACATCAAGTAAATCTCCATTTCAATTTAGCCATTTCTCTTAAAATCTTCCCCCACTGCGTTTGTCAGGCAGTAAACAGTCTGAGAGAGCAAACGTCTCCAACAGTGGTGAAGCCCCTGTGGAAAGTGCCTTTAGAACAGCAGAGACCACTAAAGGGCTCCCCGGTTAAAGCAAAGGGCGACCAGAACACTCCAACGTGGACTCCACCTGCAAAGCTGTTCAAGTGGTACCCAGAAAGGGTGCTCCAATAGGCTGCTGTAAGTAAGAAGTTGATTCCATTTTCCACCATATTTTAGATTAGCCCAGAGTGAACAACATACATTTTTGCCAAAGGGTTAACATGCCCCTAAAGTTATTAATAACAACCAAAACAGAATTTAGGAAAGGTATAATCCAGACCGGAGGCTAAAACCCAGTGTGTTATAGCATTTGTACACACCAACACAGAGAAGATGGTAGGCGAAATCCAAAATCTCTCTATATATTCTGAAACGATGGTAGCTTTCTGTGTCCCACACTGCTCAACCCTAATGGTCCAGATCGCCCACAAATGACGTTTCTAGTTGTCCACGAACTTAGGGATTTTCCCAGAACCTAAAGGGCCTGTAATAAGAAAGCAGAATCACAGCCATGCCAAGCTCGGGCAACAGGAGCTTCTGCAGGACTTTGGGACTGGACCAGCTCTGGGTTTGAAGCAAAAGGGGCTCTGATGAGAATACTAACTGGCTACAAGGTGTTCCTAATTTGAAAGTTGTAAGTAAAGAATGTCTCCAAGTCACAGCCTCTAAGTCTAATGTCACCCACCACGCTATGGCACTGCGTTCTTCCAAGTAATACAAGGTCAATGAGAACTCTGGCAGCACGTGTGCCCCCCTGCAAGACCCCAGGCTCCTGGCTCTGAAAGACTTGGAAAGAGCACAGCTGGGGATCTTCCATCCCGGTGCTGTTTCCAGCAGCTCAGTGCGGAAGCACCACCTTTCTGGCTTGTAAACTGAGAATACTGATCCAGCCCCCGTGAAGAGACATTACCTAAGAAACCTCCCTTCCTTATGAAGCCTTCAAGGAGAGAGTATTTTACAAGGAAATCCACAGTCTAAAAATAAAAACACAACTATACCTCAATGAGGCTGAAATCTAGTAATCATGAACACTGCAACCTACCACACAGGTACTTGTGCCGAGACCTTGGGCTAATAGTGAATTAATAGTTACCAGTTTTCCAATAGACCTATCTTTCCATTTCTGTGCGGAAAGCATGTTCAGGCACCTTTCCAAGGCCACCACTATGGCTGTCATTTGGAAAGTCTCATTTCCTGTACCCTGAATATGCAGCTCTACCCACCCCCTCTGGGGTGGCCCCCTTGCAGGCTTGGCACAACCCCGTCCCAGCATCAATATGTCCTTGAGTATTAGGAGCCCATTTGTTCCTCCTGAGTTAGACCCCAGGTTGTGTTTACTGGGGAGACAATCAATGCCGTTTCCAGCAGAGCTAACCAATCGTCACCTGCTCACTCAGGCGGCAGTTCTCAGAATAGGCGCTGGGACTCCCAGAGAGGTTGGGGAGAAGTCTTATGCCAGCTGTGGAGCCCAGGATGCCCACCTCCAAGCACCAGTTTTAAAACAACGGCAGAAAGAGTAGGCTGTCATGATAGGAAATACTGTCCTTCTCTCTTCTTTGGCCTTCCTGATCTATTTCCAATAACCTCTTTTGGGGGGCCACCCTCCTCCAACCTTCAGTGTTCAAAGGGACTGCCAAATGCTGAAGGGACTGAGTTCTCATTCTCCAAAAGGTGGTTTTTGGTAGGAACCATACTTGGAAGAAAAACAAATATGACTGGTTTTCCTTGAAAAATGAAGGGAGACCCAGGACAGGTCATTGAATTAAATATTTAAGAACTTTGGAGCAAAAAACAAACAAAAAAAAGATGAATTGGCCTTAGCTAAAGACACAAATAGTTTTCTTTCCATTTTTCCTGTGACTTTACTTTGTCTATGTGAACTGTCAACCAATGACCGTGGGAAAATTTCTCACATACCAACCAGTTCTGGATAAATGCAAACGTCTTTGTTCTCAGAGCTCACCTTTCTCTTGGAGAGTTGCCTTTCCCCAGCTAGCTTGAGACTTGCCAATTTGACACAGGAATTTCAATAAACACCACAGAGGATTGCACTGCTTATTTTCCTGAAGAGTCCCAGATCACAAAGAAGCCTTTTTTTTTTTTTCATCCTTCTGCCAATATACCTCACATCCAGGGCTACTGCTCCCACCACAGGACTCGGGCCACCATTGAGTTATTTACCTCAGTCTTGAGATACCTAAGATGGTTTCACATTCTTTAGCTGGACAATTTTAGGGACTGAGGGATATATCATGTTTTGGCTCCTGTACAGAGGCAGTATTTCTAGACACATCACATCATCAGGAGATTTCTATCTCAACAACAGATTACTGTAATGTACTTAGCTATTAGAGCCTTTACTGCTATAATGAATAAGACATGATTAATCTGAGCTATAAAAAGAAATTATAATAAAAACCATAATCTCTTACATTGGTGTAAGCTTTCCTTTCCTTTTTAAAAATGTTTGTACACAATTTTCACACAAGCTCAACTATTTTATCTATACAAGAACCTTGGGGAAAAGGAAGCAGAAATATCATTACTCAACTATTAACCTTTTATAGGCTAAAAATGAAGAGACAAAGAAACTGAAAAAAGTGACCCAAGTCTCCTTTTATCAGTGGTAGAGTTTGACAAGAACCAGACCACCTCATGAATGATTTTCTGCCTTTGGCTATGACCTGTGCTCAAGTTCAGGGATCCCGGTACGCCTCTATCATACTTCCCAGGAAATCCTTTGGCCTTGTTAACCAGGGAGAAATTCCAAGACAGGAAGGCTTCAGTCCAGGATCCCGCTGGTTAAATAATACCTCAGTCCATGCAACCCTAGGAGGCACCAGAGCAGAGATGGGGCCAGCCCTCCCCCAATGCCCCTGTGCCCCTGTCCTTCCCACTATCTGGTAGAATTCAAGAAGCCTAGCATGTAGGTAATTTAGCAGCCTGCTGTGTTCTCAAACAACGGCCCGTAAACAATGATTGGCCAATTTCATTCTAATCTTCCCAATTTTGCTCTAATTAAAATCAAGCTGTAGCTTTCAAACAGTTTAATTAAGGCTGATTGGGAAAAATGGGGAGGGGAGACTCAAGCTTAGAGGAGGAGGACTGGGTCACTGCTTGGCGAATCTCACACTGTCCATTTGGGACTTGGGGGATTGAAGAGGGCACTGAGAGCAGTGTGTTTGTAGAATCAGTGTGAAATACAACACACTCATTGGAATGAAGGGCCAGTGAATCTGTGAGACCAGAATGAACTGAAAGGGGAGCTAAGATCTGTGTTTTCCCACTCAGAAACCTCAGCTCTGTTCTGACCTCCCAACCTGCTCCCCACAGCTCATCTGTTCGACTGTGGATAAAATGGCTCTGCTCACTACTCTTTGCCTCCCGTCGTGCGTGTCTTTGCTCAGCAAGCTAACAGCCCGTGCCATGCTTCTCCCCAGCAAATGTCCATGGGCTTCCCATTATCTACTTAACTCTAAGAGAATTCCCCCAGACTGGCAGCTCCTTCCACTGTTCTACAAGTTTATTCCTTTTGCAATGAGATAGCCCTTCTGGAATTTGGGTGTATTTACCTCTTATGTGAACTGATCTTTGGACTAAGTATTTTTTGTTCCTTCAATAGCTTCTAGATTCCTAGGCTCTTATGCTAAAACTTCTCTGCATGCAATCTAGCTTGTTAATGTGTTTCTTTTTAAAGATGGCAACCAAAATTAAACACAATTCAGTAGCTGTGTTCCGAGCCATGGAGAGTATAGGATACAATTTCTGAATACATCATTATCATCATTGTAACTATCATCATTGTGTCTATCTACTGAACCCTTATGTTACCAGTCATGGTAGTGGATGCTTTACATACTTTTAAATCATCACCACCACCTTATAAATATCAGTGTGGCAGATTGAATCTTCATTCTCACCTACTGTAGAATGCCCTTTGATATGTGACTTCACAGTACCCATCACTCATACAGATGGACCTCATTTCCCTTCCCCATTGACACTGGCTATGTGGCTTCACTCTGGACAAACAGATATGGACAGAAGTGACCAGGCACCAACAATGGGCCAAGACCTAAAAAGGCATTGCATATTTTTTTCTGGCCTGCCTGCCCTGGCCATGAGCACTGCTTCCCCCACTTAGTGGCAAGTGCTTCTCTTTCAACCTGAGACCCGTGATAAACATCATTGGAGAAAACACCACATGGCCCCCTTGCAGACCTGTAGCCTGAAGCATACTAATTCAGTCAACCTCCAGATACATGAGCGAGAAAAATGATATTGTTTGAAGCTGAATATGGGGGTTATGTTTAAGTCCATAATTATGGCAGTAGTTAACTGATACACTGATATACACCACAACTTTAGTCCTATTTTATAGCTGAGCTAGCTGAGGCTTAGATAATTTAAGTATCCTAGTCAAGGACACACAGCTAACCAAAAGAGTGAAGATAGTCTATGATCTTTCATATGTGTGTGTGTGTGTGTGTGTGTGTGTGTGTGTATGTAAAGGAAATATATTTCCTTTGTTAACACACCTGAATATTTCATTCCTTTTTTGTTTTAGTAGTTGTATACTAAATTCATTTAAATTTTTGTTATTTTTTTATTGAAATATAGTTGGCACATTTGCATTCCTTTAAAAAAATTTTTTTAATATTTATTTTTGAGAGACAGCATGAGCATGGGAGGGGCAGAAAGAGAGGGAGACACAGAATCCAAAGAAGGCTCCAGGCTCTGAGCTGTCAGCACAGAGCCTGATGCAGGGCTTGAACTCACAAACCATGAGATCATGACCTGAGCCAAAGTCGGACCCTTAACTGACTGAGCCAATCAGGTGTCCCGCATTCCTTTTTTTGAAGAAGAAAGTATTCTTGGCTAAACAGTAATCTTATGGCCAACCAGAACCCCACGTTTTTTCCAACCCGATTTGTTTTTGTTTCTGTCTTAACTGCTGAGCCAAGCCACCTATATCTTACATTTGTGAACTTGACATTTTGAACTTAAATCTTAGGCTTTGCACTTCACCACCTTATTGTATTCCATCCCTCATGGCAGACTGGAAAGTGTTCTCTAAGCTATTTCTACTTTCTCCTTGGGTTCACAGATACACAAATTTCCCCAGCTTCCTCTGCATTTAAATGTAGTCACGTGAATGGGTTCGGGCCAGTGGAATGTGAACCCAGGCCCAACTCATTAGATCTTTCTCTCTTTCCTTGTTTACCAGGACCCAGAGGAGGACACTGAGACCCTAGATGATGACAGAGTGACTACATGGACAGAGTCTTAATCTTGAATGATTTCATGAAGCACTCTCCTTTTAACCATCTCATAAATTGCACTGGACTTGAGCAATGAATAAATAATTAAATAAATCTGTACTAACTCACTGAGATTTGGGGACTGTTTATTCCAGCAGTTAACCCACTCTAATACCTAGATCATGCTGATCCCCTATTCCAGCCTGACAAAAGAATCTTCACTCTTGATTTTATTGCCAGTCTTGATAAGGGTCTCTTTCAATTACCTGATTTTATTGTCTATGTGGTCAAGCATCCATGCTTCCATTTCTCCTCAGCTCAGTAACATTCCCATATGGATCTCTCTTTTTCTTGTTTTCTGAGTCTATATGAAAATGGTGTTAGTTCTGAGCCCTTGACTTTTATGCTGTAGGATCATAGTGTGTGAGTCCTGCTCTAAGGGAAAAGTACCTGTCACTGTGAAAGATTTACTTTGAACTATCTATAACTATAAAATCAATGAATAGATTAATTCAGGCTATAGTTAGGGAGAAAAAAATGTGGGTTTTAAGTGATAAATTTGATTAATGTATGGAAACTCAGTAAAAAGAATTTGATAAAGACTGCCCCTCCTTTCTTTCCTCTTTCTCAATTAAACTCTCTACATTTTCTCTTTTTCCCTCTTCTCAAGATTCCCCATTCTATTGTTTTCCATATTTACTCTCAGGAGACCCCTCACAAAGAATAATGCACTTACCTTGAAATAAACCAAACTCTGCTTTTAGTTATCACCAAATAGTCCTGATAAAGAAAATCCTATTATTCTACCCATTTTACTGATGAGAAAAAATTAAGCTCGATTAAAGACAACTTGTACAAGTTCACACCAGAAGTAGCAGGACTACAATTTAAACCTATACAGTATGACTCTAGAGCTGGGAGCCTCAACCACTTGTTTTCTCCTTCCATCTAATTCAGTCCCAGAACATGCTACTCATACTGAGGGGTTTCATTCTCTTATTATATCCTTAACATGTGGCAGACATGGTACCAGGAACCGGAGATAAAAGGATGAAATAAAACATATTCTTTGCCTGAAAGAGGTCAGAGCCAAGAGAAGAGCAAGTAAAGACATATAAGTAAATAAATACACAAGATAAGTTATACAGCAGAAATATGAACCTATCAGTGGGGAATCATAAGTAGGAATGACCAACTCTCTTGCAGGAACCAAAGAAGACTTCATAGGGAGTTGACATTTAAGTGGGCTTGAGAGGTGAGTAGGAAGAGAAAGATGGAAGGAGCTTTGTGGGAAGTGGGAATGAGACATGGAAAGACACATGGCATCTGAAGCAGTCTTCTGTATCTGGGAAAATCTGTACCTGTTCAGTGAGACTGGAACAAAGGACAGCAGGAAGAAAGTGTGCAGCACAGTCAGCAGCCCAGGGTCAGTGTTCATTGGATAGTTGTCAAAAGAGGGAATGTGTGGATTTGGAAGGGACTCTCATGCCAAGAAAATGTATTTGGGTTTTGTCCTTTGGCCACAGAAAGACCAGCAGAGGACCTCAGGCAGATTGGACTGGAGAAGACAGAAAACTACAAGCGGGAAACAGTGAAGCCAGGAGAAGAAAGAGGAAGCTGGCTTTGAAAGATAGCTCTGAGATGGAAGTCACACAACTCAAATGCGGGGAGGGGATGAGGAAGAGGTGGGAGTTACAGTGCCTGGTGGCTGTGACATTCCAGCTGCCATACCAGGAAGCACAGCAAGGAATACAGGAGACATAAGTGTCATAGGAAACATGATGAGTGCAGTTCTGGCTATGATTTTACCACAAACCAAATCTAGGTGCACAAAATCAGATCAAATGGGAGGTAGCTGCAGTTCCTTGAAAAGCTGAGGAAAAAGTTAGGATTTTTTCCCTCTACATGTAACTTGGATGAAAAAATCTGTATTCTCCGACCATAATCCCAGCACATATTTCCAACTTTTCTTGAAGTAATGATGCTTCAGTTCCAGAGAAAAGTCACCACATCTTCTGAGGCGTGCCTGCGCCCTAGAACCCCCATCAGTAACCTTCGAAAACTGCCTAGAAAGCAAGAAGTTAAAGAAATCTGTAGGGAAGAAAATGCCTGATCTGAGAAATTCCAGCATGGTGAACTCATAGTGGTCCATGACAAAAGCGTTGAGTGCTTTGAAAGATGAGCAAGCAAGCAAGCTCTCTGGGAGCCAGAAGTGGAAGAAAATCTTACATCAAAGTAAATTTCTGATCTTTTCCTTATGCAGAAAGATGGAAAGGTGGACTTGGGCAAAAGAAACAAGGATGGTTTGAGAGAAAAAACATCGAGAAGGGGAAAGAGAAAGAGAACTTCTGGAGGGAAGTTACACAGTGCCGACAAGTCTAAGAATCAGGAGAATAATCATCTCCAAATATCTAGAGACCTATTGTGAAGAAGAGGCATTTAGACTTATTGTCAAGAAATAAGAAAGCAGAGTCAGGACCAGTAAGTGGAATTGTGCAGAGAAAGACTGATTCAGTTCCAGAAAGGTCTTTCTAGAATTTGGGGCTAATGAATGGAAATTGGCTTCAGTGAACACGCAGGACTGGGTATGCTCAAGCCAAGCCTGGCCGACAACCTCCATGGGGATTTGTAGAGTGGTTGTCTGCAATGGACAGGAAACAGGTGGTCTCTTTTTTTTTCATTTTTTAATATCTATTTATTTTTGAGAGAGAGAGAGACAGAGAGCACAAGTTGGGGAGGGGCAGAGAGAGAGGGAGACACAGAATCCAAAGCAGGCTCTAGGCTCTGAGCTGTCAGCACAAAGCCCGACACGGGGCTTGAACTCATGGACCGTGAGATCATGACCTGAGCCAAAGTCAGACACTTAACTGACAAAGCCCCTCAGGCACCCCAGGAAACAGGTGATCTTAACATTTCCTTCTAAGTCACATATTCAAATATCACTGGGTACCAGTCTGCCACCCCATGCCCTCAGGCCTCTTTCAGACACTGCCTTTTCAGCTTGGGCCTTGTGTCCCAGGCCAGCCACTAAATCTGTGGTTCCTAGATTTAGTCTCCTGACCCACAGGCATCAACATGGACACTGCCCTACTTAGTGGTAACAGAAGGCAAAACATGTACTATCAGCCTCGATAGCCATGTTTCTTCTATTGATTTGAGCATGAGTTTCCAGATGACAGAGGCTGACATTCATGGACTAGCACAGTCCCCCCTCCTCTCCATCTTTACCAGACACACAGCTTAGAACATATACAGAACCAGCCGGGCAAAGGCTGGCTTACTGTGCTACAGTTTACCCCGTTACTAGTAAACCAACTATGCAGCCCATGTTGAGGGATCATTACATGAGGGTGTTTACATGCTTCTGTGGATCCAGGAGAACTCACTCCCCGAAGAGTCTTCCTTCCTGTCCCTCCTCCGTCACTAGCAGGTCCCCAGGTAAAGCACAGGCTCTCCTGGCACACCAGGACAATGAGAATTCTCCCAGGCACAGGGGCTGATAATGAAGGGCGGTACAGCGCTGGTCCTGGCTACCTCATTTGTCTCCCACCAGGGCCTCCTGCCTGGCCAGTGAGACTTTTTGTTCACTCTGGCTCACTGTGACATCCAGAGCTTGTTCATTCTTTGCAGCAAGAGGGAGAAAGAGGTGCATTTCTAGGCTCAGGGAGGATCCTGTTACAGTGGCAGAAGCAGGGAGCATTAAACAGGTGCAGAGGTGGAAAAACAGCAGGCAGAGGGAGCTGTGCCAGACCCTTCCATCTTCCTCGAACCATGCCCCATGTGGAACAGCCCTCATCTGCCCGCAGCTACCCCTGTAAATCCCAAAACTGCCTTGGGAGCCCCAGCCTCCAGGTCTCTTTCTTTTCCATCTTTGGTGTACTGTGGATGCACACCAAAGGATATGCCACTAGTGTCATTGTAAGGAACTCCAAATTTACAAAGTATCCTAATAAGCAGAGCTTATTTGCATCACCAGAGTTTTTTTCTGGCTTTATGAAAATATTCCTTGAAATGTAAGACATTTCCTAGTGGATACATGTGTTTATAAATCAGTAGCTACCTGGTCCTCAAGTCAGGAGCTATAGATTTACTTAACACTGGATTTTTATAAGCCATTGCCAGGCAAAAAAACATAAGATACTGCATTTTGGAATGGCATTAAGTGTCCCTCTAGTAGAGGATTAGATTTACAGAAATTTAATTTACACTGCAACCTTATAGAAATATGCCAGCAGTGTAGAGGCTACACATACAGAATTTGCTGTGGGTGAACTGTTTCAGGAAGATTCATCTGTAGCTTCCTCTCACTGAGGGTTCCCCAGAGCCCAGGCGCAGATGGAGAACTCTGGTGGAAACAGGACTACAGGATCTCTGAGTGAGATGGCCCCACTGAGTCCCCTGAGGCTCATCTTCTGAGTCCCAAAGATCTGCCAGAATGCCACATGGAATGGCAGGAGGGGCAGAGAGCACAGGTGGCTACAACTGGGGGTACCATTTCTCTGGGAGCATTAAGAATCCCAGGCTCAGGGGAGGAGTCAACATGGTGGAGAAGTAGGGTACCCGAAGTTCCCTCGTCCCCCAAACTCAGCAGTGTTGAGGCCAGAAGACTTGGAAGTCCAGGAATATGGACTACAGAGTGACAGAAACATCTCCAGGCATCCACAGGAACAACTTGGAGGGCCATAGGTGCATGATTGAGAACTGGGAGAGATAAAACAGGTGGTGAAGGCATGGAAGGGAGGGATCCTCTTCTGTGGGGAGACCAAAAGAAAAGAAAGAGAGGCTGTGGAAGTGCAGGGATTGTATTTGGACAAATGTAGGGATTGTATTTGGACCAGGGAATGGAAAAAAAGGCAGAACCAATTTCTAACTTGTTCTAGGGTTGCAAGGCTTTCTCTGTACTGGGGCCACCCTGTTTCCATGCCTGGGAAGGAGGGGAGCCAACCCCAGGCTCAGCAGCAAGCTCAGAAATGCAGTCAGAAAGAGCAATCTCCTCCCTTGAGTGCTGTGGGAAGAAGGTAGATAGCCTTCAAGGACAAAAGACCCTGCAGGAGTCTGCCAGCCAGAGGCCCTTTGTCAGCTTGCTGGGCAGAGTGGCACTTCACTGGAAATGGGGTGGGGGGAGGGGGTGCAGAGCAGGAGTGGTGGGGTTTGAATCCCAGCCTAGTGCCTGGGAAGTACTGGAGACTGTGGAGCTGGAAAAAACAGCCTGCTTGTGCCTGCACAGCACTGTGAGGATGGCCTGAACAGAGTGATCTAGGACACTCAGTCTGGGGAGGAGAGACTGGGGTGTTGCCATTTTTCTCCCCATCACCAACAAGGTGGTGCTTCAGGGAACCAACAACAGGCCCATAGTGGAAGCAGGATCTGCCTACACCAAACCACGCCCCTCCTCCATGCCTGGTAACTGCATATCTACTGGAGCAAGATTGACACTGACCAACCAGACAGTCCCTCCTCCAGACCAGCATAGCCACTGGTTCCAAAGGACCATCAGATACCCATCCAGTGGTTTTGCATTTTCTGATTTGATTCTTGCTCAATTCTTATTATACATACATACATACATACATATATATATATATATATATACACACATGATGTGTATATATATATATGATGTATATATATGATGTATATATGTATACATATACATACATACACACACACACGTGTATAACATACACACACACACATGTATACACACACACACACACACATTTTTTTCCTTCCTTTGCTACCTCTTATTTTTCCCTACTCTTTTCTAGTTGTTTGTTTAAGCAGACATTTTTAATCTATTCTTTCTACACGTCTTTTGTACCTCCTTCTTTATTTTCCTCTCTGTCTCTCTCTCGATTAATCCATATAATTTCTCTGATTCTCTGCCTGGTCAATTTTTTTCTCTCTTTTCTTTTTCCCCACCCCTGTCATTTCTGTCTTTGTATGTAATAAGGCTTCTTCCACCACCTCCCTTTTATAATGTTTTCCAGGGTTACTTCAATGAACAAATCAAAGCACACCTGGTGGACAGTCCAAACCACCACTATGAGTAGGGAGATAAAACAACCAGAGTCACAACAACAGAGAGCATGCAACACACTCCAAAAACACCTCCTGAAGGGCCAGACCCTGGATAGGGTATGACCCCCTTTTAGGATAGTAGTACTAAACATGCAGGATATATAACAAGCTATTAAAACACATAAAGGACAGAAAACTAGCCAAAATGATGAAATAGAAGAATTCTCAAAAGAAATTCCAGGAAGAAATGATAGCTAGAAAATTGCTCAAAACAGATATAAACAATACATGTGATAAAGAATTGAGAGTAATAGTCATAAGATTAATAGCTGGGCTTGAAAAAAGCATAGAAGACAGCAGAGAATCTATTGCTACAAGAGATCAAGGAACTAAGAAATACCACAATGAATTAAGAAATGTTGTAAATGAGGTGCAAAATAAACTAGATGCAGTGACAGCAAGGATGGAGGAAGCAGAGTGGAAACTAAGTGAAACAGAAGATAAAATTATGGAAAATGGTGAAGCCAAGAAAAAGAGAGATAAGAAAATACTGGGCCATAAGGGGAAAATTAAAGAACTGATTCAATGAAATGTAATAATATCTGTATCATAGGAGTTCCAGAATAAGGGAGAGAAAAAGGCAGCAGGTTTACTTGAACACATTATAGCTGAGAACTTCCCTAATCTGGGGAAGGAAGAAGACATCCAATCCAAGAGACACAGACAACTACCTTCAGATTCAATAAGAATATGTCTTCTCTACAACATATCATAGTGAAATTAGCAAAATACAAAGATAAAGAGAGAATTCTGAAAGCATCTAGTAGCAGGCCTGTCCACTGAAACTTGGCAGGCTAAAAGGGAGTGGCAGGAAATATTCAATGTGCTGAATATTAAAAATATGCAGCCAAGAATCCTTTATCCAACAAGGCTGTCATTTAGAATAGAAGGAGAGATAAAGACTTTCCCAGAAAAACAAAAACTGAAGAAGTTCATCACCACTAAACCAGACCTGCAAGAGATCCTAAGGAGGACTCTGTGAGTGGAATGCTGCAAAGACTACAAAGGACCAGAGACATCACCAGAAGCATGAAACCTGCAGATACACAATGACATTAAATACATATCTTTCAATAATAACTCTGAAAGTAAATGGACTAAATACCCCAATTAAAAGACACAGGGTAACAGAATGGATCTAAAGCAAGATCCATCTATATGCTGTCTACAAGATTCTCATTCTACACCTGAGGACACCTTCCCATTGAAAGTAAGGGGATGGAGAACCAGCTATCATGCTACTACAAGTCAAAAGAAAGCTGGAGTAGCCATACTTATATAAGACAAATGAGATTTTAAACTAAAGGCTGTAACAAGAGATGAAGAAGGGCATTATATCATAATCATGGGGTCTATCTATCAAGAACAGCTAACAATTGTGAATGTTTATGCCCCCTATGCCCCCAACTTGAGGAACCAAATATATAAATCAATCACAAATATAAGCAGTCTTGTTAATAAGAATATGGTAATTGCAGGGGACTTTAATACTCCCCTTACAACAATGGCAGAAAATCAATAAAGAAACTGGACCAGATGGACTTGACAGATATATTCGGAACTTTTCATCCAAAAGCAGCAGAATACACATTCTTCTTGAGTGCACATGGAACATTCCCCAAGATAGATCACATACTGGGTCACAAAACAGTCCTCAATAAATATAAAATAACTGAGATCATACCATGCATATTTTCAGATCACAATGACATCAATCAGAAGGAAAAATTTGGAAAGCCTCCAAATGCATGGAGGTTAAAGAACATCCTACCAAAGAATGAATGCACCAACCAGGCAATTAAAGAAGAAATTTAAAAATATATGGAAGCAAATTAAAATGAAAACATGACATTCCAAACCCTATGGGATGCAGCAAAGGCAGTCCTAAGGGGAAAATACATTGCAATCCAGGCCTATCTCAAGAAACAAGAAAAATCCCCAATACAAAACCTAACCATACACCTAAAGGAACTGGAAGCAGAACAGCAAAGAAACCCCAAAGCCAGCAGAAGAGAAATAATAAATATTAAATCAGAAATAAACAACTGGAATTAAAAAAAAGAAACACCAGAACAGATCAATGAATCTAAGAGCTGGTTTTTTGGAAAAATAAACAAAATTGATAAACCCCAAGCTAGAATTCTTAAAAAGAAAAGAGAGATTACCCAAATAGATAAAATCACGAATGAAAAGATCCCAACCAACACCACAGAAATACAAACAATTATTAGAGAATACTATGAAAAATTATATGCCAACTAACTGGACAACCTGGAAGAAATGGGAAAATTCCTAGACACCACACACTACCAAAACTCAAACAAGAATAGAAAATTTGAACAAACCCATAACCAGTGAAGAAATTGAATCAGTTACCAAAAATCTCACAACAAATAACAGTCCTGTGCCAGATGGCTTTCCTGGGGAATTCTACCAGACATTTAAAGCAAAGTTAATACCTATTCTTCTCAAGCTGTTCCAAAAAAATAGACACAGACAGAAAGCTTCCAGACTCATTCTATAAAGACACCATTACCTTTATTCCAAAACCAGACAGAGACCCTACTAAAAAGGAGAATTACAGGCCAATACCCCTGATGAACACGAATGCAAAAATTCTCAACAAGGGGAGGAGCCAAGATGGTGGAACAGCATGGAAGTTTTTTTGTGTCTGAGGTCCATGAAATACAGCCAGACCAACACTAAACCATCCTGCACACTTAGGAAACAGATCTCAGGATTAACATAACAATCTGCACAACCTGAACCACAGAATTCAGCGGGTACATGGCGCAGAGGTGAACTGGGGGAGAGAGAACCGCGGAGGGCAGGGAGCCACTTCTGTGTGCAGACAGAGGACAGAGATGGGGGGTGGGGGTGGAGGGACGGAGAATACGGGAAAAGCACTCCCCCCAAAAAAGCAGCTGGAGAGAAAGTGAAAGTGGTAATAGTCGCAGGGACTGAACTAAAAAGGGAGAAAGGAGGAAGGAGAGGGTTTAAATTCCATTAAGACTATAAACAGGGTAGCACAGAGGTTGAAACTCTGCAGCTCCATAGCTGGTGGAGCTCTGGTGAGAAGGGTGAATCCCCAGGAGCAGAGTGGAGTCCAGGGTCTTCAGGCCACAAGGGAAGAGCCGGTTCCCCTGCCGAGAGGACATCTGGTAGAGGCTGTGTGACTTCCCCAAAGACAAAGGCGCCAGTGGACCCAGGAGAACAACCACATTCACTGGTGCTGGAACAAGGTCGCTAGGGGTGAAGCCTGGTGACAGATGTGTGTTGTGATTTGCCATAATCCCTGAAATGCTGCTGCTACACTATCTTGTGAACTTCCCTTGGGGTGGGCTGGCACCCGGCCTCAGTCTCTGGGCCTCGGCAGCAGCACAGTCCCACGAACGTTCCTGGATGCGGCTGGCACCCGGCCATCGATAAGTGAGACCCTCCTGCAGAGGAGCAGAATGGGTCAAAGCCGCAGTCCCTCAGAAATAAGGGGTTGGGAAACACAGCCACATCTGAGATAAAACTCAGGAGGGAGGTGCTGCCTGGGGCTTGGTCATGGACAGTGTAAAAGCAAACAGTAGATGGAAGCTTAAGACAAGGGACAGGTGCACGATTGCTGATCGGGGAGAACAGAGTTCCAATACTAGAGACTGGGTAGCTGGGGGACACCATTTTCACAGCTCCCACACATGCGCATACACACCTACAATCGCCACAACAACCCACCCCAGTAAACTAAGCAGCGCCATCTAGTGGAGAATGGAGCCATTACACTAAGTCCTGCCCAACTGAGTCAACCTCACTCTTCAGGAACACAAGTCTCTCCACCTGCTTAGTATATGGACTATAAAGCGCTTCATAGTTTGACTTCTAGGGGAAAACGAAAGAATTTCTGTCATATTTCAGTCTGTTTGCCGGTGCATCTATTCATTTTGTTGTTTTTTTTTTTCATCTCTTTTCTTTTTCTTAAATACAGAACGAGAAAAAATCATGTTTTATTTTCAATTTTTATTAAAAATATTTTTCTTTAATTTTTTTACTTCTGTGTAAATTTTTTTTTCAAATTCTCTTTTACTTCCATCAGTTCATTTTATTCTACTTCAGTGTATTCATTTTTTCAAATTTTCAAACGATTCCCTTTTTTTCTTTTCCCTTTTTTCTCTAATCTATCAAGCCTCTTTAAACACCCAGACCAAAACACACCTAGGATCTAGCATAATTTATTCGATTTGTGTGTGTGTGTGTTTGCTTTTAATTTTTTGATTTTAATATTTTTCTTTAATTTTAATTTTTTTACCTCATTAATTCCTTTACTTCCTTCAAAATGATGCCCCAAAGGAAAGAGCAGGAAGTAACAACAGCCAGGGATTTAACCAACATAGATAATAGATAATAATAGATAGATAACCAACATAGATAATAATACTAGCTGGAGTTGAAAATAGATTAGAATCCCTTTCTGTGGAGATAAAAGAAGTAAAAGCTAGTCAGGATGAAATAAAAAACATTATAACTGAGCCTTGATCTCAAATGGATGCCACAGCAGCAAGGAAGGATGAGGCAGAACAGAGAATCAGCGATATAGAGGACAAACTTATAGAGAATAATGAAGCAGAAAAAAAGAGAGAGACTAAGGCAAAAGAGCACGATTTAAGAATTAGAGAAATCAGTGACTCATTAAAAAGGAACAACATCTGAATCATAGGGGTCCCAGAAGAGGAAAAGAGATAAATAGGGGTAGAAGGGTTAAGTGAGCAAATCACAGTGGAAAATTTTCCTAACCTGGGAAAACACACAGACATCAAAATCCAGGAAGCACAGAGGACTCCCATTAGATTCAACAAAAACAGACCATCAACAAGGCATATCGTAGTCAAATTCACAAAATACTCAGGAAAGAAAAGAATCATGAAAGCAGCAAGGGGAAAAAAAGTCCTTAACCTACAAGAGAAGACAGATCAGGTTTGCAGCAGACCTATCCACAGAAACTTGGCAGACCAGAAAGGAGTGGCAGGATATATTCAATGTGCTGAATCAGAAAAATATGCATCCAAGAATTCTTTATCCAGCAAGGCTGTCATTCAAAATAGAAGAAGAGAGAAAGTTTCCCAGACAAACAAAAATTAAAGGAGACAGTGACCACTAAACCAACCCTGCAAGAAATTTTAAGGGGGACTCTCTGAGGGGAGAAAAGATGAAAAAACAAAAACAAAAAATAAATAAAGACCAAAAGCAACAAAGACTATAAAGGACCAGAAACTCCCAACTCTACAAGCAACATAATGGCAGTAAATTCATATCTTTCAGTACTCACTCTAAATGTCAATGGAATCAATGCTCCAATCAAAAGACACAGGGTAACAGAATGGATAAGAAAACAAGACCCATCTATATGCTGTTTACAAGAGACCCATTTTAGACCTAAAGACACCTTCAGATTGAAAGTAAGGGGATGGAGAACCATCCTCATGCTAATGGTCAACAAAAGAAAGCGAGAGTAGCCATTCTTTCTTTATTATTATTTTTTTAATGTTTATTTTTGAGAGACAGAGAGAGATCGAGCACGAGTGGGGAAGGAGCAAAGAGAAAGGAAGACACAAAATCTGAAGCAGGCTCCAGGGTCTGAGCTGTCAGCACAGAGCCCAAAGTGGGGCTCAAACTCACGAACTGTGAGATCATGACCTGAGCTGAAGGTGGCGCTTAACCAACTGAGCCACCCAGGCACCCCTGGAGTAGCCATTCTTATATCAGACAATCTAGACTATAAAATAAAGACTGTATAAATAGATGAAGAAGGACATTATATCATAAATAAGGGGTCTATCCATCAAGAAGACCTAACAATTGTAAACATTTATGCGCCAAATGTGGAAGAACCCAAATATATAAATCAATTAATCACAAACATAAAGAAACTCACTGATAATAATATCATAATAGTAGGGGACTTCAATACCCTACTTACAACAATGGACAGATCATCTAATAAAAAAATCAACAAGGAAACAATGGCTTTGAATGACCCACTGGACCAGATGGACTTAACAGATATATTCAGAACATTTCATCCTAAAGCAGTGGAATATACATTCTTCAGTGCACATGGAACGTTCTCCAGAATAGACCACCTACTGGGGCACAAATCAGCTCTCAATAAGTACAAAAAGATCAAGATCATACCACGCATATTTTCAGACCACAACGCTATGGAATTTGAAATCCACCACAAGAAAAAAATTTGGAAAGTAACAAATACTTGGAGACTAAAGAACATCCTATTAAAGAAGTAATGGGCTAACCAAGAAGTTAAAAAGGAAATTAAAAAGTTCATGGAAGCCAATGAAAATGATAACACCACAACCCAAAACTTCTGGGATGCAGGAAAGGCAGTCTTAAGAGGAAAGTATATAGAAATCCAGGACTTCCTAAAGAAGGAAGAAAGATCTCAGATACACAACCTAACCTTACACCTTAAAGAGCTGGAAAAAGAACAGCAAATGCAACCCAAAACCAGTAGAAGACAGGAAATAATAAAGATCAGAGCAGATATTAATGCTACTGAAACAAACAAACAAACAAAAAACCAGTAGAACAGACCAATGAAACCAGAAGCTGGTTCTTTGAAAGAATTAACAAAATTGATAAACCACTAGCCACTTTGATCAAAAAGAAAAAGGACCCAAATAAATAAAATCAAGAATGAAAGAGGAGAGATCACAATCAACACAACAGAAATAAAAACAATAATAAGAGAGTATTATGAGCAATTATACACCAATAAGATGGGCAATCTGGAAGAAATGGCCAAATTCCTGGAAACATAAACTACCAAAACTGAAACAGGAAGAAACAGAAAATGTGAATAGATCCAAAACCAGTAAAGAAATTGAATTAGTAATCAAAAATGTCCCAGAAAACAAGAGTCCAGGGCCAGATGGCTTTCCAGGGGAATTCTACCAAACATTTAAGGAAGAGTTAAACCTATTCTCTTGAAGCTGTTTCAAAAAATAGAAATGGAAGGAAAACTTCCAGACTCTTTCTATGAAGCCAGCATTACCTTCATTCCAAAACCAGACAGAGATCCCACTAAAAGGAGAACTATAGACCAATTTCCCTGCTGAACATGGATGCAAAAATCCTCAACAAGATATTAGCCAACTGGATCCAACAATACATTAAAAAAATGATTCACCACAACGAAGTGGGATTTGCACCTGGGATGCAGGGCTGGTTTAATATCCACAAAACAATCAATGTGATTCATCATATCAATAAAAGAGAGGACAAGAACCATACAATCCTCTCAATAGATGCAGAAAAAGCATTTGACAAAATACAGCATCCTTTCTTGATAAAAACCCTCAAGAAAGTAGGGATAGAAGGATCATACCCCAAGATCATAAAAGCCATATATGAAAGACCCAACACTAATATCATCCTCATTGGGAAAAACTAAGAGCTTTCCCCCTAAGGTCAGGAAAAAGAGAGGGATATCCACTTTTGCCTCTGTTATTCAACATAATATTGGATTGCCTTTGCAATCAGACAACACAAAGAAATAAAAGGGATCCAAATTGGCCAGGAGGAGGTCAAACTTTCACTCTTCGCAGATGACGTGATACTGTATATGGAAAACCCAAAAGATTCCACCAAAAACATGCTAGAACTGATTCATGATTTCAGCAAAGTTGCAGGATATAAAATCAATGCACAGAAATCAGCTGCATTCTTATACACCAACAATGAAGCAACAAAAAGAGAAATCGAGGAATCAATTCCATTTACAATTGAACCAAAAACCATAAAATACCTAGGAATAAATCTAACCAAAGAGGTGAAAAATCTATACACTGTAAACTATAGAAAGCTTATGAAAGAAATTGAAGAAGACACAAAAAAATGGAAAAATATCCCATGCTCCTGGATAGGAAGAACAAATACTGTTAAAATGTCAATACTACCCAAAGCAATCTACATATTCAATGCAATCCCTATCAAAACAACACCATCATTCTTCACAGGGCTAGAACAAATAATCCTAAAATTTGTATGGAACCAGAAAAGACCCCAAATAGCCAAAGCAATCTTGAAAAAGAAAACCAAAGCAGGAGGCATCACAACCCTGGACTTCAAGCTATACTACAAAGCTGTAATCATCAAGACAGTATGGTACTGGCACAAAAACAGATGCTCAGATCAATGGAACAGAATAGAGAACCCATAAATAGACCCACAAACGTATGGCCAACTAATCTCTGACAAAGCAGGAAAGAATATCCAGTGGGGAAACAAAGACAGTCTCTTCAGCAAATGGTGGTGGAAAAACTGGACACCAACATGCAGAAGAATGAACCTGGACCACTTTCTTACACCACACACAAAAATAAACTCAAAGTGGATGAAAGACCTAAAGGTAAGACAGGAAGCCATCAAAATCCTCAAGGAGAAAGCAGGCAAAAACCTCTTTGATCGTGGCCACAACAATTTCTTACTCAACATGTCTCCGGAGGCAAGGGAAACAAAAGCAAAAATGAATTATTGGGACCTCATCCTGCACGGTGAAGGAAACAATCAGCAAAACTAAAAGTCAGCTGATGGGATGGAAGAAGATATTTACAAACGACATATCAGATAAAGGGTTATTATCCAAAATTTATAAAGAACTGATCAAACTCAACGCCCAAAAAACAAATAATCCAGTGAAGAAATGGGCAAAAGACATGAATAGACACTTCTCCAAAGAAGACATCCAGATGGCCAACTGACACATGAAAAAATGCTCAACTTCACTCATCATCCGGGAAATACAAATCAAAACCACAATGAGATACCACCTCACATCTGTCAGAATGGCTAACACTAACAACTCAGGCAACAAGAGATGTTGGAGAGGATGTGAGAAAGAGGATCTCTTTTGCGCTGCTGGTGGGAATGCAAACTGGTACAGCCACTCTGGAAAACAGTATGGAGGTTCCTCAAAAAATTAAAATTAGAACTATCCTACAACCCAGAAATTTCACTGCTAGGTATTTATCCAAAGGATACAGGTATGCTGTTTTGAAGGGGTACATGCACCCCAATGTTTACAGCAGCACTATCAACAATAGCCAAAGTATGGAAAGAGCCCAAATGTCCATTGATGTATGAATGGATAAAGAAGATGTGGTGTGTGTATGTATGTATGTGTGTATATTCAGTATTCCATACTGAAAAGTATGGAAATGTATATTACACACATACATACATACAATGGAGTATTACTCGGCAATCGAAAAGAATGAAATCTTGCCATTTGCACCTATGTGGATGGAACTAGAGGGTATTAGGCTAAGTGAAATCAGTCAGTCAGAGAAAGACAAATATCATATGACTTCACTCATATGAGGACTTTAAGATACAAAACACATGAACATAAGGGAAGGGAAGCAAAAATAATATAAAAACAGGGAGGGGGACAAAACATAAGAGACTCTTAAATATGGAGAACAAACAGAGGGTTACTGGAGAGGGTGGGAGAGGGGATGGACTAAATGGGTAAGGGGAATTAAGGAATCTACTCCTGAAATCATTGTTGCACTATATGCTAACTAATTTGGATGTAAATTTAAAAAAATAAAAAAAAATTCTCAACAAGATACTAGCAAATCAAACTCAGCAGTATATTAAAAGAGTTACTCACCATGATCAGGTGGGATTCATTCCTGGGCTACAGGGCTGGTTCAATATTCATAAATCAATCAATGTGATTCATCACATTAATAAAAGAAAGGATAAGAACCATATGATCCTGTCAATAGATGCAGAAAAAGCATTTGACAAAATGCAGCATCCTTTCTTAATAAAATACCTCAAGATGTCAGTATAGAAGGAACATACCTTAACATCAAAAAAGCCATATATGAAAAGTCCAGTTAATATCATCTTCAATGGGGAAAAACAGAACTTTCCCCCTGAGATCAGGAACATGACAGGGATATCCACTCTCACCACTGTTGTTTAACATAGCGTTGGAAGTCCTAGCCTCAGCAATCAGACAACAAAATGAAATAAAAGGCATCCAAAGTGGGGCAAAGAAGAAGTCAAACATTCACTTTTCGCAGATGACATGATACTCTATATGGAAAACCTGAAAGACTCCACCAAAAAGCTGCTAGAATGGACACATGCATTTAGCAAAGTTGCAGGATACAAAATCAATTACAGAAATCAGTTGCATTTCTATACACCAACAATGAAGCAACAGAAAGAGAAATCAAGAAATCAATCCCATTTACAATTGCACCAAGAACCATAAAATACCTAGGAATAAACCTAACCAAAGATGGAAAAGATCTGTATGCTGAAAAGTATGGAAAACTTATGAAAGAAATTGAAGAAGACACAAAGAAATGGAAAAACATTCCATGCTCATGGATTGGAAGAACAAATACTGTTAAAATGTCAATACCACCCAAAGCATTCTACACATTCAATGCAATCCCAATCAAAATTGCACCAGCATTCTTCGCAGAGCTAGAACAAACCTAAAATTTGCATGGAACCACAAAATATCCCAAACAGTCAAAGTAATGTATAAAATCAAAGCAGGAGGCATCACAATCACAGACTTCATCCTCTACGACAAAGCTGTAATCATGAAGACAGTATGGTATTGTCACAAAAACAGACACAAAGATCAAAGGAAAAGAATAGAGAACCCAGAATTGGACCCACAAATGTATGACCAACTAACTACTCTTTGGCAAAGCAGGAAAGAGTATCCAATGGAATAAAGACAGTCTTTTCAGCAAATGGTGCTGGGAGAACTGGACAGCAACATGCAGAAGAATGAAACTGGACCACTTTCTTATACCATACACAAAAAACTCAAAATAGATAAAAGACCTAAATGTGAGACAGAAAAACATCACAACCCTAGAGGAGAAAACAGGCAACAACCTCTTTGACTCAGCTGCAGCAACTTCTTACTTGATACATCTCTGAAGGCAAGGGAAATAAAAGCAAAAATGAACTATTGGGACCTCATCAAGACAAAAAGCTTCTGCACTGCAAAGGAAACAATCAACAAAACTAAAAGGCTACTGATGGAATGGGAGAAGATATTTGCAAATGACATATGGTATAAAGGTTAGTATCCAAAATCTATAATGAACTTACCGAACTCAACACCCGAAAAACAAATAACCCAGTGAAGACATGGGCAAAAGACATGAATAGACACTTTCCCAAAGAAGACATCCAGATGGCCAACAGACACATGAAAAGATGCTCAACGTTATTTATCATCACGGAAACACAATTCAAAACCACACCGAGATACGACATCACACCAGTCAGAATGGCTAACATTAACAACTCAGGAAACAACAGATGTTGGCGAGGATGTGGAGAAATGGGAACCCTCTTGCACTGTTGGTGGAAATGCAAACTGGTGCAGCCACTCTGGAACAGTGTTGAGGTTCTACAAAAAATTTAAAATAGAACTACCCTATGACCCAGCAATAGCACTAGTAGGAATTCATCCAAAGGATAAAGGAGAGCTGATTCAGAAGGGCATATGCACCCCAGTGTTTATAGCACCACTATCAACAATAGCCAAATTATGGAAAGAGCCAAATGTCCACCAACTGATGAATTGATAAAGAAGATGTGGTGTATATACACAATGGAATACTAATCGGAGGTGAAAAAGAATGAAACCTTGCCGTTTGCAACAATGTGGATGGAAACGGAGGGTATTATGCTAAGTGAAATAAATCAGTCAGAGAAAGACAGATAGCCTATGTTTTCACTCATATGTGGAATTTGAGAAAGTTAACAGAATACCATGGGGTAAGGGAAGGGGAAAACAGTTTTAAACAGAGAGGGAGGCAAACCATAATAGATTCTTAAATACAGAGAACAAACTAAGGGTTGATGGTGGGGGGGTGAGGGTAGGAGAAAGGGGAAAATGGGTGATGGGCACTGAGGAGGGCACTTGTTGGGATGAGCACTGGGTGTTGTATGTAAGCAATGAATCATGGGAATCTACTCCTAAAGCCAAGAGCATACTGTATACACTGTATGTTAGCTAATTTGACAATAAATTATATTAAAAAGTAATAATAGGCGCCGCTGAGTGGCTCAGTTGGTTAAGCATCTGGCTTCAGATAAGGTCATGATCTCATGGTTCGTGAGTTCAAGCCCTGCGTTGGGCTCTGTGCTGACAGCTGAGAGCCTGGAGCCTGCTTCGGAGCCTGTCTCCTTCTCTCTCTGCCCCTCCCCTGCTCATGCTCTGATTCTCTCTCTAAAATAAATATTAAAAAATTTATATTAAAAAATAATAAATAAATAAATAAATAAATGTTTAAAAAAAAGAATCCCAGGCTAAAATTATGCATTTGATTCAATAACACTTAATAGTTAGATCTTCTATTGTATGGCTTGAGTTCTGGCTCTTCCTCTTACCAGATGCATGACATCCTGTAAAACGTAGTATCTTCATCTGTAATATATGTATACAGACAGCATCTCCCTTGTAGGTTTCTCATTAGGATAACTGTACTATATATATATATATATAGCTATATATATAATTCTATAGTTATTATTTATTAACATTAATATTAATAGAATATTTTGCTTTCTTTCCAAAATTAAATAGAAATTTTGCCCAATGTCTGCACTCTCAGAACAACTTCTTTTCTTTGCCCGCTACCCACCTAATCCCATGGGGAAATCGGGGAGGTTGGTACAAGCCGGCTATCCTAGGGTTCACACTCATCACTGTGTGGTCGATGCCCTGAGATCTCTGCTCACAAACAGTTCTTGTCCCTCAGTCACCTATGCCCTCCAGTCGACACTCCCTCTGAGAGCTTCCCCCTTCTCACCGTCAGCTCTTGCGGAGCTCCACCAGAACTGGCCCATCTACAATATCCAGCGATGCCTCCTCCAGTGGCTTTGCTTAGGATTGGGCAGATCAGTCCAGCCAAGGTCACCAGCGGGCTCCAGTTGGCTCTACTTTGAGTCAGGGATGGATGGTGGGGATACGAACCCTGCCTCTGACTCGGGTCCAGACCTTCATCTCTCACCCAGCTTGATGGTAATAAATGTGTTCTACTTGCCCTCAGCACCTTGTGAGTACACTCACCTGCTTCTAATCCTGGAGGAGGTGGAGGATTGGTGTGGGAACCACACTCCCCACACGCAGCACCCTGTGCCGCTTCAGAGACCTCCCCACCTCCAGCCACCTGCTCCGGTGAATCTTCCTTGAGGGCAGAGCCCCCTGAGGCCTGGGCCACATCTCTTTCATCGCTGTGTCCCCAGCACTTTGGAGTGGCCAGAATACTCACATGCTCAGGAAATATGTGCTGAATGAATAAATGCCCTGCCACGTGCCATTCACTGTTCTAAGCAACACGGGACTGAAATAATTTTCTTGTGGGAGATGTGGGAAGCCCTGAGGTAGGATAAATGTGGCAGAAGCGGAATGAAGAAAAAAAATGAGAATCCCTGACCCAGAAAAAGCTCTTCTCTTGAGGAGAAAAAATAAAAAAAGAAAAAGAAAAGGAAAAGACCACATGACGAGCCAGTGTCCCTGTCTGCCAGCATCTGTGTCGTGATGGTTTCTAGATGAAGCCTACCTCACTCATACACACGGCTCTAAGCAGCAATTCATTCATGAATAAAATTAATTATTTCTCGAAGCAAAAATTAATCCTCTTTTTCTCTGCCCGACTGACTCAAGATCTCACTACTAAATCTCCTCTGAAAACAAAACTGATCTTGCTTTTCTCCCCTTGGCCATCCTGGATTTTTCCCTTCATTTCTTGCACATATTTATTTTTACATTTTCTCTTCACAGACCATCTTTGTAATCTTGTTTCAAGCCAGGGTGGACAACCTGGGTATAGCCCTCAAAGACATAAAAACATTTGGGACGAGAGTCGTTTTGCCCTTGGGGAAACTGGAACTGGCATCCCGAGAATTCATTCTGACACAGCATCTATGGGCCAAATCTGTCCATCAATCATCGAGAATGTACTAAATGTCTTCTTCTCCCCAGCATGAAATGCAACCTTCCAACATGTTCTCCAGTGTGTGGACTGTCATTCAAACTGGACCACTGAACTCCTAGAAATCAGCAGAACCCTGGTTTCTCTCTTTTGTAGCCTGCCATCATACCCAGAATCATGTTTTGCCCAAAGGAGACTCTCCATAAATACTTGTAAGAGGACCGAGTGAGCAAATACACAGTGTGGTAAACTTAACCTGAATTTGATTTTTTAAGCATAAATGATGCAGGATTTTCAGATGAACCAGTAGCTTTACTGGGCCTTAAAGCACTGCTTACCATTTTTTCACCAGGGGAACATTCACATCCCTTTTTTCCAAGGTAGAAATGGAAGGAATTGCATTTGGCTCTACCTTCTCTGGATACACAATTACTTCTACTTCATTTTTACCCGTCTCTAATACATGAGTAATCCGTGCCCCTCCAGGTGCGAGTGTTTTGAAATTGAACCCTGGAAGAAGCCAGTGCCTAAGAGGCCCTTTTGGCATTTTGGAGGGACAAGTCACGGCAGAAATAACATAGTTGTCACAGAGCAGGTGAAGGAGAGACACAGTCACATGCTTCTTGACATCTACATTAAATACCTGGGCCTGGCTGCCTAGTTTCTAAACCACAATTTGTGCTCCCAGGATGTTGGCTACACTGCTCCCGTGCCCACCACAGCATTCCCCCAGCTCTCCACCCGGACAGTTTCCTCTCATTCATCAGAGTTTGGTCTATACTTTCCCTTTGATTCCAGCTTTCCTTGACCTTTCTGTGCAGGGTTCTCCAAACGTACTTATCTGTAAGTTCCATCAGATCAAGAACTGTGTCCTTCCTTGTCATGGTGTATGATCGCAATCTTGTAGAAGCACAAGCACAGAGTCGGCCCTCAAAAATACTGATTGAATTTTGCTCTGTGTAATGCTCTTAAATTGCAATTATTTATGTGCTGTTTCTTCTTGCTCCAAGAGAGCAGAACACTTTCTCATTCAGTTATTTCTACACAATGGAAGCTTCGTATATGTCTGTGGCATTGTGTAGTATGTTTCCACATCACAGTCCGAGACAGGACCCTGCCGTCTGAGGATGAGGCTATGCGACACCCGATTCGGGGGCCTTCCAGACATTTCGGGAAGGAAATTCCTTGGGTGAGGAAAAGGCTCATTCCTTAATCTGGGTCCACAGCCCAGATTAGATCCTATATGTCAGAAGTGCTGTACCTTTAGCTAGCACCAAACTCTTGGTTAAAGTAAATTCTAAATGTTTTGTTCTGTCCCTTTCCTGACGCCTCACCTGTGAACAGAAAAATAGCACCTGTTACCAGATCTAGAGGCTCATCGTTGCCACCTTGCCTCTAATTTTGCTCTAATTTGTGTGTCTTTTTCTAGTTTGTAGACCATTCATTTCTCTCCTTCCATCACAGCTCCCTTGTCAAAATATAGATCCAGTGAGAAGTTGAGAGATCAACCAGTTCACTTGGGTGAGGCCCTCTCTCCAGAAGAGCTCCCCTTCTTCCTGCCTGTCCCATCCACCTGAGAAGCACGGCCTCCCTCGTGGTGCCCTGAAGCTGCATGATAACACAGCCCGTCTCTACCTCAGTTGCTGTAATGAACGCCTCGGAAATCATTGGGATTTACCCAGGCAGCCTGAGGTTGCCTTTGGTTGCCGTTTATTTATGTGGATTGTGATCTCTTAATTGGAGATGGTGCCTCTCCCAGGGTTCGCTGTTTATCCAAATCAGTATTTGTTAGTCCGTGAGACGTGGTCCGGATGATAAATCAGCTCTGGAGCTCCTCCTGTGTGATTGCTTCCACAGCTGCTTTCCGATTCCTCACCTCTCCATCTCCCGGGAGGCACCCACAGGCTGCTTCTAGGCCCTCCAGCCTTTTCTGCTTTTCAACTTTTCTCCCAGCTGCTGGATCTATTCTTACACGTTCATGGGCCTTGGCACTAATAATTCCTGAACTTAACCTCCCTTGACTACTATTCTGTTTCATTTGTAACATCTCCAGTAAATACTAACACATCGTGGGGGATGCTGCCTCACCACGGAGGCTTCTGTCCTTCTCCACCCTGCTCAGTCCTGCTCTTCTCTCTACCTCCCAAGCTCTTAGTGCAATCAGATATGGTACTTCTCAAGCTTTCATGTCATACTGTTTGTCTGGGGCTCTTGTTAAAATGCATATTCTGATTCTGTAGGTCTGGGGTGAGGCCCGGGATCCCGTACTGTTTACAAGCTCTCACGTTATCACAGATGCTGCAGGTGCACCAGGCACGCTTGGAGCAGCACGGATCAAACATTTGATTGTTCCTGTTTCTCACTTCCCTCACATGTGAGCTATTGCCAAATCTTATTTTTCATCCTGATGAATTGCACAAAGATTGTCTTTTCTTAGGGTTATTGCTCTGGTGTCTACTGAAAAGTTCTTTGCCTTCACTGCCCTAACTCACCACATCATCCGGTTCTGTCCCTGCTTGCCCCGTTGGATATTTCCAGATGCACCTGCTAAAAATGCATTCCTGCCTCAATGCTACCTACCTTTGGGTATCACTCCCCTCTCTTGTTTTCCAGCTTTGTTCTACTTTGGTTCTCAAAATCTGCAAAATTTGCCCAGAATATGATGAAAGTATAATATCCTTTTTGTCAATGATGACACCTATTTAATTTTTCTTTTTTGTTTGTTCATTTTCCTCCCCAAAGGCTTCTAATATAGCCCCGGACCCTTCCTTCCTAAACAAGCAGCAGATAGAAACGGAGGCAATAATGACTAAGATCAATAATTTGGAATTATACCTAGTTTTGCCTTCCTCCCAACCACCATATTATGCTCATTGTTCTGTATGATTTCTAACTTTTCTCTCTTAATTTTAATTTATTCTTTCCGAGTTTCAAGCGTTTCATCATAGTGGCTTGGATTTTTTCCAATCCCATGATTATCTCTCTATTAAAGCTTTAATACAAAAAGAAATAAAAAAAAAAACCAGACTGCTCATTACTTTGATTTGTAGCAAGGGGAGAATGGAACATTACCGCTAGAGTGTTTCGAGAAACCATATTTACATTTGCATCAGCTCAATTTAGGTGCCTGATTAGGTTGCGTGGTATAATGAAGATGCACTTACCAGTCAGAGGGAAGTGGCATGGGCTAGAGTAATGGGCAGGAGACCTGATGTCGGGAGCCCTGGGTGCTATTTCTGGCTGTGACCTTGAACAAGTCCATCTCACTGCTTTGGACCCTAACAGCCCCCATCTGCCTCACAGGGCTGCTGTGAGAGGTGGAGCACTTATGTGTATTTCTAGTGGGGGCTATGGAGTCAAGCAAGGGAGGGGGCATGGCGGTCACAGATGGAATTAGAGATAAGAGCTCTGCTCCTCTAGCTCTTATGACTAGCCTGTTAAGGGACAGAGTCTGAGAAATGGGCTGATTGCTCAGATCTTGATCTAACAGGGCTGGAGGACAGGGGGAGAGGTTGATTAATGGCATTTAAAAGCTTGCCCCAAGTTGGGTATCATGGCCAAGCCCATTCTGTTATTTAGGAAGGCTTGACAAGAGTGCCTATTGTCTTTCTTCTCATAACAGTGCCATGCCGAGATTGCTCGTTTTGTCCCTGGGGACAAGAAGTTGGCAGTGACTGGCTTCTGTAGGATGTCCTGAGGAAGACCTGCTCAGTTAACAAGCCCTGACTGTAGGAGAAAGATTTTTACCTGTGGGGACCAGTGAGTGTGCGCCCCAGAGATGATTCATTCATCCTTTGGTTGGTTTCCTCTCCCAAAGAGAGAGAGATTGAAGGATAAAGGTTAATATGCTTTTTCCCCCTCCTCGTCATATAGTCTGTTGAATGTGGACAGACTTCAGCAGACATTATCACAAAGCACCCATGGCTCTTACCTCATTACCATTCTTTCATTGGCTAATATTTGTTGAGGACAATCTAATAATAGGGAATATTCATTAAATACTGTTCTAGATGCTTAACAGCAATTAACTAACTTAATTTTCACATCAACCTTTTAGGTAGACAACTATTATTGTCCTGGTTTTATAAATAAGGACATTTGGGAACAAAGCAATTATACAGTTTCCCCAACAACAGACAGCTAGGAAGCTGCAGCTCCAGGATTAGAACCCGGGTCATCTGGCTCCAGAACTTTCACTCTGAAGCATCTATGCCTACATGAATACAAACTTGAAACAGACAGGGCAACAATCTCCAGGGGCCCACGGTTAGAGGCCAAAGCTATTCTAGAACAATCAGGCATCTTCTCAAAGGGAGAGCACACTCTGATATCCACGTAAGAATAGATGGGATTCAGAGCTTAATATTAGAAACTTGCTTTTTGCCAGTTATGATCTGTTTACACACAAGAGAAGGAAGGCCTGTCTCTCATTGTGTGAGAGAGCTTCACGGCCTCTGCACCAAACATTCTAGCCGCACTGGGAGGTCTTCTTCTTCCCACCCCACAGTTCATCTCCTTTCTTCTACGGAAGGCACATGTGGATACCATTTGATTTCCACCTCCTGAAAACTTTCTTCAAGAAACAAATAAAACACTAATGCCCTTTGAAACCCAGGATTTCACCACAGAACTGATGTTTCCTGTAAGCATTTTCTCTCTCTGCCCTTCTAGACAAAATGCCCTTCAGGTCACTGGGGACGACCGTCAATGTGTATTTTACCAGTTTTCTGTGACCACTTTAGTCAAAGTAAGCAACATCTTGAACTTGCCAGGGAGAATTGCCACTGGAGACAAAAGAGGAAGGGATCAAAGTGAATTCCCACAGGAGTCATGTAGATCCCTACAACAGTATCCATGGATCCACCATCTTGCTTAATAACTAAAGGCAAAACTCCCAGAATGCTCCTGGAGCAGCCGTGTGTGACCATTCTCTCTTCGCCCCACCAGAGGGTCACCCATCAGAATGCCGCATTCCTGTCAGAATGACTGGTTACTGTTTCCCCAAGTACAGGTTCATGTGCAATAACTGACCCCAGAGAAACAGAATGGCACAGTGTAAGAGCTTGTCACATTAAGTGATCAGAAAACCATTGCCAGCTGATAGAACGGTTGATGGTGCAGAAGTGATTACAGACACTCCCCATGGGCCAGCTCGGAGCTCCCGCCCAAGCATCCAGCGGCTGCCAGGCCTGGGGCTGGGACTCAACGAGAAGAAAAATCTACTTAGGGAGAAGGGATAGTTCATTCACTCCAGTTTCTATAGCCCTTTGAAGTGGATGGTGGTGTTGGGATTCCCAGCCTAACATTTCAGTTCCAATATACTTAAAAAAAAAAAAGTGCTTCTAAAAGATTGGGATGAACTGAAAAGTCTAAGGTAAATTAAATCTTGTTTTCCTGGACTGGAGGGATTTGCTGCTTAAATACATTCTAGGGTGAATTTTCTCTCTCTCTCTCTCTCTCTCTCTCTCTCTTTCTCTCTCTCTCCCCCCTGTCTCTGAGGATGGGAAAAAAAATTCTTTAATAAAGAGAATCATTATTCTGAATTTACTTTATAGAAAATTTGTGGGGGGGTGCATATGTTCAGTTTCTTGTACATTTACTGAAAGTCAAGTCAAACTCTTCTGCCCATTTACCTTCACCTGAGCCGGCGTTAACTCTGCCTCTCCCAGCCTGAGTTGGCGGCATTCTGCCTCAGTGGCCCCAGCAAATTTCTTCCGTAGTCTTTAGAGGATGGCGCGGACCAGAGCCACTGAAGCAGACTGTGAACTGCAATCCCGTCCAAGACCAGACCGGATCCAAGCACGATGGAAGAAAGCGAAAGGGTCTGAAAGGAGACCTGGGTGGGTTGCTCCTGAGAGCGGACTTTCTCTCTCTGTACCAGCCCCTCAAATGCCTGATCTTGTCCCTTCCTCTGCATCCACGTGTGGGAACCCAGGAGAACAGCTTCTATAAATGGCTGCTCTTACCATTTGGGAACCTTCCAGGGATGAATACCCTGAAACCTTATTTCTGAGACCTTATACTAGCCTACACAGACTGCATAGTTATCGCAGAAACTTTAAAAAACTCCCAGAAACAGAAAAATGTCTCTAAATATACTGTAAGAACCCAGATTCTGGAGTCTGGCTACAAGGAAGCTAATCCTGGCTCCACCCTTACTAGCTGTGTGCCCTTCCTCAAGTTCCTTAACTTCTCTGGACCTCAATGAGCTCATTTGTAAAAAGCGGATAATAACTGTCCTTCCAACGTAGGACTGTTGTAAGGATTGAATGAACTCGTGTGCATAAGCCATGAAAAGTGCACGATCTAGCAAGGGGGTCGAAAATTTCAGTATGTTCATGTGACTAGAAATGCACGTGCCAAACGGTTAACAATAGCAACCTCTAGTTGCTAAAAGGAACAGGGACGTTCTGGTTTTATTTCTTTTTGTGCTTCTTCCTATTTTCTCTCTTTCTGTTGCATTAGAAACTAATTTGTAATTGGAAAAATAGATGTCTTTGATAAAAGAAAAAACTTTCAGCAAAGCTCCCAGGGCTGTCTGAAGGCCACGGGCAAGGTGAAGAGGACAAAAGAGCGGTGACAACAGGGTGAGTGGGCAGAGGGATGAAGGGGAAGTTTTTATTCAGAGATGCACTCGTGGGAGCCCTGAGGCTGGCTGGGTCACCCAAGGTGAGGATTTTGAGAACCCTTCTATTTTTGACGTGCTTGGTCCAGCAGCCAGGTTCATCCCTCATCAGATGAGCCCGGCCAGCCTCATGGCTGACTTTCAGCTCCAACGCTCCCCACGATGGGCCTAAAGGGCCAAGAAGACATAGCCCTTGTCCACGCACAAGGCCAGCCGCGGCTGTGGTGGGGACAAGGGTGAGGGCAGACTTGCCCCCTGACCTGGAAGATCTCCCCCGACCTCGAAGGCAGGAGCTGGAGCTGCCCTTCCTTCATTTGCACGTCTAGGTAATTACAACTCATGAAAGTGTCTAACCCATTAGTTAAAACCCGGCCCCAGCATTTGACTCTGACCTCCTGCGGCAGCAGGGGCCACACGCTGACTCCATGCTGCCTGGTTTGTCCTCAATTTATAAGCAGCACAGCCTATAAATAGAAACCCTTTTGCTCAGTTCCCCAGGAGGCATCAGCAGGTTTTCCAGCTTGTATGTGTTTTCTTCTTTCCTTTTTTTAAAAACCAACATGGGAGGCTTATTTTCCCTGCCGGCTGCTCCCCCACCCTCTCCCCCAGTTCAGTCTGGGGGCACGGGGAGCTGGCACAGCACCTGCAGCTCCGGACGGTGGGGGGGGGGGGCGCGCGGGGGTGCTGCCTGGCTCTGGTCCTGACCCGCCGGGCCCCACTCACCTGTAGATCCTGTACCTGGTGGTGAAACCCTGGCGGTAGCGCTCCATGAAGTCGGCATACTCCTGGGCGCGGTGGAAGGGGCCGCGGTCGGTGAGGAGCCAGTCCAGGGGCGGCTGGCCGGCGGAGGGGGCATGCTGCTCGGGGAGCGCGGCGGCGGCGGCCGTGGCCGAGACCGCCAGCACCCAGCCCGGGAGGCCCAGCGCCAGCAGGGTTGCCCATGGGGCCGCCGCCCGCCCAAGCCCTCTAAGCCGAGTGCCGCACTGCCGCCTCATGCTTTTCCCGGGCGGTTGGTTTCTTCATTCTCTCGCCACGCTCCCCCGCTCTGTGCCGCTCCTCCAGGGCTCCTGGAACTAGAAAAGTCCGACACGGCGATGTCAGTTGGACACCCTGGTCTCAGCCCGCACGGGCCTGTGCGCCTCGCACGTCAGGAACCCCCTTATGCTAACGACACCTCCTCATCGCAGGCCCTGGGCAAACTGCTCGAGACACGTGTTCCCTTCGATCCTTAAAACAATCCTAGGGGGAAGACCGCCGTCCTCATTTTCACACATGTGAGCGTGAGGGTTAGGGAGATAAAGAGGGAAGGAAGAAACCACATTTTTGAACCCTGGAGGTCTGCCCAGCCGTTCCAGTAAATTGCTTCCCTTCCTGTGTTGACTCAACGCGCTCTGCTTCTGTCTCCCTCCCTCAGAATGTTCGCTGGGGGTCCGTCGCAGGCCCACAGCGCCCCCACTGCCTCGGAAAGCTTGAGGCCAGGTGAACGGAGACCCCACTTCTCCGGCAGCCAAGCGTGCGGCACAGAAGTAGGGAGGTCCCGAGGTTGCTGGGAAGCTGGGTGAACTTGAACAAATCACTCCCCTTCTCTGGCTGTAGTTTTCTCCTACAGAAAATAAAGGGGCTTGATGAGATAATATCTAAGACTCCTTCCAGCTTTCAGGATCCGATTCCCTCTTACTGAAGGCCGCACAGGAATGGCGTTAGAGCGGGAAATCGGATCGCCTACCATCAGAGAGCAGATCCGAGTGCACACGAGGCCTGTAGTTCTGTCTCCACAGGGCATGGGAGCTCCCTGATGGCAGGGCTGTGTATTCTTCTGTCCCAGGTCCCGAGAGCAGACAGCTGGTGTTTAGAGACCCTCCTTGAAGGAGTGAATGAGCATATGCCCGGCCTTCTCTGAGTAGAAGGGAAGGGGCCAGGCAAGAAGATTCTGGCCTTCAAAACTCCTGACTGCCTGTGACTCCTCATATTTCATATGGCCTTCGATCTCCAGCACCTGCACCTTGTCTAAGAATAAACAGTCATCTTTACAAACCTTTGGGCAGACACAGAGGACTGATTCGATCCTATGGAGGTCCTTACAATTGCATTTGTCCCTCAGATCTTGAACAGCACATGCCGTCTCCCCTCGCCAGGAGCACTTCAGTGCTAGAATGTGCTAGGATGCCTTCTAACCCTACCCCCCAGGACCTGTAATCTGTGGCCTTGAGGACTTTCTCTGGCTGCCAAAACCAAGGAGACAGGCTCTTTCCTTGGGGATGAAACAAGGATGTTAATTCTCTGGTACTTCCAGAGCCCTGTAAGGGCAGACAAAGTAGCCTTCAGCATCTGATTCACGCCCCCTTCCAGAGTCCCCAGTGTCGTCTGCAATGGCTCCAGTTCAACAAAACCACCAGACTTCCCTTGGACCGGTGTGAGCCCTGAAGAGGCTTCCGGGAGGCGGGGCCAAGCATGAATCCTGATACGCAAAGCCTAAAGGCTGGCCCGAGTGTGAGAGACCCAAGCCTCAGCATTTGTACAGGATGCTTTCAGGAGGGTTGTGGCCTCCTCTTGGAAGGATGCATGAGAATATGCACCTTCAGACTCACTCCTCCACCCCAGCTAGGAGGTACTGACCACCTACTATGTACTCCTGGGTGATTCTTAAAAAAAATTTTTTTTTAATGTTTATTTTTGAGAGAGAGAGAGACAGAGCGCAAGCAGGGGAAGGGCAGAGAGAGGGAGACAGAATCTGAAGCAGGCTCCAGGCTGGCTCTGAGCTGTCAGCACAGAGCCCGACATGGGGCTCGAACCCACAAACCGCAGGATCACGACCTGAGCCAAAGTCAGACGCTTAACAACTGAGCCACCCAGGGACCCCTGTGCTGGGTGATTCTTAGAAGCTGCCCCAGTTGATTCTCACAGTAAGTTTGTTACAATGGCGCTATTATTACAGGTTTGCCTCTCACCGGGACTCAGCGGAGTTGCACTAGGAAGATGCAGAGAATATGCACAGAATATGAGCTTAGATCTGGTTCCATGTCCAGACCTTGCCAAGAAGGCTGTGCCTACCTAAAGAGCCGGAGCCACCACAAGACAGACCTCATTTCGTGCACTGGTCGAGCAGAGGCCAAAAGAAGAACACGGAGGTGACACCTGCCTTACTGGGTCTCAGAACATAGCACAGAATTCTGATCATTAAAATAGGTGATGCTGACACACAAACTGGATGGGCAGATCAATGATATAGAGCAGACAGCTCAAAAATAGAGCTCATTATCAACAAGAGCTAAGCATACACATATACATATGAAAACATTACAGACTAATTGGGTAGGGGATGGAATATTTTAAACATCGCATTGGGAAATTAGTTCCAGATGGATTAAAAAGTTAAATATAAAAAATAAAATCATAGAAGGAAGAAAAATCCCTGAGTGTTTTATAATAAGCATGCATTACTCTTGAATCAGGGGAAAAGTGATATAAACTGAAAGGAGTCCGCCTTGCACATGGGGGGGGGTAGGACTTGTTTTTACAGGATGTAATCCGATGACGATGCCCAAAATATTTCTCATTTGATCATTCACACATTCAGTTCTTGAGAAGCATAAATTGGGAACTCCTAAGACACTAGGCTAAGCATTGATTATACAAAAGCAAGGACTCGCTCCATTATCTGAAACTCTATTGGTGATTAATTCCTCTTATAAAATACTGTTCTGTTTTTAAAGGCATGTTGACAGAGGGGAAGGGAGAAGGGTCATCTTGGAGACTGGGGCTACTTGACTCCGCAGGCCAAGGCAGCAAACACTATGAAGTGGAAACGCACTGACCGGTGGGAGAACACTGTGGAAGACAGGATTCTAAAATGGCCCCCAGGACTCCCGTGTCCTTCTGTGCACTCCCCCACATAATCTCCATGTCCTCTGTGCACGCCTTGCATAATCTGCTCCCTTTGAGTGGAGGCAGGAGCTATGAATATGGTCAGATACTACTAATCAGTTACTAATCACTTAATTTTGAGTTGTTCAAAGGGGAAAGTATCCTTGGTGGGCCTGACCTAATCAGGAGAATGAGAACCCTTAAAAGAAAGTGAAGTGTCAGAGAGACAAGCTCCTGGTGATGTGAAGAAGGCAAACAGCCATACTGTGAATGGCCTGTTGGGGGGCATGCAGCAAGGGACTGTGGGTCGCCTCTAGGAACTGAGAGCAATTCCCTGTCAACACTTAGTAAAAAAAAAAAAATGAGAATGACAGTCATAGCCCAAGAAAACAAATTCTGCCAACAGCCACGTGAGCCTGGAAGAAAACCTGGGGCCCCAGGGAAGCACCGCTTCCCTGACTGACACCTTGATTTCAGTCAGGTGAGACCTAGAGCAAGAGGACCTGGCTAACCCATACCCGGATTCCTGACCCCCAGAAACCGCGAGACCGTAAATTTGTACTGCTCGATGCCACAAAGTTGGTGGCAATTCATTCCACAGCAATAGAAAAAATAATACAGACAACATAAAAGATGGGAATACTCCTCTCCCGTCCTGTGCAAAAGCCTGGTCTGGTGAGGGGTTTCCGTGCTCCCTGAGGAAGAACCATCTGTTGTTCTTGGCACACGAGAAAGCTAGCATGGCAGTTTCCTGAGCAGAGTGGTGCTGCTCACCTCCATCCCCCCCCCCGCTGTCTAGATTACAGACCCCTCAAGGTCAGAGTTCAGGTCTTTGCTTTTATCATTCCAGCCCTCACACATAGTTCGTCCTCAAATTTATGTGACGACTCAATTCCGCGCTTTTTATAGAGGGATCACGGTGAGCCAGGGACAACACGTGGCATTGACTCAGCTCCTGAACTTCTTGGGCCCTGTGCTCTAACACGGAGGTGGGGGGGTGGGGGGGGGCAGTGGCGGCCGCCACCTCGCCTGCCAATCAGGAGTTTTCTGAGGACAGGTGTGAAAGGCTGTGTGCTCTTTGAAAGAAAGGAAATATGTTCCGTCAATGTGTGCTTCTTGCCATTCTTTGTAATTAGGCTTTTTCAGAGCTCACAATGTGCTGGAACCTGCCTGGTTCTAGGAGTATCAGCTTTGGAATCAAATGGTTTTGATTGCCGGGGCCAAGT
This sequence comes from Acinonyx jubatus, assembly GCF_027475565.1. Taxonomy (NCBI): domain Eukaryota; kingdom Metazoa; phylum Chordata; class Mammalia; order Carnivora; family Felidae; genus Acinonyx; species Acinonyx jubatus. Next base: position 49,533,462 of record NC_069395.1, read on the forward strand.
CTGCTGAGTGCAGCAGGATCGCCTGAATGCAGCGCTGACTGCTCCCAGGAAACATTTGGCCTTAGAATCCTACGGCTTCCGCTTCGTCGCTTTTCCTCGGCATCTGAAGACATCCTGACGAAAAGATCTCTTTTCAAGAGGGAGAAGTTTTAAACTGGTTTCAAAACTTTCTCTTAAAACATCTCTAGACTGTGTTCCCTCACCTTTTAAAAAAAGAGACAAAGTAACGGCTGCACTGACAGTTGTGCAGAATTAGGCTCTTTCAGGGGAAAGGCTCTGGGGCCATTTCCTGTTTACGCTCCACAAATAATATCACCAGGGATTTTGTAACAGCAAACGTCCAGCAAATTATAAACATCTCAATTCTCCTGACTTCTGGTGGGATTGCTAATATTCAGCAGGTTGAAACAATTAGCACCTTCCCCACAATGCTTCCAAGGGTCGTTTTATGCTAAAGCTGACTGTGTAAGTAAACCTCCATGTTCCGCGTGAGTATTGTTAAAGTCATGGCTGAGCTAGCTCCTTGAGGAACAAAATACAAATGTACTTGTGAGAGCCAAATAATTCCATTTACTTACACTACACCTATGACAGAGTTTTATACCTACACAAATAATAAATTAGCCTTGGACCAAAGGCACAAGTGAAATAAGTTCATCGAGCCGTGAATAAAAGGGATTACGGTTTTGCCAATAGAGAAAATCAAGTACAGACCAAGTCACGTGAGAAGCAGGCAGTGCGGCCTTTGAAATGGAGAGAATCGTATCTCCACCACTCTGACTGTCAACCAGCTGAGGACCTGGGGGGGGACAGTGTCATGTTCTCCTGGTGGTCTCAATCTCCATTTATGCCCGGACCTGTCGATATGCAGAGCAGTTAGGATCTGGGGCGTCCGCTGCTCACATGCTAAATCTTGGCAAATGAGATAGGAATAGAGTCTCCTCAGGACTCCTGGGTGGCTCGGTTGGTTAAGCGTCCTACTCTTGATCTCAGCTCTAGTCTCGATCTCAGGGTTGTGAGTTCAAGCCCCGTAATGCACTCCACCCTGGGCGTGAAGCCTAATTAAAAGAAACATTTTTAAAGAAGTAGAGTTTCCTCTCTGAAAACTAGTCTAGAGGGAAGGTCACTTATCAGAGGAGTTGAGGGCACGGCCAAGCTAAGCTGCTGTTAGAGTCCAGAAGAGAAGGAGAAATAGAATGTGTCATTATAATTAACAAAATCATTCATTCTGTCAACAATGGTCATTAATAAATGCCAGCATAAATCACTTCATATTTGTGTGGCGGTTACTGCTTACGAAGAAGCACAGGTGATAAAATTACACTTGAACTTCATCTTCCAGATTTTATCCCCTTTTAACAGATGAAAATGCTGAGGCCAGGAATGGATGTGAGCTGCAAGAGGGAATCAGGTGTTTCAGCGGTAGATCAATGTCTACCTGCTTTAAAGCATTTTTTAACGGTGATTTATTTTTGAGAGAGACAGAGTAAGTGGGGAAGGGGTGGAGACAGAGGGAGACACAGGATTTGAAGCCAGCTCCAGGCTCTGCGCTGTCAGCACGGAGCCCAAAGTGGGGCTCAAACCCACAAACCATGAGATTATGACCTGAGCTGAAGTTGGACGCTCAACCAACTGAGCCACCCAGCCGCCCCCAGGTCTACCCTCTTCAGATCCTCCGGTATCCCTTAACATGATTCACATCGATAAAACTACGTAGGCTTTGCCACTTACAGGTTCCCTTGGGAGCAAGTCACTTCCCTCTGGGAGCGTCCTCTGGTCATCAGTGAATTGATTTCAGAGGTAAGATGATCCCTAGGATCCTGCCCGGTGCCGAAATTCCATTATTCTATGCAAATACAAGGGGCGCAAATATATGGGGAAAGGCATTAAGATTTCAGTCCTATTTGGGAGGAAACTCTGTTTCAGGAAGGGAGTGAAGCATATAAAAAGTGAGGTATAAAGCCAAAATCCTTGCCTGTTGGAGCAGTGACATTTCATAAAATGATTAGGCAGTGACATTAAATAAGTTTTCAAGCCATTTGAGTGGTTAATTGGCCAACTCTATTGAGGAGATGTTTTCTTGACTAAATCTGAGGGTGTCTTTGGTAGAAACGCACAGAAAGCATGATTTGTTCTTGTCCTCCACCACATCTTGGTGTGAATTCGGCCTCCCCTTTGTCTAGAAAGGGCGGACAGACAAGAGAAATGACAGGGCGTTCTGGGGTGGAGATTCCCAAAGGGCAGGTAGATGTGGAGTGCTGTTAGTGCTGTTAGTTCACCTCAGTGACTTTCAGTCTCCCCTCTCGTCGGGATGAGCTCCAGCCTCCACAGAGACTAACCACGGCGTTTTGCCCTGGTCATAGGCTCCTGGTTGCACTTCCGAGAGCTTCCGTCTTGGCCGTCGTTCCCCGTGTGAGCCCAGGCAGATGTCACACCCCGACGGCCATGTCTGCTCTAGGCTCCGTGACACAACCTTGGGTTTCTCCCCCAGAACCGGCCCGGAACCATCAAGCTACATTTGCTGCATTTCCCGACCGCTGGTCAGGAAACAACTTAAAATAGGTGAGGCATATGGATATCCTCCCTGCGTAAGATCAGGGGAGCAAGATTAATGATTATGTGCGCAAAGGTAAGAGCTAATTATAATGACTGTTTCCTAAATGTTCTTACATTCATCTGAGACCTCTGAGAGGAGAGGGTGGAAGAGGGGAAGGGCCTCGCCGAGGTCACTCCGGAGAAGCAGAAGGGACACTCAGACATTCCAACTCCAAGACCTATACCGCAGCTGTCCTCATCCTCACCCACTTCTGTCCTTCAAACAGCCAGTTGTTAAGCAATTCCTATGCACAAGGAATGTCCTAGGTGATGGCACTAAATCTGATGCACAGACCCAGAACCTGCCCTCACGGAACAGGAAGAAAGTATAGGACTTGGGGGTCCTAGGAGTTTAAAAGAACGACACACACGCATATGCCCATGCGCGCACGCACACACACAGCTTTAGTGACAATTAGACTTTGTAGGCTCCACCCCCTCAGGGCTCCAAATTTATAGGTTTCTGCTGTGTGATAACCAGCCCTTCACTTGTCAAGGGCGGACTCATCTGTCAGTCGTAGAGGCTTCGTACGTGCCTGGGGGATGTCCTTGGCACTTTCCTTGGAGAGACAAGCCACCTGACAGGCTTGCCCACAGCCTCACACAGTAAAGCCCGGGTCGCGGTGTGCGACCAGGGAGGCCCCTGTGCCCCAGAGCTTCTCTTAAGGTCACGGAGGCCTCCAGAAAAGGGAAAGAAGGCAGTGCTGATCAAACAGAACCTCTAAGCGAAAGGTTGTCTATTTCAAAGCCTTTAAAACCTGGTCTCCATGCAGATCAACCTTCCTCGAAACCACTTCCATTATACTCCTTTAGGAAAGAACAGCAGTTCCTTGTGGCCCTGAGATACATCCGCCCTCCTCTGCCACACACCGAGACCCCCGCCAGCGGGTCCACGGAGAAGCGCCACAAGCATAGGCCAGCGAGTTGAACTGCCCGGCTTCTCACGCTGGCTCCAGCTCCCTGGCCTCAGTTTCCTCTTCTGCGATGTATATTAAAAAAGGATAACAATACTCATGCCTCCTCATAGGGTTGTGGGGATTAAGCGAGCTAACATTTACAAAGCCTCTAAAAAGTGCCTGGCCTGTGGTGAGTGCTGTGTATGTGTTCGCTGTTATTTCTTCCAACGCTTCAACGTAAGTATCAGAGCCAAAAAGAGTCCACAGGCACCGCCTCATCCACTATGGGGTTTTGTTTGCTTGTTGCTGTTTACAGGTAAGAACGCTGGAGCCTGAGAAGGTAAAATCTCTGTTAAAGAGATATGTCCCCGTTAGCCTTTGGGGATCTCTAGAGGTCACTCTGAGCGGCCTCACCGGTCCTGCTCCCCAGGCCCTCCATAGTTAATGACTCAGAAGTGGGCAGTCCATCTGCCTTCATCTGTGGCCTCTGTCACCTGAGGCTTTGTTATCTGCCTGTGGGCCCTAACACTGTGTGCATTTCTGCCTCCCCCTCCTCTCCGTGAGTCTGTGTCTGCCTGTGACATCTTTTAGACTCATTTTCTCCAACAAACTTCTCAAAGCTTGGCTCTGTGTTCGTTACTTGGTAACTTTGCCTTCTTTGGGTCCCTGATTAATTTCCACCTGATCATGTCATAGAACTGGGGGAAACAGGGTGAGATCCTGGAAATTAGCTGGAAATCATCCAGTGGTTCTCAGCAGACTGGAGTGTGTGCGGTGTATGTGTGTTGGTGAGAGTGATGATGGGGGTGGGGGTTGGTATAGAGACAGAGAGGGAGGGAAAGGGAGAAATAACCGATGTCCTAGGTTGGGGTCTATTTCTGTGTTTTGAAATGTTTTGCAAATCCCTCAAGGAACTTTTGATGCAACTGTCCAGTGCGAGCCAGTGATGGAATCCCCTTCACAATGGACAAGAGATGAGAAAACGTAGGGCCACAGAGGTGCGGTGAGTTATTCACAGTCACGTCGCTGACTTGGGGGCAAATCAGGACGTGAACCTGGCCTCCCAATGCTACGCCTAGAGCTTATTCTGTCTATTCCACACGTGTCCGTGAGAAATTGACATTTCCAGAAGTGGGAACCCATGAGTTCCAGAGCCCCCATCGTCATCATCACCAATTATTGCACAGGCATCAATTACTATGTGCCAAACACTGGTCTTTAAAACTTTCCATTCATTGACTCATTTAATTTTCACGGAACCTTAGGAGGTGGATGTTGTTATTATGCCCGTGTTACACTGGGGAACGCTCAAGAACAGAGAAGCCAGTAATGTTCTTCCAAGAGAGTCCTCAGTATGGTCAAAATGACCTAAAACTAAGATCCACAGACTTTATTCTGTTAAGGGAGCTGTAGTCACAGAGGTTATCCTGGATGCCTCTAGGTCCCTCACTCTCATTTAAGAAATTACTACGGAGTGATGAAAAGTCTAAAATCTTAGAGTTTAAAAGTAGGTCTCGCCCAAAATCATTTTCCTGACGTGGATAAAGACATTTAAGCCTTCTGCTTTTGGGGAAGCTGTGTGGCTCCTGTTTAGATGGCCTGTCAGCATGGCCTTAGGAGAAGGCAGTTACATATCACTTGCGCTATCTTAAAATTCATAAGGCCAGGCATGTTCCCCCAACCTGGGCCCGGGTGGACGACCCGTAGGTGCTGGTTTCCTGCACAACCCCTGAGTTACTGCGCTCTTTCCTCAGACCTTCCAACCAACTGGGCCTGTGCCCAAGATCCCCATCCCCTCCTTTCTACCCAATCTTCGCGTGTGCATCTCAGGTAAGGGGTTCACATCCTTCTTGACTCCTGAACCCGCTGCCCTCAGCTCCCCTACTTGCTGTTGTAGGAGACAGACCTCCAAGAATTGCCTACCCTTTTGCCTAATTCTGAACTGCCCCCCCCCCAAGCTCTTTTTGTGTTCCTCTTGACGCGTGCTGGCCAAAGCTGGTCCTCCTGCGACCGAGATCATGCCAATTGCCGCCTGCCTCTGGATGTGCCCCTCCCTGGGTCCAGCTACTGAGTCATTCGCTCCAACCCCTAGCAGACTGCTGGTTCCATCCTCCAGAGAGGAAACCTTCTCCATCCTGCCTCCTTCCCACCAGCCCGGCTTCCGCTGCTCAAGCCCCAGCTCACTTCCCAGCAGATCCAGCTTCTATATACACACAGGACAATTTAAGTATTTCTTTCAGGCCTGAGAAGCCAAAATAAACCTAAGCCAATCACGTAGAAATTGCTCACCACCTTGCGGGCAGCCCCACCGAGGTGGGGCTGACGAGAAACTCTCCATCCTGACCCTCGGCCCTCAATGCTACTCTTGCTCTTGGCTTCCCGCCATGCCTGTCACTGAATCTGAACTTTTAGCTCAAGCTCTGCCCTATTTGGGCCTTGGCACAGACCAGAATGTAAAATGATAATTCCCTGAGCTGTGCCAAACAGCGCAGAGCTCCCGAGATGTTACAGATGCAGCTGTGACCAGCAAACACATTGTTTCCGGGATGGTGTTTGTAAATATATGAGCTGCCCGACAGCTTGTGGAATTAAATATAGATGCTACATCACAAAGTCTAGCTAAAATAAACTATATGCTGCTCAATGAATGTCAATAAGTACACGGAGAAAGAATCATTATCACTTTTCTGCAGCACAGTCCAAGGAACCCATCCCTAAGTGGGTTTTTCTGTTTGTTTGCTTGCTTTTTGAGGAAGGCAACGTTTCCCCCACACACAGGCTTTTGACTGGTCCCGGTGGGCAGCTGGGGGAGGGTGGCATGCAGTGACCGAGTGGGCACGATCGGGAAGGTTGCTGCGCTGGGTGTGGTGTGTATGGGGTGGTGGCCAGAGCCAGCCCATCTGAGGTTCCCGGATGGACCAGGCAATCACAGTCAACCTTTCGGGATTGCTGGCTTTGAGAAACCATTTCTAGAAGTACGGTCTGAAGTGCACTGGCGGGTTCGAGAGACATGATGGAAAGCAAGCTGATCCATCACGGCCAGTCCTCTCTCCCGTTCTTGAGCTGAATGCCTCCCCTTCCCTCGCACTGATTTCTACTGGCTGCTTGTATATTAGCAGCCTCTTAAGTGAATAACGGCAGGTTACCCGAAGCTGGCGTTCACACACTAAAATCGGCATCCCGAAGGAGGTTTCTGAGCGCTCTCGTTCAGCCTTCGGCCGAGAAGCCTTGTTGCCCTGCGATCCTGGGCGTTACGCAGAGCCCACGCTGCTCTGCCCGGACTGCCAAAACCCCACTCCAGGAGGTGGTGCAAAGTGAAAGGCGCTCTGAATTCGGGGCGACGTCAGTGTGGCCCCGAGGAGTTCAGGTTTGACTTGTGCCGATCATTTTGAACATCTGCAACTGCCACGCTGTTGCCCATTGAATGTATTTGTCCGTGCGTGTTCCTCTCTGGCTCTTTAGCACCAAGTTCTCTCTGCACTACAAAGGGGAGCCGCAGACCTAGGTAGACCGCAGCAGCTCCAGCACCGTCTGGGTCCTTGTGCAAAAAGGTTTCCGAGTTTCCAGTAGAAGAGCTAGAGTAATTCTCTACAAATCGTAATGCAGACTTCCTTCTGGCTCACCCTGCCACGGACTACCCAGACTACTTCTGATAAATTAAACCCTTTGGAAGATGTGGTGATAAGTTTCCCCACTTCCTTCCTTTTAGGAAAGCTAATAAATAGCTATTCATTCATCCGACTAATGTTTATCGGACAACGAACATTTAGCTAGAATGTAAAATGCACGAAGGGGACGGTGGAAGGGAGGCTGGAAGGTAACGCTGGGATTTCTTTCAAAGAAAGGTGAGGGCAAATCCTTACAATAATTCTCTCGCGGCAAGCCTGATTAGCCAAAGCCACAGTAGAATGACTGTGCTGACCGGGATTTACAGATGTCCACAACTGAGTGACAACTGAGGCTTGACTCTGCAGCTTCTGATTCAAAGCAAAGATCATTCTCAGCCTAATTTTGAATTGTATCATTGATTTTCAGTCCAAATCTTTGGAAAAACAGTAGAGAGTAACTCCTAAGAACTTGGGAAATTAAATCAAATATCCCATTCCTCAAACTTGGTAACAGAGAATACAGTTAAGACAGAGCCAAGTATTTATTCTGATGGGTCTCCAGTGTGTGTGTGTGTGTGTGTGTGTGTGTGTGAGAGAGAGAGAGAGAGAGAGAGAGAGAGAGAGAGAGAGAGAGAGAGAGAGATTTGCCCCATGAGACCTTTCTCAATTTCCAGAGAAATATTTGGTTGCAACAACTTGGAGAGGAGTGCTATTTCTCGTGGGTAAGGCCAGGTAGCTGTTAAGCATCCTATAATCCACAGGACAGTTCTAATAATTCCCTGACTCCAAATGTCAGTAGTGCTGAGATTGAGAAGCTCTGGCTTAGGCCAACAAATTCTAATGATCTCAGACTCATACAGTATCTCTGAATACTGGAAGGCCAACTTTTTAGAAAAGTTTTTCATGCACACCTAGTTTGCCAACATATGTCATAGTGGTGAAGACCAAAACTTCTCATCCCCACAATCCCTCCTTCTAGGCTTCCTGTTTCCTGTTTAATTGGTCCTTGATAACAACAACAGTTAAAAGACCCATTTATTGACTTATTATTTTCTACTGGGCACTGTGCTAAGCACTTTACTATCAACAAAGTAGATAGTACTAATCCACAAGCAGTTAATATAAGGAAAATGAGATTCTAAGAGATTTAGAAACTTGTGCACCTCCTTTCCTCCCTCCCTCCCTCCCTCCCTCCCTCCCTCCCTTCCTTCCTTCCAGTTCAGTCAGAAAGCCAATAGGCAGGCCTGTGCGGGGGGGGGGGGGGTGGGGGGGGGGGGGGTGGGGGGGGGGACTAGCAAGGATCTGGATCCATGTAAGGCAGGTAGTTGAGTGGAGCAGTAGCCCAGTGGAGTCAGGAAATTGGTTTCATGCGGGGCGGGGCGGGGGGGGGGGCGGTTAGCCAATAAGTAAGTATATTAAGGATAACAGGAGCTAAATTTCTCATGGTCAAAGAGAGGAGTTGGAAATATGGAAAGAAAAAAAGCTAGAATAAACCCTCTGGTTTGGCCTGATTAGAAGTATGAATTCATATTTCTAAATCTAGATAGAGAAATAGAAGGATAGAGAGAGAGAGATTGACAGATGAACAGATGGGGAGATAAATAGATGTCAGAGACAGACAGACAGAAGTGTGTGCGTGTGTGTGCGTGTGTTTGCACATTAAATATAATATGATATTCTGGGTTGGATTCTGGAATAGAAAAAAGGATATTAGTAGAAAATGGATGTAATCTAAATAAATTTTATAGTTTACTTAATAGTATTGCACCTATGTTAATTTCTTATTTTTGACAAATGGACCACGGTTACAAGATATTAAAGTTAGGAGAAGCTGGATGAAGGACACACAAGACCTCTGTGCTCTTTCAAACTCTTCTGTAAATATAAAATTATTCCAAAGTAAAATTTTTATTTAAAATTAAAGTGTATATATGCATATATATACAATAACATATTATTGTATTAAATTCTATATGTATTAAATGTACATATGTACGTATATGCAATAAGGTACATATGTGTATATATGTCTACACAATAATGCATACATATTTATGTGCAATACATATACACACACACAAGCTATCTCTCCCAATTCTGTCCACCCCAAGTGTGTCCAGTAGGACTCACCTCCCTTTAAGATCTTGGTTTCTAAGTCCTACTCCTTCCACCAAAAGGAATCAGGGATTGTTGGAGAAATGAATGATTACAGGCCTGTGGCAGTTAAGGTGTAACATGAACTTGGAACATCTTTTTATGACAGAAACATCGGTGTCCTGGCAAATTTTTAACATCCAGCTCTCTGGAGGAAAAAGTTCTGATCGTAGCATTTGCCAGTTTCCGTGGTGCAAATACTTCCCAACATGCCTGATTCCAAGCTACCCACTTAATGTTAATGATTCACACGTTTCCTGAAAATTTTGCAGTGGGCTCCCATAAGCCATTGTAAGCTCTAGCAAACTACTGGGTTCATATGTGTATATGTATCTCCAAAGAAGGATGGATACATGTCAAAAGGACACAAAGCCAGCTTGAAAAGGTTCCCGTCATGAATTCTGGGACAATTTGAACATCAAAATAAATATTGATAGTAATGGATTATATTCCTTTGAGCAAAATAAGAATCTATGAGGCCACATTATTTACACACACATACAGCAATACCCAGGGAGGGGGGAGCTTTCTTATAATTCTTATAATAGAATGACAACTAATAAATGTAAAAAAAAGGATAGAATTAGAAAACCATCATTTAGGAATTCTCACGGTGATAATCCATTCAGAAAAGAAACATAAATCAGTGCTAAACTGTGAAATACCCCCATTCTTCATCAAAGAAGAATATTTCACAGTCTCAGAAGATCTTCCTCAAAATACTTCCTAGTTAATCAAAGAAAAAAAAAACTTTACAGTCGACAAACTGATAGCTGCCATCTTACTCTAGTGATCCAAGTTAACATCACCAGAATTTAGAACCTTTTAAAATTCTTTTTAAAGTTTATTTATTCATTTAGAGAGAGAGAGAGAGAATGGGAGAGGGGCAGAGAGCAAGGAGAGAATCCCAAGCAGGCTCCGTACTGTCTTGTGCAGAGCCAATGTGGGGCTTGAACTCATGAACCATGAGATCATGACCTGAACCAAAACGGAGTCTGATGCTTAACCGACTGAGCCCCCCGGGTGCCCCTAACATCACTAGAATTTAGACAAAGAGAAATCATGTGCCACCTGACAGGACCCAGTGAGATCACATCACTTCTAGCACAGTCCAGGCAAAAAAATCCCAACTTGAATTCAGCACGAAGAAATATTACACAACCTAAACTGAGAGATATCCTATAAAATAGCAAGCCCATAATCTTCAAAAATGTTAAGGTCATGGAGATCAGAGAATGACCGAGGAACTAATTATTCCAGATTGAAGGGCACTTTAAAAAAGACACGCCAACTACAAGAAATGTACAGTCCTGGGTTGGCTCCTTTGTTATAAAAGACATTATTGGGTCAGTTGCAAAACTTCAATAGGGTCTCTGGATAAAGGGCATCTGGCGAGTTCTTTGTACTCCTGCATGACTTTTTTTATGAGATTGAAATTATTTCCTTGTACAAAGGAAAAAGGAAAAAAAAGAAATTCATACATGATTACAGAGCTCACACAACCAACACCGAAACCATAGTTGTTCTAACTCTGACACCTGGGCGAATTACCGATCCATAATTCAAAAATATGTTTGTCTATTGAATTGTAGAGGGATATCTAAGATACAGACGGATCTTTCTTATTTAGGACAGACAGACCCTCATTATTTACATCTTAGGAGATACAGCTAGAGACCTGATACACGTGGCTGTATCCAGCATTGTCCAATAAAAATATAATGCAAACTACACAGATATTTTAAATTTATTACCAGCTACATTAAAAAGGTAAAATTAAGCAGATGCAATCAGTTTTAGTGATATATTTTATTTAACCTAGTGAGTCCAACATATTGTCATTTGAAATAACTCTGTATGGTGACAGATAGTAACTAATCTTACCATGGTGAGCTTTTCATAATGAGTGTAATTGTCAAATCATTACATGATACACCTGAAACTAATTTAATGTTGTATGTCACCTATATCTCAATTAGAAAAATAAAAACACAAATTTTTGTCATTTGAATATGTAATTAATATGAGAAAATTATTCCCAATATGTTTTGTATTTTTTCACACTGACTCTGAAATCTAGGGTATATTTTACACTTATAGCTCATGTCAGTGGAGATGCTAAGTTTTCATCGGCAATACTTAATTCTTGGGGCGCCTGGGTGGCTCAGTTAGTTAAGCGGCCAACTTCGGCTCAGGTCATGATCTTGCGGTTTGTGAGTTCGAGGCCCGCATCGGGTTCTGTGCTGACAGCTCAGAGCCTGGAGCCTGTTTCAGATTCTGTGTCTCCCTCTCCCTCTCTCTCTCTGCCCCTCCCCTGCTCGCACTCTGTGCCTCTCTCTCTCAAAAATAAACAAACATTAAAAACATTTTTTTAATTTTTTAAAAAAGAATACTTGATTCTTTGTTTAGATTTGAAATAATTTACAGTTGAAAAAAGAAATCACATACCCAACGTATTTCCAAGCACACTTAAATTTTTTCTGATAACTGAATTGAGCAGAAGTTTTGAAATTTAAATTAATGAAAATGAGGTAAAATTTCAAAACTTAGTTTCTTCGTCACACGAGCCACACATCAAGTGCTCAACAGCCCCATATGGCTCATAGCTACCATATCGGACAACACGGGGCGGGATAGGTCCACAATTCATCTGCTCCTATGTATCCCTGTACATTAGGGATACATTGCTCACACCATTCCCCTACACAGAGACTCTAACTTTACACCATCCGGAGCAGGAATACTCTTTCCATCCTGTTGCCGTTAAGCATAAAGACTTTGAGTGAAGCAAGGTTCCATAGACGTGAAGGGACCAGAGGTCCTGGCTCCTCGTTTTCTGCCTCTGCCTACTAAATTAATCGCCCTTAAATCATGGCCGCCTCCGGACTAGCACTTGGGTAAATAAACAGGGGAAATCCATGGCAAAATGGTACCACAGAGGCAAGTTCTTTACGATGAAAAGCACTAGACAGACATTGATAGTTCAGTTTATTTTTATTATTAGAGGCCAAAAGCGGCGGATGTTGCCATCACAAAGATTTTGAGCAAGTCCCTACATTTGCTATTTTGGCTTCTCCATGGTAACAATAAAGAAGATGCTCTACCCTCTTCAGACCAACGGTCACACACCTCCAGTGCCGAATGAAAGGAGCAAATATTGCAAAGCTGTGCTCTCCCCAGAGAAAAGTGTTACAAGTCAATTTATACCGGCAATTGTTGCCAAGTGCTGCAATCATGGATACCCTTCACTCCCTTTGTTAGATTTCAGGCACGTCCAAATTTTCTACAAAACATTGCATTATTTTTGTCATCAGAAAAAAAAAAAAAACCTTTTTCTAATTAAAAAAAGTAATGTAAGATATTAGGAGTGCTGCTCTATCTCTATGTGTCCCATCATCTCTATGACTGAGCAAGACCTGAGCCAGCTGCCCTGGCTAGAGAGCTTCAGCTACCAACGCGAACAGCCGGTCAGCTAATCCTGCCATTTCCAACCATCTCAGCCGCTCACACTTGGTTGTTCCCCTCGTGTGAGGCAGAGCTGGGGTTTAGTGGAAACAAACAGAGACAATTCATCACACTCATTCACAAATGTCGCTCCTTCCGGCTCCTTCAGCCCTCCTGCTGCCCCACCATCCTTGATATCCTGCCAAATCTACAGCCTTGTGCTTATTCAGTCCTCGGCCAGGCTGCCCATGGGGATGGCCCGGGCAGATCCTGGAACTGGCACTGGTGGTTCAGCAGGATGGGGCTTTCTGTCTCACTCCATCCATCGTCGCTCTGTGCCCCAATGAGCGGCCCAAAGGCTGAAAGTGCCCTGCTGACATCGCAGCTGGCGTGGAGGACCCGGGGAGCAATTACCCATATGCTTTCTGGGCTCGCTGTCCCCTGAAGTTTCAATTAAAGATGCTCTCAGTTCTTCTGTCTCGTTTTTCTCATCCTGACTTAGGACCCTCCCCTCCCCTACAGGGCCACTGAATACCCGGGTTCAGACTGTCATCGCAAACGCCAAGAGACACCATTCACTCCATAGTCTAAGCAAGTGGCTCCCTGTGTTGTTGAGCAAAACACAGCTGTATCCCGTGCAGTCGTATCCGAGGGCCTGCCACATCCTGCGTTTTCTCTTCGCCTCCGGAATGACAGTTAAGCCACCACGTTGCTGATGCACCACGACTGTAAAGGGATAGAGAGAGCGCGTGCAAGCAAAGACCCAAAAGGCAAAGGACAACCAAGGTAGACTTGTCGGACCACGTAGGACACCTCTGGGTACCATCCACACGCCCCCAGAGTAGAGTCCCCTGACATGGCTTGAAAGGGTTCAAACATTCGAGGCAGTGACACAAACAGGGAATGCGGGGGAGGAGACGCCGGGGAGTAATGTGCACGGTTTGCAGATATAGCAGCTGGGAGCTATTTCTCTCAAGGGCAGTTATCAGCAGTTAGGGGGTCACAACTGCCACCACCATGGGCATGGAGGGAATGGTAAGCGTACTTCTTCAAACACTTAAATTCCCATTTTCGTTTTTGGTGTATTCACAGACACAAAGCTATCCCCGCCCCCAACTACAAAATGCCTCTCAACATTGTTCTTGAACCGACCCACACACGGCCACCCCTCGTTCCACAAACATCACTGAGCTTGACTTCGGCAAAAGTCCACAGCAACTTTCCACTCTCCAAACCAGGACCTTTTAGTACTTGTAGTACCTGTAGCTCCTCCTCACTGAGTAGTGACGGGGTGCTAGGCGATGTTCTCTCTGCTTTACATACCCTGTCTCACTGGATCCGCAGAACAATACACAGCCTTGCGTTCTACTGATATTTTACCTTTATGGATGAGGAAATGAAGAGCTAAAGAGATTGAGTAATTTGTCAAGGTGCCAGCGTTTTATGGCCGGGACGGGTTGTCTGGTCCAGAGCCGGCTTGTGACCACTGGGTTCTACCCTCCTCAGTCCAATTCTCCCTCATCACCCTGGCTTCTTTGCAGCTTTAGGCACTGCCGGCCTCTCCCACCTGGCTTCTCTCTCCCTTTGCTTCTGTTGATCTCCGACTTCTCTTGCTTTGCCCGCCTCCCCCCCGCTCCAAAAGCAGGTTCCTGCTCACTCATATCATCCTCTATCCATTAGCACAGCTCTGTCCTCTCCCGCCCTGCAGGTCGGGGAAAGGAAGCAACCAGGAAAAAAACTCTAATAATGATAGAGAAAACTCCCAGCAACATGGCGACTACATTGGCAATTGACATCTGGAATTCTAGACTTATAGAAGGGCCCCATGTTTCATAGAGGAAGAACCAGAGTCCAGACTGTGATTACAAGGTTTAGGTCTATGTGGCCAGTTAATAATGGGCGGGCATTAGAATCTAGGTAGGTTTTTGCCACCCAGAGACCTTTCACTGGAGCCCACTCTTCCAACAAGACTATGGTCTTAACAAAGACCCGAGGGGCCTATTGTCCACACAGGACTTCCACGCTTACGGACCCAGATCCCGATCCCAGGGCAACATTTATTTTCCACAGCCCACTCTTCCCCTTCAAAGCCTCTTTGTACCCTGAATTTCTACCCTCCCTTTCTCTTCTGTTTACCTGCCCACCTGCGATCTGGGTTTTTCCAAGCTGTTAGCCCTCTGGCTCTACTAACATCTTTCTTCTTCTATAGGGTTGTTTTCAGCAGGATGCAAAGGCCATTAGTAAATCAATAACGTTTTATTTAGAAAAGGGGGGGAGGAAAGGACCTGGAGTTTTTAATTCAGATCTAGCAACTCCTGGGGCATTATCAGGAGCATTCTAAAATTAGGCCTTTGAAAAGCATGATGCTGCAGCTGTTGGAACTTGATAGCTTCCTGCCCATAAACAGGAGCAGCTTGCCATGGGTGGGATCATTAGCCGAAACCTCCCTCTCCTGTGGTGGGTACGGCTTCCTCTAACTCTAATGCCATATGTGCAGTCTATTGCTTTACACCTCTTTGTTTTACTCCTGCCTCCTTCCCCTTCTCTCCATTCATCTCTCTCCCGGTCTCCACACGTGTCCTTTTTCTTCTTTCTAGGAATCTTTGCATTTCCACATATCGGTGTGTTTCCGTCCAATGCAGCAAACACTTCCACCAGGACAGTCTCGTCAATGAAGCCACCTCGAGCATCTGAAGCACCAACCTCTCTATGTTCACAAAGATGACCCTCCAAAGGTCAGCATTGCCATGGGACCAATCTTTGAGAACTCCTGTCATTGTTCTGCCCCCTACTCCTGTTCCAGCCTCACTGCCTACGGGCAGAAAACAAAGTCATGGATCTGTATGGGTATGAATGGGACAAGAGAAGTGATGGCACGGGCACACACGTGAAGGCCAATGTCATGGTGTCTGAAACAACACACTTAAGATTTGACCCTATAACACCGCAATTCTGCATTTCCTTTGATCTAGCAAGTCTATCTCTGGACGATTGTTCTGAAGATGCACACGGAGATTCAGCTACAAGGATGGTTTATTGCTTGACAACAGCGGAGAGAGAGAGAAACTGAGCTACTTATGTTTCTGAAGTATATTCTTTACCTGTTACTGTGTAGCCATGAACACAAAACGTAGCAGCTGAAAATTAAAAAAAAAATGTTTACTATCTCACACAATTTCTGTGGGTCAGGAAGTCAGGCTGGCTCTGGGTCTCTTACCAGGTTGCATTCATGACGTTGCCTAGGGCTACAGGCATCTGAATATTTGGGGGTAGAAGACCCAAGTCTAAGTTGGTTCATTCTCAAGGCCAGCGGGTTGGCGCTGGCTCTCGGTAGGAGCTCTCCATTACTCTTCATTCACACAGACCTCTCCGAAGGACAACTCAAGTATCCTCGCAACACGGAAGCTGGCTTTCTCCGGAGTGGGTACTCCACAAGAGAGAAAGGCAGAAGCCACCACGATGTTTGCAACCTAGCCGTGCAAGTTGCGCACCACAATGTCTGCTGCAGGTACCGCTCACGTAGATCTAACCGGGTACTCTGGGGGAGGGGACTACCCAAGGGGGTAGATACCAGGAACGGAGACTCGTTGAAGGCCATCTTGAAGGCTGACTACCACATATGGGGACTACTTCACCAGGAGCAGCAGCCCTGGTCTCTCTCCTCACCAAGAATTCTTCATTCTGTGAGTTTGAGACAACAGTGAAGCTGGTCTGGGCCCGTTAGTTCTAGACTTCTTTGTCTTTGCCAGCTGTCTGCATGCAGTGGATATGCATTCTGCCTGCTCCCTGTCATCCAATAAAACGCAGGAGCTCTGCTTCTGTGGCACGGCAGTCGGCTCGGAGGGGTGGCGATGGGAGGGCTTGTGTATCTAAGCCTGATTTAGTTCCAGATCTAGGTCACATTCTGTACTTCTCTCTTCCAGCAATGAAGCTCGTCTCTACCTGTGTCTTATTCTTCCATGGATTCCCAAGGTCCAAGTGCTTTTTATTGACCCATCGCACTCCCGATTATGTTTTATATTTTAAAATGTGGTCCTTATGATAGTGGAAAATTCAAGACACCTAAATGTTGTACAACAGATTGAGCAAATTATGGCATACCCGTATAATTCAGTATAATACAATCATTTAAAAGTATGCTATATAAGAATATTTAATGATACAGAAAATTGCTTAAGATATATTAAGTGAATACAGGATATGAAACAGTATGCAAGTTATTGCTCTATTAAAAATAATGTACATATGCTTAAAAAAGAACACCACACAGATACCATTTTGGAGCCATGGTATGTATTTTGTATGTATGTACGTGTATGTGTATATATATCAAATATCAACTGTAGTTATCATTGGTTGGTAGGCTTATGGGTAGTTAAAATTTCCTTCCTTTTGTGTCCCTAAATTGCCCACATTTTACACTCATTACCTCTGTAGTGAGGAAAAAAAAGAGAGAAAGTTTGCAGATGCTATAGTTCAGGGGTTCAATTAAAAGTAACTAGAGGTTTCTGACATCCTTTATTGGAGAGAGAGTCAGGCATTAGAGTGACTCCCGCATCACCTCCATAAGTTCATCTGACACCATTGACTAATGCCTCTTTCATAAACACGCCCTCCTCTTGGTTTTCTTGACCCCATACTTTGTTTTCTTTCTGCTTTCTCTCTAACAGGCCCATACTCCTATACCAAGTCATTAAACGTTAGAGTTTCTCAAAGTACAGTTCCAGGCCTTTCCCTCTTCTCCCTATATGCTCTACCCTGGGAGGCGTCAACCCACATTCGTGGCCACAGAAAGCAGTTACCCATAGATTATAAGAAATTCATGCCTCAAGCCCAGGCCTCCCTCCTGAGCTCATAGGATTTGTGTACAACCTGAGTACTTTGACTGACGTCTCAAAAGTTTCTCAAGTCAGTAAGTGCAAAATCAGCCTCATGATCTTAAGTGGCTCATGATCTTAGCAAAGTGAAGGGCAGAATAATATGTTCTTGGGGTTCTCAATCCTGGTTGCACATTGGAATCACCGGGAAAGCCTTTTTAAAAATACCAATGCCTGAACCCCTAACGGTTCTGATTAAAAAGTGTGGGGTCACGCCCTGCAGCAAGTATTTTTTAAAGCCCCCTCAAAGGATTTTAATGAATGGACAGCGTTGAGTGCTATTGATACACTTATTCAATAGAAACCTCACAGTAATTTTGGTATCTTCCTCTTTCTTGTCCCTTAAGTATAACCTATCCCTAAATCCTACCAATTTGACTTCTAAAATGTTGCTCAAAGTCAACCATAAGTCTTTGTTCTCACTGCCATCACCTTAATCTAAACGGTCTTCTCTCACCTGGACTTCCAATGCTTTTTGCATAATGCGTCAGATCTGAACATATCATCTCTTTTTACCTCCTGTCGTGGCCCCCAGTGAGTCAGATCCTTGTATAATTCCCTCCTCTTGAGTACAGGAAGGGCCTGTAGCTTGCTTCTAATCAACAGAATGCAGCAACAGTGATGGGATGTCACTCTCACTATTACATTATATTAGGGAAGACCCCATTTTAGCAGACTGGAGACAGAGATTCTACTGCTGGCCTTGAAGAAGCAAACAGCCAGGCTGTGAACTGCCTATGCAGATGGCCATGTGGCAGTGGCCTGTGGACAGCCTCTAGGACCTGAGGTTAGTCTCCAGCTGACAGCCAGTATGAAGCTGAGGCCCTCGGACCTAAAACTGTAAGGAAGTAAATTCTGCCAACAAGTGGCAAGGTCGTAAAAGTGGTTTTTCCTTAGCTGAGCTTCCAGGGACAATATAGCCTGGCCAACACGTTGACTTCAGCCACGTGAAGCCCCGCGGAAAGGATCTAGCTAAGCCATGCACACGTTCCTGACTCATGGGAACTGGGAGATCACTAATGTGAATTGGTTTAAAGCACTAGATTTGTGCTAAACTGCTATGCAGCTATAGAAAATAGACCCTTGGGGTGTCTGAGTGGCTCAGTGGGTTGAGCTACCAACTCTTGATTTCAGCTCAGGTCATGATCCCAGGGTTGTGGGATTGAGCCCTGCGTTGGGCTCTGTGATGAGTGTGGAGCCTGCTTAAGATTCTCTCTCTCCCTCGGCCCCTCTCCCCTGCCTGTTCTCTCTGTCTCTAAAAACAAACGAACAAACAAAAGAAATAAAGGAAAAAGAAAACTAAAAGACCTGCTCATTCTCAACCCCAAAACACAGCAATCATTCAACAGCTTCCCATCACTCTTAATATGAATGATCTGGCTCCTCCCACCTCTCCAAACCCATATGTTCTACCTTGCTCTGTGCACTAGCCATGTAGACCTTCTTTAAAGGCCTGGGATGAGTCTAATAGCCTTCAACCATGGGGCATTTGCTCCTCACATTGCCTCTGCATGAGCAAATGCTCTTGAGGGCTCTGTTCATCTATTTCTCATTCAACCCACCTCTTTAAGGAAGCCTTCTTTGAATGTCCCTGTCAGAGTCAAATTCCTGACTACAAGCACCTGTTAACATTGTCTTTTACTCATAAAACTTGCCAATATAATTTTACATATTTGTTTGGATCGTTATTTGATCAAAGCGTGTCTCCCTCGCTAGTCTGTGAGTTCCATGAAGGCTGCATTATCACTTGCTTTGGCTTGT
This sequence comes from Acinonyx jubatus, assembly GCF_027475565.1. NCBI lineage: Eukaryota > Metazoa > Chordata > Mammalia > Carnivora > Felidae > Acinonyx > Acinonyx jubatus. The sequence goes on from NC_069395.1 coordinate 49,552,797, forward strand.
CATTTTAACCCCAGTATCTAACACATTACCTAACATTTAAAATGTTCCTTGGACGGACGGACGGACGGACGGATGGATGGATGGAGGAAAAGTGAATTGGATATGGCTTTTGTACCCCACTTCATCCCAGTGCATTCATATTAGAGCACTGGATCTCACCTCACCTCAATGGATCTAGGTTAGATGAAAGTGTATAAGCCTAGGATTCAGGAGAAAAAAAAACTACAACCAGACAAATACCCAACAATTGTTAATTCTTCAACAAAAGTTGGCAAGCAACTATATGTAAGGCTATGTGTTAAGTGTATGTGGGCTGCCAAGAAGTACAAGGCAAAATCTCTGACTTCTTATAATAAGCAAGGACCCATTTTAGGGTCTCGAGAGAAAACTTAAGAAACCTTCTCTTTTATTCAAGAAATAGTCCTTTATGATACAGTTGGTGAAGTTAAAATTGCCAGAGGACTCCCGTTCAAGCTCATCCTAATCCAACGAGGGTCAAGGTAGGAGAAAACAGATGATCTGCACAGATGTGCCCTCCTAAATTTAAGCTTCTAGAACTCTTGAATGTCCAGGTTCTATTCAGCACCTGTTTTATAAACTATGAGTCACGATAAATACTATTTTTATATCTTAGACTTATTCCACAAAATATTGACGAATTTCTACATGCTGAGCACTAGTCAACTACTTCTTACATTTATATTCCAGTGGGATAGAATACAGATGGCAAACATATCAATAATTAAATATATAACATAGCAGGTGGGAATAGTTCCATGAAGAAGAGTACAGCAAGGCAAGAGGATAGAGAGCAACAGTGTAGGGAGGGGGTTGTTATCTTATATCAAGTACTCAAGTAATAGGTATATTTAAGCAAAGACTTGATGCAAGTGAAATGGGAACATTAAGAGGGCATTTGGAGGAATAAAGCATGTCAGGCTGAGGTAGAAGAGTGGGCAGGCATGAGCCTGCTTTGCCAGCGAGAGGAACGGCACAGAGGCTGGTGTGGCAGCAGGGCCACGAGGGAGGGAGGGCGCAGGAGAGCATGAGGTCAGATAGGTAGAGGACAACCAGATTCTGTAAGAACCACGAGGCATGAGCTTGACCTGAGTACAACGTTATGCTGGAGTAGGTTTGCTAAGGCTGCTCTGTTGAGAAGAGAATCTATCTAGAATGCCAAGGGTGGAGGAAAGATGAGGTCAGAGGTCAGAGGTCAGAAAATGGACTGGGTAAAAAATGACACCGCCTTGGACTAGGGAGGTCACTGTGGAGATGGTGAACGATCGTCCAAATCTCTCCATAGATCATAGGTGGAGCTGTCAATGTCTACCAAGGCCTTGGCTGGGAGCATAAGGGAAAAAGGAGTTGGCCATGCTCTAGAATTTGGTACTTTTTTTAAATGTTTATTTGTTTTTGAGAGAGACAGAGAGAGCACGAGCAAGGGAGGGGCAGAGAGAGAGGGAGACAGAATCCAAAGCAGGCTCCAGGCTCTGAGCTGTCAGCACAGAGCCCGACACGGGGCTTGAACTCATGATCTGCAAAATCATGACCTGAGCCGAAGTCAGACGCTTAACCCACTGAGCCATCCAGGAACCCCAGCACATTTTATTTTTAAAGAAGACACCCTTCGATCTCTTTCCTGCCCTTCTTTCATATGTCATCATCAACAGAGTCATCTTGGGATATGCCTGAATCCCAAATTGCTCAGCCTAAATACAATTTTCAGAGTTAGAATGCTAAGAAGCCCTTTTTACCCTGATAATTCTGTCCTTTTTTTTTTTTTTTTTGCATCTCCTCTGAGGAAAGATGAGAGAAAGCACTTCAGCTGGAACATGACGGAGGCCACATGGAGACAAGGGAAATCCAGATCAGAAGCTAACAGTAAGGAAAAATGAGAAGGAGTCCTTAAAAGAGCCCTCAATTCCCATCTGCCTGGGACATCTGGGGGAGGGCTGGGCCGTTCTCCAGTGTCCTCTTCTCTCTGTGATGCGGGCCTCAGAAGGAGCTGGTGATCAAAATTATCAGCTAATCCTCCTCCTTCTCCAGAGCAAGCTGGGCTCATGCTGTGCAAAGTTGCCCTTAAAAAGTCAAACAAAAGCTGCTCCAGTACATGTGGCCAGAGTTGGAAATGCAAACCACCACCCGGCTGCAAATAGATCATTCATTGATCTTCCTCAAGTTTGGCCTACAACTGCTGTCTGTCAGAGAATTATCATGCTGCCAGGTTTAAAAGTTTATTACGTTGACCCTACGAGAGCAATAAGGTATAAGGGTGGGGGACATTTACATTCGCTTACCCCACCTCCACCCCCATCTTGCGATGAGCAAAATATCTAAGGGTGTTTTTTTCCCTAAAGTATTACCTCAGGGATGAAAACAGAATACAACATCCATGTCTGTGTGAAGCTTGTACATATGGCGTGTGACTCCGTATCTACAAGAGTATATTTCTTCAGGATTAGCACGGGAGATGTCAACAGGAGGGAGGACAGAGAGAAGAAAATACAATTCGTCTTTCTTTTGACTCTTAGAATCTCCAATTGCCCAACTGCCATTTTGCAGGACTAGCCTGAGCCCATGACACGGAGGTCACTCCCCTTGCTAAAAGGTATACTTTCGTTTCACAATTGTTGGACCACGAGTACCTAGTATGTGTCAGGAGGGACTGGGGGTACAGTGAGGGACGAAGAAACAGCTTCCCCAGGATCATGGACTCTCTTCTGGCATTCTGGGACTGGTCTATGCTCCTACACTTTCCTTGACTGCCCTTTATTTATTTCCTTAAGTTTATTCTATTTATTTTGAGAGAGGGGGTGCAAGTAGGGGAGGGGCAGAGAGAGAAGGAGAGAGAGAATCCCAAGCAGGTTCCTCGCTGGCAGCACAGAGCCCTACCTGGGGCTCGAACCCATGAACCGTGAGATCATGACCTGAGCAGAAGCCAAGAGTCCCGTGCTCAACAGGATGAGCCACCCAAGAGCCCCTTCTTGTCCATCCTTTGAACCGAGTAGCCCCGACCCTGCCATTCTTGGAGGACTTTCCTCCTCATTCCCAATGTTCCCGAGCTCCCACATTTTCCCTGTTGCCCATCCAGCAATGCGGCCCCCATTTACACACCTGAGCTCCAGACCTGCACGTGTGTGCACACACACACAACACACACAGATGTGGTCATTACTGTGCTCATTAAAAGATGAAATCGGCACCTCGTGCTGTCGGCAACAAGGAAAACAGTACAGAGTCTGAGGCACATTCATTCTGCTTCCCCCTCCAGTTTCACTGCTCGGAGTAAGAAGCGTTAACAGCTTAGTGCAGGTCTTAACGTCCTCCAATCCATGCTCGTCTAAATCTGTATGTAAGTCTGTTTCTATACGCATACATTTCTATATCTCTATATACATCTTCCACAGACATCTTAATTTCAGTGCATCTTAGATTTAGACGTTAGACCCAATTTTCTATGACCTTACTTCATGTTTGCTTTGCTTTGAACTGAAAACAAGCAAGTTTCCCAACTCATCAATCGACGCCCCCCCCAAATCACCATACTCCTATCCATCCTTTTCTCCCCCCCCTAATAGTGACTGTTCTAAATGCCCATCTGGTCTGCTTAACATCTTCCATTGGCTTCTCATTGCTCACATGAGAAGGTCTGAGTGCCTTTCCCTTGTATGCAAGGGCCTTTAGGATCTGGCTTCAATCTCTCTTGTTTTGGTCACACCTTACACTCCATCACTGCCCCTCATCCAACAGCTTATTCCCCATCCGATTCAGCTCTGCCCCCGGGCAAAGCCCATGCTTTCTCCTGTCTCTGCTCCTTTGCATATGCCAGGCCCTCTTCCTGGGTGGGGGTATGCATTAGCCAGCTAAGCCCGCTATAACAAAATATCACAGACTGGGTGGCTTAAACAACAGAAACTTATTTTCTCCCAGTTCTGGAGGCTGGGAATCCGAGACCATGGTGCGAGGGAGAGGGAGAGGGAGAGGGAGAGGGAGAGGGAGAGGGAGAGGGAGATCTTTTCTCTCTTCCTTTTCTTAGGACACAGCTCTATGGTATTGGGGCTCCACCCTATGACTTCATTTCATCTTAGTTACCTGCTAAGGATCCTATCTTCAGATACAGTCACATTGTGTTTAGGGCTTCAACATATGAATTGGGAAAAGATTTTCCTCCTTTTTAATTTTTAAAAAAAATATTTATTATTTTTGAGAGAGAGAGCAAGCAGGGGAGGGGCAGAGAGAGAGGGAGACACAGAAGCTGAAGCAGGTTCCAGGCTCTGAGCTGTCAGCACAGAGCCCGACACGGGGCTCGAACTCACGGACTGTGAGATCATGACCTGAGCTGAAGTCGGCCACTTAACTGACTGAGCCACCCAGATGCCCCAGATTTTCCTTCTTCTCAGCACAGAAGTTAAGAGCGGGTGCTTTGATCTCGACTGCCTGGGTCTGAATCCTCCTTCTACCATTTAGTCTCTGAGTGACACTGAGCAGGATACTTAACCTATTGGTGTTTTAGAGCAGAATCAGAATCAACTGAAGTGATTATTAAAACACAGGCTACAAAGCCCACCCAACTGTTTCTCAGTCAGTAGGTCTGGGGTGGGGACTGAGAACCTGCATTTCTTTTCTTTTTTTTTTTTTTAAGTTTATTTAGTTTGAGAGAGAGAGAGAACAAGCAGGGGAGGGGCAGTGAGAAGGAGACAGAATCCCATGCAAGCTTCCATCAACGCGTAGCCCGACGGGAGGCTCGAACTCAAGAATTGCGAGATCACAGCCTGAGCTGAAGTCAAACCAACCGAGCCACACAGGCGCCCTGAAGAACCTGCATTTTTAACAAGGTCCCTAGTGATGACGCCACTGCCTGGGAGGCACCGCATTTGGAGAACCACTTCCCTACCACAAACTGGTAGGGAATTTGTGCTAATATTAACACCTACCTCCTAAGTTTGTCATTGGGATGACTAGATGGGTTACAAAGAGTTCAGAGCAGCGCCTCTTTATGCTAATTGTCCAATGAATGTTTGTGGTCACTATTATCCTTTGCCTGGCAAAAGGTACGTTTGTCATCACTCACATTAAATTTCGCATTTGCTGAAAAGCTTCCTTGATATTTCCTGGTCGAATCTGTAGTCTCACACCTCTATTTTCCCTACCCCATTACAGAACTTACCACATGAAATTGTAACTACTTGTGCCCTACACGAAAGCCCATGTCTTCCATGGACTGAACTGCTTGAGGTTGGGAACTCTGTATTATTTCCCTTTGATTTCCCAGGATTTGCGGGGCAGAGACCAGCTGCCCAATGACTATGCTCCAATTGAAGAAACCAGTGCAGAGTGCCCCGCATCTGTGAGTGTGCATACAGGGTGAGCCGGACTCGGGCTGTCCTTTAGATGCTCACCTAAACTCTAACATATGCGGTCTCCTCCTCTGGCAGTGGTTCTCAATTAGATCACCTTCTACACCAAGCACCTGGGCCCCTCCCCAGACCAATCAGTGCAGCGTCTCCAGGTCTAGGGCCTGGGCACTAAGTTTTCCAAGCTCATCAGGTGATTCTAATGCATATCTAGGGCGGAAAACAACTGGGCTAGGAGAATGCAATCTGTTAAAATGTGCATCTCCTGCAACATTAGCAGTCTTCTACTCCGGACCATACATTTGTTTCTCTTATCCCAATATAATTGCCAGCTTTGAACAGTTTTGAAAAGGGGTAAATAGAGAAATTAGCATTTGTAGAGCACTTTACAGTGTTCAAAGCACTTTCGTACTCAGTGTGTCATCAAAATCTTAAAATAACCCAGTGAGGAAGGTATCATTATTCTTTACAAATGCTTTGAGGCAACAGCCCAGGGAGGGGGATATACACCAAACCCTCTTAAAAGAAGCAACAAATCAGCAAAATGCCATCTGCCTGGTTTTTTGCTCTTGGCCTATCTGTTACCAACAATGCTACCTACAGGCCATCTTTGCTACTCGTCCAGGACTTGGATTCCAAGCATTTTTCTCCGCTTGGCTTTTGGCATATCGGGTTCTATGGCTGGTCGATGACTTCTGCTTTGCCCCTTGGCATCCCTAGGTAGGCTCGGCTCTTTGCCAGCTGCTTTCCAAGAACTGACTCCCTCTTGTTCGCAGGCACTGGTGTTGGTTTGACTCCACTATGCCCACCGAGAGCATCCCACAATTTCCCCAATCTTAACCATAGTTAAGGAAACTTCGGTCCAGAGGAACTCAGTGGCTTGCCTAGATGCACACAGTCAGTGAATGGCAGAGCTGGGATTCAAACCCAGATGAAGTAAGAAACAACTTAGGAGGGCTAAATGCTTTAAGGTAAGAATGGACAGGGAAGAGGGACAAGGGCACGATGAGGAAAGAGAAGGCATTGAGCATGTGCTATGCCCAACACAAGTCTGCCCAGGGCCACTTCTGAGCTTGTGAGCAGAAGACTAGACTACAGAATAGTACCACTACTGTTTTAAAATGGGTGAAAGGAGTCCAAGGGTAAAAAAATAAAGTCAAGTTAGTCTGATGCCCATTATAATAAAAGAATCACAATTACACAATAAGGCTAACTTTACTGAATGCTTATTTTCATAGAGCTGGTGAGTCCTTAAATAAGAAAATACCATCAGCCTAGAAGTAAATATAGTACAGAGACGGGTGAAAAGCAGAAAGAAAAAAACCGTTAAGGTGTACTGGCAACACCTTTTCCACTACAAAATCAAGAACAGGGTGAAAACAGAGAAAGTAGCGAAAACAAACATAAAAATAAATAAAACCACATGGGATAAAGCTGTTGTGGAACGTGGTACCCGCAGGAGATTCCAGAACATTGCTCCTTTGGGGGATGGATGCCATAGTCCTCCTACATTGTGTTTCGGGAAATGTTTAAACACACGTAATTTAAAAAATAATAAAATGACAGTGTCACGTAGAGGGCCTTCATGGGCCATGAATTGAGTTACTGCGTTTTGTTAGGGTGGAAAAAAAATGGGGGGCGGGGGGAATATTAGAGGCCCAGCATTCTTTGTAAGGGTGAGTGCTATTCCTTACAACCTGTTGGAGTCAGTCTTGCATGCGTGTGAGGGTGCCGTCAGCAAGTGAATTTCATTCCATATGGTGGCAACACAAAAAAGCATGAAAACTAATGATGTAAAGGGATATTTAAAGACATGAAAAAGGGTTTAGAAAAATAAAACAGTCACAATAGTCTGCTAAATAGGCTGGAATTTAAATCTCCAAAAAAAGTAGTTTGCTCATCAAAGATGTCCCTCCGGTACATTGTTTTATTTCAGGGATGTGGCGGCAACCCAAAAATATTTTTGGAAGTACCTCCAAAACCTGAAGCACATTCTTGTAAATATAATTAACAGTGGCAAATATTTGTCCTTGGAGGGAATAATTTATGTTTAGATTAAAAGTCAGAACCAAATATGATGAATAACAAAGACTGTAAAGATGAGTTGGGAAAACCTTGGGCTGTAAGCCTCCTCCAGAATGGGGAGCATTTCTTTTATTTTATACGTCCGGGTCCTGCCATACTGCTTGATGTAGGATAAGTGACCAGCAGGCGTTTGATGAGCGGAAAATATTTTGCTATGAGATCCAGAAAGTAATATTTTAAGAAGAATATCCAAAAATACTCTGATTAGTAGGGCATCATTGGAGAGAGCGTTAAGCCTGTCAAGGAGACTATAGGCCATTTCTGGGTCAACTCTTATTGGGTAATGCGGGTCTTGACGTACATGCTTCACACCCTCGCAAGTGTAGGCGTGCGCGCGTATACACTCACACACACTGCTTTATAGTCCTACCTTTTCTATTCATATGCAAATATGTGCAAGGCATCCCTATAGGTATGGAAAGAAAGTTAAATCTTCTTAGTCATGGGTAGCTGTTCAGGAGAGAGGGAGAAATGAAGACTTATTAAAATCAAAAGGGGATAGAAAGAGATTTAATACACTAAATGGTTAGACACAAGGTTTTGCCTGCAAATTAAGAATGTGTCTCATTCCCCCAAAAAAAGAAAGAAAAAAGAAAAAAAAAGAATGTATGTCATCCCTAGTTGCTGATACCAGGAAAATGGGCATTTCTCATCTTTGTGATCTTGTCCATTCACACGTTGGGTATCGTGGGCAGGTGGAGTCCAAGTGGAGTCCAGGACCTCTGTCCAGACCTGGCTTCTCAGAAGCATATTACTGGTGGAAAGAACCCCACTACGTATCCTCCTCAAGTCGTGGGTGTCAAAATAATGGGAAGCAAGCTATTCTGTTAATGGAAAGAAGTAAGACTGAGATCATATTACAGAGGAAGATTTTTAGGGTATTGGGAGGACCAGAAAATTTGTTTTCCTATAAGTTACCTTAAAAATGTTATTGAGGAGGGGCACCTGAGTGGCTCAGTTGGGTTAAGTGGCCAACTTCGGCTCAGGATATAACCTCATGATTTGTGAGTTCAAGCCCCACGTCAGGCTCTGTGCTTTTTCAGATTCTGTTTCCCTCTCTGCCCCTCCCCTGCTCACACTCTGTCTCTCTCTTTCTCAAAAATAAATAAACATTAAAAAATGTTATTGGAGAAAACAAAATAAAAAAACTGCCCATGCCTCTCCTATTGAATACTGCCAGCACATAAATAACACCAGCGTTACCCCTTTTAACATGATACAAACAATAACGTCCACAGCGAAACATCTCCTAAGTGTCATTAGCTTCTTCTTCACTTGCTGGTCTCAGTCTGGTCCTAACACCAGCATTTCTATTGTGACAAGAGCGTGCCAAAGTCCAAGACCACGGGAAGAATGGACTGGGAAGAATGGGACCCCAGTTACAGGTGTGGCTTTCGCCAATAACTAGCTCTGTGACCTTGAATAAGTTAGCCCTGAGCTTTGGTTACCTCCTGAATAAAACGGGGTGACTGGAATGACCACAGGTGAGGTGACTGGGTCTCCTTCCATCACTGGCAGGCTAATACTTTTTAAATACAGTTTCACCATGTGATGGGAAAGACAAGCCTACAACAACACAATTCTATAAATGGACCCAACAATGTCTGCTGAAAAGACCTTTCCTCTGTTAAGGGCACATGCTGGACATGGCAAGGTTCTCACAGTTAAATCCTACTTGAGGGATGCTTGAGTGGCAAGGTTCAAGTTCAAGAAGGACACACTTTTAATCCTTCTCCAAGAAGAGAGACAGAAATAAAGATTTTGTAAAGTTGCCCAACAAGGGGAAAACTAAGAATTTCATGCAATTATATGGTTCCCGAAGGTTCTACTAATTGAATTACCATAGGCTCTTGTTGGGCATTCCTGACCATGTCCCCTATAATTCCATTAGTATTACCTCTGTGGATCCTATAAAGGCCATTAACATAAGGCAGATATTTGCTTTCAATACGATAACACAGATGATTTTGTCTAATTGTCTCCCTAATCCCTCCCCCTCACAGCCTGGGAAATCACTTGCAGTTGCTCAAATCCAGGCATTTGTTATTGCTGATCAAAACAGCTTTGGAAACATGACAGTGTTACTGAGGAGATGTGGCTCCTTCCCTTCACCCACCACATGCTCTTGTCTTCCAAAAGGATGAAATGAACATTTGTACTGACATCCCTACACTGGAACCATAGAGAGGAAGGAGAAAAGTGCACAGAGCCTGTCCTAGACCTTGCTACACCACCTGGGAACACAGGCCTGGTCTCATGAGCAGCTGATGCCTCACAACCCAAGTGGGTTTCCTCTTCCAAGGTTCTTCTAGCCCACATCGGCCGTGGTTTGCTATTTGCTGGGCAGTTACCTCCACTGGAACAGGCCCATCCGGCTGCCCCTGTAGGCTGGCTCTTACCGTCCAGTCAAATCTGTTATTCTTGGGCTCCTCGATCTTGAATATTCCTAAATCTGGTCTTTTTTTTTAAGTTATTCGGGGTCTTTGCTTTTGTACCTTGTTTTTGACTACCTGATTACTCATTCATTTCTACATGCTGGCTCCGCAGGGCAAAACCTGATTTCTTTTGCCCTTGCTCATTGCTCCAATGAGATATTTATAGGAAGGCTTGGGTAAAATAAGTTTTAGTGTTCTCTGAATTACATTTATTCATGTTCCACTAGCCCACCACTATAAATAATCCAAAGTTGAACGTAGGGTCAGCCCATGGTCAGTGTAGTATAAAACTTGGAAATCAGTTGTACCAGGGAGATGACTGATGTCCTTAATAAGAATAGAGCTTGGGTAGGCTCATTTCCTCTCCACAAATACACACACACACACACACACACACACACACACACAGGCAGTGTAGCAAGGGGAAAAAAATAAGACTGAGTTTGGAACCAGACGGCTTTCACAGTGGGTCTCTGTAATCTCACTTATATTTCTGCAACTCATTTCCCTCTTAGACTAATCCTTTGCTAATTACCAGACCCATCCACCCACAGCCCAAGTGGGCATGCACAAGTACATACAGAGGCATGATAACATGTACAGCTGGCTGTCAATGAAGGACTTCAGGTCTCTGATCTTAGTGCTAAAGGTTTATCCTTCCCATGCTAAAGGAGGTTCAAATCAAAACACTCTTAACTTTATGAGATTGGTGAGAAACCTCCATCAAAGATGGGAAGTAATGACAGGAAATGAGACCCCTATTATCTCTGCTCATAGCAGAGCAATTATTGGAATAATTGTTCCACTAGTGATCACGAATCCCACACTTAAACTTGTTTCTCCATTATTTTCATTATTCCAATTGATCGATGACACTTTAAAACCTATTTCAAAGAAATATGGTCTTTCATTATAATTTTTTTTTATTTTTTAATGTAAGATTAAAGCAAGCTATGTATCAAAGAACATATAAGAAGAAATGCATATTTTATGTAACATAGAAAATAGATCTGATCTTCACAAGGGCTATTCACTATAAATTTCTAGTTACAAAATATGCAGCTGGACAACTGAAAATGTTTTGTGTTTCTAATCTAGGTTTCTTCTGTATACATTATAGGTGAAAGACACATGAATCAAGTGAACCAGCTTTGGAAAGGGACCTGCCAGACCATTAAGTCCTACATCCCCAAGGGCTACTGTACTTTGTTCCCATCCTCATACTCTCCAGAGTTTTATCCACTTTCACTTCAAATGTCTTAAGCAATGCATTTCCTGGAGGAAAAGGTCGGGGTAACAGTGGTTGCTGTTAGAAAGCCTTCCTGACATAAGCCTTGGCTGCTCTTTGAAATTTAGCCCAGAAATGCTCTATGTGCAAATTACTACTCGTTCAATTAGGACACAAGTTCTGATAGGACTCTTTAGCGGTAAGACTCTGGATTAGTAAACTAGTGCTCTGTGGCAAAGAAGCAAATGGAAATATTATACTCTCCTAAAGGGATAATGCTCTCTGGACACATAACAACACCACCGGGACCCTCTGCCATACTAAGATGCTGGATCTTCTCTGGACTGTTGAGTGAAACGTTGGGCTTTTGCTCATTGGCTTGGGATGATATCATAACATTCATGGGCCAAGCAACTGTGTTAAACTCTGAATCACCTCACTTAATCTTCACCACAGCCCTGTGAGAGACACAATGGTCGACAACATTTTCTATATGAAGAAGCTTGGCTCTGTTAAGTGACTCACTCATGATCACATCACTAGTAGAGCCCAGAACTGAAACCAAGCCATCTGACCCCAGAGTCTGTTCTAACCACACCCTGGGTCCAAGCAGACAGACTGGTCCCCCAAAGCTCACTTCCTATCCCATGAAACTGTAGTTCATTAGTGAAGGAGGAACCATCAGATGGTCTGGTCTGCCTATAGCTGCTTCAAAGGGGATCCACATGCTTTTCCTGACTAACTCCCACTAGGGGAAGAAAGAGGAGAGAACAGGAGCCTGCCAACCTCGACAGATGGTGTGTAGGCTGTTCTGGAGATGGGAAGAGAGAGATTTTTGCTGGCTGACAAAGAACAAGGGAAAAAGATTGGAGAGAAGTGTGACATAAGCAGAAAGAGCTAAACTTGAATTTGAAATACATGTGGTAGAGAAGATTGAGGGATAGAGACTGATCTAGGAGACAGATGGGTAAATAGACTTAAAAGGACATTATTTTAAATGCCACATAACTCCAGTCTAGGGAGAAAAAGTGAGTGAGGAGATACAATCAGAAATGAGAGAAGTAAACTCCTCTCCATGGTGTTTCTGTAGTCTTTCAATGGATGGATTCAAAAGACCTGTGACTTGTTCCCCCACCTGCCAAGCAGTTAAAGATCCATATTCATGTCCAAAGGAAACTTTCCCTAGTCATTCTAGCTTGGAGTCAGCCTCACAGAGGAGAAGATGGGAACATTCTGAGGAAGCTTAGAATTGTATCAGTCCTATTCATTGTCAGCTGAGTTCCAGAAAGGGGACATTAAAATGGAATGGAATTTCTGTTCAGTTGAAACTTATGGGTAAACCACCTGTTACCAAGCTTCAAGGAACCCTCCCGAATCTTGGCTGAGGGAACACTGATGGTGAGTGATCAGTGTCCCACATACTCTTTTTTTGTTTTCTCTCACAAGCCTGGCTTAGGTTATTTATGCACATGACTTAACATTAAGATGGTTTATTCATGAGATTGCCTTAGGAGACAGGAGACAGACAACCTGCTTTTGTGAGGGTCTCTCTGGAGACTGGCAGTTACACAATGTATTGTTATTCCGTCAGGCTCTATGAGGACAAAACATCACAATGTAGAGGCCTCTGTTGAAAATAATGATCTGTGCTGTGTAGGTCCCAATTTGAGAAGCATTTATACTGATAAAGTTACTTGAAGAAAAAAAGTCCAGATTCTTCAGCACCAGACAGGGCAGGTCTGTGTAAAGGAGGAGAGATCAGTGTCTTTGTCTGTTGGATCTTCAACAAGCCTGCAGGTAATTTACCATCCAGAAGGTAATTTACCATTGTTGGCTGTGGTTCTTCTCTGGAAGACATCAGGAGCAACCAAATGAATCATTCTGCCGTCTCTCAACACCATGCACTGTGGACAGGTGCTTGACCAGAGGCGGAGCAGTCTTGGATCCTGTTCTGGGAGGTGTGGTTACTAAAGAACATGATTACCAAATGGACCTTGTGAGAGAACTCCATGGCAGAAAATCTTGCTGACTACATCATAAGAAAATTACTTTTTTCAGGTACCTTTTTTTCAGCTTCCTTAATAGCAGCCTTTGGTCATTTGTTTGGATTTGTGGAATCAAATCTAACTGGGGCCTATTGCTTTCAATTAAGGTCACATAATGTATAACTGCAATTCTTAATTTGCATTAAGACTCTTAAAACGTTTTGTCCCAGTTAGGACTGCACTAAAGACATCAGTTGTGTCTGTCCTGTGTCCGCCTTTTTCACCTCCCCAAAATTCTTCCGAGCTACAGATTTCCCTATAATTAATTGGTGCTGTGTCCTGAGTTAGCTTAATTGAAAGCATCACATTAATAAAACTTAGAAAAGGACGTCTTATAAAGGTATGTGTAAAGAGGGTGAGTTCTATTGCAAACGTATACAATGCAATTTCTGCTTTTACAAAAAAGAACTCTCAGCAAAGATAGGTGTGAGTTTATTTTCCATAAACAGTTACTGAGTTCTTAACCTATAGAGCTCTGGGATTAAGCATAAATGTAAACTACGGTACATTCTCTAAGCTCTTAGGGAGCCTACCATGGGATAAAGCATGCATAGCGTGGAAGAGGTGATATAACAGTTAAATAGGTTTCAGTGCACCTGGATGGCTCCGTCAGTTGAGCATCTGACTCTTGATTTTGGCTCAGGTCATGATCTCATGGTTCATGAGTTCGAGCCCCCTGTTGGGCTCTGTGCTGACATAGCACAGAGCCTGCTTGGGATTCTCTCCCCATCTCTCTGTTCCTGCCCCATTCGTGCTCTCTCAATCTCTCTCAAAAATAAATAAATAAATATTTTCAAAAAAGAGTTAAATAGGTCTCAAGGAGCTATTAAACAAAATATATTAATTTCCCACTGTGGGGAAAATTCTCACGATAACCACATAACCACTTTCCCACCTTCTTGTGGACTTTGCTCAAATGTTATCTTGTCATTGGGTCTTGCCCTAACTATCCCATGTAATTGTGCAACCCTCCTCGACTGTTCCAATCTCCCCTGCTCTATATTTTTTCTCACAGCACTTACTATCTTCTAGCAAAAAATACCACTCACTTATTCATAATGACTCTTGCTTATTTCGTCTCCTCCCACAAAAATATAAGCTCCATAAGGGCTGGGATATTATTTTCTGTCTATTTTGTTCACTGCTCTATCTGTGGCTCCTAGAAAATGCCTGGCACCTTGGAGAAGCTCAATAAATATTCGTTGCTCTTGTTATATGAGCTTGGAATTGAACTAGATAGGATGAATACGAACCTCAAGAAGGTACAGTAACTGCTGTAAGGAACTCACAAAATGATACTGACAACAAAGATAAAAAATAATACAGCCACAAAGATAGTTATTCATCGAGCAATTTTTATGGGCCTGTCGCTGTGCTAAGTTCATTATTTCACTATTTCATTTATTTTTCAACAATAATCCTTTTAGACAGATATTATCTCCATTGTATTGGTAAGAAAACAAAGGCTCAGAAAATGTAAATCATTGGTTCCAGATAACGCAGCAAGAAAGCGTTTGTGTGGAATTTCTGTTCAAGTCTCTCCCTCTCCCTCCCTCCCTCTCTCTCTCTCTCTCTCTCTCCAAATTCATGATTTATCTTATTCTTTTAATTATGGAACTTTCCCAAACATATACGAAAGTGGAAAGAATGTTATGAACCCCTCTGTACCCCCACAGCCACTCAGCTTCAACCAATAATGATAAATCTACACCCAGCCTTCCCAGAGTTTGTGATCTTAAGCACTTGCTATATGATCAAATAAAAGGAATAGAATTTGTATTCCTCTGAGAAGAGTGGGGCTCTCCACATGGGAGTGCTTAGAAAAGCCCTCACAAGGTCTGCTTTAGTTAAACTAACCCCCACACTCCTCGTCCTCCTCCTCCTCCTGCTCCTCACGGTTGATTATCCAGGCTTCATGTGAAGCCCGCAGGATTGAAATGCTCAGTCCCTGCTCTGGTCCTGATCCTGTGCTCGGCACGTCTGAGACCTGATCCAAAGGAAAATTATTTTGAGAAGACTTATTTTGGTGAGTGTATGTGCTCAGTTTGGGAGGGAGGGATTTTCCACTAAGCTCATTAACTGCCAAGGGGCTTCAGGATCCATAGGAAGAAGTTCAGAAGGAGAGACCTTGGAAGACCCGCTCTTTTGATGGGCTCCTGGGGCTGGTGCCTGATGGCAGGTCAGCAGCCTGGATGCACAAAAAGCCTGGGTGGCTCAGTCGGTTGAGTATCTGACTCTTGATAACAAACCTGCCTAAATTTCAGCTTCCTGATCTTAAAGGGGGCAACTGAATAGTCTACAATTTGTAGAGTGTCTAAAAGGATGCTTGGCAAGTGTTAGTTCTTTGGAAATCGGGTTGGGAAATTCTCCGTCATTATCCTGTGACACTTCTCCAGCTTTCATTAATAAAGGAGAGTCCAAGTTCCCCAGTGGGATATGTCTATAACTAGTATTATTCACATTTTTACAAAGAAGGAAATTAAAGTAACCAAAAACTCCTGGCTGGATTGTAAGTTCCAGTGACCCACATCCCACCTGCATTTTGGAAGAGATCCAGGATCTGGGAGCCAAGATGTTTCTTTCTCAATTCCCTCTCACTCCCCAGGACCATGACTTTGACCTCCTGTTATCTCCTCATTAACACCTGTGAAGGAACTGACAGGAAAGCTCTACTCGTCCTACATACGTACACATATATGTACCTACATACCGATTTATGCCTTGCCACAATGCAGGTCTCATTAGTCTCCCTCCTCTTTTTGAATTAAGACTAGGAAGCCGAGGGCCAAAGAGGTGAAGTAAATTGGAACTGTGTCACCCAGCCCAGCTTGCCCCTTCAGGGACTCCTTCAATGGTCAGGTACATGAAGGGGTTGAGACCAGGCTAGCCTGACAAGGACCAGGCGATTGCATTTCGTATGAAGGTGTCAGCAGGATGGCCAGATCTTCAGCCCAGTCTGTTATTTGGTAGGCACAGGATTCTGCACCTAATTGCTCTCCATGAATCATCCTTGTCAGGTTGTTTTGCTAAGCATATTTTGTGTTTAAGTACAGCAAAATCTTTCAGAGGTTCAGGCGGTCATTATAATAAATTCTCTGATGAATAAGGGGCAATGATCCCAGGCCCTCGCGCAGGAAGAGAATCCTGAGGCACTGAGAGGTAGCTGGAGCTGTCATTCCTCCCTGGCAGAAATTCCCAGAACCTTCGCTACTGCAGGAGAGGCTGTCTGATAGAGCAGATAACAGGACAGGCTCTTGAGGCTCACTGCCTGGGTTCAGATCCTAGTCAACTATTTTCAAACTCTGTGATCTTAAGCAAATAGTAGCCTCTCAGTGTCTCAGTTTCATCCTCAGTGAAATGGGGATAAAGTGCCTGACTCATAGGGTTATTTTAAGAAGTAAATAAGGTAATACATATTCAGAAATGCAGAACAGTACCTGGTGAATACTAAATGCTTAACCAATGACGGCTATTATAACCAACACTTCTCTGGACGATAAGATCTTCCCACGGTCCATGGTTCCCCCACTAATGTGATGCTACATGAATGTTACACATTCTCTCCTTAGGAAATCTGATAATGGTGTATCTCCCTTGTCCAGTAGATGCTGCCCATCCCCCCATGACAATGGTTTCCGTATGGAATTCACCCAAAGTGCATAGGTTTTTCGCCATAAAGTTAAATGATTAAAAATGTCAAGGTCAAGACATATTGGAAATATTTGTCTAAATAAAGTGAAAGTGTATGTTTCTTTATTGCAAAACATTTCAGAACCTCTAGCCTGCTAAGTGAATTATAAACCTCCAAAGGTATAGGAGAGGGCAGGTGGGAAGAAGAGAACCATGACCCCACCTCTTCCAAGCACAGACCTTATTTCCTTCATGACACCCATTAACTGCTTAAGGGACACTAATGTTCGGCCAAACTGAACTGGGTGACATTTTATTCGGTTTGCCTTAAAATGGTGTTTCTCAAAGGGTGGTCTTTAGATCATCTGCTTATTAAAACACAGTCTTCTGAATTTTATACAAGACCTATAGAATCAGACTCTCCGAAGGAGGAACTGAAGATTCTGCATTTTAACAAGCTCCCCAGGTGCACATTAAATTTTGAGAACCACCGCATTAAAGAAAACACTTTCCTGATTTTGGAATTCTATACATTTGAAATCCTGAATACGAAATTTTTCGCAACAGGAAGGATACTTGTTAACCTCCCAGAAGCCTGTATTTTATTTAATGAAAAGTGGATGCTGTGGGGGTAGATGGTGAGGTTGTTTAATTGAATAAACATCAAAAAATTTTCCCTGTGCTAGATAGAAGGCTCAGATCCTGGCTACAAAATGTTTACAGTCTACACCTAAGAAGAGAACCAGGGACACTGCTCAGTTTCTCAGCTGCAGTCACCTGAGTGGTCAAGTTCACGTGGGATACAGGGGGCTCATTCTGGGAATCAAAGTAGGGAGTAGAAGAATTAATTTCTCTTCTAAGTGGTTCAGTCACCAATCAACCACCAAGATACCGTTTTGGTTTTTTTGTTTGTTTTGGTTTTGATATCCAGAAAGAAATGCAGTAAAACACAGGACAAAGAAGTCAGATAAAGCAAAGGAGGAGGGTAGGAAGTAGGGGAGGGGAACCTAATAGCTAGATGAATTATGGGAAGAGGGAAAAAAAAAAAAACCCAACCCTGCTGACTCTGTTCAGTTTAAGGTGAGAAATAACAGGATTAGAATGTCAAATTGCTGAGAGTTGCAGACCTGAACCATAAACCTTCTCTAAGCTGTTCAGCTTTTTTCCTCTGCAGTCACTAATTAAATATTGCCTTGAAATAAATAATAAAATGAAATGAAATAAAATAAAATAAAATAAAATAAAATAAAATAAAATAAAATAAAATAAAAACAAAAAGCCAAAGGCTTTTTTTGAGTCAAATAGAAAGCATGTCATTAGCCTGTGATGGAGATGGGTCCCTGGCTGACCTACACTAGGAGCCAAAAGTGGAGGAATCTACGGGAGGGACATCAAGCTAATAGAGAGCTTGTCTCCATCTTAAACTTTTCATGATCACTTTCTAGTTCACACGCAACTTCTGTAGTATCGTATTTTCATATGTAATCTCATTGTCCTAAATGGCAGTAACGGGGACTATGTGGGCGTCCCCTTTTAGTGTGACCAGAGGATGCTAAAGGCTGCTATCAGGAGTCCGAAAAGCATCCGTGGGTCCAGCAGGAGAAATGACCAGGCAAATTTCACCAGATCAGGGTGGCTGAACAATTCAGTGTCCCTTGCACTATTCTCCCTGTTTTGTCCAGATAATAACTTTAAAAACTGTTCACCTTCTTGCACATACAGCTTGTTCTTCAGGTAGGTTCCTAAGTCTGTCCGCTCTTGCTCGCTTCATGAAAACACAGTGTGTGTTCCAAGCTTGGTGGTTGGTATCTTTATGATAAAATATCTGACTCTAGCACCTGAGGCCACAAGGAGTCCATTTGTCATTTCACTCTCCTCTCCTGTGTGGAACGGGTCTGCCACCAAATAAGGATTTAACCGACTAAAGCCCTAACAGAGATATCACCGGCCCTGTGTTCTTTGGTTGTTTGCCTGAGCAAAATCTATCATTACTCTATATGCATACGGCATGTGTCAACTGTTTTAAAATTAGCCAATTTTCCTAAGCATAAAAATGGATTTTTGTCATATCACATGAACCATATATCACAGAAACAAACCAGTTTTTGTTGTGCCTTTTTTTTTTCTTTTCAAAATGCATTAAGTCTTTTAAAGTCACTGCCAAATCCATTTTGCTCACTGCATTTGTGAGATACATTTAAAGAAACCAAGCAGAGGCAAAAAAAAAAAAAAAAGACCGAGACAAACCCAAAAACTCCATGCAGTGCTGTCACCTGGAAAGAAATCTAGTTCATTACCAAACCGACCACACCTAGGAGGCTGCACTGCTTCACCTGCTTTTAACTAATAAATAGGACCTTTGTATGCTGCCCTGCACTGAAAGTTTGGGATAGGGCAAAAATGGTAAAAACAAAAACAAGATGGTTAGGAAAAAGAGCTGTCGTTTACTGAGTACTCTGCATGCACCGAACATTACAGGAAGTGCTAATTCTCCATCATTTCATTTCAGACTCAAAATAATCCTGTGACATGAGTTTTACTGCATCCATTTTACAGATGTGGGAACTGAGGCTTGTGTGGTTACCTTGGCACAGTGCATAGCTAACACATAGCAAAGCCTGCCAGACATGTGAACCCAAGTGAATCATCCCGGGGCCAGAATCTCTAGACGCCTAGATCATCTCACATGTGAGTGAAAGCCCATCAGACTCCCAGAGATGTAATACTGAGACATGGGGAGGCCGTCTATGGCAACTCCTGCATTCCAGACTTCTCCTAATGAAGGCTACATGGGCGTCAGGGTGGATTCTGTCGCCTCGGGTTTCTCTCAGACCCCACTTAGCTGTGGGAGAGGAGGCAGGAGAGACAGGGTCTCCTGTGTGTGCCCATCACCAGCACCAAGCCCTGCTTTTAAGGACTGTGGGTGAGAGCAGGCCTTCTTTGGGCATAACGCCCCCAATATCGTGAAGATTAGGAGTAATGCAGCATAGGTCCTGAACAGGCAGCTGTCTGTATGGCTCCCTCTGAGGGGCCTACAAATTCCTCTCAAAAGGGAAAAAACACAAGTCTCCTACTTGGGTTAAAATATGTGAATTTGTCTTCAGAAGTGCTCGAGTGTTAATTGAGAGGGCAGCACATTGCATCATTATTAGTCATTAATACTTCAGGACAAATTAGTTGATCAGGTTACTGAGAGGCGTGGAGGCCCTGAGGGAAAGACATCATTTTGATGGAGGCGGCGGGGAGTTGCCGGGAGGGCTGACGGGGCTGCTGCAGGGGCTAAGAAGCTGGCAGCAGCAGGCACTGGCATTGGAAGGGACAATGGGTGGGGGCAGGGAGGGGGAGGGTCGCCAGTACTGCTGCTACCACCCCCACCCCATCCCACACACAACCGCCCTCCGACCCGCCCTTGTCCCTTGGGAGATTACGGGCTTGCACTTCCAGGCACGGGTCTTGAGAAAGGTACTAGCCACGGCAGGCTCCCGGCAAGGCTCCCCGCCTGCACCTCTGCAACCGGGGGGCTTGTAATGCAGCCTTTTGCCTCTAGGGGTCTCCAGTGCCCCGAGGCTTCGGGAGGATGTTGCCCTTGCTCCGTTATCCCGCAGGGCTCAGATCCCAAAGGACAAAGATCGCGGAAAGGGAAAGAGGCGCGTGCAGGGAGCCCCCAAGACCCCATTCCCCGCCGGAAGGCTGCTCACCCATCTCCCCTGCTCCTGCCTGATGGCTTATTTATAGCACATGCTAAATGGCTGAACACCAGTGAGGGGGAGGCAGAAATTAACCGCCCCCGCATTCCTTACTGAGTGCCTAAGCATTTCCATACCTCTAAGGGTATTCCAAGGACTTCCTTCCGCAACCCCACCCCACACTCTCCCAGTAAGCCCCATCTCCAGGCTACCAGACCTCAGCTGAGCAGGAATCCCCCACACTTCCTCAGCCCAGCAGCCTGGTGCCCAGGACACTGGCTGCCTCCTGATCACCAAGGTCTTGCCACTGAGGCTGGATGGACCCTGATGGCCAGTCCCTCCCTGAGGTTAGGGATGAGGAGGGCAAGGGGCTGTGAGGGAGGACCTCGGCCTGGGTCCCAGGAGACCTCAGTGCACTAGAAAGCAGAGTCATTGGAGGTCAGAGGGTCCAGAGAGAGTTTTTCTGTAAAATCTCACCACTGAGGAGTATTGGGAAAAGTAAAACACAAACAAAAGACCAAAAAACCAAACAATGACGACAAAAAAAAAAAAAACCAAAACAAAACCAAAAAAACGTTGACAGAGAGAGGCAGTATCACTCCTGATCCATGCTCACAGAGGCTACAGGTTTGTGGCTATACTCTGGCTTTCTAATCTATCCTATGACTTGAGTTTGAAGCCCCACTCCACAACTCACTAGCTGTGAGATCTTGGATAATTGACTTAACCTCTCTGTACTTATTTTTTCTCATCTGCCAAATGGGAATAATATCTACTTTGTAGGGATTTGTTAAACTGAACTTACGGCCAGTGATACCGTGACTAGCACGGTGCCTGACTCAAAGCAGACATTTTATTTCTACGCGTTGATTTTCATGGACCTTCAATCCAGAACAAGAATGAACAACAGTCATTCGTCAATTCACAGGTGTTTGGGGGCTGGTGAGAGTTTCCTATTTTAAAATCAATTTCAACATGTCACCCATTATTTTACATGAATCGCCAAGTCTTGCTTTTTAAAGGAATTCTGTAGTGCAGTGGTTTGCAGCGTACCATGAACAGACTTTAGGTTCCAAGGAGGTTCCTCAAGGACTACATGCAGATGAGAAAAGACAAGTGACAGGTGACAGGTGGGGGAGCTCCAGGTCCCCAGACCTGCTCCATTCAGGAAGTCTACTCTTATCTGCTTCATCTATTGGGGTTCTGGGTAAGGGTCTATTTGATTAGACTCGTCTCCTTCTTTAAAGGTTAAAAACCACTGCTAATATGTCCTTGCATAATTCAGGGAAAACTTCTCCTCCAAGCCTAGGGACTCGATTCATTTTATTTGTTTTAAAATTGCCTGCTCTTTTGAAAATGGAATGACGCCTGTATTCAGAAACACAGGTACTTGAAATATTCAGCCCGCACATACAAAATACCCCCGATGTGTAAGGCATTGCACTTGAAACTTGGCAGCATTTTTGAACATGTAGTAACTCTCTTGGCTTGCCCCACAAATCCCCTAAGGGTTTAACAGTGTTTCCAGTCCACTCCTGACTGATTTAGCCCAGACCTTGGAAGAGATACCCTTACCTTGACCACAAATGTGCCCTTTCCCCCGGACACGACCTAAGACCGTGATCACTTTGCAAAGCCCAATGTGGAAGAGCATGAGCTCTGGGACCTGACAGACCTGGGTTCAAAACTAGGCTCTGCCACTTCCAAGTGGTGTGACCTTGGATTAGCTCTTTAATCTCTCTGAACTTTAATGTCCTCATCTACAAACAGAAGAGAACAACTCTTCTCAGAGGGGTGTAGGATGATTAAATGAGACAATGCCTGGAAAGCACTTAGCATGCTGCCTGGCATACGGTACTATTGCCCGGAAGTTCCTGACTCACTGGAATCTAACAGCATATACTACCTGACTCCCACTGACCGCAGCTAAATGCCATCATTGCTCTCCACGAAAGCCAAAGTCTGATGAGCTTAGTACTTTAGGACATGAACACAGTAGCTGCCATTTTTGAGTGCCCATTGTGTAGCAGACACTTTGCTGATATTTTTCAATCCTCTTCAATCATCACGATACTTGTGCAGATAAGGGGTTACTGTCTCCACTGCACTAGATGGGGATACTGAAGCTCAGAGGGGTTATGAAATGTATCTGAGCTCAAACAGCTAGCGAGTGGCCAAGATTACATTGAGGCCCAAGTTTGCCTGACCCAGAAATCAGGGGCCTTTCCTCCCTACCTTGCTGACCCTTGGAGCTTTCCTGTGCAAAAGGTAGAGGGCATGGTGCAGGGGGCCAGAGCCCTGGGTCTCAATGGCAACTCCTCTGTTCTTTGTCCTCCTTATTTTTCAGTCTGTAAACAGGAATGATATTTACTTCATAAAGGCGGTAATAAAAATTAGGGACACCTGGGTGGCTCGGTCAGCTAAGCGTCTCTTGGTTTCTGCTCAGGTTTGTGAGTTCAAGTCCCGCATCAGGCTCTGCACTGTCAGTGAGGAGCCTGCTTGGGATTCTCTCTCTCTCCCTCTCTCTCTGTCCTTCCCCCACTCACTCTCTCAAAATAAATGAATTAAAAAAATTAAATACAACAATATAAGTAAAAACAAGCCTGTACAATGTTTGTCATAAAGTAGGCTTTGGATGTACATTAAATAGGTATGAACTTGCCCCACCAATTTTTTTAGCCTTATTATGAGAAATATTCATAGAGAAGATATATATGTATACATGTGTATATATGTAGTGTGTTGTATATAAATATATATGTGTGTTTGTGTATATACGTGGGTATACATATACGTGTGGATATACATAAAACACATATGAAAAACTATAACACAAACTACCACCCAGGTGAGGAAACAAAGCACCCCCCACCCTGCATGCCCCTCCCTGATCCAATTCCCTTTTCTCCCGCCAGTCCAAGTCACTTCTCGTCTTGTTAAAAAATAATTTTCTTTTCCCCTTTTGCTCATGCCTCTGGGTTGTCTCCAGCCTTTTCGCTGTGCCTGTGCCTGTCACTTCACTAAGGTTCTGAGTGATACGTCATTCACAGGAGAGAAGTGAAATAAAGTGGTTCAGCAGAGCGGGGATGCGTGTGTGTGTGTGTGTGTGTGTGTGTGTGTGTCCCCCTGCACCTTCTACCTTTCTGGGGAGCAGCAAACCAGATGCCTTGTGAGATATGTTTTAAACCAAAAGAACAGAAGGGACAGGTGGACTGATGGCAGAGGTTTGGGGAACAGTTGGACAATTTGTCGCTCCCCAAGACCACTCAGGACTGAGTGCCTACCACCAGCAGTGGACATCACAGCAGCTAGAGCCTGGATTACAAACAGCATACAACTTCTCTTCTCCTGATCCTTCCCCACCCTGGGATTTCTACCTTCCTCAATTGACAATCAGGTTTCAATTTAAATGTGTTCCCTCCTTGGGGCTCTGGGTGGCTCAGTCGGTTGAACGTCCGACTTCGGCTCAGGTCATGATCTCGTGGTTTGTGAGTTCGAGCCCTGTGTCGGGCTCTGTGCTGACAGCTCGGAGCCTGCTTGGGATTCTGTGTCTCCCTCTCTCTCTGCCCCTCCCCCACTCATGCTCTGTCTCCCTCTCTCTCAAAAATAAACATTAAAAAAATAATAAAAAATGTTCCCTCCTTGAAGAGACCCTCCCTGACCACCACCTCACTCACTCTAATACTCCATTTTAATAATCTTCATTACCAACACATGAAATGATCTCATGTATTTGTTTATATGTCTATTTTTTCTGGATACCATAGTAAGAAACAATATAGGTTCAGAATTGAAACTGGGTTAGAACACGAAATACCCCCTTTACTAACTGTGACCTTGGACGAATTGTTTAACCTCACTGGGCCTCCAAGTCATCATCTATGAAATGGGAATGTAGGACTTATTGAAATGAGAATTATAGGATCCTTAGGTGAAGTAAACGAGTTAATGTATGTCAAGCTTTCAGCAATGCCTGACACATAAGTGCTATTCAACTGTTAGCTATTATCAGCGATCTTAATAATAATCATTATTACGATTCTTACCCTATCTTCCCCCTGGAAGGTGAGCAACTTGCTGGCAGAGATTTTGTCTGTTGTTCTCTGTGGAATCCCCAGTGCCTAAGAAGAATACGTGCGCATATACCTAATAATATACTAAATAAATATTTTCTGAGAAATACGTCTTTGAAAGCCAATCCCAACCGTACCTTTAAGTGCAGGAGATGGCCACATTAACAACTCATGATAGTGCAGTGGGTACAGCACAAAAAGACAGGCTGAGTGAAATGTGTACAAGTACAGAAGAGGAGGGAATTAATTCTTTCTCAGAATCTCGGGGAGGTGTTCACAGAAGAGATCATCTTGACACAGTCTTGAAGGTCTGAAACCCTGGAGAAGCAGGACAGGTCAGGGGACGGTCCTGCAGGAGAACCACAGCTACACCTAACGGTCCTGTCTGTCGTTTCAGGCGGCTGGAGTGCTAAGCGGGGCGTGGACAGAGGCATGGGGAGACTGCTAGGCCGGCTTGTGAAGTATCTCCTGTTTGTCATGTGAAGACATTTAGGGTCTTACCCTGACTATAGTGGGGATCATTGGAGGAGTACAATAAGGGGAGAAGCGTACTCAAGTTTATCATCTTGAAAGTTTGCCCTAGTTGTAGGGAGGAGACTGGACTGGCTAGGCTTTAAGAGACGAAACAGGGAGACAGAGCATTGGGAAACTCCAAATGAGAAGGAATGAGAGCCTGACAAAAGAGTGGGGGGGTGAGGGTGGAGGGAAGGGAGGCTTTGAGAAAGCAGTAGGAGGTAGACCTTGTCAGGCCTCTGGGATTGATTGGATGTGGGTGGCTTTGTGAGAGGAAGTAGAACCCAGGACAACCTGTATTTCTTAATTATGCCTCTGGGGGTTTGGGTGAGCCTTTAGCCAAAGCAGGGAATTTAGAGAGGGGACTCATTTTATGTGTGAAATTTGTACATAGTGAGTTCACCTTTGGACATTTTAATCTTGGCAATATCAAAGCGAAGACCTTTGGTAGGAAAGGAGGTTGACATGTGTTGAGCATCAACCATGTTCCTGGAACTGTGTTTGGAACCTTATGTAATTTGTCCTGTCTAACATTTAGAACAGCACTTTGAGAGATGCAGCATTATTACTTTTTATTTTCTAGATGATGAAACGGAGGCTCGGAGAGGTAATAAGCCCTACTTTACATGGTTAACCATGAAGAACAGTTAGTAGACCAGTTTGACTAAGCAAGACTGAATGAAGCGCATACAAGAGAAGGATTAGAAAATAAAGTAATAAACGTAGTTTGGGGACAGATCGTGGAAAACTTTGAAAGGAAAATCAGAGAATCGGGTGAGAGAAAGCTTGGAAAACGCTTTGTAAACTATAAAATGCTGAGCAATTTGTGGAGTTCGAGTTGTCGCCAAACCGCACTGCAATTAAAAATAATAAAATAATAACAACGAAGGGCGCCCGCGTGGCTCAGTCGGTCGAGCATCCGACTTCAGCTCGGGTCATGATCTCACAGTTCGTGGGTTCGAGCCCCGCATCGGGCTCTGTGCTGACAGCTCGGAGCCTGGAGCCTGCTTGGGATTCTGTGTCTCCCTCTCCCTCTGTCCCTCTCCCATTCGTGCTGTCTCTCAAAAATAAATAAAAATGTTAAAAAAAAAAAACGATGATAACAATGAGTGAATTATAACGTTTAAATCTGTAACTATTAAACAAAATTCAATCATGATGCCTTCCCCCTCAGTCTTCTTACTGATAGGTCCACAAAAGAATATTGAACACACAGCAGTGACCCTTCTCTCTCCCTACCACACGAGCAACATATCTGGTTTGAAGGAAAATTCTCCCAAGGAAAGATGATAACGTGGTAGAGATGAGAAGAAAGACGGAGATATGAAAAGCAAACTCGCCTAGCTGGTCCCAGCTGCTGTGTCCTCACACTTTGGGGTGAAACCCTCAAGATAATCTCCATGGTTATTTCCACTGTCGGGCTGAAACTCAAAAACATTAGGATAAAATGACCAGGTCTGTCATCTGTGAGTTGTTTGAATGTCAAATGAGGGCTGCAGTGCTCTGTAAATGCTTTGGGTGGGCTGAATCACAGTCAATGAGGTGCCCCTCAAATGTAAATCAAAGGAAGCCACGTGTGTCCTCCTCGACTCTCGATTTCAGAAATACACACCCCGAGGCCCTCTGGGCTGCTTGGCATCGCTCCCTCCACGTTCTTTCTCTTCATGTCTCTGGCTCCTCTTATCTCACGCCTCTGTCCTTTGTCTACATTACCTGACACTACTCTACAGCCCCTGGACCAGCACTGTCCAAAAGAAATGCGATGTGAGCCACATACACAATCTCAACTCTTCTCGTAGCCACATGAAGAAGCACAAAGAATGGGGGTGAACCTAATCTCAATAAATTTTACTTAACCCCAGCTATCTAGAAGATTATCATCTTAGCAGGTAATCAATATTAAAAATTAGTGATGAGACACTTTGCATTCTTTCTTTTAAACCGTGTTTTCAAAATTCAGTATGCACTTTATACTCACAGCACGCATTTCAGGTGCTCGAGAGCCACATGTGGCTCATGGCTACTGTATGAGGAGCACAGCGCAGATTAGAACTCAGTCTTGTGAGGTGTGAAATTGCCCATTCCCTTGCTCAACCCTGCATTCCAGACATATCTGCATTCCACATGGGTTCCAGGAAAAGGGATGATAGAACTGGGTGTTGAAGACTCCATGCTGTAATGATGTTACTCAAGTTTATCTCCGTCTGCGTGGCAGAGTAAAGATCTCAAAAGAGATCAACCAGCATTCTCATTGGCCAGATGATCCCCACCCACCGCAGCCCCCAGTCCGAAGCATAGCTGAGTGGCCTCTCTTCACTTCCAAAGAGAAAAGCCTTTAACCCCACAACCACTCCCCACACACCCATGGGCCTGGACCTCTGCCTTGGCCCCCGACATGGCATGGATACTTCTTGAACAGAAAAGAAAAAGGCATCAGACCCACTGTCTGGCTGCCTGATCACTGAACACAGAAAACAAAGGCGACAGGGAGGCCTAAGGGAAGATTTTAAACAGAAAGTAAACATCCTTTAGGACTGTCCTCAGACAGCCCCTTTGGGGCTAAGGGATCCCACAAACTAAGTTCTGGGGATTTTCCTCTTGACCTGAGGGCAATTATGGTGTGACTGTAGGTAGGTCATTCTACTCTCAGTGCCTGTTAGGAACTGCCTCCATCTTGGAATGGGGCCACCCAAGCAACAAGTGACATGCAGGGTGAATAGATGTCTCAAGCCAAGTGGAGACCAATGAATAGAGTGGTTGTTCTCTCACAGAACCTATGGTTTGCCTTGACCTTTACTCTAGGAGACAAGGCTCGCTGCTAGAGCAAACTGTGTGGCTGACTGGTCACAGCCATCTCCTGGCAGTCTGCAGCCCATGGCCCTTCCTTGAAGCTGCCCAGGCTGGCAGCCTGCCTGGTTCCCTCTCCTGCTCGGCTGAGCAGCACAGCACCCGGTACAGCTGCGGGCGGTTCTGTGCCCCACCCTCCTGCTTTCTGTGGCCTCCTCCTTTGTGACGGCTACAGCATATGTTTTATTAAAAGGGAAAGAGGAGGGAAGGCAAGAGGTTATGCACATGGGTGTGCTCAAGAATCTTAAGATTGAAGATCTTCTGCTCAATGCTAAATGCCTAAGGGCTTTGGCATTTTGCCAGTTTCAACTAAACCCCAATAGGGACATCTGGGTGGGGAAATCGGAAATGGAGGAAAATCGAGACTCTCTCTTAGGAGATTCTGTTTCTAAACCACGAGGAGATTTCTCTCATGTTTTCTTGAAATTTGCCTGATTCTTCCCCAATATCTTCAACCGAAAATTTTGATACAATGTTGATAAGGTCCCTGACCTTGAGCATTATTTTTCTCATCATGTATGATTAGACTTGAGGGTGGTTGGAAGGCTAGGTAATTTTCAACACCTAATGAGGTATCCAAGGTCTGAGAGTAGCTTCCTCTAGGCCAATAGATGCTTTAAGTAATTAACTCAGGTGTATGGTATTTCCAGGACCCAAGGGAGAAATGACCCAGGGTAAACCCCAAGGAAACGTGCAAGCCTCGAAATTTCCAGCATTCTAACTATGCCTCAGTTGGCATCTCTGTCAGCTGGAATCCTTTCTCCATTTCTTCCTCTCCAAGCAAATCCCACCCCGTCCCCCATGGCACAACTCAGATTCTCCTTCCTCGGAATACTGATAGCTCTCGTTATCTGTACAAATCAATCATGGATTAATTAGGTCAGCCTCATGAATCTCTTGTATTGAACTGCTGTTGAGAATGTATATTGTCGTTTATCTTTTTCCCAGATGTAGCCTCTTTTCCTAACTAGACTGTAAGATCACTGAGGGCCAAGGCAAGGTCTTCTAAGACTTTTATCCCTCGCAGCGCTTACTTAGGTCAGGGCTGGAGGCAAAGCCCTACGTCACTGCCACTTCCTATTCCTGTGAAGCACAGAGCAATCGAATGAAATCTCAGTTACCGAGATGAAACCATTCCTTAGGAGAAGTCGGGGGAGTCTGGGGTTGGTCCAGGAGGGCTGAGCCCCAGACCCCATTCCATGGGACCCCAAGTAAAGCAGTTCATCCTTCCAAGGTTCTCGGCCCTTGCTTTTCCAAGAAGGAAAGCTCCACTTCTTAGGGTCATCAAAGATAAGTGAGACAATCAGCTGTGCGAGGCTTAATTAGATGAGCTCCCTGAAATGCTCTCGGCCCATTGGAAAAGGATGCCACTGTAAAACGGATACAAGCTCTTCTTATTTAAGAGAAAGAGTTGAATCGCCAAAAATACACTGCACAGTGGGGAAAACAAAACACTAACCAGGAAACCTCGACACTAAGCATCCCCGTCAGCAGAAAGTGCCCACGCAGCTGTCTCAAGTCCCTCCAGATTACCTCTTGTTTGTGAGCTAGGGAGGGATTCTGGAGCACCGTCTCAGAAGGGATCTCTTATGTGGTGCTCCCCGGTGGCCAGCCTGTGCCTTGGGAAAGGCGATCAGAAGGAGTTGATGACGCAGGGATGTTCTGTGCCCTCTGGCCTTGCTCAGTAAACAACCTGTCAGTAGGGCCAGAGGGGAACGCCCAGAGGATGATCTGCCCCCATCCTTGAGCCTGGCCCAGTGCTGGTAGAGCACCCTCCCCAGTCCTTCCTTCCTCTCCTCCTTCCTGGTGCCCACACTGCAGTGCACATCACTCCATTCTGGGAGACAAAGCCAGCCCCATTTTTGGAGAGGAGGGAGAAGAAAGAGTCAAGGATGATTCTGTCTTCTCCATGGCTGCTGCCCAGCTGTGAAACCCTTTGGATCCAGTCCCCACCACCCCCCGCCCCCAGCAGGGAAGACCAGGGTCTGACATTTGCTTCCTTTCCCTCAAACATTTCATAGCATCTATGCTCTGCGCCTACCAGATCTCATCCCTCCTGAAAGAAGCAAAGCATGCATCCTTCCCCAGAGTGAGCAGCAGCTATGATATTGCTAAGATTTCAGGATCACTGTGGCAGCCTTGCTTGGTCATGTCTCCAGTGCTGCAAAGCAACTTATTGGGAGTGAGAGGGAACTCCGGAGGGTCCTGCTTCAAACAAACAACATACACACAACTGTGTGAAATCAAGAGGGAAAACACACCAACTCCAGCATCACTCTGCTGTTGCCTGATGTCAGCAGACTGCCCCCCAGGGGATTCTGTAAAATACGTTAGCTGCTCGGTTAATACTGGCATTATATGCATCCTAGAGAACATGGTCAGAAAGAGTGTCCCCTCCACACGCACATGTCTGGAGAAGGACAGAGGCAGAAATGCTTGACTTATGATACAGCTTTTATCCTCCTTGATTGGTCTACGCGGACATATCATTATTCCTGCTGAATAAGGCCCAGATGATCCAGCCATACACATAGCCTGTTACAATTGCTACCCTTTTAACAAAACATTTGTTCCTGCTCCGGGCACCCAGCTCCCAGGGCTAAGAAGAACACACACACACACACAGTTCTTTACAGAGGGGTCTGTTCAATCATGTTACAGTGCATTAGCTTGATTATTAGTTAATATTTGGCTTAGGTCTATATACCCTGGATAAATATGTACCATGCAGAGGGACTGCTTGGTGAGGAGAAAACTCCTCCGGGCTGGAACCACGGCTCCCAAGTTCACGCTCTTACTAGCAAGGAACACTCCAGGCATCTCTCCTAGGCAGAGCTGTGCACGCGTGGTTCTTTGGGCAGCAGCTTGCCTCCTGCATACGGCTGTGAGCACAGGCACACACATAAACACACGCACATACCATAGGCAGCACCAGACTGTGGACCCAGATGATCACAGAACCAGGGACAGGGATCGCTCTATGATCTCAGCCTGCCCCTCCTTCCCAGCACAGCACCGCTCTCTCCCCGTATCTCCAGCGTGCTGCCAGGCTCCACTCAATCGATGGGGCTCTGCCACCACCCTGGGGAGACTATTTGCAGCCCACAGGGTTGCACTCTTCAGAAATTTTTTCTTGGCTGCATGTGCCTGGGAGAAAGAAGCTGCTAACCGACATGCCACGGGATCTAGGAGCATGTGAATCCTTCCTGCGCTAGGAACATGTGAATATAGATGTACCATGTATCACACCCTCAGCAATTGGGGGCCCTTCCCAAACACAGCCAACAGCCTATACAGTTCAGCCCAGCAGCCGCTGAGCAGGCGAAAGTCCCCGTCATCTTCTGCAATTATCCAGCCCGATTGGATTTTCTGACGCTAATGGGAGTTGCGCTAACTTTGAGGACTTAAACCAGGCAAAAGCAATATAGGTCAGGCAGAGTGCCCAAGCCCTGTGACAGCCATGCAACACCAGGGAGGCAGTAACAGGGCGATCTCCTGCTAAACCCCAAAGTCCACTGCTCAGCTCCACAAGGCAGAAACTAAGAGGTGGGATCATTCCCTCTAACTGCCAGGCACCTGGGCAAGAGGGTGGTAGGAGGGCGAAATGATCCATTTACCAAGGGACACACGGAAGGACAAGGAAAAGGGAAGAGAGAAATATTACCAAAACCCTGCACTGTTACCTTGAATCCTTGCAAGAGCCCTCCTTGCTGTATCAGCTGCTCCCCAAACCTCCACCGACTGGGAGGAGACTCCTAAAAGATTCCAGGGTTTTGTGCAACATCTCCAGTGGCAGCTTTCCAAAGTTTTTACTTCATGATTTCTTGTGGCTCTTTCTCATTTGGGGAAACGCGAATGCCTCCCCCTCAGCGTGTGAGAGGGAGCGGATGTCTCTTTTCAAATAATTCTCTTGCTCCCCGCTTTGCTGCTGCTGCCGCCGCCGCCGCCGTTAGACCACTTGCCTGCTGCCTTCCTGCTGAGCAGCGAGGGTCCCCGTCGCCCAAAGCATGTCTGAAGTGGGGCTTCAGCGCCAGGCCGGGGCGCACGCGGGTGGAAGAGGGAAGGAAAGTGCAAAACCCAGCTGGGGGAGTCCCCCGTCCCTCCACGGAAGAGAAACCCAAGATCTTGCTTTCCTTCCAACTCTAAAGAGACTCACCCGCCCGCTCCTTCTCCCGAAATCACTGCCTTGCACCTGGGCGAAGACAGTTCCTCCGGCTCCTCTGCTCTGCCGGCCGCCTGCAGACCTGCCCCTGCGCTCGCGCGGTAAGGCAGGTGCACGTCCCTGGGCAAGTGTTAACGGGAGCCTCCGAGCTCAGTGGAGGCGCTGCCGGAGCAGCCGCGAGCAGCTTCCGAGGCAGGTGGATTCCATCCCAGGGCTGCAGCCCAGGCGCGTCCCTGCTCCGACTCCGCGCTCGGTACCTAAGCAGTGTCACCTGCAGACTCAGACACCAGATGAGTGTCTTAAGATAACAATGCTGCCCTGCCAGCCCCTCTCTTTCTTTCTTATGCACGTAGGTTGGCGGCCAATGAGACACAGCGCCACACTCCCCACAGGTGCCCATTGGCTGGGCGGCTGGGCAGGGGGCGGGCTCGGAGTCTCACCGGCTGTCTCCTTTGGTTAGCTGGCAGGCTGGGGTACCAGCTCTGTTAACCCTCCCGGCTTTGCAGCAGGGACTTTTTGGTGTGGGTTACGAAGCCTTGGATAAATTCACGGCTGGCTGGGGAGTTGGAGGGTGTAAGAAGGCCGCCGAACAGGAAGAAGCTGGGAGCTAATTACATTTTCTTCTAATCTTCCTGAGTTACAATAATCATTTGTCCCAGACCATTTTGTTTGCTTGCTTAACTAGAACTCCTAGAGATAGGGACCCATTTGAGCCATTTTCCTTCTAATTTGAGGTTTTATTCAGTTGTTTTGTGCATTTTAGCCTCTTGGTCCTGAATTGCTTAATTAGAAATGAGCCCCCAAGTGAGAAATACTTATCTTACAGTGCGCGCGGGCACAGGCACACACACACACACACACACACACACACACACACAACCAGAGATGTGAGAGAGAGAGAGGGAGGGAAAAAGAGCAGGAACTCAGTAAGAAGAGTAGAGAGAGACTCTGAACAGCTAAATCAAGAAACGTTCTGTCCCCAAAACCAGGATTGTGAAGACAAAGGCAAAGAGAACTTCAGGTTTCTGGGAAGAGATTAAAGGGGAAAAATGTCCTGCTTCCAAAAAAAGAGAATTGTTTTGCCTTTGGTGCTCTCCTTCTGTGTGTCTCTTTTTGCTTCAGTGTGTGTCAGGAAGAGGGACTGTTGATCTCCATTTGGTTTTTAAAGGAAGACTAAAGAAATCAGAACAGGACCAGCCTTGTTTCTGTGAAGCAGGTGCTGTTGCTGAGCCTGTGAATTGAGGGGTTGGGGGGGGGAGGGAGAAAAGGCAAGACTAAGGAAAAAAAAATTATTAACTTTGGATCAAAGAGTGTGAAATATATTCTTGATGTCCTAATGGGGATGCACAGCTGATTTATGTCCAGCTAACTAACATACTCCACTAAATTTTGGCAAGAGCATGGGAGAGTAATTGTTAAAGAAAAATCCAATTCAACAGAAGAGCTAGGGGCTGGAGCTGGCAAAGGAATTTGGGGAGTTCACACCAAGTCTTGTGGTGGGGAAAATAGGGAGAGAGAAAAAAAACACATAGAAAGGGAGACAAGTGTTTTGATTTAGCTTCCTTGAATGAAGAGCGACATCAAAGATTATTTTGTAAAAAACTAGAAAAAAAGTAAAAGAAAGCAGAGGTTTAATGAATGCCCAAATAGTACACATCAGGATTAGCTAAAAAGCATCAAGGAGCCAGATGTTCTGAATGAATGGGGAAAAATTAGAACTATTTCTCATATGGTCCCCCCCTTAGCCCCACCCATCCATCACTTTCACCTCCTCTGTATCTTATTATACAGGTTTGACCTTCCTTCTTCTTACTGTAGGTATGGAGTTCTAAGCCATGTTAAAAAAATTAATGAGGTATAATACATTAAAAACTCCACAAGTGTAGAGTTTGATGAATTTTTGCCTATATATGCATCCACAATGACTACCTACATCATTTCCAGCACCCCGGAAGCTTGTCTGCACTTCTCAGTCAAAATCCTCCTCACCCCCCAGAGATAATCGCTATTTTAATGTCCATCATCAAAGACTGATGGCTACGTTTTCTTGAATTTCATAAATATAGAATCCGCATGTATGCCTACTTTTGCGTCTGATTTCTTTTGCATATCATTATGTCTGTGAGACCCATCCGTGTGTCTGCTTGTGTATTTTCTGTTGTTGTATAGTATCCCATTGTGTGACTATAAGCCATGTATCTATTTTCCTAATGACACATTTTTTGATTCCCTTTTTTTTTTGATTATTAAAAGTAAACCTGCTATGAATGTTCACGTACATTTCTTTTGGTGAACACATGCAGTCATTTACCCTTGGTATACACCAAGAGTGTAAATCACTTCTTTTGCTCTTGGCTACTACAAGGGAGACCATTTCATCAAGGAGATTCTGAAGCTTACTTTCTATCTGCAATACTTGAATAAAGAAATAAGGTCAAAGGCTATCACACTACTGAACACTAACTAAAATGCCTAAAATGTGTCAGATCCTTTCCATACATTTAGCCTCATTTTCTTCTCACTACTCTAAAAAGTATGTATGTTTCTATTTTGCAAACAGGAATATCCAATGCAAGACATTATGTTAGGAAGTGGCCCTCGGCCTTGTAAGGTGGAGAGTACATGCATGTAAATGCTCTCTGTGACGAGCTATGTGAGACAAGAATGTGGTAGAAGGACCCACTACGTAGATGAGGCTGGAGATTGGTCTGTGGAGATGAGACACGACCTGGAGAACACAGAGCAGTGCATCCCAGTTGGACCAAATGGCATGGGAGGACTGGAAATGGAAAACAGGCTTTAATTTGATTGGAATGGAATGCATATGTGTATTGTCAGGGGAGAGGGGATAGATTAGACATTAACAGAACCTGCTATTGAATACATCTTGGTGAATATAAGTATTTGCACTTATCTGTGGCTTGTATTACTTGTGGACTCCATTTCACTGATGGGGACACAGAAGGTAAGAATGGTCCAATCTCAGGGTGCCTGGGTGGCTCAGGTGGTTAAGCATGGACTTTGGCCTAGGTCATGATCTTGCCCTTCTAGAGTCTGAGTCCCACATAGGGCTCTGTGCTGACAGCTCAAAGCCTGGAGCCTATTTCAGATTCTGTGTCTCCCCCTCTCTGTCTGGTCCTCCCGCCCCCCCCCCCCCGCCCTCTCAAAAATAAATAAACATTAAAAAAAAAATGGCCCAATCTCACTTCCAAATAAGCAAATTACAGACTCTAGACTTGAATCCCAACCTGTTGTTTCACTACATCATGTTGCCTGTACACAAAGGTAATGATTGAGATGCTTACAAGTTTCTCCCAGTTCCATTTAAATGTAAAACATCACAGGATACAGATGGTCTAGCTTTTGTGAACTTCAACCTTTCCCCTATCTCTAGGTATTTAATTCTCTAAGAGGAGGCCATGTGACATTGTGTCTATGTTTACAGGAATCCTGTGCCCTGAAAAAATCTGACCTCAATTTATTTGTACAGTTCTTTTGTCTGATCTTTCCATAGAGAAAGACAAGAGGTCTATAAAGGCTTGAGTCAACAACTTCCAACTATTTCCAATTCAATACTCATTTTTTCAATGACCATTTAGTCTACACACTTTTTCTTGTAAATGTGAGTAGGAAACCGTGTAAAAATGACTATAGATAGGCAAAGAATACTAGATATTGACTTATTAGAAAATCAACCCAAAATGGTTCACATGGGGTTTCTAAAGTGACTCGACACTTTAGAAAATTAGAAAAAAAAAAAAGATTTCAAAGTAATAGACTATATGCTACTTAAAAGCAGGAGTATTTTTCCTCTAGAATCTGTCTGTGCCTAGCCTAATGCCCAGCATATGGTAGGTACCTAAATGTTTACTGAATGAATTACTGTGATAGGATAATCCATGGGTGCACCTAAATGTAATGTAACTGTGTTGTGGAAAGAGCATTAGGCAAAGAAGTCTCCTTTGCGGTCTTAGCTCCACCCCTTCTTAGATTGATCTTGGGCAAATCACCTATTTCACTGGCCTCAAGTGCCTCCTGTGTTAAATGAGAGACTGAACTAACAGATGATTTGGTAGTTTTATGCCATTTCTCCCATTTTATGACTAAGTATGTTTTCCTGGCATCTACTCTAGTTTTTCAATGGTAAACTTCGCATAACTAAGTTCAATAGTGTTTTTTATGCTAGGGAGAGTAGGAAAAAAGGTATCACAGGGTCTTTCTCTTCCTCAGTACCTCCTAGGGAAGTAATGAAGAGAAGGATGCGTTTTGGGAAGGATCATTAGCTGATAAATCTTTTTTGCAGTGGTTAGTTCTCAGAGTATGGTTCTCAGCTTATCAGATTCAAAAGACAACTTGTAATAAAGTATTTTTGTTCTTTTTCTCATAGCAAACAGGTCTTTCACCCCTTGAACATGGCTCATTTTCTCTATTCTCATCCATCAACTAGAGTAGCCACGGGGAAATATGTGGCAAAGGTTGTTTTTTTTTTTTCTTTTAAAGGGCATACATTCATATATGCCAATACATTAACACCAGGTACAGTGAGAATGAAATTGTTTCTAAAATGGGGATCCTCTTTGGAGAGTGTGGTGCATTAAATTCCTGGAGAGCAGGAACTACCTATAGGAGACTTACAACACTATTTAAGCAGCATGGAATAAATGATGTCGGAGGGGCAAACTTTTAAAAGAAATTATTGGTTATCACGTGAGAGAAAGTTCAGTAAAACATCAGATTCCAGCACACACAAACTTCACTTTTCTATCACGGTTTATTGCATATAGTCACTGTTTTGTTAAGGCAACACTGCCCAGCACTAGTGGAAACACACCTTATATGGGTTATTGCCGTTATCTACGCTGTTCTACTTCTGATGGGGCTGGGACTGACTTGGTCCATACCGGAGGGACATTCTTTTATTCCGTTCCAATTCGTTAGGGGTATTTAGACACTTTGTTTCCACCTGTCCTTCCAGCTCTGATCTACTTACTGGATTCTCTAAAATTAAAGGCTCAACAATTTCTTCCGGCTAGTTCTACTTTTTCTGTAAGTTATAGCACTCCCCACATCATTTTTATATTGGTTACCAGAGATAACATTTGTAACAGAAATGGAACAAAGGAGAGAAAAATCGACAATAAAACTTCTGGTCTTCAGCTTCACTGTATACAGTGCATTGGCTTTGTTTTGCTGTTCACATCTACCTCTTGAGAGATCTACAACCCACGTATTTCCTCTAAATATTTCTGCAAAGTAGTGCTGAGTAAAAATATATACATCCATATTTCTCAGCACCCGTTTATCCAACATATATTTGCACAAACAGTGGGTAAAAAAGAATGGGGCCACCTACACCGACAAGATAACGGGGGGCTCATTTGCATCTAGAAAGACATCCCCCCCCCACCTGCTCTCAGGAAACGCCTTTTAAGGTGTGTGCCTGTGTGCCCTTCCCGAGCCATCCGGATGATGATGCGAGAGGGAAGATTTTGCATTGCAAAGACCAATTTTTAAAAAACGCTGTGCAGGTAGTTCCTAGCCAAGAGCGTGCTCGTGCCGGGGGAGGCGAAGGAGGAGAAAGGCGGCAGCACCGGCAGCCTGCTGGGGGCTGACCTGATTCCCTAGAATCCTCAGCTCCCTTCCTCTCTCCTCCGACGTCCTTCCTTCCCTTCTCTCCTCCTTCCCCCCCTTCCCTTCCCCAGCGAAGCAGCTGCGAGGAACAAAGAACGCGGGCGCTCCGGGCAGCAGCGCGCAAGCCCCGCGCACGGCGCGCGGCGTCTGGCTCCGCGGAGCTGGGCTCTCCCGGCTCCACGTCCCTCCGCAGCCTCCCCCGCCTCCCGCGCTCGCTCGCTCCCGCCCGCTCGCCGCCTCCCCCACCTTCGCGGCGCCGGAGGAAGGCGGCCGGGGCTCAAGATGGCTTTAGCCGGGCTCTGCGCCCTGCTCGCCTGCTGCTGGGGGCCGGCGGCGGTGCTGGCCACGGCCGCCGGCGACGTGGACCCATCCAAGGAGCTGGAGTGCAAGCTCAAGAGCATCACGGTGTCGGCGCTGCCCTTCCTGCGCGAGAACGACCTGAGCATCATGCACAGCCCCTCGGCCTCCGAGCCCAAGCTCCTCTTCTCGGTGCGCAACGACTTCCCGGGAGAAATGGTCGTGGTGGACGACCTGGAAAACACGGAGCTGCCCTACTTCGTGCTGGGTGAGTCCCGGGGGAGGCCGAGGCGGCCCGAGGCGCGGCCCGGCGCCCCCACCCCCCACCTCCCCTAGCTCCACACACCCACTAGCCGCCGACCTCCCCTCCCCCACAGCTACCTCCTGGATCCGCCCCGCGCCCGGCCCGCCCTCCACACCCACCTGCCGGCCAGCGCCTCCGTGCCCCCCCCTGGCTTCTCCCCGCTTCCGACCTGGACGCCGGGCCCTCGACCTCTCCGCGGCCGCCCTGCCCCACGGAAGCGGGTTGCAGGGGTCTCTCTGAAACCTTTCCCGGCCTTGACCTCCCCGCTTTCCTTCAGGAGCAGACTGACAGAGCACTTCTTGGAGGCTACCAGCTCCACTCCCATAAGCCCTTCTCCCCACTCTCTGGCCACATGCTCAGTTCTTGGCTTCACACCCCCCCCCCCCCCCGACACCTACGGCATTTCCTGGGGGGAGTTAGAAACAGGTATCTGGCCCCCACCTTGGCAGGCGTGTGCAGGCCGGATTGCACCGGCTGGATCTCTAGGCTGCACCCTCTGAGAGGGTTCTTTATCTTTCACCAGATTACTGACACTCTTTCTGGCCTTCCTTCAGAACACTCAAGTTTCCTCTACCCCTGATGTCCATCCTGGCAAGTCCTCCCTCGGTGCCTACGTGCAACAGTGTCCTCATCCAGCCACCTCCACATGTCCATGTCACATCCCAATTCCTCGCATAGAGAAATCATCCGACTGTAGTCTCTTAATGTTGGCATCTTCTTTGTTCCCAGTGCTACCTTAGGTAGGCGTAGACGTTCCTGCACCCAGAATGATCTCCCTGGGTAAGAGCTCTCCGTTCCTTCCTTTGTTTACATTTCTCTCCCAGTACCCCTATTTTAATTTTCTTAGGCCACAAAACTCCTTCAGATCCTGGAACCTCTACGTCCTTTCTGATTCACCTCTTTTTCACTACCAGGCTGCAAAGATATTGTGGTCCTGCTCCAGCATCTTGCAAAGCACCACAGGTTCATGTGACTTCATTAACCAAAATTTCCTTTCCTACTCCCTGTGCAGATGTATGTCTCTCCTGCTGTGCAGGCCCACCATGCAGTCCATTTCTTTAGTGATGCTCTAAATCATCCTTCTTTTGCCCAGGCAAGAATTCAGAGATAATCCAATTCAAAGTTCGTCTTTAGATCCAAAAACTGAAAAACAATGAAACCGTCCAGGAGGCTGTTGCGTCTACTTAATGTACTACCAGCTGGAGTTCACTTTGTAGGAACATGGCTTCCTGATGGCCATACGTAGGTGACAGCCACATGTGGAATGTCATCTAACATCTCCCTCATGCTCTTTATTCGCCAGAGAGCTCTTCATAGTGAAAGCGTTAAGAAGTGGTTGAGTAAACCTCCCACTCTCCAACCCGCACAGAAAAGCAATTTCAGAAATTGCCCAATCCTTTGAAAAGTTGGTTTGCGTTTCCTAGAGTGCAGCTTAGTTGACCCCATTAAGTCCAGCCTACACTCTGGATGGCATTATTTATTTTTGCATTAAAGACATACCAATAACATAATAAAAGCTGGGGGCTGGCTGGGAATGGGGACACTGGGGATATGCTACTCATTAAAATGTACAAAAAATTGCCAGGTTATTCAGTGGTTGTAAATTTTGTGTGGAAGTCATGCTGATGTGCAAGTACAATCTGTTCATCATAATATACAAGAATGAGTATAGGGAATTCTGTGTTTCTAAAGAGCCCTGTTTTGGGCTCTACAATCAGTGTTTACTGTGCATGCGGAGGGCTGTGTGTGGTGCATAAAAAACGGGAAACTGGACTAGCAGTTCTTCAAAATTTTCATGTCCTTTTTTGCAGAATCCCAAAGCCAGGGCCTAAACCCTGCTGGGATCCAGTGTGCACAGCGAAAGACCAGATGTTAAAGAATGGGGTTTCTGCACCTCTATGCAAAGCTGCCCACTGCAGCACCCTGCTGGAGTTGCTATGGTAACCTCCTGCAACTTGGCATTTACATACAGGAACAGACACACTCTCACTTCATGGCCAGATGCATTTCCTAAATGCATTGATTGTGTCTCCCCCTACCCCCTGTCAGTGGGGGCATGTTCAGAACCAGAGATGTGCTGATGCCTATCCCTTCTGGCCCAGTATTCCCAGGGGGAATAGGAGTGACTGTCAGCTTGTGTAAGGGAGCAGAGCTAGTCCAGGTTCATGGAGGAAAGACTCAAGTGTATAGTTGCTCTTGAAGTTAAGTTTTGTGGTCCTGGATTCTGTCGCTCGTGGCCAACAGTAAGGGCTGTAGTGACTTTGGTTTTGAGCTTCCCCTACTCTTATCTCTGGAACTGAAGTGTGCTTAAGCAAGTCATCCTCTAGAGGAATACGAATTCACTAGTCCTGGGAAATTACTGATCGTTCACTTGCTCAGCACTCGTTGGCATTATTAGGATAGACAAGTGGAAAAAAAAAAAATAAAAGGCCCCTGCCCTCGGATTCTCTCTAGTCAGGGAAAACAGACTGAAATACCTGTAAGAATTGGAAGAAATAACACTTGATCGTGTGGTATGGGTGTTAGGGGCGTGGGAATGCTGGGGAAGGAACTACTTGCTTGGTAAGAGCAGACTCCATGGATGACATGGGCTTCATTAGCGACCTTGACCCAAATCAGGTCCTTTGATTTCCTTTTGTCTCCAGGATCAAGTCCTGTTTTTTCAGTGAGGCAAACAAGACTATGTTCTGACTCCAGCCTCACGTCCCTGCAAGACTTTGCATATGCTGTTCCTTCTACCTGGAATGCGCTTTCCCCCTTCTCTACTTGGCACCCATCTGCTCTTCCTTTTAAACCATGCACACTTGTTCACCTCTCTAGGAAGCTTTACCCGTCCCCCAAGGCACATGCGTGTATCCCACTTCCGTCCTCTTTGTGCGGATTTAAAAAGTCAAAACACGCATGAAAAGATTAAAGATGGATTCAGTTTGGCTTGGCCAAGGGGAAGGTGAAGCCATCTCAGCAGTGGGTGGGGATGAACAGGAATACGGGATGGCCCGCGTGTGGTGCAGTACTGGGATTGCCCTTGTGGGAGGAGAGTCGTCGGGACGGTGTGTGGCTCGAGAGAGTGGAGCGTAGTTCTCCGCTTAGAAGCCAGGCAGTGCAGGGCTGATTTGACATAGAAGGTCGTGAAGCCTGACTCCCGGCAGCTACCTCAGCCAGCAATGCTGTGGGTTTTGCTTGTAGGATGGGTCATCCTGTGGGGCAGTGTTGGGGGGTGGGGTGGGGTAGTGGGAGCTCTTGTTGTCCAAAGTGAGTTTGCAAATGGTGCAAGGGCCACGTGTAACTTTCAGTTGTGCTTTGTTTGGCTACGTGTAATTTTAAAATGCTTTGACTCGGAATGTTTTTAGTCAAGGCCTGCCATCTCTAGATTGTCATGCTTCCCTTTTCTTTATGGTATTTATCTAGCAACTCTAAGCCAGGCAGTCTAAACCTGCTTTCAGAAATGTTGGGGAAACTCTATAATGTTCCAAAGTAAAGACAGTTTCCAATTTAAGATCTTTAGATGCATAGACCTGTGGACTAAAAAGAGGCTATAAAATAACCATAGGCTTTTTTGTTTGTTTGTTTTTTGGAGGGGCATGGGTCTTAGGTATTGCAATCCAGGAGATAGAGTCCATGGAAAAAGAAAGTATGCTCAAATTGCAAGCAGAGAGTGCAGGTTTGTAAAAGCAAAACCCACATGGTGATGAAACTTGTTTTGAAAGAATTGATTGGTGCTGACAGAGTTAACCCAGAGGCTACCGGGTTGGCTATTAAGCTAACAGGTGTTACATTGGATTTCAGTCCAAAGTAGAAAGATATGTTCCAGGAGGTGGTCCAGTTGTAATGGACAGGTTGCAATTGATGAACTCAAAAGTTCATGGTGTTCTAGAGAATTGAAACAGGAGAAGTGAGAGGGCCCTGCTTCGTCAGTATCCTCCCCACCCTATTTTGTTTGGACAGACTGTTAGCAATGTGTATTTCACGTTGGAAGTGTCTTTAAAAGGCCTTATTACTCTCTCAGGAGAAGATAAAATCATGAAAATTTCCTATCTCAACTAAAATTTTGTATCCGAGCTCTTAAGACTGTAGACCTTCTTGCTTTGGAGGTATGTCTGATTTTGACACAGTTGCTTAACCTGCATTGAAGTGTGGTCTTCTGTGCTGTGAACAGAACAGATTTATCAGTCTCACTATTGTTGAGGGGTGCTCCTGTGTTTCAGACCCAAAGATTGAGCTCGTGCATGTGTGAAATTTAGCGAAGAAGGCTGTTTCTCCTGAGCCTTGGTGTTTAGTTTTAGCTGCCATGGCTTTTGATAGAAGAAGGTACTCCCGAAGATAAATCAATCAGCCTGCAGAGATGTAGTGCGTTCCCACATGCAAGGTGCAGTTTAAACTGTCTGGAACAGTCCAGTGTGGTGGTTAAAAGAACAAGCTTTGAAGACAGATCTGGTGTCAACTCCTGGCTTTTCACTTCTTCCAACAGTGGAGAAAAGTAAGGATCAGCGAGGTTAAATAACTCACTCAGGGTCGCAAAGCTCACAATTGATGGATCCATTACTTGAACTCAGGTCGATATGACATTTAAACCTTTCTCTTAGTGGCGATTTTATGCCTTAAAATTTTTCAAAATCTGTTCTTTTTCATGATTGGATAAAAGAAGGCTCGGCAATGGTGTAGGATAGGGAAAGTACGCCAACCTACTTTGTACGGAAGAATCCTTCATGACGTCTACGTAAATACCTTTTGAATATCCTTGCCCATTGAGTGATTTCTCACCCAAGCCTTAATGCGGAAGAGAGTGAACTTCATCAAGAAATATTTGCCTTAGCAGGTACACTTACTCTCCGAAGCAGAGATGGGGATTCTTGTTTCATTTATAGTGTCCAGGTTTGGGGAGCCATGTTCCATGATGTGTACAGACGGCACCCTCTGTGGTGATGAACAATGTAGGATCTGTGGGGATGAAGATAACCTGTCCAGTGCTCTTCTTGCAAAGACCCCGCAGAAATGCAAACTGGGAATCCCAGAGAGACGGCTCCATGGATAAATGGAGCCATCCAGAAGGTTTTAGCTCCTGGTCCCAGGCCACTGCCCTTTGTATTAAGTGGCCTTGTGCTTTGAATCCATTGTCAGGGCTCCATGGAGCTGCTCGATTAGCAGTTACTGAGCTTTTTTTTTTTTTTTTGATTTTTTAAAAATGTTTTCTTATTTTTGAGAGAGAGAGTGTGAGTGGGGGAGGGGCAGAGAGAGAGGGAGACACAGAATCCCAAGCAGGCTCCAGGCTCCGAGCTGTCAGCACGGAGCCCAATGGTGGGGCTTTGAACTCACGAACCATGAGATCATGACCCCAGCTGAAGTCAGATGCTTACCAACTGAGCCATCCAGGCGCCCTTTACTGAGCTTTTTGATTGGCTTCCCGTGTGATAGTGGGCATAATTTTCTACCTTTCTGCAAAAGTTGAGCTTTGCTTGTTAGGAGGAAACAACCGTACATTTTTTTTTTTCACTCGTCCGTCCAATTCTCCACTTGAGAAGAAACTTTAAAATTTCTTGTCCTTCCTTTTACTCTCTGTTACAGTCAGCTGCTTAGGTTAACAGTAAATAAATTTATATACAGTGACAGCCCATCTAAGACACCAGGAGGATGAATGGTAGCAATCTGAAAGTAGGGTCTCCTATACTTACATAACTCAAAGCAGAAGAATGCACTAATTTACAGTATTGAGAGGATTATTATTTATAGTTTGTCTACAGAAGTGTAGATTTTTACATCAAAGGCATTTTGAATGCCAGGGTGATGAATTTTACAACACTTCAGATGCTCTTGTAGATATACTGATAGGTTTGAATTCAAGTCATTGGAGTTTTTGAAGGAAAAAATGAAATACGAGTTTAATTTCTTTATAGTTTTTTGGAGTGAAGATTGAGGTCTTGTTTTATAGAGCATATATATATATATATATATATATATATATATATGTATGTATGTATTTGGAGGGAGTTTTTTTTGAGGGTGGAAATGCAATTAAACCCAAAAGGCTCGAAGTTTCTCAGATTAACGTCAGTTTATGGGCACAGAACTTGACTTCCTTTCAGCGGGGACACGTCCCATCTTTATTTCTCCACTTTCACACTGAATTGAAATAGATGCACACAAATGGCAGAAAAAAGCTCTTTTATTTAAGCAAGTTAATCTCTCAGGACAAGTTAAGGCCTCTGGTAATTTCTAATGTACCACAACTTGTCATCTATCATCATTCTTTTTATTATAAGTATGTAATAGTTATTAACTTATTTTTTAAATTGCATACAATTTAAAATTTTGAGACAACACGATGAAGCACCTCTGTTGATTCCTGGGTTTCCAAGGAACAAAATTTGTACAAATTAAACTGTTGCTGATAGTTGTCTAAATTGATATATGACAACTTTTATAAAACAGTTTGGTATCACATGGTAAAGTTGAGAACATGCACGTCTCACAATCCAGCATTTCTACTTCCAGGTATTTACTACACAGGAATTTTTATATGTATATTGTTAACCTTAAAATAAA
This sequence comes from Acinonyx jubatus, assembly GCF_027475565.1. Classification (NCBI taxonomy): domain Eukaryota; kingdom Metazoa; phylum Chordata; class Mammalia; order Carnivora; family Felidae; genus Acinonyx; species Acinonyx jubatus. The sequence goes on from NC_069395.1 coordinate 49,597,627, forward strand.
AGTTCTTGTGGTGCCTGGGTGGTGCAGTCGGTTAAGTATCCGGCTTCGGCTCAGGTCATGATCTCGCAGTTCGTGGGTTCGAGCCCCATGTTGGGCTCTGTGCTGACAGCTCAGAGCCTGGAGCCTGCTTTGGATTCTGTGTCTCCCTCTCTCTCTCTCTGCCCCTACCCTGCTTGCACTCTGTGCCTCTCTCAAAAATAAATAAGCATTAAAAATAAAGTTCTTTTAACAGCAGCAATGGGTTCATTTGGGAATGGCAGAGAATTCCAAATGAGGACATAGAATCTATGGCAGAAACATAGACAAGTCTAACAAACAAAGGAGAGGAACGTTATTTTATGGAGAAGACAGAGGAAGTTGAGAGGGGTTGTTTTGAATGACGGTCCGTTGGTGAAAAGCAAGAATTCAGGGTGATGATGATTTCTCATTGTCTGAGTTGCAGGGCTAGTGGACTTCTTGTAGAAGATTCAGTGTACATCTTTTCCTGTTGGGGCCTGTAAACTGATCGTTTTTTCCTATGGATGATTCTTCTGTTGGGGTTTGTGATTGATAGTTCTTCCTGTGATTGACATTGAGTGGTAGGGCTCCCCCTTCTAGCCTCCCCGGGTCACTTCAATGAGGTTTGCCTTTAGTAATTTTCACAATACACAGGAATGTTGTAGTAGCCTTGTTAGTCATAACAAAATCTGGAAGCAACCAGTGTCCATTAATAGGAAGCTAGAAGTATGGAGGTGTAACAGTCATCCAATGGAATGCTATCCAGCCATGAAAATAAATGAATTGCAGCCACGTACACCAACATGGATGCATCTTACAACTGTAATGTTAAGTAAAAAATAAGCAACTAGCCGAAACATTCATACATCATATTGGGGCACCTGGGCGGCTCAGTTGGTTAAGCGTCTGACTCTTGGTTTCAGCTCAGGTCATGATCTCATGGTTCATGGGTTCAAGCCCTATATCAGGCTCTGTGCTGTCAGCACAGAGGATTCACTCTCTCGCTGTCTCTGCCCCTCCTCTGCTCTCTCTCTCTCTCTCAAATAAACATTAAAAACAAATACAGCACGGTCTCATTTATATAAAATTCAAAATAGCAACACATTATTTGAGGACATAAAGATATACATTTTTTATGAAAAGCAAAGAAACAAAAGCGACAAAATAAAAGTTGGGTGTTATGTCTGGTGGAAAGGGAAGATAATGTGAAGGCGGAGGGAAAGAAGAGGGGCTTCAGACATTCTGGCAGTGTTTCATTTTTGTTTTTGTTCCTTGTTTAAAAATAAACTTACATTTTTTTTAGTGTTTATTTTTGAGAGAGAGAGCATGAGTGGATAAGGGAGGGGCAGAAAGAGAGAGAGAGAGAGAGAGGGTCACAAGCCGGCCCTGCACTGATAGTGCAGACATGGGGCTCGATCTCACAAACCATGAAATCGTGACCTGAGCTGAAATGAAGAGTTGGCACGTAACAGACTGAGCCCCCCAGGCCCACCTAAAGTTAATTTTTTGTAGTAGTTCTAGATTTACAGAAAAATTGCAAAGATAGTACAGAGTTCTCATACCCCACATCCATTTTCTCCTGTTAAATAACATCTTATGTTGGTATGATGTATTTATTGCAGTTAAAGAACCAATGTTGATATATTACTATTAAAGTCCATCCTTTGTGTAGATTTCCTTAGTTTTTACCTAATATCCCTTTTTTTCTTTCCCAAGATCTTAACCAGGACGCCACATTACATTGAGTCATCAAGTCTCCATATACTCTTCTTGGCTGTGGCGGTTTCTCAGACTTGTTTTTGATGATCTTACCAGTTTTTGATGACCTTAACAGTTTTGGGGAGTATTGGTCAGGTATTTTGCAGGGTGTTCCTCAACTGGGATTTGTTTGTTCATGATGAGACCAGAACTGTGTGTTTTGGGGAGGAAGCCATTTTCATCACATTGTGTCAAGGGCACATTCTGTCAATATGACTTAGCATTGTTGCTGTTGCCCTGCATCACCTGACTGAAGTAGAATTTGTCAGATTTCTCTACTGTAAGTTACTCTCTTTCCTCCCCTTTCCATGCTGTACTCTTTGAAGGAATTCACTGTGTATAGTATATACTAAGAAGCCGGGGAGTTGTGGTCTACCATTTTGAGAGCTGAGTATCTACATAAATTATTTTGAATTATTGTACATGAGAGAATTGTCTCTTATCCCTCATTAATGTATTTATTTAATCATTTATTTATATCATATGGACTCACAAATACTTATTTTATACTTTAGGTTATAATCCAATACTGCTTTATTGATTTTATTGCTGAAATTGTTCCAGCTTTGGCTAATGGGAGCTCTTTCAGTTGGCTTCTGTGTGCCTTTGAGGTAACCTCATCAATGTGGGCATTTGCTTTGTTTTTGTTTTTTGAGCACTTTGTTACTTTTTATCTCTTTCTGCTCCCGCTCATTTTGTGTATGCCTACTACGCCCTCTAGCCCCTGCCCCCAGAGTTCTAGAATCAGCTCTTTCTCTAATTAGCCCTGATTCTTCAAATTAGAGATTAGTATTAAACAAGATCTAGGCACTGTATTTATTTATTCTGGGGTATTGTAGCTTGTAGGATCTCAGCTGACAGAGCAAGGAAATAACATGTGTATATACTAACTCCTATGTACACACATATTTATAAATATTTCTATAAGTAACCATCTGTATCTTATTAAGCTAAGCATGAGTTCATGCTGATGTGTCTGGCTCTAACGCATTATCTAATCCATGGATCATTCTAGTCTCTTGCCTTTCTTTAGCCCAGCCCAGCATTGAGAAATCTGGTTCTGTCTTCCATCCATTTTTTTAATTGTTCACTTCCACTGTGCATCTGTGGCAGTATCAGAATTGTTTACCCATACCCCAGTGGGGACAAACTTGATCAATTAGAGTATAATTCTTACATACAGCATCTTTTGTCTTTAGTCTTAAAAGACCAGCCGAAGGTATGTAAGTCAGGATGCCCCCCCCCCTTTGTGAGGTTGTTTCATATATTTTTGATAGAATTAGAGTTCTGCCTCATTCTACATTCCATCCCAGGATCACCCAGCCTCCTAAATGATTTTTCTTTTAATTTGCATGCATTGAGAGGGGCTCTTTGTGCTCTAAAATTCTATGGGTTTTTAACAAACGAAATGCATACTATCAAATATCTGCAATTCTAGGATCCCACATAATAGTTTTAATGCCCTACACAATCCCCTGCCCTTCACCTATTCAACCTTCCCTTCATTACGTCCAAACTCTGGCAACCACAGATCTTTGCTGTCACTATAGTTCTGCCTTTTTCAGAATGTTATAGAATTATAATCATACAGTATGTACCCTTTGCAGACTTGCCTCTTTTCATTTAGCATTATGCATTTAAGATTCATCCACATTGATTTTTTTTTTTTGGTTTGATAGCTCATTCATTGTTATTGTTGAATAATATTCCATTGTATGAATATACCACAGTTTGTATCCATTTACCTGTTGAAGAATATTTTGTTGCTTCTAGTCTTGGGCAATTAGGAATACAAATGCTGTAAATATAGCATATGCGGTTTTGTGTGTTCTCTTTTTGTTTTTGTAATTTCAGTGCAGAGGTTTGAGTTAATCATACTCCTCAGTTCACAATACATTTTGTCATAGGCCTATGAAAACCCTCCTTCTTCCAGTGGTTCATATATTTGGCTCTTTGTTTCTCTTTATCACTGCTCCCAATTCCCACCTACCCTTCCTCACAGGCAAGCACTCTAATTTTCCTAATGTTTATCTTTTGGTGGGGGGGAGGGCTATGTCTTCTTGCAAAATGTGAGTAGTTGTTTTGTGTTCCTGCATTTGTGATTTAACTAAATGGTGATGTAATATAATGACATTCTGATTCTTACTCTTTGCGCTCAGCACTTTGTTTTTAGGATGTCCTCATGTCACTAGGTGCAGATAGAGCCCAACACTGTCTAACTGAGCTTTCCATAATAATGAGAATGTTGTACATATGCCTTACGCAATATGGTAATCCCGAGCCTCACGTGGCTCTTCGGCACCTGAAATGCAGCTGGTACGACTGAGCGGCTGAATGTTTTACTTTTTAAAAATTTTCATTAATTTGCATTTGAAGAACCTCACGTGGCTCGTGACTACCATATCGAATAGTACGTTTATAGTACATTATAGTGCGTATACATTATGGTACATGTAACATATATAGTATACGTGATATATGCAGTATTATCTATTTTGTACATACTATAGGATATACATATGTAGTAGATATACTATATAGTATATACAGTGTATATGTGTGTAATTCTACATACAATATGTATATAGAACACTTCCATCATCATCGCAGAAAGGTTTATCGGACAGTATAGGTGTAGCCCAATGGTTCTCATTGCTGCAGAGGACTCCATGACAGGTGTCCATCACATTTTACCAGTCCCCTCAGTGATGGACACTGGGTCGCCTCCAGTTCTTCATCCCCATAAATAATGCTGCATGTGTCATCTTTGTGCATCTTCCCTCAAATACTGTTGTTAAAATTTCTCTGGGATGTGTAAGCGGGAGTGGAATCACTGACTCATAAAGATTATGTATATTTAATTTGACTAAATACTGTCAGATTGTGCTCAGAATGGCTGTACCAGTCTGCGCACTCATCAGTAGTATTTGAGGGCCACTATACCCCCAGACCCCCACCAACACTTATCTTTATCCAGTGTTCTCAAATTTGTCAGTTTGCTAAGTGTAAAGTGATCTGTCGTTACTTCATATTTTTAGAAGCACTTTAAACACTAAGGAGATTATCCCTTTGACTGTAATTGAAGTTACAAATAAAATTTTTCCTCAGATCAAGAGATTAATGTCTCTTGATTTTGCCCATGTTTTTGTTTAGTTGGCTGGTTTTCCAACAGCTTTTGAATTTTTTGTAAGTTACTATTTATTTTTGGCTTTCACACCTTAAGTCTCAGTCGGGAAGTTCTTCCTCACTTTAAGATAATAAAATGATTCATCATTTTTTCTCCTTATATTCTACTGGTTTCATTCTTTGCATTTAAATATTTCATATATTTTGAACATTCTAACATATTCTGTGAGACATAACCTTATCCAGATGTACTGTGGGAAGTACCAAATTTAGCTCTCCAGATGGTTACTCAGATGTCTCAGTACCATTTATTAAATAGTTTGTGATTTCCCCTTTGATTAGAGGTGTCATCTTTATAACATGCTGAATTCCTTAATACATTTAGGTCTATCTGAACTTCTGTTGTATTACTGTGTGTGTGTGTGTGTGTATACGTGCCTATCCACGTTTTAATTATTGAAGCTTTACAGTATATTGTAGTATGTTTTAATGTTCTGTAGGATTAGTCACCCTCTGCTAGTATTCTTTTTCAGAGTTTTCCTAGCCACTTTTTTTTCATGTAAACTTTCATGGGTGCCGGGGTGGCTCAGTTGGTTGAATGTCCGACTCTTGATCTCAGCTCAGGTCTTGATTTCAGGGTTGTGAGTTTGAGCCCTGCATTGGGCTCCATGCTGGGTGTGAAGTGTATCTGAAACAAACAGACACTTTCAAAGAAGCTTGTTCGGTTCCTGAAGAAAAAAAAAAACAGGAAAAATAAAAGCTAGGTATTTTTGTTTGAGATCTTGTTAAAATTTTTAACTAACTTATTTAGGGAGATTAAATCCTTACGATGTTGAGTTTTTCTGTTTAAGAACTTGGTATATTTGCATTTGGTCGGGACTTCTGGTCTGCCCTCTAGTAGGGTTTTCAAGGTTTTTCTTTCTTGTCATAAAGTTCTTGTACATTTCTTGTTGGATTTACTTCTAGGTATTTTGTCTTTCTGTACTCTTGTAAAAGGAGTATTTTGTATATACCTATGTAGTATATGTATTATGAATTGTGCATATATATATACATATATCTCCTAAATGATTACAGTTTGTGTATATCAAAGATACCGATATTCATGTGTTAATTTTCAACTGCCGCTACCTTACTCAATTCTTTAACTATTCTTGTGTTTCAGTTGGTTCTCTTGTGTATTTTAGTTAGGCAGACATATAGGCAAATATTGATCGTTGTATATTGTCCCCTCAAGTTTTTATTTCTTTGGTGTCATTTTCTTGCCTGATTACACTAGTAGTAACTACAATACAATGTCAAATAAAAATATGATAGTATCATTTCTTGTCTTTTCCTGACTTTAACGGTAGCAACTGTACTGTCTTGCCATTATGGTAATTGCTTTTCTGTTAAGATAGATAAACATTATCATGTTAAAGAGGAATTGAGTGTTTCTTTCTTGGTTGAGAATGATTTTTTAAAAATACTAAAATTTCTTTAGTATTTATAATCATGTGATTTTTCTCCTTAGACTAATTAAAAGGATGAATTATATAAGTGGATTTTCTAATATTGAACTATCCTTGCATTCCTGAAATAATCTTCACTTAGTAAATAGTGAGTGGTTTTTCTCCTTTAATATGTTGTTGGAGTCTGTTTGCTAATATGTATTAGGGGTTTTTCTGCACCAGTATTCCTAAGTGAAGTTAGCCTCACATTTTCTTTGTGTATTCTTTGCCAAGATTTGGTATCAATTTTACATTTACTGTATAAAATAATTTTTAACTTTCCCTTCTTTATTTGCTCTAGAGCAATTTATATAACATTCAAATGATCTGTAAAGCCTATAGTCTTAGCCACTGTCCTACACAGTGTGGTAAATACAATGATTTGAGTTAAGAACTGATTGCTTTGTTAGTCAGTAATGAACAACTAAATCAGACAGGATAGTAGGAAATTCTTTCCAGAGAAAATGTTCTAAATTGAAGTTAAAGGATAGTGGGATTTAATCTGGCAACTATGAGGATTCTAAGTTTCAGAACAAGTTACGAGCTGTAGCCTAAGGGAACAGGAAGTAGAAAGTGTAGAAAACCAAAATGAGTGAAAAGAAGTGCAGGTTAGAAATATTTAAGTGCCCTCTTTGGGATCTGTGTGAGAAGTTGACAGCCTTTGGTTGAGTGGGCGTGAAGCTAAGGATAGAAACCGGAGAAGTGCCCAGAGAGACTCTTTCATTGCTGCCGGCTTCTAGGTGGCTTTTGTAATTCTAAATAGTGAGAGAATACTTTTAGTGACTATACCACACCATGTAACTTCATGAGGCAGCATTTCCAGTAAAACCTGTGTACATACAGTGTCCTCTGGAGGCGTGCAGTGCAAGTCTGGGCACATCTAATGGCCTGCACTGGTGGCTTCAGATTGTCCTGTTCTCCCCTGTATGTCTACTTTTCTCCCAAATGTTGGGAATTAAAATTCTCCTGCTCATTTTTCCCTCTTATAGTCTCACCCTGTGCCTTGGACTTACTCTCTTTCTCATGTTCCCCCTCCTGTGTTTCCCAGTGTCCTCTGGATGGCTCTTTTCAGTCTAGCACTAGTCAGAATGCAACCTGGAAGGGTGCAGAGGCAAAGAGCGGCTACTTGATTGAGAAGCGTCCTCTGAACGCCTTCTCAGAATGTTGTCTAAGCACGTAGGAGGGATGGCCGTGCCCTGCTTTCTTCACTGATGCTTCCATACCAGGTGTTCTTAGCCTCAGCATCATGAATGGGCTCCTGAGTCCATTAAGTAGAAGATTTGTGTGTTAAGTGCAGTTTCCTGGAAGGAGAGTCCATAGCTTAATCGGATTTTTAAAGGGGTCCTCTAAGTTGGAAAGAGGTTAATCTTCTGGAACAATGAGCCCTCTAAAAATAACTTAAAGAGGAAGAGTTTATTCTCTCTCAGATGACCGTCCCAAGAGACGTGGTGCAGTTTGGAAGGGCAGCTCCACTCCACGCACTTTTTCAGCACTCCGGGGTCCTTCCATCTTGCTGTTCTGCCTCCCCGCCAGGTCATCATCCTCTTGTGCATGGCCAAGCAGGTTGACCAGCACCTGTTTGTACTTCTAGGAAGGAAGAAGGCAGAAGTACAGGATGACGATATTCTTTTTGTTTCAACAAGTGAGACACACATTGTACGTATATATACATCTACTCCCGTGCCCTTGTGAGAACTTTGTCACCTGCCCTAAGTCCAGGCAGGTGGTGCTGGGAAATGCAGTCTTAGCTAGGTGGCCACGTGCTCAGCTTCAATTCCTTGTTGTTGTTGTTGCAGTATGTTTGACATTTTTATTTTATTTTATTTATTTTTATTTTTTTATTATGCATATAATTTGTTGTCAAATTGGGTTACATACAACACCCAGTGCTCATCCTCAATGCCCGTCACCCATTTTCCCCTCTCCCCCACTCCCCCATCCACCCTTAGTTTGTTCTCTGTATTTAATAGTCTCTTGTGGTTTGCCTCCCTCCCTCTCTGTTTGTATCTATTTTTTTCCCTTCCCTTCCCCCATGGTCTTCTGTTCAGTTTCTCAGTATCCTCATAGGAGTGAAAACATATGCTATCTGTCCTTCTCTGACTGACTTATGTCACTCAGCATAATACCTTCCAGTTCCACCCACGTTGCTGCAAATGGCAGGATTTCATTCTATCTCATTGCCAAGTGGTATTCCATTGAATATATAAACCACATCTTCTTTATCCATTCATCAGTTGGTGGGCATTTAGGCTCTTTCCATAATTTGGCTGTTGTTGAGAGTGCTGCTGTGAACACTGGGGTACACGTGCCCCTGTGCATCAGCACTCCTGTATCCTTTGGGTAAACTCCTACTAGTGCTGTTGCTGGGTCATAGGGTAGCTCTATTTTTAATTTTTTGAGGAACCTCCAGACTGTTTTCCAGATAACCTGCACCAGTTTGCATTCCTACCAACAGTGCAAGAGGTCAACTTAAATTCTAAGCAGGGATAGAGAATAGGTGTTTTGGAAAAATAGCAGTCTCTGTCACAGGGACGTCAAAAAAGTTAAGACCCATCCTTCTAGACCCATACAGTTCTGCTGTCCTTCCGGAAGATGCCTCCTTTTTGGAAGTACGCATCAGCAGCTTCATCACCTCCTGCCCCTCCTTGTCCTTATTCTTCGTACTGCCACTCTGTTTTCTTTCTCTCTCTCTCTCGCCTCCTGCCTTTACCCAAGAACATTTCCTTAACTATATAGACCCCATCAACAAACCTATTCTTTTTTTTTTTTTCAACGTTTTATTTATTTTTGGGACAGAGAGAGACAGAGCATGAACGGGGGAGGGGCAGAGAGAGAGGGAGACACAGAATCGGAAACAGGCTCCCGGCTGTGAGCCATCAGCCCAGAGCCCGACGCGGGGCTCGAACTCACGGACCGCGAGATCGTGACCTGGCTGAAGTCGGACGCTTAACAGACTGCGCCACCCAGGCGCCCCTCAACAAACCTATTCTTAAAGGGCAAGTTAGCAAATACTTTAGGCTTTTCGGCCCATATGGTCTCTGGTGCAACTACCTAACTGTATCTTTGTAGCAGAAAACCAGCTGTAGACAATGCAAAAATGAATGCGTGTGGTTGTTCCATCGAAGCTTCATTTTCAAAAATAGGCAAGTGGCCCATATGTCATAGGCTGCCAACCGCTGATGTGGACAACATATCCCATTTCCTACTTTGTAAATTCCTTGCCTTCTGGCACTTCATTGACCTTCAGAACCCCATTTTATTCACTTGTAACCGTGGCCACTAACCCCTTACCCCTAAACGTCCTCCAGTTCTGCAACTGGTCAGCTCATACCACAGATTCCTCTTTCCAGCGCTTTCCTGCTGTCCTTTTCACTCTGACTGGTATTTGACCCTTGAAATTCACCATTTCACTGATCCTTTTATTTTCCCCATGTCTATTAGAATGCTTCTGGCAACTCTTCCTTTTCCTGAAGTACCTTTTTTATTAGAATCCTCAATTTCATTGCTTCTTGTTATTGTATAGCATCTACTAGTAACTGTCTAAATTTAGATCAATTTCCCCATACGACGTGCTTTACTTTGAGCCCTAGACTGAATGCCAAGATTTGTATGTAAATTCTCCCATTTGTCTGGATTGGTGGTTCCATAAATATCTGGATTCCAATTTTGATGTGGTCCTTAACATTGCTTATTAATTTTTTATTGTCCTTGATCAACCTCTCTTCTCATTGCCTTACGTGACTATTTTAAAATCTTTAGTAGATAGTTAAGCTCACAACCTAATTTCCATACCTTTACACTTAGTATACAGCTTTGCCTCATACTTTACCTAATAAACAAATTGAGTCTGATGGTCAGGCATAGTTTCTGTACACCCCCTACTCTCAAACTTGCAGATATGCTTCCACATTCATTCTTAGCTTCTCATTTCCATCTGCCAATATTTTTTCAAGTAGCTGCTAAGTATTGGTAATGATACTAGGCTCTCAGGATGCAAAATAGAAAAGGCAGTTCTGTGTTCACAGAACAAAGAATTTTGCCTCTTCTGGGGCCTCACGTGTCTGTCATTCCTCTCTTCTAGATCTTTACTTTGTCTTGCCCGTTCCTTTTCTTGGATCTCTCTCTTCAGTCTATCCTGGTTTAAAAAAAAAATTGTCTGCTCCCTAGTATTCCCTCTTAGCAAGCCACCTGATCAGTCTCTCTCCCTGTTCAGAATGGCTTTTAGCTTCCTGACTGCTTCATTGCACTGAGATGCCATGTGAAATCCAGGGAACGCTCTCTGGCCCCATCTTAGTGACCCACTGCTGATTGCTCCTACTGATCTTCCTTGAAATTGTCTCCTCCTTTTCTTGGGTAACACAAAACCTCTTTATAGGTGGGAAGGTACCTTGTAAAACTGAAAGAAAGCCAGTGTGGCCAGAGCATAAAAATGAAAGAGTCCTCCCCAAATCAGCTGGTGGCATTTTCAGAAGCTTTATTATTTTCCCCTTTATAATATTATATTGACTTCCTGGACCTGCTGACGAATGCTCACGATTCTTAGCAAGGTATGGAAGGCACTCCATGATTTGGTTCATACCTGTCAGGACCATGTCAGATCAAGCTCACATTAGTTTGGAATTTTTCCATTATGAGTAAGAGAAAACTGAACTTGAACTGAACTAATTGATACAGAGGATCCATAGGCTCAGGCCTGTGAAAGTGGTAATCAGGTGTACTGTTATCCGGGCTTCAACTTTGTGTCTCTGCAGTTCTCATGGCTTTGGCCTCCCGTGTGCATGGTCTGCATCCTTAGACTGGTAGTAAAATGGTGGCTATGGTTGCAGGCACCACCTCCATATGGAGTATGTCCAGAGGAAGAGTCAGGATCGCTTTGAGAGCTGGCACAAGCCTCCCCGCAGCCCCCTGCAAGCCCCTCCTTGCAGTTCACTGGGGTGAGTTGACTTAGGCCTGCCCATCCCTGGACCAATCTCTGTGCCCAGAGCGATGCAATAATGGCTCAGCTTGGACTGGTCGGGGCTCATTCTTGGAGCCGAGGTCGTACTCCCGGGCTGCATGGGGAGAGGGAGTCACTTTAGTCCCTTCCACTTCATGCTTGATCAATGCTGACCTGTTATTTTTCTTGTACCTCTACCTCCCTTTCCAGTTCCTTTCGTTCTTCCGTATACATCGTAGATACGACGTCCTCTTCTGAGGGTTGTTTGCCTGCTGTGTTGTCTCCACGCATACCTCCCTAGTAATACTCCCTCAGTCTGAAATTATTTTCTTCCCCATTTGCCTATCCCATGAAAGAATAGGCTCCTCCCAGGCAGCGTCTTAATCATCTCTGTATCCTCAGCTTCCAGCACAGTGCTCACTTGTTTGGCATAGAGCACGTTCTTTGTGAAAACACGTTGAGCTTGGTTCCATTGACCTTCACCAGGCCAACTCCTGAGGAGTGTTGGCGTTTAGCTCAGTGTTTTATTTTATTTTATTTTTTGTTTATTTATTATTATTTTTTGAAATGGCCTTCATATTCAAGCCATTAAAAATTTTTTTAAATGTTTTGTTTATTTTTAAGGCAGAGACAGAGTGCGAGAGGGGGAGGGGCACAGAGAGAGGGAGACACAGAATCCAAAGCAGGCTCCAGGCTCTGAGCTGTCAGAGCCCAACGCGGGGCTTGAACTCATGAACCATGACATCATGACCTGAGCTGAAGTTGGATGCTTAACTGATTGAGCCACCTAGGTGCCTAGAGCTCAGTGGTTCTTAAAGTGTCCCACCGACCTTTCCATAGATCGACGAGACCCCTTCCACAGGCTCTTTGAAGTTAGAACTGTTTTCTTCATAATATCAAGATTATCTTTATCTTTATCACGGGGTTGATATTTGCAAAAGCAGTGGTGGAAAAAACTGCAGGTGTCTTAGCAGGAATGCTCGCAGGGATGGCAAACCGTACAAGTATTCATTGAGTATTTCACCACACTCTTGCTTGTTCCACGAATCCACTTTTACTTGTGGATATCCTAGAATGAAGCAATGTAAATGATTAATTTATTAAATTTTGGCCCTCGAGCATGTGTCCTCTTCTGTTCTCACCTACAGAGTGGGAAGAAGCACACATCCGACTTCTGCCTATAAACTCAAGTGCAGGTGTTTCAGTTGCAAGCTCAACTATCTGCTTTTGTCACATACCGTGATTTGTGCCTGACAGAACAAACGAGCTGTGTTTATTCAGACTTGGGAACTTGGCCGACATTTTCTTGAAAATGAACAAAGTGAGCTTGGAAAATAACTGACAATATTTGTAGCGAATGATAAAATCCAAGCTTTCAAGAGGAAAAAAAAAAGGAATATCATAACAACTTGTGAATGTCACAGCAAGCGTGACAGCTTTTCAGTACTTATAGACTTGACTCATGAGACTGGTAATGCTATTCATGAATGGGAGATTTTGCAGTTGTATAATGAACCATGGAAGATCTGTGGAAATCCATGAGCCAATATTTTTGAAGTGACCAGTGCATGACGTTTTAAAACTGTGCACGAGGGGCCCCTGGGTGGCTCAGTTGGTTGAGCATCTGACTCTTGATTTTGGCTCAGGTCATGATCCCAGGGTTACGCGATCGAGCCCTGTGTGGGGCTCCAGGCTGAGCATAGAACCTGGTCAAGATTCTCTCCCTCTCCCTCTGTCCCTCCTTTCCCTCTCTCTCTAAAAACACCCAGAAAACAAACAAAAAACCCCCACAAAACTTCGAAAAACCACAAAGCTGTGCATGAGTAAAAAAGTACATTCAAATTTCAACATGGATAATGGACTTTAACGAATATGTTCCATGTATGGTTTCTGTTTCCACATGGCCATTTGCCTTTAAGAAGTTAATACTTCCTGAGCTTTGGTATAGTATCAGAAAAGAATATCCACAGTTTTCTGAAATCGCTATTAAAAGACTCCTCCCTTTTCTAAATTCATCTCTCTGTGAGGCAGGATTTTCTTCATATACTTCAGCCATAGTAATCTGTAGTATATTTAATGCAGAAGCAGGGATGAAAATCCTACTGTCTTTCTTTTTCTGATTCTTTAAAAAATGTAATTTATTGTCAAATTGGTTTCCCATACAACACCCAGGGCTTATCCCAACAAGTGCCCTCCTCCCTGCCCGTCACCCACTTTCCCCTCTCCCCCACCCTCCCATCTGCCCTTAGTTTGTTCTCAGTCCTTAAGAGTCTCTTATTCTAATTTTGTTTAATGTTTATTTATTTTTGAGAGAGAGACAGAGCGTGGGCGGGGGGAGGGGCAGAGAGAGAGGGAGACACAGAATCCAAAGCAGGCCCCAGGCTCTGAACTGTTAGCCCAGAGCCCGACGCGGGGCTTGAACTCACGAACCATGAGATCATGACCTGAGCAGAAGTCAGATGCTTAATTGACTGAACCACCCAAGCACCCCCCAACTGTCTTGTATTTAAATAGCTGGATATTTAAAAGAATTTTGGAGAATTTTGGAAAGATGATGTCATTCCTCTCACTATTTCTTTTATCATAAAAATATTGTTTTTTCCATAAAATATATGGTTTTTGTTAACATGTGGTGGCTTTCTTATTATTGTTTTTAAATGAATTAATAATTAGGGGCTTCCGGATGGCTCAGTCAGTTAAGCGTCTTACTTTTTTTTTTAAATATATTTTTTAATGTTCATTCATTTTAGAGAGAGAGAGAGGCAGGAGCAAAGAGAGAGAGGGAGACACAGAATCTGAAGCAGGCTCCAGGCTCCGAGCTGTCAGCACAGAGCCCAACACGGGGTTTGAACTCATGACCTGTGCCAAAGTCTGACGTCTGACCGACTGAGTCACCCAGGTGCCCCAAGCGTCTTTACTCTTGATATGGGCTCAGGTCGTGATCTCACAGTCATGAGATCCAGCCCCATGTCAGGCTCTGTCTGCACGGAGTGTGGAGCCTGCTTGGGATTCTCTCTCTCTCTCTTTCTGCCTCTCCCTCATTTGCTCATGCGTGCACAAGCATGCTCATGCCCTCTCCCTCAAAATAAATAAACACTAAACAAATAATTATTTATAACATTTCTCAGTTCTGGCTTCAGATAAATACCGCAAACTCTGATAGGCATAGCCCACATAGAACAACAAAAGCTCGTTGTGGTTCCCATAGTTTTTAAGAAGGAAAATTTCTTGCCATCAGCTCAGGGATCACACCACCCCATGAGGCTCCACTCCCTGCTCCTGACCTGTTTTGGTTTCAGCCCCAAGAGTACTTATTTAGTACGTATGTAGTCCAGTAATCTCGCATAGAGAGTATCTTCCAGAATTTCTGAGACCGAGAAGCTGGAAAATGGCTCACCTAGCTCATGTGGCACCTCAGCCAAGAGCTGCCCCTGATGTCCCAGGGAGAGTTAATTATCGTCCACATGAATTGTGGGCACTTGGTTTACGTCTGTTACAACACTTGGCAGGGAGCAACAGTAGTTTGTACGCCTGTTGTTCCTAGCCTGTGGTCCTAGTGCTGGCACGTCTCTGGTACATGGTTTTTGGTGAATGAACAGAAGAACGAACGAACGAACGAATGAATGAATGGAGGTTCCTGGTCTCCTCGTTCTACTCTAGCTCGTTTTTGTTACCAAATTTTAATGTGTATTCTGTGCTTCCTCTGGAGGACAGTGCTTTATGGGATCATGACCTGTACCAAGTAGGTGTGCCGTACTTAGCCCCCATGACCTTCATGTGTGGGGGATTTTTACCAGTCAGCAAGAAAAAAATGGTTGATTAAGAATCCTAGAATCATGGTGTTTAAAGGTGCTGGCTTACAGAGGTGGTTATTTTTTTTTTTTAAAGTCATGTTCTGTAAGACTTTGGATATATTTTACAGTGAGCCTGGAAGGCACACTGTTATCATTACTTAAAGGTCATGGGGGAGGCCCATTGAGCAACTATGACATTTTAAGCAATTTCGGCTCATTTCCTAGGGGGTATGAGATTAAAGGTGAAGGGAATGGCTGTTGTTCTAGACCCACTTGGAAGAGTTTGCACTACCCTAAGACAGAGACTCTAAATCTGAGGCATTTTCACCTTCATGCATCACCAGAGGATCAGGGCTGAAAGTTGACTTCTCCAAAGTCACAGGTTAAAGGAATCCAATGAATCATCCGCGTTTCTCGAATCTTGGTTCTGGGCTTTGCGATCCTGGGGATTAGACACTTGGGGATTTGAGGACGTAGCGTGCTCTGAAAGCATCAAGGCCAGTGCTTCCCAAACCTTTTCATCGCAGGAGACCTCTAAAGAGACGACAGTCATTGTGGGTCTCCCTGGAGTACCTTACGTGTTTTCTTGAGGTTGGAGGTGATGGGGTTAGTGACTGTAGCTTACGCCAGACCCCATCGGCTACCTCGACGGTTGGAGGTGAACATTGTGGCATATTTCAATTCGTGTGTAGCATGTCAGTATGCTGTGGTATACCAACTGGGAAATTCTTTTCTAATCTAAAGTGTCTTTGTGGGAAGGAGGTGGAGTCTCATCGTAGCCTGTGTGGAGCCCTTGTGTGCAGCGAGAGATCAGAAACAACCTTCCCAAGCATCTGAACATTGTGGCACCTCCGAATTGGACCAGATTGCCCCTACACCATTGGGGCTGTTATCTAGTAGGCTAAACCAGCTCAGGGATGACGCCACCCCATGAGGCTCCACTCCCTGCTCCTGACCTGTTTTGGTTTCAGCCCCAAGAGTACTTACTTAGTACGTATGTAGTCCAGTAATCTCGCATGGAGAGTCTCTTCCAGAATTTCTGATGGCATCATCAGCAACAAGTTATAGTCTGTGGAAACATGTTATAGCCATAATTTACATGGAGACTTGGTAAAGTTCTAGCTAAACCTGAAGGCGAAGAAACTTGACATTTTGTTTACTTGTGGGACCTGGTTCAATGATATTATTGCCTGATAAGTGGTGACTTATTATTTGAAATAACGTTAGGCTTATGGACACATTGCAGAAATAGTGCAGGTAATGCTCTTGTACCCTTCCCCCAGCTTCTACCCTTCCCCAGCTTCTCCTCATTCACATTTTGCCCGAATGTAATGAATGACCAAAACTAAGAAATTAGCATTGGTATCAGAATATTTCTAGGTAGGACACGGGCTGTTATTTTAAAAAATATATAAGATTTAAACATATATTAGAAAGTATGTGTACTAGGAAATAATAGGTGTACGAAATTAATTTCGTTGATTTTGGTCACTAAGCTTCAGATTAATCAGAAATTGATTTGAAGTAAAGTAAAATTTCAGGTGGTGTTTCAACATGGAAGAATTAAATTATGAAGGTATCACTTGAATGAGTGAGATTTGGGGAATGTCTGTGAGAGTAAATGCCTAATTTGGAAATTTTAAGAATTTACCTCCTTCTCCTTCCTACTTGGCTCGGTGCTCCTTGGATGCTGGTTTCCCAGGGCAGGCGTTATTGCTCCAGAATGCCACTGCTGAATGATTTGTGATCTCCATCCAGCACAGTGATGACGGTCGAGCCTAGAATGACGTCCCTGCACCTGTCCATAGCAAAGTTGACTTCCCAGTAATCCTCACGTTACAATGTAGATTGATGGTTATGGTGGTGATGATGGAAGTTAATGTTCTTCCTCAGCCTGGACATTGACAAAAACTTGGAAATGTGCGTACTAAAGGGAGACTTGAGAGGGAAATGTAAATTACCCAGTTAATGGAAACCGCTTTCATCTTCAGGTCACCATGTAAATCACACGGCTGCTTGGCAGTTTTACATTCTGCCGGGTTCTGTGCGGAGGTGATTACCAAGAACTCTGGAGCAGGGTGGCTATTTGAGGAGTTTAGATAGCCATGAGGGGTGTGCAGAAGGCTAGGAAGACCTGTGTTTAGTCTGGAAGGGAATTTGCTGACCACATCTGTCTTCTGAAGTTCAGTTTTTCTTCCTCTCTCGGGAGTCAAACTCACTTTAAATAATTTGTGACTCTTCTAACCTTCTAACTCAGCTTTCCTTTCTGTGTTTCTTCTCTCCCCACCCCACCCCACCCCCCCACCCCCCCCCCCGCCGGCTCAAAGAATCCTGACTTCCTATGCATGTTTTCGTGGTTAGTGAGTGAACACTTGGTGAGACATAGGGCTTAAACTAAGGTCCCCCAGTTTCATTGTCTTCACAGAAGTCAGTAATTTGCGAGATTAAATAATGACCATCGGATAGAGTAAAAGTGCTTTTTGTTACAAGATATACTTAAAATTTTTTAACCTCAGTCTTTCTCAAGGAAAGGAAACTCAGTCCCAGTGATTCTCAGATGCTCTTGCTTATTATCCCTATTTTTTTAAATACAGGGGTGCCTGAGTGGCTCAGTCGGTTAAGCATCTGACTATGGCTCAGGTCATAATCTCACGGATCGTGGGTTCGAGCCCTGCATGGGGCTCTGTGCTGACAGCTCAGAGCCTGGAGCTTGCTTTGGATTCTGTGTCTCCCTCTCTCTCTGCCCCTTCCCCATTCACACTCTGTGTGTGTGTCTCTCTCTCTCAAAAACAAACATTTAAAAAAATTTAAAATATAAAATCGTGGACGTGAAGAGTAACAATGATGTATCAAGGACTATTTGATTGGTAGGTGCTACCTGACATTCTTCTTCTGTGTTTTGCTTCGTATTTGCCTGGCTTTCCAGACCATTCCACATCAACTGGTATTGCAAAGTCATACCAGGTCCTGGGTGTTCTGGAATAACAGGAGAGGATTCTGATTTCTAAATGTCAAGCACATGAACTGTAGTTAACTCACTCCTTCATTTTTTCATGGCTTTTGTTTACTAATTTGCTTCTTTATTTTATTTCACTTCCTGTGGTTGTTTATCATGTAACAATTGTTGGCTACAAGCCTAATTTTAAAAACTACGACAGCAATGTGGCCACGGAGCCACATGCTGACCACCTTGCCTGGAATTTGTAAATTTGCTGGCAGTGTGCCGTTATTATTTTTATTGCTTCAAATGACAATAACTACTGAATAAATATGACCAAAGGGAGCTGTCACCAGAGTATGTCTACATAACCACTGGAGCTTGGGCTCATGGTATCATGATGCACACTCAGTCCCCCGTGGCCCTTGTTATACCACAGACCCCAGTACCGCCCCATGGACACATGAAGGACATTCAGCAAATTGGCTGAAACATTTATGCTTATGTGGCAGGCGGGAGCCGCTATACTCGTGTCCTGCTAACCACTGATACTGATGCAGACTAACTTGACTTCCTATAGACGAGTGAGGCAGTAAAGCCCACTATGCGTTGGTCTTACCTGCAGGTTCTATTTGTGAGATACTAACTGTTGGGGTTGAGTGAACTCAATGAATGCCACCCAAGTTCAGGACCAATTGAGAGACAGAGGGACAAGAGTTAGACAGTTGGAAATGAGAATTCCCACCTTTGTTACTGATAACACTATGCTGGGAGACATGGCTTAGTTATGGTCAAAGGCTTGCATACCATTCTTTTTGACTAAACAGACTCGTGTCCCAAATGCCATGCCTCCTGGGAGATGGAGCTGGCCCTGCTAAGCCCCCACTGAGTAGAGAGAGCAGAGCAGAAGGTATGCTTTCTCCAGGCACGCAGACATCAAAAATCCCCAGACAGGAGGGGAGGGGCTGAGCCCTGCCAGCTCAGATCTTTTCCTCCACTCACCACTCAGATCCATTCCCCTTCTCCTCGCAAGGAATCCAAGGGCAGAAAGACCAGCACTGCTGTCCTAATAGGGACTTCTGACATAGGGAAGCATGAATCCAGGGGAAAGGCAGTTCCCAACCACCCCCAATACACTGTGTGCCAGGTACTCTGCTAAGTACTCTACCTGCACGATCTCCCACACCACAGCTATCCTGTGAAGTGCTTTGTATTAACATGGAAGCTAAGGCGTCATAAGGCAAGACGTGTCCTCAGGATCACACAGCTAGAAAGTGAGTGAACAAAATGCATTGTTTAGTCTACCTTACCCCAAAGCCTATGCTCTTTTTTTTTTTTTTTTAAATTATTTTAGTCTTTGTTTTTGAGAGAGAGAGTGAGTGTTTTTGAGAGAGACACACACACACACTCACACACACACACACACACACACACACACACAGAATCTGAAGCAGGCTTCAGGCTCCGAGCTATCAGCCGGAGCCTGACACAGGGCTCGAACTCACAAACTGCGAGTTCATGACCTGAGCCAAAGTCAGACGCCAAAGCCTATGCTCTTAACCAGAGTTCTGCAAAGTCTCGGATGTTTTACATTCATAGTACTTCTTACCTTGGTGTGTACCTGGACAGAATGCCACATCACTCGATTTTCTTGGTTTCACTATCTGCTCAATGGAGACAGCTACCAAGTTATCCTGATTTAGAGGAGAGAACTCTTACAAAGAATAGGTCATAAATAACATAAAGAACGTGTGCAAATTACATTTAGCTGACACACGCATGGATTCCCAGTGAATCCACATATGGATGAAGGATATACACTTTAAATGGGAGAACAGTGTGCCCTGGCACTTTTGTTCTTTAAAAAAATTTTTTTTAAATGTTTATTTATTTTGAGAGAGAGAAGGAGGGAGAGGGGGGATAGGGAGGGACACAGAGATGGCGAGAGAGAGAGTCCCAATCCCAGGCAGGTTCCATGCTGTCAGCTCAGAGCCTGATACGGGGCTTGAACTCATGAACCGTGAGATCATGACCTGAGCTGAAATCAGGAGTTGGACGCTTCACCAACTGAGCCACGCACGCGCCCCTCAAAATGTTCTTTATCTTGTGTGCTGATCCATGCTGGGTGATAGAGGTTAGCCTTGCTTCCCAGGAAGTGGTCAATTGGGTCACATGGTGCTTGAGAGTTTCTTTCACTCATTTGTCCATAAAATGCGTGTATGGTGTCCTCTCCGTACCAGGAGATTTGGGGCTGAATCAGGGGATGCTTGGAGGGGGACAGATAATGCTCACGTGATCCCCATCAGAGGAAAGGTGTAATGTCTGCTCAGCCATGGTGGATTCTTGAGGGACGTTTTCTGCCGACGTGACTTTCATGCTTCTCAAACACACTTTCACAGATTTGACTGCCAAAAGTAAAACACTGTTTCTTTTCCTCTGCTCACAACCCTTTGGACACCAGACGTCTGGGGATTTTTCTCACACCAACCAATTCTCCAACTCTCTGCACACTTAACTGGGTGTCTTCATAGTTTACGACACCACCTACCCGGAGTCAGTGCAGACTCCACAGGTTAAGGACTTGGTTCCACAAGACTCCCTCCCTACCCCCACTTTAGATGCCAGTCACAACCCAGGTTGTCACTTGTAATTCTGACCAACCAACTATAAATTGGGGTTCCCACAAGCCCCTCCTCAGATTTGATAATTTGCTGTAACAGCTCACAGAACTCATGGAAACACGTTCACCTGTTTATAGTATAGGCTATGATAAAGGACATGAATAGCCAGATGAAAAGGGACATAGGTTGAGGTGTGGAAGGGTCCCAAGCATAGATGAGGTGCGCCACCCTCCTAGCACGTGATTGTGTTTGCCAGCCCGGAAGCTCTCCGAACCTTGTAGTTCAGGGATGTTTTATGGAGGCTTCAACACATAGGGGTGGTCGATTTCAGACTCATTGTCCCACCCCTCTCCCTTGCCCAGATGATGGGGGTGAGGCTGAAAGTTCCAAGCCTCTAGTCATGTTGTGGTCTTCCTGGTCACCAGTTCCCATTCACGAGCCTAGCAGGAGTCACCTCATTAGAACAAAAGATATTCCACGTTCCAGGAAAATCCAAGGTATTTAGGAGCTCCGTGTAAGGCACTCGCGTTATCTTCATCCCTCAGGAAATTACAAGGTTTTTAGGAGCTCTTTGTCAGCAGCCAGGGGCAGAGGCCCAAATACATATTCCTTTCTATGTCACAACTGCCTATAGCATCACCACAATGATAGACTTCATTCATTCATTCATTCATTCACTCAGTGTAGTGCCTCAGGGTGGTTGTAAAGCCATATATTTACTTCTCAAGACTCTCTCTGATTAAAACCAATTGGGAAAAAAAATTTTTTTTGAGCTCAAAATGGCAGTGTTTTATGGAAGCTCTCATTTGACGGTTAGGGAGATTTGACTTATTTATGAGTATCTTGTCTTCTTTTTGTGCCAAGGCAAGCATCTTTCAACCATATATGGCAAACTTTCCTGAAGTGACTTATTTTATAGGTGGTAAAAATACCATGATAAGGAAAGCAGTAGGGCGCCTGGGTGGCTCAGTTGGCTAAGCATCTGACTCTTGATTTTGGCTCAGGTCATGATCTCAAGGTTTGTGAGTTCGAGCCCCTCCTTGGGCTCTGTGCTGGACAGCGTGGAGCCTGCTGTCTCTCCTTTTCTCTTTCCCTCCCTTGCTTTCTCTCTCTCTCTCTCTCTTTCTCTGTCTCTCTCTCTCAAAATAAATAATTAAAACTGAAAAGAAAAAAAAAGAAAAAAGCAGTGAGAGTGCTTGGGATACTTAGATGGAACCATGGTCTGTGATTCATCCTGTTGGGAACATTTTCTCAGAGGGGCCCCTGGAAGAGAAACAAGGAGGACGAGTGGAGATTGTTCTGACCGTGTCCCACCCTCTTGCTGCTTTCTGTAGACACTGTCCGCTTTGAGTCTTCTTACTTGTAAAATTGGAATAATAATTACTATCAGATAAGTCCTAGGAATTCACTAGGTTTTTGTCTCATTTCTAATAGATTTCCTGACAGTCAAGATTCTCAGTCATTTCCCCAATATCTCTGCACACCTGTCCTCATTACTGCATCCAGACTGCCCTCTTGACCTGAGCTATAAGCTTCTGTTTAGGGGAGAGACATCAGTCCTGGTTGGTTCCTATCATGTCTTTCCTTTCAGGATGTTCTTTTCCCTTTCTCTACTTCCTGAAATACTAGTCATTCTGCAAAGAATAGCATGGGTCCCTCTCTTTGATAAAGGCTTCCCATAATTGCAGTTTCTCACGTAGATATTCCCCATCTCGAGAGTCCCAGAGCTCCTGGTATCTAACTGTATTTTTTATATTACTTAACTGTTCGTTCTGTGTTTATGTTTCCTCCCAGCTAGATGGTAAGCTCATGTATGGGAAGCTCTATTTCTTATTGTTTTAAATGTTTATTTATTTTTGAGAAAGAGAGAGAGAGTGTGAGCAGGGGAGGGGCAGAGAGAGAGGGAGACACAGAATCTGAAGCAGGCTGCAGGCTCCCAGCTGTCAGCAGAGAGCCCGACGCGGGGCTCAAACTCGTGAACCACGAGATCATGACCTGAGCCAAAGTTGGGACGTTTAACTGACTGAGCCACCCAGGCGCCCCGGGAAGCACTATTTCTTAGATGTCTTTCATTAGAGCCCTTGTCTTTTGTTAGAGGCTAGAACAATGCTGTGCTCATCACAGATGCTCCACAAATACGTAGTTACAGAATAAACCCACGAGTCCTCTTGTGCTGAGATTCACTAAATCCTGAGCTCCCTTGTTGACTCACACCTGGAAGGGCTTTTCAGTGGACCGTTCTTTTCTTCCTAGCCCTTCTGTGTGCTGGAGTGGAAAGCTTGAACTTTGGTGTCAGAGAATCCACCACTGACGTGTTAAATGACTACAGCCAAGTTTTTATTCAAAGCCCTGAAACCTCGGCCGTCTCATCTGCATGGGAGAGATAATACTTTTCTCCTAAGAGTGTAGGAAGTCACTTTCGAGGAGAAGCTGGCACGGTGTTTGGCACTGAGGAGGTACCTCTTCTCGCTGCCCCCTTGGACTCCACTCAGGCTGCACCTTCTTCACTGCCTTTAATCAGTAGCTCCCGACTGCCCATTCTGTTCAGTGGAGTCCTGATTAATGAAAGCTTCCTAAGGAAACTCAGCTTGGTGCAAACAAACTCACAAAAACCTCCTCTAAATCTTGTGAAGCAGAGCTGTCTGGCTGCATTAGCATGACAAAACCACCCCAGGACAGAGCTATTTGTCCCAGTCCAGTTGAAGAGGGAGCCATGTTGGCTCAGCCAAATGACCAAGTGCTTTAAATATATTTGGATTCACACTGTTTTCTTTCTGTGCTCTCCCTCTTCCTTCCCCTCCTCAACAACCCAGTTCCTCAATAGCTTTGCCTCCACTCTGCCACAGAAACTGTGATCTGACATAATTAATACTCTTTGATTAACTGATTGTAGTTGAATGAGAATGAGTTTCAGCCAGTACGTTACCCCAACACACTGGTGGTGTGAGAGACTTTGTCCCATGATAAGAGAGCTCCAGCATCAGCAAGCAGAGAGATTTCCTGGAGCAGGAAAATTCTGCAGTCCCAGTCGGCTGGCTCTAAGGTCAACCTTTGACATATCCCAAATTTAGCATTTTTAAGGTGATCGGGTATATTGACTCAGAGGTAGTAGCATCTTTCTTCTTCCTCAATGGCTTGGTCTCCTCCTCTCTGGGGGGGGAGTTGACTGGGCTAGGTTCTGGGGCTTGTTCTAGTGGCTGGCAGGGACTGGGATCCAGCCTCTGAAGGGTTCTGTTCCTTGTCATTGGTACCCTGGAAGGTAGCTCCCCTCTTGCTTGAGTGATGGCATCTGAACCTCATTCTAAACCCTGTCCGCTTTATTTTCTATTTTGAGACCCAGGGATGCACATTGTACATTTTTCAATACACTAGATATGATTTTATTTTTTTTAAATTTTTTTAACATTTATTTTTGAGAGAGAGAGACGGAGCATGAAGAGGGGAGGAGCAGGGAGAAAGGGAGACACAGAATCCGAAGCAGGCTCCAGGCTGAGTTGTCAGCACAGAGCCCAACACGGGGCTCGAACCCACGAACCGTGAGATCATGACCTGAGCCGAAGTCGGATGCTTAACAGACTGAGCCACCCACGTGCCCCTAGGTGTGATTTTAATCAGCATTTCATTAACAGATTTTCCACACTCTGCAAATCCTCATAAATCACAACAGGCAGAGTGGCATGGTAGAATGATTATCAGGCCAAGAGATAGGAGACCCAGGTTCAATTTTATCTTTGATCCTCTGTTCTCCAGGCTCTGCTCTGGGCGTCAGGCAACCAAAGACCATGAACACTGAGCCTCAGCCTTCACAGACATTGAAGGTTTCTGTTCTAACTCTGCCTCTTGGTAACTGTGACCTTGGATTAGTGCATTTACTTCTCTACATTGTGTATAGAATAACGGCATTGGAGTAAGTGAATCTAATACTCATTCCAGCTGTAGATTTTACAAATCTGTATGTAGCAGACCTGCCTCAGAGAATTAATACTTCAACGTGATATTTCCTACTGTAGCACCCCTGTTTGTCTGACATCCTTGAACCCTTTTCTCTGTTTCTTCTATGGTTTCCATCTTAGTTGATGATGCCTGTAGCTGAGAAGCAGACCTCTGCTCTTCAGTAAGAGACACTTGCTGGAATTAGAGGTAGCCTAGTCCCCTTGGTTTCTCCTTTCTGAATCATGTGTCTCTCTTGAGTCTTCCTTCTGTCTTCACCAGCGCGTTGACTTGCATGTGTTATTAATACCTCTTTATCTTACCCAAGAATATAAGTGCTGGGCGTTTGTGTTGTGGCTCTTTCGAATCACATTTCCATAGACTTCTTCCTTACGCTTCCTGATTGTCCACACTCGTGTTTTCTCACCCAGTGGTTTGCAACCAGCAGTGATTTTTATCCCTCCTCCCCAAGAAACACTTGGTACTGTCTGGAGACATTCTGTTGGCCACCACTGAGGGATCCCTGAGACGGGCATCTAGTGAGTGCAGGCCAGGGGTGCCGCGGAACATCTTCCAATGCATAGGGAAGCCCCCACAACAGCGAGTCGCCAAGCCCAGCATGTCTGTAGTGCTGATGTTTAAAAAACCTTGTATAATCATTTTGAATGCCTTAGGTGAAGAAACCAAATATGTCCGTTTCCATGTGAGAAGCAAGCAGTACGGTGCTGCCTGACAAGACAGAGAGGCGTTATTCATTTTTGTTTGACTAACAAACCCCCCTGCGGAGGTAAACGGATCCACAGTGAGGGCACATTTCTCGGTGTTACAATCGTACAAGCACATCCAGGAAGGGAGGTCTGCCTAAAACCACAGTGTGATACTTCCTAAAATACTTTGAAACATCTACAGACTGTTCTGCTGGGATTCTTAACCAAATGCAGTAAGACTGAAGGCCCTCAGGCAGTCCAATTGAGCTGTGTTCAAAAGCGGACGCTTGGGGAGAGGACAGCCACCAGGACTGCAGCGATGGCTTCTGAGGCACTGGGCACCTGCTGTGAGCCAAAACCGTGAGCAAGAGCCTTGAGTAGGGTGAGATTTAACTTGATGACAAATTTTAGCACAGTGTCAGGCCCTCTTAATGGGCAACAGTGATGCTTGCTTCAAGAGGAGAGGTTGGCTAGACTGGCATTCATTTTGCTTTATTTTGTAATCCTCAAGTTAGAATTGATGATTCTCTCCAAGCCTGTGATAAACTGTTCTAGAACAATGCTTGTAAAACTTGAATGCACATATGAATCACCTGGGGATATCATTAAAGTTCAGAGTATCTAAAAGTACTTCTGGGGTGGGGACCAAGATGCCACATTTCTTTTTCTTTTTTCTTTTTTCTTTTTTCTTTTTTCTCTTTTCTCTTTTCTTTTCTTTTTCCTTCCCTTCCCTTCCCTTCCCTTCCCTTCCCTTCCCTTCCCTTCCCTTCCCTTCCCTTCCCTTCCCTTCCCTTGCCTTGCCTTGCCTTGCCTTCCCTTCCCTTCTCTTCTCTCTTCTTTCCTTTCCTTGTCTTGTCTTGTCTTGTCTTGTCTTGTCTTGTCTTGTCTTGTCTTGTCTTGTCTTGTCTTTTCTTGTTTTGAGAGAGAGAAAAAGCCTGAGCCGGGCAGAGGGAGAAGCAGGCTCAACACCCATCGTGGAGTCCAACTCAGGACTCTTATCTCATGACCGTGAGATCATGACCTGAGCCAAAATCATGAGTCAGACGCTTAACCGACTGAGCCACCCAGGTGCCCCAAGAGGCCACATTTCTAACAAGCTGTAGGTGATGCCGTATATAGATACAGGTGCTGTTGGGCCGTGGGCATAGTTGAATTGACACAGTTTTAGAGTGTTAAAAGCTGGAGAGTATGTTTAAAGGTCATTTAGCCCAAGCCTGTATTTCACAAATGATGGAAGTGAGACCTGGGGACTCAAGGGCAGTCCTAGACACAGTATGGTGACCAGATGTCTGTGCCCAGCCTAGTCCCCACTCCCTTTCTCACTCTGGCCTCACTGCACAACCTTTGGCAAATCACATGCTGTTGCCGGGTCTCAGATTTCTCCTTTTAGAAACAAGTGGGCTGTGGTCCCTATGAATTGTGCTGTGATTTCCTTCGTGCCTCTGTCATTTGGATGCTGACGGTCACCACTGCTCATATCTCCTTTCCTGTTGCCTCTGGTGGGGGTCGGGGGGGGTGAATGTGGGGAATGCAGGAGGCATACCGGACGGATCAAAGATTGCTGGGGATGGTGACGGGGTGCCGGCAGGGGGCACAGGTGCCGTCCTCATTTGATGAGCACACCACCTTGAGGTGGGCTTTCACCTTGGTCACAAATGAATCCGGGCACCCATCAAGCTGGCTCAGAGCCCCCGCTGATGTGATGAGATGCACAGAGCTTAATGTGAACTGGCATCCCTTGCTGCCCTGACACAAGCAACAAAGCAAAATCAGCGCCCCGTGGCAGTGAGCACATCCCCCCGCCCCTCTGCAGGTACCAGAAGTTCTCTTCGAATCCCAGGGATGGTCCTTCGATTAATATTGCACTGGAAGGCAGCAAGGAGAGGGAGAGAGGAGAGCACACAGACCTTTGCCTTCGTTCACTTGAACCCCTTCATTATTCATCTGCTGTAATGTCTGCCCTAGCATCTTGTTGCTTTTCAAGTCGTTGTTATAACTAACCACTGTGGTTAGCTTTGGACATCCCTCTGGGAATTCCTAAGGCATTTCTCACAACTCATTCAAAAATAATGATGATACCTCTTCTCGTGGATGGTTATTATTGCTAAAGTTTCCTTTCCCTCCCGTAGCCTTTCTTAACACTTCCTCTCTGTGTTCCATAGCAGCATCCAGTGAAGACATTTTTAAAACTTGAGGAAAAAAAAATCAATATTTTAAGCAATAAAAATCCATTGTTTCTCACAGGATTTTCATTTGAGGATTTTTGCAGACATCAGACAATAAATCTCCTTTGGATCCCTTTTAAATTATTAAGGAAAGGTAGCTCTTTTCATTCAGTTTCGAATAATAGCAAGACTGAAACACAGCACTTCAGCGTTGGCCTAAATTCAGTCCTGCGGGCTGGTGGGAAGTGGACCCACTTCCAGAATAGAATCAGGTTATCTGGTTGAAATCCCGACACCTTGTGATTCTCCACGCGAGTGAGGTTGTTCCCAGTAGTGTATTAGGCAGGACGCCAGGGGTGGGAGACCAGTGTTCTCTAACAAGATCAGAACTGTAAGAGCTGATTAGACCCGTGAGATGGGGCAGGAGTGGATAATGAGTGGTGGAGAGGTCAGTTCGGTGCTACTGCTTTCCTGGGCCTGCATTTCGGAAGCAAGAAGGCACTCAGTG
The DNA here is from genome assembly GCF_027475565.1 of Acinonyx jubatus. Lineage (NCBI taxonomy): Eukaryota > Metazoa > Chordata > Mammalia > Carnivora > Felidae > Acinonyx > Acinonyx jubatus. The sequence continues at coordinate 49,625,597 of NC_069395.1, forward strand.
AAATGAAAACGTAACCCATTTAGTGTTGATGAAATGACATTCTTGTGTTTGCAATCCATTACTAATCTGTGGATCTCAGTGCTCCTTGGAAGCACAGAGGCCAGCGACGTTCGTGGAATGATGATGTTTTGTAGATGTTCGTGCAGGAGATTGGGATTTTGTGGATCCAGAGATCGGTGCCATCGTTTCTGCCACCGGTATCTGCAATCAATATGTGCTTTCAGCATACACGCCCTGGGTGACTACGGTGGGCACGGCATGTTCCTGGGCACAGGTGATTTTGTCTCGCTAACATCTGATGCGTGATAGCTACTGAAGTTTGTTGAAGGGGTCAGTGTCTGAATGAGTGAATGAGTACCCTAAGGCAAATGAGGCCTGTTCCTTGTCCTCATCAGCTTTCAGAAGACTGTAGTCTGGAGCAAATCAGTCATGTTCCTGTGCCTCACTTTCTCCATCTCAAAAATAATAGAAACAAACTAGACCTTTACAGGGTTAACCTGCGAACTCATTCATCCTCGCCCTTTCAGATAAGTAGAAACACTTGCCTACCGATTACTAAGGAACGTCTCAAGTCGTTGCATTAGCTGGGCTGTGGGGAGGATGGTGGTCTTTATCTTTGTTCTGTTGATATTCAGTGGGAAAGTGATAATAACTACAACATACGGCCCCATTCCTTTGCCATCATTGTGTTTTGATTGTCTCTATTCTTGCCTTACTCCTCACCAGTTAGAGGGAAAAGAAAGGCAAGGATGAGGAATTTGGGACTATAAGACATTTACGCTTACATGGCACATGGGATTTTGTACCATGTGTTTTGTTAGGTAGAGGAGAATTAATTCAGTGCCCAAAAAATCCTAATATATTTTTGAGGTAACAGAATGTTGTGGAAAGAAAAGAGGCTGGGCTTGGTATCCGGGCAGACCCTGTTTGAATTCGGTCTGTGTGCAATTGCAATCCAGTTACTTAACTTCTCTGAGCATAGGTTTTCCTCTGACCACGGGGAAGTCTAGATCCAGCAAAGTACTTCGCCTGTTCTGATTATTATTTAGGTCAATGCTTCGAGGTATCTTTGCACATGCCTCGGTTGACAGCTAAGGTTGTGTGTGTGATAAGAATGAGATCCAACATATGTTCATAACTCTAGGACATCAGGGCCTCTTTAGAAGCTATCTTTAAAAGTATATGGTGGGATCAGTTGTGCTTTATGAACTAACCTAAAAGGATTCTTTTCCTGGAGAATCTGACCCAAGCCAGGTGACACAGAAAGATAGAACAGCATCACTGGACCCCCTCCTTCATCGTTAACCCCTTTCTCATTCTGGGCACGAATACCCACTAATGCCACGATCCTGCTGGGGATCCGCGTAAACAAACGTGTGATTCCAGGTCTTCAACAGACAGTTCTGCTGGTGTGAGCCACATTACACCTGTTAAACACAGGCAGTTTGTTCAGCAAGTTCTAGAACATGTACCGAGGCAGGGTCGTAGGCAGAGAGGAACTACATTAGCTTGGTTTTTTCCCCTGGGGCCCTTGGAGTCTGGGGACCCAGCCGTCTCCCGGTTTGTACTCACACCTTGGCAGGATTCTGGATTATTGCTTCCCGACTACTGTTCTGGATGCTCTGTTAAAGGACCTTCTCAGCGAGGACCTGAGCCCCCTACTGCTGAGAGGAACCTGCACTGTCCTCCTGGTGTTGGGTTTAGGAGTGTTGGTGTCAGGAGGGGGCGTGCTGGGATTTAGCCCCAGGATCACGCCATCTGGTTGGAGGCACAGGATGGAGGAAGGCAGACCTTCCCCACTCCTTTTTGGAGACTTTATTTGCTCTCTCCCCTTCTCTACTTGGTGACTGCTAAGTCCAAATGGAAGGTAGTGACTGGTAACCTGAAAGAAGTGCTCGTCTTGGCCGAGGTAAGAATCACACCTCCTATTCCGGGAGAAAGGCATTGGATAGGTTGTGTTTCTGTTCATTCGTTCACATGTTTTCAGAAGCGCAGTCCTTCCCTCCCCTCCTTCGATTACAAGGATAATACATGTTCACGGCATTTGTGTCAGAAGAAATAGGAAAGCATAAGGAAGGAAAAAAATCACCCAACTTCCACCAGTGAGAGGTGACCCTGTTGACACGTAGGTGTATTTTCTTCTTTTTAAGCATAGTTTTTACCTACTTGAAATACCGTTGCATATATAACTTAAAATCTTGGGCTTCCACTTAAATTTTTAGTATAAACAAATACCCATGTTATCAGAACCTAAAAACAGTTTTATAAGCTCTGAGAAGGCAGTGCATGGGTGTAGACAGTTTACTATTAAATTCTCAGGGCCTAGCAAATAAGTATTTGGTGACTAAAATGAATAGGAGTATTCTGACAGATGGATGTTCAGTATTCTACTGATAATATTGACATTTCCAGTTTGTTTGCTTTTATACGTAATACATCAGCAATCACCTATCACAAAATTCTCTTGTACTTATTATTTTCTTCTGGTAGATTCCCAGAAGTGTAATTACACACTCGGTCAAAGAGGTATGAGCGTTTTTAAAGTTCTTGGAACTTAGGACCAAACTGCTTTCCAGAAAGGTTGGGTTAATTTATACTTCCACAAGAAGTACGCGAAGGGGCACATGTCACTCTACCCCAGGCAGATCGTGAGGGAACACAGACATCAAGGGCCACTTGGGCGGCTCCATCCATCTGGAGGGTGGACGAGAGCAGCTTCGGGCGAGTCGAGGGGAAGGTGTTTTTTAATGGGATCTGAAGAGTGAAAAGTGCCATGTACTTTAATTTAAAAATCTAGTAAGTGCAAACTGGGGCCGAGAGTAAAGAAAAAAACCTTTTAGGGAAGCTAAAATATAAAGCTTTCGCCTGCTCAGGGGACCTACCAGCCAGCCCCCAAGAGCCTTGGAGAGGAGCCTCCATGCTAGGAGCTAACAGTAACCTTGTCTGCCTTCACCACTCAGTGTCAAACACTTTAACGTGGACGAGGCTCACGCCAAACTCTCTGGGTGACACTAATCCCTGATTTAATTACCCTTGACAGTGTGTGATGGGCCTTAACAAGCTAGAGTCCCTAATGAGCTACATCTTGGGGTTTTGGAGCGTTACCTGAAGGGCGTGGCCCTCACCCAGGCTGACTCTGGTGGAAGCAGAAAACCAGCTCCCAGCTCAGGGATCTCAGTGCTAGTGACAGAGCAGTATCCGGTGACCTGCAGAGTATGCATCTAAGTGGGGAGATGACACACGATATTTCCCTGTTCCTAAATCATTAGAAAGTAAGAACTGCAGGGACGATTTCAGGAGTGTCAGCGTTATGTGGGTGCCTTGCCACTTTCTCTGCCACTCAGTCATCTTCCTGGGGACAAGCACTATTTTTGCTTTTAAGCTGTTCAAGTCTCCTTATTGGCATGCCGTAGGGCTGGGACGGGAGGGTGTGCCCGCCAAGTACTCTGGAGGGATGTCCCTAGCCTTATAACCAGGGTTACATAAACCACCCTGTCCAACACTGGGCAAGGTTTATCCCTCATCCTCTCTGTTAAAAGAGGTAAAATCACTGCTTTGAAAAAGTAACTTTAACAGGAATAAACAACAGAAAAGAAAGATCAAGTGAATTTGAAAAAGTAGATCAAGTTACAGAGTAGGATTTAGCCATGAATAAGGTTGTCTCATCACAAACTCTGTGACCTTGTTCATTAACCTTTGCGAAGTCTGTTTCCTCATTTGTGAAATGCAGAGAATAGTACTCAGATTATAGGACTCTTGTTAACGTTAAAAGACAGAATGCGCCTGGGAGCCTGGGTGGCTCAGTTGGTTGAGTGTGTCGGCTCTTGGTTTTGGCTCAGGTCGTGATCTCATTGTTTGTGAGATTGATGTCAGGGCAGAGCCTGCTTGGGTCTCTCTCTCTTTCTCTCTCTCTCTTTCTGCCCTTCCCTGTGCACTTGCACAAGCTCGTTCTGTCTCAAAATAAATAAATGAACATTTTTTAAAAAAGACAGAATACACAAAGAAGAGAATAGAGCACGGCCTCTAGCACCTTCTTAGGGTTCCAGAAACTGGAGGTGCTTTGTTGGTGTTGTTAGGTTCTCATAATTTTTCTGTTCTTTTCTTTACTTCGCTTTTTCCTCAGGTGCACACTTTACAGAGACATTCTGACTCCCAGGCTGCGGAAGATTTGGGTTGGCAGTGCTTCTAGATCTGACAATGGCATAGATCTTACATCCTGCTTCCACGTCCCTGGGTTCCTCAGGTCCTACAACGGCTGTTCTGGAGCCTCTTTTCTGCATGCCCCACCTCCCTAAACCATTCTCCTATCCTTAAACTGATTTTACTTTGACCTTGACGCTATCATTATCTCGGCCATTCATGTCTGGTCTTTAACACCCAGGATATGAATTTCTTGGAATTCACATCAGTTCCTAGAAAGGAACTCAGTGATTGCACAGCTCTTACACCTTCAGCATTTTTTACATTGTCTGAAGCTGATTCGTCACTGTGCTTCCCCAGTAAGATGAATCTAATCTCACCATTTGATGAAACCTGGCGTCTTCATCTACTGGTCTAGTTGAGCACATTGACCTGAGCTTAAAGCCTGAGTAATCCTAGTAATGGCACCATCTTTCTTGGAGCACGTCTGCACCTTTGACAATCAGAGGCCGATTCTCTCATCTTTTTGTTTTGTTTTGTTTTGTTTTTTTCCGATTCTCTCATCTTAAAAGCATACTTCTTTTTTTGACTAGTTATCATATTCCTATTTCATGTTGATAAGAAATTCCAAACCTCATATCATAGAGTGGAGATAAGTGATTGCCATGTCCTAAGGCCAGTGGCTGATCCAGACTTTGCTGGGTCGGGTTGCTAGTCGAACCTACTTTTTCTCTTTGATCCAGTCTATGAAATAAACCAACTCTTTCCCTCAGGTGCTCCCACGGGGAATTAGTCCTTTAGAGTCTTGTCTAATAACCAAGGAGCATAAACACACAGTTGAAATCACAGAAGGGAATAGTCATTTTATCACAGATGTTTCTTCTAGACTTCAGTTTGGGAGTTGCTTATAGATCTTATATTTGGTGCATATGTGCACAGACAGGCATGTACAACTTCAAAAATAGCAATGGTACCATGAGCCCCCCAAACTAAGGGGAAGAATATTTTTTTCATTATGGGCTTTTTCAAAAGTTACTTGTTTGACTTTTGAAAACAACGTATGGAGAATCTGAAGGTAAACATTTTAACTTTCTAATAATGTTAGACTTTGGGAATTTTGATCAAATTAAGCAGACCTTAAATGTGGTTCTCTGTCTCTGAATTCACCATAGAAAGGCCAGTTCCGGGCATAGAATCCTTCTTGTGCATAGTAAGATTCAGGGTGAGTATAGCCTACACAGGTAAGAAAGAATCTCTTCAGTAGTTGTGCAAAGAGTGAAATGGAAGCTTGCTTACTTTTTTCATATGGTACTTCCAAGTTATGACTCCTCTTCAGAAATGTATTTTTTGCTCGAATTCATCTAATGACAAGAACTTATGTGAATAATCTTAAATCCCAGGTAGGATCATAACTAAGAAATGATGAAGGCCTCTGTACGTTTTTGCCGTTCATTTGAAACTTAACATTTGTATTATTATCATTTTTTTTTTTTTTATCGGAACCTGATGATTGCTTCACCGGGGCATTGCGAGTCACTGTTTGTAAAGAAATTGCATCTTTCTGGAATAAAGGTCATTTTCTGTTGGTGCATAAGTTGACATGAAAAATTACATCGACAGCAGGCATTTATGTTTTGAATCATATGCGTACAGAATGTGGTTGACCTGACAAACCGTTTAAATAAATCATCAAAATGGGATGCCATCCATCCAACAGTTTTGAAAGAACTTGAGAGTGAAATTGTAAAACCATGGGCCAGATGTGTCCGATGGCGCCTCTAGAAGTAACCTGATTCACGGGAAGGCCTGTGTAGCTGTCAGAAACGCCTAAGGAAATGCAGAAGGGACCCCGGGCCGGCATATCACCCTTCTATTGCAAGAAATGGGCGGAGCACTTATTGAGAGAGACTCATTGAAAGGCTACAAAACCACAGCCAAAGTGGAAGAATAGCCTAGTGGTTAGGATATTGGGTTTCAGACCCAGACACGGCAGGCCAGACGTGCTGAAGCTGTTTGGTTGTGGAGAAGGTACTGGGTGTGAGAAGAACAGGAGAAAATACGGTGACATGGGTGAAGAACTGGCCTAGATGTCAAGGAAAGCGATAAATGGGTGCTTCTCGGAATAAAGAGCATTAACCGAGGGGTCTTCTAGAAACCACTACTTCAAAATTTTCCATTTAACATTTTAATATTTTTATAGAAGAGAGAGGCCATAATGAAATTTCTTTAGTGTGCAATCGACATTAAAGTCTTCCACATACAGGAATGTCAAGCCAATAGAAATAAATTTCAGAAATATTGCAGAAGATTAGACGAGGGAGTTGAAAGATAACTTTTGTAAAAAATTAAAGTTTCATTCTTTGCCACTCAGATGATTATGGCCTGCCTGCACAAAATTTGTCTGATGGTTCCCGTGATCGTTTACCCCTCTTCATGCCTTTGTTGCTTGTTATTTATGTTATTTATTTGGCATGGAGCATATGTTAGCTTCAAAATGTTATTTACCTTTTTCCATTTATACCTTGAATCTCCAGTCATATTGTCTTTTTCTTTTTGGTATCATTAGATCCTTAATAAACCTTTAATAGTATTCTTCTTTTAAATTTTTTAAAAAATGTCATTTATTTTTGAGACACACACACACACACACACACACAGACAGAGAACGAGTAGGGGAGGGGCAGAGAGAAAGGGAGACACAGAATCTGAAGCAGCCTCCACGCTCTGAGCTGTCAGCACAGAGCCCAACGCGGGGGCTCGAACTCACAAGCTGTGAGATCATGATCTGAGCTGAAGTCGACGCTTAACTGACTGAGCCACCCAGGCGCCCCTAATGGTATTCTTGATGCTTACCTTAGCCCAAATTCCCTAGAAATTGGGACCTAAGGGGTAAGTTTTGATGATTGTTGGCAAGGCATGGAGCACAAAAGAGGCAGGGCAGTGAGCAGGAAGGACAAGAAGAGTTACGTGGTGATGCGTTAGGATGATGGCCTTTGCTTCATGACACCAGCAAGAAGACATAGCAGGTGACTTGGTACCTGCCAAATGTGGGCATATATCTGTGGACAGGGCTCTACCACACCTTGGAATAGTTTGTGGAATGGGGAAGGACAGATCATCTATCCGCCTGGCTCCTTCCCTTCTCCTTTCTCCTCTTGGTCAAGGTCTGCGTCGAAGCTTACTCCCCTGTGCTTCTGGATTGCATGAACTGGCTCCTGCAGTGGCGACTCAGCAAGTCAGGTCTGCAACCCTAAAGCGTGGTGCTACATCTGATCCTGAAGTTGCAGGTGATGCCAAGACTCAAGGGGTATGGCTGATTGTCCTGGTTGTATGTCCCCAGCCAAGGGGGAAGATCTGTCCCTCCCAGGTAGTCGTTGGTTAGGGCCATGCTGGATTGGGTCAGTTCATCAGTCATAGAGGCTGTTGAGGTGGAGCAAGCAGCTGAGGGTCTTAGAGGCAGATGAGACCAAGGCAATCAGACACTCAAAAGCTGTATCTGATAGGAGAAGGGGGAAGAAGTGGAGGAGGAAGGGGAGGAGGAAGAAGAGGAGGAAGAAGGTTGGTGTTAAAGGAGCACTGCCAGCAAGAAACAGAGCCAAGAAAGCACTTGAAGAGGTCATCAAGCATCAACAACAAATAGAGGCAATTTTTAATGTAACGGTAGGTTCAGCCCTCTTTAAAGAGGTGAAGGCCAAGAGACGTTCTAATTAAATGAACATAGATTTGTTCACAACATCTTGGAATATTAGAAGTGAGGGGCATCCTTTGAAGCTTGAAGGAGAGACTTAATTTGGGAGAAACGAAAAGGGGTATTATTATTACTTAATACAGTGAGCGGGTGGTAAACACACAGAATGCATTACCCTCTGAGGTGACACTGTCAGAAAATACAAATTGGTTGAAGAATAATTTAGGCAAGTTTATATTTTATGGAGCCGTAATCGGCTACTAGGAGGAAATTAGGGTGTTTAGGGTACTAACCCTAACCTTTGGAGATTGAGATCACAAAAGACGGTAATGTCCTTCCTTTAATATACTTGGTGTCATTTTCAGTGACCGAATCCTGCTCTGAATGGATCATTGGTCTGAGCCAATACAGAGCGTTTTACATGCCTATTTTTATCATTAATATCCCTGGTAATTTCAGGCACTTTTTTCCTTTTCATGAGGCAAGTGTGGGGAGGTTATGGAGGGTACACAGGCACTGTTGTCTCCAGACGTAGGTGAACATCCTGCCTTCTTGCTGAGGGGGTTGTGTTCACAGTAAGGATTTCTCTGACATCGCCGGCACCCAGTCTGTTAGTATTAAATTCTCCTCTCCAAACCGGTGGGGAATTAAATGGGCAATCAGTCCACCTGATCTTTGTGTAGTCATTTGAAACGCAAATACAATGAGATACATTGGTTTCTTCATCTTCATTCAGAGCTCTGGTCCTTTGCCTAAGTTAATCTGTATATGTAGGTTTCCTTCTCTATCTCTGTTTATCCAAATCCATGCATTGAAAGGCTCAGGCCACTCCCCATTTCTCTATAAAACCTTCTCTGACCACTTCATTCCTCGAGGCCTTTCCCTGCTTTAAGTCATTTGACATTTATTATCTTTATCATAAATACTCAGCTTTATGCTGTCTTGAATTGGTTGCTAATCACTTTGTTTGTACATAGATCATGTCGCTCTAACTAGATTTTAAACCCTTGTAAGCCCTGGGGTGCGATCTCCTAGTGCTTACAGGCTCCCTGGCATGTAGCAGAATGCCAGGCACCTGGCTGATGCTGGACCAACACTTAGTGAGTGACAGGTTGGCAGGTGAGAGAGGCACGTAGGTATGTCCTGCCATCCAGACTAGGGATGGCGGGCAGCTCTCCATAGCCCCCTGTGAAAATGCTTCCTCGTTGCTTGTGGAGAAGGAAAGCAGTCCTTAATTTTCACTGAGCGTAATAAAAGTTACTGCCCCTTTTAGTGGTGCTAACTCTCTCCCACTCCTCGTCTTCTATCAAAACATGCCAGTGAATCCTGAAGACCTCGTAATTGGTGATAAAGAAAACTTCATCTCCTATTTGATATTTAAAAAGGATTCGCCTTCCCTGTCTTTGTCCTCCTGTTCCTCTGGGCAGTGGCTTCTGTGGTAGCTGTTAGCAGAATGCTTCGGGCTATATACATCAGATTGGGAAATCCGTCATTGCTACTTTCCAAGCTCAGGTCTGAGACGATGCAGCAGAGTTTAGCTAAAACAACATCCACCTCCCACTCACACCTTCACCAAACCTATGGTGGGGTCTCAAGGGTCTTTGTCTTCTCTCTCCTGGAGAGAATTTTGAGGGGAGGGATTGGCCAGCAGTAGGAGGCAGAAAAAAGACTGGGGACAAGAATGACTGGAACAGTTTGGCCTGGAACATGCTCCCGAACTTCTGTCCAGATGCTTCTTGGGAGGATGAAGTGCTCTGAAGGCACATGAATGCACGGGCGCAGGAGGGGAGCCGGGGCTCCATTGCTACCTGCTTTAAGCTAACGCGTTCCTCGGAACAGGGAAAAGATGCCCAACCCGTGCCCTGTGCTTCTTAGAAAGAGGACTGTGGTGTGCGTGGGACGGAGAGTCCAGTCCTCCGCAGGAAGCGGCTCCCAAGCCCTGCCATAATCAGATGCACAGCTGAAAGGCTTCCTCGAAAACATCTCCGTCGGAGAGAACAAAATTAAATGCCCTTACATCAAACCTTTTACACAATGGACCTGGCCTTTCCTGGGCAAGATGGAAATGGACTTGCAACTCTGGGGCTTAATTCTTTTACTTCCCCTCACCGATCAGCCACTGAACTCGGCTTCCTGCCTGGGGTTAGCTCGCAAGTCGATCCCCAAGCCTCCCGAAGGCTTGGCTGTGCCAGTTCTCGCTGCACCACCGGCCAAGATGTGATCAGCTCACGGAGCCAGGATGGGTAGGATGCGGCTTGAAATGAATAGCTGCTGTCTGTCGAGAAAGTCGGCCGTTGAGGACCCTGAACTCCTAGCACAAAGGAAGAAGGAGCCCGTGGGCCACGAGGGTGGGATGAGGGTGGGAAGTGCGGCAGGAACGAGGGTCCGCGTCGTGTGATCTGTGATTGCCATTTTGGGGGTGTTTGCTTGTGGTTATACATTTTTGGAGCCTCTGTGGTCCCCCTCATCTGTAAAAAGGGAAAAACTGCACGTACCCTGCTTCGCCCATGGGCTTCTGATGAGAAGCAGACGCTCTGGAGTATTTTGCAAGAACTCTATAAACCACAAACGCTATTGCGCCGTTGCGGGGTATTAGTTGTCGTGATTAGAAATAAAAGTCCAATAATGATTATTAATTGGTTAATTTTTCCTCTTTACCGTGAGTGCTTTGGAAATGGTTGTACATTATTTGTGCTAACCTTCCGTGTTTTCCGTTGACTGTTGGAATGAAGCCAGACCCTGTACTGTGCGGGCTTGTTCTTGTCTGAAACCTCGCAGAAGATTGTACTTCTTCATTCCCGACCGGTAACCAGCTGCGGTCAAGTCCAGCTGCAAGGAGGCTTATGTTCCCTGGAGTGTTGAGAGGTTCCCTGGCCTTGAAGCTGGTGCTCCAAGGAATTGCTTCAAGCTGTGACAATCCCCAGAAGGAAGAAGGGTCCAGAAGAGGTTGTGCTGTTTAGTGTTTTGGGTCTGGCTCAGTATCTCAGGGGATCTTCTCTCTCGGCCTTTCCCATAATTTACTGCAAGTGGCTCAGAAGACCTTTTAGATCCTGGGCATTTCTGCCCCCAGTTCTTTGAAATAAGGAGGATAGTTCCCGTCACCTCCCTGGCGGGAATGCAGTGAGTCTGATGAGTTAGGTAATGTCTGGACAGGACTCTGGCCACTGTGAAGTAAGAAGAGTAGGGTGGCCAAATGCAAGTCTCCGGGCAGTGACATGGGTGGTCAGATCAGCAGATGGCGAGCCCGGGCCTAGCCTTGCCAGCAAGGATCTGAGCTGAATGTGGGGCCGTGGGGGTGGTGAGGACGGGGGGCAGGAAAGAGAGAAATGAGAGCATCCCCATTTTGCTCCTTGAAAGTCTCCTCTCTGGCCTCCTTGGCCTTCCAGGTTCAGGGCCTGGCCTGCTGCTGGATTCCAGAACGAGTCAGTCATGTACTCGTGAGCTGTCATTGCTCCGCTTACACGTCCCCAGATACTACGACTAACCGGGTTGACGGGAAGCAAAGACAGTTCCACTCTGAATTCTGCTTTGGTGGCACCGTGCTCTGCCTATGGAAGAGCAGGGGAGGCGTGACTCCTGTCACTTCTGGTCCTGTCTCCCCGGCGCCCCCAGCCTCTGGCCGCCCACGTTAACACCCCCGGCTTTGTCTCTGTCCCTCAGTAGCGTGGGGCTGACCCTCATGACCTCCTCGGTGCAACTCCTTTTAAAACCAATTTGGCAAAAGGAGAATGGGATTTGGCAGGTAACAGTAGTGTCGCCATCGATCTCTTTCTTAACCCGGTGACCCCCAAGTGTTCCAGGTAGCCTCCTTCCCTCAGCGTCTCCGCCTCTGCTGAGGCCAAGAAGCAAAGCCACCAGCCCTGTGCTAAGTGGGTCAAGAGGGCTTCTCTTTCGCTGGCATCTGCTTTGCTCCTGTTGACAGCAGTCCTGAGTGAGTGCTCACCGGTCTGGTTCTACCACCACTGTGCCTCTCGCCGGAACTTGTGACACGTCCAGCCTACCTCCAGGGTCCGGTCTAGGTCTTCCCACGAGCCCCAGCTCTTGACAGGGGCACAGGGAGACACTCCGTCAGCCTGTTTTTTTCCTGATCTCGGGGCCTCTTTAGATCAGGGAGTCACGTGTGATGTGAGAGCTCATAAAAGCCTCGTTGGCAGAAGGGAAGGAGGTGGAGGTAGGACAGCTAACTTTTACAGGTCATGTTTTCTGTGCAGAGAGTAGTCAACTGCTTATCTCCCTTCATTTTCAGCCCAAGCTCCACAGAGTGTGCGAGTGGGGAGAGGAGAAACTTGAGGCTCAGGGAAAATAGCCTTGCCCACCACTGTCGCGCTCCATGAAGGGGCAGGGCTGCTAACTCACGCCCACTCCGTCTGCTCTCCGGGCCCGTGGGCCACCACGAAGGCCCTTTTCCTGCCTTGATATCCATTTGGGACATCCCTCCATTCCCCTGCTGAGCATACGGCATGTGTCATGGTTCAACGTCACCGGCCTTTTTTCTAGGGCCATAGATTTCTCAGTCTTCTACTCACTGTCCTCCTTGTAAGACACCAGCGCTCTATTCACCTCTGCAAGAGTGCGATGCTGTCTGGCGGCCCTATCTCTGAGTCCCAGTCAAAACCGGAAACCTTGGGGCACCTGGGTGGCTCGGTGGGTGGAGCATCTGACGTCGGCTCAGATCATGGTCTTGCAGTCCGTGAGTTCGAGCCCCACGTTGGGCTCGCTGCTCTCAGCCTGTCAGCACAGAGCCTGCTTTGGATCCTCTGTCTCCCTCTCTCTGCCTCTCCCCCGCCTGCACTCTCCCCCAGATAAACAAATCTTTTCAAGAACTTGGAAACCTTTTATCCTCCTAAAGATCCCACATAGTTTACGTGGTCCGTAAGGTCACCTTGGATGTTCTGGCCCCGGCAAGGCTGCTCCTTCCATGAAGAACACGGCAGCCTCAATGATGAACAAGGGCAGAATTGGCGTTTCTAAATCCCAAATCTTTAGATTCCTCGGGGATGAAAATGCTCCACACTTGCAAGCCACCTCCACTTGTGCCCCTCGGTCTGACAGCAGCCTGGTGACGAGCAGTGGGACGACCAGAGGACATCTTGGTGGTAGATGTCCCAAGCTCCGCTTGGCAGAGAGGGAGGCTTGGCTCAGGGTCCCGTAGGCACAGGCAGGACCCTGTCCCAGGGAGTCGTCTCCACCACATGCACCCGCATGGAGCACACGGTCCGGCTGGCTGAAGCCCTCTTGACAGCGGCCAGACTTGCAGGAGAGCTGAGGCAAACACCACCCTGGTCAGAAAACCCGAGAGATGGAGCCTGTGTATGTGAGCTGGGAAGGGCGAAACTCATTATGGAAGAAAGTGCTGTCTCTTTGCAATGGAGGACCCTCCCTGTGTCTGGGAGTCATGCATATTGCATCAAAAGACTGAGCTTATTTAGAAAAAGGAGAAAGAAACCTAGAAGCTGAGAGAATTAAATAACTCCTGGGAACTAGCCTTAGGAAGGTCTTTTCAATTTGATTGTGAAAGTAAGTTTCTGTCGGGGTTTTCGCCTTGGATTTTTGGCTTTGTGCGAATCCCAAGATCAAGAAAAAACCCTCTGGGAGGCCTGAGGTGAGGAGAGAGCCCTTTGTGAAAAGATGGCAGGCGGGCGAGTCCGGAACCGGTGGGCCTCACGGCACCCATCAGGTTTCCCTGTGCTCGGTTTCTCTACTCCTTTTGTGTAAAATTTCCCAGTGTTTAAGGCTCCCCAGCGTGGCTGGGGACATTTTAGGTTCAGTCTCATTGTCGCAGCTCTGCGTTTCAATACTTCAATTAAATACCAAGTAATCGCGCAAACGTGCTTCTAGGGGGCTTTGCAGCCCGCGATCAGCTGGCGGCCCCTCTGCTGCCCTGTGTTCCTGCTCCGAGGCCACTTTCCTGCCCTTTTTATGTGGAGTGCGGCAACTAACCCTCAGCGAAATGTTCCTGCTTTCAGGTGCCACACGGAACGGGGAGGAAGAGGCTGCCCTCCGCATTATTTATGGGGTGTTTGACCGTGACTCTCCGGCGGGCCACGCACCATGGCACCTGGCTGTGTCTGGGTGGGGCGGGGGAGGCGGGAGCGGCTCCTTCAACACCTTCCCCCGGATCCGCTCTATTTCTTTCCCTGCCATTTTAGGACAGAGGGACGGCTCATCGAGAGGAGGCCGGTTGTGAACGGACCTGCTTGGGGCAGTTCGGTGTGATATGGGAATGAGGCAAAGTGAAGGAAGAGCCATAATAACAAAAGGCAAAAGGAAAGGCGAAGGAGGCACAGAAGGCAGTAAAAATAGTCCGGAGCTAAATCTGCATTGTTCTGTATGGGCAAGGCCATTCCGGGACTGTACGGAATTGCAGGAGAACTTGCTCCCAGAACTCAGCCTGGTGTCAGCTTTCACAGCGCTCCCGAGGAGTGAAAGGTTTGGGGGAAAAGGAGAGGAGGGGGAACTAAAATACCCTTTGCATCTCTGTAGCTTCTTTTGAGTTGAGAAAGGACTCTTTAGCCAGAGCCTCCATCCAGAACCTTGTTTCCATGGCAACCCCTTGCAGCCTGCAAAGCTGTGACGGCCCATTCTGGAGCTAGTGTTGCTGAACCAGAAAATGGAATAGGAGAGAAGTTTTGTTCCCTGGATTATTAGCATTAGCTAGGTACACGTAGAGGTGTGTAGGAACCCGTGTATTCAGCAGCCAATGCTGCTTTTCTCCTTTGGCCTTAAACATGAATTCTGTGCCTTTATTTAGCGTTTACTGTGCACCAGCACTGGGTAGGTTCTAGGGATACAAGAGGTGAATAAGACATAATCTTTGACATTGAGGAGGCTCCTGGCTGTGGGGGTGGGAGTTACTGCACCAGGAGATCGATGCCACAGAGCATCTATGTGCTGGGTATTCATGGGTGCAGAGGAAGGCCTAGCTAGCTAACTTTGGTAGAGGTTGGGAAGGCTTCCCAGTGCAGATGACGTTCAAGAATTGAAAAAAGGGAGTGAGTGGGAGTTTTCCAGGTGCAGAACGTGAGGAGCAGGGAATCCTTGTGGGAATAAGGTCTATTAAGCGGAAAATAAAGCAAATTATGACTTTTGTTTCTTGACCGGTTCCTGAAGTAGATTCTGCTCTTTCTGAAGCTTCTGCCCACCAGCTGTTGAAGGCTCTGACCTTCTGAGTGATTTAAAATCTGTGGACTGGGGCGCCAAGCGTCAGACTCTTATTTTTGAGTCAGGTCGTGATCTCTCAGTTTGTGAGTTCGAGCCCCGCATCGGGCTCTGCGCTGACAGTGCGGAGCCTGCTTGGGATTCTCTCTCTCCTTCTCTCTCTGCTCCTCCCCACACTCTCTCTCTCTCAAAATAAATCAACTTAAAAACATAAAGTCTGTGGACTGACAGTATTACCCAAGACCTCATGGGGCTTTCACCTATACACTTGCTTTAAGAGACAAACGCATTTCCAACATTATGTGGAAATACGATACTGGCAAATCAAATGCTGTGGGGGGCTCAGAGGTTGGTCAGGGCTGATTTTTAAAGCTTGTGATTAAATATTTGAAAAAATTTTGTTTGGGGATTAGCATACTTTTTTCCTAAGACATCCCCACCATTAGTTTGACTCTCCTTGTAATGATTTTTTTTAAAGAGGGATATACCTGTTTTGAACTACATAACTGGTCTTTACTTTATGCTCCTAGGAATATACTAATTTGCATATCGATGCCAAGAATATAAAGATAAATTACTTCTTTCAGAGCACTGGAGAGCAAGGCCCACCTCAGTAATGTTCCACAGAGTCCCCCCCCCCCCAGTTCAGCATCAGTCATCCTGTGAGCACTCCATGCATATTAATTGGTATTGATAATTGAAAAATAACACCCATCATCCTTAGAGAAGGATATCGCCTCAGCTGATTGCACTTTTATACATAGGTTGTTCTTATTACCTAGAGTCACTAAATAATCAGATTGTCGTTATCACACTCAGTACTACCACTAATATATAGTCTTTTTTATTTTATTTTACTTTATTTTATTAAAGTTTATTTTTATTCCTTTTGAGAAAGATACAGAGCTCAAGCGGGGGAGGGACAGAAAGAGAAGGAGACAGAATCCCAAGCAGGCTCCACGCTGTCAGTGCAGAGCCCAATGTGGGGCTTGAACTCACGAACCGTGAGATCATGACCTGAGCCGAGACCAAGAGTTGAGACACTTAACCAACTGAGCCACCCAGGCGCCCCTAATATATGGCGTTTTATTCATTCATTCAACAGCCATGTTCAAGGCAATATGGTAGGGATGTAAATATGAAAAAAAAATGAGCCCTATTCTCAAGAATCTTACAATTTACTGTGTTTGTGGGAGGGTGGAGATGTATATAAATAAATACGATACACGGCAGAATGAAGCAATTGCTGTACACACACATAGACACACACACACACCCTAGCACTGTGCCTCACACATAACATGTTTTGTAAGTGTAAAATGATTGAAAGGATAAATAAACCTGCTGTAAAGATGCATAGAAGAAATGATTCATTTTGATGCCTGTCCAGGGTTTTCAGGACGGAAAAGCTTTATAGAGGAAGTAACATTTACATAGAAATTTCAAAGTGTGAGTGGTGTTTTGTAGATAAAAAGGAGAAGGGCAGTGTAGGTTGAGGAACCAGCCTGAGCAAGCCTGGGAGGTGTGATGGCATGCCCCATGCTGGGCCAATGTGAGTGGTCCAGTGAGGAAGGGGACACTGTGGGACACCTGGAAATCGGGCACTTGATTATGGGTCTTTGATGTCATCGTGCTTAAATGTTTGGATTTTTTATTTTTATGGTGGGGAGGGTAAGAAAGGAGTAGCCAGTGAAGATTTGAGTAGCGACTTGATGCTATTACGTTTATTGTTTATTACGTTTATTGCTTCTGAGTGCTCCCCAGAGCTCACCCCAGAGGTGAGGCTTCTTGTCTGCTTTGTTCACTTACGTATCCCAAGGGCCTAACCCGGTGGCCGGCACACTGTAGATCCTCACCAGATGATTGTTGAACGGGATCCTCCCAGGGCTTTAGGGATTTGTTTCTGGGAATGATATGAAATTAAGGGAATGAGAGGATTTCAGGCAGGAGAGTCAAGGTAGAAAGTTTTTCCAGAAGCTCGAGTGGATACCTGTGAGGCTGAACTTGGGAGACACTCAGAAAGGAAAACTGGACGTAGGGGGGCTGAGGGTCAGACGCATCCTCTGTATGTTAAAAAATCAGTGACCAGCTGGGACTGCTCCGAATTGAACTGAGGCCCAGACATCTGCGGGTAGGACTTGCCTCCTGCTGGGGGAAGGGGTGTTGGGCTGGGGCGAGGCCGAGAAGAGAGAGATAATGGCTTTGTTTTTGGAAAGGTTGAGTGTGACGTGTCTTTGGGAAGTTCATGTGGACGCTGGCTTGGAAAGGTTAAGTTTGAGGCGCCCTTGGGAAGTTCATGTGGCCATTGGCTTAAAGGGACACTTGGGTTGTAGACCTCACTATGGGACAGAAGGACTGGAATGAAAGGTATGGGAGTCATTGGGATCCAGGTAAAAGTGAAGTAAGGGAGTGATGGCCTAAGTTTCATGGGGAGGGAGCCGAAGGATGGGAGACTGAAGGAAGTTTGCATTTAATGGGCAACAAAGTCAAAAGCCTGAGAATTGGTGGGGAAGTTAGGATGAAAATTAGAGCAAAGGGTCAAGGAAGTCACAAGAGTGTTTTCTGATTGAGGATGGGAGCAAAGAACTCAGTTTGGTGGAAAACCAGGCAGGGTGAAGCCTGGTAAGAGCCCATTGGATTGGACAGCCCAGAGTACTTACAATTAAAACAAAAAACAAACAAAGACGGTATTAGTAATTTCGGTGGAATGGTGGAGGCATCTCAGGACGTTGAAAATGTTGGATGAGAAAGTAGAATTCAAATGTAGACAGCTTTTTAAAGAAGTTTGGCAGTGAAGGAAAAGAAAGAAGGGGGTTTATTTAGTTCCAGGGGAAATCAGTTGCTGAAAGACATTGTATTTTTTATGAAGGGAAGTATGTTTGTGAGGCAGTGGGAAGGAAGCTGTTAGGTAAAGACTTAACAATCCAACCCTTGGTTGTTTCTGTAATACAGGAAACGGATTGTGATTCTGAGAAAAGCGAAGACGTGCTTTCATCTACACGTAAAATAACACATCTGAGCACAATTTTAATGGGATAATGTCAAACACGATGCATGTGTGGTCTTACTAAGAGTGATCATTTTGGCAGTCTCCGATCTTTTTCTACAGAGAGAGGGCTGCTTTCTGTAAATGCTGTGAGGTTGAAGAGGCAGTGACGTCACCGTGTCTGTGCCTGTCTCACCGTGGCCTGGTGATGGCTGTGTAGTCCAAAAAGGATGAAAATCAGGTCACATGGAGCGAGCACCTGAGAGGCCTAGAAAATGTTGGGAATCCTAGATGTTGAGGTACTTTGGAAGGTTCTTCCAAAGGTACTGGGTCTTTCACCTTGTCCTTTAGATGATTCTCGTGAGAAGTATTCCAGAACTAAAATATCCTGCCCAGTGCTTATGTGCCTGGAACCTACCGTGGTAGCGGTAACAGTTCATATGGGAGAGGATCTCATAGAATTTTATGTGATTGTTCTTCCTGTGTTTGGACTCCCTAGAGAGTAGAGTTGGCATAGAAACAAATGGGAAAACGTTTTTTTCTTTTTTCTTCTTTAACCGAATAATATGGCCAAATAGAAGCAAGTAATTTTTTTTTTTAATCCCTTTCTTGAAAGTTGAAGATCTTGTCACGTATCATCAGAGTGCTGGCATAAAATCAGTGTTAAATAAACACGGAGTTGACTGAAATGTGAGCAGAGAATTCTGTACATTTCAAGGCCCTTCTCAGTCCAGAATCTGGAGACCACCGTGTTATGCTGAGAAACAGAAATTGACAAAATATCTAATGGTAGGGAGGTGGGTGAATAAACCATGCTGTGTCTCTAAATTCATCATGTACTGTGATTTAGCAGATTCGAAAGCATGGAGGAAACCCAGTAACATGTTCAAGGGAAAATCCAGGATGCAAATCTCTATGTAGTGTGCTACAAGTTTTGTAAAATTAAGTGTCGCACATAAAGATACGTTTGCATGAAAAAAGACCGGAGAGAATATTTTACCCCAGAAACTATAATGGTCATCATCTTTGGTGATGGGATTACGAGTGATTATTATTTTCTTTGTTCGTTTTTATGCACTTGCCAACTTTGATGTAGCGAGTATACTTTATTTTTATCATCATAAAAGTTATTTGAGCCTAAGCTTAGATATCACGAAAGTGTAATTGCACATGTACTTCCTCATATGTGTCTTTCCGTTTAATTTTCATCTGAATGGGGTCTGGGTTTGGGGGGCCTAATTTAATAACTCCTGTGGGCTTGCGTTTACAACCAAATCTCAGTATGAACCAGAACAGGTTCTGTTTGGACTCTGGACTATAGCAATTCAGAACTGGCCTGCTGACCAGAAGTTTCCTCGTGGGTGAAATGGGTGGGCACCAAGATCGGGGAGATGGTGGTGCTGCTCATGGTCTTTTGGACTTGGAAGGGGCTGCCATAACTCCTGCCCTCCTGCTCCTCTCCCCGCTTCTCCTCCTGATCTCACTTTCTTTCCCTTCCTTCTCTACCCTTCCCCTTACTCCTCCTTCTCCTTCCCTCCTCCTCCTCCTCCTCCTCCCCTTCCTTCTCCTCCTGCTCACCCTTCTTGTCCTCTGCCCTTCTTACTCCTCCCCTCCCTCCTCCTCCTGCTTTTTCTTCTCTTGCTCTCTCTACTCCTCTTCCTTTTCATCGTCACCGCTTCCTTAATGGCCAGGTGCTCCGTTTCCGTGCTTGAACCAATGCGCTGGAGGATGAAGAGTTCCATCATGGCTCAGGAGGAGTTCATGGGCGTTATTGATAAGAGGCACCAGGAACCAGAAGAAAGGCAGAAATGAGCATTTTGACTTTGGCACCCAAATGAGGCTGTTTAAAAAATTGATTGAGAACCCAGGAATGTTTGTGGTGACGGACGTGTTGTGTCTGTTGACTGTGGGGGTGGATACACGAGCCTGCACATGCGTAACCTTGCATAAGATAAAGACATGCCTACATATACTCGAATGAGTAGAAGTAAAGCAAGAATTCTGAGTAAGATTCACGATTGTATCAGTGTCAATATCCTGGCTGTGATATTGGACACCGTGCTATAGTTTTGCAAAATGTGGCTGTTGGGGAATCTGCATAGAGAACAAATGCTATCTCTCTGTGTTATTATTATTTTTTTTACAACTGCACGTGAATCTACAATTATCTCAAAATAAACATTTGATTAAAAAATAAAAAGTATGGGTGAGCCATTCATGTCGTGAAGATCCATTGCCCATGTAGCTCAGGATTCTGCTCTGATAGTAAACACAAAGGATTCCAAGCACATATCGATTAAGAAATCATTATGTGTTAGGCACTACGCTAACTAGGCACTTGACGTGCATTATTCCCTTTCATTCAGTCCATCAACCTTATGATAGGTATTGCTGTCCTCATGTGACCTGTAAGGAAACTGAGGCTCAAAAAGTTCAAATGCCAGCTAGTACTTGCAAAGTAAGGAGCGAGCACAGGCAGTGTGATTCCAGAGCATGCACACTTCATCACTAAGCGACACTCCCTCCGTGTTCTGTCCAGGAGCATGTTGGCCAAGAATGATATTTAACTCAGAGCGGGTAGGGGTGCCTTGTCTCCTCCCAGCCGTCATTTCTTTGCATTGATCCTTCAGGGCCTATTCCCCTGTGGGTTTATCTAAATTCTTACTGCGGTTATTTATATGACCAGTTTTACTATCTCTAGTTTACTGTCTCAGTTTTACTGTCAGTCAGGTTTATGCACTGCTGTGTAGGTATGTCTTTTTGAATTGATCTCTTTCTCTGAGGTTTCCGTGGGAAACTCCTTACTCCCTTTCCCCCCGCTAATTTATTTACCAAGATTGGATGGGGTTTGTCTCCGTCATCTGTTAGTGCAAGGCATGTGATCGAATACGGATGAATCCTGTTAGCCCAGAACTGGGAGAAGGTGGCAAGGTTGGGAGGGCCTGGAAACTGGTGCCAGGGCAGAGCCTTCTGGATCGAGGGCTGTGGTTAAGCCCCTGTAGCTGAGAGCAAAGAAGAGAATTTAACCAAGTAGGAGCGCTGGAAGGCAAGAGACAGAGAAAGTCAAGACCCAAACAAGGCTAACTCTGGGACCAGCACATCTAAAGGAAGCAAGGTAGTGGTAGGAGAAGGAAAGGAAGAGGACACATCTAAGGTCGAGAGGATGACAGTGTTGAGGAGTCTTTTTCCCCAGCTGGAATTGTCACGTAGGCTTCCTGCAAGGAACGGCCAGCTCCAGGACACTGACGGCAACAGGCGCCACCCAGCTGTCTCTGGCTCTGAGTTGCTCTTAAGACTTTAATCACCGGCCCTCGAGTGTCCTAACACGATGTGTGACTTTTGTTAGTTCTGCGGGGGAAATGGCCTCTTTTCTGTCACGTAGAAGCTGGAAAGGACCTTAGGTGTTTATGGCCTGGTTTGGAGCAAATGCAGGGGTTATGAGTCATTGTCTCCTATGATCGCTGGGAACATGTGCAGAGAGAAGGCTGGCGAGTGGGGAGGGCTGCTGGCCTCATGCATGCCAGCTCTGTCTGTGCCTGCCTGCCTGCCTGCTTCCACGGGATGCTTTGTACAGGCTTGAGAAAGAATTGGTTGGCTAGTTAAAGTTAGCTCTACAAAGATTGCCTTACAGAGAAAATGAAAGAGAACCTTCACAACTAGTCACAGGGGAGAGAGGTCACGGCAGAGGGAGGAGCAGGAGATGATGTGGGGAAAAAATTAATGAGAAAGAGCACTGGGCATGATAACAGACTGACTCGAAAAAGAGAAGAGAGAAAAGGATTCCGCCCTGGGATTGGCTAAGTTGTGTGAAATGTAAAGATAAAAGTTAACACAGTCATCCTCTTAGAATCGGGATATATCTGCACCTCCTGCTTTTCTCCTCCACCCCCCCTTTCCAGGTTTAGCCTGGAAACCCAAGAGCCTTAGGGATGTGAGATGAAGAGAATAGAGGTCCCTGTTTGGGAGGGAGTGAACTCCACTCATTATGGTGATATTGATCAAGTGCAGTTGGGAGCCATTTTCCCCACGGGACCTCATTACCCACAGCATTCTTAGAGTCAGTGTCCCAATCTGGTTGCCACTGGCATGGCACCCACCCCTGTTGGACATGGGCCGAATGCAGAGTGTCCGTTAGGAACTTATCCCTGGTGAGCAGGGCCTCAGCTGGCCCATAGAAGAGGTGTGGCGGGTAGGAGTGAACAGTTCCGGAAACAGCTAGTGTGAGTTCTGTAGGGAAGCAAATTTTGTCAAGCCAAGATAAGCCTCTTTGGTATATTGATTGTTTTAAGCTGGTTATTTTTAAGAAAAAACAGACACAAGAGAAAGTCTTAAAACTGAGTAGAAATTACTCTTTTGTAGGAGACATTGACTCGTATAAGGGAAATCTCCCATCTGTAAGGGTGTCTCCCTCCCTGTACCGGGAAGAGGGGCTTGAGTCATCTCTAGAATTTCTTATCAGTGGGGAAGGCAGTAAACTTAAATCTGCATAAAACATTACCTGTGTTTCCTGTGCTTTCCCTGGTAACTTCCCCTGACTGACTCCCCACCCCAATATCCTCCTTTGTCTTTAGTGAAAGATGGTTTTCAAGATGATGGCTTCAGCCATTTCAGGAATTACTCAGTTTTCCTGGGTGTCCCATGTATACAGTAGGTATACATGTTACTAAATTTTGTTTGCTTTTCTCCTGTTACTCTGTCTGGTGTCAGACTTTTTC
Source organism: Acinonyx jubatus (assembly GCF_027475565.1). Taxonomy (NCBI): domain Eukaryota; kingdom Metazoa; phylum Chordata; class Mammalia; order Carnivora; family Felidae; genus Acinonyx; species Acinonyx jubatus. Next base: position 49,648,284 of record NC_069395.1, read on the forward strand.
CCTTTTTATTTTTTATGTATTGAAAAAAAATTTTTTTAACATTTACTCATTTAAAAATTGTTTAATTATTTTTTTTTTTTAGTTTTTATTTTTTAATATAATTTATTGTCAAATTGGCTAACATACAGTGTGTAAAGTGTACTCTTGGTTTTTGGGGTAGATTCCCGGGTTCATCACTTACCTACAACACCCCGCGAGTTAGAAGATCTTGAAGGGTAAAGGAAAATTTCCTCCCCAACAGTGCTACAACGTATTTCTTCTTCCTTTGATGTGAAAGATTCCCTACACAAAAGCCACTGTCAGCTGCAAGAACGTGGTAATAAGTTGGTTTTTTTTTTCCCCTGCCGAAGTAAAGCAATTACTATAGACTGTGCAAACACCTAAGTGACCCCAGTGGTAACCAGAGCAATTTGCTGCGAAGTTGGCTTCCACTGAAATAGCAAAACATTCCATGGAAGTCAGCCTTGACTCCAGATTGCAGACACGGAGGAGGGTCCCTTGCCCTTCAGCTCTATAAGGAGAGCTGAACCCTTGGAGGGAGACAGGGGGCCGGGAGTTGGGGTGGAGGGGGTGGAGTGCAAAGCAGAGCAGTGGAACGTGGCAAAAGGTTGCAAAACAACTTTGTGCCAAAGGCCTCCAAGTTGCTGGGAGGTGTTTGGCTCCTCCCCGGGCTGAGCGCTGTCACCCCTAGGGATGTGGGTCTGTCGGAGGGCATCGTGACCATTTGAGAACTGCGGCAGCCTCCACGATCATAGGAGACGTGACAGAATTCTCCCTCCCAAATGGGGACTGCTTACTGCTGCTGTAGAATCCTTCGTTTGCCGAGCAGTTGTCCACATGTTTGCAGAACTGCGCCGAGGGCTTGGGGTAACGCACACATGGTAACTAATCTAACGCCCCCACTCGCCTACCTCGGTCCCAGCCTCTTACATGCCCTCACTCTCTAGCTTAGCAGCTGTAGCAAATTACCATCCCATCAGGTAGAGCAATCGCTGAATACTTTAGAAAGCGGAGCTTCCACTGAAGCCATCTAGCGGAAGCATACCATGTTTAGGCACATGCTGGCGGGGGTTGCCGTATACTTAGATCATTCTATTCTTAATAGTGGTCTGCAGACCAGCAGCTGTCAGCATCACCTGGGAGCTTGTTCGAAATGCAGAATCTAAGGCTCTCCCCCGGACCCAGTGAATCAGACATGTGTTTTAACAAGATCCCAGGTGATTCAGGTGCACATTGAAGTCTGAGAGGTACTGCCTTAGATGTCTTCAGTGCCGCTTCTCACAAAGGCATAACTGTGGAGCAACTTTGTCTTGGAATCAGCCTTCAATCCAGACCCAAGCTCCATTACCTAATGATGTTGATCAAGAAACTGTTGGGGCGCCCGGGTGGCTCAGTTTGTTAAGCATCAGATTCTTGATTTCGGCTCACGGTTCATGAGATCAAGCCCCACATAGGGCTCTGTGCTGACAGTGCAGAGCCTGCTTGAGAGTCTCTCTCTGCCTCTCCCCCCAATAAATAAATAAACATTAAAAAATACTGAACTTCTCTGAGACTCAGTTTCTCCTGTATAATATCACAAGAGACGGTTGTGACAGTTCAGTGAGCTAATGCATATCAAGTGCCTGACAGTGCGAATGGTTTAACTAGCACTCTCCCCGCTACTTGTCTTCTCATTAAAGGGATTTTATACAAAATACCTTCTCCCCTGTCCCTAAAAGGCTAGCTGTTATAGAAACTGGTGTTCTCAAGTGTTATGAGAGGGTTACAAAGAATTTCACTTTGGTTGATCGATCTTACCTCTCTTAAACTCAGCCAGGCTTTCACAGAAGTCTTTTTCTACATCATGTCTACTTCATAATTAAAGGCAGATATCGGCTTATTTCCTGGTCTGTTGAGCCTGTATTAGAACCGGGAATCCAGAACGTTTCATATTTCCTTTTCCCTAAAGTGGACTGTGGTGCAACTGCTCGGGCTTTGGGCTTCAACAGTCTTGGGTCCAGACTCTAGCCCTGCCATTTACCACAGTATGACCTACAGGGGCTGTCACATCCCTGTGAACCTTTTTTGTGTGGAACATGGAGCTGATGAGTCTGTATCTCATAGGATCATTGTGAAGAATAAGTGAAAAGTCATATATAGCACATAGTAGGTGTTCCCATATGCACCTATTTCCTCCTCTTTTGTATCTAGAAATAACTCTACGCATTTTGGGGGATGATTAAATTAACATTTATTCTATAACATCACTGGAAAAGGGAAGTTTGAATGTCTGGGACACATGCATAATTTTTTCTCCTCTTTTACTCGCTGGCCACTTTAACATCACGGCTAATGTTACGTTAGACACTGCAGCCCAAACGGCATAGTGATGCATTGGTCTTACGACTCGTTTTAATAAAGTAACTTTGAAATGTTACCTACTTTTACATTTACAAACTCATTCCAACTTAGTCGTTGTTTGATATTTCTAACTTATTCAAAAGGTCTCTTTGTAAGTTATCTTTCCTCTGTAAGCCTTGTGATGGCCTTTGGCCAAAAGCTATAAAATTCTGACCTTGGAAAATCTCTATTAGTCACTTTCGCTCACGTCACGTATGGTTCATCTGTACCCACCAACTTTGAGTTCTCAAAATACTGTATTTCGGTGAGGCAGAATTGAATATTAATGTGTTTTATAGGTAGATAAATAAGGTAGGGAAAAGATAGAGAAGGGAGGGCAAATAAGTGTACGGTAATAAGTAGAATAAGGGGAAAATATTCAGAAGTGTAATTAAAGATGAAAGATGCCTTCATCTGAGCTTTTTAAGGAAGTGGAAAAGTCAATGAGTCTGAGAAACTTGGCTGGGCTATCTATTCTAGTAGATTGGAAATTGAAAGATGAAAGAAAGCTCTTCTACCCAAAGCAGTGAAACAGCGGAATCATATAATATTATGAAAAGGAGGACCCATGAGGGATCGTCCAGTCTTTTTTCTTTATCTTGAGACATGTTCACAGTTAGTTCCAGACAGATGAGAACCCATTTTCGCTTTTAAACAATGCTAGGAAAAGATATTCCGTGGTCCCTCAATTGCAATCCACATCAAACAATTTTGAATGTTTGTAACAATTTCCAGTCACAGAGAGCTTGTCCTGAAGTCTAACTTAAATCTGTTTCTTGCTTAACAATGATTTTTGTAGATCATGGACTGCTAAGGGCTGGGGTTTTAAAAATGCCATTCTAGAGCATTTGCACTTCTGATGCAGTAAAGTTGCCAGTCTCTTGGGATAGTGTGTGTGTGTGTGTGTGTGTGTGTGTGTGTGTGTGTGTGTGTGAAAGAGAGAGAGGGAGAGAGAGAGGGACAGGATTTCTTTTTGTTACAACCACTTTAAAAGCTCTGTAAGGTATATTGCAAGCACCTAACAGTTTGTCATAAATGTAACTCAAGTGATTTTATACACACCTTCCTAGTATTTATTTTCCTCTACTATTTCTTGAACAAATGACTTTCTTAGATTTACGACTCATTTTCTGCAAGCTTCAAGTAGATGGTTTTAAATGTACCATACCATATTTGAAAAATCAATATTCATAATTTAATGAATTTCAATTTTATCTATTCTCAGTCTTAGTTTTTACCAAACTGATGAGGCCTGACTTTCTCCATCTATTCCAGAAGTTCTTCAGAATCAAATAGCCACATGCTCTGTTGGATTTCCTTCTATTTTTTCTGCATGCCATTCTGTCTCATTTTCTAGCTCATCCTTCCCTACCTCAACGCAAAATTGGAGTTCTTTAGGACTCAGCCCTTGCCTATTGCTGAACACTCTGCTTTTATCTCCACCGGTGATCTTATCCACTCTCTTGATTTCCGTTGCAACCCCAGTGCCTACAAATGGTAAGGCTATACCTCCAGCCCAGATAGTTTTCTGAGCTCGAGAGCCATATGTATTATCCGTCTACTGAAAATGATCATTTGTATAGCGCCCAGATGCTGACAGTTCACGCGACCCAAACTGGATCTGCATTTCTTCCTTTACCTTTCATGCCGCTTCCTTCTGCTTCCCCAGCCACGATAAATGACACCACCCATTGTTCACAATAGCCCAGGCGTCCATCAGTAGATGAGTGGGTAAACAAAACATGCTGTCTACATCCAGCGGAATGGTATTCCTCCTTAAAAGGGAAGGAAATTCGACACAACGTGGATGAACCTTGAGAACATTATGCCAAGTGAAAGAAGCCAGACACAAAAGGACAAATGCTGTGTGATATTCCACTTCTGTGCGGTGCCTAGAACAGTCAGAACATAAAGGCAGAAAGTAAAGTGATGGCTGCCAGGGGTTAAGGGGAAGAGGGGAACAGGTATGGGGAGTTACTACTGAATGGGTACAGAGGTTCACTTGGGGAGGACGAGAAAGGTTCTAGAGGGGATGATCATGTACTGTTGTGAATGTACTTAATGCCATTGAACTGTCCACTTCAAAATAGTTACCATGGTAAATTTCATGGTATGTGTCTTAGCCACGATTTTTAAAAGACAAAATAAGTAAGGGAACATGTGAAGGGACACCACAGAGACCAATCAGCCGAGTCCTGAATGTGAAACATACTTTAGGTTCATGCTGTAGGCCATGTTTCTCTTGGGGGGAAGAGGGAGGGACCATTACGGAATAGAGGAGGCCTGAGAGACAGAAATTAACTAATTAATTTAAAAAATGAGTAAATAGGAGTGCCTGGGTAGCTCAGTCAGTTAAGCGTCCGACTCTTGATTTTGGCTCAGGTCATGATCTCACAGTTTCCTGAGTTCGGGCCCCGCATTGGACTTCGTGCTGACAGTGGGGAGCCTGTGTGGGATTCTCTGTCTGTCTCTCTCTCTGTCTCTCTCCGACTCTCACTGTCTCTGTCTCTCTTGAAGTGAATAAATAAACTTTTTTTTTTTTTCTAACGAGTAAATAACACCATCCTCCACCTAGGCTCTTAAGTCAGGGACCTGGAGGGGTGCCTGGGTGGCTTAGTCGGTTGAGCGACCGACTTCATTCGGCTCAGGTCATGATCTCACGGTTTGTGAGTTCGAGCCCTGCGTCGGGCTCTGTGCTGACAGCTCGGAGCCTGGAGCCTGCTTCGGATTCTGTGTCTCCCTCTCTCTTTGTCCCTCCCCTGCTCATGCTCTGTCTCTGTCTCAGAAATAAATAAATATAATAAAAATTTTTTTTTAAAAAAGTCAGGAGCCTGGAAGTCATGCTTGAATCCTTTTGCCCCATATATCCACCCATATGTGTTTGCACATGTATTCTGCTCACGGGAAATCCCCTGGCTCTGACTTAGAAGCAAAAAGCCCCAACAGAGTTGGATAAGGGAGAAATTTTTATGTTTTAAAGTTGCGAGGAAAGGGGCCCCTGGGTGGCTCAGTCGGTTAACCGTCCGACTTCAGCTCAGGTCACGATCTTGCAGTCCGTGAGTTCAGGCCCCGCGTCGGGCTCTGTGCTGACAGCTCAGAGCCTGGAGCCTGTTTCAGATTCTGTGTCTCCCTCTTTCTCTCTCCTCCCCCACTCATGCTCTGTCTCTCTCTTCTCAAAAATAAATAAACGTTAAAAAAATTTTAAAGTTGCAAGGAAGACTTTACAAAAAAGGTGGGCCTGTAAGGAGTGGCCTTGAAGGCTGGGTGGTGATGGGGAGTTCCTTGAGAAGTGGTGGTTGGAGATAAGATTCTAGATAGAGGGACAGAGTGAGGATGTGGCGGAAAGAGGCTTGGCGCATGAGTGGCGATGATGGATGGGGAGCTGCCAGGAAGGCTTTTTATGGGACCAGTCTGTTGGTGCCAACTTCTTGTAGAAGTGGGCCTGCTGGCGTGGCACGTGCCCTGTTACACCCAGTTGGGAGTCACATTTTGTTTCGAGGGTGGGCTGATGAGTGTACACACTTGACATTCTGTGATGCAGGGAGGTCAGAAAGAAATGTGATCAGATGTAACTCCGGAAGCTTCTGGAAAAGAGGGGTGATGCTCTGCAAAGGAATGCGGGATCTGAGTGGACTGTGGCTAGGATGCTTGTGAAAGGGTAGGCCTTAGAGGGAAGCCAGCGATGTATCTGATCAACTTGGAACTTTAAGGAGAAGAAGGGAAGGGGAGGGGACATTGGCAGCAGGCGACTTATCTTCTCAGGCTGTTTCACGGATGCAAGCCAGAGGAACACCTAAGGGACATTGCTGTCACAACACATGGCCACTACACACTGGATAAGTAGGGACTCTCTATTGAAATGCAGCAAATCCCATTCTGAGAATTAGGATTTCTCAACAGGTGAAGGGTAAGCTTCTTAAACACGTTCAGATCAGGTTCTTGTGTTTCAGGTGCAAGTGTGATGGGGCATCAGCCCTCGGTTAAATTGGTTGCAACCTCTTTCCTTCCCCAGATCATTCTTTGTTTGAAATCTCCTCCCCATGATAGGTTATTGCCTTATATCCTCCTTTCTTTCTTTGAGCTATAGCTACAGTTTTTATCTATACCCATCAACCAATGTCCCAGTAGAAAACAGGTTATATATTCCAGCCGAGTTTTCTAGAAATTACCGAGGGATTACTAAAACGGTACAGAAAGGAATAGTGCAGTATGCAGAGGTTAATGACAGCAAAGTGTGGTCACCAGCCTTAGGCCTGAGGGGGAGGAGAAGGGGCCGTTCCTGGAACCCAGAGACAGTGAGGGCTTTTGGAGAGAACTGTGACCCCCACAGAGGGACGCAGCCAGCCTGAGGCCAGTCCAGGGGGAGTCTCACTCCTCTTTATCTCTCTGCTCTCATTCAGGTCGGCCTCCTTGGGCACAGAACAAGGTGAAAGAAAGTGGAGGGCGGATCAGAGCAGTGAATGGAACATCCCTATTGGATTTCCATGTAGAGATCTTTTGCCGACTCTGCTGTGGTGTCACTGTTTATCCTGAGTACAGTTTTCTTTTTAAATGTTTCCCTTAACTGATTTTGCTTTTAATAACCACATGCGAAGTAACCGCTTGAGCTAAAGCCGACCCTGATTTTGCTTTTGTATGGTCACATGTACTTACAGCTAGGTCAGGCAGGCCAGTCTTCAGCCGAGCTAGGAACCCTCTACCAGAACCTCCCACTATATAGTACACTTGGGAACAGTCAGCTCCGAACACAGGTTGGGATTCAGGAGGTCTGGGGAAGGGCCGGAGAGTCTTCATTTCTAACATGTTCCCAAGTGACGCCCATGCAGCTGGTGCACAGGCCACATTTGGAAAAGCAAGGCACTGCATGATTTGACAATGATCTCTAGATAAACTGCCAGCTGCCCCGAATTAGCTAGGTGAGGCAGTGGGAGGTCCACCTTCCTGCTGATGGCCTGCCATCTGCTACTTCATTATTTCTTGGCTTTGCCACTCGTTCCCAGGGTTCAGGGGTCCCACGTACTTCCCCAAGCCTCAGCGTTTCTGCCTTTATGGAAATGAGGGCTGCTCTTCTTCCTGGGCTTGTGAGAGGATAACAGCAAATGACTGTGTTTATCTTCTGGGAACGGTGTCTTAGAAGTCCTGTTATCTGCCTCATGTTGCTGCTGTTTATTTGAACACCATTCAGCATGGTGTTTACCTGGCCAAATACGCTGATGATGTTTTTGCCGATTGGATCAGTGAGTTGCAGGAAATGAGGAGCCTGTAATCCTTGGAGCTTCCCTTTAACAGGACAAGGTATCACAGGCTAAAATATGAGGGTACCCTAACATCTTGCTGGCCCTACTGTTCAAAGGAATTTCAGCAGAACTCATAAATAGCTCTTCTGAAGTAAGTGCCCACCTCATCAGAGGCTGAGGCTCTGCAAATACAGGAGCGGGGAGGGACTTGTTCCTCTGAATTTTATTTCAGACAGGAAGCTGCTATATCAGCAAGCAGAATTCTGAAAGCCAGGACCTAGGGAAGGTACAAGCTGGAATACAACGGAGGTTCACTCTGGGATGGCTGTGGATGCCACTGGCTTGTTGTGTCCGTGGGCTGAGACAGTAGTGGGGCCAGTGGAGTAAAAAATGTGGGAAGTTAAGGTAGAGAAGTGTGAAGGATGAATTATGTCATAATTGGGAAAACCAACAACACTTAGGAAAACGATTTTGACCTACATTAAATAAAAATACTGCATGCTTACAATATGGCTACACACGGGGCTCCTGGGTGGCTTAGTTGGTTAGGCAACCCACTCTTGATTTTCGGCTCAGGTCATGATCTCATGGTTTGTGGGATCTATCTCTGCATTGGGCTCTGTGCTGATGGCTGGGAGCCTGCTTAGGATTCTCTTCTTTCCTCTCTCCCTGCCCCTCCTCCCCCAGTCATGTGTGCGTGTGTGTGTGCGCACTTATGCACCTGCGTCCCCTCTCTTGGTCTTGCTCTCGCTCTCAAAATAAACAGAAAAATAAAAACAAAACAATATGGCTACACATTTTCTTTCAGATTATCATGCCAATTCTGAAGAGCAGCATTAATTAAGGGCCCAGACTCTAAATTGCCCGGGTTTAAATCTGGTGTGCACCAGTTCCTGGAAATGTGGCATTATGAAGCTTTTAACCTCCCTGTGCTGCGTGTTCTTTTCGCAGTGAAATGGACATGAAAATAATAACAATCTCATAGGGTTGTCTTGAAAAATAAAGGACTTGATAAATGAAAATTACCGAGAACAATGCCGGCATAGACTGATTTCTCAATCAGTGCTGACAATAATTATTATTATCATGTAATCAAGTTCGAGTTCCTGCCTAAATGGGAGTTCTTTCCACGAAGCCATGTTGTCTCTTCCAGCTTGGTGAAAATGCAGTTTATAGGGGGATGAGCAAGTTAGTCATGGTGGAAGGGAAGTCTTAATAGTGTTGAAATACCCACAAGACATTGCTGTACCCTTTTTGGGTACAGCACAATAAGCATCTGTCTAGGAAGGAATATGGGGGAAATGATTTGAGATTGTGAAACACAGTGGTCATGATTCCTTAGTGATTCGTAGGAGCTAAGGTGAAGGAAATCATGCTTGCAGCGGTCTATCAGAGGTCTCAGTTTTTGGCACAGTTTTTTTTGGTGGGGGGGGCGGGGATAATAAGGAACTAAACTCTCTTAAGGAAGCATTTAGCCCTTGAATTTGTAAGGAATTTCAGGTGAGTTCTGTGAGACTCAAAATGTAATTACTACCGAGTACCCACTGTAACATCAAGTATTGGCTAAGTCCCATACGAGCATATTATTTAATCCCCTCTCTCTCTCGGGTGGAAGCTAAGTACCGTCACATAATCCCTCATCAGTGAGGAAATGATGGGCCTAGAATTCCCAAGTGACTTCCTATTCAAGGGCACACGACAAGTCAGAGAGAGAACTGTGGCTTGACTCCAGAGCGCGTGGGTCCCCATTCTGCCTGTTAACTCTGTGAGCCAGGCGAAGCGGTCGAAGGGGAATGCCCAGATGGGAGAAAAGGAAACTCATTTCAAAATGATACTTGACGAAAGGTAGTGGTGATCAAGAAGGGATAAAGATAAGGCCCAGAGGAGTGCTGTTTCACAGTTGTAAAGCTGAGGAGACGTGGGCATCATCCCATCTCAGTCTCTTCATCTGACAGATGAAGAAGAAAGGGTCTAGACCTCAAGGTCACTTGGGGCTCGTGTCAGCACAGAGACAAGAACCCCTTCCTGGACTAACATTCATTCTGTGCTCTCGCTTTCTCCACAAAGGACAGTTGCTTTAGCTGCGAATGAATGGCTGTGAGTATAAGCGTCTGTGGCATTCTTTCAATAGGAACTAGTTAGACTGGGAAAATCACACTTTTTAATTATTGAAATCATTTATTGATGCTGAGACACTGTTTGGTGAACATATGTGGAGAATATTAATGGATATTATATATTACTAAAGCTCCCCCTTATTGATTTCTGCGTCACAATGTAAACACGCGTAGCCCAATAAAACATGACTTTGTCTTAATAGCATTATGAATAAATTATTAAGGGCTCTTTTTTTTTCTTCTGCAGTAATTTTACTACTTTTTTTTAAACCTTCCATAGGACTGTAATTAAAAGTAAAGGAATGTGCAGCAGTTTTTAGCCATAGTCCTCAGGAGATTAATAAAGAACTGTCAAAGCCCAGATGAAAAAAAATGCTCTGTGTGCTGAGGGGCTCCTTGAGAATGGCGTTCAAGGGGGCCGTGACCTCTGCTGGTGCACGTGTCTCGCCAGCTGTGGCTGAGGTTTGTGCTGTGGAGAACCTGCCCAGAATGGCTTGTTGGATGCCAGTGGACATTGCCAAGGCCAGGGAGTGCATTGTCCACGTCTAGCCTGAGCCCGGCCCAGGGTAGACCGTCGTGGAATGCTTGTTGGATGAGTTACTGCACTCCGAGCCGTGCCCTTTACCTCCAAAGCCATACTGTGGTTTGCATTTCTTACTGAGGTGGCTTAGGGATCTGCTCAGAGCTCGTATACGCTGTGAATAACTGCCATCAGAGACAAGAGGTCCCCATTTAATGAGCAAGGGCTCTTGTGTCAGCCAGACCTATATTTTAGTGATGGCTTCACCGTCTTAGGCAAGTTACTTTGCCACGTTGACCCTCATTTCTTAAAAAATGACAGTACCCACATTTCGGGGGCTGGTGCGAGTACTCTGTGATAAACATGTAAAACAACCTAACTCAGGACCTGGGAGGCTGTTATTAGTCACTCTGCTTGCCAGCAAACGGAAGGAAGCCTTAGAGGAGAGTCACCTGATCATGAGTTGGCTGTTAAGTTCGATTTATCTATTGTTTTGCTATTTTTTTGCATGACCACTGAGTATCTGCTGCCCTGTCACTGTAGCTCAGTGCATCTTCCTCTCTGTTCTCACGGTCATTCAGTCGTACTTCCTAGTGTCTGTGGCTGCTCTCTCCTGACCACCCCTCCAGCGCCCAGTCCTGCTGATTCTGCCGGAGAGAGTACAGAGAACAAATGTCCAGCCTGTGATTTTGTACGCAAAGGGTAGGGCTTAACCGTAGAACTCTAGCCTGGCAAATTTCACTCTGATTTTTTTTTTTCTGGCTTTTTGATCCATTCAGTCCCCAAATATAATTTCACATCATCTGTTTGCCTTAGCATCTCATTATGAGTTAGGAAGTCGCTCTCAGACCTCCGCTGGGAGCTGAGAATATGTGCCCTGTGCAGGACCATCACCAGGCTGCATTGCCCAAGGCTCCCTGTACTGATGGTCACGTGATTCTTGGCACTTAGATGGTGCTTCTTTATGCACACATTAGCTACTTCTTTTAATACCTTCAAGGACTGGTAGGAATTGTTATAGTCTGTTTGCATTGGTGGGGAAACTTAGACATGAAGGGTCAGATGCTTCTTCTAGGACATTGCAGCAGCTATGGTGGTCAGGAAATAGTTTTCACGCGAGGCCATCTCCAGTCTGAGTTATGATACCCTGAAACAGGTATATGGTTTCCCTGAAGGCTTTTGGGTTGGCATCATTGGGATTTTCCTCTCTGGCCATTAGCCAGTCCTGTAGCACTAAGAACGATTCCTTCTGGAGTCTAAGAGAAGTTAGATGCATAGAATGTGGACATTCATTCTTTTGAGGCCCGCCCTTTGGGAGGTCTCTCACAGACCACCCCTTAGATACCATCGTTTATTAAAGAATATTAGGCTGGATTGAGAAAGTGGTCAGACCAGTGATGGCAGTTATTATAATCTTGTACCCTCACTACCCCGGCTATTTTTTTTTTTTTTCAGGCAGAAGAGTGGTTGTGTTTTTCGTTGCACTTGGAATAATCCATGATGTTAGGATAGAACTGACAGAGTTGAAAAGAACCCTTTTGGTTCTTCTCTTTAGGGAATGCAGACATTTTGACAAAGGGCCATTGACCTCCGTGGAAGCTAGGTGATCTAGAAGGAGCCTGATGAGTCAACGGTCCCGCATCTGAATCTTTCTTCCCTCCTTTAGTGGCAGTACAACTAGCATAAGCTTCGTCCTCTCTGACTTTGTTTCCTCCTCTGTAAAATGAGTACAGTAGTATCTAGCTTTGAAGGCTGCTGTGAGGGTTACATAAATGTGTAACACTGCGCTGACTCGTGATGGGTACTTAACAATCGATCCCCATCCTTCCTTTATTACAGCCAGAGGAAAGACCTCTGTGCTCCCTCAACAGACCTTACAGATGGAGCACAGAGGACAAACGTCCAATCAGTCTGTGTCCCCAAATGATGTATGTTCCCCAAATGTACCTGACTCCTCTTTGTAATCAGTGGGACACATCTCAGGTGCCACAGACTGCCAGCCACCAACTAGAAATGACAGGAGTGAACTCACTCATTATCCTAATAGGTCCATTTTTAGTATATGAAAACTGAGACCCCCGTCTTGCCTTGGGGCAGGAAGAAGTGAGTACCTTGGTTCCTGCATAAGAATGTGACATTTCTACATTTGGGTTCCTCATTTGCGGGCTGGTGACCAGTTTCATAAGCAGTGATGAAGGAAGAGCAGGGCAAGGGAGGAAGGCTGCCTGTGGGTATAGTCATTCCCTATCTTATTGACAGGACATCTCTTCTACTAATTTGTCATTCTTGCCTTATCATGTTTTCATAGAAAAGTTTTAGGACTTCAGATTTTTTTAAATGACATATAAGCAGATAAGTCAATGCATTTCAACAAAGGTAGCAACCTGTATACCCAGGGCCCTGATCAAGACACAGTAGGATCCCTCTGCTTCTCCTGTACCCCAAACCATCCTCCTTGTGCCCCTTCCATTCACCCCCGCCACCCTTGGGGAAACACAAACTTGATTTGCAACGGCATGCATTAATCTGATCACTTCCAAACTTTCTATACAAAACCATACGGTGCAAACTTTTTGCCTATGTGGTTCCTTTGGCCCTGCATGATTTTTTGGTGGAAGTTTCTTCATGTTATTAGAGTAGCTATAGTCTACTCATTATCACTGCAAAATAGTATTCCGTTGTGCAAATCTGTCACAACGTATTTGTCCAACCTACTACTGATGGCCATTTGGGTAGTTTCCCGTTTCGGGCTAGTTTAAATAATAGGGCTGCTGTGCATGTCTTTTGACTGATGTATAAATGTGTTTTAGTTAGGTATAAATCTTATGAGTGAAATTTCTGGCTTATAGTGGATGCTAGTGCCTAGCTTTCATAGCTGTTGACAGACAGTCCTCCAAAGCTAGATCTTTGGTTTTTAAAACACAAGGTCATATTTTTGGAAAGATTGGGAAAAGACCCCCAAACCAGGCTCGCCTCAGTAATCGACTGATCTTATGCTCAGAAGTGGAATCATCTTCTTCGAGTTGTAGATTATGTGCTGCTCACAAAGGGAGTTTCGATACCTAGGTTCTGTCACAGTAGTTAGTAGTTAGCTGTCTTTACCCAGTGGTAATGGTTTCCTCTCATCCTGAACTCCAGAAGGCAAACATTTTCCATGGAGGTACAAACCTTTCTCTGGATGTGAAAACCTCAGCTTGTTCATTTTTATGGTACAATAAAAGCCCACTTTTTAAAATTGGCCAGCAGGGGATTAGGGTATCAGTAGAAAAATTCTATGTGTATGCAGTTTCTCAGCTGTCCTTATCCGCCTTGCTCTGTTCTGGAAATGTATTACCAGGAGCTGTCACCTGCCTTAAATGTTTTAATGAATGATATTTAGTTGCCTGTGGCTTTTTTTTTTCTTAGCAAAATACATAGAGGTTTTTTTTTTTAAATACAGAGAGAGATAGAAAATAAGAGATGTTCTGCTTTAACAAAAGCATTACTAAATGCCAACTAACTGACCTCATGTCCCTGTTTCCAGCACAGTGAAATTTCATTATCGTCATCATCTGCATTAACTAATTTTTATTATCTGTCCATAAAGTACTAAGGGGTTTATAGTAGAGTGCGATGAAATGAAACACGTGTTGGGATTGGAATCAGGTGCCTGGGAGCAAGTCTGTCTGCCATTTACTAGTTGGGGGGTGGGGGGCAGGTATCTTTGGGATTAATCCCTTTGCTTCTTTTTTACCTCACTTCCACTGTTGTAAAAAGGAGTGTTTAGATTCCATGATGTGTAAGAACCTTTTTAGCTTTATAAAAGCTACAGTTTGAACTTTAAGCAGTTTGGAAACATTGATGAAATGCGTATAACCAGATTTTCCTTTTAATGAAGTATATGCTTTAAAAAAAATCTTCATAGCTTAAGAAGATAAATGCCCACACTTCTCTGCGATCAGGGACCTTTCTAACAGACTTTTAAAAAATCAACAAGATGAGAATGCTTCTCCTGAATGTACTAAGGCCAGTAATGAGGACCCTCCTACCTCCTTGTGGTACTTTCCAGACTTGAGATTGCTCTTTATTTAGTAAAGGGAGAAGTGGAGCAGAGAAGGAGAAAATCCAGGAGACAACCATATTGGCAAAACCTTGAATTGTCCCAATCTCAAGTCTCTTCTTAGCTTTTATTTTTAATATTAATATTCATGAAATGTTAAATATTGATATTAATATGTATTTATTAAATATTAAAATTTATTTCAGAGAATATCCATTAAGGGCTAACTATATGTTAGGGACTTAGAGTTTCAAAACTGGTTCACAGAAACCCACATAGTCAGTGAAAGTCTCCTGTGTCTAAAAAACATAACCGTATTTTATGTGATTTTCCTTTTTAAAATAAAAAGAAATGGAAGATAGTATATGCTCATCAGAGGAAACTTCAGACCTGATTTTTTTTTAATAGTCTGTACCAATCGTAAAATACAAGCTAGGACTTTAAAGAAAGATTATATGTTGATTTATTCTTTTATGCCTGCCTGTTTTCCCTGGAATATAATTATATTGAGAAGCTGGTAAGAGCAATGTTTTTGGAGGAAAAAAGGGAGTACATAAAAAACAGCTTTGGAGTTTCTTCAACATAATACTTTGTGTTTAATTTTTAATTATAGCAGTACAAGAGATTATATCCAGTGTGTTGAGAATTGATGTTGCTTAATGGGAATGTATATTCTTCCCTAGTAGTATATGTATTATTCATAGAAAAAATGGTCTTTCATGAAAGGGCAGCTGGTCCTTTAAGAGACAGGAACCTCCTGAGTTGGAGTAGCCGCTAAGAGTGGTTTTGATTTGCTGCCCGAAGTGCACTTACAGGCTCATTTCACATTAATAGAAGGTGATCTGGGTTCCTTCATGACCCCTTGGAACCTAAATTATAGCCTGGGTCATTTAAGAGATTGGGGATGAGTCGACTATATTCACTACCTTATCCTGGGGCTGATGGAGAGGGAGAATGGAGATCAGTTTATCACAAGAGATTACAAACAATGATTTTTAGAAACCACTCCCCTACTGTGTCCTGTTTCCTCCCCGCTGCCTTCTCTTCTGCATTTCTAATGTTTCTCCTTGCTCCCTTCTTTTCAGTCCTTTGCTTCTTTGACATTGACCACCATGGCACTTAACGCCGCGTAAGGAAAAGTCCTATTATTGCTCTACAGAGAGAGATTGAGACAGAGCAAAGTGACTGATCCAGGCGGTCCAGAGCAGTAGATAATGATAAGCAAGAATAGCTACCATGTGGGCTTTGCTAAGTGTCGGGCACTGTATTTTTAAAATTTCATCTTTATGACAAACCTTCCATAGAGGTATTATAGCCACATTCAGATGAGGAAACTGAGGCTTAGATTCATTAAGGAGTTGTGAAAAGACATCCAGCTGGCAGATAATGGGGCTAGGGTGTGAAGCAGGCTCTAACCCCAAAGACTGTGTTTGTGAGTGTTGCACTTGTCAGACTGAACCTATATCGAGAGATTTCTATATGAAGTGAGATGAAGGTATTTGGCAGCTGGGAGAAAAATAATAATGGGACTTTTCTCTGAAAATGCTGCAGCATTTTCCTAGTGGCAGCAATCACTGGAAAAATGATAGTGATGAGTAAAAATGATGGGGGTTTTGTTAAGACTGGGGAAGAACTAAGGAACTGAGGAAACCATTTAAGATCTCGGTATGGGTGGTTCAAAACTGGATTTACTCTTGGAAGTTAGCTGTATTGGCTCTGAGGTGTTCAAACAGACTTTGGTTGTCTGAGGTTCCTGCCTCTGATTGACCTTCAAGTTTCCTCTCGGAGCTAATGTCCAAAGAGAGGGGGTTCATAGATCTGCAGAAATGCCTGCTGTGATCTTGTTAACGGGCTGATCTGTAAGAAGCAACAGGAGTAAGAGCAGTCACTGAGCCACATCTTCTTTCTCAAGATTGTTGTACCAATCCAGACTCCTTGGTGATTCCCTGTGAGTTTCAGGATTGTTTGTCTGTTTCTGCCAAATGTGCCGTTGGGATTCTCACAGAAAATTCATTGAATCTGTAGATCACGTTAGGTAGTGTGACCATGTTAATACTATTAAGTCTTTCAGTCTATACACAGGGGACATGTTTCCATTTTAACTTCAAAACATACTGCAAAGCTATGATACATCAAAGCCATGGTAATCAAAATGGTATGGCATGGTCAGACACACAGACCAATGGAAGCAAATGGAGCTCAGAAATAGACTCAAGCAGGGGCGCCTGGGTGGCTCAGTCGGTTGAGCATCTGACTCTTGATTTCAGCTCGGTCATGAGCCCAGGGTCGTGGGATCGAGCCCCATGTCAGGCTCCATAATCAGCATGGAGTCTGCTTGAGATTCTCTCTCTCTCTCTCTCTCTCTCTCTCTCTCTCTCTCTCTCTCTCTCTCAAAGAATAAACAACCATTTAAAAAATTTTTTTTAAATGAGCTTAGGACTTGAATAGACACCTCTCCAAAGAAGATATACAAATGGTCAACAGGCATATGAAAGATAGTTGATCTAACTAGTCATCAGGGAAGTGCAAATCACAGTGAGATACCACCTCATAACTGTTAGGATGGACATTTTAAATAAAAAGTAAATAAATAAATAAATAATCAGTGTTGGCAAGGCTTGGAGCAGTTAGAACCTTTGTACCTTGTTGGCAGGGATGTAAAAACAGGTGAAGCCGTTAGGGAAATCATGAAGTTTTCTCAAAAGTTTCTAAGTAGAACCACTGTATGGTCCAGCAATCCCACCTCTGGGTATTTACCCCGTACCCCCCAAAAAAAATTATACAACAGGATCTCAAAGAGATATTTGCGTTTCTGTGTTCATTGTGGCATTATTAACAATAGCAAAGATATGGGAACAGTCTAGATACCCACTGACGAATGGATAAAGAAAAAATATATCTATATGTCTATATCTATCTATATCTATATCTATATATCTGTCTATCTAATTCAGCCTTAAAAAAGAAGAAAATCCAGTTAAGTGCTGCAACAAGGATGAACCTTGAAGACATTATGTTAAATGCCATAAATCTCCACAGAAAGACAAATAGTGCCCGATTCTATTTATATGAGATATCCAAAGTAAAACTCCTTGAAGCAGAAAGTAGAATGGTGTTGCCAGGGGCCTTGAGCGGGGGGGAGAGGAAAATGGGAAGTTGCTGTTCAAAGGGTAGAGAGTTTCAGTCATATAAGATGAAAAAGTTCTCGAGTGCTGTGCACCCATGTGTATATAGTTTACTATACTGTACCCTTAAATATTTGTCAGGAAGGTAGATTTCACATCAGGTATTCTTTTACCACACACACACACACACACACACACACACACACACACTGAAAATAAAAGTACACACTGAGGATGTGAGAACGATAAAAAGAAAGTGAGGCAGTGGGTTTGAGATGATTATGTACATTTGAGCTGGCGAAGTCCAAGGCGGTGACCTGGAGGAAGGGGAGCACTCGGATTAGACTCAGGAAACAATCACGTGCATAGGCAATCTCTCTTCATGCACATTTATGGTGCATTACATCGTCTTGAGAGGCAGGGTGTACTGTGGCTGAGGGCATGTGGTTTGGTATCAGACAGACCTGGTTCGAGTCTTGGCTCCTCTAATTATGAATTGAAAATTCTTTTCTTTTTTTTAATTATTTACTTTTTTTTTTAATTTTAGAAGGGTGAGGGGCAGAGGGAGGGAGAGAGAATCTTAAGTAGGCTCCACGCTCAGTGTGGAGCCTGACATGGGGCTCGATCCCACAACCCTGAGATCCCGACCTGAGCTGAAATCAAGAGCTGGACGCTCAACCAAGTGAGCCACCCAGGCTCACTTTAATTTTCATTTTTATTCCAGTATAGTTAACGTACAGTGTTGTATTTGAATTGAAAAAAATTTTTTAACTCCTCTGAGCCTTGCTGTTCTCTGTACAGCAGAAGACAATATCTATATCAATCGAGAAGATTAAATGAGATCATTTGTGTAGCAATCTCAAATGAAAATGGTGATGGCTGTTTATTAATGTAGACGCAGGGCTGGTACACGAGGCTGGAGGGATTGGATTATAGGAGTTGCTTGAAAGTTCCTGAAATTTCAGGCAAGGATATTTCTATGAGGCAGGCTCTCTTGGGAGCCAATGTCCGTACCAGTATTTTTATATAGAACTGCACTCCAGACGTAAACCCCAATATATAAATTTTTAATTGAATTCAGAGACCTAACAATCGCATGTACAAAACACACAGCTGAAAAGTCAGCTGTCACATACCACCATTAAGAAAAAAACCGAACTTTGCAAAAAACAAAACTCTGTTAGTCATTCATCTGCGGGAAGTGATTGACATCTTTCCTTCTCTGTTGACTTTTCCTTCATCTTTTGATGAGATCTACCCATGTGTCATTTTGCAGCCACCCAGGTCCTGTTCTGAGGCAGGAAGAGCCCTCGAAGAGCCAATCTGGAGGGTGTGTGCAGGGTCATCTTTGGCTTGCTTTCCATTTCTGTTTCCTGGGCCTGCTCTTCCCCAGAGGTCAAATGTGACAGCTGGAGTATTAGCTCACCAGATGGAAGTTCTCCTTTTTCTCTTGAGCTGCCGAATGATATGATTGTGGTGGCCCTGGGATTTTGTAGTTCTTCAAAATTGGTGATAATGGTTTTAGGGGGGGCATGTCATAGAAGGTTTCTGTCTTAGATTACCAAGCGGCGACCTCCTGTGCCAGGAATGGTCAAAGTCATTGTTCTTTTGGAGGTCCTAAGGTGATGGATAACACATACGGTATCCTGCGCTAAGGGTTCAAATAAATGTTCTTTAAACATCAGCAAGGCATTTGGCAAGGTCTTCCACACTAGCTTTCCAGACACCATGGAAAGAGAAGGCAGAACGCTGGTCCAGCAAAGTAGACGTGTCCGTGGTTGAAATTTGAGAGTGAGTTCTAATCATATTTTTTACTCAGTGATTCATTCATGGCAACAAATATTTATTCAGAGCCTTACCATGTGTCAGATTTTTTTCTAGGCACCTGGGATACATCAGAGACCAAAGGAGACAAGGCTCCTGCCTTCGCAGGGCTTATATTCTAGTATCATGCCACAGGGCTCTTCAGTTCTACCTTGCTCAGCATTTCCATAATCGACTTCTGTAACATTCAAAGGCATGTTTGTCCTACAAAGCCACCATCACAAAGACAGCGTAGCGCTGGCGGAAGGATAGGCATATAGAAATGGAATAGAATTAAGAGTCCAGAAATAAGCCCTTATACTTACAGACAATTCATTTTTGACAAGCATTCCAAGACAATTCAGTGGGGGGAAATGGTTCTGGGACAGTGCAAAACACCATAGCCCGTGTGTTAAAAACCGAAATTCAACGTAATAAATTTGAAGATCTAATTATTAAATGACTCATGAATTGAGCAGCATTGCATCTAGCAAGTAGAAAGGAGCCCCATGGAGCTGCAGAAAAGGAAAGGCTTTTTAAAGGTGGAGAGGGGGTGGAGAGAAGAGGAAATTGTTTGCCAGGAATGCATTGTTTTAGGAAAGGTCAGCCTCCTAAGGGGAACAGAAAGGGTCTATGAGTAGATTACCTCATAGTGTTGACCAGAAGATTCCATCTCTGCTGGTTAAAAGTTACATTCCTGGGGCTGGGGTTGGGGTAGTTAAAACCCCTTCAGTGTTGGTTTGTTGGGGTGGGGCCCTTAACATAAGGGAATCCATTTGGAACCTGTGGTTTCCTTTATAACACGTGCAAAAGAATGAAGTTGGACCTTTCCCTCCTACCATATACAAAAATTGACTAAAGCGGGTCTAACATCTCAATGTAAGGGCTAAAACTATAAAACCTTAGAAGAAAACATAGACATAAGTCTTTGTGTTCTTAGATTAGGCAATGGGTCCTAGTTAAACATGATAGCAAAGGCACACGCAACAAAGGGAAACATAGATACAGTGGACTTCATCAGAATTTGAAACTTTTGTGTTTCAAAGAATACCATTAGGAAAGTGAAAACAGACCCCTGTTTCTGTGGGTTATAGAGTAACCCACAGTATAATAGTAAATATTTACAAAGCACATATCTGATAAGGGATTTGCATCCAGAATACATTTAAAAAGCTCTTATAACTCAGCCCAATAAAAAAGACAATCCAACTAAAAATTAGGAAAGACTTAAGTAGACATTTCTCCTAAGAAGATACACAATGGCCAATAAGACCATGAAAAGATGCTCAACATCATTAGTCATTAGGTAGCTACAAATAAAAATCACAATGAAATACCCTTTCGTAGCCACTAGGATGGCTATGATCAGAAAGACAAACAAGAATATATGCTAAGAAGGATGTAGGGAAATCGGAACCCTCATACACTGCTGGTGGGAATGTAACATGGTTCCACTGATGTGAAAAGCAACTTGGCATTTCTTCAGAAAGTTAAGCCTACACTTTCTATATGACTCAGACATTCCACTTTGAGGTATATACTCAAGAGAATTGAAAACATCGGTCTGCACAAAAACTTACTTATGTTTGTAGTGGCATGATTCATCATATTGAAAAAATGGAAACACCCAAGTGTACATCAACTGATGAATGAATAAACAAAATGTGCTCTATCCATGCGCTATACTATTATTTGGCCCTAAAATGAATGAGGTACTGATGTGTGCTACAACATGTCTGAATCTTAAAGACATTATATATGCTAAGTGAAGGAAAGCAGATGCGAAAGGCCACGTACTGGGTGTGTTCATCTCTACAGGATGTCCATAATAGACAAATCCGTAGAGGCCTGTGAGTATATTAGAAATTCCTGATTGTACGATTTAAAAGAGTGAATTAGTACGTGACTCATCTATCAATAAAAAAGACATGCTTATCATAATTATAGGTTACATGAAACCAGCAAAGGGAATATTTGCATTGGGCAAAGGCAACAAAGTCAGTACTCAGACGAACCTTGACAGATTGGACAGCTGGGCTAAATCTGACAAGGTGAAATTTAGTAGGAATAAACAGAGAATCCTAAAACTGCATTCAAGAAAAACAACTAATAACAGCCCTATAAAAATAATTCCAGGCTTTAGTTCACAGGGAGCCTGATGCGAGTCAACAGAATGTCACATTCCTAAAAGGTTAATGTAACGTTTGCAGCATTAATAGAAGTATCGTTACTCCAGTGAGGAATTAACGTCATTTTTTTGAGAGCCAGTCAAATGGCACCCAGACTTTTGAGGTCAGTTCTGGTTGTCGTGTTTCAGGAAGTGTCTAGCTCAGTGGGTGAATCTAGTGTAAATACACATTGTACTTGGCTCTCACAAAGTCTGTTTTCTCCTTTGAAGGTGTTTTGGTGAGAAAGGGCTCCCCGCCTTCACTCCCAGCCCCATCCCTCCTTCATTGCCTTAAGCAGGGCCAGGCTCACACATGTATGCTACCCACCTGCTTATTACTAATGTTTGAGTTTAGCCTCCCTCTCTACCCAATCTCAAAAACAAAGACATGTAAAAAGAATGGCGAAGGGGTCCCAAGACATGTTAAAGGAACTAGTTATGTTTGATCAGAAAAAGACTGTGGGAATGGACCTCAAATATTTGAAGGTCTTTCATGTAGATGTGGGGAAAGAGAAATGAATACAGTCAGGGATGGATGAGTTGAGGCTTCAGAGGAGATGCTTTGATTCAATGTAGAGAGCGTTTCAGATGAGCTCCCCGTGGGTGGGTGGTTTCTATTCAAAGGTGGAGTGTGGGTTGAGTTTCATTGGCACAAGCTAATGACCTTTTAGATGGAATTTATGATCAGATGTATATACAGTGTAGATGAGCTTGGTAATGTCTTCTAGTTTTAGGATTTCATCACGATGCTAATTGTCTGCCCAGCAACCCCTGCCAGTTTATCTATTAGACTCTCCAGCAGGGACTGGAAACAGAAGACTAGCGTATGGATCTTGTCCTTTCGGAAGCTCACAGCCTAAAAAGAATAAGAAGAATGCCAACGCCATGGAGCTATTTTGAGGATTAAGTGACATAATGCTTGTAAAGTAATGTCTGTGTCTCACGTTTAGTGTATATTCAGTTAATGTTAGTGAGCTTTCAAGTTAGGAGGACAGAAAAGCTAAGTAAATATACTAAGTGTGATATATATGTATAGCACATGAACAGAGTGCTGTTATGTGGGTTACTGGTTGTTGGGGCTGTGAAGTCCCTCCATCTAGGACATTGTCACATGGCAATGGTTGGCTTCTATGATAAAAATGAAAACGGTCAGTTTAACTGTGTATAAGTCATAAGTCCCGGGGCCTTTGTGGTGTGATGAATTGCACTGATGATAGTGGTGGTGATTGAGGGGTGTGGTATGTGTATGTTTTTTCACAAATATGTACTTTTATGCTCATGTAAACAAGGCTAACCTAATATATGGGCAGCTAATGCTTTTGGTGTCAGAAGTGAAGAGGATGCCCTATTTGTTTTTTGTTTGTTTGTTTGTTGCATGTTGGTGTTTTTTTTCCTTTTCTTTACTTTTTTAGTTTGCATCCAAGTTAGTTAGCATTTAGTGCAATAATGATTTCAGGAGTGGAATTCAGTGGTTCATCCCCTACATATAACACCCAGTGCTCAGCCCAATAAGTGTCCTCTTTAATGCCCCCTGCCCGTTTAGCCCATCCCCCGACCCACAACCCCTCCAGCAACTCTCAATTTGTTCTCTATATTTTTTTAAAAAATTTGTTTAACGTTTTGTTTATTTTTGAGACAGGGAGAGACAGAGCATGAACAGGGGAGAGTCAGAGAGAGAGGGAGACACAGAATCTGAAACAGGCTCCAGGCTCTGAGCTGTCAGCACAGAGCCCGATGTGGGGCTCGAACTCACGGACCGCGAGGTCGTGACCTGAGCCAAAGTCGGCCGCTTAACCAACTGAGCCACCCAGGCGCCCCTGTTCTCTATATTTAAGAGTCTCTTATGTTTTGGGGAGCCTGAGTGGCTCAGTCGGTTGAATGTCCAACTTCGGCTCAGGTCACGATCTCGCAGTTGACGGGTTTGTGCCCTTCGTCAGGCTCTGTGCTGACAGCCCAGAGCCTGGAGCCTGCTTTGGATTCTGTGTTTCCCTCTCTCTGCCCTCCCCCACTCATGCTGTGTCTCTCTCTGTCTCAAAAATAAAATAAACATTAAAAAAATTAAAAAAAAAGCGTCTCATGTTTTGTCCCCCTCCCTGTTTTTATATTATTTTTGCTTCCCTTCCCTCATGTTCATCTGTTTTGTGTCTTCAATTCCACATATGAATGAAGTCATATGATATTTGTCTTTCCCTGACTAATTACACTCAGCATAATACCCTCCGGTTCCATCCACGTAGTTGCAAATGAGGATGCCCTATTTGTATTAAACAAAGTAAAAGCTTCACTCAACCACTGACTGATAACACCCTAGGAAAGGTGACCATTTTCAGTGACATCTAATTTTTATTTTGGTGTCTTGATTTCAAGCCCTTTGCTGACGGTCAGTTTTGATGGGGCGTTGTAGGGTTGTGGAAGAACCCCTGAGGGCCCAGTGTACGAATGGTACTGGGAGGAGGCCAGAGGGTGAGTGAGAAGGAAGGCAGAGCAAGCCTTTCTGGCCGTGCTACGAGTGAGTAGTGAGTGCGTGTGGGAGAGGTTGGTACAAGTGTGGAGGTATATGTATCCTGAGGGCATCAGATTAGGTTCCAGTGTTTTGTGAACTGGACCCTGAGACTCGAGGAGCACTCATAACGGTTGATGTTATTTGTCTCAGATATTTTCAGGGTATGGTGCATCTCTCTCTCGTTCTCTCTCCCTCTCCTTCCCATCATAGCTATGGATCCAAGATGAACACATTCACCAAAGGATAACAGGTGGCTTTAACTTTCCTCCATAGGAGCCTTTGTGACTGGAAGGGTCACACCTGGTCGCACTTAGAACAGTCTAGAAACTCTCACGGGACCTTCAAGGACCAATGGTGGTCTGAGTTTTCCACTGAGCAGGAAGGCTTTTGGCATCAGACAAATCACAGAGGTGGGGGAACTCTGTGCCTCCACATTGGTGAGGTGAGGGCATGGGCTCCTGGGTCACCTCTTCTGCCTTTGAGGAAAGGGACTGGCTGTGGCTAGTTACATAAACCAAGAAAATCACCAACCTGTGCTCCTTTCTTGCTCGCTGCCCATGTGTCTGCCCCTCGCCCTTCCCACGGAGGGCAGGCGAGTGTGGTAGCAGAAAAGGGAGAAGCAACACAGGCAGCAGTTCTGACTCTGGGTCAGGTGAAATGGTTGCTAGGGCATGTGCATTACTGTTTTCTAAACCTCATTGGAAGCATTTTGATGTTTTTAATACCCTTTTGATTAAAGAAGGAAGGAGCTTGGAGAAGGGCGTGCAGAGGTCTGTTTTGTCGTTTAACGTTAGTTATTTCCGGGAGTGAGATCGCAAGGCAGGCGAGGCGGAAGTTTCGCTTCAGAAACTTCTGAATTCTTTGACTTCTTAGAAAGAGCATGTTTTAAAATAGAAACGCTTACAATAAGTGTTCAACTAGTGTAATATCAACAGAGTATAGGATTTTTTAAAAAAGAAATCGCATCTTTTGGTTTGTTGATAGCTCCAAGAAACGTGGCTTTTTCCCTTGTGACTGTCCTGGCCACCTTCTTGATTTTACCGATGGTGACGCCAGCCACAGTGGGCACGGGAGCCAGTCGGGCACATGGTGAACGGTGCAGCTCTTCAGGCCTCTCTGTGTCTTTGGCTTCCTGGCCTGATTCTCAAGCTCGAGGGAGCTGCCTCCATGCCCCCCCCCCTTGTGAAACGGGGAGCACCCAGAAAGCGTGGCTGGACACTTAGTGAATATTGTTCATCTCCGGCACTGGAACTTGGTCTGTCTTCTTGTGGTTGGCGGGCCGGCGGGGGGGCAGGCAGGTGCCTCCGTGTGTAGCAGTAGGAAGCCTTCCATTCTCCTTAGGTACTTAAGTAGATTTCCAGTCCAATTCTGTCACGTCTGGGGGCTTCAGATACATTTTCAACATCCAAGCCTCCAGGCTTGTACTAAACTGCAACTCTGAGGCACGTGAGCTTGGCTCCCCATCACTATTACGGGAGGTGAAGATAGAGAAAGATTAGGTGATAATAATACCTCACAGGTATACAACTTCTTTAAGCCAAAGCTCTTTGCAAGGAGCTGGGCAAACCCCAGGACCAAGAGCCGGGCTCAGCAGGTGCTGAAATGCAGCCAGGCCCTGAACGAAGCCACCTCCGGGGTCAGCGAGCCACCCTCGGAGAGACCTTAACTCCAAACTTCACTTGGTGAGGTGCAAATGAAGCCTGCATCTAACAGTGGCAGCGGGAATGCTTTTCTGAGGCAAAATGTAATTACCAGAGGAGGAGCTGGCCTGGCAAGTGGGGATTAACACTCCCCAGCTCCTACGGGCACCTTGGGCTCTCTGAGCGTCTTCAGCAAGATTTGGGGTTTTATGCCTCCACCTGAAAGTCGGCTCTGTGTGACACACGGTTGAGGACTAGCAGACGACAGGGACATTGATTCATCGCAAGCAGGGGAAGGGATTTACTAGTATTTCTTGTGAAACCCAGGCAGCCTGAAGGTGGAGAGGGGATTGGAGGAGGTACACAGAGTATGAAGGTTGTAAAAGCGGCCATGGTCACCTGCAAATAATAAATAACGTCCGGCTCCTGCTGAAGGGGTAGAATTCCGCACGTGGCTTGCTGAGCACACTGTTGAGGGTGGCATCGCATGTGCTCTGTCTTGGGTCCCAAGAACATCACTGAAAGAATGCTCTCCTCTTTTAGGTGAAGCTAAAGGTTTGGGAGGCTGGAAATCCGGGTTTTCTGTTTGCCCCGGTCAGGAGACGTGGTGACTTTACGCGAAACACTGCCCATCTTCCAGCCTGATTCTTCATCTGTGGCTTGGAGAGGTTGTGCCAGATCAGGATCTTTACAAATTACGTTTCACAGCGTCCCAGAGATTTCATTAACATGCCTCCACTGCCAACAGGAGGGCGGGGATGATGGGGCTCTGGGCCCATTATCCCTGCTGGGATGAGAAGCATTCTTCTTTTATCTTTGTTGACATAGTAAGCATCTCCTTAAGGTTTCTTTTGAAGAAAGAGTTTTGCTGGTAAAAAAAAAAAAAACAACAACAAAAGTTTGATAATAGATGCTGTTTTCTGGTTCCCTCTGGCCTGTAATAGTCTATGCCCTGCAAATAGCTTTCAGTTTTTACAAACAAAACACCAGAGTATGCATATTAGTTACCCTCAAAGATACTCAACAATCCATGGTATCAGAATAAAAACTATTTTCTTCTCATTAAAAGCTATCCCTCGGTCCTAGAAAAATCAGGAGAAACACAAAAAAGTAAAGAAGAAATTTGAAATCGTAACCCTACTCCCCAGAGATGAACTGTAAGCATGAGTTGCGTCTTTTGTCAATTTTCTATTCGTGTGATACTTCTTTGTAGAAAATGGAATTCATATTTTACACGGTTTTCAAAAAGTCCAAAGACATTTATTTGACCTTATGTTATAAGTGGCTTGCCATGTCATTAAATGTTCTTTGAAACATGGTGGCCCATGGCATTTAGTGTTACCTAGTATTCCATCCTGGGTCCATACCACCATTTATCCATCCCTTCTTCAAGTGCTGAGCATCTAGATGGATCCCAGTGTCTGCGAGTTCAATTCCAAGGGGAACATTTGTGGAACAGTTTTTTTCAACCCACATGTGTACAGTACATTTAAGGTTTAATTGTTGGTGTCGTTGTTTGGCTTATTTGTCTGTTTAGCGTCAGGGCTATGGCTGTTTTTTCCCTTCTTGAAAATGTGTGTGTATGTCTGAAACGAGTTGACGTAAGAGAGCTGAATGGGGAGAAAAGAATTGTTTGAACGGATCCATGAGGCTACAGAGAAGGTGCCACTAGAGATACAAGAAGGAGGAAGGAAAAACACTAGGGGAAGGTGTGTGCTGGCCGAGCGGGTGGGAATGGTTTCTCTGCTATCCTAAAAGACCAGGGCATCTGACAGCCCCAGTCACACACAGGAGTCCTTGTGTCAGACCATCATTATTGAGTTTAAGAAGATATCCCCTGTCAGAGGAACATAAAATTGGCCGTGTAGATCCCCTCAAGGAGTGTTGTGAGGGGCTCTTGAAGTACCACGTGAACAGTAAAACAACCTGATTACCAACTTTGACATTGCCACTAACTGACCCCACGGACTCGTGGCAAAACTGTTATCTCCTCAAATAATGAGGGGGTTCCTCTAGGTCAGTCATTTCCCCTGAGGGACACCAGCCCGCCTGGGAGCCATTGAGAGACTAAATGGTGTCTGTGTGGTACTTGCAGTGTTTATTAGGAACCTGATAGAAACTCTACCCTTGCTGTTGAAGAAAGAGAGAAGGAGAAAATCAGGGAAGCTCAGATTTATCCAGTGCCTTCTCCGTGCCAACCATTATGTGACCCAGGCTCTTAATCTCAGCCACCTCTCACAACAGTCCTGGGAGGCAGGGATTTTGCAGGTGCACTTTACTGCCTTTGCTGCACTTTACAGGTGAGGAATCTGAGGCTTAGATCAGTTGAGTAGCCTGTCCAGGGTCATATGGCTAGTAAGTGTCAAAGTGGAATTTAAACTCCTACTTCCTGGCTTTAAAACCCATGATCTTGGCACTAGGCCATATGGCCCCAGTCAAACGTATCTTTGAAGAAAAAGAGAAAAAATAAATTATTACTGAATAAATACATTTGGTAAATAGGAAGAAAAATGAACAAGGTTCCCAGTCAGATAAAATTAAAAAAAAAAAAAAGATGCCTTATAAATCTGGGACTATTTCATCTCCAAGTTCTACTTCAGCATATACAACTAAATGCTTTTCCTTCATACCTTTTAGGTGTCAAGGAGTGTGAGAAATTCTTTAGTCCAATCATCCAATCATTTTGTCTTATAGATAAAAAACTAGGGTTCAGAACAAGGTTAACTGACTTGTTCAGTATCATTTAGATGGTTAGGAGCAGAAATGAGGTAGGAACCAAAGTCATCTGTGGTCAAATGGACAAGTATTAACAATACCTGACACAATGCCTAGCACGGGTTAGTAGCAGTCCGGGGCAAAGCTTAGGCTTACCATCTACGATTCTATCCCTCTCTTGTATTCATTCCTTCATTCCTTCAGCATTCACTTGCTGTGCCCACGCCATGTTTTCAAGAAGCTCTTGGTCCAGTTAGAATTTCATCATATCTTACGCCTGTGCTCATCCACTCATGCTCTGTGTCATTTGGTGAAGAGTGGGTTTAGCAATAAATGGGAGAGTAAGTAGAGGAAATGAATTCATAAGCTCAATTTTTTGAAGGGTTGGGGAATGAATGAGAGTAAAAAAGGCCATGAGAAAAATCAAAACCAAGATCAAAGTTTTTTGTTTTTTATTTTTTGTTTTGGAAGATACGGAGGTGAGAATGACTGTGAGCATTATTTTAGACCAAAGAGGAAGAGATACTGGAAAGACAGAGTGAAGGTACAAGAGACAAGATAGTAGAGCAGAGTCCTGTCCAGAGACGGAGAGGGTGAAGAGCCCGAGTCGCGGGGTTGAACTTTGGGAAGAAATAGAATAGCTTTCCCTCTAAGATGGATAGGATATGAAAGGAAAAGGGAAGATATGGAAAATCTTGAAGTGAAAGTCAAGAGCATTAACAGGGTTCAGTTTTCCTGTAGGTAGATTGGGACTGGGGTAGTAGGTTCGAGTTATGAAAACAGGATCACAATGTACCCACTCTGGGGGCGCCTCGGTGGCTCAGTTGGTTAAGCGGTTGACTTTAGCTCAGGTCATGATCTCACGGTTTGTGAGTTCAGGCCCCACGTCGGGCTCTGTGCTGACAGCTCAGAGCCTACTTCAGATTCTGTGTCTCCCTCTCTCTCTGACCCTCACCCGCTCTCACTCTGTTTCTCAAAACTGAACATTAAAAATAAAGCACACTTAAAGAATGTACCCACTCTGGAGATTTCCGTCTGGGGAGGGACACATTCCTTGGCACCTCTGCGACTGGGACGTTAGTTACACTAACCCTGGGCGCTCACCCAGCAGCCTCTGCCTTCAGTGGGACGCAGGTAGGGCCTGGGATTGTGGTAAAGCACGACTAGATGGTTCTCCTGTCTTTGGTCTGTGCACTCATTTACCTTTCTTTCCTCCTGAGTGGAAATCGTGATCCTGCCAAGCATTCACCCCCTGATGGTTTCTGAAGTATGACTGTGAGAACTTACTTCCCACCTGTGATGGGGAACTAGAGCAGCACGGAGCTTTGCAGTCAGAGGCACCTGGCATCCAGGGGGCAGTGGTCACATTTTTGCAGTTATTATAAGGAGGCTTCAGGGTAGTTACTTCCTGTCTCCACAGATGACTAAGCTAAAAGGAGCAGGCTTAAATGACAGCAAGGGAGAATTGACTCTGACAAAAGACACATATGCCGTGGATGAGGATTTGGAGGACCTTATTTGTCTGGACACCTGAGATGCACAAGAACTTCCTACAGGGGTTTGGTCCAGGTGGTTAAGACTCCCTTATGGAGCAATATTTAATTTATAATCCTGGTATCCAGACCCCAGGTGCTTATGGCTGGAAGTGGTCCACTTAGGAGACAGTGTTTACACTTGAGGATTTGGGGAAGTTACACACGCGCATGTGCGTGCATGCACGCACACCCACCCACACACACACGTATACACACACACAAAGGGGAGGGAGGTTAGGAGAATTCTGTTGCTTTCCTGATATGCAGTGGGCCTCAGCAAGAGGCAAGTCTTTTATTCCAGGGGCAGAAATCTAATCCTTAGTCCCAGTTTTCTACAGGAAAAGCCCCACTTACTGCATTTTCATTCATTTCTGGCTTTTGTACTCTGAATTCCTCATTTCCAATACCTAAAAACAATTTCTATTGTGAAGGATGAGAGGAAGGAAGCATTTTTTGCCCCTCAATGACACCTGACCAGATTTGGCACAGAGCAAAGGTTGATGCCTTTGGACCTGCAGATTTCCTACGAGAATCGTAGAAAATCCTGAGGGCTGTCATCTCCTGATACTGGGTGGGGCCAGACAGAGGGCAGTCGATCACTAATGTTGAATTTGTATGTGATGAGCGATACATTTTATACTCCGTCCAGACAACCAAAAACATATGGCCCTGGACTCCCATAATAGGGAAAATATACTGATCCGTGGCCAATTGTTGTCATCAGGTCACTAAACCTATTTCCCCAGATATAAAATGAGACTATCTTGCCTCTCGGTACAAATGTAATAAAATCTAGTGATGCAGCTATGAAAATAAGCACTGGCCCATAACCCAAGGGCTTAAGAAGTCAAGGCTAATGAGAAACGGGCAGTATACAAAAAATAAATTGAATTTCCTCCTCTCTATCTTGGGTTTAATAGGAATTTGGGTGTATTTTCCACAGAGAGTGTCTACATGGGCCTCGTGCAGGTGGGAGGTAGAAAAGTGGGAAACATGGTGCGTTGCTAAGACGAAGAGTGGGTAAAATCATAAATGGGGATATGGCCAACGAGACTTTTATGGTGCTAATAATTCTTCAGTCTACTGGTAGGTAATGAGGTGCCAGGATCTTAGGCACAATTTGTAGTGGTGGACTCCCTCCAGCCTGAGGAGAGAGAGCATCGAGGGAGCCAGGAGTATTTCATGCCGGGTGCCGGTGTTATTTTCTGGTGTGCCTCAAAAACACCTCCCCCGGACACCAGAGGAGTGGGAGGGAAATCCATTCTATTGTGGCATCTTTGAAGGCATGAGAAGGGCCATGTCCCGGCACAGAGACCTGCCCCTGTTCTCGCCTGCCTTTTCTTCTTCTGTGAAGTCTCCCTGCCGTACTCTTTGCACGCACGCCCTCATGACAGAGGGATCAAGGGGCCACTTCAGAGGGGCTTAAGCTTCAAACAGCCTTTTCCAAAAATAACAAAGGTGGAAGGAAGAAAAGGGAGCTGGTTGTGAGGGAAAGCCGGAGCCCGATAAAAAAAGCATGAAATGAGACATTGTAGAGGAGAAAATAACCGAAGAGGGCACAGAAGCCCATCCCTCTCACTTAACAGAAGAGGAAAACTGAGGCGTAGAGAAGCCTTTTCCTTACAGGACAGTGTCCCGTGGTCATCCTTGGGCCCAGACCTTTACACACTGCACGCTTCTAGATGAATCATCCGTTCCTGTGGCTCCAAGGTACCATTTCGCCTGCCCAACCAGGGAGGAGGATGTTCCCACGTGCTTCCGACATGTGCATTCACGTACCCATGGGTGCCCCTGCCTGGAGGTCCAGTGTGCAATTCAGACTCAGCACATGGGAAGCTCCGCTCCCTCCCCCACACCTGCTCCCCATCTTGTGTGTCTTCTGGGGGTGGGCCTCACACTAGCCTTTCAGGGTTATCCACATGCCTTCCCTTCCCGTCATCCCCAGACCCGAGCAGTGACTCCGTCTTAATTTCCACCTCCTTCTGTTACTTCTGCCTTTTCTGTCTTCTCCTGTCCATAGTACAGGCCCCTAACCCCTCTTTGCTCCACTTTTTCATAGCTGGTCTCCCTGTTTCTGATCTCAGCTCTTCTGGTCTTTATATGCCACAGCTACCTGCTTAAAGGCCCAAATCAGGCCTTGTGTTTTACCCCCTTTTGCCAGAGAATAAAGCTCAAACCCTTCAGCGTGTCACACGGTGTCCCCTGTGACTTGGCCTCCAGTGAGCGCTCCGGCTACGGCCTGCCAAGTGCCTTCTTGATGTTCTCGGAGAGTGCTCTGCTATCATTATTACGTGGTTCCATATTCTAGCCAACAGCATGGCCGGTGTCTCCCTTTGCCACATATACTCTGCTCAGACAACCACACTTATCTTTAACCCTAGTGCAAATATCGCCTCTTCCTTGAAACCTTCTTGATTCTCTCCCCCTTCAGACTCAGAGAACAAACTGGTGGTTGCCAAAGCGGAGGAGAGGTGGGGGAATGGGCGAAATGGATGAAGGGGATTAAGAGGTACAAACTTCCAGTGATCAAATAAATAAATCATGGGGATGGAAAGTACAGCATCTGGAATACCATCAATAATACTGTAATACGCTTACCACGGTGAGCATTTTGTAATGGATGTAATTGTTCAATCGCTATGTTGCACACCTGAAACGAATTTATAACTAATTTCGTGTTTAGTAATTTTAACTAATTTAATATTACATGTCGGCTCTACTTCAATGAAAAACTTCAGGAAAACATCAAATTTGGGGCAGAATAGTCCATGGAATTGTAATAGGGTTGCATGGTGACGGGTGGCTCACAGAGTGTGCCCTCATCCAGTCACTGTGTTGTACACCTGAAGTTAATGTAACGTGTTGACCATACTCCAATTAAAACAGAAAAAAAAAGTTCAGGGAGGAATAAACCACGATGTTAGATGTTGCTGGGTGGTCGAAGTAAAGATGTGAAAATGGTCAAAAAGTTTTTAAAACAATGGACTATACCCTCGCTCTGTCCTGTGGCTATCGCTCCCGCAGCTCCTTCATGGCATTCCTAACTGTTGTTTTCCTTCTTTCGCCCTGCCCATTCCAGAACGTAAACTCACGGACCAGCTCACTCGTGTTTGTGACCTTTAGGGTTTGGCGTGAAGATAAGACTCAAGAGAATACTTTGAATGCATGAGTGAAATTTACACAGTCCACTTGTGGCTCGGTTCTTCCTTCTTCTGGTTCATGTTTTTCCTACTTCATGTTGTCCAATGAGAAGACCCTGGCACTTAAAATGGTACCATCAGGTGCGCCTGGCTGGCTCAGTCGGAAGAGCATGTGACTCTTGACCTTGGGGTCGCGAGCTCAAGCCCCCTGTTGGGTGTAGGGATTAAATAAGTAAACTTAAAAAAATAAAAAAAATAAATAAAATGGTACTCTCAATGTGCTTTCTCCACACAATTTATCTTATTTTCAGATTGAAGCGTTAGAACTCATCGGCTAATTGGAAGTAAATGAAGACGGGTCTCCAGTTTCTGGTTTGTTATCTCTCTTGTGGCTCAGTTATATTTTAATTGTCCAAGGAAGAAGGATACATACATGTATTGAGTGCCTGCTGCACACTTCACACACGGTCTCATTTAATCTACACACATCCTTTGAAGTGATTATTGTTACGTACATTTTACAAATGAAGACACAGAGGCTCTGAGGTTATGTAACTTGCCTGGGATCCTACGACAAGCAAATGTCAGAGTTGAGAGTCTAACCACGTCTGTCTGATTCTAAAGTCCATTCTCTTTCCCCTTCACTACACTTCCTCCCTAGGGAAACAGAACAGAATTAGGGACATAAAAATCTCAAGAAGTTTCACTAAAAGACATTCCTCTGTGCCTCCAATAACAAATTGGACTAAAGAGGCAGATGCTCTGAACCCTAACTCTAACCCTGTTTCATGACATGATTTTGAGAAAGTCAATTAACCTCTTGTTTTCCGTCTCCTTAACTCACAAATATGGGATATGCAGACTTTCCTCAATTAATCAATTAATGAAAAAGAGTTACCTCATAAATTAGTTTGTGCTGTTTGCTACAGAAATGCTTCTGCTGAATTACTAACCATAAAAGTGACCTTATTTCTATAAGAAATTAGCGTTGGTCTGAAGGAAATAAGACAGCTGGTCTAGTGAAACATCAGGCTGTGGATCCAAAATTGATTCCCTTTTTATTTCATCTTATATAACATCTTTTTCCCTTTGAAATTAAAATTTTTTTTCTTTTTTAAAGTAGGCTCCACACCCAAGGTGGGGCTTGAACTCATGACCCTGAGATGGAGTCGGATGCTCTACCCGCTGAGCCAGGTGCCCCCGTGACCTCTTTTTTGAGGTGTGTGATACCTGTCTTCTTTTATGCCTGGTGATAGGGCAAAAAAGGAGGAATAAAGAGATGCTTAGGAGGACGAAGAGGAAGGACGGTTAGGAGTATGCCTGTTGAGCATTTTACGTGCCAAATTGATTTTTTTCCCTAGGTCTAATAACTCCACGGTGGAAATGGGTATTTTTCCTTGAGCATTAAACACATAACATTCAGAGCATTCATTGGACCTCAACAGTCACCGGCTGTTGACAGAACTTGAATGTTGACAGTGCGGAGTCTAAGATTAAATATACTGGACAGAGCAATAGAGAAAATATTCAAAGTAGAAGCATTTTAGAATATAAAAATTATATTTTCAATTTTTTCTGGATTCTGAGAAGCAGTATAACAGAAGGAGCCTCAGTCTGAGATGCTTTCTCTGGATTTCTTATGAGGTAATGCTCCGTGTGACCTTGGGCAAAATATTTAACTCTCTGAGCTTTTGTTATATTTTAAATAGGGGGTGTGGAGTTTCTGCTGTTGAAGGGTTGGATACTAGTAAGATGAGGACAGTATCTTTTTCTTTTTGTCTTTGTCTTTTTTTTTTTTTTTTTTTTTGAAAGAGAGCATGAGTGGGGGAGAGGGGCAGAGGCAGGGAGAGAGAGAATCTCAGGTAGGCTCCACACTCAGCTAGGAGCCTGATCTGCGGCTGGATCTCACGACCCTGAGATCATGACCTGAGCCAAAATCAAGAGTCGTGAACCCTCGACCAACTGAGCCACCCAGGAAAGGACAGTATTTTTAACTTCCTTCATAACGCCTCTATCCTTTGGTTTTGTAGTGGCTGTGATACTGAACTTGGCCTCCAGCCACCTTTAGAGCATGCCTGATGAAGTAGCAGCAGGTCAGCAGAAAGGAAATGTTTGAGGCTGCAGATAATGGGAAACAACGGGAAAATAAATGGTGGCTGAGATTTTCCTTAAAATCATGGTCCTTCTTTCAAAATAAGACCTAAGTAAATAGATTTTTAGATGGCAAGGAAGAATTAACCCCAGCTTCTAGAGGCTAAATTCCTAAAGGATGAAACTCCTTGAGACATTCCTATAGCAACCCCTATTTAGATTCAGGGGCATGAGGCTGGGAGAAACCTAGCGTGGCCCCAACACTGAGCCTTACAGATTGCCCCCAACCCCCACGTGCCACCGTTCTTCTGGGACCCGGGAAAGACACCCAGCTCCTTCACCGAGGGTCTGTCATTTTGCCAGTTGGAATACGCCCTCAGAGATTCAATCCACTCTTTCCTTGTTTTATAAAAAGTCCAACCTTTATACACCTAATATGATTTAGTCCTGGTTTAATTTCCTGAATCTTTGTGCTGCTTTTTCTTCCTGGCTCTCATGTTCAGGGTTGCCAGTTTCTTTGTCCCTGCAGGTGCAGACAGATTAGCATAAAGAGTAAGTTGCAGAATCGGAGAACAGCAAATTTGATTTCAAAAGCCATTTCAGATTGAGGTCCATTTGGTGGCATTAGGAGCAAAACTAATAAACAAACCAGATTTTTTTTCCCCTCCTCAAATTGATTTTTTTTTTTTACTTGACGGTATCCCTTTAGAAGTAGAATATCTTATCAAATTCTGATTTTAGCTATCATGTACAGTGCTTTTTTTTGTTTGTTTCCTTTCTCCTTGTTGCTGACTGTTAAGTTATGTGGGTTGGCAAAGGAAAATCTTTTCTTTTATAATAAAGAATGCATCATTATCTACCTGCGTGTTTCATGATCTTGCAGATGTAGTATGTTGTGGTGTGACGTTTGTGCTATCGTGACTCCCATTTTACAGATGGGAAAAAAATTAGGAAGAGACTTTCAGGACCGTACCTTGACTTGAAAAGATACAATTCTGGGTCTAGTTTACTCTTTGACTAAACAAA
Source organism: Acinonyx jubatus (assembly GCF_027475565.1). Classification (NCBI taxonomy): domain Eukaryota; kingdom Metazoa; phylum Chordata; class Mammalia; order Carnivora; family Felidae; genus Acinonyx; species Acinonyx jubatus. The sequence goes on from NC_069395.1 coordinate 49,684,321, forward strand.
CATTGTTCATGACTTCTCTTGCAAAGAGTGATATGTACTTATTTACCTGTCGTTCCGGGGGGCGCGGGAAGAGTCCGCTGTTAGCTGAAACAGAAGGACCAGAGGAGGCTTGTGCTGTGTGCCGTGATCAAGGTCATCTGGGGAGGGGCCAGGGTTCAGAATGCACTGAGCAGTTCAGATTTTCTGAAGGGTGTTCACTCTCAGTGGGGAGGCTCCTGTGGTTGATTACAAGGCGCAGGGACTCAGTTCCTCAGTGAGGGGGGAGTCCTTGTTAGGACTCGCACATGTCAGCAGGAGGCAGTGGCCTCGCAGGAATGAGGGAGCAGGACGCATGCCCCTGCCAGGCCTTGAGGCAGGTGGCCCTGGATCCAGGATAGTTCTCGGGGCTCCGCAGAGGGCCTCGGGGTGGTCCCTGTGTCATCCTGCCCCACACCTGCTTTTCCTCGTCCCTCTGCGGTCTTGCCTAGCGTCTTCCCTCTTCGCCCCATGTCTTTTCTCTACCTCAGAGCTTTGCTTACTCATGTTTTTTGTATTTCCTCATTTCTCCAGCTTGAAGTGGCCCTTACGGTGCAGACTCCCCATCTGTGCGTTTTACTGTGCCTCTCTCTGAGCTCTGCTTCTGCTGATTTGTGCCTGACTCGTCCATATTCCCCAGTTCAGATTCCTAAGAATCAGAATCTGATGAGTTCGTCTTGTGCTGATCCGTGTCATGGGTCGCTGCCCGGTCTATAGACAGGCTGCCCTTGGTGACACGCCCCGGCCCCCCCACCCGCCCCGAGAGGGCCAGGTGGAAAGAAATGCCTACGGAAGGGGCCCTTCAGGCACTTGCCTGCTCTTCTCTTCATAAACCTGTCCCTCAACCTCAAGTAGTCTGCCAGCCTGTGAGGAATGATTTCTAGGAGCTAAAATATTTTCAAGGTCAGAAAAGGAGAAATCACTAAAGTGACCGTAGCTACGAGGCACTGTATTAAGAGCTTTACATTTATTACTTCATTTCCGGCTCACAACAACTTTATAAAGTAGATATAATCCTTTTTCGGCTTAAATAACCTGTTCAGGGCAAACCAGTATTAAGGAGGATGGTTCATATGCAAACGCAGTCTGCCAGACTCCGAAATTACGCTGGCAAATTCTACTCCCTCCGTATCTAACTAGGTACCTTTAACTGGCATTTTCTTCGCCCGAGTCACATGAAGCGTCTATGAAATCATCTGATTGGAATTGGAGCCATGATGGGGAAGCATCCTAAGCCAGGGCTGGGATGGAGGGGAGCAGTGTGGGCAGGTGACGAAGGTCCCTCCTCACCAAGCAAAACTCGCTGGTGTCGGGACTGTGGATACCGGTGCCTGGCGAGGCCATCTCATCCCCAGCAGACGCGGATGTGCCACGTGACCGCCTCCTGTGACTGGTATTAACACAGATCCATCATTAATATTACAAATGTGCGCACCTGCAGACTTAATTGCTTCAATTTTCTTGAGTCACTGATAGGTTTATGGCCCGCCTCAATTCCAGTAAAACTGAAGCAATCTAGATTGGATGAAAAAAGTGTCTTACTCCAATCAATCTCTTGAACAGACCCAGACTCCAGCCCTGATGACAGACTTTCTTCCTAGACAGGGTAATTAAAGAGGCAGAGCCAGCTACTTTTTAAAGTCCCTTCATCTTAGTTTTATCATCTATAATACAATCTTAGAAACTCTAGACGGGAAACGTCTTTCCTTCTCCCGTCCCTTCCCCAGATGACTGGCCCCCCCTCTTGGCAAAGGCTGTATGCCCTCTCCATCTGTCTTACTGCCGAGGCCACTCAGTGTAGGCTTTCTGGTTTGTTCCTGAGGGGATCGTGGATATGCTGAGGGGTTTCTGTTGCAGTTGGGGGATCCATCACTTAAGATCGAAAGGTTTGCCCACAAAAAGAAAAGCCATCTTCATACTGGAAGTTTTTTTTCCCCACCAAATCCAGGTTCAGCTTTTCATGCAAAACCAAAGAAAACACAAAGGGGGATATTATGGATTCCTTACGTTCTTGAGGAAACCTCCAGCAAAGAAAGCAAAGCTACCTAGTGTATATTTTGTCCCAAGGGACCATTATAAAGATGGAAAATAGGAAAAAAAAAAAAACAAAAAAAACCCACAGGGATTTGGGAATCATTAATAGATTTTTAAGTGACTATATGTGAAATAATGTGTGTTAAATAGAAATTAATTGACCAAAATGTTTATTTTTGGTTACCATCAGGGGTATAAGAGATCCCCACAAGGTGTAACAAAATGGTGCCAGTCAGAAAACCCTCAAATCCTTTCATGATTCTGGAAGGGGGGGGGGACCAAGAAAAGTAACTGATGAAATGACTTTTCTCAGTTGTTATTGAAGAATTTGTGAAATCTCAACAGACATCTTACTTTCTGAAGATTTAAGTAGTAAACCAAGTAACAGTGAGTGCTGGTGACCTAGAATAACATGGAGGTTGGGGCACTGATTCCCTGTACAGTCAAAAATCTGTGAATAACTTTTGACTCCCCAGAAAGTTCACTAATATCCTATTGTTGACTGGAAGCCATACCAATCACATAAACAGTTGGTTGACATGTATTCTGTTTGTTGTATGTATTAAGAGACTGTATTTTTATAATAAAGTAAGCTAGAGGAAAGAAAATGGTATTAAGGAAATCATAAGGAAGAAAACATACATTTACAGTACTGCATTTACCGGAAAAAAATTCGCTTGTGAGTGGATCTGTGTAGTTCTAACCCATGTTGTTTGAGGGTCACCTGTACTGAGTATACCCCAAGCCAGGGAACCAGGAATAGGTAAGTGATGGATGTGGCAAAAGATACAGCCATGAATCCTGAAGAATTTCAGAGATGAAGTTGGGGAAAATGGTGTGAAAGTATCTGACTCAGGGTCATCTGACAGACCCTTCCTGTTTGTAGGAATTCAGCCCTTATTGGGGGCCAGTCACCAAAGTTGATAATGATGGATGAGATCTCCAAATACTTCAGTGTGCATTGAACTTAGCGTGAGTGTAAGGGGTGGGTGGGCAGAAGCGGTGGGGGACATGGCAACACTGGATGTCTATAAAGGGAATCAAGTCTTAGTGTCTCTGTCATGGGGGTGTACCATACATACGCATCAAGGGGATCTGCTTAGATTTGCAAAGAGCTTTACCAGGTTCTACCTTTAAAATTTATTTTTTTAGGGGCACCTGGGTGGCCCTCAACTGAGTTGGTTGGGTGTCTGACTCTTGATTTCAGCTCAGGTCATGATCCCAGGGTCATGGGATCGAGCCCTGTGTTGGGCTTCATGCTGAGTGTGGAGCCTGCTTAAGATTCTCTCTGTCTCTCTCTCTCTCTGTCTCTGTCTCTCTCTCTCTCTCTCCCTTCCCTCCCTCCACCTCTGCTCCCTCCCCTGCTGGTGCTTTCTCTGAAATATCCATAAATACATAAATAATCTACTTATTTATTTATTTTTATTTTTTTAATTAATTTTATTAATTTTTTAAATTTACATCCAAATTAGCATCTAGTGCAACAATGATTTCAGGAGTAGATTCCTTAATGCCCCTTACCCATTTAGCCCATCCCCCCCTCCCACAACCCCTCCAGTAACTCTCTGTTTGTTCTCCATATTTAAGAGTCTCTTATGTTTTGTCTCCCTTCCTGTTTTTATATTATTTTTGTTTCCATTCCCTTATGATCATCTGTTTTGTCTCTTAAAGTACTCATATGAGCGAAGTCATATGATATTTGTCTTTCTCTGACTAATTTCACTTAGCATACTACCCTCCAGTTCCATCCACATAGTTGCAAATGGCAAGATTTCATTTTTTTCGATTGCCGGGTAATACTCCATTGTATATATATGCCACATCTTCTTTATCCATTCATCCGTCAATGGACATTTGGGCTCTTTCCATACTTTGGCTATTGTTGATAGGGCTGCTACAAACATTGGGGTGCATGTGCCCCTTCAAAACAGCACACCTATATCCCTTGGATAAATACCTAGTAGTGCAATTGCTGAGTCGTAGGATAGTTCTATTTTTAATTTTTTGAGGAACCTCCATACTGTTTTCCAGAGTGGCTACACCAGCTTGCATTCCCACCGACAGTGCAAAAGAGAACCTCTTTCTCTGTATCCTCACCAACATCTATTGTTGCCTGAGTTGTTAGTGTTAGCCATCTGACAGATGTGAGGTGGTATCTCATTGTGGTTTTGGTTTGTATTTCCCAGATGATGAGTGATGTGGAGCATTTTTTCATGTGTCGGTTGGCCATCTGGATGTCTTCTTTGGAGAAGTATCTGTTCATGTCTTTGCCCATTTCTTCACTGGATTATTTGTTTTTTGGGTGTTGAGTTTGAGAAGTCCAAAATCTAGAGATTTTGGATACTAACCCTTTATCTGATATGTCATTTGCAAATATCTTCTCCCATTCTGTCAGTTGCCTTTTAGTTTTGCTGATTGTTTCCTTCACTGTGCAGAAGCTTTTTATTTTGATGAGGTCCCAGTAGTTCATTTTTGCTTTTGTTTCCCTTGCCTCCAGAGACGTGTTGAGTAGGAAGTTGCTGCAGCCAAGATCAAAGAGGTTTTTGCCTGCTTTCTCCTCAAGGCTTTTGATGGCTTCCTGTCTTACCTTTAGGTCTTTCCTCCACTTCGGGTTTATTTTTGTGTGTGGTGTAAGAAAGTGGTCCAGGTTCATTCTTCTGCGTGTCCAGTTTTCCCAGCACCACTTTCTGAAGAGACTGTCTTTATTCCATTGGATATTCTTCCCTGCTTTGTTAGAGATTAGTTGGCCATATGTTTGTGGGTCCATTTCTGGGTTCTCTATTCTGTTCCATTGATCTGAGTGTCTGTTCTTGTGCCGGTACCATACTGTCTTGATGATTACAGCTTTGTAGTATAGCTTGAAGTCTGGGATTGTGATAACTCCTGCTTTGTTTTCTTTTTCAAGATTGCTTTGGCTATTTGGGGTCTTTTCTGGTTCCGTACAAATTTTAGGATTATTTGTTCTAGCTCTGTGAAGAATGATGGTGTTGTTTTGATAGGGATTGCATTGAATACGTAGATTGTTTTGGGTAGTATCGACATTTTAACTATATTTGTTCTTCCTATCCAGGAGCATGGGATATTTTTCCATTTTTTGTGTCTTCTTCGGTTTCTTTTATTAGATTTCTATAGTTTTCAGTGCATAGATTTTTCACCTCTTTGGTCAGATTTATTCCTAGGTATTTTATGGTTTTTGGTGCAATTGTAAATGAGACCGATAGCTTGATTTCTCTTTCTGTTGCTTCATTGTTGGTGTATGGGAATGCAACCGATTTCTGTGCATTGATTTTATATCCTGCAACTTTGCTGAATTCATGGATCAGTTCTAGCAGCTTTTGGTGGAATTTTTTGGGTTTTCCATATAGAGTATCATGTCATCTGCGAAGAGTGAAAGTTTGACCTCCTCCTGGCCGATTTCGATGCCTTTTATTTCTTTGTGTTGTCTGATTGCCGTGGCTAAGAATTCCAATACTATACTGAATAACAGTGGCAAGAGTGGACATCCTGGTCTTGTTCCTGACCTTAGGGGGAAGGTTCTTAGTTTTTCCCCATTGAGGATGATGTTAGCGTTGGGTCGTTCATATATGGCTTTTAAAATCTATTTTTAATGGTAAGTAACCACCATATTTGTTGGCGATAGAGCCTCAGTTGTGAAAGCGGTATAACTGACAGTCTTTACACATGATTTAGATGATACTAAACTTTATATACTAAAAAGTCAAGCTGATGGAGACAGACTGCAAGGAGATCATTAGAATCCATGTCAAAGGATGGAGCAGAGGGAGGTGATTTTCATGCCATCAACATCAAGGCAGTGCCCGCCCGCATACAGGGTCTGGTTACAGTTATAAAATAAAAGGCTGTCTGTCACATTATTAATGATTCAGAAAAATAGTCTAGAATTCATTAAAATCATTTGCTGAAAACATGGAGCCAGTGTGCTATCCTGGCTAAAAAGGAGGAACGGAATGTCATCATGAAGTGCCTGGGAAGCCCAACAGTTCTCTACATTTATGTAGAACCAGTTGACTTTCTACCAGGAATAAAATAAGTTATTCTTGTCACTGATCTTTAAGGATCCTATTAAGATTAATAACTACAACTCCTATTTCTCATGCTTTGAACCACTTCCATTTGCATTTTCACTTTAATCACCCTGTAAGGTAGATGTTGGTATGATTTCCATTTTTTGAAAGGTAGAGAAACTGAGGCATAAAGATTGCAGAGTTAATAGGTGCAGGAACCTTCTCTCAAACTTAGGGTTTTCTGATACTGGGATCCTTCTTGTCTCTGCTATGCTGTGTGCTCCACTCTGGGGAACACATTTAATGACCACAGCAGAAGTATGGGAACGGCAGGTGCAGTGGTCAGGAGGAGGTGGGTACGGTTCTATGAAGGCAGAATAAAAAGCCTGACCCATACTGGACACAACAGCCAAAAATGTACCAAAGAAATATGAATGGGTCTACTGATACAAAGGTGGACTCTTAGAGGAATTTTTGTCACTTAAAGTATGTGTGACCTTGTTCACCAAACACTCAACTGCTAGGATTCAAAGCTCTATTTGAAACCCAAGGAAGGTGAGCTTAGGGCAAATGAAAGGAAGTACTCCTTCGCCCAGAAGGTATTATTCATACAGAACTTATTTCCCAGGTGTGGTACAACCAGAAAATATAAGTGTAGTAAACAAAGACACTGGAAATTTCATGAATGAAAAAGACATAGTTGCTAAGAAGCTGAGATCGACCTTAGCTGCTTTTTAAGATTTTATTTTAAAATAATCACTACACCCAATGTGGGGCTTGAATTTACAACCCCGAAATCAAGAATTATATGTTCTACTGGCTAAGCCAGCAAGGCACCCACCCCCAGGGTGATCTTAGCTTTAAGACCAATGTCCTAGAGAATATGAGCCTCCTGACACAGAATTGCCTTCCAGCTCTGTGCCTTTTTGGCCATAGAATCAGCCTCTAACTAATGGGTCAGTGCTACTAAGTAGGGAATGAAAATGTCAGGGCCACCTCCAGGTTAATTTCCTGATCTTTGGTACTGATACGGTGTGCCAGGATCAGCTAAGAAGGAAAACTAACCATGAGAGGTTATCTTGCAGTGGAAATATGTGTGGAACATTGCTGAAAATTAAAAATGAAATTCCAGAAGAAATGTAACTCCAGTTAAAATATAAGAATGGTAGCAAGGCTGTGGCAGAAAATCAGGAGAAAAGGGGCAAGGAATACATAGGGAGCAAATAGGTTAATTAGGAATTAGTCTTATAACAGGGGGTATATACTGGAACCCCCCCCGCCCCCCGCCGGGGAAGAGGCAGGGAAGTATAGTGGTTTAGAATCCAGACTCTGGATCTAGACATCCTGTTTGAATCCAGTCTCCTCTACTTGCTAAGCGTATGATGCTAGGCAAACTGCTTAACCTTTCTGAACCTTCGCTCTCTAACCTGTAGTTGTTCACCTCATGCAATGGCTGTGAAGGTGAGATGAATCAGTGTATTCAACAGCCCTTAGATAGTGCCTGTCATATTGCAAATGTGTCATAATCATTAGCCATTATTCTGAATTAGGTTGAAAGACCATGTGTGTTTGGGGGCTGATGTTTATACATGTACCCATACTTCCTATTCTTGACTTGATCAAGTCAAAAAAAGAGAATATATGGATAGATTTTCAGGTCCAGTTCGTGCCTCACCATTCCCCATTCTCATGGCCATGCCAGATGATACCAAGGATTCTGCCCAACTGATCTCACCACAGTGTGTCTGCAGCCTCTTCCTTGGTCACCGATGGAATCAGTGTGTTGGCTTGGGTGCTAATGATCCCTCCCTAGATCTGTCACTTACAATTGGTGAGTGGACCATGTAAGGCTTCAGGAAGAATGTGTTCCTTTTCTAGAGTCATGTTACCTAGTCTCTTTGTGCCTCACCTCCCTAATCCTGGGGTAGTAATAGTACCTACCTTATAGGCTGTTCAGTAGCTTAAGGAGCATGTATGTGTTTAGCTCAATGTGATAGCTGTTGTGAAAAAGAATAATAATTCTCAATTGTCCTACTTCATTTCTGGCAGATTCAGCCTGGTCTTTATATCACCCCGCATTGTGTGGACACTAGGCACTTGTGGAGCATGAACATTACAAGTCTTGTAGATGGAGTCGAGAAAAAAGGGAAAAACCTCCTGGTGCCATGAAGTATATATGATAATATAAGCCCACAGATTCGGACATGCCCCACAGAGCAGTTACCCGCACAATAAAAGGGTAGAAGGCCAGAGCAGGTGTGAGGATTGGTGCCATTGATGAATGCAAAATGGCAGACAGACTTCACCTGTTTTCTGAAAATGAGTCCTTCATGAAGAATACCTTACTCCTATTTCTCGCTGACAGCCTCTTAATGTGTGTTTTGTGTAGAGGGCCTGGAGAGGAGGGGAGGGCTTTAGAATTAAGAAAGAATACAGAGCGGGCTATAATGAAGAAAGAGAAGAAAAGCACAAAGATGTTAGCAACTGGTCTTGTCAGTGTCTGTCCTTCCTGTTTAAGCAGCAACATCTTATTGAAATCAAGGGACCTTGTATTCCTTTAACCCACTCTTGTTGGGACTAGATGGCCAGATCCACGATTCCCTGGGGAGGTCTGTCTGTCAGGTCATTTAGAGGTCATCTTGACCCCTATTATAATGAGCATTTACCCAAATAAGCCTGCAGAAATGGGCCCAAGGCAGTGTCGAGAGAGTCTTCAGACCCATAACTGGAAGAGAGGAAGAAGCAGATCTGATCTTCCAAGGGAGTCTGTCACGGGGAAATCACATCAGATTGCCATGTGATTTGTAGACTAGTGCGAATTGGTTAATAACTCAGTTTCATTCCTGGGCCTGTGAGTCCAAACTCTTCAAACTCCTGACAGTGTTTACTCCTGATGTATATCTTCTGTATATCTAATTCATTAAGCTCAAATACAAGCACAGTGGTTCATGATTTCTCAGTATAAATAAACATCGCTCTGGTAGACAGCACAGTTTGGTAGAAAGAGCATTGAGCTCGGAGTCAGAAGACTGGAGTTGAGCCCTGTTATCTCCATCTCATTAGCACTAACCCTTGTGATCATCACTGTTTGGCCTTCTGACTCTACCTCTGTAGAGCCTACTGCATAGGATTGATGAATGAAAAGGGAGGGGGCCTTATAAGGGTGGGCTTTGCAAGTTGTAACGCAGTGATGATAATAAGGAATTTTTCCTGTGCTTGAGTCTTTGTAGAATTCCCTCCCACTCTCCTTTCTTAGGCTGGACAACACAGCAGAGATACCGAAGATTCGTAGCATTTTTCATCTTCAGTCTGGAGGAACCTAAGGTTTAGTTCCCAGTATGGCAAGTGCAGATCGTAGGAAGATGCCAACTAAAACCAGAGAATTTTAGAGGGAGAAGAGGCTTTAGAGGTCACTTGACACCCTCCTCCCCCTTTTCTGTAAGAGGAAATGGTTCAGAGAGAAGAGCCTAGAGAAATGCTTGTCTTGCCCACCTTTGTATGTGCAAGAAGGCAGTGCTCATGGTGAGCAAGGTGGGCTCACAGGTCTGTAGGAATGGGCCAGAAAGCTTTGCTCCCCAGGGTTGAGATGAGAAAGAAAAGTTCTGCTTAAGTTGCAATACCTCTGGCATTTATGATAACAAGCACTTAAACAGATTTCGTCTGCAGAAGAGGACTCAGTTTGCTCACAACCTCCATTTGGTCCTTGCTTCTTCCTTGACCGCAGTCACCACACCCTCAGCCCTCCAGGGGGACCTTCCTGTGTGAATTCACGAGTCTCTTGGTAAGTGCCCGACGGAAAGCTCATTTGTGTGCCGGCCTTGAATGGGCATGGATGGCATAGCCTCCCTCGGTGAGAATCTCTGTGGCTGGGTCTTAAAGCAGAGGTATGTATATAAAAGGGGGTTTTATGAGAGAGATCTAAAGAGTGTTCAGTGTGCTAACAAGCATTAGAGAAGTATACACAAATGACTTGGCCCCATTCCTCACTGGACCTGAGCTCATTCCTGGACTTAGGGTTCCCAGGCTTCTGAAGATTCTTAAGCAGCTGGAGTCATCTATTTTTTAAAATTAATTAATTTATTTTGAGAGAGAGGTTGAGAGAGAGAGAGAGCTCAAAGGAGGGGCAAGGAGAGAGGGAGAGGGAGAATCCCAATAGGCTCTATTCCACGACCCTGGGATCATGACCTGAGCCGAAATCAAGAGGTGGATGCTCAACTGACTGAGCCACCCAGGCGCCTCCCAGTTGGGGTCATTTAAAGGGACCATTTGCTTAACTCTGTCAAGGATTATTAGTCACTTTTAGAATTTGTGTGAGTGGTTCTAATAATAACAACAAACCATATTAACAATGACAGTGAAGGCACTGATGTTGATCGGTGCTCATCATATGTCAGATACTGCTGAGCACTTATATTATCCTGGGGTTGAGATTTACAAAGTGAGAGAATGGGAATTGAAATAGTGGAGAGGAACAGTAGCCTTGCAGTCAGGGGGCCTAGGCATCTTTCCCCCTAATTAGTATTTACTAACTGGGTGACCTTGGTCAAGTAGTTTGACTTTTCTGGAACCCCTCATCTGTAAAATGGGAATATAAATACCCACACTAAAGCGTCATTGAGGCTTAAGTTAACCCGTGAATGTTGAAAGGGCTTCTTAGCAGAGCCAACATGTAATAGACATATTACTTGTTGAGTTGAAACACAGATGATACAAACAAATACAAATGGATGAGAACTAATAAGAAATGGAGCTCAATCAAGACAGTTTAGGACAAACAGTGGGTTTTTCTCCTTTTTATGTCATTACAGGTGATCTTTTGTCATTAACATTTTCTCTACCCAGCCCTTTTATAAGGTGAGAACCATACAGAGGACCTCATTGAAATAGTTCAGGGTGAGAACTATCGCAAATGCTAAACTCTTTGTTAATAATGAAGGACTTAAAGGATGCGAGAGAGGATTCCGAAGGAGCAGAGCTCTCACTTGTCTGAGAAGAAGTCTCCTTGCAATCACCCTGTATCCATCTAGTGCCCTGGCTTTCTAAAACACAGGCCGCCATATTGCTTCCAATGCCACACTGCAGGGAAGTGGCCCCCAAGGACTTACAAAGCTCAAATCAGAATTCCAATCATGAACCTGCAGGCTTCAAAATGACTTATTCTCATTACAATGTATGAAATGATCCGTAAATACATATTTTAACATTACAGAGTTTAAATATTATTATACATCTTACTTGATGTCAGATTTTGTTAAATGCGTGTCATTATCTCAATTTACAAAGGTCAGTCGGGTGGCAGTGGAGAATAGAGCTGGATATATTTAAAAATTTTCTTACCAGTACATCTGCAGCTCAGATAACCCTGCCTTTTTCAAAGAGCTTTGGGCTTTTTTTCCCCCCTTTCAAATGAGACTTTAATGAGTATCATGTGGATAAACTCTTTGCAGAGGTTTGAAAAGATCCAGAGAAACACTGTAGTAGGAACAAGCAAACCATTTTGGATGAAATCATAAGCCATTTGAATGCCTCCTCATCTCTCTGGTTGTGTCAGAACCTTTTGGCTGTGTTTTTCTGCCACAGGAATGTTTTCATCTCCATGGCTAGGTAAATAGAATGTTCGTGTAGTTGCTCGATTGCTATTCATGCCGGCACAGAGTAGCAGAGAGTGACCTACTTCCAGCAGCATCCATAGAAAGCTTTGCTGCTTTCCGTCACGTCTGATTTTAAAATCTACCTTCTGTTTTTTTGTTTTTGTTTTTGTTTTTTGTTTTTTTGTGTGTGTGTTTTTGTTTTTTGCATCTTCTGCCCCGACTCGGCCCCAGAGACACCATACCATGGACTGTCAAGAGTCTTTATTTCTTTCTCTAATCACTCTTGCTTTCTGTGTTGGTTCATTTTAGTCTATCTTAAACCTCTGTTGGAAAAGGAGATGTGGGTGAGTGGCTAGCCTTAAAGGAAGTGAGCTTTTCTGACTTGTAGAATATAGTTCTATAAGGTAGGTCTGCCGAGAGAGATCAGGTGAGGTTTTCTTACTGAGACTACCCTTCTCCACATCAGCCTTCTGGAAGCATCTATATGTGGATGCTTTCTTATTGGGGACCACCGACTGGAGTTTCCAGAGGTCACTCTCATGAGTTTCTGTACAGCCAGTCCTTACTCTAGAAGTTGACAGGCTGGAGTGAGCTAGCAGCATTCCATACTCTCAAGAGGAAAGGCTGATTTGAAAAACTCCCACAGAGACTTATCCAGTTGGCGTGCAGAAATATACTTAGCCTTCACCTGATTTGGGGTATAACTAGAACCAAGTGTCACGTGTGGCTTTGTTTCATGGAATACCATGGTCACAGCTTGGGAGTCCTTAGAGACCTCCTGGTCCCATGATTTGAAGATGATAAAAAGGAGCTCCAGAGAGATTACTGCAGCTTTATTCTTCCAGCTCCCCATCCAGTGCTCTGTTCAACCCGCCATTCCGTTTCTCATCAGTGGATCATTAATGCTTTGAGGCACTCTTGTTTTTTGAGAGCACGTGTCACCAAGGAAAGGAAATAGAAATTCAGTTATCCTTCTCCTTGTCACAAGTGGAAATTTCTATCCCAGATCTGCAAGTCAAGAAGGTTCCAGTTACTTGAAAAAGAGATTCTTGAAATTTTAATCCATTTTGCTGTGGAGGGTTTGCTTGTGTGATTCTGTGTCCATGGCTCAAGCCATGAGATGATAAGAAACAGCCCCATGGCAGATAGTGAATTGAATAGAGGAAGCACATTGAGAGTTCCATTCGCAGTAGGACTTTGAACATCTTTACAAAAGAATTTCCTGGCTATGCTGTCTCCCATTTTGTTGTTCACTGAGCCAGGCCTCCATAGGTGCAGACTTCAGGCAAACCATCGGTGTTTCTGGCATCTGTGCTGGTTGAATTCAGGCCCAGCAGGGCACCTTATCTTATGTGTTTCTCACTCAGGGCTGTGGGATTGTATCACTTCAGAACTCCCTACCAGATGGTCCCTGTAGCGAGAGGTGTAGAGGCCCAGCCAACTCAGCCCGAGGGACATCGTTTCTCTGGCTAGCCTTTTCTTACTTCTCTTGACTTTGTCCTTTCTCTCTGCATCCTTCTCCTTTGTCTGCTCTTCATCTGTCCCTTATCTTTCTTCACAGATGGCCAGGACACTAATGTGCTGCTGTCATTATGTTATGGAACAAGTTGGGGTCTTCAGAGGCTGCCGTTCCAGAGACATTAAAGACTTGGGTCACGTTTGATACCAGGGTAAAGATTTGCAGGATAATTAGCGATCCTCTGCTGTTATTAACCCCTGACTCAAGCAGGTTATTTTCTTACAAAGGTGTTGAAAGTTAATGCCACTGTTAATAGTTTCAGTTGGAAGACCATAATGAAACCATGTGGGAACTGGCACCTACCATCAATAATCTTTCAAACTCTGAAATCAGGCAGGTGGGGGTGGGGTGGGAAGAAACATCAAAAAAGAGTGGAAGAAAGGGGGGTAATTATATCACAGGCTTACCTTTGGTTACCTTAGTGATAGTCACTGATGGACAAAACCCATTTGTTACCATTCGTTTTGAACAGTTGGCTTATCCCTGCTGAAGTCCTGAGCTCAGTCTCCATCACATAGGGAAACTCAAAATGGCCACTGTGGTAGCACAGGGTGGAGAGAAGGCTAGATTCCATTTTTAGAGATGACCCTTTCCCCTGCAATTTTTTCATCAAGAACATGAGACTATTCACAATATCATAGTTAACAGAATTGAAAAACAGCCAGGCAAAACTGATAATGCATAGATTACCCCCTCCAGTCTCCTAACAGCAGGGAGTTTCATGGTAGTGCATTTTATTTGTCTTCCAATTGATCCAGATCTTTTCTGACTCTGTGCTGGGGAGCCCCCTCAGAAGCTGTATTAGATTTGGTTAGAGGAAGAGTTTCTAAGATTAACAGCAAGTTTGAAAATCCTGATCTAAACAAGGTCTTCTGATAGTCAGTAATGGTCATCAGGGGGTGTCGCCCTCAACCTTGAAAGACTGCAGGGTCAGTTCAGCAGGTGCCTCAACGCGAGGCTTAGAATTGACAAGTTCATGCCTCCTCCTGGCTTGACCTCACCACCTGAGCAACCTCATTACTACTTAGCTGGGTTTAGCTGGAAACTCAGCCTTCTCAGGAGTGAAAGAAGGGCCCAGAAAGGCTTAGAGTGCTCTAAGCCACTCTTGAGTTATTCAGTGCATTAAAGGGTCTTTGAGATTTTCCCAGTTCAAATCCACATTTGACTTTAAATTGCCAAATTCTTTGGAAGAGGGCATCATAGATCTGGTGTTCAGTGAAGTTGTCTTTCGGGGGAAATTCTGATGCTGTCATGCTATGTTGTCCTAGTGGCTCAGTTCAGGGATGCTCAGCGTGAGGGGACACCTACAGAAGGGGCACGGCACTTGGATGGTAGGAGGAAGTTGTTATGTTTGGAAAAGGAATTTTTGTAGCAAGCTTTGGGTATCCTAAGCTAACCCCACAAAAACACAGTGCTACAAGTTCACAGGGCACATGCTAACATTACAACAGTAACTAACTAAAAAGTGATTTTGGGGGTGCCTGGGTGGTTCAGTCGGTTGAGCGTCCACCTCTTGAGTTCGGCCTGGGTCATAGTCTTACCATTCGTGGGGTCGAGCTCTGCGTCAGCCTCTGTGCTGAGTGTGGTGGAGACTGCTTGGCATTCTCTCTCTCTCTCTCTCTCTCTCTCTCTCTCTCTCTCCTCGCTCCCTCCCTCCCTCCCCCTACCCCCTCCCCTGCTTGCCCTTTCTCTCTTTCTCTAAAATAAAAAAAAATATGATAATAAAAGTGATTTTATCTCACTCTCCACTGTGCCTTTCCCCACCCCAGCTCATTCTCTAGCATGACTGCCTCTGCTTACCCATCTTCCTGCTTCTCTATTGCATATGCAGAAGCTCCAGGATTTCTTCCTTAGAAACCGCATATCTGCGTCAGCAGGAATGAGAACCTTTCTCCCCAGCCTGAGGTCCAGTCCAAAAAGGGGCCTGGCTCTTAAAGCCTCTGATGAAATCATCCCAAACCTGTCCACCCTGTGCTCTGAGGGAAAGGGGAGGTGGAATGCAGGGAAGGCCTGAGAGAAGAGTGGACATTTCTTGGCACGTGGAAATTACCATCTTTCTAGGCGGTCACGTGAAGCACCCTGTTCTGGACTTAGAATCGTGGAATGTCAAGTTACAAAACGGTCTTGAAATTCATGTGTACAGCTCCTTCTTACATAGATAAGGTAACTCAAAGCTAGGCAGTACATTCAAGGCTACTCCAGACCCAGATCTCTTGAGTTCCAGCTCAGTATTTTGGTCACTGCAGAATACGGGATCAGAGTTACCATGAGATTGGGGTAGAGTCTAGTCTGTCTGCCGCTCTCTTTCTGGGTCTTCTTGATCTTTTTAAATCCTGGCCTTATTCACTTCTCTGCTTAATGAAACCGGGAGTGACTTTCCATTAGCTCGGAACTGCTTAAACTGGCATTCACACCTTTCACAGCTGACATCAATCTGCATTCCTTCCCTCATCCTCCATGACTCCTCTGAACTAACGCTACCCTTCTGCAAACAGGCGTCAGGCCGCCGTTTCTTAGTACACATTCTCTTCATATGGAGTTGCCTCCAGTGTCTCTTCCTATTATATCCCATGTCCAGCCAGATCCCACCCTCCCCCAACTCAGCATGGCTGTTACCGCTTAGAGTACTTAGTCTTGGCCATGTCTTCAGTTTCTTCCTAGATCAAAGCCTCTTTCAGGGTAGGGATCATATAGCAGTTTGCTGAATGTGGCCAATGGAGTGTGCTCCAAAAATCTTCATTGTATACAGGAACAAATGGCATCCTGATTTCTGTGTATTCTAGGCAGTTCCAGAATTTTGGGAGGTGCTGGGAGACGTGAGGCTCGTATAGGGGAAGAATGGACTCGTTAAGAGTAAGGGCACCCTTCCCTTTCTGGAGATCTCCATCCCACAGTGTGCTGTTGGCAATGGTGCCCAGCCCACCCGTGGTATCTTGAAATGGCTGTGGAGGCTTCTGTAGGCACTTGTTTTATTCAGTCCACTATGGAGGACTGGGCTGTGCGGAGCACGCACAGAGCAGAGGCTCAGTGTGAGCCTTATCCACGGCCCTCAGGAGGCTTTGGACCAGAGTAACTGCCGCCTCCCGTATGTACCTCTTGGGAGTTTCAGGGAAGGCTTGCATTGCTAAAGCAATTTCTGAGCATTTCTTCTTCTGGAGACCCTCTGCTAACATCCAGGCCAACGTGATTACATTGATGTTCCTTCCAAGCTCTGATCTCAGCTCCATTGGTGACGAAATTCACAAGACGTTTACTGTGCCCTGTGGTTTTTCATCGGCTGACCTAGGGCAGATTCAGCATAAGTAAATAAGTTCCTGGTTTAGCATTTTGGCCCTCCCATGTCAGATCCTGCCAGGACAGGGAAAAAGGCCAAAGAAGAAGCTATCATTCTGTAATTATCTTGAATCTTAAAAACGACAGGCACCCTCATGGGCAGGCATGGTGCTCTCCTTGCTTTACCCTTTTTTTTTTTTTTTTTTGCCCTCTACCATGAGTCTGGTCTGGGCAGGATCAGGATATCACTGTCTGTGGAGATGGGCATGAATATCTCACAAAGAGGTTCAGAGGGCTGGCCTGGAAGCCAGGGTCAGAGATTCTGTGCTCTCAGCTCACCTCCCTGTGGGAGCACTTTGTCAATAACCTGTTCGTTCCCTGGTACCACCACTCCTGGGACCCTGGAGCAGAACGCCTTCCTCCTCAGAAATTGTCTTGGACCGCCAATACATACAGGTTTCTTTTTGGGCTGATGAAGATGTTCTGGAATTACAGTGGTGATGGTCTCACAACTTTGTGAATGTACGAACCGCCATGGAATTGTATACTTTGAAAGGACAGATTTTATGGTATGGGAATTCTATCTCAATTTTGAAAGAAGTCATGGAATACTTGGGGAGCCTGGGTGGCTCAGCCAGTTAAGCATCTGACTTCGGCTCGGGTCATGATCTCACGGCTCGTGAGTTTGAGCCCCGAGTCAGGCTCTGTGCTGACAGCTTGGAGCCTGGAACCTGCTTCAGGTTCTGTGTCTCCTCTCTCTCTCTCTTTCTCTGCCCCTCCTCTGCTCACGCTCTGTCTCCCTGTCTCTCAAAAATAAATCAACATTAAAAAATGTTTCTTAATAAAATGTTATTGATAAAATGTTTTTAATTTTTTTAAATAAAGAAGTCATGGAATACTAAGACCTTGCACAACAAATAAAAATACTGCCGCTCAGAACCTGCTAGAAGACCACACGCACTCCATACTCAAATGCTCGCTCTCTCTCTCTCTCTCTCTCTCTCTCCCCCTCTCTCCGTGCTTCTGCAAAAGTCATGTTGTCTGGTGTGTGTTGGCAATGGAGGGGATCTGATAGGACTACTTCTGTTTTAGCTCCTGTTCTGTGTCAGGCTGGCATGACCTTGATCTGGGTGTTTACTTGTCCTTGCTTCCACAGTAAAAATGGAGGTAATGAGCCTGGCCTAGTTGATGAGAGTCTCCTGGGAAAGAAAAATCCATTTTAAGTGCTTTGGAGGTATGAGGTGCTAGATTCCTTCTAAAGAGTTACAGGAAGGCCTGAAGTGGCACCCAACATGTATGGAATTAATCCCAGGCTGGCTTAGAGCCGGTGTGGGTAGGAGGCTGAAAGCGTGTTGCTCTGAGTGATTGAATTATGGTGTTGGGTGTTCTATTATAAGCTGTTAGTGCTTGTGAGTTTTGTCCATGCTGCGGAGACTGGTCTCTTCCTGCAGCGGCAGGGAAGGCACTTGGGGGAGGGATGTGCTTCCCAGGAGGAATCTTCCTGGGGCTTGACCCATGGTTGGGAAGTAGCTTGTGATTGGGGCACTTGTAGTGACATGTCATGTGGCTGCTGCTGGGAGGCATGCCCAAGGGTTTCTCTTCACCTGGAAGTCTGGAAGGCCACCTTAGAGGAAAAGTGAACTCAGGAGTCCTGTGTCACTCACTGCCTCACTTAACAAATGGGGCTGTGCCTGCGGAAAACCAAGACCCAGATGCAGGGGATCTTCCATTCTTACACCCTGTGCAGCTTCTTGGCTGCTTGAGCTGGTCACTTCCAGAGCACGGACAGCTCGCCATCCCGGTGGGATGTTTGGGCGCCAGGTGAGTGGGCGAGGGGCTGAGGATGAAGGGGGGCTCTGATCGTCCTGTCTTTGCTGTCCCCTCATCGCCCATCACACACCCATTTACTCTTCTCCCCGGTCTGGAGGGTATTAGGAAGAGGTAGGGAATACTATCTGTGTCTTTTAGGGTTAGGCTAATGACCTGTGGCTCCTGTGAATTCTTTTCACCAACCTACCCTGAGAGGACCAGCCAGTATTCTTCTTCCTCGTCCTCCTTCTAATTCTCCTATCAGTGTCTGCATGTCCCCTTTCCACATCTCTACCTGTTAAAAGGATAGCCACCACCCTTTAGGACCCAAGGCCACTACCATCTTCTTCCAGATTTCCTCCCCTTCTTCCACCCTCAACCCAGGCAAGCCTACTCTTAAATTGTACATTTTCACATGGTGTCATATACATGGTGTAACACCTCCCACATTCACATTCACCCAAGGGTGGATTGCTTTGGAGAACTTGTTGAGGGCCTCATTTAGATTAGTATCACAGTGCCTAGAACAGTGCCTGGTGCACAGTGCATGCCCAATGTATATGTTAAGTCAATTAATGAATAAATACGTAAGTAAATAAATAAAGCAGAACATCATTTGTGCCCTCCTACAAATAGTGAAAGATATTTATAAACTCCATAAATATTCAAAATTGCTTCCCTCTTTATGGTGTGGTACTTGATGAGAATACTATTCTAAATGTGTCTTATTAAATCTTTTTTATGTCCGTGGAATTATTATTTTTTTTGGTCAAAGGTGATAAATTTTGGGAGAAGAAGCCATGCCTTTTAAAAAATGAACTTTTATAAAGCAATGCATTGCCAGAGTGTGCTCAGCGGAATATTAGTTCCCTAGGGTGGTAATAGTTGTTAAGGAAGAAATGATTTTGAGGCCAAATGAAGTTTAGGAAAGGCTGGGCTAATCAGGTCTCTGTTGTGAATTATCTCATAGCTTCGATGTGATCTTGCTTCGGAATATTAGCAGGAGAGACCCATAGTAGCATACTTCTGTACCAGTAGCTTAGCACCTGCAGTGTGAAATGCATAGTAGGTTTTTGGTATTTTGTTGTTAATTGTTGATGATAGTCCGGTGCCTCCATCTCGAGCCTTGAGAGCAGGTGAGTGCTTGTGTCTGTGCTAAGGGCCCAGGTTTTCACCACCCCCTCTGTGTGTACCAGCTCTGCTCTGCAAAAATGAAGAGAAAAATTAAAGGGAATTAAAACATCCCTGCCACGGCGAGTATTACACATCTCCAGTGGGCTATGCAGCAAATGATTGTGGTTTTAGAAATATTCTGTCAGCCCCAGTTGCTCTGCAGTAACCTCCCAGGACTGTTCCAGATGTGCCAGTTCTCTGCACAGTAATTACCAGCTCTTTCCTTGGTAGATTCACTGGTGTCTAGGAGTAATTGCTAGGGAACTCACATTTTCAAATTTACAAGAGGCAAACAACCTTCTATTTACCTCCGGGGTTATCAGGGTATTCAAACAGTGCTGGGTAAAGGATGCTATTGATCATAGAAATATGGGGAAGAGCTCGAATTTTCACTTTGGTGTTTTTCTCAATGGGTGAGAGTCTGGCTCACTCGATTATGGAGCAAAGATCTAGGGGGTGGATAAGTCTCTTCTTCTCGGGGCCTCTTCCCTTCCTGGAGATTTGAAACCTGACCTAACCATAGCTGGAACCCTTTGTTGTCTTTAGCTGACACTGGCTGATTGGTACCATTGCCTAGGAAGAAGATGAATAAGAAGATCCAGATTGGGCCAGTCCGAATTCTGACCTGTGCTTTGGTGTTTGTCCTCTAGAGATCTCGGGAAACACAGAGGACATCCCTCTGGTGCGCTGGAGGCAGCAGTGGCTGGAGAATGGCACTCTGCTCTTTCACATTCATCACCAAGATGGTGCTCCCAGCCTCCCTGGACAAGACCCAACTGAAGAACCCCAGCATGAGTCAGCAGAAGAGGAATTGAGGATCCTGCACATCTCAGTCATGGTAGGAGCAGCGTGGCTTTAACCTCTCAGGCCGTAGCTTATGTTATCTTGACTTTAAGAGCCTTGGCGCCGTGAACGTAGCTCTACGAAACCCACTCCACAACGATCATTGATCAGGTTAATAAGTAAATTTCCCATTTGTGGGAAGTGTCTCCACCTCGGGTGAAATATAAGTGGTAGTTATTTCTATACCACCGTTACCCACCTGTTCTCTTTGGGAACATGCCTAGACATGGAGTAACTTTTACAAACAAGAGAATATCAGATGGTGCCAGTGGATTGTCTTAAAAAGGCGTTCTTCAACTAGTAGATCAGAATATCTTGTAATAGTTGCTCCATAAATGTTTGCTGAATGACTGAATTGCCAAGCTGCTTGCTGCTACCAAGCCCTCTCTCTCCTCTTCTAGCCAGGAGAAAGTCAACATTTGGCTTTCTGTCCTCTTACAACAAAGGGCATATCAATAGATACTTGCCCCTCCCTGTAGCCTAGCTCAGAACTTTCACCATCAACCTCCCTTCTCCTCTTCAGAAATTTGAGGCCTCAAAAAAAATGAGAAGATTCTTCTTAAAATTCTAGGAACTTGTGTTCTAGAATCTCACTCAAAAGTAGATGGTACAGTGACAGGCAGGGGTTTTGTCTGGTGGTGTTTTGTGCACTGTTGTGTTCTTAGCACTCAGAACAATGCAAGCACATAGTTAATGCTTAATAAATATTTGTGGAAGAAATGAATGAATTTCCCAGTGGACATAGACAATGTCTGCTTCCCTTGGCATCTTACATGTTAGTATTGTATTGGTAAAACCAACATATCGTCTGCTTCTAGGGAAGCCTAAGAGCAGGTTGAGGCCAGACTGATTATTCATGAGCCATATATACAGAAGGCATGGGCTCTTTCATGTTTACGAAACTACAGAAAACCAATCTAGGTCTTGATCTAAACTTTATCTGTTACTCTGATACCAACACTACGTGCTGTTTGGTTTTGTTTATCAAATTGGGAGAAATTGAGCACATTTCAGATACACAAAAATTCCCATTATCCAAATATTTGACATTGAAACTCTTTCCATAAAATCTCTGATGAAATCTCAGAATGTAAGTCTTCCACTGATCTCTGCACGAATAACTAGCTTGATAGATTACCTGCATATACACAAGCTACTTTATTTAAACTATATGGTCAAGAAAAGAGTCCTTAAGAGCAAATGGTAAACCTCAATGTTTAGATGTGCTGGAAGGCAGGCAGGTAAATGAGATTGCCATGCCTCACATTTACAAATTTATTGAGGTTTCTAATATGGCAGTTATGGTACTTGTACATCCTTAATTAAAGACTAGCATTTCCTTTCAGGGAAGATTGTCTTCTGTCATGTAGCTTGTAGTTCCCAGAGAGCGGTAAGATCAGGCAGATCAGCCGAATCAACCCTGGCATTGACTGGAGTGACAGATGTATAGGCCACATTGCCTTCACATTTATGATATGGTCTCACTGAAAAGAAGGGCACAATGGTGGATTTCCCCCAGCCATTCACATCTTCCCATCAATGTGAAAAGCAGTCGTCATTGTTCTGGATGGTTTTTGTTTTGTTTTGTTTTGTTTTGTTTCTTTTGGTCTGAGACCATTTCAAAGAACCAGTCATCACGCCAAGGAAATGTTTAGGGTGAAAGGAAGTGTATGAAGATTCTTAAGGACTAATACTGGGTATGATTGTATCTGAAAGGCCCTGAATATAGATGGTCAAGACAGGCAACGTATCAGAAGGTGTGTTTGGTGTGGGGCTTGAGGGAGTAGTGGGAGGATCCATGGAAAGACGGTCTAATGCTGGTCCTCGTTGCTGCATCACAAATCTTAGTGTAGCAAGGATCCTGTCTTCAAGTATCCTGTCCTTTCCATCCTCAGAATGATGTGCTCCAATAAGTTCTCTAGAGAAGTATATACGTGGGTATTGTGTGTGTGCGCATGCATGTGTATGTGCACACATAGATGCATGTTTGTGGGGGTGGGTGACCGTGGAGACAGAAATGTGCAGGTCAAGGATGCCAAAGGATTTGAGGAAATAGTTTGTGCCCTTAAAATATAACAGTCCCTATGAGAAGCCCTCCGTTACTAATGCTTTGTTTTTTGAGGCCTCCCCCCACCGAGCGGGGATTAATGGACCGTGGGCACTGAAATGGAAAGAGAACAAAAGTCAGCCTTCAACCTGTGTCTGAAATTTTTCCTTCATATGCTACTGGTCACCCATAGACCAACGATGACATTGTCTTCCAAATAAAATGGAAGAGATTCTTCCTTCAGCTTTACTTTCGTTTATTCTACGTTACTCTTCACTACGTTATTATTCATTAACCTTGCTGGAGGGGGCAAAGGTTAAAAGAGCATGGACAGGGGGTGAGGGTAGGCAAGTCTTGTGTTTGACCTCTTGCATGTGGATAGGCCCCTGTCTCCATGAAAAATTCAGGAAAGCCTTTGACCTGTGGAAGCAAACAGGGACCCCAAGGTGAGGTGAAGATGTAAGGACTCCCTCCTGTCCTTGGCAAAGACGCGGTGGTCAGGGGAGTCTCTCCGAGTCCAGCTTGCTATCTTACCTTGCCCTACTCCCATTCCATGCCATACGCTCTCACGCACTGCCTCTTCTGTCCTTAACATTCCATTCTAGACACAGTTTCAAAGTCTAAAGTTGTGTATCTGCCCTCAGCTTAGAAATCAAGCCTGAGGGTATCCTGTTTGAAGATACCGTTCCTAGAATCTCTGATGGCTTCTTCTTAAGAGACTCAGGGACTGGTAGACTTCATCTGATATGCTTTATACCACATCCTTCGGAGGTGAAGTAGGCAGCCATTTGAGGCATCTGGAAAGAGAGCATTATAAATGTCAGAAGATTTTGCAGGCCTTTGACTAGTAACACTGTTGGACAGCAAAATGCACTTACATGAAATTTTATTACCCAAGCCCTGTTGGTTATGAAATAACAATAGCAGAGCTATTTTTCATTAACTGTAACGATCGATACTGATGTGGTTTTCAGTTCGGATCCAAATAGCATAATTTGAAAAAGAGAAAAGTTAAGGTGATTATCAAAATATGAATACAACCAACCTTTTCTCTTTTGTTAAGAAAATGTATATTTAAAAGCTTAACTGGTAATTCTAAATATTTCCAATATGTGCAGAGGGAATTAATGGTTCTGTGAAAACCTTCAAGTTTACATTTCTCTGATTTTGTGTTTACCCTTTTCCCATCCATATTGCCTCAATGCAGGGACCACTGTTTATTTTTATATTTTGCATTTACTGTGTTTAGTTTTAAGCACAAAGTATAAGTAATGAGAGACTGAAAGGCCAAGGAATACCTTTTTTGTATCCTTATGACACTCTGTGAATGAGAATTGGCGAGTCCTTGTTTCCACTGTGCCCGGTGTAAATATACCATCGGCAAAATGGTGGGCTTGAGGGAAACCAGTACCTCAGCTGGGGACTTGGCAATTGAAAACTTTGAAAACCCTTTTGCTTTACTTATTGTTCAATCACATCCTAAAATTTTTGAATTATTTTTTCCAAAGAGGTACTCTTTCCTTCCTGACATCTTAGATCACCGTGTTGAGGGTCAAACAATGTATTGTAACCTCCAGCATGATTCAAACTGGGCGGAAGAGATTTATTGTGAATCTTGCAAGGTAATTGACATTTAAAACTACTGAAGCACACAGGGATACTCTTGATACTCTTTTGCAAACTCTTGAACAAGTGAAAGCCAAATCATCGAATGGAAATCAGTTGTGTGAATTTAAATCCATAAATCAGAGAATTGTTCAGTTATAAGCACATCCTTTACTCCACAGCATAGAAGGTCAGGTTTTAATATGACTTTGTTTTTTTTTAATGTTTACTTATATTTAAGAGAGAGAGAGGGAGAGAGAGAGAGAGTGAGTGAGCTGCGAGTGGGGGAGGGGCAGAGAGCGAGGGAGACGCAGACTCCAAAACAGCTCCAGGCTCCGAGCGGTCAGCATAGAGCCCGACTTGGGGCTCAAACCCACAAACCATGAGATCACCACCTGAGCTGAAGTCAGGGGCTCAACCAGCTGAGCCACCCAGGCGCCCCTAACATGACTTGACTTTAGATATTCAGACTCTGTGGGTTTAAATTTCCATGTTGTACTTTTGCTAATTTGCCATATGATCTACATTTTTCTTCTTACGGTATGCAAAAGAATTGAATGGTGCATAATAGCGCTTTAATGTATTATCTATATATTTCATCTTTGTAATTAAAGATGGCAGTGTTAATAGACTTCCTATATGCATATAGGTTGGTTAAATACAGTGTTCACAGCAAGTAACCTTTCAAAAATCCTTCAGTTTGGTATATATATTTTGCAGTCATAACTCCTGCTGGTAGGTAAGCTTTCATAGTTCAGCCCTCGTAGGCACAATTCACAGTTGTGTGGAAAAAAGTAATGTTTGAGCGTTTGTCTATCTCCCTGGGGATTTGGGGACTGGAGCCCATCAGGGAAGCCTGGGTCTGCTCAAGACCACTAGTCCCACCTGTGTGGGGCCCATTGGCCAGTGTCTGCAGGTCCGTGTGGCCCTCAACTGCTGGCTCCTCAGGTGTCTCCAAGCACCTTGTCTCTGGGAGCTCCAGGTGAGTCCTAGACACGTGGTTTTCTTTTGGGAGAAACAGCATAAAGAACCAGGTTCAGGGACAAAGGAGGCCACAGGTGTTACTGTGGAGTCCCAGCATCCAGGAAATAGAATGGACACTTTAGAGAAGTTGTATCCTGGGGAAGTAACGGCTGGGCCGAGTTAGTACAAAGCCTACGGAACATACCTATGCGAGCTTCCAGGACTGTGTTTCCACGACCGTCGCCAACTTTGTGCCAGAGGACCCATCCTTGCTCTCACTTGCTCTTCCTTGTGCATCCTCGCTCAAGTTCAGTTCAGCTGCCTACGCATCGTGTGTTACTTTGCTTGAAGCTGTCTTCAGTGCACTTGTAAAGCTCAGCCACGTCTAAGGGCACGGAAGAGCATTTCTAAGTGTGGTCATTGCTATGTGCCATCAAGGCCATCGGTTTATTATTAAGTGTCTGTGGGCATAGGAGAGCTAGATGCTTTTTCTGTCAGTCCCTTTTGCCTTCAGGTAATCGGTTACAAAAATTCATTAGCAAATTCGTTAATCAGGGTCACTTTTACATCTTCATTGTCAATTTATATTGTTTGCTTAGTTCAACTGAGGATGCCCTATCCTTCTTTTTGATCTTTAGAAAGAAATGGAAGGGCACCTGGGTGGGTCAGTCAATAGAGCATCCAACTTCGGCTCAGGCCATGATCACACAGTTTGTGGGTTCAAGCCCTGTGTTGACAACTCAGAGCCTGGAGCCTGCTTCAGATTCTGTGTCTCCCTCTCTCTCTCTGCCCCTACCCCACTCATGTGCGTGCACGTGCTCTCTCTGTCTCTCAAAAATAAATATTAAAAAAAATTTTTTTAGAAAGAAATGGAGGAGTTTAGTCATGTCTTGTGTTACCACAAAAGATAGAACTAGAGTGATAACAGATTCAGTCCAAAGAACTTTTCTAGCAATTCAAGCCATCCATTATGGGGCAGGACTGACTTACTGGCCATACCGTCCCTTTGCCAAAGCCATTGTCTTGTACTTGGCCTCCTACTAAGAAAATGGTGGGCAGTTCGTAAAATAACAGCAAGATCCCTACAGACAAAACCTCCTCGCACTTGGGTTGTTACTGGCAGACTGATGTGCAAAAGAGGACATGGCAGGGCCCATTTGGGGGCTCTCCCAAGTGCCAAGGGAAGGTTGGTTTCTAAACCTCCCCACTTGGCACCATGGTTTGGCTGTGCCTGTCTTGCCAAGGCGCATCAGGTGCAGGTACATGGGAGTCCATTAGCCGTTTCAGTTGTTGAGCTATTCCGAGTGCTGGCCGTGCTCCCATATTCACACGGGTGTGGGTGGGGGGCTAGGATGTGTGGGAAAGAAACACTGGGTTTAGGGTTGGAAGGTAAGCTTCAGAGCCTGGCTTTATACGACGTCAGGTAATCTGCTGACCTTTTGGGAAGCTTCTCACCTCAACTGTGAAATGGATACATTCACTGCTGAGGCTTTTTAGTTTCCAAAAAATGGAGATCCACTCAGGTCTTCTCTGTAAGGGAGTTTGACTATAGTAACTCACATGGAGGTAAGGTAGACAGGAATCTTCTCTTTTTTTTTTTTAATGTTTATTTATTTTTGAGAGAGAGACAGAGCACGAGCAGGGGAGGGGCAGAGAGAGAAGGAAACACAGAATCGGAAGCAGGCTCCAGGCTCCGAGCTGTCAGTGCAGAGCCCCACACAGGGCTTGAACCCACGAATCATAAGATCATGACCTGAGTCGAAATCGGATGCTTAACCGACTGAGCCACCCAGGCACCCCAGCAGGAATCTTGTAATTAAAAAAAAAATCCTCAAAGTAGAATTTCATGAACTCTGGCGCTGAAAGGTTGTGCAGGATCTGGGAGTCACCCTGTCAGCCCCCAGCATCCACGGCTAGTTTGTGGTTTGGCTCTTGGACACGTCCATCTTTATCGTTCCCATTGCCATAAATTAGCTCCTTTGTCCAGCGTGCTCTGTAAATCTCATCCCCATTTCGATGCTTTTCAGTGTTTGTACTATCCATTTACTCATCAAGTCACTTCACTTGTGACCCCTCGGGACTTCTTGCACCTTGTCCCTGTCCCTGTGGCTGCCAGATTCTCTGCTTTCCCCACCTCCCCTGACTCCTTAGGGAGACAAGCAGAGGGAAGCTAGTTACTGTAGTTCTTTTTTGTTGACAGCTTTTTTCCTCTCAAATCACCCCGTGGGAGGCTATAACCCTAACCTTCTCCCATTGGCTGTGGTTACAGGAGGGTTGGCTTAGGTGGCACAGAACGCGACTAGTCCTGTTCCAGGCCCAGCTCGGAACCACTTTCTTTAGCAGAGGAGAGAAGCCATGATCCCGTGATTTGCTTGTTCAATGCGACGGGCGTGCTGCAGGGGAGCCTGGGTGGCTCAGTTGCTTAAGCGCCCCACACTTTTTTTGGCTCAGTTCATGATACCAGGGTCATGGGATCAAGCCCTGCTTCGGGCTTCATGCTGGGTATGGAGCCTGCTTAGGATTCTCTCTTTCTCCCTCTGCCTCGCCCCCCACCAAAAATCCCCCGAAAAAACACTACTCTAAGTACTTGCAGTATATATTACCGTATGTTTTATTCTCATCACAACACCGTGAGGTAGGGATAATTATCATCCCATTTTACAAATGAAGGGACCAAGGGCCAGAGAAGTGGAGTAACATACCTAAACTCAAACAGCTGTTAGGTTACACAGCCAGGATTTAAGTCGAAGCAGTTGGCAGAGTCCAGACTCTGTTCTCGAAGAAGCACCAGCTCATATTCTGGCCAATCGTGGGTGCCCAGTAAGTATTTCTTACATGTCCTTTCATCGGTTCTTGTTGTTTTGTCCACTTTTGACTGCTGAGTCTCATCTGATGCTTTTCCCCCATTGTTGCTTCAAAACCAGTAACTCTGTGAGCACTAGGACCCACAAGCAAGGTAGAATATAGATCTTTCTTCCAGACAGCTAACCCCAAAAGCTCAGATTCCGTTCAGCTTGGCTACACCCACCTGCTAACCTTGGCTTCAGCCACACCGCCTCACAGCTGGCTGCGGGCTTATTGGCAGGGAAGGGAAGAGGGCAGTTAGGGACTTTTCACTCTAAAATTGTGAAAGTCATATAACAGTAAATTTAGGCTTTTTCAGGTACATACTTTCACATCTCTGCAGTTTTTAAAAACAAAAAACTTTTGTTTTTTGGGGGACTTTTCACTCTAAAATTGTAAAAGTCATATAATAATAAATTTAGGCTTTTTCAGGTACATACTTTCACATCTTTGTAGTTTTTAAAAACAAAAAACATTTTAAAAGCATTATTGACCTATCATTGATTTAAAAGAAATCATTGACTCATTCATTCATTTAGATATGGATTCTTTACCAGTATCTGTCAGGCTAAGGAGGTAGAAAATAAGACAACCTTTTGCTTTCAAGGAACATTTAATGATATTATTAACACTTAATATTTGAGGATGGCCTTTGGCAGAACTGGGAGGCAGGTAGAGTGTCTACCTTCTTTTCCATTTCTTTATATTTTTTACATCCATTTTACAGTTTTGTTCTTCTCTTTCCTGAAGCTCATGGAGACCTTAAGCTGCCCCCATTTCTCCAGACAGCAAGGAGAACAGCTAAGAGGCCACATTTTCATGATACTATTTTTTAACAACATGATGTAATACTCTGTTCAGCAATTTAGCTCACTTGATATAGAAGCCAACAAATTTTAAGTACTTAGTTCCAAAAATCTCTGAAGATCCTTTTGAAAGCGGGAGTCATAATCTCTGTGGGGTTTAAATCGATAACAAGAACTGGTGATACTCATAGTAATGAAGCTAACATTTTTACTCGCTGGGTCCCAGGCGATGTATGGGATCACTTTCATGCATAATATCAGTCGACTCTCTAAAAATCTAGTGAAATAGATGGTAATTCTCCCACTTTTCAGATACGAACACTGAGACTTCGAGAAAGTACATCACAGATCCGAGGTCTTATAGGTGGAGCCAGGATTCAAGGCAAACGCATCCGACTCCAGACTTCATTCTGCCGTGACCGTGCTGCTTGCTGGCTTCAGGGTGAGCCGGTTTGTTCAGTTTTCCAGGCTGTGGGATAATTTTGCTTCCTCTGGCTAGCACAGTAGAGACCCTTCACTTGATGAACATTGGGAAAGCTCATAGAGAACTGGGCAAGGAAGGTGCTGTCATGATGGAGTCTCTGAGCTACATCAAAAGGTGAAGATCTGCACTGAGCAAACGGATAAAGCATCGCAGAGAAGCCTGGGGTTGACTCTGGACAGAGGTCATCGAGAAGCCAAGACTCCAGAGAAGACTATACATTCCGTATATTAAACTTCAGGGCGGGAGTTTATAGCAAGGCTTTGTTATCAGAGAGACCAGTTTAAATCCCTGTTCTACCCCTTACTACGTTTTCTAGTGTCCTTGGGCCAGTTGCTTAAAACTCTCTGAACTCACTTTCCTCATTTATGAAATGGGAATGATAACAGATTCTCCTTCTTAAAGCTGTTTTGAGGATTACATGAGATGATTCGTACTAAGCACTTCCTACAGTGCCTGGCCCGTGGGAGGTGCCCAGTAAATACGAACCAGGTAAACCCTTGGGGTGCCGGGCAAGCTGCCTGTAACCATTCCTTGCGTCGTGTGTTACTCCAGGGCCCACTACCTTAGGGAGCCAGAAAAGCAGCTGGGATCATGGCAGCCCCTTGCAGGAGTCCTGGAGGAGTTGTGCTCGGGGGCAAGACTGAGGCAATTAAGGTCATCAGGGCAACAGAACGGGCCCCTTGTGAAGCCGGGATGTGGCCGTGTACATCTAGGGCATTGTTAAGCCACTTCTGTTTCACTGTTTACAGGGTTTCCTAGCAGCTATCCTATGGTTTGGGAGGACGATCCCAGCTCCAAATTCCCTGGAAGAACTTCACTAATTTATTTATTTATTTTATCAAACCAAATGATGTCATTATGGGAATTTCTGTTCTGCTGAGGTATCTAAGAGTGTTGTTACTCACGTTCACGACGGGGAAGAGAAGGCATGGACTGATGGGAGACGTTTGTGGCCAGCACTGGTGAAAAGGCTCAGGGTTCTTTGTTGTTTTTAAATTTTTTTTTTAACATTTATTTATTTTTGAGAGACAGAGAGAGACAGAGCATGAGCAGGGGAGGGGCAGAGAGAGAGGGAGACACAGAATCCAAAGCAGGCTCTGAGCTGTCAGCACAGAGCCTGATGCGGGGCTCGAACTCGCAAACCACGAGTTCATGACCTGAGTCGAAGTCGGACGCTTAACCGACTGAGCCACCCAGGCTCCCCAAGACTCAGGGTTCTTAATCTGAAGGCTGTCATCTTTCCTCCAGCTCATGCTGCCTTCTTCTTGCCTTCTGCCCATGTCTAAAGTTTTGTGATTCTTTCACTGACCCGAAATTTGCCTTTAAATCTGACCTCAAGCCTACACTCAATGGGTGGTTGGTGGGGACAGAGTAGCTTTGGGTATAGTGGATGTAGGCAGCCATGTGCCCAGAGACAGAAGCCTGCGTGGGCAATGGCAGGAAATCAGGCCACGGGTCTGTAAAGTGCCAGATGATAAACACTTTCAGCTTTGCAGGCTGTTTGAACTCTGGTACAACTACCCAACTCTTGCCATTTTATAGTGCCAAAGTAGCCATATGCAATAAGTAAATGGATAAATGTGGCTGTGTTCTAATAAAGCTTTATTTACCAAATAGGCAGTGGGCACCATTTGGCCTAGAGGCCATAGTCGGCTGATCCCCATCTAGTACATTTCTTTTGTCTACAGCGCGTGAACAGAGACTGAAATCTTAACAACTTAGTGGAAGTGTTAGGGTACCATTTGCAGAGTGAAAGATAATAGTTTGCTCATTTTAGTCAGACTCCTATAGATTGATTATAATTGTCACTTAAGGCAGACATTGACAGAGATCGTTCTTGCTACAAATTCAAGGCACAAATTCAGGTGAGATACAAGCATATTAGCCTCTCCTGAGAGGTATTGATGGGTTTAGTGAAGACAAAGTTGATGAAAACAAAATATGCTTAGACTTGACAAGGGAATTATCAACAAGGTATGGGTTAGGAAATATGCAATTTTTTTTCCTTCCCTGTGAGGCTGATGGCTCCTGCTTGGTTTCGATTTTGACATACACAGTAGACTTTTGTGAAATGTTTAGATAGGTTACAACAGCCCCTTATACAGAAACACCTAATGTTGGTGGACATGCACGCAGAGAAGTATATTACGCTTCCAGACAGGTCATGATACATTTGGTCTGTGATACGTAAGGACTTTACATTTATTTATTTTTGAGAAACAGAGTGAGACAAAGCGTGAGTGGTGGAGGGGCAGAGACAGGAGACACAGAATCTGAAGCAGTCTCCGGGCTCTGAGCAAGCGGTCAGCACGGAGCCTGATGCGGGGCTCGAACCCACAAACTGTGAGATCATGACCTGAGCCGAAGTCGGACGCTCAACCGACTGAGCCACCCACGTGCCCCGATACTTAAGGACTTTAAGAGTTAGTGGTGGCTGTCTGCCTTGCTTATAAATAAGGCTGAAGGTGGACGAGGCATTTTGAGAGACCTCACCTCATAAAATCGCCTTATCGCATACCCTGTCAAGTATGAGCCCAGGTTCATTGGAAGTCTTGCCTGCATGAGAGGCTGATGTCAGTAGCTCTCCTCCAGATTGCACAGGAGTCTCCGTGGTACATCCGAGGAGGTCGGGAGCTTCCTGCTGCTGCCTTGCTATTTATGATTCTCCTGATACCTCTGTCACTGCTGCTGACATCCACGAATAGCAAGAGATGAGTCAAATAGCCTTCTAACTTGGGCGAATCAGATGCTCAGTTAATTGATATATTGAACTGTGGCTGACAGCAGCGAGTGCCTCATGGAGAAGTATCTGGGCCTTCTGGGCTTGGCTCCCAGTCCCGAAGTTTGCTTAAGGTGAACTTAAGGGGACTTCTGCAGCCCCCTAAAGCACCATGGCCATAGGAGATCCCTAAGAGATCAGACAGCAGGTGTTTGTTAAAGGGCTCAGCCTTTTGTTTCCTCCTTTCCTGTATTCTGTCTGAGCAAGAAGGTGGAAGAATTTGGGACTGAGACGCGTAAGCATTTGGGACGTAGAGGAGTGAGTGTGTCAGAACTTGACCTGTCTGGGCCTCAGACACATTCTTACGAGGTAAGGTAAGCCGCCCTACAAACAAACGCAGGAGGGCTCTGCCTCCCAACGGTGATGTTGAAGCATCCCAGTTTGATTCTTTTTATTCCCTAAATGATGTGGCGTGTACACGCGCAGGTCACCATCCCTGGGCTTTCAGCTGGCCGCCTCGGGGGCTCTGCTGACCAGAGCAGGCGGCCTCGGCACCTGAGAGTTCCAACCTGTCCAGGACACAGCCACCATCCTTGGACCCTGCCTGTGGTTGGAACGGGCAGCACCAACGTGTCCCCGCTGGGGCTCTGTCCGGAACTCCCAGAACAGAGTGACGCCACCAGGCTGTGCTCCCCTAGATGGCATTTTCTCTTCTTTCCTCAACAGTGATACATGCTGGGCCGGGGAGACCAGGGGACCATTGAATTAGAAATCAGGAGGCTTTGCTTATGGGCCTTTTCCCCACAAAAGTCTGTGAAACTGCAGGCATATGTCTTCACCTGTCAGAAGTCTGTTCTCATCTGCACATGAGTGTTCTTAAAACTTTAGGCATTCGGATTGTGCCATGGTTGTTTTTTTTTTTTTAATCTGCCTTGGTATTTTCTGAATATTTTTATTTACATTGACTGGCTTTTCCAGTTTGAACTTATTTTTGCCTTAGATGAAAAGGCCAACAAAACCAGGGGTTTGATGTTATCGTTAATGATATCGGTACAGGTTAGGAAAAATATTATTTTATAAAAGAATGAAATGGAAACATCCCCTACTTTTGCCAGCCATTGGCATGGTGCCAACTAGGAGCACATGGATGGGCTGTGGGCACTCTGCCTTGGGAATCCCAAACTGTATGACCTTGTAAGTTGCTTCCAGCTCTGGCATTCCAGGAGTATGAAAGTGAAGGGCATATGGGACACTAGCAACCCCAGTTAAAACAGACTTCAGAGTAACATACAGAGAAACTGTATTCTGCTCCCTGCAGCAACTCTATTTTTCTTTTTCCCATTTACGAACGTGGGATGATGGTCTACGGGGAAAATGGCGGGCTTGTCTGCCTGTAGGTTGGGTTGAATGGAAGTGGTTCTGCCCAGGGAGAGAGCTGTCACTTCCCGCTGTGCTGACCTGTCGAAAGGAGTTTGGTGGCTGGGAGCCTTTTCCCGTGGGCCGGTGGGGCCTGTCCTCAGGATTTGCTGAGCCGCTAGCCCAGGGCCTCTTGTGCTCAGCCAGCCGTCCTCACAGTCTCCCACGGAGTCTGCCTGGACACGCCCCCACCTTTGCCTCAGGGAGTACACTGGGAGCCTCCTGGGGTCGGCCTCAGAGTGGAGTGGCTCCTGGACCACGGGAGGGAGCACATCGTGGGAAATAAAAGACCACAACCTTCTGCTTGGGGGATTTGGTGCATCTTGGAGTCACCTCTAGAGCACTTGGAGTCCTCAAAGAGGACATTTCTCCTACCCAGAATGACTGCGATGAAACCAGAGGCGGAGTGATTGTGGCAAGCACAACCGAGCTGGTGGTTTTATATTTCTTACTCCCCTGACGGCCTCAGTGGCCCTGTGTGCTCTCTTCTCAGGACAGCACTTGTAAGTCTGCTTTGGAAGAAAAATTCCTGATAGGATAGTGGGTTCTGCCTTGCCAAATAACAGGACACCTCCCAGACTTCCCTTCTGGGAGAGCTCTCCTGGTTCTCAGGACTGCATCTGGACAAGGTCGAGGACAAGTCAGTGCCACCTCTCTCAGTAATGACAGGCCGTCTTCGGTCTTTAAGGCACTGGAGACCCTGCTGTCTTTCTCATCCCTGCTTCCTCTTCCACATGCCCTTTGTGAGTTCCTTTGCCTCTTTGATCAAACTTGCATCTGATGTTCATTTTCACCTGATTTCATCTAATGAAAAAAATTGAAGTGGGAAGTGGGCCGTGTAACCATTCCTGTGTGGGACTGTGAGTGTGTTCAAAGGGCTGCGTTTGCCTCCAGAATTTTTTTACCAGCGTCTATGTCAAAGGCTGCCTTATCCAGTTAATATCCTTCCACGTCACTAGGGTCGCAGAGAAAGAAGAGTGAAAAGGAGAAAAGTAGTTCTTTCGCTTGAGAATCATCTACACAAATAGTGCATTTTATTATTTGGGGAGAGAAGGATCTGTCTTCCTACTCATTCTTATTGCCCAGGATGCCCTTTTCTGTACCCTCTTACTCACTGCTGCTGCACCTGCCATGGCTGTGTCTTCCTGGGTCCCTCCTTCCCCTCCATGTGTATGCGTTCAAATCCTACCTCTCTTTCGGGTCCCATTTCAAATGTGTCCACCTGGCCACCTCTCTGCATCATTCAGCTGGAGACCATTCCTCCCCCTTGGTCTCCTATGGCCGGGCGAACAGGAAAGGCTTCTTTGAGCCTTTCTTATGGCTGGTGTCTGTTTCCATCCAAAGGCAATTTTGATGAATCTTGTCTTCCCTACCAGACTCCAGGATCCTAAATGGCAGGATCTGGTTTTGAGTCTGATTCATCTTTATATTTCTTACAGCTGCCAACCCGACGCTTCACACAAGGAATGTCCCCCAGTTGGTGTTTGTGAAATGAGTAGAATTTGTTTGTATCATGTTTTTTTTGGTTTTTTTTTTTCACTTGGTCCTTATAACTGTCTCTGTCTCCAGCCTTGGCCTCTCCTACCAGCTTCTGACTTACATATCTGCTTGGGTGTCCCACATGCATTGTGAACAATGTTTCCCCACCCACCCTGTCCTCCCCTTGTGCCTCCTGTGGTGACAGGACCACCAACACCATCACCCAGGCTAGACCCCCTTTCCTCCCCCTTCTCATTCATTCAGTCCAGCACCACATTCTGCTCATTTTAGTTTCCAGATGCCACTGGAATCCTTCTGTACCTACTGCCGCTGGTAGGACAGCCTCCTTCCCCAAATTCCCCCCTGCCCCGCCCCCTCCTCTCACCAGATTGCTACAGGCGATTTCCACCTGTTCACACTGCCTTCTGACTTGCTCCCCTCAAAAACTTCCCTCTTTCGGGGCTCCTGGTTGGCTCAGTCAGTTAAGCATCCAATTCTTGGTTTCGGCTCAGGTCATGATCTCATGGTTCATGAGTTAGAGCCCCACATCGGGTTCTGTGCTCACAGTGCAGAGACTGCTTGGAATTCTCTCTCTCTCTCTCTCTCTCTCTCTCTGCCTCTCCCCCACTGTCCCTCAAAATAAATAAATAAACGTAAACAAAAAACTCCCCTCCCATTGCCACCAGGCTGTTCTTAGCAAAGTGCGGCTTGCACGGTATCATCTTGCTCACAAAACACCTGAAGTAATTCCCTTCGCTCTGAAAGGTCACTTCCCAGCTAACCTTTTCATGGCCTGACCCTCACCTCGTCTCCTCGGTTTCCACTCTGTCCTAGCCACACTGACCAACTTGGTCATGGTGCCTGGAAGTCCCTTGCTGTGTCATACTTCTGTGATTTCACGCGTGTTTTACTTTCGGCTTACAATGTCTTTCCTCTCCTCTGAGTGGGGTTGCTTCTAACTACTGGCTTTAAAATTCGCCCGTGAGTTCCCTGGAAAATGCTCTGACCCCTTTCCCTCTAGGCAGGGTTGAGTCATGCTCTGCAGTCCCCGACACGCCTTCTGCCATGGACCTCATCGTCATCTGTGCGTGCGGCTGTGTCCCTGAGCATGAACTTCTTGCTTGGGGGCGGGGAGGGGGTGAAGGTGAGGAGTTCCGCTTCTCTGCGTCCTAGCGGAGCCTCTGGTCTTTGCTAGGAGGCCAAGAGGGACTTTGGGAATGAACGGCCAACCCCATGAAGAAGGCTGAGCAAATCTGACAGACAGACAGCTGAGGCTCAAAGGTCCGAGGGCTGAATGACCGGTAAGTGGTGCCATTGGGAACAGAAGCTGGTTGCTGGTCAGCTCGCCTTCCCTCGTCTTGCAAGACCTTTGGTGGAATGTTCTACTCAGGTCTCCTCTCTGATGGTTGTGGCTCCCTCCTCTCCGCTAAACCGTCACCTCCCCTCTTCCCTTCACGTAATCATGGAACAGGAAGCCCAGGGAAGACTACCGTACCCACCAGAGCTGGCTAGTCACAAGGCCATCTCTATCCATCTGTTCGTCTGTCATCGTCTATGGAATGTTTTAAAATCGTTTTTTAATTGATACTGAGCAAAATCACTGTGAGATATTTTCAGAGTGAAGACTTCGGTTTTGAGTGTTCCAGGGCATGGGTGAAGGACTGGGGTAGTACCCACTAGTGTTATAAATTTAGAGGGTCCCTCCCAGGACCTGAAGACAGGACAGTCCCTGACCCAGCCTCTGGACAAAGCAAACGGCTCGCCTTTCATATCCTCGGTGGCTGCGTTCACACCTCTGCAGTTCTCGGCCACGGTGCCGGGTCCCCATCAGTTGTGAACTGTGGCAGCTGAATCTGATGCTGATAATAGTCACAGTGTCAGGATTTGTAAGTGGTTTCCTTTTCTCCATTAGAATAGAGTCTGCATTATAAGTGCCCGATAAAAAAAAGTCCTTCTCACTCAGCTTGCATTCTGGTCTGGTTTCTTGACCCAGAGGAAACTTCGCTGGGGTTACACCCGGCACTGGGTGTGCCTGTGGGGTCTACCCAGTTTGTAGCCCGCATTTGTCATGGTGTGGTGGCGGAGAAGACCGTTGAGAACGGCCGGTCCTGACCGTGTGTGGCCCTCTGCTAAGGCAGATGCAGTTTCTGCACTACAGAACGGAGTTAGCGAGAACTCCTACATCCTACCTGCAGTCACTCTCTAGAAGCGGAAAGATAAATGCAAATATATGTGCATACATAAATACAGATAATACATATATTAATGAAAAAAAAAAAGTAAAGCTTTGGTTTCCAGGAGAGAGGACTTTCTTCACACCCTTCCCTTTGTAAAGCACGTAGCAGAGGTTTTCCTATAATTAGGTGCTAATAGATGTCTTATAACTGCACTTAATGTGCTGATCATTTTGCAGTATATACAAATATCAGATCATCATGTTGTACACCTGGAACTAACGTAATGTCATATGTCAGTTATATCTCAATCATAAGGAAAAAATGTGGTGACAAATTTCTTTAACCTCTCTGGTGACGAGACGCGATTCACGCGGAGTTTTGTGGAGTACAGCAAGTACAGGCCAGTTAGTTTTTCTAGAGGAAAAATGGCTGTCGGTTTATGTGAGGCCCCTGCCATCTCACAGCAGCTTTGCTGATGGCACAAAAAGGTACAAGTCAGAACAAGGTTGGATAAATGGAAGCCATCGTGCTTTCTGGAAGCACAGCTAACATCTTCTGGATGACGCGTCTGTAGCATGGACCTCCGATCTGAACCACCTACCCTCGTGGGTGAGGATGCTGATGTCCTACAGGAGCTGACTTCTTCCTGGGTGGCTCTGCGCTGAGGGGACCTCTCAGCACTGGCCAGGGAGCCAGCAGAGAGGAATGAAGATGGGCTCCCCGATGGAGGCCTTCAGTCTGAGTTGACAGACAGCAGGAAAGTCATGTTCTGTGTGCTGTATCAACCTGGCCAAGCTAGCCTCACTTTAATTAATCAAGCAGTGCACTGTCCATGCTGAGAATGGGGCTGTGGAAAGTTTTTAAAGTGGGGTCTCTGCCTGCATGTGTAGTCAGAGCTATGATACGGGACATAGCAGAATTAGGGATTAAAGATTAATTAAGAAATGCCCACATATGCTTTCAGAGTGGAGACAAAACATGTCCTAGGATCGTAGAAATCAAACCCATTTTTGGGAAGGAGAGAAACTTCTGGTGGGGGCCGTGGCTGGGGTAAGGGGCTTAGGCAAAGGGAAGATGAGGGAGAGCAGGTCAGGGGAGGGAGAGGGCAAAGGCTCTGGGATAGGCAATAGGCATGGGCGTGCGTCCTCTCTCTCCCTCCCTCTCCCACTTACTCCTTTCAACGCACCTTTCTCTCTCCCTCCCTCTCCCTTACAATAACACTGAATCTTAAAAATAGAAAAAATAAATCACCTCTATTAAAAAGTAGAAAAATAAAATCCCATGAACGTGGTGATCTGAATTAAATCATAATGTGCCTCTGGTTGGCTGGGAATGGCCCTTCTGGGGTCAGCAGCACATGCCCGCCCCAGGTACAGAATAATGTCTCGTCTGGAAAGATGATGTCTGTCTCGTCAGTTGCTTTGGAAGCAAGAACCCCTGACTATCTTTGTATCATGAGAGTGTCTCTGGCCAGAGCAGGCTGACCTGTGGATTCACACTACATGATCCAGCCACTGATCAGTAAATCAAAACTATAGCAGAGTTGGGCCTTTTGTCACTTTCCACGGGGTTTGGGGGGGGGGGGGTGACGGGCAGAGGGGTGAGCTGGGACTCAGCTTCCAGCTTCCCTCTGCTTGGGCCCATCTTTGGCTGGTGAACACTGGGCCTGTGCCCAACGACCTGGTAGAGGTGACTAGTTTCCACCCCGGAACAAAGTGAGCCACGGACCAGCTAGTGAAGAAATCGAGTTACAGGTGTCCAGTTCTGTACTCAGCCTCATCACCTCCCCGTCAGAAGCCAAATATAAGAGAGAAATCCTGGAAAACCAGAGGAACAAAGCTGACATCACGCGGCGATGGGTGGGTGGGATGCCAGGGAGGGAGGAGGCAGAGCAGGGCAATTTTGTTTTTTAATTAACGATGGGGAGGATTTGAAGACTTGACAATGGCTTTGCCTGCAAAAATATAATTAGCCAAAGACCATGTGCTGCTGATGTTGGAGGTGGTAGTTGAAGGACGCCTGCCCTAATGAGGACGTCAGTGCCTCACTCAGAGATTGTCTTCCCAAACCAGGCCTCTTCTCCAGATTCTGTGCTTGATTAGTTCCAGAGAAAAATTGAATTATAATATTTTTTTAAGAGGCAGAAATAAGAGCCACAGCACTTAGCGCATGGCCCAAGAGGAGACTCTTTTGACTGTCAGTCTTCCCTCTCCCTCCCCTCTTTGATATCAGACAAAGCTTGTTGGCAAGAGTGAAGGGCTTGGAAGATATCTTGGCATAGGATACGCTAATTGCGTTTGTACGTCAGCATCTCTGCTGTCCTTAATTCCTTCGCCTGCTCCCTTTGCTACAGTTCTTCAGCTTTAATATGCATCTTACTTGGATGCCAAGATTGAGTCACAGCTGGAGTGTTACAAGAGCTGTGGCCACGAGTGCCCGTTGTTCTCATCAGCCTTGTGGGTGAAGTATGTTACAAGTGAGAGATCCTTTATGAGCAGAAAGCTGTGTGTGAGAGTTTTGCTGACTTCTGTATTTGACTAGCTTTGAATGACTTGCATTGGGAGTGACCGTTATCATCCTTTGAGTTTTAATGCAAGACATGACCTGC